>NC_136818.1:11778584-13047334 GCF_951394365.1 Tetrao urogallus | reverse complement strand
AAGACTCCTTGGTCTTGTAACTGATATTCAAAGTAAAAGCATTTGCTAGTTATTTTATGTATTCACTGTGGGCAAAAACTCATCCCAAGCCAAAAGGCCTGCAAAAAGGCCCCATCATTCCTAAAGCCCTCAGGGCCTAATTCGCCACTTCATTTTATGTCAGTGTAACTCACACTGGAGAAATACAACTGTGGATCAGTGAATTTAATTCAAATATTAAATCTTTACTGAGAGGACTTTATGTGGGTCAGTCACAAGGAAAATGGGGAAACAAATTCCATCCTGTGAACATAGGAGCAAGGAGTGGTACGTTTGCATTACTTGCTTAGCCTGGAGTTGCAGGGACAGTTACACTCTGCCACTTGCATAGAAATTTGGGTCATTACCTATTTAATGTAGGATCTCTGACCTATTTCTAGCCATTAACACCAGGCTGTGAAGGGCCACTTTGAAAACTTGCTGATGAAAAACATCCTCCATGTTGCACAAAGGTAGAGAAGCCGCCTTCTGTTGTTCTAATGTTCTGTTATTAGCCTCTTACTACGTGTATCATATATCGGGGTGAGTGTCTTAGGTGTGCTCTTAATTGATCTCGTCCTGCAAAGGGGCTCTCAAACTGGTAGCCATCTAGGAAAAAGCCACTCCTTTTGCTTTTGATAGAAAAAATCTAAATTTTTTTCACACAGGCATCATTAGGCAAAAATTTGGTCATTTGAAAAGTTGCAGTATTGCTATAGCAACACCCTTAACTGAATGTTCTGATTAAGGGAAATGAATAACAGAGAAATGCCACAGAGCTGTGGATGAGCACTTTAAGTAAATCTAAATAAAATAATAAGCAACAACTCCAACCAGATGAAGATAATAAACATTTTTAGTACCTCTAAGGTAATAAAGGGTGGACTGGGCTTGCAAAGATCAAAATCTCTTCATTTAAGGTTGTGATGTGGGAAGGAATATATGATTAAAATTTTTTGCTGTCAAGACTTTACAAGAGGCCTATTGCACTTCTGAGTAGATCCTGCAATGTTTTATAGGCTGGATGGAGAGATGTTACTTTTCTCTTTCCTAAATATTTTTCATAAATAGTGCAGAATATCTTGACAATTTGCATTAAATCATCAGCTGCAGTGGAGAGTGAGCTTTCTAATGCAGTTCTACTTTATGAAACTGTTAGTGAAAAATTGAGACTGAGAAATATGCAGAACACAGAGCTCCATGAATAACCAAACAGATTGTCCTTGCAGGATGCTTTTTACAGCAGCTTGGGTAGTAAGTCAACAGAAGTTATGAGGCAGGTACCAATTAATGCTCTTAAGAGGAATATGGGTGGAATTAATAAACTATATGTATAAAAATAACAACTGAAATAAAAAATCTGGAAGTAGTGATAAACTAGGGAAAAGCTTTATCTGTGTAATTTAAACAGGTACATTAAAGGATTTAAATCTTCAAACATAATGGCCACAAGATTACTGACTGACATTTTGTCATTTGGCCCTGAGGTAAAGATTGTTTCAGTAGTGGCAACAAACCATTGAAAACATATGGGAACTAGTGAGCAGTCAAGAAGTTCCCATAAACTGAATGAACTAAAATTTAGCAGTCATACAGGACGTTAGCACCCTATTTATTGTCCATATGGGAGACCTAGAGAAAAATACTGTCTATTCAAAAGAGAAAGTATGGAACTTGGGAAACAGGAGCTGCCAAAATAACATCAAGCTGTTTGGATGTCCCAAGAGTCAGGAAGGCTCAGACTCTGTGGGGTAGTTTGGAAAATACATCCCAGCTGAGTCTTCAAATTACACTCACTTTCTCCTCTAATTAAGAAAGCCAAGTGTAACACAACAATAGATAAATTTAGGGCAGATGTTAAAAGGTAGGAAAAAATCATCATTAATTTGGCAAGGAAGTGAATGACCATCTGTACACTAAAAACAACATATTTCATTCATTTCAAGACCTGCAAAGTAAACACAGCATGCAGAACTTAGATGCTGCTGCCTTATAAATGTTGAAAATATGCTGTGTTATATTAATATTTAATATCAAAATCAGAGACTATTTTGCCAATTAACACCCTCCTACTTAATCTATGACAAACATGTGAACAATCTTTATCTAAAGCTGTCCTGTTAACATCGTACTGCAAATGCATCAAATAGATAAAAGACAAAAAAAGCAAAACCCAGTTTGGGTGAGACTTAACAATTAAAATCACCAAATAATGCAATAGCCACTAATTGCTGTGAATCTTCCCATATATTGGATTTAATCAGAAATAAATTCTCAACAGGACAGACACCATGAACTTTCAGTGATAATATGTCTATAAATGCCTGAGGTGATGACAGTTGTTCAGAGTCAAGGTGGCCTAAACATTTCAGATCCTTATTCTCTTTATAAAGCATCAAAACTCTGCCTGTTGGCTTGTTAGAAATTGGAAGTTATTCATATGAGAAGGTTGTCTATATCCAAAGCTATGTATTCTGATTTATTTCCACCAATCTGTCTTTATTGTCATCTTAAAACTATCCTTTATTGAATTGACTCAAGTATCTTGCTCTAGGAAGATGGAATGGTTTCAGTGTACTTATCAATGAAGTAGTCAATCTAATGTTTTGCCACATCTTACCTAGAATAACCATATAAAACTGTAATATTGACATTATCATGTAAGAAAAACACTTTTTGTTTCACAGATGGGGGTGACTGGAGAAAAGAAAGTCTTTCCAAGTGTAAGCAGTATTGATGTTGTGTTTAAAACCACAGGTACTAAGGAAATGAGAAAAGTCAGAAAATTCAGAAAGGGAGAGAGGAAACTATGAAAAGAAAATTGGAGTATGTTTTTGTAACAAGTAGGCTCAGCCATGAGCAGTAGAAGCCAGTCTGGGTAGAGAGAAAGAGGTGAAATGTGATGATTAGCTCTGATAGTGAATTACAGAAAGAATATTTGGATGCCTTGTAGGACATTGAATTAGTGTATGAGATCTTTCAAGATAACTGGAGAAAACAGGCAGGGGTGTGGTACGGATGAATTCATTTCATTTGAGTGGATGTGTGCTCTCTCATGCTAAGAAAAGATATACTGGAATGAATACTTTTGCAAAGTATATGTGTGTCTGCACTTGGTTTAGAGAATATACAGAAGTGATAACTTCTTTGATTCTGATTTTCTTTGAATTGGTTTGTGTAAGCCTATGCAGCATGTTGGAGAGCACTACTGATCATCTGAACTTTGAATAGGCAGTGCTCTCAGCCATGGATCCCAAGGCTCCATGTCTGAGATGATGTGCAAGAGATTGCGTTTGACATAGTGGCTAGTGGCAAGAAAACTTCAAAGAGTACAGGACTGTAGTGCCAGCTCCCAAACCAAGGCACTTGGAGGGTGTTGAGACAGGCAGGGACACTGCAAGCCCAAGAATGATAATTCTTCCTGGACCTTTGCTGAACCTGCTTTCACAGTCTCATTGAGCAGCAACATCAGAGAAATCATAGAATCATAGAATCACCAAGGTTGGAAAAGACCTGAAAGATCATCTTGCACTGTTGTTGCTAATTCCTAATTCTGAAGCCATCTAGATATTATTTCATCTCCCAAAGCAGTAAAGTAGTTGTATTCTTTTCACCACCTGAATACTATTATTAACAAGTCAACCTTACAGCTCTCCTGGTTATGAAAACATCAGGTGCTTTCTGCTGTTACCACTGCATCTTTATTGATAGCCTTTAAGGTAGGGGCCCGCACATCTGTGTATTCACATGCCCTAACTAATTGAAGATGAAATGCTTGAAATTCCTTTAAATCCCCATTACTCCAGTAAATCCATGCTTATTTAGGTGGCTAGAGATGTGACATAAAGCTAAGTGTGCAGCACTTAAAGGCTGTTGATGGTGGGGGAAAAGAAACAATGCTAAAAAGAGTGGTTAACAGCACAGAATAAGCATGGATGTAGTGTCTAGGAGAATTATATGTAGAAGTCAGCTCCATAGCATAAGTGTGAGCTTTGCTTATGTGTTGCAGGGAGGTTCATAACTGCAGATCTTTTTAACATTTCAACCACTGTATTTGCTGGGATGACAAAAGACATCTCGCCTCGCCTCTTGTAGTTCTTGGTTATCCTGTATAGGAAAAGCCTTCACATTTATCAGAAAGAGAGCAATTGCCAATATGGTAAGAATTACCTTAAATCCCATATTTTAGCATTTTCTGTCTTTGGCTTTATAGCACATTTTTTCTGTGTCCACATAAATGATGAAGTTGAACTGCTATTTCAAATGAAGAAAAATTTTCTTCTAAGAATTATTTCTTAGAACAGTTAAAGGCTTAGTCTCAATGAATCAAAAGAGCAACAACCTTATTTTTCATTCCATTCTCTTACTTGCTTTCTCTGCTGCTCCTCATTACCCAGATTGCTGAACTCTTATTTGATAATAGAAAGATCCATGACCTCACCCAAACAATTTTTGTTAACTCAAATCATTATCTTCTGACACAAAGAATGAAACACATCTGTCATTGCTCATATTCTGTGTCACCCTGCAAACATCTGATTATGATTTTATATTAAAAAAAACATTTCTCCAGTGCGTTTTTGACAAAGAGGCTATGAAGAATACTGGACAAAGCAGCAGAATTTAACTGCTTTTTACCCCCTTTTTATGGTACTAAACAAAGACCAATCGCTTAAAAACTGAAACAAGAAAATAATATAGGTGAGTCTCTTTTATTATAAAACTAATGTTAGAATGTCTGTAAAGACATTCTTATGTTGTTGTTTGTTCTGACAAAGAAGTGATTTAATTTACTACTGCCTACTTCATGTGAACAGATATGATGAAGTGGTATTCCCTGACTTTCTTTAAAATAAAGTTGATCTCTTTAATTTAAATGTAATTCATATCAGACTTAATTATTTCTTTTTAGCGTAACCTGCATATGAATTTCTAGAAAATTACTATTTTCTGAAGTAGGATGTTATTCCATATCATAGAATCACTAGGTTGGAAAGGACCTAGAAGATCATCTAGTCCAAAGTTCCTCCCATCGCCATTATTACCACAAGCCACTACCATATATTTAGTTTCCTCAGACATCTTTATATTTTGCTTGTTTATTTACTCTGAGGCTGCTGCATTTCCCTCCTGTACATGCGCACTGATGATTTTCTCTCTTCACTTACTTCTGTCTTTCATTTAGTTTTGTATTTGCATTTTGTAAGTTCACAGCAATGGCAACATAATTATTTAAGAGGAGCTTGTGTTTCTCACTTGATATGCATACCTCTAATTTGGGAACAGAGCATCTAAAGCATATGTTCTGTGCCATGAATTTTTTTTGTTGTGACCTGTAGACAAGGATTTATGTGCTACATGTTCTTTTCCAAAAAATTGAATACCCTTTTTACTGTGGTCTCCAGGTATTTTTTGGTGAGGAGTCTTTTATCATCCCAGCAAATACAGTGGTTGAAATGTTACAAGATCCACAAAGTTATGAACCCCTCTGCAACTTGAGCAAATCCACATGCACATAAATTGTACTTTACCAAATGGTCCAAATACACACTATACACAAAAACACAGATTTTTATTTTAATCACTGAATTAAATTTTAGCTTTTCTTGCTATCAGTTAACTGACTACTTAGACGAGAGCTTTGTGACTTTGGTGACCATGTACTTCACCACATTAATGTGTACAAAAGACATAGCCCCAAAGATGGAAAAAAAGCAGAATTATCTACAAAATTATCTACTTTTGCTGTGAGAACTGCAGTAGGGTTGGTTTGTTCTTGCTCTCTTCATTCTCTCCTATTAAGACAGGGTGTTATCTACATAAGTTGCTCTGAAAGTGATGCCTCCTATTTATTTCCACAGAAACTGTAATAGATACTAAGAGAACAGTAACGCTATTGGGTAGAAAAAATTCTCAGCTACAAAATTCTAGTTTTCAACAGTGACCACCATTAGGCATATATTTTCCTCAGCAATAAACAAGAGCCAACGTGCTGTGCTTGTCAAAACCTGCACCAATAGAGGTGACCCACTGTTGCTGTTGCCACTACTGAAACACATCCACTGTGTTCTCAGCCGCTGTTTCAGTTCCATAAATATTTAGTAAGTGTCGATGAATGTCAATGGTGCCATTTTTCTGCATGGAGAAATTCAGTAACACCCCTTTGCTTCAGATGCATACCCATGTCAGACACCATGCTGTCAGACTGCCCCTCTACTGCCATCTGTCATGTCAGCAACCTGTAATGGGATATTGGTGGGAAGATTCAGCCTCTACCACCAACATCTGCCTCAGATATTGTGAAACATAATAAAATATTATATATAACATATTGGGAAACATAATAAAATAGGAGACATTATTTTTGGAGCAGCCCTTTTACAGTTAATACTTGCAAAATGAGTCAAATGACAGTTTTTTCTGTATGTCATCCTACCTTTTTGCAGCTCTATGGAATACTTTACACCAGCCATCAGGCTGGTGCTGTGGCTGAGAGTATAAGCAGTTTTATAGGTTTTCTGTGGACTTTTATTACAACTGTGACACTAGATTGATGGACTATTTCCATCTTGTTCTCTGTCAATTGTACATTGAAAGGAGAAGTGACAGTGTGATGGATGCATGATAGTGCCACAGTAGGGAGAGAGCTACTGTAATAACAATGGTTTAAACCCTGAAGTGCCTTTAACCTCATGCAGTTGCCTTTAATTTATTTTAATCTAAAACCTAACAAAATCTAACAACACAGAATAGAAAGGTGGGGAGGACAGTGGGCTTCTAAAGAAATGTGAAAAAAGATGACAGTCATTCTTGGAGGTCCAATTAGGGCAATTCTCTGCTTTAAAAGAAGAAGTCCTCCAGGAAGCTTTCAAAAGAGAGAGTATTGTTATGCTCTAGACAAAGTCAAAGGTTAGCCTGGCTAGAAAGATGTACTTTCCACTGAGGGATAAGGGGAAGAAGGGCTTGCTCTTTCACAGTAGGGAATACCCAGGTCTTGCCTGAGGAACAGGATGAACTTGCTAGGGAGCAGGTTTTTGGAGGCTGTGTCAAAAGGAATGCTCTCTGAGACAAGCCAGAGTTTCTTTTGAACACATAAAGGTTTAAGGTTTATTTACTGTTTCAAAGAACTAGCAGTGTCTTCTCTAGAGAGATGAAAGTAAAAGGGAATACTTGCAGTCCTGTTTTAACCTTTAAAATGCCATCAGTGATTTTATTAAACTGATGTCTTATTTCTTCAGCACAAAGGGAGAGGTCCAGAGTCTGGGGCAGATGCCAAGATGTTCTATACAATCTTGTATGTGCTTCAACTGTATTGCTGTCTGGATGGTGACAAAGTGTTTAGTGGGATGGTGATGTGGAGGGGCTCACTGCCTGCAGAAGATCTCTAGTGCAGATGTTCAGCTCTCAGCTTCATATCTACTGTTATCCCACCACTGGTGTTTGGTAGAACAAGAACCAGAATGAAATCTGTGAAATTAGCAATAGCTTGCTAAGAAGACCTCAAGGGCTCATATCTAACCAGCTGCATTAAGGCCCTCTGTTTGTTACAGTTCAGAGCACACTGTTCTTAGGTGAGATCCTAAAAGTTTGTTTCTAGAACTAAGCAAATGCTACAAGACCATGCCCCTTGAATTTTTAAACTGAGTTTGTTCTATTTATCTTTTCTTTTGCTGCTCTTACAATAGGGCAGACGTGCTTGGCTCATTATGACTAAGTATGTAGAAGCCCTACACACAAGATGAAATGCACATCCAGAGACTTTGAATAGTATTGACAAAAGGGGGAACTGATGTTGAAACAACTTGATGTTGAAGTGAGATCTTGAAGTCATGTGAGGATCATTAGCCTTTGATAGCACAGTTAATAAAGGAACAGAGGGTAATGAATCTTAGGCTCTCAGAGCTGATGACATGGAAAACAAAGATAAGGTGTACAGCTGCTAAACTAGTGTGAATCCTTAAATCCTTAAGGTTTTTGGGTTTTTTCTTTTTTTCTTTCTGGACAGAAATTATTCAAGAGGCCATTTTTTGACCCAGAGATCTTCCATAAGTCATTTCAGTTTCAGTAGGCCTTGTCACAGGGTTTAGGATTTTACTTGATAATGAAGATTTTCATGTATATACAGTTTGAGGATTAGAATAAAGCTATTCCCCCAAGCAAGTATTTTCACTCATCTGGACAGCTTCTCTTATTCCTGCTTCTTTAATTTACATATAATACCTTTGATATTGTGACAAAATACAATAGGATGCTGTGATCCATTTTAAATGAAATTTCATAAAAGAGATATAGTCTTTCACTTTTCCAGAACTTATTTGTACTATTTTTTCTATATGGAATGCTATACTATTTACTGAACAATTATCAACATGTTTTGTGTCAATATTCACAACAATAGAAAGTTAATGGGAAGAGAATAATGGAGGTGCACAGTCATTATAGAGAGAGAGAAGCAGATAATAAAAATTATCTCAATTAACAGATGATAAGGGAATATGGGGAAACCTCTAGTCTAATAATGTATTAAAACCAACAGAATTTTAATACTTATTTAGCTGGCCTAATCTTAAGTGGGCTTGTGTAGCACCGCAGAAGTCAGTAGCAATATTACAGTGTACATTAGCTGAGAAATTGAACCAGTGTTCATAAAGTAAGGAAGGATTTAATATAATCTTAGTTCATCATAATCTGAATTCAGCGGGTACAAATTTTAATGGATAGGATAAAAACAACCCTATAGGAAATACTCTCTTGTTGAGAAACTACATATTCTTTTCATCCACTCTTCTTACGTTCCCAAGGGCTATTGTGAAGCCTGTAAATCCCATAGTAGCACCTGCAATATCAAATGTAACTCAGCTGTTGATATAAATCTTCTCACTTCTTTTGGATTTATCTTTTGGATATCTAAGATTTATCTTCAGCATTTTAATTTCATGTGTGTTACAATGATAAACAATGCTCAGCTAATGGAATACTGATACAAATTAACACTAATTCAGCATTTGTTGTCCTGAGAGAATTTCTTTTCTTTTCTTTTCTTCTTTTTTTTTTTTTTTTTTTTTTTTTAAGTTCAGCTGTTTCATAAACATTTCTATTTTTAAATTATTGATAAAGAAAATCTGAGATAAGATTGTTTATGCTCTACTGGGGGATATACTTGCCTTTGACTGTTCCTATATAGTACTGATGTCTCGTTTGTATAAAAGTCTGGGTCTCCTTGCATTTTATGGATGTCTGGCATTCACTTTAGATAATGTAAGCTCTGTCGTAATTAGGCTGAATAAGCTTAAAAATAATCAATCAGGAGATAGTATACTTGAGAAGTCTAAATCATCCATATACATTATTGTTCAAAAAGAGCCAATAGAGGAGTTGAGTTAGCTGTTTAAAAAAAGACTCAAGGGAATCATTGCCTACCACTTTTCAACACAGAGATTTTACCACTGTTATTAGGGCTCTGTGGACATTGAGAGAAAAAGTTTAGTTGCCAAACTTTATTTTTGTTTAAATTTGTGTTTAATAATCTCAGATACAGTGACCTCCTAAGTGACATATTATTAAGATGAGCTTTTATCAGAAATTAATTGAGTTGCTTTTTCTTTAGCAAGATTCTATGTAATAAAAATGGAAGCATTGAGAGTATCAAAGACATTGAGATACTTAAGTTCTTAAAGGAATACTATCTTTTTTGTAACAGAAGGATAGACTCTAGAGACTTATATTTTGAATAGAAAACTGAGGGTCTTGCATATATTAAGGAATTTAGTGTGGTTTAGGACAGACTGAGTCAAATCTGTTTGGCAAGGGGAGAGATGTTTACTATATATGTAAATTGAGTACTTTAGTTTTGTTCAAAAAAACAAGAAGATCATTAATGAAATATAAGATATAGCTATCAAGGACAGACCTAGAACCATTTATAGTGTAAATTCTGTTGGCACTGTTTTTCTTGTTCGTATGCCAAACAAGGTAGCTGGATGCCCTAGTGACCTGCCTTCTTAACATACATTCTTGATTCATTTTCTTGTGGTTTTCAGTTATCACAATAGTAGGGTGAAAAAAAAATGAGTCAAAACCTTTTCCTTTTTATAAGCAGAATCTGAATATTTAAAGAGCTTTTCCCTAAAACAATTACAGTTAAAAGTTTTGTAATGATGTATTTTCCTCTTTGTGTTTTCCACTTTACCTCCAAAGAGCAAGAATAAAGAATCTCTTTTTTCACTGAGGACTTGCAAAATGTTTGAGATAAAAAACAAAACAAAACAAAAAAAATACAAGTTGTTCAAACTATTTCTCCACATGCTTTAAATCCTCTAAAAAATACACTATTTTTTTAGATTTTTGCTCTACATTTAGATGTCAGGTTTTGGCCACGGGAAGAGAAGGCAGCAGAAGAAAATACTTACAAAATTCTCATGTGGTATAGATACTAGAAAAGAAATAAGAGAAGGTTAGAAAAGAATGGGGCATTCTGTGAAAGCAAAGGTAAAGAATGCATTCTGTAGTGTTGTGGAATTCCCATAACTGTAAATAGGCTTTTGTCTTAAAAAGCCCTCTGGCTGACGCAGAGCTCAATAGCAAAAAGACATGTTGTATTTGCCTAAAAGCTCCCCCAAATTTGTAATACATCAC
Source organism: Tetrao urogallus (assembly GCF_951394365.1). Classification (NCBI taxonomy): domain Eukaryota; kingdom Metazoa; phylum Chordata; class Aves; order Galliformes; family Phasianidae; genus Tetrao; species Tetrao urogallus. The sequence continues at coordinate 13,036,681 of NC_136818.1, read as the reverse complement.
TTAGTTATTACTGTTTGGTAATATCTCTGACTCCACAAATCACGATGAAATTAATTGAAAAGAAATTGCCTGCTCAAGAATATAAATAGCCTCTAATTTCTGAAAAGATTTTTAAGGCATGGACTATAAACTGTTCCGTTGCATTATCTAGAAATTATGTTGTTAGATTGCAGATTTCTCGAAAAAGTCTCATCCCAATTAATAAATGCAACAGAATACACAAATTTTAACAACTCCTGACTTTTTGGAGCTACAATGAATTTAAAGATTTTTTGCAAGTAACGTATTTAACTTTGAGCTGGAACTCATTTGATAACAGAATCACTAAGAAACAATAAACATCAAACATTCCTATCTTTTGAAGTAGTTTTTCATAACAGTGGCATTTTAAGAGAACACAGTTGAACTTCAAATATACTTTAGAGTAAGCAAATACACAGGAAATGTCACCCAAATACTAAACACATAGAGCATCTCCAGACTGTACAGACATTTAGTGTTCATATTATTTATTTTTGAATTGAAAGGATTTTTTCAAAGTGAACTGTATTTTTTCCTTGTAAATACAAAGTTCCCAAGTCATAACAAAACTTGCTTTATAGGTAAGAATTTGCAAGTTGAACTTCCTCCACAAATGTCTGTCATATATCTTGCAAGGCTAAAAATCCTATTTGGTGTTTGTAGGTGAAATCCTGTCAGAAATGTGAGAAGTCAAATGCTATGATTCTAATTTTAAACTTCCCCACTCAAATACACTTTTACTTGACTTTACTCAAAGTTTATGCAAAGGTTCTGGCTTAAGCTGTGATGTGTTAAATTTTATAAGTGTTGATTTCATTTTGCTGGAAAGTGTGAAAATTGGAATTAGCATTAGAAATTATTCAGTAGTTAGCAGTGAAGAGACGCGAAGTGCTGATCAAATCCTGCTGGCCTTAACATAAAAATACAGAATCTTCTGCCATGTGTTAACTATACAGCAAGATAACCGTTGTTTTACAGGTGCCTTATTACGCTGCAGTGATTAAGACTATTTGTATTGTAGTTATAAGACTTTGTTGGAGTGAGAGAAGTAAAAATCGTGCAATTTGATAATGTTGCATTTGTGATATCATTTTTTTAAGCAAAAGCGTAACACACTGCTATGATATTCCTTAACATCCATTGTTGTTCAAAATAGCCAAATAAGGTAAGTGGTTTGTTATCACCAGCATAAATGTTTATACCTAATGATGACAAATGTATAAGGAGTGCAGAGTGACTGTAATTCTAACTGCTATCCACAAGCATGTCAGCAGTTCCCTTATCTCTTGAAGGGCCCTAACAAATGACTCCTGGTGGCTGAGAACCTTAAGCTGTTTACTTTCCTCTAATTGGCCGTTTCTAAGACATTCCTCACCAAAGGGATCTGGCCCAAATCCTGCCTCTTGGTAAAGGAAACATTTTCTGTTTTGGCTCCATTCATCATATATATATGAAAATGTATTGAATTGTCTTATAATCCACATGATATTAAGGGCTAAACTTAAGGGAAAGGCACATCCTGTGCATTGAGGCAAGCATTAACATTTGTTTCCTGGGTTCTCTTTGAAACCATGAGCAAAGACTCCATGAATGCCTGCTACTAATGGGTATCAAGTGAGGATTTGATAAAAAGCTCTTAAAAGGAAAGGGCAGTTGTTTACTCAGCCAGGCAATTAACCGTATGCAATTTTTTCTTCTAACATTTTTGTTGCTCTAATTCATGTTCTGAGCAGAAAAATGATCTCTGATCAAAATTAAATCATTATCTCAGTACTGAATACTGTCAGCAAATAAAGCACGCTGCTTCAGTTGAAATGTGTAACAGTGTGATAAGGATCATTAATTCAAATGGGTCAGTTCTTTAAAGCCATCAATTTTAACATGCTGACTGTATTACGAAAATGTAGTACTATGAATCTGATCTATTCTGGGGAAAAGTAGATGGACAGTTTGTTTCACACACGCATCATATCATGGCACATCATGAGATTCATATCATCTATACATTTATTACATTCTATCCTTTTGACTTTTCCAGAACTGTTGCATGTTGCAAATCTACTTCATCCATCAGCAAATGTCTGCTTTGAAACTGCTTTTTTCAGTAAACTAGGAATGGAGCTAGACAACATTTTTCAACTCTAGCATTTCCAATTAGAAATAAAGTTTTGGCTACACCAAAATATTAATTAAAATTATGTTGATTTTCACAAAATTTCTCATTTAGAAATTATATATATATATATATATAAATCTTATATAACATTTTTATTTTTACATTAATTTAAAATATTTCAAAATCTGTTTTAAAAAGCTTTTCAAGACCTGCTCACACGGGTATAGGCAATGAGATTTGTCATTCCTGGAAAATTTGAGGAATTAATTCTGTCATGGGCATGAGCAAATGAAAGACACTGGATGAATAGAGTTTGGGAGGTTTTGCTCTTCCAATAACCTCTCAGTCTTTTTAAACATATGTTTCAGAAGGAGATATTAAGAGGATTGATTATAAAATTTTATGTAATATCTAAAGTTTCTGTATGTGAACTCAGATGCTAACAGAAAATGTTAATAATTGCATGACTGCATTTAGGACATGAATTTCTTATGCAAAGAGATGAATAATGTTTGAATTGTTAAGATGATGAATTTTTTAGACCTCCAACATTGTTCTAAACTCTATTTGTGTCTGTCGTGCTGCCAGCATACAAGGAAATCCTATATCCTCTGTGTTTCACTGTACTTTTACAGGGCAAAAAAAACACTACTGTAGTGTTTTAGAAAGAAAGCTGGTTTTAGCTAAGTGTTTGCTGTCCAGTCCTCTGCAGCAGTGCTAAATTAAGCTCTTTCATATTTATTTTATTTTAGTTCATCCTATATGTATGCAAATTGATGTCTTACACTAAGTTATACTATTAGGAAAAATATTTTTATGGTTGAGAATTTAATCAAATATCCACCAGTTCTACAACACCCAATCAATTGCCAGTAGAATGACTCCAAAATATCTTAGTGACAGAAAAAAATTCCTGTTGTGCTGTCTTCAGTTTTTCCCTAAAACACTTCATTATTCATAGTAGAGTATGGACTGCATATAGAACTTGGCTTACGCGTGCTCCTTCTGCACTTAGGTCTCTAGTGAGCTGTTAAAATGGTCTTAGCACATTCACAAGGCTTTTCATTACAGTCTAGTTCTGTAATAGAAATGATTCATCAATATCATGATCAAATGACAGGGCACGTAGAACCTGCCTCTGTCTAACCAATCTATGCCATGTGTAGAATTTTTATCTGCTTGCGACATCTTGAATAAGTTTGTGTTGGGGCATGCTGCATTTTTCTTTCCAGTTTTTCAGACGTTCTCTCTCTTTTACAAGGCTGCAGAAATAGTAACAGGTTTTTCTGTCTTTTCTGAAATGATGCTGGACACATTTTACTTTCTTGCTGTTGGATCTTAAGCACATGGAGGTTAAATGTGCATCCAAAGTTATCGTTTACTGTATTAAGTTGATTGCCTTTGTCAGTCATGCCTAGACCCTGTTTGCTGATATGCATTTGATTATTTGTATTGACATTTATGGTCTACTTCATATTAATGACTTATGATTACTTTCTAATTGTAATTTCTAATTACTTTCCAATCTACTTTCTAATAGATTGCTATTTGTGAGTTTGTCCTCCAAAGGTACTATTTTTATGACTGTTGGTTTTGCAGATTCCTGTGCTTGCTGTAGAAGTCATGACTAATGATTGAAAATTATATATAAACTGATAAACTGTCAGTGACAGATATACATTACATGTGCTAGCAGCAGTCCAGATGTCAGTGTTATAGGATACCATTTCCCCTTTCACAGTCCTTAATTGATATTTAGCTTTGTTTCCTCAGTCTTTTCAAACTCTTCAGAATTACTGGGACAGAATTATTTTGAGACTGGAGGCTGGATTTTTGTTGTCACATGTTCTCTTCTAAAAAGATTTTATTCATGTTGGAGTTTTATAAAATAATGTAATTTTTCATTATCAGGACAGGTGTATTTTGACAGCCTGATGAAAATAGTTCAGCTTCACAATACTGTGGTAGTGATGATTTATTTATTCATCTATTTTTAATTTCTTAAAATTTACTCTGGAAAAGGTATGAGGCCTGTGAAGAGAGAAATAAATCCAGACTCATTCAAAAGGCCTTAGTTAATATTTTGACAAATACCTTTATTTTAGCTCTTATTCCTTTGTCCTTTCTGATGCTTAATATTAGGGAATTTGTTCTGCTGGGATAGGTACTGTCATAAAGCATAGAAACAGTCATTTTCCTACCCATTTCACAGAATCACAGAATCACAGAATTGTAGGGGTTGGAAGGGACCTCCAGAGATCATCGAGTCCAACCCCCCTGCCAAAGCAGGTTCCCTACACCAGGTTGCACAGGTAGGCATCCAGGCAGGTCTTGAACATCTCCAGAGAAGGAGACTCCACCACCTCCCTGGGTAGCCTGTTCCAGTGCTCCGTCACCCTCACTGTAAAGAAGTTCTTGTGGATGTTTGTGCGGAACTTCCTATGCTGCAGTTTCCAGCCATTTCCCCTTGTCCTGTCTCCACTCACCACTGAAAACAGTCTGGCCTCGCCATTCTGCCCCCCACACCTTAGATATTTATAGACCTGGATCAGGTCCTCTCTCAGTCTTCTTTTCTCAAGGCTGAACAGACCCAGTTCACTCAGCCTTTCCTCATAGGAGAGATGCTCCAGGCCCTTCACCATCTTCGTGGCCCTCCGCTGGACTCTTTCCAAGAGATCCTTGTCTTTTTTGTACTGGGGAGCCCAGAACTGGACGCAGTACTCCAGATGAGGCCTCACCAGGGCAGAGTAGAGGGGGAGGATCACCTCCCTCGACCTGCTGGACACGCTCTTTTTAATGCACCCCAGTAAGCCATTGGCCTTTTTGGCTACAAGGGCACACTGCTGGCTCATGGCCAACCTGTCATCCACCAGGACACCCAGGTCCCTTTCCGCAGAGCTCCCCTCCAGCAGGTCATCCCCCAACCTGTACTGGTGCATGGAATTATTCCTCCCCAGATGCAAGACTCTACACTTGCTTTTGTTAAACCTCATCCGGTTTTTTTCTGCCCAGCTCTCCAGCCTATCCAGGTCTTGCTGAATGGCAACACAGCCTTCAGGCGTGTCAGCCAATCCTCCCAACTTCGTATCATCAGCAAACTTGCTGAGGGTGGCCATTATCCCCTCATCAAGGTCATTGATGAAGATGTTGAACAAGACCGGATCCAGCACAGACCCCTGAGGAACACCGCTGGTTACAGGCCTCCAACTGGACTCTGCACCACCAACAACGACCCTCTGCACTCTGCCAATCAGCCAATTCTCAACCCACCTCACTGTCCACTCATCTATCCCACACTTCCTCAGCTTTGTTATAAGGATGTCGTGGGGGACAGTATCAAATGCCTTGCTGAAATCAAGGTAGACTACATCCACTGCTCTTCTTCCAGAGGCATTAAGAATTACTTGGGAATATCAGTTAATTGCGCATTTAATTGTACCAAACAAAACCTGATTCTCTCTCAATATGCAAGCAGTAAATAGTACCTGAATGTCATATCCAATAAGAAAATTTATTATACAAGTGGAAAATATTATCTGTTTTTACAGATCATGGCCAAATACGAAGTACTGTTTACTAAAAAGAGGGCTTTGTATGAATTAAAAGAATTTGGTAGTAATCTTCTGTTGTGACTTCTGTGTCACAATGCTTAATGTGTGTACCTGGTTCCACTGTTTCAAAAGAAGTGATTCTCTTTTCTGACAATAAAAATAACAAAAGGCTTTCCAATCATGAAGAAGATGAATTGGCTCTGATTTATATGAGACTTCATTGCCTTTTCAGTCTGAAAAAACATCACACCGATGAAATTGCAAGATAATACACCCATGATTTAGTACACTAGCAGTTTATTCTGTACTCAAAAGAGGTCGGTAATTTATTTGTACTTTTTTTTTTTTTTTATGTCTTATACTATTGGCTTCTGGTCAAGTTGAGTTATAGCTGTCTTTGAAAATTGGGTTGCATTTAGGTACCTAAATAGTGTACCTAAAAAGTTTGGAAATCATTCCGTTTTCAGTGTTACTGTAAGTGTGGGGAAACCAGCTTTGGTTTGTAGAGAGACACAATCTCGTACAGCAGGACAACATCAAAGCACACTATATTTGCTATAAGATTCATTAAAGAAGCAGAAATTGTAGGATTAAGGTTGACACCTGCTTCCTGCTGGCAAGGGAGCTCAATGAGACTAGAATAGAAAGGTCCTCAGCATAGTAAATCAACAGATGGTTTTAAATTTGGTCCTCTTCTGATTTTCCTAGAAATGAAATTCACAAGGGAGGCTACAGGATGTGCTCTGGGGAGAACAAACTGACAGGCATCCTACAAATAAACAACAGCTTCTTCAGCTAGTGTTCCATTGGAAAAGGCAAACCTCACCGGATGTTTTAAATCATGCAAACTCTTAAAAAGATTCTAGAGTCAGATTTTTCTCATTTGATTACTTTGCTCATAGAAGATTGTTACTATTTTTTTTGTTTAGGAATGTATGTGTATATATATCCATTAAAAGTGTACTGTAAACCTGGTCATGCCAAAAATAAGGTGTGCCACTTATATTCTTCAGTATTATACAAGATGTATACTACTGAGGAGAGATATAGTGGTAAAAGATATCCTAATGTTATTTAACTGCAAAGTTGATTGGAAAACATTCTAAGCAAGTCAATTCTTGCAGTCCACTTCAATAACGCATTTGAGACACAGGCAAGCAAGCATTGGAGGGACAATAATAACTTCTTCAGAGCAGCAGAAGCTGCAAAGAAAGCATATTCAAACAGCCTGACAACAAAAGCTGTATATTCTGCATCTCAACAGAGTCCTTTTTTAGTATTTAGACCAGGCACTGAGAGAAGATTAACTTGAATTTAATGGTTTCATTTCTAAATATACTTTTATATATTTTACTAGCACCTTCATTATACTGCTGTCTGTAGGGCAGACACATCAGAAGATAAAACTCTGTCAGTTTTCACATTCTAAAGCATGACTGGAAAAATAGGTGATTATGTTTTGATTTGGTATTTTCTATAGTCAAAGCAGATACCAACAAAAGTGTAAACTCACTATGTGGTCGTAGATTTATCTTGAATGCTACCATGAATTTACCTGTGAGAGTCATCCTCCAAGAGTTTTATAGTTTTTTTACAAGAGAATGCATTTTTAAAAGATGGTGGGGGGAAAAAAAAAGAATATGAATCATCTTTCCTACACTGCCTATTGTTGTGATATCCAATTGTCTTTGCAGGCTAAACAGAAGGAAGAAACACAGTATGAGATGTGAGGAAAATCAGAAAGTTTATAAGGATGCATTTTGAAATGCAACCATTATGCTTGAAATGGAGACCTGATGGTCTGTAACACAACTAAAAGAACAGCTCAGAAAATGAAGTGGGGAAAAATCAAGTATATTGTTCTTACCATACATCTTGGTAGTTTCCCATTGAACAGTAAAGAGGAGCACTGGGATTAGACTTAAACAAACAAAAAAAAAAAAAAAAAAAAAAAATTACACAAGGGGATAGACCTACCTCAGCTACTTCAGTGTGATTCATTGATTTAGGCACAGCTATATGTGTCATGTAATGATGAAATGTTGCGACAGCCGAGATTGTTCACTTAGTGAAGTCAATTCCTTAGTAAGCTTTAGTGGTATTGAAATAAAGTGTTAAAGAATTAGTTAGCTGACTGTGAAAAAAACATGAATAGGTCTCTCAAATTACCTAATGGAAAGCTAAGGACATTAGCTCCCAACAAGGGAGTATTAAAGGCCTTGTGCTGCATTCATTGACATAAATGGAATGACTATGAATCAAGCTCTACTACAGAAGATAAACAGGTTTCTGACAAATGCATTTGAAAGGAATCTGCTGTCATGCATTTCAGGCTTCTCTAAAGCAGGAAGAGTTCAAGTAAGCGTAGTCTGCCAGGCTTAGTGCTACTTTTATTAATCACTGCACTATAATAATTAAAGATCATGAGTAGCGTGCATAGAAATTTAAGAGTAAAATGAGTTTTTTACTCTTAAAAAGCTTAGCGCTTAATTGAATATTAAATCTCTCCAATACATTGTAGCAATTAGGCTTCTTGTATTTTCCTACTTCTGAAGGATTTGCTTGGTAGAAAGTGGGACACTGTATATGAACCAGAATTCTTAACTTGCAGGGGTTTGCATCATACAGAAATATCTTTTTTTTTTTTTTTTTCTTATTTTTCCCCCCTTTTTTCCTCCCTGGTGAAAGAAACAGGTTTTCAACTGGGGGCTGAAAGGCAAGTGTTGCTCTTGAGTCACTGAACAAATAGATTAGAACCACTCATTAATGAATGGTTTCAGTGCTTTCAATTGATAAAATTAGGAACTTGGCTCTGCCAGCTGAAAACTCAGGGAGAATAAAATATTGTCTGGAGTCATGGAAACTAATAAATCCTCCCATGACAATATTTAACAGGTTGGCAGAGGGGATAAAATTACCTTTCATAAAAATGCTGTGCAGATGGTAAAGCAATGGGAATTAAGGCAGGATCAAAATTCTCTAAAAATATCAAATCAAGGAAGTCATTGTACAGGGTGGTTAAGTTTTTGTGGAAATTGCTTCTTCCTTAAGGTTCTCCAATGATTTGTTCAGATATTTTGATATTTTGGTTAGCTGACAAATCATCTAGTGATTTTGAACATTTGCTGTTTTGGTATTTTGAATTAAAAACACACATTTTAGGAGTTAGCTCTTTAGAACGTACAACATACTTGATTTATATTAGTGTTATGCTACTGTTATGCATGAAGTATTTAAAGGAAACTCAGCAGCTAGGAGATTTTTGGAATGTACCCTTTGAGTAATTAGACGCATATTCTGACCCCTGACTCTGCTTGGATGGAAAAAATCCAAAGACAGAGGCCACATTCTTCAGCAGTAGTCTTTTCTTAAGTCACTTAGGAGATATTTCTGTCATTTCTGTACCAAGAGTGTGAGGGGCAAGGGCAAAGGCTTTGGCTTCTATCAAGAATGCTTGTTCCACTGACTAAGATATCCTTGATAAATCTCGATCCTAATTTATACTAGTTTTCTAGCATAGTCATCTTAATTGTAATTGCATGGTTAGAGCACTTATTTGAACATAAACAAGATCTCTGAATTATTAACTAATTTGAGGCTGTGGCACTCTAAAACAGAGGTGCACAGGAAATTGTTTTAGAGTAACATGGGAACTTATGTTAAACTGGGACTTCATTGCTACTGTGTCCTAAAATATTATTATCTTCTTCCTCAGTGGCAGCTTTACACCTTTCACTCAGTTTCAACAGCTTTCTGTTGATTGGCAGAAAAAAGAATTGGAACATTTGAGGGTATTTTATGTGTGACTTTACAGGACAAATGAAGTACAACTGCAGACCCAATCTATGTTCTTTTGATTCTGCACTCTTTTTCTTATCTTTCTTCAATATTTATCTAAATATACTTCCAAAAGAATGTTGTGCCTTTTTATAAGACCAAATATATATTGACATTTGATTTAGGATGAAGTCAGTTCCAAATATAAACAATTTGGAACTGTTAAGATGCTTGGAGGCATTTTCATTACATTGCTTTAAAATTTGGGCCATGCAAAGGTCAGCAGAGAGAAATAATAGGAAAACAAAAGAGAAGTTTATTTCAAGGAAAGCAAAATAAAATTAGTACCTTTCTTTGTAATACATGACTTTGCAGAGGGTCTGATTTAAAAAAAAAAAAAAAAAAAAAAAAAAAAAAAAGGAATTTTTGAAAAAACATTGCCCATTCTACCAAAATGTCACATAATAATATCATGAAATACTTGTACAAAGCAAAGTTTTCATGATTTATGGTGTTTACTTTTTTCATATCTCAGCTCCACAAAGGAGTCTATGCAGTTACTCTTGAGTTTAAAGTTGGCTCTTACTTAGTAAAAACAGTCTATCAACTAATAAAGCTAAAATGTTTGACTTACAAACCCTCCCGGAGAAAGATTTTGTTTGTGAAAAAGGAACTTTTCCACTTCCATTAGAAAAATCATAGTAATATTTGCTGTTTATTTTAGGTTTATACAGCTGGCCTCAGTTTCACTATCAAATATTTGCACTTTTAAGATAAAAATTGCTGGTTTCTGTCAGCACTGCACATACCAATGAAGGAAAACAAGAACAGTAGTGGAAGGGGAGGACTTTGATCTTTTGCATTTTTCTCTCCAACTGCTGGTGGCGATTTTTGACCCTGATGTGTTAAAAAGGTCAAATAATCTGCTGCTAAGTTCATTCCAGGTGTCCTCATATTGACAACAGATTTGTTTTATGTGGCACTGAAAATGGAGAGGCAAAAGATGTTTGGTCTGAGGTAATGCAAGGGAGAGAGAGAGAGGAAAAAGATATTTGAGTGGGCAGCATAGCTAGAACAATAGTTCTAGCTATGCACAAGGAGCACAAAAGGAATTGGTAATAGCTGCTTTGTGGGGCAGTGGCAAATTCCCTGTGAAATAGGAAATAAGTTTCATGAATATAACTTATCTAATAAATGCCAAATATTTTTCTTAATGGTATTCCAGACTTTTTGCAAACAAAGCCTGTTTATTGTAAAGAAGAGAAAACATACCTAGTAAAACCTAGAAAGTGCCCATATAACTGCCTCACTGGCTGAAGCCAATGAAACTACTCATTGCCAACTTCAGAATACTTCTAAAATACCACAGAGTTGCTCAGTTTTAATCCTAGAGTATTTTTCCTTACAACATAGATATATCATTGTTGTAATTTTTTAAAAAACAAGTTCTATATAGAAGTTTGTATGTAATAAAACGGAGTGGTGTTGTTAAGGACCTATTCTTCATATATCAAAGTGTCTTTGAACCTTCATTGTGGTGCTTTTTCCAGTGCAGAAAGTTGACTAAAACGTGTGTAGTAGTAGCAAGTACATGGGTAATTCTGCTGAAGCCTGTGCACTTTAGCAGGACTGAATTCAGAGTGAAATACATGCTGGAGAATACCCAAAGGCAAGGCAGATGAAAAAATAAAGGAAGAATTGTTATTATACTCATTTTAGTCATAGCAAGCAGATACATAGAGGTTAAACCACTTGCCTCAGGCCGTAATGAAAGACTGTGAAATAGTCAGGAACTCAGCCCAATATCTTTTATCAATCTAGATTTAAGCATGAGATAGCTGTCTTTTTGGGCAAAATTGTCTTATGTAATTTTTGACAATGTCAGAGTAGGATATTTGCTTGCTGTAAAGCGTCATGAGTTACATCCTGTTCTGGTGGAAATGTTTATGAACTCAGTACTCCTCAGAAAAGGTTATTTAGTATCTAACTGAAATAATTAAGCTAGAGTAATAACTAAAAAGAAATGACTTAAAGTGAAGGAACTGTGGGTATGTTGAATTACACTTGTGTGTGCATACATAAAAGGAGGCAGCTTTCCAGTTTTAGTTTTTTATTTTCTTTAGGTTTATTAATTTCAAGCACTGAAATATAAATATGGCTTGTGTAGTGTGATTTTATAATAATGCAAATCATACTGCTCACAGTCTTATTTACTTACTTGTTCGTCTAATGTTTATCAATAAGACACAAAGTTACCTAACACTTAGTAAAGAGTTAAAAAAAAAAAGCAAAAAAGAATGAACTCAGAAATCCTTTGAAGTGTAAAAATGAAGCCAGAAGAGAGAGAAGGAAATCTTGTTTGTAATATCACTAATCCAACTTGTATCCATTTTGGAGCTTGATACTCAAGCTGCTGCTCACTGTTTTCCTCTTTGTTACCTGTAAAATACTGTAATTTTTTTTTTTCTTTTTTTCTATCTGCATCACTGCTGTGATGATTCTTGCTGATGCATTGATGGGGTGTTTTCAAGGAAAAATGACTTTCTCATGCTGAAGACCATCTATGCATATAATTAGATGGACACTGCTTTTCTTTCAGGAGAAACCAAAGGAAAATAAATCTTTTCTGCTGTACCAAGCAGTTAGTTACATCTCCTTCAAATTCTGCCTGTGTACATCATGTTATGAATGTTTTATTAGCAATGAGAAAGAAAAGGGAAGATAGGCAGTGATGTGTCCTGAAAAGTTATGTTGTCACTAAACACTTCAGAAGTTCACATTCCTTAAATATACCTATTGTGTATTATGTTTATTTAATACGGCCTAAAAATGTTTCTCCTTCTCTCCTTTAGAAAAAACTAAAAAATGTCTATGCTCAGCCTTTTGTTCTAGCACAATGGGTATATACTCTCTGCTTTCCTAATTTTGAAAACTAGAGATCAAGTAAGCGGCATGAGCAGATACTCACCAATCCAGTTATTTAAAACAAAGGACTTTATTTGTTACTAATGAGCCCAATTAAGAATTAAAATTAAAGCTATCCTTGAAAAGTCTGACTTTGAATGAAAAACAAAATTGTTCTTACCTTCATGTTTGATTAATAAATGCATACAATAGATTTTCCTTTAAAGAAAGGTCCATCATGTTAGACAAATTTTCATTTTCGACATAAGCAAGTGAAAGGCTTTCGAAGTCAGTGATACTGCTAGCAGTTTCTGTTTATCTATTACGATCTTTTGTTAAGTACTTCATCATATGAACAGAAACATTTTGCTTCTTGACAAATCTAAGTAAATTTTCTTGCCCGCTTTTCTGAAGCCGGAACATTGATATTTAACTGTGATATGTTTTTATCCATTTATTTATTTATTTTCTGGGAAATGAATGTGAACTAGGGCTATATTTGTGAGATTTAAAAATTCCTACTGAAATTATTAATGAACGAGTTTTAGGCAGTCTTTCCAGACTTTTAAGCATTAAAAGTTGTTCAGATTCTGAGTGAATATTTGTGGGAGAGGAATCAAAGTGAACTGAATATGGAAAAATGAATTAAGAGAAGTTGAAATTGTCTGTCACGTTAACCTTTCACATTTAAAATACTTCAAATTTTTTCTCCTTAAAAAAAAAAAAAGTATATTGTAGTCCATTGTAATAGTTTTACCAAACTCTAGCAGTAGCACAGTTTCTTGGTTTGCCTGTGCTTTTCTTTTTTGTTTCTTTTTTTTAACTTGCCATTCTCTTACATATATTAACACTGGTAGAATTTTTAGGACGTGGGAGACCATAAAATAGATCACTGTCTCTCTCAACAAACTAAGTGCTTGAGTGAAAAATAGAGATCAGTTCCAGCTGCCTGTAAATAATGGAACATGGAGCTTCGATCTTTGTCTTTTTCAGTAATTTTTTGTCCCTAAACTGCGTTTGTTTGAGTTCAATTTCCTGTAACCGCATACTATGTAGGAGGGTTTTTGACTCCTACAGAGAAAATGAAGCCAGACAATCTGCTCTCTTGAATTAGCTTTGCATTCAGGTCCTGTTTAATATCATTTCTAGAAATACCTTTATTTGCTTAAAATTGAAACTGAATCTCTGATACCAGTATTTGACAGTAGGAACTGTGGTCTTCTTTGCTTATTGTGTCTTTGCCTTAAACTGGAGTGGAAATACCCCAGATATGACTTTAATGGGAGTGATGTTAATTAGATCAGACCACAGTAAATGTGCGGATGCATTAAGAAAGGAGAATGCTTTTCTGTAATTGCTCTATATTCGGCAGTTTTCAGTATGTTCAAAAAATGGCTTAGACTGATGGGAGCTGATGAGATTCTGAGCAATGTAATTATATACTTTTGTGATTTAGCACAACCAAAAAAAAAATGTTTATCTGTTTTTTCTATCTATATTAATATGCTGTAGAAGTAAATAAAAGTCCCTGCAGCAGTGAAAAGCATAATCATTCTGACTGTTTATTCTGCAAATCCCATTCACTTAAAGGGCAGGCAGTCTTGTCTTGAGTAGCAACACTAAACAGATGCTTTTGTTGTAATAGCCATAGAGGAATTTGGACTGTAAAAATTGTATTTTTAAAAGCAATGCAGCAATTTTGGCATAACAAACTTTATATTGCTTTCTATGCATGTGTATTCTTGGACAAGAGTGGTACAATCATTAAATGTACTCTCTTGCAAGGATGTAGGTGGTATCTTCTCTGAGCCTTCTCTGAATAGTGAGACTTACATGTAGCCTTACGGGCCTGCCCCCATTTTGGGATCACTGCTGTAATTGCTATGACTGATCCTATCAAGCACAACACACAGTGATATATATCATTATTCTTTTTGTCAGGCTTATATTATTATTATTTAGGTAATGGTCAATAAACTCATAATAAACATGGCATTTTCAGAGCTTGATCTAAAAGCAACTTTACAGACTTACTCAAGAACTCTTGCAAGCTAAATGGAAAAAAAAATCACTCAAACATCATCTTCTATAAATAATTACAACTGTCATTTTGAAATTCACTGACAAATACAAATAATGTAGAAGAAATGTAGAAAAGCTCCCTACGCCTCACAGGTGTACTGCAGTGATCAGGAAAAACTTAGTAGCTTGGAACTTTCTAATGTAACTCCATCCACAAATTTCCTGAACAAGTTGTGTTGAGCCACATGGATAGAAGAGAGGAAAAAGACCACTTCAAGAAATATTTTTCCCCTAAACTTTGTGTGATCCAAAAGATATATATATATTTTTTGCATTCCAGATGCTAAGCAGTGCCCTTCGTTTCCTTTCTCACAGTCCATAGGGAAAAAAGAGTGTTCCTCATGACAGATGATAAAGTTTTTGAAGACATTTGCCCAGGCAGCCCCATTGATGTGCCCGTGGGAATAGGGAGCAGTCTATGCTTGACAGAGGATGGCTAGAAGTGCTCATTGTAATTTTCTGAAGCGCTGGCTGAAAATAAAAATTAAGTAGAGACGATTTTAAAGCTAGACCACCTATGTCTACCTATAAAATGTAACTCAGTAGAGTTTTTATGTCTGTTAAAGGCTCCTCCTTATCCCTTGGCATCCGTTTCATGAAGGAAACAAGTTCCACTTACTCAGATCAAGCTTCCTGAACCTCTGCTGACCATTCACATTTGACTAAAAGTGAGCTGACTTTCATAGGTTTAGAGCACCTGCACCTTGCATTAACTTCACTGGGAGGCCTTTGTACACACTATTTGGGATAAATGCATCCTCTGGGATTTTGTCATCTGAAGAAATATCTTTTTATTCCAAACAGTGCTTACAGGCATGGCCAAGTGGTCTGTCTATCTGTGGTCTCATCATATAATTTCAAGGGTTGCTTCTGTTCAATAAATGGTAATGATGAATCTAAAGAGAGAAATGGTATCCCTAAAGTATTTTTTTCTTTTCCAGTCAGACATATTTTTATGTAGGTGTTTTCTTAAAGCATCTTCGTGTTCTACAGGAACTTATTCTCTAGATGTGCTTCCAAACTTTCTGTGCTGGAGGAAGGAAAACCTGCAGATTTTTGCAGCAGTTCAGTCTTCTTAATACTGTCACAACCAAATCACATTGCCTGCTTATCACAATTTCACTCCGCGCAGCACTTTTGGCATTTTCCCAATGCAATGCCTTAGCTAACCTGTTCATATTATTATGCCTTCTCTGTGGCTCACTTTAATTTGCAGATAATATTCTATCCATTTTGTAGACTCTTCTCTTTGAATTTGGAAAATTAAACAGACTTTCAAATACAGCATGATTAGCATTGGCAGCAACCCTGTACATTCAACTAAAGTGAAAATTGTTAAATTAACAATGACTAATAGTTATTGCCACATCTGGGGAAGATTTTAAGTCTTTTACAGTGACTTTTTAGTAGCATGGTGTTGTCTGTTCTCAGCTGTCAAGGTATTTAGCAAGGGATTTTCCAATATAACTCTAAATTATTGTACTAGTGAAACAAGATTACCATGCAGGGAGAGTAGCAGGGAAGTCTGTTTCACATACAAGAGGCTATGAAAAATCTACTACCATATTTAGAGTTGAACAAAAAGTTGCAGTCAGAGAGAAAAGAGGATAGTTAATATCTCTCTACTAAACAGCCATCAGAAGACAATAGGTACACTGACTCTCCTGAATGCTAAAAGCAGAAATTACATATACTTTGACAAGTGCCATCCTGTGCTCTCTGAATTTGGCTTCACTTCAAATACCTGTTAATTTTGGTTCTGAACAACAAGGACATTAAGATTAACTTGTTTTATCTGAAAGTTAGGAGTAAGAATTCTCATACTCCATGCATTCTCTTTATTTGTGTTACCATGACAGGATTTTGAGGATTGAGTCGCATTACACAGTATCTTTTTTCATTTATAGGGTTCTCAGGTTTAAAATCTGAATATTGTCTCTGAATTAATTTTATGTGACTTTTAGGAGAGAACAAGCAGCAATTTTTGTTGTATAAGAGTATCAGCAAGGTATGTTAGAATAATTCATGAATGAGACCGCTGCATTGAATGAGGCTTCAGTCAAAGGCCATAGCTGCAAGAAATGCACCAGCTCTGTGAACCAACTTATCTTGAATATGCTTCACTGATGTCCATGCAGAGAATAATTTGATTGGATGCTCTAGACATAATTTCTGTTCTTACAGGGTGTTAAATTATAATTTCAATACATTTTGAAAAAGAGAGGTCTTAAAATAGGCTGGTATGGTAGTTTTCTGTTTTGTAGGAGCAGTCATTATCAATAGTGTTCTGATTTTTTAAAGAATCCACAGCACTACTGACATGAAGGGATCAGTATCAGATGGACGGATGATGAGGTTTTGACAATTGTTTTTATATCAACACTTCTTTAAAGCAAGGGAGGGATGTTCATTTTCCTTGCTAAAGCTTGAATAAACCACTTGTTGCAGATTGCATATTGATCTGTACTTTAGCATTATCCATTGTTAATTTTTTGAGGTGAGGGAAGACCTATCTACATCTGTCTATCTGTTCTGCTACAGTGCAAGAACCTAGGTATGCCAACATGTTGCCGCAGTTTCTCTTCTACTTCATAACAAAATGTGTGGACTTCTAAGTAGCAGAATATAAACTGTGCTGCAAAGAAGCTGGCAGTGGGTACTTGAATGCTACAGAGTCTGTCTAGGAGGAACCAGGAGCCAAAATCTACCCATTATGCAAGCTATGTGTGGGAAGGGTGCAATGGAATGCAGACCCACTTCAGGAAGCTGCATCTTCCACCTGCTGAGATCCTGTAATTTCAAAACACTTCAGAGTATCTGCGGGTCTTATGAAATGGAGTCTCAATCCTACTCTTTCTACATTACAAATGGCTATACAAAAAATGAAAAAAAAAATAGTAGTAAGCAATGGCTGATGATGGTATTAGATTTCTTTATTTGTGGTTCTAATGTACTAAATAGATTTACTAATTTTCATAGGGAAAAGTCTGGTATTGCTTCATCTAGTGTATAAAAAACCATATGAGATGGACTATTGATTGAAGGCAAGGTGAGGAAAATTGAGATGGAAGTGATACTGGGTTGGTGATAGGCCCTATTTTCATAAAAGAAGTCAAAAGTAGTCTAATCACTGGGAGAATTTAGTGAGGCAGAATGCTTCACACTGCTAAGCTGAGGCAGGAAGCTTTGAAACTGAATAACAAATAGGTGGAATAAATAAAGAGAGCTAGTGCTGCAGAGTGGGAGCTCTGCTTGCTCCCCAGGAAATCTCTGGTAAGACAAAAAGCTATGGAAGTGAACTTTGGAAAATGCGTGATGGATGGAAATACCTGGAAAATGTGACTGCTCTAAAATTTCTATTTTATCTTAGTAGCTAGAAGAAGAATTAGATCAATAATGTACTAACTGTTGATTTGAAGGCTAGTGATATTTTAAATAATTTTTGAGAGGATTTCAGACTAAAATTATGTTGTCTCTATAATTTCAGCAGTTTGTTAAGGATTGAGATGTAAATCAACAAAAGAATGAAAGAAAGCAAAAAATTACTGACATCAGTGATGTACAGGCTTAGAATCTCTATGGAGATGGTGAATGGTTATACTGAATGAAGTTAAAATTTTAAAGGGAATGAGGCAAGAATGACGATTTATGATCACTAGTTGCCAGACTAAAGAATGAACAATCCACTATAGAAAATTTTTATTTTATTTTATTTTATTTTATTTTATTTTATTTTATTTTATTTTATTTTATTATTTTATTTTATTATTTTACTTTACCTTATAAAATATTTGAGTTGGAAAGCTTCTGAAAAGGAAAAAGAAAAAAGCAGAAATCCCTGAAACACAGGCAGCTGCAGCAACAAGAGGAGATCAACATATTTTCCATTTTCTACAACTAAATGTTTTTGAGTAAATTATGTCAAGATCTGGAATGGCTGAAAGCCAGCATCAAATAATATAGAATGCATCGAATTCCATGCATCAAATAGTATAGAATGAACACTGTGAGACTGAAACCAGAACATTATAAATTAGGAAGTCTTTCTGTCTAACAGTGTGATAGGAATCTATGAAGTGTTTCCATATGATTTTTTTCACGTAAGATAAAAATCTCCTTAAGTTTGAAAGGAAAATGAAAATATTTGGCGTAGCTTATTGATGTTTATCTAATTTTGAGTTGCTTGACTAAATATTATATGGATGTACATGTGAAGTGTAAGATTTAGAAGCTTTCTTGTTTATTTTTTCCATAAGTAAAATCTTAATGAAATAAAGATTAAAAACTTGACATGATGTTGAGAAACCTGTGGGACTTCTCAGATACACAAAATGCAGCATATGTGTAAGCTTTTATTTTATATAAGGATTTTGCATCTCAGTCCTTTTATCTGGGTCAAAATATGTACTGAAACTCAAGTTTTTAGAAACAAAACAAAACATTATCATATGAGTCATTTTTTAAAAAGTGTTGTTACTGAAATGATCATGATGGCTAGAAAAACAAATTTAACTGATCCACATGTTTTTTCAAGATGCAACATCCTTACAATAATGAGAGAATTTGACAGGAAGAAAAAAGGTCTATAATGCACAGCTAGCTTCAGCAGGATGTGGAGAAGCTACCAATACACCATTACTAACTACCATCAGATGCACAGCTTTTCAAAAAATGCAACTACTTGTAAGTAGGTAGCTAAGTGTATGGAAGTTAATGACCTGCACAGTATTACTCATCTGTGTGAAGAATGTATTTTTCAATTTATCAACTAAACAAAAAAATAATAATAAGTAAAACCAAAATAAATTATTTAGGTGATGAACTTTTCTGCTGATATTTCAGTAACGTCCCAACACAATGTGAGAAGCATAGAATTTCTGTCTCCTTCCTTTCTTGCTTGCCTAAAGAGAGAATTGAATTTCCTTTGTCCTAGAAGAGGAGACTAAGCCTGGATAATGGATAAGAAGGGATGAAGCCTAGCTCTGGATTTTCCAGAGAAAATTGGGTCAAACTCATCATCTTCAGTGCAAGTAAAATAAATCTCATTTTAAATTAAGCATTTTTTCATGCAGCTACCATCTTCACATAAGCAGGATCTGTAATAGTCAGTCCATCCTTAAAATGGAAAAGGAAAAAAAGATGAAATTAGTCCAACCTGTGTTTTCTAGGACTCCAAGCTATTTTTAGGCTTGGTAGTCAGATGCCATCTGGTTCATGTTGGCATTCCAGGATTTGTAACGTTAATGTCATTTTGTCATCTTATTATTTTTTGGGGGGGAAAAATGATGGATAGAAAAGGGAAGCAAGTATTTTTAAGAGCTTCTCTTTGCCATGTTTTTGTCAGGCTGAACATTTTCAGAATTAAAATGACCTTCAGTTCTCAAGCTATTTGATTTCAGGTTGTTCATTTTTCATATTCTTCAATACAATTGTCTAAGTACATTGATCTGAAACATTTGCACCAGTCAGCAAGAGAAAACTTCTGAATTGATATCTCTGTTGTCTCTGCATCACAGCTCATTCAAACATGTATATTTGCAAAGAGCAAGCTGTCTCATAGACAGTAGTCCTAAAATTACACTCCCTCCTCAGTAGGGACACAAGGATGTGTGGTTGGGACATCTGGTAGAATTCACTTTTTGTAGAAGATAACTGTCAGAAACTATTTTACTTTATTTTTCATATATACATAATCAGAAAAAAATGGCCAATAATGGAAGTGAACTCTGGGAAAAAAAATGCAGAACTATTTGATCTCATCTTCTTCCTCTGAAGTGAAAATCTCTTGGGAGATGGTTGTCACACTATTTTTTAGAAACCTGCCAGTTGCAAGGCTTTTGGAACTCTCATAGATAAGCTGTTCCAATGCTTAAATGTCCAGGGCTTGACTATGAGAAAGATTTCCTAATATGTTAAGTCCCCACTGCTGTCACTGAGTACTCATAATTCCTCAGGGATGCATGGAGAAAATCAGCCATTATACTTCTCACTACAATATTTTATATATTTGAAGAATTTACAGTGTACTTTTCAGATTTTACTTTCTGAGTGGAACAGTTCATCTTTTTTTCATCCTTTCTTCAAAGCTTACAATTTCCAAACCTCTTAGCATTTTTGTTGTATTCCGGATTCTCACTAATTTCTCCAGCTTTCCTATTGAGCACTCCAGCTGTGACACTGTAGAAGAGGGCGGAATTACTGCTTGTACTTTTAGGTGACATCCTAGAAAATTTTGCTTTTCTGACAACACCTGCATATTATTAATTTCACTTATTTTGGTGCTGTGTTGTAACTTCAAAATCTCTTTTCAGTCCTGCTGCCAGCCCAGCTATTCCCAAGCATAAATTTGTATGTTTCATACAAGTTTTTTTTCTAAATAAATTGGCTTATACTCATCTGATGCTGTTAAAACAAACACATAGACATACTAGAATAATATCTTGCTTATGCAAGCTACCCATAAAACATAACCTGATTCTTGCCTTTAAAAATCATTAATGTTTATTTACAGATAGTTGTTATTTTATTTATTAAATTTGTCACTATGCTCTGTTTTGCATGCGCTCATGCATACTTTATGAATATAGAAATTAGTATCTCATTAACTTGGTAATTAGGCCACTGAAAAACAGCTGTTTGTTCACTCTGCAGGGCAAGATTTCTACTGAAGTTCTTTACCTTTCCTGCACAGTTGTTTAGAATCTCAAACACGGAAAAAAAGTATATGGAGTGTTTTCTTTGCCTTGGGTTAGTGATGAAACAATGCCTATTAGAGAGGAAATAGTCAGAAGAACTAATATGTTATGCCTCTGGAGGGGGCACACAGTGTACATGGTAATGGGTATTTTTTAAAGATCAGAATAATGCTTGTACTCCAGCCCTGCAACACCTGCGTAGAGATGAATTCAGCAGACCTGTGCTGATACACACAGAGCTCTGAAAAATCCTTCAACAAGGAGAAACTATTCCTACATATTTGAATTCATGGATCAGAGGAGTACACTGGGAGCCACAAAATGATGAACTCACCCGTGCTGTCATCTCCCTGGAACAGCTGGTTGAATGTTGGTTGAATTAAACTCTTCACTTTGCAGTATTTGGTGATTATCAAATGAGGAGGGAGTCTTTGGATGTGGATGTGAATTCCTGTGCAGAGGAGCCGGGGTTACAGACAGGTCCTTTCCTTTCTGCCTTAGTGCCAGGTAGGGTGCAGAGCTCTCAGAGCAGGGAATGCAGGAAATACTTGCTTACAAGGCTACATAAATTAAATTAGCTTCTCACATAAAGCAATATGGGGAAAAGATCAACCTGTTCCCAGTCAGCCCCCATCTGCAAGCTTCCTTAATGGTTAAGAGCATATAACCAGTGTTTCAGGCAGAGAGGGATTTTATAATATGTTGTTCTTTATGATTTTTCATTATGAAAAATGGCACTGTTAGATAGGAATTAGGCATTACCCACATGAATTCTATTTGCTATAAAGTTTATCAGAATCAGGTAATTAGCTGGTTTTCTCATTAGTCACATTGCCAAACTGTAATTGGTTTTTGGTGTTTTGTGCATTTTTAATGGCAATTTTTCTCATTGATTTCTCTGGCCTTTTATTTTATTTTTAGAAAGAGAAAATGTGTCATTCTGGCTACTTTTTTTTTTTTTTTTATTTTTTTTATTCTTGAGAAAACATAATGCCCCACAGTGGGAGAGTTTTCAGGTATTCATCAGCTATTCTTGAAAAACATATAATCACACCATGGCTGCTCTGAATCTCAGTAGATGAAAGTGGGGAAATAAATTGCAGAATGATTTAAGATGTGAGGAGTTGAGAAGAATACGTATATTTGAGTCCATTTTTTATAAATGATAGTTGTCTTTTCTGAGAAACTTTATCAATAGTACAGGAAAAGTCTTTGCTGAGTGATGTAGAATGCTTTTATTTAAAATAAAAACTGATTGAAAACTGTAGTTTTTCTAAATCCCAAAATGCTGCTCAGTATTTTCAAATACATACAGAATATAAAACATTTTCAGTATTGGTATTATTATTTAAATTTTGGCACAAGTCAAATACTTGGCAAAGTGGACTGCCATTGCAAAACTATGTTTCTAAAGTGTCTGTACTCTGGCGCAATTGGCTGCTGTGTGTTTGACTTCTTTGAAATCAGTGGAGGTCTTAGGTATTGTATTGTCTTTTTCTCCCTCAGTTTTTCCCATTTGCAAGTCTAATGGATAATTTTCTGGGGAGTCCTCGGGACTCTCCACATTCATCAGACTCTGAAGTTCAAGTGTGGAAAAGGGCCAAGCTTTGAGCAAAAAGAGAATACAGAGAACACAGAATTCAGTATTTTCTACGGAATAAGGTCTGCTAGAAAATTTCATGCAACATAAGGCTTTCATGGATTTCTGGGTCCCGCCTTAAATTACTGCTGAGGTTTAGGCTAAACAACAATGTTCAGTTCAGTTGCGAAGTCTGTAGCATGAGTCTCAGGGGAACATGTTGTCAATTAGCAAATAATAGTGACCATGAACGGGGTTGGACAATAGGGCTTTGCTACTGTTGCCTCTGACCTCTGGGTGAGTTCTGGGATTCACTGGCAAGACTTCAGAGGTTGTGAAAGACCTTGTAGTCCTCAGTAAAACAATTGGGAAACAGTGTTTTGCAGATTTTTCCTTCCTTTGACAGTTTAATTTTTGTTCATCAGAATATGGTTGAAATTGGTACTATTAAATGCAATCAGAATTTCCTCAAAATGTTCCACAGCATTTTAGTGCATTGTTTTTAGTCATATCATTCTGCTCTTTGTGCATTTTCCCCAATCACCCAAAATATGTGCATACAGATGTTCACAGAATGTTTATTTTAATGTTGAAAGCTCCTATTCTCCCAATAAACTCATTTAAAACTTCTTTTCTGAGAGTTGTTTATAATATAAAAAGCAAAAGAAAAGATGTTTTTAAATCATCTCTGTGACAAACTACAATTAAGTAACAATTCAAACAGTAGTTAGCTGAAAGTTTATATTGCATAAAATAATGAAAAATTATAAATTTAGAAGAGCATTGATTTTTGCATAAAGATATAGAACATAGCAAATGAATTCTTTGTTAAGAGCTTCTTTCTCTGCTCTAATTAATATTGATATTGACTATGTTGTAATTCGAATTGCTACATGTCTAACTGTTGATTACATGGAACAGGAGATGGAGGGTTCATTTTTCTGAAAGCATAATTGTGTTGTAACTGTCAATGATTTTTCTGTATAAGAATCTCACATCTGTTTTTTTCAGGTTATATTCTTATTTCCAAGGTAGTACTTAATTCCAAACTCAGAAACTTAAATTTCTAAGTACCTTGGTAGAAAATCTAACTTGTATTCCTGACTGTATGTAAATTAAATAAGTCTCTTAACTTGTATTGCCTATAGTGTATGTCTCATCATTACAAATTATATAGCCCAAAATAGTGAGATTAAGCAGCCTTCTTCCTTTTATGGTACTGATTCGTTTAAAGTGGATATGTTGGCCCAGCAGACAAACTCCTATTTTAGTGGAATTGCAGGAGGGAAAAGGTCAGCAAATGTCCATCTACACTGGAGGATATTCTGGAAAATTCTAAGCCAGGATTGACAGAGTTTTCCTAGTTCTGGAAACTGACTAGTACGATCTCCAAATTTAAGCTAGAGTGGGATGAGTGGAGTTTTAATTTGCCTACTTTTTCTCCAAAGTAACTGTTGTGGACAGAATTCAGTGCAACTCTTTGTACCACTAATTCTTGATTCACAAGCAGCCAGAAGTTGAAAGAAAGAGGAAGGTAAATTTACAGCACTCTGTTCTATATCAAAAGCAAGGCTTGATTAATTGACATTTCACTATGAAATAGTGTACACTACAACTGATTTTAGCAAGACTTTAGTCCTTACGGTGTTTTCATCATGATCTACTGCATGTGAGCATAACTTTACTCTGATTTTTTCTTTCTTGTGTGTTGCAAAAGACGAGGTTGTGAAATCAGGATTCCTGCTTGTACTTGGTTGTTGATAGATCCTGATTACTTCGCTATGGCCACTTGCTTTTAATTCAGCGTAATTAATGAAGGGGAAATCTAGTCATAGGAAATCAAGCTGAAATTAAAAAAAAAACGAAAACAAACGACAAAATCTCACACAAGAAAAGACCTTACGAGCATTATATAGTCATCAGATTAGGAGATGAATCATGGTCCTGAGAAGAACACAGCAGATGAAAGAACAGAAGATGTATGGGCTGCTAACGTCATTTTTTGGACACCTTGATTTGAAGAAAGTACATAATTTATGTGTGATTATGAGGAAAGCTGTGAAATGCCCCTGCTGGAAGGAATGGGAAATCAGGATTTTTTCATTTCTGGTCTTTTTTCTGCATTAGAAAGTGGCAGCTCGCATTCCAGTGGGAGCACTGTGGTTTCTGCTACGAGATCTATAACCCCCCCAAAAAGTTTAAGGCCATATGAAAGAACTTTGCAATTTCCTTTTGTTCTCTCAGTCCAAACTTATATCCTGTGACATGATCCTGTACACTGCTATGGGGGGAGACAAATATAAAAGGCATTTTGCAAGGAAAAAAAGA
Source organism: Tetrao urogallus (assembly GCF_951394365.1). Taxonomy (NCBI): domain Eukaryota; kingdom Metazoa; phylum Chordata; class Aves; order Galliformes; family Phasianidae; genus Tetrao; species Tetrao urogallus. The sequence continues at coordinate 13,011,628 of NC_136818.1, read as the reverse complement.
GTTCAATTCTTTCTTTATATTGTGATTCCTTCATCTGATTATCCTCCATCCAAGTATGATCCTAAACATTTTATAAAATATTTTTTCTTACAATCCTTACTAGTTTGGCTATGTATATTTACATCCTACACTACTGTCTACCCAATGGAATTTGATCAAGCTCCCAACTTTTGTTATAGGAATGACAGAGCAGGGAGGTGAGGCCCTGTGTATGACACTCTTCATATTAATCCTTTTTTCAGTAGTCTGCACATTTGGTTATTGAATGTTTTGCAGTATGTTAACGTTATGGTCTCTGCATTATTAAAGTGCTGGCAAAGTAGATGTGTCCTTGGATGTAAGTTTGAAAAAGAGCAAATGATGAATTTTCTAATTGTGAAGAAAATTCAATTTCAGAAAGTGTTGGGTAGCTTTAGAGAAAATCCAGGTTAGTACCTTTGGCATGCTTTGCTTTTTTTTAAAAAAAAGGAGAAATTCCCTAAACAAAGTAATTGCTTGGCACATATTTTTAGCAAGGATTGTCTCTCTGTTTGCTGAGAAGGCATAATGGGGACTTGATTATTTGAAGTGCAAGAATATAAATAAAACTTTATTAATTCTGCAGGAAAAGTATGATTGCAGATCTTGTACAAAATAATGTATCCAGAAAATTATCATTCTACTTTTTAACAAATGACCAGTTGACAAGAAAGTCTTTTGAATAAAAAAAATATGCATTTATATTCAACAAATAAAATTTATTGTAGTGTTATTTCCTCATAACTATTAATCCATTGTCTTTGTACTTGCTAGGTTTGCACTGCATCCTGTGAGATATTAGAATGAGCTGCCAAGAACCTAGAAGACAGATCTTTCTAGAAAAAATATCTATAGGCCACAGAGCATATGGCAGCCTCCAAGGAAGACAAGATGTCTCATATTGCTGGAGAACTCTTCCCTTGCAGACGACTTCTGTGGGAGATAAAGGGAAATGCTAGGTAAGAGGTGGTATGGCTGCCATGGGGAACTTGTTTCAGCACCATAATATGTTGCATATATGGGAAAAGAGGTTTTATTTTTAAGTTAACTATATCAGGTTTGGATGGTCAAGTACTTGTGAAACACGTTGAATGATCTTGGAAGTGAATTAAGAGAATGCAATGGCAACCTTGAAATACTTTCCACAAAAGTTATTCTGTATTGGATACATGTTGTGAAGGAAGGCTGCAGTAGAAGAAAACAGCATATCCTCTCTTCTCTTTCAGTTAGCTGAATTCATTCTCAGGCAGCACTCATTTTCAGCAGCTGGTAAGCTACTCTTCTATACATAATTTTGAAAGAGCTTTAGAAACTTTCAAGGTGAAAGGTGTTAAGAATGAAAGAAGATTATTACTACTATTATTGTATCCCTATGTTCTTTGTTTGGAATTATCTTCTGGAGTTTTTTCTTTCTTTTCACAGTAATTTTCAGTCTCAAACCCCTACTTTCTCTGCTTAGGACTGAAGGCTATTCTGTTTAGAGAAATGCTTACAGACTCACTATGAGAATTATATTAGCACTGGAATGTGCTGTCATCAATGGAGAAAGTCAATACATTAAGGACTACTTGATTTCCCTAGTGAATTCTACTATCATTTATGTGAGATGTAATTAATTCATCAATGAAAATCTGTGCAGTGGAATAAGTAAAATTTACACCATGCTTTCCATAAGATAAGGGAATCTCAACTGCATGTGAGGTTTTGTTTTAGTGCTTCTGAGAATCAAAGTATACTCTTGAGTTTCCTAAGGATTCTCCATACAGTGAAGCTAACCTTTGTAGCAACAGTAAGTAGTTTCTTTTGTGTATGAATACAGTTATTGGTATTCTTCCTAGAATATCCAAAAGAACTTGATAAACAGATGGGTGTATTTACATGCTATGTTCTGACGTAGACCTGCTCTTCAGCTGAGACATGTCTTTGCTCTAGAAGTGGAGAAACATACCAACTGACAGACAGGGTCGAGTAAGTAAAAATACCTGTAGGCCTGGCTTGTGCTTCTGCATATCGCTCATTTGTCCTGTGGCTGCCTTCCTGACTGAATCATAGGAGCACTGAATCTGTGAGGTTGGAAAAGAACTTTGATATCATCGAATTCAACCATCTGCCTTTAAGTCCACTCTAAACCAAGTCCCTATATGCCATATCCATGTATTAGTTAAATATTTCCAGGTATGGTGAGGTACTGTCCTGTTGTGCAATGATAACAGGTAGAAAGGCTTCACATCCTAATGCTACTTTCATAATGAAAACAAAGTTGTCTGTCCTCCTATACTGAAAGATTTCTCTGGCTTGATGAGTGGCTGAGCAGCTAGCAACTGTTCAAGGAAGAGGGCAGTATTCTGTGTGTGGGAGAGTGGGATTATAGAATCATCATAGAATTTTTTGAGTTCGAAGGGACCATTAAAGGTTATCTAGTCCAACTCCCCTGCAGTGAAAATGGCATTTACAGCTAGATCGGATTGTTTAGGGCCCCGTCCAGCCTGACCTTGAATGTTTCTAGGGATGGGGCATCCACCACATTTCCAGGCAGTCTGTCTTAGTACTTCACTATCATTACTGTAAAAAACTTCTTCCCTTATAATCCAATCTAAATCTCCCTTCTTTTAATTTTAAACCATTTCCCCTCGTCTTTTCACAGTCGACCTTGCTGAAGAGTCTGCCTCCTTTCTTATAGCCTTCCTAAAGGTACCTAAAAAGGTATCTAAAAAGGTTTCTAAAAAGATATCTAAAGGTATCTATTAGGTATGTAAAGATACTGAAAGGCCTCTATCAGTTCTCCCTGGAGGCTTCTCTTCTCTAGGCTGAGCAGCCCCAGCTCTCTCAGCCTGTTCTTATAGGAAGATGTTCCACCCTTGGATCATTTTTGTGATCTTCTCCTGGATGTGATGCAACAGGTCCACATCTGTCCCATACTGATGACTCCTCAACTAGACATAGACCAGAATATCTACCCTCACCAGTGCATGTCTACCCTACCATCCGCCAGTACTCCCAAATCCTTTTCAGCAGGGTTGTGACCTATCCTTACATTCCCTGGCTCGTACTGATGGTGGGGTTGCCACAGCCCAAACACAAGACCCTGCATTTGGATTTGTTGAACTTCATGAGGTTCATTTGGGCCTGCTGCTTGAGCCTGTCTAAGTCTCTCTGGATTACAACCTGTCCCTCAGGTGCGTTGACAACTGCTTGGTGTCATCTGTAGACTTGTTGAGGGTGCACTCAATCCCACTGTTGATATCACTGATAAAGATACTAAGGAGCACTGGTCCCAGTACTGACTCCTGAAGGACACAACTTGTCACTGACCACTGTCTAGACACTGAGCCATTGACAAAGGATGCAGAGGATTATTTCTATCACAGTAGTGAGAGCTGTTTTTAGGGTGAGTAAAGAGGGTATCTCTATCTGTATGCACAGAAGCATGTCTGCCTTGCATTAAATGGTAATATGAATATATGAATTTGAATTGTGTTATTCTAATATTAATTAGAAATTTTTCTTCAGATGCTGATATTGTAGAAATAGTAGCTTGTTATTCTTTTAATCTTCTTTTTCTTCAAGATTTCTTTCTAAACTAAAAAAGTTATACACATGAAAAATAGTAGCAACACCCATTGTAATAAAGTTTCTAAAGTTTCCTCCCTGACAGGGTAGCACTCAGGGAGTACTCAGTCACCATGAATTCATCTGGGTAGCAGCTGCTTGACCTGTTTAGTACTCACACATCCGAACCAGTCACAGTAATGCTATCTCTTCTCCAGTCAAGTTTTCAGATTTAAAGGGGAAACTGATTATTGTAGGTTTTGTGAGATAGGAATTAGACAAGGATACAACTCTGTAGGAAATCGGTTTTGTGTATAGTAGATTAAAAGAGAGTTCATCTCATGGTCTCTCTCTTCCAGATGTTGGCATTATAATTAAAATATGTTATGACATTCACAGTATAATAGCAGTGAAAGGCAGAAAGAGAATGGAAAGAAGAAACAAAACTTGGGAAAATAATATAGACAAAGGAAGAAAAGTGAGGAAAGGAGGAGGAATGTAATACCATAAAGAAAATATGCTCTATAAAGTCCAATTAAAAAAAAAATCTGAAACTTTTCAGTCAAAAACATGGACATAAAATCTTGCTTCAGTAATGTCATAATTACATAGTGGAGGTGGAGAAAAAAGGAATTTTTTGCATCTGTTTCAATTTATCTTCTGTACTGGATACAGCTGAGAAATCCCTTCAAAGGATCACTTTAGTTCATGGACAGCACATATGTATTCTGTTGCTCCAGACTATCAATAACTCTGTACTTCAATAAAAATATGTCTTCAGAGAATTGCTCAGTCCCCTCCATCTCCTTCCTCAGAGGGCTTTATTTCCTCCTTAACTCTCCTCCTATTTTACTTGGCAGTTTATGGACTGCTAGAAAGATGATGCCTAAGTTGTTTCCTTCCTGTTGTAGCCTTTCTGATTGAAAATTCACGGAAAAAAACGTAGGTGAGCAGAATCATCTGCTTGAATACTAGCCTACTTGCCAGACCAGACAATATTGCTATAGTCAAGAACAATGGAAGTTTTGATACTGAAATTCACAGGAGGAAAACTGAATTTTTTGCTAGACCTTAGATGTCTACACAGGGAGCTGAAGTTTTTCAATGCCATGCTGTACCAAACAGCAGTTAGGCATATAGTTTTCTTCAAGCCATTCTAAGGTAGATTCATTAGCTTAGCTCCTGTATTTATATAGAAGTTCAGATCTTCTCTGGAAGTCTGCATGTTAATTTGCATGAGCCAAATAAGCTTCAATAGTTGAAAACAAGATTGTTATGCATAGGGCATTACAGTAAGACTGAATTATTCTAGAGCTGATATCTTTACCTACTTAGTCCCATGGTAAATAACTGCCACTAAATACCTTTCCACCTCTTTTAAAAAGTGTAGAGGAAAAGAAGGAAAGACCATTAAAGCTACCTTCAACCTGTTTCAGGCACAGGTGCTAGACAGATTAGGATAATCAAAATAGGTAAACTTAATTCAGAACAGCTGTTCCTGATGGGGGCATCAGATTGAAGCTCACAACTTATATTTCAAGTCTAAAGAGGGCCTTGTGTTGTCTACTAAGTACACCATTAAGAAGGTATAGCTTCCTTGTGTTGCTTGTATGCTTCACACAGAATCACAGAATCACCCGGGTTGGAAGGGACCTCAAGGATCATGTAGTTCCAACCCCCCTGCCTAGCAGGGCCACCAAACATTCCTGTCATAGTAACGGCATTACTGCTACTTGAAATGTAAGTAGCAAATAAAATTAATTGGGTTTTTTTGTTTTTTTTTGTTTGTTTGTTTTTTCTCCTTCAGTGGTAGTCTTTTAAATGGCATTTAGAATGAAATATCTTTTTCTTTAAAAAATGGAAAGTTTAATTTGAGAATTAGGTAATGCTGGTTTGTCTGCTTATGTTTGAGTCCAGTCGTCTTTCCTTGAAGACAGGAAAGGACAAGTAGATGATAATAATGAAGGAACCACACAAATAGAAATTAGGAAATGTATGTTCCAGCTTTTAAACTTAACCTTACTAATGGAAATGAGCAGCAGTTCACATGCTCTCTTGTCTGCTGGAAATGACAAGCTATGCCAGCATGGAGCTTAGCTGCAATAATGAAGAAGAACAATCAGTGTGAGATAGGAATCTTTGTTGGCTGAGCCAGATTTCCTTTTTAATAGAAGCCGGTGGTGAAAAATAGAACAGCAGTGAGGAGTGGAGAAGAGAAGCAGGATGTAGGAAACTAGGCTTAGATTGGTGAAGTTGGCTGTGCTTGCTCTCTTTTCTGCCTCAATTAGAAACCTCTTATGGGACAGCCCAGTATTATTACTAAGGATCTCAGGTTGTCAGAAGGGGATAGATGGATAGATTGCGGAAAGTTGTGAAGGAGCTGAGGCTAAATGAAAGAGAAATATACCTTTCAAACATATTTGGTGGAAAATGATATGATAGTATGTGCATGGAAGATTATTTCTAACAAATGGAGCAGTGAAATGGAGAACCTTGGATATGGGTAGCTGTGATAAATGAGCTGATATGGAGATGCTGTGCGTCTAAATAGAATGTAGGGAGAAAGTGAGAAAACCATGGTTGAGACCTAGATGAAGCCCCAGAGAGTCTTGGAATTTGATGTTTGTGCGGTTGCTGGTGACCCAGTCTTCTGAAGTACGGGAGATGCAGCTGACTGCAGTCAGTAAGAATTATGTTACATAGAAAATTCAACACAAATGTTTATCTTTAAATATTGGTGAAATTAGGTGGAACAGATCAATAATGCTGTAGCTGCATTGTGAAGCACAGATACATCGTCTGGTTCTGATCTATTCCAGAAATCAATGTTTCTGTAAACTTAAAGTTGTGGAAACGTGTATTTTAATGAAACAGCTAAGATCTATCATTATTTTTGCTCCTCCCTAATAGTTTTCCAATGAATGTCATTTCTAAATTGCTTGTTGTTGTCACTGTCATGTCTGATACCTTTGTGGTGGTAGGAATTTGGTGTGTGATTTATTAGATTAATTCAGATTGACACTGATTCCTAGGCTCTCATATTTTTCCTCCCAGCTTACGGAAAAGCTAGACAATGGGAAATCTTCTTAAGTACTCAGTTAAATGTAGGTACATGGTGTTAAACCATTTATATTTGTGGTGCAGCAAGAGACCTTTACTATTTTAGGAACGATTGTTTGCCTTCTAAGAAATGCTTAGGAATAATTCTCTATGGGGTTCTTTCTTGAGGACGTATATGTGACTTATATTTTGGGGTATTCTTAGCTGCCATCCTGTTTTAGCTCCAGTGTTTACAGTATTTTTCAGGGCTGTGGATTACAGAGTACACCAATAGCTGATGTTTAAAGAGAATGAGATCTTATAACTTCATTATAGTAGTTACTGACTAAAACAGCTGTCAAGAATATTTTATTTTTTATTTAGTCCAAAATCCACAGTCTTTTGAGAAATATTTTTAAGCATGCCTAAGTTTTCATTTCTGTTGGGGAAGATCACGTGTTAGAGACCTGTAATCTTTGTACTGAAAGATGTGGTGAAGCTTGTGAGCTTTCTCCCTCTGTAACTAAAGAGTCAAAAAGATCTGTTTTGTGAAATGATACTTTTGCCTAAAACTGCTGAAATATCGAAGTTTTTCTGTCTTGCGCAACTGCCAATGCAAAAGTTACTCATACAAATGTGGTTTAATAGAAGATCCAGAATTTTACTGTGTGAGCAATTTGTAACAGGTCAAATGAAGAGTGTAATTTTTCTTCCTGGTGACACTGTTATGAGGCATGGGAATTTTCTGCTAATGTGACAAGGAAGCTAACAAGAAACATAAATGTGGTAGGAATAATTTCAGGATTAATTTAGGAATGAATTGCAGGGGAGAAAAAAAAAAACAAAAAACAAAAAACTTTTCTCTTTGCACAGCTTTTTCTGAGGCCCATAAGTTCTTGCTGCACCTCTGGTATCATACAGAATCTTTTGCATGTGGAAAACGAAGTTCAAGCTGAGTTGTATAAAGAGATTTTGAATCTATGCAGACTTAAGTAAAAATTAAAAAAAAAAATCTACAAAAGTTATGAAAATTTATGGAAGTGCATTTTTTGAACCACTACAACAACAAACCCTTTATTTTCAGAAAACCTGGAAGGACAGAATCTGCATAGGCTTACTTAGCTCCATCCAGGCACTCTTCTGTTCAAACACTCTACTTGCTACATGGGCAATGCATGCATACCTTCTTGAAAAGTGGGCTTAAGCATTAGAATTAGCATTAGATTCACACAGCACCTACCAGGATGTAACATTTTTCCATCCAGGAAGGCTGTATGAACAGGCATAGTGACAATCTTCTTTTTGTTAGATATCATGTTCTCCTGAGCACTTCTCTTTTGTGTTCCTCTGCACTCCAGGAAGGGTAGGATCCTGTTAGACATCAGTGGGTGCTGTCATGCTACACAATTACAGGAGCAACTATTTATTTAAAAATAAATGAGAGAGAAATGAGAAATGAGATGAGAAATAACTTTACTTTAAAACAGGGAGGATTTTAGTTTGCAAGTCATCACCACACTTGTGAATGAAGCAAATACTGAAAATCAAGAAAATATGATGGAAAAAGTGAACATTGGTAAATGACAAAACTTTATTCAATTACAGACAGGAAAAGCAAATGGTCTTCTGAAATAAAGTCCCAAAATGGGTCCTTCTGCAATACCAAAGACAGATTATGGTTTCTAAATGAATGTAAAATGGATTATATGTAAATACATCTGGCTTTGGTTATTACAGTAACATAGACAGTACTTAGGAAAAAGAACAAATGGGCAGCTCATAGGGATAAAATTTCTTTTTTTCTATAAGAGATATTTTGTAGTTCAGTGTATTTGGTGACTGTGTTATATCAGCGTTTTTTCTCAAAGAGCGTAGTGGGCTGGTGAGACAATCTTTTTTCCTCGTTTACTTATAAGTACCAGTAAGCCTGTATCTTCTATAGCCTTTCAGGCTCTAGTAAGTTACATGGACTGTGCCTTAAAAGAAAGATAAGATAAAGCTGCCAATATTTATATTGCTTGATTTAAAAGTTACAACTCATAAATACCTGACTTGGCCTGGAGTGAGCCATCCAGGGAGCGGTTACTATCTGCCAGCTTGTTCTGCTGCATGAGGCAAGCAGGCTGTGCTTGTGGGATGCATTGCCAGGGTGTCTTGTGGGGTTGTTACAATCCTGCAAGCATTAGCATGGTACCATGTCAGTAGCCTGCCGGTCAGTGGATGGTGCTTCCTCTTCTGTCCTGCTAATACCATGCAACACAATGTGTTTCTCTTTAGTCTCTGCATCTGTCCCATTCTGAAGAAAGTCTGTCCCTGCTCCAGTACTGACAGCTCCTTCTAAAAGCTGCTGCAAGATTGTTTGGCCTCCCAGAATAATCTATCTCTTGATGACGTGTGACCCCTCGATAGAAGCAGTGGCTTCATTCTTCACCCTGTCCCTGATGACCTGTGACTGCTCTGCTGATTCATCACAATATATTATATGAGACAATCGTTTTTATGTTTAAGCTAGTAATTAGCTTTCTCTTTTTCTGCTGTAAATCTGATTGATTTCAGTTTCAAATTCACTATGCAGCGAAGACATTCCTCATGTGCTCTCCTGTGCTGCAGGAGAACTTATATTTATTTAAGGATGGATGGTGAGAAAAATGAATTGGACAAGGTGTTTATGAGGCACACCAGTCTAAAAAAAAAAAAAAAAAAAAAAAAAAAAAAAAAAAAAAAAAAAAAAAAAAGCAGTGTTTTACATTGTTTAAATATTGTTTGATTTACTACTCTATTTACAACATAACAGTTGAAAAACAACCTGACCCAACAACCCTGGGATTGTTTTTCATATAATTGTGAACAGTGCCTTTTGCTATATCTGGAGACTGGGAGACTGTCTGGCTGTGAAGAGTGTTTCTCAGTGTGAAGTTTATAACCAGAAGATATCTGTGCAGAGAAAGCAGTATGGTGGCACAGGGTCCTGGAAGACAGCAGAGAGTTGTGTGAAAGAAGAAAAGGAAGAAGGGGCCAAAGGTGATATTTTCTTATCATTTATTATAAAAGTCCTCAGAAATCCTGAGTAGGGGGTTATCTGATTATGTCAGCAGCATGTTTATCCACTCTATAATATACTGCTTTACCAGGAGTAAAATTTAATTTTTTGTATGCTATCGGCCAAATACAAGGATGCATTCACCTGAAGCGTTGTGCTGCTGACTGTCTAATCTCACAGTAACCAGTTATGCTAGCTCTGACAAACCTCCTCAGTCTTAGATTTCAGACTGTATTATGTAATTTGATGATGAGTTGTGAGAAGGTAACTTGGGATTGTGAGATAAACCTTTGAACGAGACAACTGACTAACGCTGCTTGTTACGTGATGTAACTGGACAGAACTATTTAATACCCTCAAAACACATATAATGGGTATGCAGTTTCTCACTGCTGCAGAAAATTAAGTGTTTCGATGTCAGCCAGCTTTGCCATGCTGCTTCCATGCTCAGGATGAGTCAGAAAGGGAAGAATCCATCTAGAAGGATTACAATTCCAGCTAGCGTTAGTAGCAATTGCCATAACAGATATTCAGACTAAGCAACATGATTAATCCTAGATGGGTATGGGGCTGGGAATCTAATTCTAGCTTCTGGCACCTCATGTGCATGAGCCGTCAAATTAGGAGCTATCTCCTACCTCCTTTCTGCAAGAAGTAGTTTGAAGGCTTATGACTTTGTCAGCCTGCAGGTGATGAGGAGACCTGGAAACTGGTTTGTGACCACTTGCTGGCAGGCAATCCTATCTATCTATTCCAAGGTGTTTAGCTCCGATTCTGGATATAAGGGAGAAAAGGAACAGATAGAGTTGTGCTTTATGAGCTGAGTACAGTGATGCATGGAGCTGGAATCTAAAAAAATTATCAGTTATCATTGTGATGGAAAGTGGTAGATGAACAAACTGCCTTTGGGAATGACTGGACTGGGTTGTATGTTATAAGGAGGCTGGCCTGAGGTAGAATTATTTCTTATGTATTATCAGCAAAGTATAGAATCTCTGACATTTAGAGGTCTGAAGGCAGGCACAACCAAACTCCATTACTCTTATTTTACCAGATTTGGTGGTTTTTTTTTTTTTTTTTGTTTCTTTTTTTCTTCTGTAAAGAAGGAAAGAAAAAGGTGATTTTGGCTCATCATGAAGATCATCTTCTTAAAGGATTTATGTGGTACACATTTTCTTGAGAATTAACAATAACAGAACTTCCACTGGAACTTTGTTCCTTTCTTAGAGGGAGGGAGGAGAATAGGGAGAAAGCCATGTTGACACTTCTACAGGCAAATGGAGAGGATGAAGCAGAAAATGTTTGGCTGTGAAAACAGTTGCAAAGCATGCTGTGGCACTCCATATCATGCATGCAGATTTGCTGTTGGTGTATGTAGTGAAGGTGATGACGCTTGCTCTTTGAAAGGAAATCAGATATTTTTCAGGCTGGTGAAAGAATGAGGAAAGCCTGTGAAAAGGCAGGAATACCAGTAGTTGTTAATGCTGTATGTTAGGTGATATTTAAATCATTTTTCTTCTTGCTCTGCTCACAGAGCTGGAGACAGGAGTTAAGCCATCTGGTTTGTGCTTTTGTTTTTATCTTTTTCTAGCTTAGGTGGAGTTAGCGTGCTGCAGTGTAAGGCATTTAGACTGTCATGCAGAGTTGTCGATTTCAGCATACCTTTTTACACCGGTTACATATCACATGAGTAGTTTTATTGGATTTTTTTCCATATTCCTGATGGCTAGTGCAGATTGCAGCCAGTTCAATGTCTAGGTTCTTTTTTTTATTTTTCTTTCCCAAAACATAGCAAAAATATCTTGCAGGATTCTTCTCAAGTGATCTTTAAATCAGCTATTTCCAACTCCTGCAGTTGTTTCAATTTCTGATCCCATCTCCAAGTATCTTTTATGTTCCTTTCTTCACTAGCTGAGCTTTGGCTAGAGTTGCTAATTTTTGTTCAAAAATCTCACTGGTTTTCTGCAAAACAGGATTTTTCAGTGGGAATTTCTATTGTGTCAATCTTATCCCACCTTTTAGCTACCTGAACTGGATTTGGATGAATCCAGCCTATGGTACCAATTGAATATATTTTCTATTTCACGGTCTGCAGTAAACTGTTTCCCTTGCCTTGTCACTCAAATTGGGTAAAAATGAGTTCATAAAAACAAAAAACGAACAACAACAACAACAACAAAACAAGCAAACAAACAAAAAAAAGCATATGCTTCCAGCATATGCTTTTCAAAGATGTGGAATCTATTGATTGTGATGATAATAGCACCTAATTAATGATAAAGTAAAAAACTTAGTTAATACTTTACTGCCTTCATACTAGTAATGCAGGTATACTTTTGACATGTGAGTTGAATCTGCTGTTAAATCCAGGCTATTTCTGTTTGAGAATAGCGAGTCTTGTCAATCAGTTCTGTTCTTCAAAATGTATTTAAAAAAAAAAAAAAAAAAAGCCTGTCCAAGGCCGAAGCTCACAACTCCTAGCCAGATATCCAAATAATTTTTGGTTTCTCATGGGCAGGCAGGAGAATAGAAAGAGACGTTTCTAATAACAAAATGCCTCTGCGTGACTGTGTGTGTTTTTTTTCAACATCTCATTTTTGGTAACTTAGTTAACAGTTACTTAACTGTTCGAATCAGTATCTCAGCTCTCTTGCTTTGTGTAATATAACTTAGCACATGTAACAGCTACTTAATAGGAGCAGGGAAAAAAGAATAACTTCTGTTCACATAAATTAGACAGTTCTCTTTAACAAAAAGAGGAATTCAGTGTTCAGTTTTACAAATATGGTGACAATTATAAGTAATCACGAAACTTATTTGAAATGCTTACTGAGTAGTAGACATCTTCATATTCATTGCCTTTATCGTGCTGTCTAGTCCATGAATCAAAGTAGACTTTCAGTGCTGTCTTTTCTGCCTGGTTCATTATCTACAGATTGTAGCGTATCAAGACAATGTGCTTACTTTCATGTAAAGTATAAAGAAATCAAACTCCAAGCTGTTTTCATTTTGTTGATTTAAAAATGTGGCCCACTTCTTAATTTTTCCTCTATTTTCCTATCATCTTTTATAACACTTAATAAGGATTTCTGATAAACAGTGTTCCTAGGTGATATTGTCAGAAACAGCTGATGAAAACTGTTATCAAATTTTTCATTGGAATTACTTTAGCTGGATTATAAGAAAAACACTTATGCAAGGACCAGCTTTTGAGGATATTTCTTGGACTACTTGGGTGTCTGGAAATTTTTATTTTTTTTTTTTCCCCTACCGATATGTTGTGGTGATGTAGTAGTCAACAAAAGAGTTAATCCTCATCTGCAAATAGAAGCATATGCACCCTTTAATAGAGATAAAAGTTTGTGTTGGCAGTGCCTACTGCATTTGCTGGGTCTAGTGTGGCAGAAATCTCAAAGAATCCAGCAAGTTAGTGAGCCATGAACCCCCATCTCTCTCCTCTCTCTGCTCTCATACTGTCAATCCTTAATCAAGCTGTGCTTCTTCAAGTGTTTTCTCATTTGATGTTCTAGGACTTTCTCCCCACTTTATATCAAGCTAACTGGTCTGTGGTTTCCTGTTATGTCTCCAGGCACTTTTAAAATAACTTTGTTATGTTAGCCACTTTCCAGTCTCCAGGGGTCTCTTCTAAACTAAATGAACTTTTGAATGCGTCTGCTAATTCCTTAGTTTCTCCCCTTACTTCCTTAACACATTTGGCTATTTGTTGGGACATGGTTTTTGAGAAGGTCTAACAATTTTAATAACTTCCCCAGCAGTGCAGGGGGGGAAAAAAATTTTCCTCCTTCAGAAGCAAACTTCTGAACTCTTCACAGGAGAGACAAACACAGCACATACTTCACTTTAATTTTGTTTACACATCATAATATTAAAAAGGATTTGCACTTCCATACCACTGATCCTTTCCCCCCGCATTGTAAATCTATTGCGTGCAAGGAAGAAAAGGCTGAAGTAGGATAGCTTAACACATTTCATTACTCCTTTTGCTGTTAATTGTTATTTACCTCACTGTACGTGAGAAATGCTACTTTGGAGTTGTTGGTAGCACCTCTGTCACCCAGTTGTGTCCCTGATCAGGCCTCTGGCAACCTGGTGGCCCTGTCTCAGAGAGCACCAGCTTGGCTGTGATGTGGCTGCCCAGCCCCTCTCAGTGATCCACTGGGACAAGGCCACGATCTGTGTGGAAGGGGCACTGTGGGGTGGCCTGTCCAATAAACGGATGCAGATTTTTATCCTGTTAAACTTTTTTTTTTTTTTTTTTTTTTTTTTTTTTTTAAATTTAAGCCATTGAATATTCTTCCTTGGATTTTCTGCTGTCATTATGTAGCTGTACTTCTCATGAACAATGTTGTCTTCATTTTATTTGTCAGAATTATAATGTAAAAAGTTAGCTGCCTGTGAATATACTGGCAGAAGACCCACTGTTGCAGGTTCTTGCAATAAACAGCTGGGTCATTTTGAGATTGAAATGTGGGGGAAGCAACATTTTGAGAAAAACATAACTGATGAGAAGGAGTAAATACAATCTGTCAGTAATTCAAGGGAAATCTGTTTTACTGAGATCCACTTTGATGCAAGGCAAAATATATGTTCTCATGTGGTCAAGATATTCTTAACTATGGTTTGTATTCTATAACTTATTTCTCATACCTGTTGCTGATACTCATATGATTATACTTTTCTAATATAACAACATTAATTCTTTCAAGAACATGTCAAACATCCTAACTCATGAAAGAAATGAGGGAATAAAACTACATTTTCATATTCAATTTGAAGAGGATTCTATGTAAAATGGAAAGAAGAAACAAGTACCAGAAAGGCGAGCAAATAATGAAATAGTGTGTAAAGAGAAGTCATTCCCAGTAAATACCAATATGGATTTCAACTCCAAAATATGCAAAAAATATTTTTTTAAGAATAAAGATTTTGAAAAGCAGAAACTTGCTGCAATACTGCAGAGAATAAAAACATGGTGTGATAATGAGCAGAAGGTCTTGTGTAATTATTCAGTGAGCGCCAGGAACGGACACAATCCTTTGAGTTTCAGTCAGCATACCTAAAAACACTCCATCACAGAAGGAGCATGTTGGTCATTCCTGACTGTGGTACAGCTACACCTAGAGAAGTAGTTAGGTTATGAGAAATGCAGTGTATGAAAAATACTAAAAAATTAGAAGTGACGTATTCCCCTCGTGTCATGCATTTGCGTATAAGAGGAGACTACTGGGTATGTCTAAGAACTGAAGCTGCTTAGATTTCTTATTCAGGCCCTGAGAAATCTTATGTTTTAAGTTGTAAAATAATAAAATTCTTTGACCTAAACAGGGCTGAGTATAACATAAATTTTTTATTTTTTATTTTTTTTTTCTCTACTAAAAGGTGCCACAAGTGCCTTACTTCCTGCAGCCACTCAACTCTGGAGTGGTACCTGTTCTTGGACTGCTGATTGCAGCCCAAAGCCCCGTGCTCCTGCTCCGTGCTCAGTGTGTGTCAGCTCCTCTTGCAACACCCGGAGTATCTTTTTGCTGTGATGGCAGGATGCTTGGCAACTCTTGCCTTCACTCTATTGTGAGATGTCCTACACTGTCACCCTGCTGTCTCTGCTTCACAGCCAGTAGCTCTTGGGCCTCCACAGCTCTGGCAGCAGGCCCAGCATGGGCTCCAGCTGGGTTAATTTTTATGATTTGTCTGTCTGCATTACATGATAGTTCTTTGAGCAGGGATATGGCCTCTAAGCTGCCAAGTAAAAAGCCCTGACATTCCCATTTAAGCACACTTTACAGGGTTTCAGGCAAAAGGAGGCTGAGGTCTGGCTGCTATAAATTACAAGATAACAGTTTCTAGTAACTTCATATGTATCACCACAACCCAGAAGAACACAATTTATCACTTTACCTAAACAAGTTGAGAATTGACCTTTAACTTTGAAAGGAAAAGATGCTTAAAAAAATTAACCAGTTACATTGTTTCAGATCAGTGAAGAATTTACCTTCTTTGAGTAGGCACAACTGAATTATTTCTTTACTTCCTATGCTTTGACTTCTTGATTTCCCAACTTAGGAGCCTGATCAAAACTGAGGTGTGCAGGCCTGGAGATGCTGCCTCTAACAGTCAGGTGTCCATCTGAACCAAAAATGAAACTCAATACCATTGCTAGCTAAAGGTCTTGGATCAGTTCACAAGGTGAGGAACTTTGCTGGAGATGGAAACGCAGTGTATCAGCTGGGGAAAATGTTATTTGATAGTTCTTGATGATTGTTTTTCTTCTGCTCATCTTTTCCACTTGATCAATTTGTTAATCTTTGCCAGCTTTCCTAGAAAGCAGCCAAACACTACAAAAAAGGTTTTTCTCAGAGTAAAGAGTTAGAAGAGAAAAATGCGTACAATTAATCCAAGCAGCAAATAAAAGGCTTAAATTAGTATCTACCCAACCTGAAATTAAAATATGAACATTTAAATTGCTATTTGACAGAATAGATAGGAGGGATAGAGGAAAAAAGTGTGGTTGATAAGTAGGGAAACTTGTCACTTGAGAATGCCAGTTATTTTCAGCAGAAATCTTGCATGTTTGATTTGTGTTTAAATATAGTGCAATTCTGTGGATGAGGCTGATATATCCAGGGTGAACAAGGGATAAAGAAGGAGAGACTGTGTGGAGGGCATGAGAACAAGTGAAGAGTGGAATAAGTATAGCTATAAAGAGTAGCTATGTGAGGGAGAACATAATTTGGACTTTCTGGACATGTTAAACTGAGTTTTAAAGTATCCATGAAGTGTAGATGAAGTTGTGAATCATTACTAGAACAGCTGAAAGAAGTTAGTGGCTATTCCCTTCAATGTACAGCTCCTCAACTCAGGTACTGCAATGCATGGATGCTCCTGGTACCCTTACTGTGAAGTCAGCTAATCCAGCTTACGTCATGGGCTTTAGTTAAGACTCTAATATTTTTTGTAATATTGTAGTAATTGGTTGGATTTCAGAATTTCCTTTCAATTATCAAGACAATATGAAGTTGTGCACTGAAGTCTTTCAAAGACAGACATTTTAGGCATGGTGCCTTCTGTTAATTCATTTTAGCATTGAAAGATTGGTAGTGTAGTTTTAATGTTGCTCAAGAGTACAAACTACTGAAGGTTTTTCAGTGACAATATTTTGTTTCTGACTTAAGAATACTGTATCAGGGATGAGTACAAATGAAAGCAGAGTAAAATTACAAGCTATCTTGTAATTGAAATGAACTTGACCTGTAGATTGTTACTTAATTTGTACAAATATTTCCTATACTCTTCTGATAAAAATTTACCACTTATGTACTATGAAGTTTGAGGGTTTTTTTAGCCACGTGTCTTTCAAACTTTGTTCTCATCATGAAACTGTAGATGTTTGCCCATGTTATTAATTTTGTTTGGCTTAATTCCTTAAACGAGCTCCAGAACAGCTTTTGAAACTCAGTCCCGGCTCCAGGAAAATGAATACTTCCTTTGTAATCCCCCTGTCCTTCAAATCTGAGAAGTAACTGAAATCTCTCCTGGGCAATTGACTGCCCTTTTTACATACCTCCCTTATCTACGTAAACATTTCCTGATTTGCTTTCTTCTCTATCCCTTGAGGTCAATAACAGTTTTCTATGATCTCTCTATTTTAAAACTGTCTATTTCCTTCATCCCTCCCTTTCAAAATTGTGAGTAGAATTAATGAATATTTTCTTTACCATTCATTTTTCACTCCTTTCCATTTTTATTTTTATATTG
This sequence comes from Tetrao urogallus, assembly GCF_951394365.1. Taxonomy (NCBI): domain Eukaryota; kingdom Metazoa; phylum Chordata; class Aves; order Galliformes; family Phasianidae; genus Tetrao; species Tetrao urogallus. The sequence goes on along the minus strand of NC_136818.1, from coordinate 12,994,209 downwards.
TAACTTGTTCTCCCGCTCATACAACCACTATTTTTTTTTCTGTTGGAGTTGGACAGATGTTACTTTTCATTTGTGTAACTTGCAAGAGAAATTCCTTTCACTTTTTTTACTGAATCTATCATTGCTTTTTTTTTTTTTTTTTTGTCATTTTTTTGCCTTTGAATGTTAAAGAGAATTAATGGAAAGAAATCATGAGGCATTCACAGAAACCATCAGATTAATTTGTTCTCCATAGGCATTTGTAATGGATTGAGATTTATGTTGTTCCACACCTAATATGGGCAAATTCCACGTGACTTTGAATTTTTAATATTGAATTGCATAATTGCTTGTGATCAAGCTATAGATGGTAGTGGTTTGACAACAGCAATGAATAAGAGTTACGTGCTGTATGTGAAGCATTTCTGAATTGACAGAGAAATATTCTGACAAAGATAAATTTATGAGTTACTAGAGCAGTCAGTGCTTTGTTTAGGGTTTGTCATTCTTCTGGAAGCTGTGATTTCTTTAAGTTCAGCTGGCTCTGAGCAGATGCTTGCACACAACTCCACCTGCAGCTCCCACCAGTGAAACTGAGTTCTCACTTCCTGCTTTTCTCGCTGCTTGCTTTTTGTACATGGCTGCAACTTGGATGCCGAAGGGGTACAGGAGAACACAAAATCTTGTGGCCAGTCTCCAGCTTCCCCCACTCCTAACAGCAGCAGCATTTCAGTGGTACTGCTGGCCAGATCCATGCTGCAGGGGCAGTCCCACATGGAGTGCTGAGGATGGAGAATTCTTGGGCTAACTCCAGTGCTTCTGTGCTGCTGCTGCCAGCCCATGTGCTTTTGGGGCATCATTCAGGCAGCTAATGCACTAGATTAAAATAGATTACAGTTAGCTTGTTCTCTAACAAGCTGTAATTATTATTTGCATATCATGTTAATGGGTAAAACAATGAAGTACCTTCCCTCTTTCAGAATTGTTGGTTGAAAACTAAAGAAAGACCATATGTAAATAGTTGTTATGAGTCTCGTATACTTCCTCCAAAAATAAAATGGGCAAGACATTTAGATATATTGATATTTATCAAAAACTCCAGTTGTTAGTTATAGATTTAAGAAATACAATTAGAAAGGTATTAAAGGTTGTTCTGAACTTCTTATGTGTATTGAGCTTTAAGGCAACACAGTTGATAGCTTTTCCAGTAGCATGTTGGACTAGAAGATGAGCTGGGATGAGGACAGTGCTTGGAGCTGTGGTCTGATTTTTGTTGACGTTCACAGCTGTGCTATATGGCTATAAATGCAGACAGATCTGAACATGTGCTTCACACCTGTCTCATTCAGGTGTGAATAACTGCAAAAGATGTGAGGAACTGAGGATCAGGATCCAAGAACTTGTGTGCAGACATTTGTCAGATACCTTTCACAGATTGCATTACCATCTGAAGAATCCCCCCTAGCATTCTTTAAGGTTAACCCACTAGCCCACTACATAATTACTTCTAGTAGTTCTTGTGTTTATAGAGATAATTTTCACTGGAAAAAACTTTTGTGATCTTCTGTGAACATCTATGATTTACTTGCCCATTCAGTTAACAATAGCAGGAATTTTATTTGCAACATTTTTATGCAGGTAGGAAATAATGCTGTACGTGAGGAGAACCAGAAGTAATCCACTCATCACTCATGAGCTTTGTATTTGTTCTTGTGCATATATGCAGTTTTTGTGTATGTTTCTTTTTGTTCTTGTTTTATGCCCAATTGTTTGAAAACTGTTGGGTTACTGATGGTGGGAAGCAATGTATTTTTAAGATTTGCTCCAATTTGTGTTGGACAGACTTCCCATTTCTGTTAGAGATTCTAGAAAGTTATCTGGTTGAGAAAGATCCAAAATCAAACAGTAGCTCAACCACAGGGTGCTGAGACTGCCTGCTTCAGGGCAGGCGGGGAAGAGAAGAGGTTAAATATGCATTCAAACTTCAAGTGATACTTAATAGCTTTCATGCGAAAAGCTGCAAGATTGATTCTGTAATTTTTTATTTGTATTTTGCAAGATGTACCCTTATTTCACTGTAATAAAACTGAGAGTTGTTTCAATATAAACTGCTTAAATTTGCAGACTCTACATTTTATTGTAAAGTGAGCTATTTCTTCTGCTGCCATTCAGTTTTTCATCAAACATGGAATAACTAGAGGAAAATGTTGTGAATATAAGGCTGAAGTTCTGATTTATTCAGTCATTAACAAAAAAGCCTCATGCCATTTCAATGATAATAGAATGAAAATCCAACTGGTGTTTTCTTTCTCAAATTTGTTTTCCACAGAGATTGCTGCTCTTAGGCAAACACCTATTTAAACCTTTGAAATGTGTGATCTTAACTTCGTACTGCTTTAGTAGCCTAGATTTGTTAATGTTTCATCCCTCCTTACAACAGTATTACCATCTAAGTTTTGGTAATATTAAAAGCATTTGTGTAGCAAGCACTAGGAAGACATCTTGATGGGAAAGATATTACAGGTATGAAATAAGGTTTAGGATTTTTTATTATTATCGCCAAAGCTTTTCTTTGCTGCTTCTTTTTAGCCTGTTAATAAAAGTACTGGATATAAATCTTATGAGATACAGCAGTAGGTGGTTAAAAATACTGCAGTGTGTTGGTTCTACATGCAATTAAGTAAAAAGGAATGCAGACGTTCAAACTGCAGCCGTGGATTAGTTAACCTTGAGAAAGAGCTCTGATTATTGAAAGCAAAAACAATCAACACTTTAAGCTTAGTGTAATAATGAATGCTGATTAACCTGTGAAATATAAGTCTTTCAAGAACTGTTATGCTTAAGAGTAGTCTAAATAGGATTGACCTGGATATGGTGTGACATATGAAGGCTCATTTTTATTATTATTATTCTTTTCTTTTTCCCATACAACAGGCTTGCAATATGTATCTGTGTGTGTGTGTGTGTGTGTGTGTGTGTGTGTGTGTGTGTGTGTGTATCTTTTGCTGTGTGCTGCTGCTTTTTTTTTTTTTTTTTTTTTTTTTTTGCACTGCTGCCAGGGATCCTGCCATCAGCCAGGCTATTTTCTCCAGGGGAAATAGGTTGTTGAAAACTCAATTTTGTGTATGCTGAGATCTTTCAGTTCTTGTGTTCTATGCAGTACTCTTGCTTTATTAGTGTTACCACAACTCATTACTATGTGTACCTCATGTCTTAGCAAGCAGAACCTCAGCCCCTTCCCTATGCACAATTTGCAGCTGGTCAGCTTGGTAACTTGTTACATCTGGCTTCAAGTGTTGCAGAGCTGATGCCACTGGGCTATGTGGAAGCTGGTGGGCATTGAGAACCTCCCAGAGTTGGTAAAAACCCAGTCTATGCCCCTCTGAGCCAGGACTCACAGGCGCATGGCTCCAGAAGGCTACAATGAAGGGGATGTTTTGTGGTTTGTTTGTTTGTTTTTGAGAGAGAGAAGGAGGTAACGTTTTGAAACGAAGCAGGGAAGAGGACACTCAGCATCACAAACCACCACTGACATTTTAGGTGACTGTGCAAGCTCTTTAGGATGGAATGATAACAGCTATCTTCTAAATCCCACCTGCTCCCCCCCTCCAACTTCCCATGGGGAGTCTCAGCTATGGATTTATTTATTTATTTTTATAGCTGCATTTGTACTGTATATTATTATTATGAAAGTCCCATATTTTGAATAAACCTCTGCCTACAAAACACTAGAATTTTGATTTATTTTTCTGTGATTCTCTTTCAAGTGCCGTAAATCATATTTTGGTGTTCATTTACCTTTGCATTCTTTTTTGAGCCACTGGCACTGAAACTGATGGATGGGAATCAAATGAAGTGTGCTAAGTGTTTCTGCTGTAGGCTTTCATCTCCCTACATTCTGTGGTGTGATTTATCCTGGTAATACATCATCTGCCTCTTTTTCTTTTGGTTATTTTATTTAGTGTTGTCACAAATGATATTGTTTGACCATCTACCATGAGCACTAAGCAGTTGTAAATTAATGAAATAAATGGTATCTATGGAACTCATCTGTTCCAAATTTGATTAGAGATGCCAGTGTTGTACCAAGCCATTTACTACTGATGAACCTCATTTGTTAAGGACACAGTTTTGTAGAGTCTTAGCTAACTACAGTAAATTGTTATGCGTAGTATTTTCAATCATTTTAATAAAGGTTAAACGTGGCTATTTATATCTCAATCATGATGGGTGTTTTATGTTTCTAAAATGGTTGTTTCTAGCTATATTTCTAATTGGTTTTTTTCTGAGTCATCGGAATATATCTTTGGAAGCACCCCTCTTTGTGTCTCCCCAAAATGGGGTTCTTTGTGAGTGGGTAAAACTCACACTTAGGAGTTTTACCTGTTCTACATCACGGGGCTGGAGATTCTCTTTTTATATACTACAACCTTTTGTGTGTAAAGCTTTTACTTTTTGTTCTCTTGTTTTGGCATTTGAGTATCGTGTGATGATAATATATTGAAATGCACGCTCGAGCCAAACCCTACAATGCAAGTATTTGGGATACTGGGGCTTACAGAGTTGGTAAGGAAACAGCAAAAGCTGTCATTTATCTGGAATGTAGTTTGTCTATAAGAAAAAAAAAAAAAAAAAAAAAAAAAGCCCTTACAAAAACACCTACATCACTGGTGAACTCAGATAAAGAAAGTGAATAGGGCAGTATGGTATTTTAATGGTACATAAAACATCTGATATGTATTGAGACTTATGTCCTGGCAGTAGGAGCTGAACAAAGGTTAAAAGTGACTCAAAGAAATTCTGAAATGTGTATGATGGCAAGTGGCTGAGTTAGATATAAAATGCCTAAATGGTCTGGACTAGCAATCACATTGAACAAAAAGCAGAAAGGTTAGTTGAAGGAATATATTGCAGAAACAGACAGGGAAAAAGTAGGAAAAGATTGTGGAAACAATAATAGTTGAGGAGAACAGAATTGAGGCAAAGAGTAGTTTAAGGCAGGTAAATAAAATTTTCCTTGGACACACAGATGACAAATAGAAACACAATTAAGGGCATCTAAAGTAAACTTGGTTTGGATTTGTTTTCTTTTTTGCAGTATTCATTGACAAAGGATGGTGATGAAAATTTGGTGTTCTGTATCAGTGATTCATAAGCCTACTTCATGATCAGCTGTAATGAAGGTCTGCTAGAGTAATGATAATTCACCAAGATAATCATTGTGTAAAGGCAAGATGAAAACAGAGTGGTCTATCTGAACAAATATATCATCAATGGCTAAAACTATTCAGGTTTCTTTTTCTTTTATAATCTTTTTATTTTTTCTGAGTCATTTTTCTCCTGTTAAATTCTCCTGTTAAATTTTGTGGTAGGCATCTGCGTTTCCTCTGGGCTAGTTTGGATATGTTGTCCAAAAACACTGCCTTATTGTAGTTATAATGTTATTTTCTCCTATCTAAATGTGTGTTAAATGAACTGGGGAGAACATGTAGGTTGTAAATAGCACATGCAAATAAAACTGCATTCAGCACAGTTGCCTAATGGAATATTAAGAGGAATTATATGTGGAACTCATTTTAATAATGTTTCATCATTTAAAAAAAAAAAGCATGAAAATTTATGAATTGCAAAAAGCTATAATTTTTGCTTCCTAAAGAATTATAAAGGAAGTTTTCTTTATTTCTTTCCTTCAACTATCTTAATATTATTTTCTTGAATTCAAAGGCAAAAATAAAACTGTTTTTCTCGTAGCTTTGTAGGACTGATGTTATCTAAAGAAAACTGAGCATTCCAGTTTTACATTTCATCAGAAAAATTTAGGAACAAGAAGTAGCTAAAACTTTTTGTGAATGAGGTAACAAGTAGAATTAGAAGTGCTTTCTCTTTGACAGCATTAATCACTTTGTTATATGGATCATGATTATATTTAAAAAAAAATATTTTTCATCAATGTATTAATATATAAGAATTAAGCAACAAATAAGGTACAATATCTTTTTGTAATTTGTAATCATTTGATGATGAATCGTAACTTGATGAAGGATTGCTGTTCAGCAGAATTCCTGCTTGATAATATACTTGGCACAGTATGTACGTGTACATATAGGTTTGTGTGTGCATGCATCTGCATACCCAGACTAGAGATTATATATACCTGTATATTTAGATATAGAAAGTGTTTGTGTAATCTACTCTGAAATAGCAGAAAACATTTCAACTGGAATGGTGAAATCTGTGGTTCTGATCCCTGTACTGGTACATCCTGAAATACAGTCTGTGCCTCAGGCAGGGACTACATGTTTCTGTTTGATGAGACTTAAAGATAAATTGAAGTTAAAGCACTAGAAAGGTGGGACCAGCTTTTCTTAACTGCCCCCTCTCCATATACCCTACCCTGATCCATACTGAAGTCACTGAATAAGGAATTACAACGTGGTAACTTTAGGCACAATGAATGCTGTCTCAAAAGACAACGATTTCTCTTTTTATGAAGACTGACTCCAGCCCCACAACCCCTTAAGTTGGAGTGAGGTCTTTGCTATTTAAGGCAATAAGTTGGGCCAATATCACCAGACTGATCTTGAGTAGAATAGAAATGGTTTTAACAGATTTTAGCGTTTTTTTAATGCTGTCTTTGTGACTATACAATGTTTTCCTCTGATATATTCTTCACAGGGCATTGTATTGAATCATACTGTTCAGATAATTCCTAAAAGAGAAGAATTTGGTTTCAGAGGTTTGAGATTTAGATTTTCTGAAAGTCATTTGACATACACGTGTAAGTTTAACAACAACAACAACAAAAAAAGCAACACATTTAACATGTAAACCTGGTTCATGAACCTTACATGAAAAATTAGTGCAACCTCCTAACAAATATGCAACATCTAAAAGCACTGACTACCACATTTCACCTTGCTGAAAACAGTTAGAGAATTATAACTCTTGCTCAGCATGCTAGCACAAAGGCACAATTTTCTTTACTGAAGTCTTTTGCATAACACCCCAGAGACAACTCTAATACAGTCTCTGCCACCTCTGGTTCACATCAAGATGGAGGTCAAGGTGTAGAACTGTTTAACTTAAATCCCTACTCCAAGTTATTAACTAGGAAGGAAAAAGGAGGAAACATTCAACAGAGATCTGTTCTACTTGACCAACATAAAATGACTTGGTACTCATAAATATTTATAGGTAAAACAGAAAATGACAACATCTTACATGTCATTAGAGTATTTTAACAGAGCTTTAGTTCCTTCTTGTAACCTGGATGAAATCATAATATTTAAGGAAAAAAAGAAACTGGAGATATTGCAAAAGGGAATGTGTGTGTTAAGACAGTGTATTGGTAGCTACAGATATGGGTCTACTAGGATTTCTATATTAAACTCTTAATTTCACAGGTTTCTTTATGTGAATATTAAACAAATTCCCTGCTGGGAGTTTTTATGTGTAGTGGTTCAGTACCTGTCCCCTTACATTGCTTACATTTTGTAATTACCTTATTTGCTATTTTGTTATTGTGTCATACAGCTTCTCTTTACTCCACTGTATAACTGAATAAGTACAGAATTAAAAGAGAAGGGTGGATAATGGAGTATGGTGGTATGGTGAAGGGAAACATGAGCAATTTTTTCTTCCTTAGAAATCATGCTGTTGTATTTATGCTTGTTCATGCTGTAAATGAATAAAACCCAACTTGCAGAGGGGAAGCATCACAACTTTTGTTACTTTCCAAACCTCTTCCTCTCTCATTTGATTTTCCCAAGCAAACAGTAATGAGAAAAAACAGAAATTTTAAATGTAATTCTGTGTAGCCATAATGATGGCATTGCCTAGAATGGAAGCTAGGATAATACTTTCCAATTTAACTATATTGCAGTATACCAAAGAATTGGACATGATAAGTGGCCCAGCTGCAACTTAAGTGCTACTGCTAAGCAATTTCCACTTCAAAACTAGCTTGTTTATGAAAAGTTCAGTGCCTCTAAAGAATCAATTAGAAGTTCTTGTATGCAACAGTCTGCTTGTACATTCACCTTCAGTGAAATGTTTGATTAACAGCGTATTCTCTTAAACATGGCTATAATATCATATTTGAGTTCTTTGTATGGCAGGTTTACTGGTGAAACAGTTTTCAGTGTAACACCTGGGCAGTTCATATTAAGGAGGATTTACGCATGAAGGCAGAAGTCAGCTGCTGATTTGGAGAAACACAAGTTTGCTTAGAAGAAAGTTGTTCCAGTATTTCTTTGTTTCATCCATATTACATAATACTGAAATAGAGTAGCCTAGACCACTGAGCACTGCTTTTGAGAGGTAGGGGAAAAAAGCTCCTAAAACTTAAGCATAAAACTGTTTCCTTGTGGAAGAGCGAAGTTAGTCACATTTGTGGGAAGACGAGAGGATGTGTGTGGTTTTTGTACAGATATGTAGCACGTGCAAGGAAAGTCCTTGGTGGAAGATCAGCAGTGAGAATCTGAGTGATTGGTGGGATGATTTGATTTTATTTGAAATGTGAGCACTTTTCTGATTCTTTGGGAATGTCCTGAAGCTGTAGGTCATGAGCACTGTACTGCAGTTTCCTACTTGTCCTAGTAAACGCTTTGATGCACAAATTCTCTGCCTTTCTGTACATGGGGAGCCTGACAGACACTTGCTACTACCACGTTTCCCTAAAGGAAAAGGAGAATAGGTGATTTGGGATAGAAACTCCATTTGATGTTAAGGGGTAAGATTGAAGGACAAAGCCTTGCTATAACCCCTGATTAATATTGGTAGTTTTAGTTTGTTTTTAGGATGTGGTAGTTTTTTGAAACTTACGAATATCACTTCTCTTAAGTGGTGCAGCAGCCAAGGAAGCTTATTTTCTAGGGCTTTGGCACAGACAGAATAGGAAAACTATGACAGATTTGCTGTCCTTATAACTTTCTAATGTAAAAATTGCTGTGTTACTTGAAAGATGGACTATTCTGCCCCATTACTGGGGCATTTATCTGCCAAAATGAGCTAGGAACAATGAATCCCATGTGAATTAAAATTAATTCTGCTCTTTCAGTCATTGGATGCAGACCAAACAGATTGTTTTTTCTGTGTTCATCACTGCATGCTCTTCCGTGGTATCTCCAATGTGATCATATCAAAACTTGATGCCTATAAACACAGTTAACTAGGCTTTTCTCTGGACATCTATACCAATGTAAATATAACTCTACTGATCTGTTTACTTAGGTGATACAGAAACTGTCATTCTGGGCTAGAATTATCCCATAGGCCATGAACAGTGAGAGATTCATAAGCATTAGTCTCAGCCAGAGACTAATCAATTTTTCATTTTTATTCTACTTTATTGAACTTGGCAAATTTATACAGTTCATAGGATGGCTTGGGTTGGAAAGTACCTCAGAGATCAACTAGGTTAACCCCCTGCCTTGGGCGGGTTTCCTGATCACTAGATCAGACATTTGATCAAGCTGACTATGGTCCTGTCCAACCGGGCCTTGAACCTCTCCAGACAAGGAGCATTCACAACTTTACTGGTAGCCTATGCCAATGCCTTACCTCCCTCTGAGTCAAAAATTTTCCCCAACATCTAATTTAATTCTCACTTTCAGTTTAAAACTTCCCCGCTTGTCCAATCTGCCTGTGTAAAACATTGATTTCTTTCTGCTCCCTTTAAATATTGGAAAGATACAATATGGTTTCTACAGAGCCATCTCTTTTCCACACTGAACAAGCCTCTCAGCCTGTCTTCGTAGGAGAAATGCTCCAGCACTTTGAGCATCTTCTTTCTTCCTCTGGACCCATTCCAGAAAGCTCCATGCCTTTCTTGTGCTGGGGGCCCAAGGCCTGGAGTCAGTATCCATGTGGGCCTCACAAGGGCAGAGTAAAGGATGACAATTTCCTCCCTCACCCTACTAGCCACCCCTCTTTTGGGGGTGCAGCACATTTAAATGATTGAAATAAAATTCCAACTTGCAGCCCAGTTCTTTCAGGACTTGTGCATATATTTGTGTACACAGGGAGGGAGTTTCACTGAGATGAATGGCTTTTCTCACAGTGCAGAAACCTAAGCACATCTAAGTCTTTGCAGAATCAGGGCTTCAGTGTCTTTCCACTCCTGAGACGTAATTACAAACTTGCATTTGCTGTTGAAAGCTCACTTAGTGAAGTCAAACTAAATGAACACATGCTGCTAGCGCCTAAAGGAACACAGTTGTCTAGTTAGAGATGTTTTTGTCCATCCTTAGGCAGCAACAACTATAGGTAGGAGCTGTGCATGCTGCTGATTTCACTGCTTTATAATTTTGTAAGCAGATGGGCGAGGAGATGGATTATTTGCAGTCTTATTCTGGACATTATGAAGGTCGCTTTAACTGTTCAAGCTACATGTTTGTAAAGTGTACATGTATTAGGATGCATGTTGTGTAAATTGCATGCAAAAATTAAGGAAAATCATACTGAATGGCTGCAAATGTTAATTGGCTAGGATTATTTTTCTAAAGAAGCTGTGATTTAACTGCCATGACAGATTGCCTTTAAAATATTTGGGATGATACATCAGGTCAGTTGCCTCAATCATGTAATGAGTCATGATTTATACTCTGATGTTATTTTGTCAGTATTTTAAATTTACTGATAATGTAACTGTTTCACTTGTTAAATTTTAACCTTTTTTTTTTTTTTTTTTTCTTCCTGGTCTTGCTTAAAAATAATAATATGAAGATACATCACTATTTTTATTTTATTCAATTCTTCCCTTTAACTCTGCCTCTGGTCTCTTGCAGAGCAGTGTGCACGTAACTAATGCGTCAGGTAAATACTGTCTCAAGATCCAAATTAGTACAGAATTTCAACTTGTACAGAATGTCTTTACAAAAGACATGATAATTTCTGTTGCATGTATAAATGCCTTTGCAGTGAAGAAGAGTGAACTGCTCTCATCATGATCAGTAGATGACTGCATATTTAGAAAACAAAAGAAGCATACAGGATAGAGAAAAATGAATGAGCTGTATCCCATCTGTTTGTCCTTTTGCTACGTGTGGTAATGGTCACTTATCTGACTACCTGTGGATATGAAAATGCATTTGAAATGATGAAGAACTCTATTCGATGGTAATGACAACAACCTGTGACATTTCTAACCTTACCAGCAGGTTAGAAACTATGTGTTCTCTCCCATTAAGAATTTTACCTCTTGACACATCTATTTAGTTCTGTTTGTAAGAGAAAATCACATTAGTATGACCTAAAACCACAAATGAAGACTATCTTCTCCCAAATAATCTGCAGGTGTTTAAGTATTTATGAGCCACCTGAAGAGGATATGAGGTAGTTATCAATTTAATAACATCGAACGTTCCTTGCAACCCTTTGTAAGCACCAAAGCATATACGCATTAATACTGAATGAAAACAATTGATGGATAGTAAATTACTGAATACTCAATGTTACTCTCTCTCTCTTTCCTCTTTTGAGTTCTTAAAAGTGTCTGAAAGAGGTCAGAAATAAGCAGACTTTATGGATCTCCAATCTGGAATAAGTGTGTAAGATATTTCATTCAGTGTCATCTAATATTTTGCAGGAGTAATGTTATTCTTTCTTTATATGCAGAGCTACAATCTGGATGTATTTTTAAAGCTTACAGTGTTTTTCATTTAAGTGTTTCGATAGACTCACAAACAACACTTATCCACATCCTCTGGATATGCAGAGTTAATTTTGATCATGTTGTTCTTTCATTTTTTTTTCCCTATTGTTTTCAATTTCAAAGACTAGGAAGTATTGCTTGATAACAAAGGCAGAAGTTAATATTGTTGTATTTAATATCCCTTCAGTGCTGACAATGTAAAGACTGCAATCCAGATGAAATTACTGTTGATACTAGTGAATAAGTTATTCATAGTTTTGCAGCAGTTATGCTTCCAACTTGAATGCATCATGTTTTGTTTGCTTTAAATCTTTGGATGTAAATTACCAGCTATTTTAATCTAAGAATATATCAGAAACAGAACTATAGAATAGTCTGGTTTACTGCAGCTTTGTCAAACTTACCAGTGTTCAGCCTATTTTCTAAAATTACGTGGGTCAAATAGCAAGAAGATTGTTTAGAATATATACAGAAAAACATACTGGGAGATCTAATTTAGTTTCTGACCACTAATGACAAGTGGGGTCTGTAGTTCACCGAAATACCGTTACAGTTGTCCTTAGCAATCAGCCTTTATTTTTCCATAGCAAAAAATATAATGGATTTAGGGCTTTACTTCACAATCCTATAAATTCTCTTATATCCAGGAAGACACTGATCATGGTAACCATAAGACATTTTTTCAGTGCATTGTTAAGGTTGAATTTACATTAATGTGCATCAGATTTCTTACACTCCATATTTAGTAATAAGCAGCCTGGAATTTAAGTGGGAGGAGAAATGGAAAAATAGACAGCTCAAATTGTTTTGTTCAAGTTCTTACTGTTGGATTTTTTTCCTACAATTTTTACTCCGGCAACCCTGATATGAGAGTACCTAAGTTAGCTCATAAGCTATTTGTGGACTAGATTGTAGTCTTCCATGCTCCCAGCTTTGAATGCAGATAACTGCAGATGGCAAACAACTGAGTTTATATTACAGTAACTGTTTAAATTTTTTCTCTTGACCTGTTGTCCTCCAATAGATAAAAATATCCTGGGGAAAAAAAGGTATCAAAGATCTGAAACTCTTATGGAAGAGATTTGCTTGTGTAGTATCATACCATCATATCACAGTTTTGCAAATCTTGCTAGTAGAAGTGTTCCCTAATTTCTGAAATAAATATGCCTTCAAATGCAGAAATATGACTTAAGGAATGAAGAAAATTTATTATTTTACTATATTTTAGCATGTATCTGGCAAAAATTAACTAGAAACAAAAAAACAAATGATTGAATGATAGAAATTCTTTATAACTGGGAATTGTTATTGGTGACCTGATGAAATTTACCATCTCACACAGAAAAATACAGAAAGTCTATGGAGGGGTTTGATACAGAATATGATTCTAACGTCTAAATTGTATCTACAGTGCACAGGATATACAGGGTATCCTATTTAAAAGGCAGAAGAATTAATAAATAAAATGGATCATTTTCTTTGGTTTTTATTTTTTACAGTTTTTTCTATATCCTTAAAAAATTTTACATAGATATATACAAATAAAATTAATAAAAGAATGGTTGAGCAAATGCAAGAATAAGTTATATTTTTTATTTATGCATGGATATAAAACTGCAATAGGAATGTTAAAGGAAAAAAAGCAGTACAAGCTCTTTGCAAAAGAAACGTTTATTTTGCACCATGAAATGTTTGACTTGATGTGTAACTGGTAAGTTTTCTATGGACGTTTTTGCTGGCTGAATCAAACTGGTGTCTTATAAATGGAAGGAGCTTAATGTATGATTGCTAGAAAGATCAGCTGTTCTATTGAGGGGTTTAGAATGTAAATTTGTAATGTTAATTTGTAAATGTTTTTTTTTTTCCTGTATATACTTATGTTTTATATATTTTTTAATTTTTCTTCATAAATTCATATCAAATTCTTTGTGTGTGTATATGAATGCATGCGTACATAATCCATTGGAGTAGGATGTGCGTAAGATTTATTTTGGCCTTTCAGAGAACTACCATGCTTCTGCAGGCAAAACAGAAATTTAGAATTTAGATTCATGATATTTAGTTATGCCTTAGTTCAGCAAAGTGTTTACACATGTACTTTACTTCACTGGCTGCAGTAGAACCAAATTTAAATAGTTAAGTGCTTTGTAGAATAGAACCAGAGTTTCTTTAAATGCCAACTTACCAGGCAAATGTCAAAGTAAAAATGCTACCAGGACAAACAATAAACAGTGCAAAAATTAATGTATTTCTTTATTGAAATAATAGCATGGAGTATTACGCAGTTGAAAAGGAGAAAATAATAATTGGAGTAGTACTTTAGCTAGAAAGGATATAAAAAAGGTTGAGATGCTATATAAGCATCAAACTAGGTACATTTGGAATTGTTAGTGCTATAAACTAAAGTGTTTTACAAGTTCTGTAATAGCTCCCTGTAAAAAGAACTCGCTTTAATTGTAAATAATCACTCCTGTGTTAGGAGTCGCGGCCCATTGCTAATAACTGGTGAGGCTTTGTGATACTTCAGTCTGCTTTTGCTTCAAGTCCAGAATACAAACGCGTTGCTGAGTTACTATAGGGTAACCTAGGGAGTAATTAGCAGCCTGCCAGCTGCTCTGACCCCAGTGCCTATGCTGTGCATGATTTTGCCCACCTGTATTTGTAAGGTAGCTCCACTTTCATTAAGAGGGTACAGACACTCACCAAGGTTTACTTGAAGAGTAACACCATGTATATTGGCAAATCAGCTTTGAGCTATTAGTTAAAGTTATAGTTTGCCTTATATTGACGCTTTGGTTTATTCATGTTCTTGAGTCATTTACTGTCTTGTTTACGTCTTAATAAATGATAAATTGATTATTGTTTTTTTCTCTAATTCAAAGAATAATCTTAAATGCATGCATTTAGGTGTTTAGATGAATTTTTATACGGTAGAAAGTACATATAGCTAGTGAATGTGGTGAATATAGTAACATACTGTCAGCAGGGGGCTTACTATGAAGATGTAAATAAAATGAATATTTGTAAGCAATAAACATTAATTACTAATTAATAGTGCTTACGTTCCAATATAGTGTTGCTCCTAACAGGTCCCATCCTGCATGATGCAGTTGTTGAATGAGCATTTCTACTGGAAAACCCCTAGTGGGAATTCACTAGAGAAAATACTTTCATCTGTGATATATATGCACAGCTTTTTTGCTCCAACTTGAACCAAACAGAATTTTTAAGTTTGAGCTTCTTTCTCAAAGTCTGTTACAACTGAACTGATTTCTTTGATTCAAGGTATTCTGCATGCAAGTGTATGAACAAATTGCTGATTGGTTACTATCTAAAGCACACTTGTAGAAAAAAATATAATACGAGAATATATCCTCTGAGTGTACTTGTGTTGTGTGCTTATGTCATCTGTGTATCATAGACAGGTCTATCATTCTGTGGCTTTAGTAACAGAGCTGAGACTGTTTGCAATTTTGGGGTTATGAGGAGCAGTAAGGTGTCTAAAAGAGGGGACTTCAATATTACCTTATCATTTTCCTGGTCCTTATTGCTAGATCTAAGGTGGTACTTAGGTACCATGATATATCTATTAGTTTCAAGACTTCTGTTACTCTACAGAATGTAATCTTTTGTCAATTAAACAAAAATAATTTTAAAAAGAAAGAAAAAAATACGTATCTTTTATTTTTTCAGATTTTTGGACTTGTGATGTTCTAAGAGAACCAAATTCAAATATATGGTTTATGGGATTATCTGCTAGCTCACAGCTCCTCCTAATCAGGGGGCAAATTTCACACTCTTTCTATGGCTATGCAGAACATGAGTGCAGGTTAATTGTGGTGCCCTATTTCCATCCTGCAGTGTGAAGAAAGGGATTCTGCTTTGAGAAGGTCTAGTGTTGATTTTGTCTCTTGGCCAAAGTAAATTTCAGCAATGTGAAGTTATGGCAAGAAGCCAGCAAGACCACAAGAAGATGCATTCAGGTTAAGAAAGGGAGCTAAAACTGCTAAGGGGTCCAAGAATATCCATTTGAAACTGAAAAAGTTTGGTGACCAACTGAAATTAAAATAAATTAAAATCTAAACATTGTGTTTTCACCCAGTAAAAGGAGCCATATTAGCATGTAGACATGGCACAGAAGAAAAGAGATAAAACTCTGCCTATTATATAGGAGAGTTGAAAAATACCTGAAATCCTGTAACGTTTCTTTGAATTTTTTTTATCAAAAGCAAGAGCATGCCTGCCAAGCTGCTTTCTTCCCAAAGCTCTCACAGCTCTACCTTTTTCCAAACCTTTGTACTTTGATTAATACTTGCTTATTTCTGGTAAAGTACTAAGGATCATAATTCAATAAAGATGGCATTTACTGCCATCTGTCTTGACAGTCTTTGAATAGAAAATGTGAAAGGTGAAAGGTTTACTGGTAGGGCTTATTGCCTCAAGCATACAGATGGAAGAAGAAGCACTAGGTATGGTACACATTTATCCAAAGAAAAAATGATCATCTTATATTTCCCATCTATTCCCCATCTTCTCCATCCCAGCTGTACTTTCTCTAGTTTTTTTGTTTTTTTTTTTTTTTGTTTGTTTTGTTTTGCTTTGTTTTGTTGTTGTTTTTAACCAAAGCACCTTTATCTAGAGCAAAACATGGCAATGTCACACCTTCAAATGCCATAGAAGCTCCTTGTCAGAACAAGTGCAGTAATTAGGACTTGTCCAGCACTTGAAGATTTCACCATTATTCCAAACTGCTCAAACACTGATTACTCAGTAGAAAGTAAGGAAATACTACATATACATATTGCTTTAATGGTTATTCTGATAGATGAGATCAACATCTCTCTGTAATATATCATTGTCTCTCTTTTGGCAATTCATTGAAAGTGGTGGGTGTTCTTCATTTTGTATGTGTTTTTGTGTTGGCTTTTTTTTTTTTTTTAATGTTACTTGTTTTTGGTTTGTTGTTGTTTTTAATTAAACCATGCGTATCTTCCTTATCCATAAAATCTTTCTCTCCAAATTGGAAAGATGTGAATTTGATGGATGGACTATGTGATGGATGAGGAATTGGTTATGAGGTCATACACAGACAATGGTGATCAATGCCTTAATGTCCAGATGGAGGTTGGTGGCAAGTGATGTTCTTCAGGGGTCAGTACTGGAATCAGTGCTTTTCAACATCTTGATCATAATGGTGCAGTAGAGTACAATCACCTCAGCAAGTTTGCAGATAATACCAAGCTGTGTGGTGCAGTCAACATGTGTGAGGAGTGGGATGTTATTCAGAGATACCTGGATAGGCTCAAACAGTGGGCCCAGGTGAACATCATGAGTTCAATAAATCCAAATTCAGGCTCTTGCACCTTGATTGTGGCAACCCTCACTATCAGTACAAGCTAGGGCCAAAAGAATAGAGCACAGCCCTGATGAGAAGGACTTGATGGTACTGGTAGATGGGAGCTGGACATAAGCCAGTAATGTGCCCTCACAGTCCAGAAAGCCAACCATATCCTGGGTTACATCAAAAGTCACATGGTCAGCAGGTTGAGGGAGGTGATCCTGCCCCTCTGCTCTGCGTTGGTGACACCTCACTGTTTAGCCCAGAGAAGTGAAGGCTCCAGGGAGAAATGATAGTGACTTCAGTATCTGAAGAGGGGCTATACGAAAGAGGGGAATAGACTCTTTAGCAGGGTCTGTTGTGACAGGACAAGAGGAAGTGGTTTCAAATTAGAAGAGGGAAGATTTAGATTGGACTTAAGGAAAAAAGATTTTTACAATAAGGCAACAGGATCAAAGAGATGTTGGATGCCTTGTCCCTGGAGACATTTAAAGTCAGGCTGGATCAGACTCTGTGTAACCTGATCTACATGGAGGTATCCCTGTTGATTGCAGGGGAGTTGGACTTAGATGATCTTTAAAGGTTCCTTCCAACTCAAATGATTCTATGATGATTTATTGGTAAATGTCACTGCAACTGAGTTTTAGAATCCTTACTCTAACAGAGAAGGATTGTGAATGCCGTAATAATTAGCCTAATAAGTATTATGGTATAGTGTATATGGAAATAGTGTTATTGCTTAGGTGAGCTGTGTTTATTAATTTTTTGATATTTAATGAGACAATTTTCTTCTGTGCTTCGGTACCACCTGTTTTATGTATTAGTCTGATCTTGTGGAAAATAGTGTTGTTTTTTTTTTTAAGAAAATGTTTTTCATACAGTTTAAGGCAGCATTAAGATGACTTACTTATCATCTTATATCATCTTAATTTGAGATATAGATATATCTTTGCTTTCCAGTGCACTCTCCAGTAGCAGATCGAAGTTAAATCAAAGGTCATATAGTGAATCTTGAGTAGCGATTTATTTATTTATTTGTGAAACTCCCAATTAGGCTTCATTTGCTTGTCACTAAAAGTAATCATCAGTCCAAGATATCTAAGGGGCCTTTTACTGGTGCCTCTTCTGAATCTCAGTGCTATGAGAATACTTAAAAGAAATCTTATCCTAAAATCAGATCCCTCTTTGAGGGCATATTTAACCATTTAGTCTCACAAACTCTAAGGAAAACATATTTTGCACAGTGATCTGCCTTTGCAAAACAAATTGCAGGCTCGGATAATAGCATGTTGATGTAATGTGGAATCACCATCCTCTTTTGCCACTTTAAATGCAGTTTAATCTGTTGTGGGAATGGAGCTGAAGTACTTCTAGGCCATTGGATGGCAGATTCTAATAAGTGTGCTAGATGATGCCTCTCTGTCGTACAGCTGACAACTCCAGTTAAAAGATAATACAAAGGAGTGGAATACTTATGCAGTGCAGTGGTTATGATGTGGTATGTTGTGCTATATGGAAGAGTGGAATTGTTAAAGCTGTTTATCATCTCTCAGTAACTCTTGACTGTTTTATTGCTTTGTGATCTTTGAAGGTTAGCTTTCTAAGGCTACAAGTCAAAAGCTGCTTTAGAACAGGGTGAAGAAAAGACAGACTTCTGCACTACATTAGTCTTCTTTTCTGAGTAGCTTGTGTGTCTTGAGTTTTGGATCAGATCTAGACAATTATTAAATTACAAAGGCTTTTCTGGTTAGTATAGGCAATGTACAAACCATATACAGCTAAGTTTAGACCATGTTGAGGCCTGGTGTAAGTGCAACTCTGCTAATGTCAGTGGAGTTCCATCTGCTTGCAATAGGTCTTAATATAATTTTCATAATGCAGGAAGCCTTATGGATGTACAGAGTGCTGCATGGTAGCAATAAATAACGTAATTCACTCACACAAAATGTCTTCCTTCTGAAGATCCTAAAGTGCTTGGCAAACCTGATATTCTTCTTGTGGGAGGGAAAAGAATTTAAATGGCTACCCAGATGTGTTCCTTTAACCGTTTGGGAATAGGAAGGATTATACACTATGAGGAGGGTAGGTGTAAGGGGGGTATGTTATTTACTTTTAAAAAGTAATCATATATTTAGACATTAATGGTATAATTTTATATAACCAAGAGCTTGAAATTTACTGTCCTGACCAAATATATTTTGGAAAGATGATCTGTGGTATACATCAGTTTGCAAACAGCATGAATATGTTAGCCTTTGCTTCTTTATCCTCTGCCAAAAATGTAGAAACGATAGCATCTGTTTCCAGTATGCACGCTATCCAAGTCATTAAAAACTCACAAGAGTTGGGAAAGAAGTTCTGAAAGCTTTCACATGTCTGCTTTTGCTAGGAAAGTTACTGTCTTGTATCCTTGTTTTGAGGTAGTATTCCTTACTTTTGATCCTAAACTTCAGGTGGCAGTGAGTGAGACCTGGAAAGGGGAGACTGAAATTTATGAAATGACAGATCTTAAATACAAATAAGTAATGAGTGCAAAATTCAGTAAGTGCTGCTTAATCAATATATGTATGTATGTATGTATGTATGTATTCGCTTTTTGGTTTATTTATTTATTTATTTAAATTCAGTGAGCTATGAAAAACACTTTAAAAATGTGGCTAGCTGGAGCTAGGTTAACAGAATTTGGTTAGATCTCAATACTGTGGATGTTGGATGTAAATGGAGAGTTGTTCTCTCCAGTGCTGAAACCTCTATTACACATTGGATTCAGAACTTATTAAGGTTTGAAACTGGTTTATTTTTTTCTGGACAGTATGCTAGTACCTCTTAAGAGCCTTCTAAATTAACCAATATACATTTCCCTCTCTCCTTTTCTTTCCCAAGCACCCTTTATATGCCAGTGTTGGGTTATAGACAGAAGGAACTCTGTGTACAGAACTGACCAAACCATAGGAAATAGTGGTCTCTTAGCTGTCTTTTTTAAATTATTTTTTTTAAGCCATATTGCTTCTGCACAATACAAGAAATTGGAAAATATAGAGGAACTAAATCCAAATTAACATCCATTTGTTTCGTTTTCACATCTCTGTCAGAAATTATGTGTTATGCTGTTGCAGAGTCTGGTCTGTTACTTGCTGATGTCAGTAACAACACAGATTTCTGAACAGATAGAACAGTCTCCTTTTTTGCGGTCTAAAGCATGAATTTAACGATTTTAAATGTCAAAGAAACACACCACTGACGCTTGTGCAATTAAATGTACAATAAACATTTTAGAGTTGTCTCAGTAGAAAGGGAATTCTGAGGTTAGTGAAAAATAGCTACAAATACAACCAAAGTGTAAAAATACTTAAGAGTCTGCGACACAAATCTGAATCAAAAATAGCATTATACAAAGTTGAAATTATCAGCCAAACATGGGAGAGCCTAAGGATCTATAAGTATTAACTTATGTGTTTATTTTGCTTTTGATCTGCTTGTACTATAAACCCAGAGCAAAGTTTGGACCCCAAATTTTATTATCCTTAATGGTATTTCATCCTGCCTTTTTCCAAAATTGACAGAACTTGTAGTTATATTTAAACATTCAACTTTGTACCCTTTTACAGCTCTGTCTCTGAAACTTCCTATTAAAAAGAGTTTAGATGGACTTGCTAATTTTGTTATATTAACCTTTCTTTTACAAACTGTATTTTCATGGAGTAACAGAACAACTGATTTTCCACAACAGTTCAACAGTTAACAAGAGTTTCCCTGCCAAAAAAAAAAAAAAAAAAAAAAAAACAACAAGGAAATCGGCTTCAAAATCTTTTTTGTACAGCAATATGGCCTAGAATGTGTAGATATGCTTACTATTAGAGTCTGTATTCAACATTTTGAGCAAGTATATTTTGTCACGTCTGAAACAACTTCTGGTGTGAGGGTTTAAAGCTCCCACCATGTCTGGGGCTGAGCTCATTTCCGTACAGTGTGAGAAATTCATTGTTTTTTCAGTTCCAATCTTATGAGTAAGAGGAAAATACCACAAGACTGCTTGTGTTTCTTAGTGCAAAGCAGCAGCAGTATGTTGTGTTATATGAATATGTGGCCTCAGGGCTTCCAGACTTTGTAGTCAATTAAAAAGTTTTAAATTAAGTTCTGTCCCTATCTGTGACGATGCATGAGTATCTCTAAATATTCAAAGAAAAATATTTCTTCAGATAAGTCACAATTTTTGTACACTTATTCTTTATGTATTCTATAACTTACAGGAAAACACTGGTTACCAGTGTGGGAATAAGTAGCGTGATCAAAATATATTTTCTGTGTCTTGATGTCTGATGTTATGAGATAGAGATATAGGAAAGATATGGTGTTGATTTAGTAGCAGTTCTCCAACAGGAACTTCTCATTATTTCCTGGATTATATAGCAAGCTTGCCTGTATTTCAAATAGCACCAGATTAGGAATGAGTACTTTGTTCAAGTACTGCGTTTAGTTTTGGGCACCTCCGTACAGAAAGGACATTGAGTTGCTGGAGCAGGTCCAAAAAAAGGCAACAAGGCCTGTGAAGGGCTTGGAGAATATGTCCTATAAGGGAGGCTGAGGGAACTGGGGCTGTTTAGTCTGGGGAAAAGAAGGCTGAGGGGAGACGTTATGGCTTTCTTCCAATATCTGAAAGGTGCTTACAGTGAGAGTAGGGTTGATCTCTTCTCACTGGTGACAGGTGACAGAATGAGGGGAAATGACCTTAAGTAGCACCAGAGTAAGTTTAGGTTAGTATCAGGAAAAACTTTTTTTACAGAAAGGGTTGTAAAGCACTGGAATAGGCTCCCCGAGGAGGTGGTTGAGTCACCATACCTGGATGTGTTTAAAAACTGCTGGGATGTGGTTCTCAGGGACATGATTCAGTGAGGGTTGTTAGTTAGGTTGTGGTTGGACTCAATGATCTTTAAGGTCTTTTGCAACCTGAGCAATTCTACGATTCTATGATTTTGGGGCTCTTAACAGTAAGATGTGGGAAGAAGCTGGCTTGAATTTTGGCATCCTTGTGCCTTTTGAGATTTTTTTGCCATGAAAACTGGTTGTATGTGTTTATCATCCAAATGTCGTACAGCAAAGCAGGAGCCTTCAGTCTGGCAGTGAGGACTCATTCTTCCCTCCTCATCTCAAGGCATCTTTAAACAATATCATGATACAGTGTTTGCTACTATGTTTGGAAACACTGTAATGAGAAGAAACAGAGCTGGTAAACTTTTAATTGTACCGTAGAATCCACGGGGTTAATAATACCTAGATGTCCAATTATGTGATAATGCATTCATAATGAATAGACTTGCCCATGTAGAATGAATAAAATGTCTGAAGATGTTATACTAATAAAATTAAAAACAACAGACATTTACCTGTTTTCTTAGCTAGAACACTGAAAGGATATTAGCTCGTGGGTTTCAGAACTGTTATTATATGCAGTGTATATGCACTCTTGCACAGTTTATACTGCATTTCTACCTGTGGAGATTATGTACAGACATTTCCTTGGGTTCATGGCAAAGCAACTTTTGTTGTGCATATTTCCAGTGGGAAAATTTAGTTCACTTTTTGTGCAGTTCTAAATCTTTTAAATAGTTATGACAGAGGCAATATAGCATTGGGTAGAAATATGAAGCAATTGAGCAACCGACATAACTTGTTCAATGGCTTAGGTAATCGGTACAATATTTTATGATATATAAATATGGTGAAAGATGGAGCAGGACCTCTGCTTTCCACAGTGAGAGACTTTGCCCATAGACAGCAGCAAAGAATGTCTGTTGCAAAGAAGTGTTTCAGAAATGTAAAAAATGGAGTATGTAGGCATAATTCAGCAAATTTGTCTTCAACTTATAAATAGCTTCTAGAGCCTGGAAATGGTAAAATAATAACAGAAAATAGGTTTTCCTGCTATTTGAAGTTGTCATTATGAGAACATGTTTCTATCTTCCAAAACAGTAAGAAAAATAAATTTTGTTTTTCACATTGAGAATTTAGCATCAACAAGGTGTATGTAAAAAAATCAGCTAAGGTGCAGAAAATGTGTAAGTGGTTTTTCATAAAACACCAGACATGCCCATGACTAATTTGTGTGAAACACTGTGTGTGTCTGGTATGATGATGTAGTAGTCTCAGAGACAGCAAGCAATGTGGCAGTTACTATGGTAACAAGATATTTTTCATTGAAGAGCCATTAAAATGGTGGCATATGAATAACATATGTACATCATCCAGTGATTGTAAGCACGTGATTCCACTCCCCTTCCCCCTTTTTTCCTCACCTCCTTCCCCAAATTATGCTATGTTTTTGACGTCATGTGATTGGCCTACATCATTTTTAGCATTCGTTTCTTTGAAACCGAGCTACTCACAGATTTGATGTTGGGCAATGAGAGGTGGCTTAATAATGTACTTGTTTAGGGAAATAATTAATTGACCAGAGACGGAAGAAAGTAAAGCACGTGAGATTCATTCCTAAATTGCTAAGCACGAGACTCAGTCGAGACTTACTCAGCACAGAGTATAAGCTTCAAAATGCAGAAGTTTGTCCCAGTGCATTCTTAAATGCTTTATTCAGCTTAACTTTAAGCAGAATAATGCTATGAATGTCAATTAAGTAATTTATTTCAGTAAACCTTATTGAGTGTTTAAAAGTTTTCCTGGTATGGGGCTTGGCAGTTCAGATTTTAGTAAGATCAAGACTATGTATTTGTAGAGAACAAACATTACAGAGGCTGTTCCATCTTTTCTGCCAGTTTAGAGATTTTAGCAGAGCTAAGTCAGTGAAAAAGATAGATTGGTATTTCCTCTATGGTGCAATCAGCAAGTAAGACAAATGTCTCTCTTTTCCTGCTGTCCTACTGTCCAGATTCATGCAATGAGAAAGATGTGACTTCTATACCTAAGACAGAACATTTATAATTTATAGGAGAAATATCTAAAGGTGTTTAACTTAACAAAACTAAATGAAAATTTCTTTACATTTCCATGATGTGCATTCACTAAAATAGTCATTGCTCAGTTGGGCAAAGTAGTTAGTGTGTTGAAAGTACTTCCTTGGTGCATGCAAAGTTTTTTGCTACCCTAAACCAGGAATAAAATATACTGTGAGGCAGGAGGTTCATTTCAGCATTATTACACAATTGCCAAGGAAATAATAAAAAAACAAAAACTCCACAGAACTACAAAGAACCACTAAGTACTGGAGGAACTGTTTTAATAAGAGTGATATCCTAATTCTTCATCAAGTTATTCTATAAGGGGACTGAACTAACTGAAGAATGTATTTGCTGAGAATAGCATCCCCTGGATTAGAAGGTCATTAGTAGGAATTTTTGCTGTGCTATGATGTAAACTTGGGCAAGCACCTGCACCATGGAGGTGTATTCTTAGATGTGGATGTAGCGAACCTAATTTGTAAACGCATATACTGTACTGTACTGACCCCTCTACAATTTAATAACAAATTTACCCTTTGTCTGCAAAAGATAAAAATTTCTTCAGAAATTGAAGGAGAATGTCAGCAGGAACCGAAATTCAGTAAAAAGAAGCACAATCCTTGGACTTGGTAGTGTGTGTAGACAAATACCAACGTTCTACTTTCTCTGTTTCTCTTGCTACTACTCACACATACAAAAAAACTTGTAGTTAGTATATAATTATTTATTTCCAAATATTCATTTTTCAAAGAAAAAATCTTCTGCAGCATAACTGAACAATATAAAAGCTTGCACTGGCGGTAGGAACATTCACTATCGTAAAACAGCTTCAGATTAGCAAAATTCTGCTTTCAATTATTCCAAATTACTTCAGTGCAGGAGAGAATGAAAATGAAAGAAAGAAAAGAACTGTGGTGAAATCATGTACGTATGATTCTAGGATGGCGGCATCTGGATTTTCTGCTTGCTGCTTTTATTACATAAGACAATAAAGAATTATTGATCATTTGCAGTAGCAAAGAGGGTTTAACCACTGTTAGTGAGAGGTACAGAATTACTGGAGGACAGCCCTCACTAAATATACCATTGTGTTTTCCTGTTCTATGTGAGAAATTCAAGCTAATCTAAATAATAATCCGACATGGAATTGACATGAAATGGCTGATCAGGTTCATTGATTCAAGGGCAGAAATATCAGCATTTATTTCGAAGTATTCATATATAAAAAAAGTAGTTTCTATTTAAAATGATATTCTTAGCAATGGTTTCGTTTTTAACTTTAAGAAGAGAAATGTAGGAAACTTCTGTGACAGTGTATGATAAATATGGACAAATACGGTATTTCTATGATGATTCTATGTGTACACTCTCAAAGTATTAAAAATCTCAGAGCATTATTAAGATTGTAAATTCAGTGGTTTATGCTGGAATACAAGAGTTGGAGGACAATCTTCTCTATTCTATTCTCTATTCTCATAGTCTACCTATGTATTAGAACAGTGTTTTTAACAACTTGATGATCCTATTTTTCCCTAAAGTTCCTCCTTTGGATAATTCCACAAATTTAGCTCTACTGATCATACAATCATGGACTAAGGAAATCAACTAAAGCTGAACGACTTTTTATTCATCTTTTCACAGGGATTTGGATAAATTTCACTAACCTCAGTCTCCGGGGAAAATCTGGATGGACTGATACATGTTAGAGGTATGTTTCACTTTCTTTTAGATGAACAAGTCAACCTCTGTGACAGAAGGGTAAGGAGAGTACAGGTGAACTGGGTTAAGCCTTGAATATGTCACAGCTTCCTTTTGTGACAGTGGGTAATTCAGCCACCTTCAGTCTCTATCTGTTAAATAGATGATAGGGATTAGGAAATATTCGTAGTTTCATTATGCAATATGTACTTTAGTATGATGAAAGAGGAATCATCAAATGGTGAAATTACACTGTGCCAATGTTTTGTTGTGTTTTTTTTTTTTTTTTTTTTTTTTTTTTTGCAATGACATACAATAGAAAATAGAAAGCAAAGTATTCAATTAGAACATGTTAGGGAACATGGCTTCATAAACCTTTGTGAAACATAGCAGTGATTAAAAAAGTACTTTTTTATTGATGACAAAGGAAAATTTTTCTGAAGAAAATATTTCACAAATATGATGGTAAGATTTGTGCAAATCATATTCCGGTTAACTCAGCCTCTATCTCAGCTCAGCAGCTATAAGATCCCAACTTACTTATTTCCAAATACTATGTTTTTAGGTCAAAATAAACACTAATATAAAGCAGAAATAGATGTAGAAGATGCAAATTACCAAAATAAAAATAAAAAATATTAATAACAAAAGGCAAAACTAACCACAAAATAAGTAGCTAGCTACTAGCTAGTAGTATAACAGTTACCTGGAGCAGCTGAAGATGGGTGAATATTGTACAGGTACAATGTGCTCTTGTTCCTCCACCAGACGAGACCTCTCTCAACTGGCCTAGCCCCCTAGGCTCTGTGCTGACAATTGCAGCTGATGGAATTTAGCTTGCATCCTGAATGTACATGTGAGCAGGCCTTAGTGTACGTTCAGTATTGAAACAGGAGAAGACCATGTAGAGGAGGTAGCAAAGTTGTGGTGTTCCATAGGGGTTCAACTGTGGCTTCCTTCACCTCTATCCTTCTATTCCTTCCCCTCTTGGCTCTGTTTCCTCCATGGGTACTGTTTCTGTGTGTGCCTTTTCTGTGTCCACTGTGCTTCTGTATTGATGCTTCCTAATGGAGGCATGTTTCTTAAATAAGCATGGGCTGGTGGCATTCGCTTATGGAAATTGGTTGATGAGTGGTACTGTATGTGAAATGATGTGGCTGAGCTGCTCATACCCTTTGAATGGGTTACAGGTGCCCATTTATACACTGGACAGGTTTTTCCTTTTGTGGCTTGTGGAGGTATTTTATTGTTTTTAACAAAAGTAAGTAGGAGCTTGATATCAGTCATTTCTCAGTTGTTGCCATGTAATCCTGCTACAGTTGTAAGTATATATTCATAATCATTTCTCTAGTTAATGGCAAAACTGTCCCAGAATTCTGCTGCTGATTTCACATTTTTGCTCAGGGGCTTTCTTTCTAAAGTCTCATTTGTATTAATCCTTCTAACTTGTTTAAAGGAATTCTGTATAAATAATTTCCCTTCCTTCCACAAGCTTTCTCTTATGACTAATTTCTAGAGAAAAGATTGAAAGAAAACCACAAAAAAGCTATTATTTTCTTGTTGAGGGAAGTTTGTCATCTAATTGGAAATATGGAAAGTATGATGTGTATTCTTTTCCAATAACTAGCACTAAAAGTTTTATGTTGATGGTGATTTTTTAGCTTGTGGAAGAAATACATAAGCTCCATAGAATTTATTTGTCTTGGGAACTGATGCAGTTTGTGTGAGAAGAGCTTTCATTTGCCTATCTATTCTCTAAAGATATTGCATCCAGATTCAGCTTCATGATGCAACGAGTAAACAAATGTTTTTTGTTTTTGACGTGTTAACTTCAATATAAGCACCTATGACTTATTTGTATAACTAATACAAGACATGAAAGTTAAAAGCTGTACATAATAACACACCTGTGCTTTAGGTGTCTGTGGTGAATGAGAAAAAGGGAGTGATACCTAGTAGGAACTACATTATATACAAACTTAACAAAGCCCAGTGCATATACTATGACAATCTATGAATAAAAAAAACATAAGTGAGATGTTTGAATAGGATGCTATCCTTCAACCTAAGATATAAAAAGAAAAGAACTTCAAGGCAGGAAAGATGTTTCTCTGTGGCATGGCTCTGCTTAATGGAGTCATTTAAATTCAACTTCAGCTTCATTTATTACAGTAATTTTAGACTGATGAAAGAAATGTATCTTTTTTATAAAAGTTTTCTGCTGGTGGTTATGGAAAAAAATGATACACTGTTTATATAAATAGTATTTAACTTTTTATTTTCTTTAATCCTTTTACTTCTTTGTTTCTAACAGAAATGTATTGTGTACCAGGTTTTTGTGGTCTAAATTAGCTGCATGCTCCTTGTAATGCAAAACAGTAGGCAGTGATCCATGCAGGCTTCCATTTATAATATTAATACAAGCCATGTTCCATGCTAATACATCTCATTAATATTAAAGCGTGAAGTGTAAGACTGGTGAGTGCTTTATCATTTGCAATTAACACCTAACAGCTAATTCAGTGGAGGGCTTTCAGAAGGGAAGAAGTATGTATATGGAAGAAGGGGGAGTAACAGTTTTCTTAATGCTGGTTGATTTAAATTGAAGTATTTAATACTGTGAAAACTCAATAAATAGAAGAAATCTTGTCACCAGACAACTTTCCTTTAATTGATCTTTTAAAAATAAAATCTTACTCTGCTTAGAAAAGAGACAAATGACAGTGTAACCCATAGAATTGAAGACAATTCTTATCAACAATTCTACCATTTAGGATTATTTGAAGTTTAATCTGTGCAAGGTAAGAATTTTTTCTTTTCTGAAATGCACAGCACCATGCTCAAGTCATAGAAAGTGAATGTAATCAACCTGCAACAGAAGTCCCCAAGTCGTATTGTTAAACTACTGGTATACCAAATCTATTGGGGAAAAAAAAAGAGGATTGTGAAGCAGCTTTCTGTTGTTGTTTACATGAGGTCATGAAAAGTGTTGTATAGTTTTGCAGTGACCAGGGACTATGGTGGTCATTGTTCTATGGTGGTCCTTTGTTATGGTGGACTGATTTGGACTTGTCTGCTTGGGAAACTTAACAGACATAAGCTAACATAAAGATTTCTGTCCTTTTATTTACACCTATATAATTTTCCATGAATGTGCATTATTCCCTTTGTGAGTGTGACAATGACTTTAGTGGGAAATATGTGTGCTTTTGGAAGAGAACACAGAGCTAAAATAAAGCTTTGATCAGATACCCTGTATATAAGAATAAAGGTAAAACTTTCCTAGCTAGAGGACCATACTGTTAAGGTTCAAGATGGTAATACTTTCAGTAATAAAGGAAAATTACACAGAATAATTATTAACTTTTGTCTCCCACTCATCTACAAGGCTGATCCATGGAGCTTATGGATGAAAAATTGAGCATGAGCCAGCAGTGTGTTCTTGTGGCTAGGAAGGCAAATGGTATCCTGGGCTCCATCAGAAGAGAGATGGCCAGCAGGGACAGGGAGATGATTATCCCTCTCTACTCTGCTCTTGTGAGGCCTCATCTGGAGTACTGTGTCCAGGTCTGGAGCCCCCAGTACAAGAAAGACAGAGAGTTGTTGGAAAGGATCCAGAGAAGGGCCACGAAGAATATCAGGGGGCTGGAGCACCTCCCCTACAAAGACAGGCAGAGGGAGCTGGGCTTGTTCAGGCTGGAGAAAAGAAGGCTGCAGGGTGACCTCATTGCAGCCTTTCAGTACCTAAAGGGAGCCTAAAAACAGGAGGGGAATCAACTCTTTGAAAGGGTAGATAACAGCAGGACAAGGGGAAATGGTTTTAAGTTGAGGGAGGGAAGACTTAGGTTGAATGTCAGGGGGAAGTTCTTTACTATGAGGGTGGTGAGGTACTGGAACAGGCTGCCCAAAGAGGTTATGGGTGCCCCATCCCTAGAGGTGTTCAAGGCCAGATTGGATGGGGCCCTGGTCAGCCTGGTCTAGTATTAGATGTGGAGGTTTGTGGCCCTGTCTGTGGCAGGGGGGTTGGAGATTCATGATCCTTGATGTCCCTTTCAACCCAGGCCATTCTGTGATTCTGTGCTCCAAAAATAATCTCTCCTATTTCATCATGTTGGCTCATGACATTAAAGGGAGATGTTGGTTGTATAGCAGTAGAAGTGGAACCCTTATAACAGCATTCCATTAAATTTTGTTGTTGTGCAACATGGCAGCAGAGGGGCAGTCTGACAAATATTGTGTCTGACATGGAAGCATTTAGTTCGTTCATGTGGAAAAAATTACACCCATTGGCATTCACTGACACTTGATGAACATTTATAGAGACCAAAAAGTGAATGTGAGTGCAGTGAGGTGGTGGGTGGTGCATGTCGGCAGTGGCAACAGTGATGTGAAATACAAACCACAGACTGCCATGAACATGCTGTTACACCACAAAATGAAGAGTGTCTCAATCAGCTCATCCACACAAATTGGCTAATGGTGGTGACTATGTTCAAATACAGTGCTCTGTAGAAAAGAATTTGCTCTGTCAAATAGTGTTCTTGTGCCCTCTGTACCTGTTGTAGTTTCCATGGAAATAAATGGGAGGCATTTCTTTCAGAGACCTAAGTACATTTCAAGACATTCTGTTCTGTGATGCTAATTGTGTTAGTGACTACTTCAACTTGAGTCTCTTCTTCAAAGTAGGCCTTTAGTGGGAAAGGATGACTGGTACTCAGAACAAGGCTTTGAAAGCAAGGCAGTTATCTCTGTTTCTGGCTTTGCTTCTAATGTTTTGTGATGCCTTTTACAAGACTTAAAACTTCCAGTTGAAATGAACTGTATGTGTAATTAGAGGGAAAAAATGCATTTACTCTGAGGATTTGCGTATGGCTTTTTGGATAAGGAACCTGTATGTGTATATATATTATACTATATGTTTATGAATCATAGACAAAAACAGTTGCTGAACACTGATGTCTATAGAGAGCAAAACACAACGGAATAGAAGTAGCCTTACTGTCAACAGTTTTGAGGAGGATTGTGTATTGTTTCCAATATTGTGAGTAATCTTAGGTTATTTACGTGGATAAAAGTGAAGATATCTTACGTCCTACCTCTTTCCTCTGTATTTCTCCATCCCCTGTGATTGTCTGGCTTCATACTCTGCATTTTTTTCCCCTTACTTTGTTTTCTGTTCTTTCCTTTTTGTCATGGCAGTCTGCATTTTTATTCCACCTCAGGACTCTCTACTGATCTTCATTCATGCACTATTCCCCACATGCACAAGTCTTCCTGATCTGAGAAGAAACAACCTGTTACAGCTCAGAGCTCATTTATTCTGGCAGTAAGAACCAGAGGCTATATGGGAACAAACTATATAGGATAGAAATCATTCTTTCTCTAGCCCTACTTACACTGGCTGTTTCAAAACAGTTCTTATATATTGGCCAATATTCGCCCATTTTGTAATGGCTGAAAAAACCTAATGACTTTGATGTCAAGTGCTACTTGTGAGGGTACAGGGGTGTCTGTACTTCCTTTTCTCTTGCAAGTCTTCCACTGTAGTGTTGTTGAACAATGTTTTTCAAATACTCAACTGTCTTGGGTTTTGACAGTTAAAAAGTTAGATAACTGGTAAGGTACAATACCAAAGTCCAACCAAACAAGAAAAACCTAAAAGGGACAGAGAGTGACAGAAAATATTTTTCCACTATTACAATAAGAAAACAAACAAATGCTCAGAAGCTTCAAAATGTTGGAAAGAAATGGAAAGCTGTAACCTAGCTCATTTGGAGGCTTTGAAGTAGAAGAGTTTTGTAAATCTGAGTGGTGGTGCAGCCTCATCTGGAATATTGTGTGCAGTTTTTGGCTCTGCAATTTATAAAAGATGTTAAGAAACTTGAATGGGCCTGGAGGAGGGTAACAAAGACAGTTAAAGTCTGGAAGATCCTAGGAGGAAAAAATGAGGATGCTGAGTTTGTTAAGCTTGGAGAAAAGGAGTTGACTTCATAGCTCTCTATGTCTTCCTGAGGAAGAGAAGTGGAGAGGGAGGTGCTTCCTCATCTTTTCTCCCTAGTATCTAGTGATAGAATCTGTGGAAATGACTCAAAGCTGCATGGTGAAGGTTCAGACTAGGCATAAGGAAAAACTTCTCTAGCAAGAGGAACAGATTTCCTAGAGAGGCAGTGGTTGCCTCCTGCTACACTGTTTAAGATGTGTTTGGCTAATGCTTATATAATTTTAATTATATTTTATATTTTATATTAATTTATTTAATTTTGAGTCACTCCAAAGTAGTCTGACAGTTGGACTTGATGATTTTTCTAGGTCACTTTGAACTGAAACAATTCAATTCAACACAATTAAATAGAAATCAGATATAAAAATTAGGAAATGGTAAAATAGTGTAAACTTCAGAAAGTGAAATATTTTTTTTCCTCTCTGTCTCACATCAATCTGTAAAAACTGTCTTGCTTTAAGAAAGGGGAAAGGAGCAGAGTGATCAAGAAAGAGCAGTGCTGAGAAGGTGATAGCTTAAGTTAACAAAATGCTGTAACTTGCTTGTGTTGCTGTGCTTTGGAGTAGGGTTGGAAAAGCTATTTAGAAATAAAGAGAAGAAATGATTTTCCAAGAATAATTTCAGAATTCATGAAGGAGGAAGTGAGTTAAGTCAACAACGCTCAAAAAGACAGAATTTGTACCCTTGGAAATCTTTATCTAGGCACTCTGCCTTTGTAACCCCATTCTGTTAGAGGCCACAATCATCCACAGTGACTAGGCCACACAGATCGGAAAGGTAAAAAAATCTCTTTGGAAAGGAAAAGACAGACCTCTCAAAAAAGAAGTCCTTCACTTGTCAAATTAGTATCTTTAATGTAAGTGGATAGAGACTAATGAAAGGTTAAGCCTGTAAATTACAATCTAACAAATAAGTTCAGTGAAGACAGATGTCTTTTTATCCTAATAAAAGAAGTAATATTGACAAAATATTATTATCTTGGAGAGATCATGACCAAGCTGTGAATCCCTCAGCAGCGTGCTCTCCCGCAGTTCTGCTGAGCTGGGTACTCTTGCTTCTCTTGAAGGATTGACAGACAAGCAACTCTTCATTGATTGCTGTACTTTGAGAGGTCTTTGATACATCGAATCTTCACGAATGTATACTATGTAGATCTCTCAAGAAATAATGTCTCTATTTATTTTCCTAAAAACTACAATGGGTACAAAGAGCACAAGAACACTATTTGATAATGCAAATTCTCAGGCAGAAAAAATTTTTCAACATGGTATGTGTGCTGTGCTTGTCAAAATTGCAGCAGTGGAGGTGACCTACTGTTACCACTCCTGGAACATACCACCCACTGCCTCACTGTGCTGATATCCACTGTTTGATCCCCACAAATGTTCAGCAAGCATTAGTGAATGTCAGTGGCTGCCAATTTTTCCTCAAGGTGAAGTTCAGTGATGCACCTTTGTTTCATATTCACTTCCATGTCAGATAAATAAGACTGGAGTTTGGGTTCTTTCTCTCACGTTTTCTGTCTTGTCTTGTTCTTCTGAATGTATATTTTTATGATTTTGTTTATTTTTTTTGCTAGGCAGGAGTCTCTGTTTGAGAGCTGCAAGTGTGTAAAAGCAGTGTAGCAATGGAAAGTTAGCAAGGTGTGTGCCATGATTCAGTTTACTGCATTTTTCTTCATAGTTTCCTCTAAATCTCTTTCAGGATCTCTTTTTATGTGTATAGTTTTTCTTTCGGCCTTCCAGGTTTCATTCTTGCAAATTCTTCCCACATTGCACACTGTTTGTTACTGAGGTCAGTTCCACTAGTGCTGCCCTTACATCAAGAAGAATGTAATAAGATTTTTGCTTTCAAGTTCTTTTGCTCTTACTTACTGTTGGTAAGGTGCTCTTTTAATAATTGGAAGTAATAAAAATTAAGTTGTTCAGGTGGGAAAGACTGGTCTCAAAATATTACACTCCATTTGATTATTTAATTTCATCGTGTACCACCAACTGCTTGCACATGATGTTTTCTCTTAAATTTTGCTTTTGTTGCTGTTCAAAAATCTCAGGCAAATCAAGAAACTTCCTTTTCAATCTGTAGAAGAGTTATCATGAATATTCTTTTCTTCCACTTTTAGTAGGACATGGGCATAATAAATATGTTGTGCAAGTGTTATACTTCAAATTTTTCAGCAGATCAGAATATTTAGTAATTTGTTGTCACATCAGGAAGTCTTAATTTGAGTGCCTTATTGTCCCATATGTTTAGTAGCAATTTGATACTAGAAAGAGGAAATTGTTGCAGTCCCTATTTTTCACGGTTTGTTTGAATGAATAATTAACACTCACACATGATTAATTTAAAATATTTAATAAAAAAGCATTTCAGTACCTCTCATGTAACATCCTGTATCACTTTCACAGTGTGCTGCATATAAGAAATAAAGAATTATAGAATCATTAAAGTTGGAAAAGACCTCAAAGAACATCAAGTCCAACTTTCAACTCATCACTGCCATGCCCACGCACTGTGTCCCTAAGTGCTCCCACTGCACATTCCTTGAGCAGCTCCAAGGACAGTGACTCCACCACCTCCCTGGGCAGCCTGTGCCAATTCCTCACCACTTCTTCAGAGAATAAATTTTTCATGTATATATATATATACATGTGTATATATATTATATTACATATTATATATACATATTATATACATATTATAATATATACATATTATATGTGTATATTATATGTGTATATATATATATATATATACATACATATATATATATATTTTTTTTTAGGAAGAAAAGATTGATGGAGTTATTTCAGGAGCATCAGATGATCCAGTAGATTTCCAGATGGGTGACCAGTGTTTAGCTTTGTTGCTGAATAGATGTTTACTCTATGTCATTTCATAGGTTTGTGCCCCAGGTTTTTCATGTGATGCATCTAACTATTTTGAGATTACAGAAAAAAAACTGTAAGAATTCAGTGAATTGAGTGTTACCAGTTTGAACCTGGGGGATTGAAGCTTCTAGAATTCTGTACATTTTAGAAAATAAGGTTTGAAGCTGGTGAACCATAAGAAGAGATGGAGTATGGCTTAGCAAGCACGTAGGGGGTCTGGTTTTCTTCACTTCTTGTGGAGAATAGTTCTCCACAAACAAAGACAAGAGAATAATTGAGAGAGAGTACGAAGGCATAGAAAAGAGGAAGAAAAATTGCACATCTGTATGGAAGATGCAGCTTTATTGGTATTTTTTGTGTGCTGCCTGAGAGAAACCCAGGAGGCGGCCCATCAGCTCCACCTATTTCAGAAGCTCTTATCTCCTTTCTTGGATGTACAATTACAGAAGTCAGAGGAAGTAGCATCTCAAAACTTTTCTTAGAAGGTAGTATTATACCTTGTCCTTCTATTATTGATAAGTACTTCCTGAAATCTTATTCATCACAGAATTTCTGGGCAAGAAAAATGTACGTTGATATTACAAAATCTGAAGCTGTAACAGTCTGAGTCACTATAACACACTCTAGTTTCCACACTAAATTGTCTGTTTTGTTTTGTTTTGTTTTTCTTGTTGAGAGGCATATAGCAACTTGCAGCATTGATCAAAGCTGCATTTTAGTACAGTGCTGTTTGCTGTGTGGAATATATTTACTTGACAATAGCTACTGGTTAGCTGGGTGAGGTTTTAATCAGACATGGAAAAGAACAAGCTGCGATTCTATTTTCTTATATTAGTCTTCTCATAATCTTTTCCCTCCTCATGCCACTGAAACTTGTTTTTAATTGATCATATTAAGTTGGGTATTAAGTTCAATTTTTTTTTTTTTTTTAGAAGGGCGTTCTGTGTTCAAGCCAATGTAATTTCCCCTAAGCCCCTTCTTGCTTCTGGATTGTAAGCAGCAGGTTAGTCTGTTTAGAGAAACTTCTTCCATTGTTTTGGCTGCAGTTTTTGAATAAACATGTTATTTTAAAATATCTTTGAAATTTTTGAATAGACTGTAGCAAGAAACATAAAGTTAGCCAAGGTTAGAGGCTTTTGGCCAGTTCCATGCAATTTGTCTTTTTTCTTTCCTGCTGACCTTGAATTTGAGTCTTGTTTCCCATTCACTGTGGGCAGGGCAGAGTCCCATGTTGAAAATAGTGTGTAAATAATTTTTGGTTTTGGTTTTGAGAAGACTTTCAAAATGCAAGGCTGATCCAAAGCTCTTAAGATCTTCAAGAGCCTTTCCGTTTATTTCAATCAGTTTAGGAGCAGGCACTGTACATAGTGTGGAGAGGGTATCTATGCTGTTGCTGCTGGAAAGTCTCACAAGGCCAAGTAGTCCATGAAAAACTAAGTTTTGCTCTCAGACTGAGTGTGACCAGAATCTCTGGGAAATTTTCTGAATGAATTCTAAGCAGCCTCTGTTAATGGCTTGTAAACAGAAACTACCCACCCTTAAATCTCTGGTAATGTAAATGTAATGAGTACAACTGTCATATTATTATAAAAAAGGCTGCATCAAATAATTGCAGTAAGGTTTTATGAGGGTCAGATATGACAATGGTAAATACAAAGTCAGAAGGAAGAGTTTTTACCACTAATATCAGCAAGAACAAGTATGAATCCCAAGTAAAAATCTCTTTTTTTTTTTTTTTGGTGAAAATTCTGTATTGAATGAAGCCAACATACATTGTATTCTGGTTAAAGTGCAGTTTTCTTTCCTTTCTGGTAAGTTTTCGTAGTGTATGTTTATAATATGGCTTTTTCTTCTGATAACATTTAAAGAGGGACTGCAATGCTCCATGTTTTATGGAGTACCATTTTTTTTCCCTGATGTGTGGCAAAGTTTTGCGTGAGTCTCAATAAAAGATTTCTAAAAGGCAAAGTACATTTTCACTCATAGCACTTTTTTTTTTTCCTGTGCTGTCTGTTTATACAGCATGGAATTTTTTAAAGTACATTATATAAATATTTATGCAAATGTTGATTTATTATTCAGTAATCAATCTTTGTTGGATACATTATAGCGTAATCAGTTGTATGTTAAAAGCATTTAATTTCATGCCTAATTAACATAATATAAATTGAGAAGAGAAAATTAAATTATTATGGACAGTTTGCAAATGTAATACATAGTGTTCTTCAGTAATTGCATGAATATTGGATGTAATGTGATGTGTTATTTCCACTCTCTTTTGTGCTCATTCTTTACTGATAGAGTGGAATGAATGGGCTCTGAGGGACATGTACTGTACTGCCCTTAAACAGCATCAGATTCCCATTAACATCAAAACAAACTGTGTGTAGACCCAGAGAACAGTATATGGCCCAGTGTGTGTAAATTACATCAGCTCTGTGCAGGCATCTGGAATTTTGAAACACATCTACCTTTTGAGGAGCAATTTCCTGTAACTTGATTATTTTGGCAAATAGCTGAGTAGTTTAGGCCCAATCCTCCGCTTTGTTCCATCAGGGCAAAATTCCCACTGACTTCAATGAGAACAGGACAAGATGCCAAAAAACTTAGATGTAGTTTGTGGACTTTGGCTATGCGTAATTTGACAGTGCTGTGAATTTTGCAAAAATTCCTGCAATGTAGTACTGTTGCCTTGTTTTTGCTATCTTTGCCCTTTACATAATAAATTCTTGTTTTCTGTAAAGAGGATAATGATTTCTTGAGCAACTGCAGACATTATATATTGGTTCATAATATTTTCTTTGAGATCCCTGAGTCCCTGGGAATTTGAGGCCAGCTGTTTGCATTGCATTTACAGTGCTTAGGACCTAAGATTGCTGACTACTTTGAAGACTGCTAGTAGAAGCTTGACTTTTGTCTGATTAAATGTAGTTTATAATGGAAAATTTGATACAGTATGTAGAACTGGGGTCAATAAATGAAGGGTAGAATGT
Organism: Tetrao urogallus; assembly: GCF_951394365.1. Taxonomy (NCBI): domain Eukaryota; kingdom Metazoa; phylum Chordata; class Aves; order Galliformes; family Phasianidae; genus Tetrao; species Tetrao urogallus. The sequence goes on along the minus strand of NC_136818.1, from coordinate 12,956,706 downwards.
AACTGCTTAGTTCTTTCAGCTGAACCGTGGAAATTGGCTCCAAACTGAATTATTACCAGTTAGTTGAATAAATGAGTAATCTTCGTTGTTTAGAGATAAATAATAATACGTATTACTGAAGTCCACTGACAAATAAATCATTTAATGATTGAGATTATATAAACATCTATGTAGGGGAGGAAAAAGAAAAAGCTTGAAAAGGAATGCTCTTTTCAGACGATAACAGGAGAGTTTTGTAAACTACTTAAAGCTGTGATAAAATCCTACTTGACTGGCCCACGAGCAGATGTGACAAGTTGAATTTATTTCCTCTCTTACCAGGAAGCTTTGCAGGAAACTCTTAACATATGGTGCTTTTCACTTCCATCTAGAGCTATAAATGTTATTGGAAAAGGATGTTCCCAGGAGCAGCAAGTTTCTGACGTTTCTGCCAAATGGACTCCAAATGATCCTTCTGTGGTTCTGTATTCCCCGAGTTCTTAGGAGCTGGCAGCCAAGAATCTCTGATCTAAACACAACTCACTAATTTAATTATTTTAGTATAGATCTGTGAAAGGCTCTTGCAGACCAGTGACTTTGCATCTGTATTTTATCTAGCTAGGCAGGAAGCACAAGTTAGGAAAGTATAAATATTTTGTTTCTTAACTGCTTTTTGCTTGAAAACTTGAAACCATTTCACACACAAAACAGTCAAACAAGTGTGAATACAGATGAACAGGAAATAAAGAAAAAAAGTAACACAAACTTTTATTTGCTTTATATTTTGAATATCTGTATTTCCTAGGCAGACCAAGTAGCATGCACATTCTGTAGGTAGATGTGGTAACAAAAATTACAGCACAGCATTCTAATGTTGCACTTGTGTGCTCCCTACTCAAATCTGAGAAGGGTAAATTAGTTGCTTATACGGGGAGTAAGTAATTGAGTCTGTTGAATCTGGATTCCACAAACGCAAAAAGTTCAGAAGAAGACCCAAAGTATATGTAGGACACTTTGCTTAACTATACTTAATGTAGTTTCAGCATATTTCACTTTAAAAATGTAGTCATTTAATTTTTTAATCTTTTCTTTTGGAAGATAAGCTACTGGCTAGAAAATAACATTTATTTTTAGATTATGAGCGTTTGTTTCTGTTGCTCATTGAAGGAGAGTTGAATGTGTCATTTAGTGGGAAGACTTGAAGGAAAAGGTGAGATGTGTTTCAGGCAGGACCTGTTTTGGAATGGCATAAAAAGGATGAGGAATAGGAGCTGGACCTGGTAACTGAGCAAACCAAGAACAAACCTCCAGCTGCTACCAGAGTCTGGTCCACAATTGTTGCAGGTGTTTGCTGTGACCATGAGCAAAGCTCTGGGGTAAGGCCACGGGAATTTTTAGTCAGTCAGTTCAGTGGTGGATAAAAATTTAGGCAGAAAATAATGCTGACAGGAGAGCTTTGAGTTCCTTGGATATGGACATTTTTCCATGAAAGTGACAAAATAAAATTAAGCTTGACACAGATATAGTATTTGATGAAAGAATTTTGAATTAAAATCCAGCTTTAGCTTGGGTGTAACATTGTGATACAGCTTTTAGAAGAGGTGAGATCCAGAGGTCCACTGGATTGCTCTGACTCTACTATTAGTGAGCTTAAGTTATGTGACAGTATAGGAAAGTGGGGATCCTGTGAGAAATATGGAAAAAATAGTGGAGCTAAGTGCCAAACACCTTTTCAAACAAAACAAGAAATAGAAGTCCATGCACCAAATATAATATTGTTTGATCTACAGTCATAACACTTAAGTCCAAGGATTTGAAGAATAAATTCCAGAAGAATGTTTTTAGTTTATGGAGGATAGAAATAAAAAATGGTAGTAAGTAGTTTTGTTGAAATTTGTGCTTGTGCTCTATAGACCAGGAAGATATAGAATTGCTAGAAGACAGAAGATAAAGTGAGGATTAACACTAAAAACTTTAATATCAGGAACAACTGTGGAATATGACTGTTCAGAGTAAAGAATGTGTGTATGTATATGTGTATATATATGTAAGAAAACATACTGAGAAAAGGCACACTGGAAAAATCAGTACTTTTTTGTCAAGAGGCGAACTATCTGGAGAGGGGAAGAACTGGATGGGAATCTGAAACTGGGATAAAAATGATAAAAATCATTTTTACTCTTTCTGTGTGTCTAGGTATGGCTTTGAAATGCTTTTCTGCTTCCTGAAGGTACCAATGTCTGAAAGCAGTGATGGGTAAAAAACCAAAAATATTAACCACAAAGGATAAGATTCTGATAGTTAATACTGCAGTGCTTTATCCTGCCTTTGTTTGGGTAATCTCAGATGCTGGTGTGCACCCAGGCTATTCTCATGAGCAATGGCTGCCTGCTTAGTGTTGTGTGTCTGGATGCCATGTACCAGAATGAGAGTTCTTCGCTCTTTGCTGAGAGATAACTGAGTCCAGTTTGGTCCTTACTTTTCTGATGCCCACATCATTCACAAAAGTATGTAATGGCCATTATAGCATTAAGTGCTATTTATCACATTAATTTATAGCTTATAAGTCTTATTTATCACATTAATTTATAGCTTATAAGTCTAGTGCCAGGCTTAAGTATTACATATCTTTCTAAACTAAAGATTATTTTGGCTCTTAAATGCTGAGATATTTACTATCATCGTTGACATAACATAATAATATTCCTTAGCATTTTAACTATCCTAAATATCAGTAACTGAACACTTGATTTAGATTCTGTAAGTTAAATAAACACTAACTCAAGAGAAAACAACTATTTAGTCAAATTTTGTTCTCATTTGCATCTGTGCAACTTCACTGATTTCACTGCAGTACATCCGGAGACGCAATTTGGACAGTAATTTAGCAAATCTTCTTATGTGTAGTGGAGCTGTTAAACCTCAGTAAAAAATATTTTAATAATCAATTGCTATTTAATTAACATGCAATTGCTGTCTTAGTAAATCTAAATTAAATCCCCATTTTAGCCACTTAATTCAAAGCGTGAATTAACATTCCCCATTGATAAGTTGTATTATAATAGGCTTTCAACCCTGAGTTGAAGAAAAAATCAATTGTAACATTAGGTTGAATTCAGTAGAAAATTCATAATATATTTCTAATTCAATGCAAATTCCTTCTTGCACCTTGTCTTGGTGCACTGTATATCTTTTGATCAGGTCATCACTTTAAGGGTACAGATTGCATTTCCTGTTTCCAGTTTTCACAAGGAGGACTGTGTTACCTCTTCATCTCCCACAAAATTCAGGTATACTATAAAAAAGATGGGTGAATCTGAATTTGAGTGCTCTTCCACCTCCCTTTTTCTACTGTTCATGCATCAGCTTGATAAGGAGATGGCTTAACAGGGTGCTTTTGGAATGTGAGCTCTGGTTTGAGCCATCCCTCTGCTTTCACAACAACCAAGATTTGTGGCTGCCTTTGAAGAATTACATTATAAGGTTATTGCTATATGAGGGCAGCAACATAAGACCACAGGAGTCAATTTCATACATGAATACAACAAGCGCCAGAACCAACTTTGAGGGTAATTTAGGAGTAAAGGAGATCTGATGAGGATTGGTGAAGGGAGAAAGAGACCATGATGTGAGACACAGATGAGAAAGAAAAGGAAATGTATCTAAACAGACATAAACGTATGATGTATGAAAGGAACAAGAGTAAGATACTAGTGGATTTTTTGAGAATAAAAGACCTGGATGAATTTGCAGAAGAGACTTAAAACTGGTGAATGGATTGTGAGTGCTGGAGTGTCATGTGCTTTACTTCACCAATGGAGTATTGACTGACCACAGTTAATGTGTCCTATCTACCCCTGTGGATTTCAACCAATTCCTGAGTAATGTTTGGGAGTCACATATTTCAGCTGCAGCCAATACTTTCTGCTAAATCTGTCTCTCATAATGATGTCTCAGCAGGACTGGGCCTCATTCTTCTGTCAATGATAGGAGCAAATCCAATCGAAGAAAATTGGAGCCAATTGGTGTTTCCATTATGCAGTGGCAGGAGAATTGAACTCATTGTCACTAAGGATATATCAGTACTTCCTATTAATGTCAGTTTTCAGTTTTATAACATTTTGTTAAAAGTTCCCTCGGGCTGTATTCACTACACAGATTTTCAGAGAAGGAAGACATTTTATATTGAGAGCTCATTTGGTTTATTGTTAGAGGATGCTTGTGTGCAGAACTTAAATGGATATTACTTTCAACAAGTGAAGACATTGCCTTCTTTATTGTAGCCACTGGTCTGCAAATGGAAAAAAATTTCATTGGATTGCTTTATAGGTTTCTCGACCAATTAGGTAATTTTTTTTTTTTTTTTTGCTAAGCTCAATACTTGGCAACAGAGTTATACTTTACATTTTATAATGTATGACTTTAAATATTATGTGTTCTGTATTCACACTTCCATGTTTTTCTAGACAAGTACTATGTTTTGCCATTGGGTGTGAACATAGAACTTTTGCTAATATAAGTAAAGGTTAAAAGGACAATTTCAAACATTATAATGGATTTTTGTTTGGTGTTTTTCCCTTTATTATTCTGAACGAATCTTTAACTGTATTATATAGTTTCATTTGTATAAGCTTGGATGCATTACTTTGCCACTTTTTTTTTTTTTTTTTTTTTTTTATTATCTGTCTTGATTGCTGTCAATGTTACTATTGCTTACACTGTTTATTTATGATGTCATTTTAGCTCAGGGCTAGCATGGTGTAGTCATTCTGCCTTAAGCATCATTTTTCCCTGTGGCATGAAGATGTACATAGAGAACTACAGATTGGAACTGTTGCTGACATTCTGTTTAGCAACAATAAAAATAAGCTTAAAAATGGTCTCATGGTGAATTCTTCCAGGTGTCATTCTCTCTCAAAATTCCTGATGTAAATCAGGAGTATTACTTTTTTTTTTTCTAATTACATAAGGTGAGGAGAATCTGTTGTCAAGAACAGCAGTCTATCCAGAAATTCAAAGGAATTGTGCCATATTGTGGGTTGCCCAGAAATATAATTGCTGGAAATGTTCTTTGTTGTCTGTGATTTTTACCCATGTTTGAATGTATTTGACATACTGAAGAGTCCTCTTCTTGGGAAACGCAAGTCCAGCCGAGGACATGGTGCACAAGTGAAATGAAGCATTGTTGTTTGTCTTTATCTGTCTTAAAATATTGAGATAATGGGCTATAATGTCTGATAAAACAATAGCAGTGGAATTTGTGGAATGTTTCACGCGTTTATATGTGAAAAACCATCAGTTCAACTCTTTGTAGTTATATCCATGTAATTCTCCTTGTTTCCTGCTTGCGGCAGAAGTCAGTCAGCTTTCAGAAGCTGATTCTTTACTTTCTGTGACACATTTCACTGTGTTTTGATAGCATTCCTTAGCAATTGAGAGATCTGTTGCAGAGAATACAAAATTCCATTACAGATTATGAAACTGGGAGGAGAATCTGATAAATGAGGATGTTGCACATTCAGAGGTACCTTAATAGGCTGGAGAAATGAACCAACCTTGTGAAGTTCAACAGTGGTGAATGCAAATTTTGCACATGGGAAGGAATTCCCACCTTTCAGTCTGGGTCTGAGCAGCTGGAAGCCTTTGTGTCAAAAACCTGAAATGATTTCTAATGGACACCAAGTTGTCCATCAGCCAGTGATGTACTCTTATGGCTAAGACGGCTAATGGTCTCCTGTGTCACTTTCAGTTAGCATCGTTGGCATATAGAAGGACATAATCCTTCCCTCCCTCTGTTAGACTTTTAGAGACGTATCTAGAGTTCTGAGTTCAGTTCTGGGCTCTACACTGCAGAAGTGAGTCCAGCAAAGAGCTGCAAAGATTATTGAGTCTAGAAAGTGTCATGTAAGAAGTTGGATGAGCTGGGATTGCTCAGCCTGGAAAAGAGAAGGCTCAAAAAGAGAAACCTGAAAAAGAGAGAGGAGAGGCGGGTTTATCAATGTATATACACTTGATGGGGTTCATTGAAGATAATGGAGCTTCTCTTTTCAGTGGAGTGCACTGAAACAAGAGACAGCGATTACAAACTGAAATGCAGGAAAGCCTATGCAAACATTTAAAAACAAACAAACAATGCTACTTTTTTTTTTTTTTTTTTTTTTTTTTTTTTACTGTGGAGTTGATTAAACATCAGAACAAGTTGCCTGGTGAGGTTGAGAAGTCTCCACTCTTAATAAAAATAATGAATTAAAATGATTAAATTAATTAATTAATTTAAATTAAAATAAATTAATAGAAATAAAGCTTTAAAGTACATGACCCTGAGCAATCTGCTCTGGTTGACCCTACTTCTAGCTGGCGGTGTTGAACCAGATCATCACCAAAGGTTGCTGATGAGTCAGTGGTTATGTAAATCTCTCACCAGTTTCCAAGATCAGTTTTGGACCAGGTTTTTACAAAATATGTAAGAATTGCCTATGTGCAGTGTAGATTTCAGTTCTCTGTCCTGGACAGTCAGAGTTACCCATATATATGATAGACATAGTAACACAATAAAGGCATGTTCATTTTAGTATGAAATAATCTTTTCTCCTCATATTCTTGCTGAGAGCTTTGCAGATTTCTTGGATGTCAACCTTTTGCAAAAATATTATCTTAAACTTACACATCTTATGAACATACTCTCGATGCTTTTACTTGGTGGTACCATTGCAAGATGACTATTTACTTATAAATCCCATTTGAGGAATATGAGCCCTGTAACCTCTTCTGCTAGAATTTGTAGTCTCATTTACACCATTCTGTGATTATTTTTTCCCTTGCCATAGTGCTAGAATAACTTCACACACCAGTCTTTGTTCTACTTCTGCAAAGGTTTAAATTCCTCATTCTCACTTCCAACAGGTTTTGGTTGATCTGAAGCATTCAGTTATTAATACATAACATATTTTTTTCTTCTTCTGTTGGACTCTGTTTACTTGTAAGTTGTTTTTTTTGTTGTTGTTGTTTGTTTGTTTGTTGTTTTTTGTCTTTTGATGAGTGTTTACTGTAAATGTGTAGTTCTGCAGGTTTCTTTATTTTAATACTTTGTTTGTGAATTTCTGATGTACAAATTGAAGCTGTTTGTTTAGTTTTGACCAAGCAGAGTCCAAATACAACATATTTTAGTGCATTCCATTGAATATGCAGAATCCTGAGAAGTAGATCTTTTTTTAGTGCAAATACTTGTCTTCATAAACTCAGGATCTGTTTTACATGAATGTTTTCTGATACATGTTTAAGTTCACAAACATTCTTCTTCCTAGACTTGTTAAAATATTGAAGTGATAAACAAAAAAGTTTAAGCATAATAATTTTAAAATGTGAAATCATTTTTTTTTTAGACACGTTTGTTCCTTGTTTGCTCAGTTCTAATTTGGACTCTACCGCTAAGAAGTGAGCTGGACCCCTAACTCATTTTAAACAAATTACTGAACAAATGCTAATGACTTTTGGTCATTATCAGCATGGGCTAAATTCATGCTGGTTTTCATCAGATGAAAGACTGTGTCACACTATGATTCCCTTGAGCCATGCAGTCCCTCAGCTATCAGCAGCACTTTAATTTTCTCTTAGAGACAGTATAATGTGAGCACTCAGCCTGGTTCACTCAGAAAATGTGGTAATTTTTCATACTTTCAAACACAGATGTTCTACCAAGTTTCGTCCAGAGAGGCTAAATCTACATTTTAAAGCAAGGACACCCTAGATGTTACTTTTGAAATAACATACAATGCAGCACAAAGAAATGAATGAATATAATTGTGTAACAAAAGTTATAAATCGGACCCAGGAGACAAGAATAACAAAACAAAAGTGAAAAATCACCTTTTAATTACAGTGGTGAAGCCTCTGAGATTGTGAAAATATTCATTTGTATAATTCTGGTTTATACAGTCATTACAGGGGAACCTGCTTACCACGTTTCTTGGATATAATCTTGCAGATGTCAAAAAGATTTGTTATTTTTAATCTCAAAGACTAGATGATATAATTCTAGTAATTGTCACAAATGCATTTTACCAGCAGAAATAATGATTCAACATCTTTAAAGTAAAAAATACAAAGAAATATATATATTTTTTAAAGGTCATTCTTAAATCTACTGCTCCATTTTTTACATTATCAGAGCATCTTTCTTTATTTGTTAGATTTGGTAAATTATCAGTACACTAGATCTTAAAAGTGCAAGTTCCTGGTCTCAAAATAAAATTTGAAAATTTGCTGAAGAGTTGTATGCTGTTACCATTTTTGTTTATCTGAAGCTATGCTGATGTATGCTAAGAATTGCTAGGCTGTTTGTATGACACAAAGCAGAGGTACATTGCCATTGATCATTTCACCATTGCCTTATCACCTCTAGGATAAGCAGTGGGCACAGTGGTTGCAGAAAGCAAGGTTTGTTTTTGTTTTTGTTTGAACAAATGGAGACATTAAGTAAAACCAGTAAGTAAGAGCAAACCTGAAATAAGAATGTTTTGGGTCTTGAATAGGCCTGCAGATAATGAATATGCCTACCAGCTTAGGGAGTTGTGTTTAAATATTATGAATTTTACTGACTGATGTAGACAGGCTTAATAGGGAAATTTGGCTCTTTAAGTTCGGGTCTCCTCCCTATCCTACATAAAGTCACTGCTAAGCTTGTCATAATTCTTTGTAGATTCAACTCTGCAATGTTGCCAGCACTTAGAAAAAGATTATTCTCTTCTTCCTCATGTGCAACTTTCCTTGAGAAAAACATTTAATTTATTTGCTCTTCTTTCAAGTAGATTTTATCTTGCCCTATATAGAAATACCTTGAGACATCAGCAAAGGATATCAATGCACTATATAACAAGAACATATCAGTTTAATGTAGTGCTTGTTGAATATATGAGTTGAGAACAAGTAGATCTGATTCAGTTTCTCAAAAGAAAATGATTCAAGGTAGTGGGCCATGACATTCTCTGCAGGAATAGCAGCAGGTGAGGGGAATGTATGGATTCCCATTTAACTCCTGAGATCCTTAGCTCAGTGAGTTTAGTCTGCATACTCTCCATAAAGGCTGGGGAATGCAATGAAAGCTGATGTTTCATGCAAACTGGAGAACCCGGTGGGCTTCACTTTACAATCTTTCATTTTCTCTACTTGTCCCTCGTGGCACTGCAGATACCTTCTTCAGAAACATTGTGCCTTTCTCTGGCTAACGTGGTCATCACAGCATCCCTGAGTATTTAGTCCAAGCCAGAGACCTTTTAACAGCAGAGAGATAGTATATGAAGCTTTACCAGGCTCACTCTATTTTCTATAAGTATAAAAAACCTAATTAACATCTGATGTACATGTAGAGAAGCATGTAATGGAATAAGATGTTTAGCAGTGTCTTAAGGCTAGAATCATGTACAAGTTATAGTGGTACTTTGGCACTAAGGAAACACATAGAAGCTTATGTGTGGTTTGGGGTAAGACTGGATTGGTTTTAAGGAAAAACCTAAAGATTAAGGGAAAGCTGGAGGGTGTAATTAGTCACGATGGATGCCATGTTGGGTGAATGTATGTAACGTATCTAGTTGTTCTCCTCTTCTACTCCTTGTACTGAACTTTACTGAAGCGTGTAGGTAAAGATGAAATTACATCTAATTATTTGAAAAACAAAAATGATGAAATGTGAAGATCTCTATTGCTTATGGTAATTCTTTTGAGATTGATTTTCAAAATTGTTTTAGAATAATTTTTGGCTGCAGGTACATGTAATAAGTGAGGAAAAATATCAGAGCATTTGGTTAGACAATAAATAGATATATTTTCACTGAATGCAAGTGGTAAAGTAAGGAGGATCAAACATCTCTGGTGAGACTTTTACTCCACCAAAGTCATTACTGTAACTTCATTGGCTTCACCAAGACCGTACTCTGCATCCGCTGTATTTCCTATTCAATTATGCAAGGTCCATCACACATAAAAGGTGCCTGCTAATTTAAAATATTAAAACATTAGTGGATTTTAGATATCCTTTAAGAAAAATAAAATTGGAATATGTTATGGATTAGTCTTGCTTTGTGAAAGTATTGTCCTTTTCACTTTTAATATTAGATTTTTTAGTTTGCTTCCAAAAACATAAAAATAAAATAAAATAAAAAAGAAACAAATAAAACTATTGAGCTATCTGACGATGTACTTTTTAGTGCGGAAGGTATGATTATATGTTCATTAGTATCTGTTACATTTCTTATATTTTATTCTTTTCAGCAAATATAGAAAAATCTAGGTGTTTCTTAATTTTTTTAAAAAAGTAAACTGCATTATTTAAAAGTATAAATTTGCTTAAGCCTCAATGGGTTGCTCTGACTTTTAAGGCTATTACTTTTCCAGGCAATAATGATACTGCAAAGATATTCCATTTGAGAAAATATTTAAATAAACTTTCTTCATCCAAAAATGAGATGCAGCATATTTACATTTTTATTTGATGAAGTCTGTTCCTGCTATCTTTGTTCTTAATTTGGTCTCAAAAGAATTAGTAGTAAGAGGAAAAATAGTCTGTAAATATGTATGAAATCAAATTTAGAGGGTAGGCTAAAAGGTATTGACTGCCAGCAGTGCTAAACGGCAGGAGGCAAAATTTCCTCCATAGTTTTCTTCTTGGCTGGAAACACATTGCCTTCCATCTAGATTATTTAATCCTCAAAATGCACATCAAAGCTTCTCATCAGGTGGTGTATGTCTTTATAGGCAGTTGAATGTCAAAGATCTAGCTTAAAGATTTTTGAAAAATGTAAAACATAATAGATACCAGATAATAACACAGCAGTGAAGTTTCTGTACTATTCCTTCCAGCAAAGTACCACTATCACATGTTGTGGCTAATCTCTGTGGCAAAAGGAAGAGCAAATTTTCTAATGTGAATTTGTGACATCTGTCCAACAGATAGAAATAAAATGATTGAGGCATGTTGCTAGATTAATATTAGTTCTCTCTTCATATGCATGGCTTGCAAGAACATAGGCTATGAGTTATCTCGCTCTTCCAGCCCAATTAGACAGTGGAAAAACATATGTAAAATATGTATAAGACACTTTCCTCTTATATATTCCTAACAGGATGCAGACTTCAGCACTGTCCTTCTTTCCAGAACTAATTTAATTCCATTTCTGGAGAGAGATGATTACTTGTCATGATTGCATCAGTCTCATTCTTGATTGCATCATATCTCATTCTTAGCAACGGTCTTTAAAATCTTCTAAATTTTTTTTTTTGTAGTTCTGAATTAGAATTTTTCCGTGACACAAATATGTAAAATAGCCAGTATAAGAAGACTGAAGAATTGTAGGAGCAGAAGGAAGTGTTTTGCTTTTTCTTGCCACAGGACTAGGACACTGCAGGAGCCAAAACAGAACCAGAAGAAATAAAAGCCAGTGACAGTTTTAAAAAGAAAAATCTTCATTCTACAATTTCTTGTTCTTTCTTTTTACATTAAAATCTCCATTCTTTTCATATTTGTTTAAATATTGGTGATACAGTATATCCTATAGGTGGCTCAGCTGTGACACAGAAATAAGTTATCTGTCCTGAATTCTTAAACATTTTTATTAAATAATATTTAACTCAGTTTCTTTTCTAAACACAATGTCTCAGTTTCATTTTAAGAACTAAAGACTTGCAAAACTATGAATGTTTTTCGTTCTTCAGTGATTTTAACATGTAAAAATCAATCCATTACTTATAGTGGTAACACATATATGCTGAACCAAAAACATGCTAAACACGCTGCTTAAACAAGTTGATTATATTAAGCACAGTAAGCATCCTTTTCCTGCACATCCCTAGCCTTTGCTTCAGAGGCCATTTTAAGTATGTGTTTCTGTTTTCTGTAGCACTGTATGGTTCTTGAAGCCCATTGAAATTTACATTTTAGTGAGGTTTGGTGAAGAGAAAAAGAAAATTATTTCTAGTTTGTTTCAATATGAATGTTAAAGCTGTTTCACTGTCCCATTGTCAAGACCAGTCTGGACACTTTTCTGTGTGATCTATTGTAGGGAACCTGATCTAGCAGGAGTTTAGTCTTGATGGTCACCAGAGGTCCCTTCCAATTCCTATGATTCTTTGATTCTGTGACTGTAATTTTTTTTGGTTGATACAGATTTTCATCTAAGGTATCAACATTTCCCTCTGTGTATGGTATGTAAAACTCACTCTCCTGTGATAGAAATTCTTTAGTCTCAGGATTTCCCTTCACAGAGTTTTCTAAAGGCCTCTCCCAAAACTCACAAATACCGACATATATGGGCCACAAATAAAAAAGAGGAAGGAACACAATGCCATTGTGTCTGTGTCAATAGTTAAAGTCACAGATTCAAAGTCTGGAGTGTCTGTAAGATTCAGCTCAGGTACCAAATGCCTGAAAGAGGTCCAGACCACATAATCCCATGGGTTTTGGGCTTAGTAGGACATGCCTCCATTGCCACCATGTAGCCTACTCCTCCTTTTTTTTCCATATTTCCTTTGATAGTCTGAGTTTCAGGCATGCCCAATGTATGTGAATGTAAAGAGTGGAAGCAAGGAGATGAGATCACTGAATAGGTGAACCAGCCAAACAAACAAACAAAAAGCCACAAACCCTCCACAAACTTGTATTATACACTTCTTCCATGTGAGGCTGGTGGCTGTAGTGATGTTGGATTTGAAGGGCAATTTTTGCTCAAGAGATTGCACAGGTTGGAATGAGCAAGGAAGCTTAATTACTTGTTAATTACAGGAAAACTCACAGAGAACAGCCTGGCAAGGTGTTACATTTTCAAATACCCAGGAAAAAAAAATCGCCTCTCTTAGGTCTAGTGTATTATACTTTTCAGGAACAACAAACTTATCAGGTTTCCCTCACCACTTTATGAGGGAAGGGAAACAAACAATGTGAGAATTATATGAGAGACCAGCTAGCAGTTACTTTGTTTAAAGAAGTTGCTAGAGCAAATTCTGATCTAAATCAATAGCTGCACCTATCAACAATGAAACATTACATAATTAAATTTATTTTATTGTGCTGTTGCAAATATCTGTCTACAATTCAGAACAGAACTCTTATTGGACAATGAAAGGAAGAGAGTTTTCTAGAAATTCATGTTGATTCCAGTGGGCCTCTGAATTTTATTATTTATTTATTTAGTGGTTCCATCTTGTGCGAGCAGATTTTATAACAATTCTGTTTATTCTGGAGACAGAAACTTGATGTCAGGTTATCTGTGGTCAGCAGAGATTTGTCAGGAGACAAATCAGGTTAGCAAAGTTTGTCAGGAGAGATTTCAACAATGAAGGCGTCTGTAACTCATCAGAATATATGTTGAGCTTTTCTGATAAAAGAGGCAAGTGTATATCAAGAAAAATCTGGAGTTTTCCTTGATTTCCCCTAGAAACAAGTAACCTAGCTCTCTTAGGTTAGTTTCCAAAAACCTTCTGTGCATAGCAGAGAGAAGGCTTCTCTAGATTCTGGCTGTCTGTAACACACAGCAACATAAGTTTGCCTATTTCTTCCCATGTGTGAAACAGATTGAGTGACATCCATTAATGAAGTTCATACTGAGGCTTGAACAGACAGCTCACTGTGACAAAAGGAAATTTCTAAAATGAAAATTCACAAATGATATAATTGATTGGGAATCTAGCTTTACAAGCAGTTTAACACCAGTAGTCTGTGAACCCATGTGGGGAGGTGAAGAATAACACCTAGATACGTAGAAGATCATAACTGTGCATATAAACAAACAATCCAGTTGCTTAAGGGTTATAGAAATTTAAATGCAAATAATGCTTGGTAATGATACCCTCGAGACTGACATTGTAGTCATTTTCTGGAGGATGTAGCATTGTAAACTTAGTTTTTGCTGCTGGTTTCCTTAGAAACTGGAACAAGATATTGTTCAGGACACAAAATAATATCCTGTTTCAGTGACTGAGGATCTTGAACTAAAAAGTACTTGATTTTGCACAAGACACTGGATTGTCATGTACTCTTTCTAGGAAATAGAACAAAACATATACAAGATTAAGTGGTTTAAAATCTGTCATTTTAATTGTAGTGATCTCAATGTGTAAGTCCTAAAACTGTTGAAACTTAGTTTTTAGACCATTAAAGGGGTCATTTCACTAGCAGTGCTTAAGAATTTTAAATGCTTCACTAATCACATCTAATCACTGCCTAAACAGACCCAGTATTTTATTCTTTATCAAGTAATACATTTTAATGTGCACCTTGGCCATGAAAGGATGCATTTAATGTATTTAGGAAGTGAATGTGTATAAAGCACATCACAGATTAATGAAAAATTTTGCTTGAAATATGTGATAAATACAGATTAAGAGCTACAGAGAAATGCAAATACATCTACAGGGAGGACGCTAAGGTCATTTCAAGATTTTGTTCATAAGAAGCTACCGCATTCTTGGATGAAACACGTCTTAAGAATATTTAGCAAAGTTGTAATATGGGTGGACACTTTTGCCCTTATTTAGCTGTGTATTTGAATATTAAAAAATTCAATATGGATTTGTAGAACATTTCCAAATTTGAATATCCAAATCAAATGGACATTGGGTTGTATTTACATGACCTTAATTTGGACAACTTGACCTTAATTTGGAAAAAGGCTACATTTTCTAGTAGAATTTAGAAGTGAAGCCTACTTTATATTCCTCCAAATTGTAGCAACTACCTTTATTGACTACATGGAGAACCTTTGAGATTAGACTTGATTTTTGACTTTGTTACACAAATGTGTTTCTTACCTTGTGTTCCTTTGTTTTTGGTACTTCAAACAATGTTAGCTGGTATTTCTTCATCATGGATAAAAATATGTTTCAGGTTGTAGGTCAACTAGTCACTAATATGTATTTAAAATAGCTTTGAGCAAAGAATGTATCAGCTCAAATCTAGGTGAGTGAAAAACAGCCACTGCCACCCCGAGGAGTCAGTCAGGAGCATAAGGTGCTCTAAAATTGTGTAAGAGAGTAATACAAGTCACCTAAGTCAGTTTTAACAGCATAATGTCTCACACTTTCCAGAGAGGAGCATGGGAATGCGGCTGTAACAGACCTGCTGTTTGCTGTGATATTATTACCACAGATGCTATTATAAATTTCCCTACATTATGATGGTTTTGACAATAAACTCTGCTTTGGTGTGATGTAACTGGTGATTTCATTTCCTATGTTAGAAGTTTCCTCATCGCTGTACAGTGTAGATGGGGAATCCCATACATAAAAAGAACTACAAAAACAAAAACAACAACAAAAGAAAAAATAGCATGAAAGTATTTTTTTTCTTTTTGAGTTTTCTTCTGTGAAAAGGTTGGTATTTTGAGTTGAGAAGCTCTAGCTTTTTATTTCTACATTAACTTATTTCTTTAAAAATATGAACACTCACTTTTTGAAAATTGTCAGTTCCTGTGCTTGCATTCAGAAAACAAGTTGTTGTGGTTTTTTGTTTGTTTGTCTTGTTTTCATGTTATTTTTAATAATAAAATACCTTGTGCATTCATTCTATCTTTTTATGTATCCTACCAGAGGTGCTACTAGTAAGTACACTACTAGTAAGTGCACTAGTAAGTCAACCCCTTCCTAGTTGACCTTAAGAGAAATTTGTTAAAAGGTTGCCTTTTTTTTTAATATATATGTGTATATATATAGACAAAATAATACATTTATGTTTTGTTCTTGATAAAACAGATAAAAGATAGTTAGTATTGGCAAAATGAAATTCCTTGCTTCATATAAATCTGTTTATCTTTGTGTTTTTGTGGAAATCATTGTTTTATGGATCTTAAATACAGAAGAAAGATTATTGACAATTCTTTCTGCAAAATATGATTTATAAAATGCACTTCCCTACATTTTCTTTTAATATATTAGAATTTATCTTTTGTATATGTGAACACGCTTTCATGTCAGCTTGGAACAGTTTTTCTTTTCCCCTCTCTCCACCCTACCATATGTCGCTTGCATTTTTTCTTTCTCTCTTTTTTTTTTTTTCTTTCTTTTTAAATCTCAAGTGTTCTCTACACCTGAAATTTTTTTGTCCATCAGTTTCTTACACAGATATTGCAGAAGAATCAATAAGCTAAAACCACACCATTTTACACTCAGTGTTTGGGTATTAATGTTATGGCAAAGGAAAGTTAAAACATTAATGAATTCAAATATTTTTTACATCAATTGTGTAAATACAATTATTAATGATGAGCTATGCTCACTATTCAGGACATGCAATGTAGCATTTTCCTAATTACACTTACCATCATGGGAAGATACGACTGCAGAGGAAGATTAAACTATTTGTATTTATGCAGTATTGCTTTATAGCATTAACCTGAAAACTCAGTTTTGCAATACTGAATACAGGAATCTAGAATAACCTGAAGAATTTATTTACAGCAGTAGCAGCCTGTGGTAGTGTTGAGTAGGAATGGCAAACTCAACTCATTCTGAATCAGCAGTCATTTTAGCTGCCTCTCATGTGTAATTTCACTGTTGATTGGGTAACTTAAAACACAAGCAAAAATGCTGCTTAATATTATGGCTTTATCTAAAACTCTGCAAGTAGACAAAAAGCCAGAAAGAAAAGCAAAAAAAAAACAACAACAAAAAAACCTACCCAAACAACTACCAAAAACAAACTCGCAAGCAGGGTTTTGTTTTCAGTTATTCATGTTTTATTAAAATAAACAAGTAGTTTGCAAGAGGTGGAACTAATGAAACCTGGTGTGCTGTAGCTCTGCTTCTAGTGACAGGATTCTGTGAAGAATAATAAGGTGCAAGCTCAAACTGAAGATTTTCCTGAAATCAGGACATGCGTGCCCTGGAATCTCCAATGAGTATAAGGAGATGAGCTCGTATTGCAGTCTCTCCCAGAGCAGACACCATAATTGTTGTGGATTTCATTTCCTTATTTATTTGTTTATTTAAGAGCAGCCTACTCGCACTGCACTTAGAGGAGCTCAGTATCTATATTGGTACATCAGATTTTTTAGAAATAGGAAAACAGATTGAGAAGTTACTGGGGTGGAAAAACGGAGTGAATAGGGGAGAGCACTCTTTTGCATTTGCATGGTTGTGAAACGATGTGCCTATAGTGATGAAGTGAGATGGTGTTTCCTTGGGTCAATAGGTCTTTGTAGGATAACCATTCCAGAAATATCGGAGTTGGAATTGTCCCTCTTTGACTTTCTTTGAATAGTCACTGAATACAGGAGTTGAAGGGAAGGTTGATGATTTTTAATGGGGCTGTAATTGCTGCTAGCCAGTTGGAGGATTGCTCCACTTTGTCATCCCCATTGCTCTGTACTAGCAGACACTGGCACTGTTTATCTCCCATGCTATTTAGAATAAAGCTTTGAGAAATTTATCATTAAGAAAGAAGGAGCCCTGCTATCCCCAGTGCCATTCATTTGTTGTGTGCTGGCTGTGCCAGGGAGTTGTGAATGTGGAGAAATGGTTCCAGCAGAGCTTGGTGAGAATGCCTGTTTGATTTGATGGTTAAGACTACTAAATATTTATCTTGTTGCTTATTCTAAATCCTGATATTTACTATACACAAAAGCAGTATTTTCTGTAAAAACCCAAACAGCTTGTACTTGACTTTTTATAGAAAGACAGTTAAACTGAATGTACTTTACTACCTGTTTGTTTGTTTTTTCTCAGCAAACAGATTCAGATGGGAGGAAAAACATCTAAGACAGTAGATGGATATAAAGTAAAAATATGATATGTATTTGGACCCAGCTATTTGCTGCAATACTGCTTCCGTTGTTTAAGGGGGAGGGGTTCTTTGTTTCTGCAGTTTTTTTTGTTTGTTTGGTTTTTGTTTTTCTAAAAGCATTTTATGTCTGTTTAAAAAGCTGCCAAAGCCACATTCTGACTTTCTTATTTGTTTCAAGTTTGCCTTTATGCTAAAAGCAGCCTCAGTGTTTTTAGTACCATGAATTCACCAACTGAATATTCAGAGAAATTAGTGCAAAGACAAAGAAGAAAGGGAAGGAAAGCCAGAATAAGAACAATATTTTCAAATTATATGAAAAAATAATATGGCCAGACCATCGAAGTGCTTAAAAGCCTACAAAATGTAAAAAGCAAAGCATTAGGTTTGCATACTTTGGCACATACTTTAGGACAAGGGCTGAACTTGCAGTTGCTGTACACTGAACAGATTTCCACATATTTTGTTCATATATTTCTTCAGATATTTTTGCACATATATTGTTTGCTTGTGATTCACAGTCATTGTCTTCTTTCTTGTTATTGTAATTTTTTTGTTTTGTTTTGTTCTTCCTTGTATCTAGATGGCAAGTTGTTTGGTTGTTTTAATTTTGGACTTCCTGAAGTTAAAACATCTGGGCCCATTAAAAAAAAAAAGTATGCCAAGATTTTCATTCAATTCTTATATTTTAAATAGAGATGCTATTTGGCTGGTACAACCCTGTATTCTGCTTTTATAAGATGTCCCATCAGAGGGTTACAACATCTGATAAAATGCTCCTGCATAACACCAGGTCTTCTCCAGTGTTCATACATTTCTTCTGATGTACGGCCATGGACATTTTTTTTACTGTGTCTGCATCCTGTACTCTACTTACTGAGAAAATATTGTTTGAAATTTGCAAATGAGTGTACTATTAATCCTAAAAAGTGCTCTGAAAACTTAATGGAATGACTAAATAGCTACAAAATTTGCGATTCTCTATCTGAAAAAAATTAGACATGTCAATACTTGCAAAGAGTAATATGAAGAAATAGGTGGCTTGTAATAACCCATCTTGTGTTTTGTCTATATCTCTATTCCCTACTTAAGCATGTCCTGTAAATCTCAGCATATTTTAAATTGGAAATTCTTAATAATATGAGTTGTTACTACTTATGTCTTCTATATTGCTTGATGGTGTAGAATAGCTGCTGGAAAAAGAAACTTGATGATGAGTAAGGTATTAAATTGTGAGAGTTGTGTAGGATGATGTAATTCTCCTGAATGGTGGAAGTCACTGTGAATCGGAAGCTCCTATTCGTGATAAAGGGGGACTGGCAAACCTTGTCTGTCTTCCCAGACAAGATAGTTTTAGAAATGAATTACAGTGCATCAGCTGGTTTTGGTGAATAATGTAATGGTGTTTTTAAAGTAGTTTCGATAGGGCCTACATTTTCAGAAAACATTTTGTATAAAATGATGTAATATGAGGTGAAAAGAATGTTCCTTTTTTCATGTTTTAAGTATGGCATAAGTACAGAACAGAGTTCAGATTGCACTTAACCATTAACAGAAGTTTGGTTTTGGTTGCAGTTATTAAAAGCTTCTTGCAGGGCTCTCTCTACTTGAAGGAGTTCATGTATCAAAGCCTTAAATAGTGCTTTAAAGTCATTTTTGTCTGCTAATTTTATTTAGTTAGAAGATTTCTTGCCAGAACAGAGCATTTCAGTAGTTCTACATTGATACTGGAAAACTGTGTTAAACCTTCTGCATGAGTATGGAGAGTTTCACTCAGGCTGCAGAAAACTATCTGCTTTCTTTGTTATGTCTCTGAATGCTTTTCTAATTAAGCCTGCAGGGTTCTTTTCTTGTAGGAGGTAAGATAGAAGGTTCAGAGAATTGATAAACATGCATCATCTTCAATTCTCTGTTTCCTATTGGCTTTAGATATTTTAACACCTCCTATAATATTTTAATACAGACTCTTTTCCCCTGAAGTTATATACTGTTTTCAATATGGCTTTTTATTAATTGCTTTCATAGATCTATTCTGCACAAATAAAAAAGAGAAGTAGCTTCAAATATATCTCCGAGTTCCTAACTATATCTTCTGATGTAGTGCTGGTATGATGATTTCTTTTTTGGCCCCAGGGCTATACTGCTTTCCTCAGCTCCCTGTTTTTCCCCATTGTTACTACATAATACTATGCAGTTCTGCTATCTACCAAGCAGTTGCTATACAAGCTACATCTACCTCTACTGAAGTTTTATGCTCAGTCTGAAAAACAGCTTGTTTGTGCATTTGTCACTGCATATGTTACGTCTTCCCTAATCTTTCAAAGTCATTCACCTATGTAACTGTTGAGCAGGCTGTGGAAATGCAAATACATCCTTGCTGTCCCTAAGGACTTCCTTTGCATTCTGATAGACACTGCCTTTAACAGGCTGTTCTTCCCAATTTCAGTACATTTTCTTGATTTCAATCCTTGCTTTCAGAGCTAGGCCTTCTCCCCTTCTTTTTCCATAGTATCTGCAGCTCTGCACTCCCGCAAAAAGTATCTTATTGCCATTTCAGAAATGCTTCCTCTTACTCCTTTTAAAATACTGTAAAGTTTTACTGATTTTCCAATCAGGTAAATTTTCCTTATTTATAACAGAGAGTCTCACATCTCTTGTTTTCCTTTACTCTGTATCTTCCTTGTTCAACAGCCTTGTTGGAACAAACCACTTACAGCAGATTATATTGTCTTTCATTTCAACACAGTTTATCTGCTTCACTTGGCCTTTCTCAATCTGCACATGACTATCGTAACACAAAGTGAAATCCTCTACATACTCTGTGATAAATCAAGCTAATTTAACACCTCAAACTGACAAAACTTGAATTTCCTGCCTCAATTCCAGAAGAAAAGCCCAGATGAGATCAGGTTAAGTAGCTGCTTGCTAGCAGGAAGACTGCTGCAAATCCAAACCTAAAAAAAGGTGAGGTCTGCTCAACAGGAGACAAGTGATGTCCTCTGTCTCAGTCATGACACACCATCTATCTTATGGAAAACCAGTACTCCTTATTCTTAAGCTGCAAGTTCAGTATGATTTGACCATTTTGGATATTCTCTTCTTTATTCAAGACAATTTCCATTTTTCTAGTTAGTTTTCAAAATGAGATTTTTATTTATTCATTTTTAATGACAAAGTAGGGAAAAACATTTGATTTTGATGGCTGTGGTTGCTATGTATGTAGCCATCCATTCCCTTGCTTGTAGTACCCAAGATTAAATTTCATGGGTGATTTTAAATTTTTTAGTCATGTGCAACATTTTATATTTGGAATGTATAATATATATAATTATATAATATATACATAATGTTATATTTCTGTATATAATATATATGAAGAAGACTTGCCATTTTCTTTGTGTCTTTTAATTCTGTTCAGCTAAAATTTGCAACCTTGTAAGATGGCTGAAATAAAAGGGTGAAATCTCAATGAGGTGAACAGGGAATTATATGAATAACTCCTAATATTAATAATGGGAGTTGTGTTCATTTTTCCTGTGTACTCTTGAAAATTGTATCCCCGAAGAAGTTGACAACAAATATGCTTTCCCTGTTTAAGTTGCAAAGCACACTAACATCAAGGTCACTTGCTCCATTTGACGGAAATAAAAAAGCACCATATAAAATATGGATAAAGTGTCAATCAAAACTGGTTTTTACAGTATATGCTATGGTAATATTAGTCATATTGCTTTTTTATTTTTAAACACAACTAGATACGGTAGTTTGGCAGCACTGTTTCTACAAAGGCAGTGCCTTCAAACTCTTTCATAGCAAGACTGGAAATCCTGCCAGACAAAAATAAAAAAATAAAATAAAATAAAGAAAGAGTGTTATGTTATTGAAAACCTTTCTTCCCTTATAGGCCCATTTTGACAGGAAATCTTTGAGAGGCAGCAGCAATGAAGTGCCCAGAGATTTCATCTGTCTTCTTTTGCTTCAGGAAATGCTGAGCACAGGATCCCCTATTAGGCAAAATACATGAAGTACCAAATCCCCTTAACAATCATCTATAGTCTACTCTTAGGTTGACAGCTTTCTGTGTCCTAGTCTGTCAAACGAGACCTGTTACTGGGACTTGTGTTACTGGGACCAATGCGAAGTTTTCAACAATACTTTGAGGGAGAAAAGAATATGTATTGTCAGTGTTTACAAGTTATTTAATCCAATCAGTTTTGTATGGACTTAATCAGAATAAAATTTATTGTACTTGATAGCTGCTAGTTCACAGTGACTTTTCTTTTGCTCCATAGCCCTAACATAAAAATCCATTTTGAAAGTATTGTCTCCATTGGGTGAGTCAAATTCAGCAATTAATAGCTACTGTATTTTAACACTCAATAGTATTTTTGTTTGTTTCTGTTAGATGCCAAATCTAAAATTTAAATAGTATTTCAAGAATGAAAATGACAGCTTGCAGTAATTCTGCAGGTGTCCAAACAGATGTACCTCCAGAAATAATTAGACAAAATATGTACAGATTGCAAGAAATATAAAAAATTGTTATCGAATTTTCATGAAGAGATACTTGATGTGTATGTTCCAACACTTTTGCTACTGTAAAACTATTAGTTACAAAAAAAGACTTTTGTACACTTATAGAAAATGAATGTACTTGAATTGTAAACTGGATTTAAGCCCTCCTAAAATCTCGTATTTGAACGCAGAGTAGAAAAATTGAAAAGTAATAAGGACAAATATGTGAGAAGGTTCAAAATACAGATTCTGCCCTATTATTTAGCACAGTGGATTCACTGACTTTTTATGATTTCTACTGAGATGAGTGAAAAGAGAATGGGAAACAGTATCTGTATTTCCAATCAACTGTATAACTTTCAGTGACTATGGACATAAAGATGGGACAGAAACCAGGTTTTTGAAGTTTCTCTTGCTTGAAATGGGCATGATGAATATGCCTTTGCAGCTCCTAAAGAAAATGCCTTCTAGGAGTAAACTTAGATGTTAAACATCCTGCCCTTCTTTTCATCTTATAGTTCATTTCAGAAGTTGACTTCATTTCAGAAGTTTACTAAATGAAAGGTGAATGCCACAGATTGTGGAATGCTGGCCAGTGAGTTAGTAAAGGCTAGCAAACAACAATGCTAAAAATAGAACAAAATAAGGCAGGTATCTTCCTACATTTCCTAAATTGTTAAATCTCTACTGTTTAAAATAAACAAGCTGCCCTGAATATAAGGATTGGAAATTAGGACTTCTACTCACCATTAAAATATAACCACTTTTCTTCAACTGTTCAGATTTAAAATCCTGTTCTTTCAGTTCTCTGTTTATGGCCCACATAATCTCAATTTCTCTTGCCAGTACAGTTACGCAGCTTGCAGATGTCTCACCATCAAGAAGTGTATGGTGTAATGCATGTCTTTGGAGAAACAGAAGATGTGATTCTGAGTAAGCAGAAGGAATTTAATCTGGATTTCCAGTTATCTGGGCAAGATCTCTAAACAACAGGAATCACATCAAATAGTTTGCACACCCTCTTCCTACAGTACTTATCTAGCAAGAAGTTGTGCTTCCATTCCTACTCTACTTATGGAGCATATTAATACAAATGGAGCAAATCAAAGACCACAGTTAACAAAAGTTTGTGAAAAGCAACCTACACCATAGGTTCCCTCCCTCTTCTTTTCCTCCCACTCCAACAGTTTTTTAAAAGAAAAATCATTCTTGGCAGAGTTCTAGTAAATTTGGAGTGTACACAGGCATGATCTTGCTGTAAAATACGGGGAATAAGATTTGTTCTTAAACTCTTCATTAGGACTGAATCCCACTGAGCTGAATTAAATGAGGAGTTTGCTACTGTCCATGGAGGTCACTGAAACCATGCATATGGTACAAGAATTCCCTCAGTGGAGTAGCAAAAGAGATGACATGGCATGATTTCAGAAGTTTTGGAAGAAGTGAGGGCCTTCCCTCACTAGGGAGGGAAGGGAGAGCACTATTTTTAATCCCTTATCTTTCTTTTCCTTCCGCACTTGGATTATGGGTAGCACAGATGTGTTAGTCATTCGGTTTTACTCCAGCCCATTTCATACAGCATATCTCTTGGATCATTATTATTTTTTCAGTTCCTGTTATCTTAAACTGTGGGACATCTGACATAGTGCTTGGTAGGTGACTCCACAATTTAATCAGCGCCAGCTTCAAATTATTTATTTATTTATTTATTTATTAGTGCTGTGATGTGTTTTTGTTTTGTTTGGAATTTCACTTATTTAAGACTCAAAATCAGAAACAATCCCACTTCCTGCTTTTATTACTATTACTTTGTGAATATGTTAATCTTTCAGGCATCTTTTTAATAAGTTCTTTCACAAATACACCTCTTATCTGTTTGACTTCACCCTAGTAAAAAAAACAGAGAGTGTTACTCCTTCGCTATGGCAGTATTTATGGTCTTAGTTCTGTCAGTGGAGCAAGCTGCTATCCAGATTGTTCTGTGCAGGAAGTTTCCCATTTCCTCATTGTTTAAATATGTAAAATTAAGTACTATAAAAAACATTAAATGCGAAGTTTCATATTCTCTTCCATCACAGTATGTTTGTTTGTCTAAGAGTCTTGGCTTGAGTACTTTAGCTTTTACTTTCTTTTCTTTTTATCTCTTTTCATATGTACCATAGTTCCTTATTCTCCAGTCGATTCATTTTTAAGGAAACCCTTTAATGTGATGTGTTTATAAGTTTCCATTGTATCTTCTATTTTATTTAAACATTTTAAGTCAGATGTTTGGAATAGCTGAAAAACAATAATAATGTAAATTTACTGTTCAGATTGCACATTGCCAAAAATGACATTTGTACTTCCTTTTTCGTTGTGTCCTGTGATGGGATGCATCATTTTTGTGCCATCATAAAAACTGTGGGAAAGGTTTCAAACAGTGGAAAATCTAAACAAAGGGGTATTTGACATTTCCCTCTCCCATCCTCTAGTTCCTGGAGATATGTCTGCAATGCTGTTGAAACTGTAGAGATATGAAACAAATCTTATGGCAGCTGAGTTGAGTCATTTTCAGCCTACTAACTTAAATGGTTTTTGGATTGGACCCTAAATATAAGGATGTCATCTCTGAGATGTGAAATGGTTCTTCACAACATTCAAAGACAAG
The DNA here is from genome assembly GCF_951394365.1 of Tetrao urogallus. Lineage (NCBI taxonomy): Eukaryota > Metazoa > Chordata > Aves > Galliformes > Phasianidae > Tetrao > Tetrao urogallus. Next base: position 12,931,804 of record NC_136818.1, on the reverse strand, counting down.
TATTGCAAACAGAATAGTTTTCATACAGAATCTTTCTTTTCTCATTACAATGAATTTAGCTAAACTGTCAGAAAATGTGAGGTCTGTTTTTTTCACCATTATTACCTTTTTTTACCATCTCTCCTTTCTGCAACACCAAGCGTTTTGCTAAAATTTTATATAGTTTCACTAATATCTTGACCTCAGCAAACATCAGCTGTTATCTCATTATTTCCAGATAATGCACTACTTATAGAAAACTCCTCTTGTACTTTGAAATAGACTTGCAAATACATGTTATAGGGGGAGTTTTGCTGTAGTCCTCAACAATTCTAGCAGATGAAATATTCTATCGAGTTGGTGTCCATGTAAACAAAGTTTACAGATGCCGACTGTTCCTAACTGATATTAAAATGAATGTGTTACCATAAGAGTACTGATGTTATTCATTCAGCTGCAGATTTCTTTGCATAAGTGGAAACCTTTGTCACAGCATTCTCTAGTCAGCTATTTAGTCTTCCTTCAGTCCTACATCTCTCTTGCCACACTATGCAGGATATCCGTGTGGCAGAAGCCTAAATAGTGAAATGCTTTCTGATGAAACATTGTACTAACACAATGCTTATGGCACAAAACCAGCTTTGAGGTAGGTGAGCATGGCTTGAAAACGCACAAGACTTCACTCAGTGCTGTGCATATAAAATAACACATTTTCTGTGCAAAAGCAGCTGGCAGATGGATAATCTAGGAGGATAATGCAGATGTAGAAATGGAAGACAAAATATTTCTCTATTTCTTAGTCTTATGAAAAATGATTTATGGTCTCTGAGATTATGAAGAAAATGTTTCGTTTGCAATAGAGAGATAAGATTTTACTGCTTCTCGTTAAAAGCTGGAGGAAAAAGAATGAAATGAATCAATATATGCAGAATGAATGAATGAATTTTTAGTTGTCTCATCAGTGACTGAGAAAGGAGTGAAACTATGTTGTGAAACAACACTGCTTTAATTCAAAGAATAAATAGTGTTCTCAAAACAACAAATTCTGACAGGAAATTATGAAATTTTATTTTTAGATTCACATCAATTGGGCTGAATGAGTGGGTTATTTATAAAGCACCGCATCCAGTGACTTTTGATGTTTTCATTTTCTGCAACAAGCTGGCATACAAAAATAGTATGACATAATGAAATACTGGCAATTCTGTCTCCTGTTGTCTTCTGCTATCCTGATGCAAATTTTATTCTTTCACTTTTTCTACTTTTTTTTTTCATGGTACAGGCCTCTTTTAATTCACTTAATGTAAGATCTCATTAGCCACCTCCAAGAGTTTTGTCACTGATTTCAGTGAGATGGGATTTAACCCTTGTTTCTGTTACTCAGATCAGAGATTTTTGTCTTCTGCCTAATTCCCCTCTTTGAAGAGCAGGCCTGTTGTGATTTAGAATCATTAGGCCTTTTTCCCTCCTGCTTCACTCTGTAGATGATTGCCTGTAACTTGTTGGTGTTACAGCTGAGGATTTACTGACTCTGTCATTTCTACCCTTCCATTGTTCCTGTTCAGTATTTCATCAGTGGAAAATTGACTTGAATAAAAATGTTCTGTTTTTGCTGCTTCCTAATTGAGTTAGGTGTTGGAATCCATCAGTTAACATAAAATATTAGGTAAAGATATTTTAGTATTTTGTTAGCTCAGCATAGAAAGAAAGAATGACAAGATTTCTCATCCTTACAGGATAACTTCCAGATGTAACACATACAATATATAATATTATCACAATTAATATATATAATATATTGTATTATTAATATATAATTATTATCAATATAAAATTATTATATTATATAATATAATATATATTATATATAATAATTATTATAATTATTATATATAATTAATATTATATATTATAATATATTATTAATATATGTAATATTATCACAATAATATCACATACAAGGAAAAAAAAAAAAAAAGTATCTGTACTAAAGAAATACTCATTAGTTCCTTATCAGTCTGGCACTTAAGTAGCTTGGGGGCCATTGCATGTGATGTAGAAAGGCTATCTTCTCAATGCTGTGTTTAGTACCATTCTTGAATTTTTTATAACTTTTAAACTTGTATTTTGTGACAGTTGAAACTTGTAATCTGTAGAGAAACAAGCTCTGAGCCTGGTTTTTGAGTAGAAGTTCTTAGGATGAGACATTGTTTCACAAGGAACTTGTGAAATACCCAGCATTTCTTTTTTTGTCTTTTTTTTCTACTAAAAAAATTTAAAATAGAATTTGTTTCTGAAGCACAACTGAGTGAATATTTGAGACTCTTAAGACATAAGCACTATACTGACATACAGGAGAGAGTTTAAAAGAGAAGAATTGGAGTGTACATGTCATTCAATCTGAATGACAGAAACCACTTACATATGTCTTATTCTGTCCTCTTTGTGAGAGAATTAACAGGATCTCTTTAAAATTTTCCAGCTTCCTAAAGGAGTTCAATGTAGCCTGTTTTTCTCTTACTACATAGATCTGGCCTCCCTCAGAGCTGTATGCTGTATTTTAAAAGCTGCATTATATTGACGTTCAAACACTTACATCTCAAAAGGTATTTTGATTCCTTTCATTTCTATATATTGATTTCTAGAAATTGAAATCGTTTTAAATAGAAGGGTGTTTCTGTCTCTCAGTTGAAGCTCTTTACATGTAGTCTTTGAATCTTAAATATACCAATACTCTTATTATTTTAGAGGCTAAATCCAAAGAGGTTTGGACATTTCACTTTGTTTAAATTCATTGTGTTAATGCCACTTCCATCCTAAAGCTGTGGCTCACTGTGGTGCGTTAGTTTCTGCTACTGAACACTGGAGTTCTGATGCCATTAGGTTGCTTATTCCTTTCTCCCACAATGAATGGAGAGAGGATACAATATCTTACCTACTCTACAGCTAGGGCTGGGTTCATTACAAGTTCATAGAACACAAAATTCCCTGAGGACTGGTTTCCTCCCTTCCTCTCCTGTATCCTTTGAAAGATAGTAGCCTCATCTGTGATATGCAGGACACCCATGTTCAAAACCCTTCTTTGCTTTAGCTGGACAAGGACTACTATTAATAACTTAACTGATTACTTTATATTCAGCTGTTGAAGATGCCCACTGTGAAACTACAGTCCTGAATTCAATTGCCTCCTTCACATGTGGTGTGAAATGAATTTTAATCAAGATCTTTCAGGAAATGTTCTACCTATTACATTTCAGAGCATAAAAAGAGAGGTGGTGTTTTTTTTTTCTTTTTCTTTTTTCTCTTTTTTTCTTTGTCAACCTTTTCCTCCTTCCCCCATCTCTAACTGTGAGGGGAAAAAAAGAAAAAATGCATCCTAGCTGCAACGCATACATCTCACAAGTAATCATTATTGCAAACTCTGTATTAAATCGTGAATTTCTAATCTGAAGTTAATGATATAATTTGTGGAGATCATACTCACTTTTCCACATTTGCCATCATTTGGTTAAGGTGCCATCTTTGCAAGGTATGTCATGCTTATTTTAGGTTTTCTTTTATGTTTTGTGGATACTGGATCAATTTTTAATGCTTAACTGTTCACATACCACCAGTACTTAAGTGTTATCATACCTAGATCATGCTTTTTAAGAAAAATACTGCATGAACATTAGCTAGAATGAAAGAATAACCACGCAGAAACTCATCAGTCAGGTGCTGAGTATGGAATGATTAAATCCCAAATCTATTTTTCTAGCTAAATATTTTGAATGCAAATGGAAAATTCTTTGTTGTCTAACTCAGAATATAGCAGATAATAAAAACTACAAATGCAGGTACTTCTGCATTTTCAAATACGGTTGAAAAGACAAAGACAGCATTTCAGATGAAGTCTATTAAGTTTCTTAAGTTTATGTATATGGTGCATACTAGAGCATAAAGTACAACTATATTAATTTTTATTGTCCATGAGAGTAGATGAAAGGCTATTATTGTCACTTGCATGTATTTTGAAAGTTTGATATTTGATAACTTGATATGTAATCAAGCTGTCTCTTTCCACACAGTACATTCCTAGAAGTCTTTCAATATAGATCTATTCCTGTTTAAAAGGTGGTGGTGTTTGTTGCTTTGGAAAACATCCTTCTTCAGAATATCTATTAAACATATAGCTCATCTCCATTATGAAATGTTATATATTTATCAAGAAGGCTCGTAAGTAGCATAATATGTGGATTGCTAATTGTGCCTGTAATCTCATTATACAGGGACAATTTGTACGTAATATCTTTAGAATATATGTAAGTTTTATATCAGAACAAAATGCTATAAAATTGCAAATACAAAATTATCACTGCCCCTGTAATTCCATGAGATCCACAAATAGATATGCATTTCAAATGCAAACCTTGCCCACAAGAAGCTTGCAGATCTTCCTGATGACTAGCACACATAGTACTCTAGTATGAGGGCTGTATAGTTGAGTCTCTCAAAAAGACTCTGAAAATGCACATCCCTTATCCCACCCTTTGCCTTGACATAGCCAAAGTGCTCTAGTCCTCTTCTGTTCTCCAAGTGGGGTCAAAAATAGCTGAACTGGTTATGGAGAACATCTCAGAGAGCTTATTTTCAGGGTCTTCTTACAGTACACCAATGTGCTGTCATTTTATAATTAAACTTGCTTTATAGGTGGGTTAACTCCACTCTTGAAAATTACCACCACTTATTAAACCCCTCTGCTGTTTTAAGTCACTGCTGCCATGGCACAAAATGGAAATTGAATAAAGATCCTTCCATTAATACTCAAGGGCACAAATTACAACACCAGAAGTTCCATGTGAACACAAGAAAAAAGTCTTTATTTTGAGGTTGACAGAACTGGAACAAGTTGGCCAGAGAAATTGTAGAATCTCCTCTGGAGATATTCAAAACCTGCCTGGATGCTTTCCTGTGTAACCTACTGAAGGGAATCTGTTTTAGCAGGGGGTTGACTTGATCTCCAGAGGTCCCTTTCAGGCCCTACAATTCTGTGATTCTATAAATTTCACATACAAAGAGTGAAAGGGAAAAGCAAATATAAACCAACCTTGAAAAGATATGTGATATAAATAAGCAGTTTCCTTGCTGGGCTTTGTTGGTCTTGCTAAGAGTAAGAAACCAAAATATTCAACCACCTAGCTTGCAGTTGAGTACATCACGCCTTTTTTTTTTTTTTTTTTTTTTTTTTTTTCCATTACTAAAAGGAAGATATCTGCCAGTGAAATTAGGTTGTTTTGTTGTTTTTTTTTTTTAATTTATTTTTGTCTTTCTTAAATTTATGCATACTTTACACCAAATTTGCAAAGGAAATGACAGAATTAGCTTCTCAAAGACTTTTCCATGCACTGAAATATTAGAGATGGTAAAAATTAAAAAGCTCAGCTTAAGTCACTTAAAACCACAAGTTGTGTATTACCATAAGTCTGCAATTTTGAAATGAAGAAAGAAGTGTTGGGATTTTTTTTTTAATTTTTTTTTTTTTTTTGGTGAAGAAACACAACAGCTATGAATCTGTTTTACCTGACTGTTTCTTTGATAGCTTTCCTGTAAGGAAATAGTCATTGTCCCTGCTTGGTATTATAAATAACATCTGTCTAGCACATAGATAATGGTATAGCATATTAAAGACTAAAGATTAAGCATTCATTAAAAAATGAATCATCTTCATTGTAGTTTCTTTCAGTAGAACAGCTCTTTTCTCTACAAACCCAAATAATCTCTTTGATGAATAGGACAGAAAGTGTCTTAATGAAGTAACTCCCTTCATGGTTATTTCACTCGGAGTTCATCTGCTGTATTATTCTATTTTATGTTCACTTCCCAGTCAGATCTTGCTTTGCAATTTGCCCGTTCATGCAGCAACATCTCTTTGAGTGATGCTTCTACAGACAAGACTTCTCTCACTCTCTTTTTTCTCAAAAGCATTGTATAATCCTTTTCCATAATATGACTTTTCTTAGTTGACTTCTATTCCTGTGCTATCACCTACCTGTCTAGTCTTACTTTTCTTGATATCCAAAATGTCACAATTCATTAGAAATATCAGTGTGGAAATATTCAAGTATTCAATGTCTCTTTATTCATTCCTGCTTTTACTTTCTAAAACTTTTATTAGATAAAATTTTATGCTATGACAGCAGAGAAACATTTACTGATAATATTCTGCTAGGAACCCTAGAAATCTTGTAATGGTCCACTTTGCAGAGGACTCCACAAAGTGGAACATTTTGGGACTACAATGCTTGGAAACATACTAGAAAGCATTAAAAAAAAAATTGTGTTTGGCTGGTTTTTTTTCTCACAGTATCGGAACTTTGGTACTAGATGAAAGATCAGGAGATATTTAAATACAGTTCCTGATGGTTCTTTCTCCCCCACTCCTTTTCTGTTGTTTGTTTAAAAACAAAAGGAAGATTTTTTTATTTATTAATCTGATTGATTCAGATTTTTAGATATTTGAAATGCTTGATCATAAATTCTTGTTTCCAAATGATAAATTCAATAATATAGAGTTTTTAATAGATACATATAGTTTGAAGGACTGTCTATAATTGCAAGTGTTGCCCTGGAAGTACAATACAATCATTTATTTCTTACCACAGAAGGTGACACTGTAGACATTGTTATTGTCACAGACTTAAAGTTCTAAAATAAACATTGAATGGAAAGTACTTAAATCCTCAGCTAGTCTCTTTGCTTAATAGAAATAGATCAGGAAACAGTATACGTAGAGCAGATGCCCTATATTGCAACCAGGGCAATATATGCTGTCATTTAGAATAAGTCTCCTCTATTACTGATAAAATATTTGAAAGGGAGAGGCCACGCAACTGGTGGTGCATGGGAGTTGGGCTTGGTGATTCTCACGGTTCCTTCCAACTTGGGATATTCTATGATTCTATAAGATATCACCTATTACTCTCAAAAATATTGTTTGCACTTAAGAATCCTATCAAATTCTTTAGATTTCTTCTAGGAGAGCACAAAACACATAGAGCTGTAAGTATGGTGCTTGGAAGCAAAAGTCAGGAAAATCTTGCTTGTTTAAGATCATTAAGTGACCATGGCAGAAGAAAACTTCAGGTTTTAATGTATTCCAAGTATGAAATGGTTGTGATTGCTTAAATTATCTGTGAGGAAAAAAAGAAATGGAGTAGGATGTTTAAAAGTGAGAAAAAAACCTATTTAGCTTTTATTCAGATTTGTTTGGTTGTAGAGTGACTAAAGAAAAATAAATTGAAAAAAAATCCCATTAAATTTCTAGGTTTCTAGGTTTCTAGGGCAGGAGAGACAGAGTAAGAAGTACCATAAATTTGGGGTTTGACACTTCAAAAGGTACTGAAACTTTAGAGTGTGGGCAATGTGAAATAATTCAGAAATTCCAGTAATCTCTCAGCCATATTTTATTTGAGCACCATTTTGTTCTTGCTCGAGTACAATTGGACACATGAATAAATGAGAAAGGAGTATAATGTATTAGCTTATTTTGTACCATATGTGTACCATGAACATGAGATTGCCCATGAATGTGTAAGCTGCAGAAACATACTGATGACAGCAATGACTGTGGGAATGAGAACTGTCGAGATTAGAGACAGTTAGACATAAGTTCAGTCTTTGTTTTTCATAAATTCAGCAGTGTTGAGATCTAGGATTCTGCTTTGTGACCAACTCCAGAGTAGAAGGGGTGTCATGAACTGTAACAGAAGACAAAACAAAACAAACAAAAAAACCAAACCTGAGAATCTGCTACTTCATTAGTAGTTAAAATATTTAGTTTCCCAAGCTTCCTGTCTCCCCTCCGTTCCACATCTCCAATGTTTTGGAGCCTTGACTAAACTAAATGCATTCTTTCACATGACCATCACAACAGCATCTGATTGCCTTGACGTCTTCCCTTCAGCTGAGAAAGAGAACAAGTGTTTTCTTCAGTTCACTGCTGTGATGCTTGGCAGGAGATGCTGTATTTGCAAGGCCTGTAGTTTGCGATAGGAATGAATGGGGAGATGAAATCTGTTGAGAAGTCATCTGTCACACACCTAGCAGATCATTAAGGGCTTTTTTTGTTAGTTTTTTTTTTTTTTTTTTTCTGCCTGTGAAAATTATAGGAAATTATATTTCACTGTACTAATATGGCTAATTGTTTTAAGTACAGGATACATAGGATGAGAGAGGAACATCATTCTGTGACAGTGCTAAAACCTGGAGCTGCAAGCAGCCCTAGTTTTTGCTGTAAGATTTGCAATTCCACTCTGGAGGGGACAAATTTTCTCTCTCCTCCCATTTAGGTAAATGTAGCAATTACATAGGTTTTACTGTGTGCCAATGAACAGTTAGCGTTTCCATATCGTTTTCTCTTCATTTTCTTCATACTAATATTTTTCTCTTATTTCATTTTTATTATAAGTAGATCTAGTATCTTTGTCAGTAGTTAAGATCGCCTAAGAGTTTCCTTTATGAGAACTTGTTTCAATTATATGTATATGTGCTAACACATAAGAGTTCAGTTTTAAATGTTTTATAGAAGCTTCTATCTCAGAGTTCTAGTGACCAAAAGCTGCTTCTAACAATACTACTAACAACGTTAGGGGAAGAGATTTTTAGGTGCTCCTGAGACTCACATAGGAAGATAAGTTTCAGCCTACTTTGGAAGAAACACACAAAATAGTGCTAATTTTGAGTAAAGGAACACTTTCTTCAATGAAAAAATTAGTATTCACTGAGATTTCGCTCTGAAAAAAAAGCAAGTTCATAAATGTCTTGTAGAGAATCTTGAGGAATCTAGCTGTTAGTTCGCTGAAGTTTTCCTCTAAATAGTGGATGTTTGTCTTATTAAATATCATCAGTACTAACTGTACCTTGAATGTGCCAGTTCCTCTTTTGAGAATAGACACAACCGAATAATGAGGAAAAAAATCATACAAGTTACTCTGATAGCTTCCTCTAATTTTATCAAAATGTTCTAATTTTTAAGGTTTTATCACCTTTTGAAATGTTTTTGCATTTTGGTATATACTAGGAATAGGCTGAGTCGAGGTCTGAATGTGAATACTGAGCTTGCAATTAGTGTTTTCCATTACAAATTGTCTACTGAAAATCTAATTTTCAAGAATAAATGCCCGCTTCACTGGAAAGCAAAGTATGTATTCAGTTTTTGTTCACTGAGCTTTCCAAACTGGGCCAGGTGGCCAATTTACATGGGTGTTGTAGGTTCTAGCCCAGATGTTGGAATAGGACAGTTTGTGTGTACAGCAGCACAGATGTCAATTGAGAAAAAGGACTCTGGAGACTCTGTAAATGTGGCAGAAGATATCAAAATATTTGCTTAAGTTGCCCTTTATAGAGATAATTTGTGGAGAATTGTATTTGTTTGCTCCCATCATTGAAATCTGCTTTCTTCATGGGGAGATATGTGCACTCGAAAATACACAGTTTTGTTTTCCTTGGATTTTTTCCTATTTCTTTTTTTAAGTACTTCTACACAGGGATAAGCTGCTTCCTCAGTATTGGCTGATCTTGGTTTACCTATTTATTTTGCATCTTGGAAATAACAGAGACCACGCTTACTTTCCTGTATTCTCTGGGAATTAAAGTAATTTATTTTTAATATAAAAGACCTTACCTTTCTGCCTGTACTGCTGAAGCAGACTGAAGAGGCCTTGTATCCTTTATCTCATTCTAAGGCAAAAATCCAATGACTTAAATAGAGAATGCATGCACCACACATTTACTTTTACATGATATAGAACTCCAGTGACTTTACTGAAGCTTTGCATCAGATCCTTGCTCAGTACTGCAATTTGTATTACACTACTGTAAAAAATTTAGGTTTGTATTGGGTTCTAATTGAAAACTACTCATGTCAGTGCAAAGACTCCTGTTGACTTGAGTGAACTTTGAAATCAAGCCATGAAGAATAAGTGGCATTTTTATGTTGCAGTGATATGCCACATACTAAACACGTTTTTCACATTTGTGAGCCTGAAGAAAAATATTAAATAGGAGTTGTGCTCTCGGAGGGACTGTATTTGGACCTGTAATAGGGTAGCTATTAACTACCTTGCTCGTTTAAAAGATAATCACTGTACATTGTCTACCTTTCTGCTAAGTCTAACTATAGCTAAAATAATCTACTGTTTGAAGTTTAGTACAAAGTATGTCTTTGAAACATGTTCTCTAAATACTTAGAAGTATTTTGTCTGCTAAAGCTGCCATATAGGTTCCCTCTTTCATGGTTTTATTGCAAATATCATAAAAGATCTACTGTTGCTCATGTTTATGTTCAAGTGTGGCCACTAACCTTGCTTCACTTTCACAGATTTGTTCATCTCGTGAGACACTTCACATGCTGTAAACTGGAAAAAAAGATACACAATTAAAACTTGTTAAAGATAATTAAACTGAAGTGAAGGAAAAAAACCTGCCTCACTGCTTTGTTCATAATAATAGTCTCTGAACTATAATTAAATTCTTCCTTCCAATAATTGTATACATACAAAGGAGTTTTCCAGATAGCAAAACAATACAATGATTAAAAATGATTAAGAAGCTGATTCCAAAAGCAAAGATGAGCCAAGGAGGTTGGAAGGATTTTAGGTGCCTCTAAATATACTGTGCCAGCTGGGTACCAGATGGTGTTTGGCTACTTGCACCCACTAACTGAAAATATCAGAGGAACAACTACACTATTGCCAGAATCAGTTCCCCTCCCTTAAATAAAAGTGGCACTCTCGGGAATGACTTGGCGATGCAGAAAAATGTCCTGACAGTGAGTTCTATTATATAGTGGAATAGTCTCCCAAAGGCAGAAGTAGAAGCCAAATTGCTTGGCATCTTAGAGGGACTGGAAATGGTAGAAAACTTGCCATAGAGACATGCTGCTCCAATGGGGTGGTGGTCTATTCTGTTACATAAAATCTTTAAGATAAGATACTTAAATTCTGTAAAAGCTTGGAATTAGGGGAATTAGATGAGAATATCACCACTTTCATGAAAGTAGTATTAGAATATCAAGCTGTAACATTCATATTATGCTAACTGGTATGGGGCATCAAGGAAAGACTAGAGAATCAATGTTGGCTAAAGATAATTTTTGTCTGACTTGTCTCTAATAAAAAAATCAGTCATTTCATGATCTTGGTAGCTGTGTGCTGCTTTAAAAGAAATTTTGCACTAGGGTATTTCATATTCTTTCCTTCCAAAATGTTGTCAGTGCATCTTGCAGAAACAGTAAGCATCACCAATATGTTATACTAGACGTGCAGACATCATCAGGTTTTGTGGGTAATGAAAAAATTCTTGTAATTTGTTCCTCTTATCTGTGATCAAAAGATAATTAGAAAGAAAGGAAAGATAATTAAAAAGAAATTAATTTAACTTCAAACTCCCATTTCTGTTGACTGTTTGAGAGTTAAGCCAGAAATAGGAAGCACATTGCTGCATGTAGCAGTTTGCTAGCAAGAAATCATCTCCAAATTGTTAGAAGTGTGATTACATTAATTGTGTCCAAACTGAAAGGTTAAAGAAATCAGAAGTACTGTGTTACAGAATACAAAAAAGGGAATAATCAAATTAACTAATGAAGGTTCCAGCCTGTATGGATGTTGTTGGAACTTGTTTCAGACTCCCTGGATCATTATGTCCAAGGAAAGTGTAGCAGGAACAAAAGGAAAATATTTCTGTTTTCTGTTTTGTCATTATTTATTTATTCATTTAAATGAATGAAAAACCTTGGGGACCTAAAGCCTCCAATGTCATTTGAAAACAGCATTTTCAGTTTAAGCCCCAGCTGCAGACTCTTTTGTCTTTGAACTAAATGCAGCTGGGGCTGAAGGCACCCTTGGCAGAACGAAAAAACAGTTGTTTTCAGTTATTTGATTCTGCTTATTTCCTCACTGCCACTACAGACTTTTTCTTTCTTTCTTTTTTTTTTTTTTTTTTTTTTTTACCTGTAAGTAGAATTTAAGTCTAGTGTTTAAACCATGCATCTGCATGTTTTGAGTGGCATTCTGGTAAGCTGCATGGAGGGGGTATAGCCTTCTCTACCTTTCAAAACCTTTGAAGTATTCCCACAGGAGCTCTTCTCAGTACCAGAAAATCTGGAGTTTTGAAAACTCAGTCAGTCAGCTAATAGACCAGTGTTCACTTCTAATGATAGGCAGCAGGAAGGAGAAGTTTGGTGGAGTCATTTTCAATCATGTTACTACTCCTCACTCAAAGAATGATCCTCAGTCTCGTTAGTTCAGAGACAGCAGGACAAAACCGCGAAATAGCTAAAGTCCAGATTTGATATTCATGTTTAGTCTAATTTTTTTTTTTAATAGATTATTTAAATTCCAGTAACACCCTTCTTCTTTGTTGTATATTTGCCAACCTACACTTACTGGAAAGGTTCTGCTCAGGACAGTTTGTACATTTCGTAAGGGTCTGCAGTGCTTTAGATTTTGCCACACTTCGATTTAAACTCTGTGACCATAGGAAGTGAAAAGTGATGATAAAAAGAAATTGTTCATCCACAATCCAAGTTTCATCAGCTTTTCCCAAAGCCAGATAGCCAGGGGTATGATAAACTAGTAACACATCAATGAGTTTATTTTGAACTAGCAATTTCAAAAATTATTTCCCATTCACAGTAGCAGCAAATGTTAACTGTGTCCTGCTACTAACACCCCACTATTGTCACCTTGTTGAAAATGTTAGATGGAGTTTTGGCAGGAGACTGTTGAAGCCATAGCAATATGAAGAATAAATATTCAATCAAAATATTCAAGTTCTAATTCTTATTCAGGGACAGGGCGATGCAGAGAACACAAGCCAAATGCAAGCCCTGGCCATCTGAGATTATTCTTTTTCTGAGGAGGGTGCCAGTGTAATACGGAGCTGACAGAGGTGGCTTCCTATAAAATCTCTCTTCAGTCTCTGCAGGATCGGGTGGAGGAATGACAAAAATATTGTTCTTGTTCCTGGCTTTGGAAAGTCTCTGAGAATCCCCCAAAATTAAGAAGCAAAATCTGGGGCATCCTTGAATATATTCTGAACGCGTACCAGCAAAAAAAAAAAGCTTTTTCTTTCAATCCCTTGTTTAGTAAGCTGAGAAAATGCACCCTAAATCATTTTTTTATTTAACTCGCCACTTATCCAATCTGCCATGTGTTTACTATAAAATGTACATAAACGTCAGTGTACAAACAAGGTGCACAGTGTGAAGTCAGAGATGGACACCTCTAAATCACTTATATGCAAGCAGATGTGTGCATTTGCACACACTTATTTGGAAATATGCGTGCCTTTGTTTACTTGTTCTTCAAAGTGAGACTGTCCTCTCACACAGGTCTGAAGGAGAAAAGCTGCTTTGCAGTAACTCTGCTGACTTCTTCTGCTTAAAGACTGAACTTGGCATTCAGCTTTTGTGAAGTTACATCAGGGCAGAACACATCCTTTGCTGTTCCACTTTACAGACAGAGAAATTTGTTATTTTAGAGAAGTGTATTGACTCTATGTGTCCAATTTTCTTCCTAAAGAACTACTTTTCTCAGAAACAGAAATTTTCTGAGTTTCTTTTCTATTTATGCATAGAAAGATAAAAAGAAGATAATAATCCTTACACTTTTTTATGTGTAATATTGATCAGTCTCTTAGAAATCAAATGTCAGTGGAACATTTGTTGTATATTCGTGACTGAAATAATATCATTGTATATTTCTACAAAATGAAGTTCACTTTCTCTGTAGCTTATTCAGCAGTGGTATTTTTCTTTCTTTCTTTCTTTCTTTCTTTTTTTTCTGACAGCATGCACATGCAACATGCATGAAATAGTATTGTAAACTTTGGGAGTTCACGAATCAGAGTTGACCCATCTCAGTGAACAGCTTTTGTCTTTTGAGCTTGTGTGTACTGCACATCCTTTCAGAACACAGTCCCAAATCGTAATGATGTCCCAAATCACAGGATTAATGTGTCTATGAACAGACCTCTTATGCCTCCAGAATGAAATACTCCTTGCTAATTTCTCTTCAAGACACCAGCTTAATTGCATTTTAAACAAATGGGCTGCTTTGCTGGCCAACTTTTAAATGAGATAACAGCAATGTTCACTCTCCAGCAGTGATGAGTGCTTTGCAGTAGATTCAAAACTCTGTTCAATAACAGGTTTAATCTCACACCAGCAGATTTACTGCTGAATAAACTGCCACTGAGCTCATAATTAGTAAAACAAAAAACCCAACCTACTAAATATTATTTTCCAAAGCAGCAGGCTATGTTTTAGTGGAAATTTTTAGTCCTATTCTTTGTGTGTTTTATTGATTTTATGTATGATATTGGGAATTCATGCTATGATTTAAGATAATGGTCTTTATTGATCACTTAAGCAGTTGTTTAGCTACATAGTAACAAAATGATGCTCCCATTCACGGAAATGTGATGCTGACAGCGGGGAGACCACAGTGCTTCCCTTCTTAATGTTTATTTCTTTTTTCCAGAAGCATATTCACTGCTGGAAAACAGCAACTGCAAACATTTGTGCTTTAGAAACAATCTTCCCATAATTTTCTTTGTTGCAGCTATTAGTGGCCAATTGTGATTCAGTGATACCCAGTTCAACAAACAGATGTTCCAAAGTATATTCTCTGTAGCATGAAAACAAATATTAACGAGGTAATTTGAACTATTGAAGAGAAGAAAATAGTGACTACAGAATTTCTAATGTTTGAAGTCATGCCCTTCAGTGTTTTCTTCTATTTAATGGCTGTTAATTTTCAGAATCTGTGTTTAAACACCAGAGGGCAAGTTGTCAGAAGAGCTTCATCCCAGGTTCAGGTTTGTGTATACATGCTAAATTTATACTCAGGAAGCAGAAAGTTGGAGAATGTAATTGGAAAATTTGGTCTCATGATTTTAAATCAAAGTACAGCAAAACAAAACAAAAAACTCCCAAGTGATGTAAAGTAGTTGGAAGGATATATTTTTTTTAATTAAAAAGTGGAGTGCACTAGTCCAACATCTGAATTATAGGGTAATGATTACTATTGCATTTTCGCATTGCATATGTTCTATTGTGTTAGGTAGCAGTAATTATCAGTTTAAGTAATTTCAAAAGTTCTTAAAATTTATGAAAGGAACAGCATCTAGAATCATAGAATCATAATGGCTTGGGCTGGTGGGGAGCTCAAAGATACCTAGTTCCAATCCCTGTTGTGGACAGCGGTTGTCACCATCGGACCAGGGCTCAGAGACCCATTCAGTGTGGCCTTGAGCACCTCCAGGGATGGGGCATCCACAGTTTGGGCAGCCAGTGCCAGTGCCTCACCACTGCTGAGTAAAAAATTTCCCCCTCGTGTCTCCCCTCTCTTAGTTTAAAGTGATACACCTGTATCCTATCAACATCAGACCTTGTAAAGTCATCTATCCTTCTGCTTATAAGTTCTTGTCAAGTACTGGCCTCAGTCAGATCTCGCAGGAGCCTTCTCTTTTCCAAGCAGAAAAAGCCCAACTACCTCAACTTTTTTCATAAGAGAGATGCTCCAGTTCTCTGATAATTTTGGTGGCCTCTTCTGGACCCACTCCAGCAGCTCCATGTCTTTCTTGTGTTGGTTGCCCCAGGCCTGAACTCAGTACTCCAGATGGGGCCTCACAAAAATAGAGGGGGGTCAATCACTTCCCTCACACAACTTGCATCTTCTGTTATATGAACTGGATCACACAGCTTAGTACCATCCATAAACTTGCTGAAGGTACACTCAATCCCACTGTCTGAAGATCCTCACATTGCTGAAGATGTTACAGAGCGCCAGTCCCAATGCGGATCACTGAGGGACTCCACTCATTACCATCCTCTGGCTGTGACCATTTAGCCCATTCCTTATCCATCAAATAGTCCAGCACTCAAATCCATATTTCTTCAATTTAGAGACAAGGATCTGGTGCAGAACCATGTCAAAGACTTTGCAGAAATCCAACTTCAAGACATCAGTTGCCCTTCCTTGTCCACTGATGCTGTCACTTGACTGTAGAAAGACACCAGATTGGTCAGGCATGATCTGCCCTTGTAGAAACTATACTGTCTGTCATGGATCATCTCACATGGATCTTAACATGGCTTTTGGGATGATGTGCTCCATGATCTTCCAAGTCACAGAGGCAAAGCTTACAGGCCTATAATTCCCTGGGTCTTCCTTTCTCCATTTCTTAAAAATGTGAGTGGTGTTTCCATTTCTCCAGTCACCAGGAACCTTGCCTGACAGCCATGACTTTTCAGATATGACAGAGAGTGGCAACCACATCAGGCAGTTCCTTTAGGACTCTGGGATGCATGTAATCCAGACCCATAGATTTGCACACATTCAGCCTCATAGATGGTCTCTGACTTGCCCTGTTCTTAAGTGGGAAGGATTTTGTTCCCCTGACACCCACCTTGTGGTTCAGGGACTTGAGAGGTGTGGAAAGCCTGAATGATAGTGAAAACAAGGAAAAGAATTAATTCTGCATGTCTATTGTTGTGATAGTGTGCATTATACACAGAACTGTGTTACCAAATAGAGACTGTGGCTGTGCTTAAATAAGTATATAACAGTTGCTTTGGTTCTTATTCCAAATTTCAAAGAAGGTGTACACCTGAAGAATCAGTGCTCTCCCTTGGCTCTTATTGCCTATACTGGGGAGCCCATTTTTCCCTTTGAAGGAAATGAGTGCATGAATATATGATTGAAAAGTATGCCTAATTTGACATCCAACTCACAGCTCCTTGAGCTCTCACCAGCCTTGAGTTTTGGTAGGCACTCAAGGAACTTCACAGAATGGGTTTGTTCCACAGTTTAGACATATTGAGATCCATCTTATGCCATATACAATGTGTCATTTCTTTGTTTGCCTTTCAGATTTCATAAAATTCTATTATGTCCTTACTAAGTTCAAGTAGGTATTGTTCAAGGCTACAAAAAATCCTGACATCTTACTCTATCTGAAATTCCTTTTCTGTTTCTATACAAGCAAGTTTTTGTAATCAAATAAGAAAGTATCAAAGGTACCATGAAGAAATATGAAGGATTCTAGCAAAGTTCTTCTCAAGGATGCAATTTGTCTCCTTGTTTGTCAATTACCATAGAAACAATGATCAGTGGCTGCAGAAGGTTGTGACACATTCAATATTTCTTGATATGATTTTTTTTTTCCAAAAAGATTTCCACTTAGATATATGAGAGAGTGCAGATACCTCTCCTTGTCTGAATAGCCTCTCTGCAGCTGTAAATCTACTAATGTACTGTAAGTGCATTCATTAATTCTTATGCTTCTAGGTTCCAAATGGAATAGTGGCATTGACTTACCTAGCCTGACAAAATGGAAACATTTTTTGTGTCATTTTCTGTTTCCCTTTCTCTAATAACTTTTGTCTGAATAAATCCTGAAACCAGAGAGTAGAGATAAAGTGAATGTCAGGAAGGGGGATTACTAAGAGAGTGGAGAGAGTATGGTGTCTTTTTCCATTCGGAATAGCACTTCCAATTCTCATACTGAATCAATTAGTATCAATAAAGCTTTTTTTTTTTCATGTAAAAATGAAAATGTATCCAACAGATTATCATCTCAGAGAATACTGAGTAGAATAGATGTGTCGAATACAACAACTCAGTTCATCAAAATATCAGAGGATTATTAAAAAAAAAAAAAAGTAAAATTTAAACATAATGAACAGTCTGTGCTTCAGCCTTTTATATGTGTCCCTCACGAAAGACATTGAAAATTTTATGTCTTCACCCTGCACTGAAGTTTTATCTGTACTGTTCTTAATTTGATTCTAGGCCTTCTGTGCTTTCCTGGTGATTGCTGCTACAGTAGAAGACTGATTTATAATAATCTTTTCTATATTTTGAACAAGAGACAAGGAATCCAAAATTCTGGTTTCATTTCTTGGCTTCTCCAGCACAGACTTTCTCAATGCCTGTAATAATTTAAATGTTTGTAAAATAGAAATAAGAATATATTTGCCTACTTAAGGGTTATGATGATAGACTTCTTATTGATGGAGAGTAAAAAAAAAAGATCTGTAAAAATCATGACAATATTACATAGATAGCTTTACTGATAATATACACTGTTTTTTCTTATACAAAGATGTTCTCTTTGTATATTATTTCTAAGAGCTAATGTTTTATATCAGATCTAGCATGTTGTACCTAAATAATATTTAGATTTCTCCATTCTCCATCTAGGAAAATTTATGTTTTGGAATTATTTGTTCATTGCTCTTGTCAGTGAAATGTATTTTTCTGGCAAACTCAATATTTTCAAGCTACAGTCCCAAAAATAAAAAATGCATTTTAATGTCTTCTTTTTTTTTTGTCAGCAGTATTGCCACATCTGTGTTCTAGGCCTGCTGCAAATTGCTCCTCACTCTGAGGAAAAATACATTCAAGCTCAAGAGGAAATGAGTTATATTGACTGGTGCTATTTAGTATATTTATGGGATATTCCAGATTTTTTAATATTAAAACATCAAAACTCTTGATGCTTTTAGAAAAGCCACTAAAAGATGTAATGTTTAAGAAAAGAACAGTGGAAGAGTGGTGGAAAGAAATTTTGAGAAAAGTATAGAGAGTTTCCCAAGAAATAAGAGAGACATTTACTGGAGGTATGGGAAATAAGAATAGGAATGGTAGGGAAGGTGAATGCCAGTGTTTTAAATAGAAGGTTTTAACTGAATCTAGAGAAGTGGAAAGTGCTGACAAAAGCTGAAGTGAATATTTTTATATAGAATATTCTCTGGTAATATTTCTAATAATAAAAATATGAGGAATGCAAATATGAATGATACAAAATGTGAACCGAAATTTTGTGTATATGATATGATAGTTCTATGGTCTTTTGTAAGAGACTGCTGCTTTTGAGTAATTTTAAGGACTATGCATGCTTATACATTATTATAAGCATTATTATTATACATTTTCTTCCTGTAGTAGGGCTGTAAATCTAATGTGTTCGCAATTCTGAAAAAGAAAATTAAGTTAGTCCTATTTTTCTCTGAACTCTGACTTTGTCACCCTGATAGTTCCATTTTGGGCTTGCCTTCTCTCTATACACTGGAATTGAGGTACCACAAATATTTGTTCCATTCTCTCAGAGAACACCTGAGAACTCACGTGTTTTCTATGTGCACGTTACAGAGGGTACCATTTCATCAGACATGATGCAAGCCTGTGCAAAAGCCCATTTAGTAGTTGCAAATTGTTGAACAAATTAATCAGTGGGAGAGATTAATATTTATACTGTTTTCACAGCCCTGTAAAAATGTTAAATATACTATGCAAAGTCCATTAAGTACCAACAAATACTTAAAGTTACAGCTTTAACTTACCTATTGTTAATATTGTGTTTTATATGTTACAAATGAATTCCTTTTGTATATTCAAAAAAATGAGCACTTTTAATTCATTCTTAGAGAAAAAATATCAAACATAATAGTTTTGAAATAAATCTATGATAGAAAAAGTGGTTTTGCAAAGGAAAACTTCATTTTGTTGCTAATTTTACCAAGAACTTTTCACTCCAGTTCAGTCATGTATACATACACTCAAAATCAGAAAAAGCAACTGCAGAGCTTCATGCTGAAATCTTTTGATAGTTCATTGATGAAGATATTTGCTAAGGATTTACATTGAATATTCTTCCTATTGTGTTATGTGATTCTGTGGATTGAAGCCTCCTCAGAGCTGCATTTTGCTTTGACCAAGAAATATATCTTACTTATGAAATTTTCAGTAGCTGAATTGGAAATAAGGCAAAAAAGCATCACAGGTGAAATGTTAGGAGACAGGACTCAGCAGCAGGAAATATATTAATGGCTGGTGGATAATTAGGAACCACTTCATGTCTCAGTGTCACTTTTGTCATGGGATTCATGCAATGAGCCTGGTAATACTTGCTCACAGTTGGATTTTAGTAGGTATTTTGCTACAGCTGCAGCTGCAACTGCTACAGAGTGCATGCATATGTGATACCATATATGCAGTGTGTATTTGGATTTGGCTGAAATGTTTTGCTTCTGTGTGAGTTTGGTGTTTCTCTTACTGTTTGCTATTTGCCATTTTGTAGTAGGTATGATTCCACCTTTCCTGCTCATTCTCAGATTTGCTCAGAACAGCCTTGGCTGATGGTATGAGAAGTTTCTAATTGTAGGGGGAAAGCTAGTTTTCCTGTACAGAAAGCAGTAATTGGAATATCAGTGTATGTGAATAAGGCTATTGATTATTTGCTATTATATTGCTCTTTATACAGCATTTCTTCTATTAGAAAAATATTCAGAATACAAAATGTGACTGATAAGGCAAAGGTTATGATAAATGTGGGGGAAAACATTTCTAGATACACTTGGAATACTAAGAAGCTCCTGCTGTTTTAGGAGGAATACTGAAACAGGGATGGGTAAATTACTTAAGGCATATGTAATATACCAAATTTTCAAACAATAAGATAGTATTTGCCTGTCCCGTTTATGTCATTGAGCTTAACCCTGGGCTACATTAAAGAAACCTATACTTCAGTTTCTGAATAAATCTAGTGTATTTTGACATTCAGGCACATACCCTTTTTTAGAAGAAAGAGTAGGTTAAAAATAAGAACCAAGATACTGGTATAGGGAACCTGAACTATCCCCAAAATAAAGCAGAAATGAACAGCAAAACTCCATAAGACTAAGTATATGTGTAAATCCTACCAAATGATGTAATAAATGTGATACTTAGGATATTTAGGAAAGGTATAACAATAGAAATAACCTTGAATGGAATGTGAAGAGTACAAAGAGTCTGTGAGGTATTGAACACCTTACATTTCTCCATTCTGAATTATTTCTGTAAATTTAAAGCTAACAATATACCAATACATCTTTGTTTGTTTTAATGTTATGTAAACTAAAGAAGCAGACACTTAAAAATTCAATTCAAAGTGATGTTATAAAGGAAAGAAAATGTTTTACACTGCTCATCCAGTAGTCTGGCTGCTGATGGTCTTGAATATCAGATACTTCTGGCAAACATTGATTGTCATCACTTAATCAAATTAAACAAAATCTGTTCTTGAAAACTGTGTTTTTAGTTTTTTTTAAGTTGTACAGAAGATTAATATAAATGAAGGACATACCAGGTTCTATTGTACAACAATATAAATGTTCCAGTGTATACATGTAAATCACTTTACTCAAGGATTTCTAGCTTAACTCAAAAACATCCTGTGGCATGAAAATTTCAAGGGAATTACCTCCTTAATTCTAACCAACTAAACAATACGTTATTTACTAGAACTCGTAAGATTTCCTACATTTATTAGATGCTAAACTTGTTTTCTATAATAAAAATTTCCTACATTAAGGTAGATTGAATAGACATTTTAATATATTAGTGATCTTTTTAGATAATAGGGAAGAAAAAAAAAACACTTTTCACATATGTAAGAATGCCTCTTTAGCCAAAAATTCATAAAAACTTCTGGTATGTAAAGTTATTGAGCATGCAAGGCTCTGTGGATGAAGAGCTCCCCAGGTATACATTGATGAGGGGACTGGAGCTGTTTGTGTCAATGGTTTGCAAATAATGGGTCTCTAGGAGAATTTTAAAATTGCAGTTTTCACTTCAGACTGTGGTGCTTTTTAGGATGAGCTGAGTTGCTATGAGGCTTGGCACTCTTCAGTGCACCTTAGGCAGCAGTTCTTATACTTCCATTGAGATTGTAACAGCTGGCCATTACAATCAATCAAGTGATATTTCAGGGATATTTTTTCTTCGATATTAAGGGAAAAAAAGAAAAAACAAAAGATATAACAATTGTAACTTGTTCCAAAAAGAAGACAGATTTTAAAGATTTAGCTTTGACTCTGAAAACAGGCACTTGCCAGTAAATCACAAACTAATTGTGTTTCTATTTGTAACACTGCAGGTTTTTTTTTAATTAATATATAAACACGCTCTCTCAACATCTTAGTACTAATTCTGTGTGGGTGTTAGTTGTGTGTTTCAACAGCCTTCTGCACATCTGAGTGCACTCAAGTGTAAAATGTATGTAAACTTCTGATCAGAACTTCATTTGCCAAATTGCTAAATATAATTTGGATTTTCCTTACTTTAAAACATACCTCCAAAGCAAAGAAAGGCATTGGAGAAGTGTGTGAAGAAAGCAGGATTCTGGCTAGACAGGACAGGCATAGGCTTTCAATTTTGGCCAAAAAGTAAAGTCTAGGAAAGCAATGCTATCTAACATAAATTTTCTGAATTCCTAAACTGGACTAGGAAGCAAAAGAGATATGATTTGCTTCCTTGAAAAATTCATCTAGAGACACAGCTTATGAATAAATCTTTCCACTCTTCACAGAGTAGAGTTTAAATAAGTTAAATTATTATTTTTGCATAGCACCTGTATCTTAATGCTTCAGTGCTCTACATTTTCTAGAGTAGCTAATCCTATATGAACGTAAACAGATACTCACTGAATAAACCCATGATTATTCTATGTGTAATAAAATAAGTTATTAATGAAACATTTTATTGAGTATTGGCAATTTGCTTATCGGCAACAAAGAAACAAATCATGAATGCACTAGTTATAATCACAGTTCTTAATGCAAAGCACATCCTACCTGGGGAGTACCTAGGTAACTACATATTTAGCTATTTTGTTGCTTAATGTCTTCAGGGACATTTAACAACTAAAGCATCTGTATGTAAAAGATCAGAACAGAGAAAATTACAGAGAAGCTATAGTATGATGTAAAAACAGTGGTAGCAGCATGTTTATACAGATAGATGGCAATTTTAGTCAGCTGGGTGCGTATTCTACATGATGCCAAATTTCATCTTTCCATTTGTTCATGAAGTAATGCAATTGACAATAATTCACATGGAAGATAAGGAACAGTAGGTTCAAAAAGAAAAGCTAACCATTTAAACATCCCAGCATTAGCAACTGCTGCTCTTCAGGGTTAATTCTTTCAGTGTATAAACATGTTGTTTTTCCCAAAAATATAAACCAAGGGAACAAGAAAGTCTCTTCTTAGTTAAAAGGTCAGTGAAAATGGCCTGTTGAAGCAGAGAGAATCCAAGCACTCTAAGAGGGTTACGTGAGGAGATCTGTTTCCTCCATCAGACAATAGTGGTCAGACTTTTGGTAAAACTGTATGTTTTTCCTCCACCATTAATTAAATGAATTTCTTGTCATTCCCTTTTCAGGACATCATGGATGACCTCCATGGGGACCAGTCTCACCAGAAATCAGGTTATTGTTCTGACTTTGATTGAAAGCACTGAGAAAAGTTTAAGATCTTTTATTATTTGTGTGATTGAGGGAAAGAAACATGGAGAGAGGGGGACTGTGTCTGGGACTTCATTTTTTGGAGGTTTAAAATTGATCAAAGCTCAGAAAGCTTTCAGGTGTACTTTTAGAATCAGTTCTGTCACCTCTGAAGTTTCATACTGAGCTCCACATCTCTATTTCTCACAAGAAATATTCCAAGTGATGAAGATGGTCTTACGAATACCATGATATTTCATTACTGTAAATAATTAAGTAGGACACAAAATAATTTTTGGCATATACTACATTTAAATATTTTACAATGACTTTAAATGAAAATTGCTTCAGGGTGATCACTTATAGACTATCAATTTGCATAAAAAAAGAGAAAGTTATTACATATGGACAGTTTCTAAAATGTGCACTGTGTTGTAATAACGCATTCGTGGAAATATCTTCCACAGCATTATCTTTTGCTTACTTGATTTTAGGATAACTACTAAGTTATGGGGAAAGGAGGAAAAAATGTTCTCCACTCTCCATCTTAGTAAAAAAAATAATATATATCTATTCATCTATCTATCTATATACATATATATTAATTATTAGTTCAAACAGCTCAGTTATCTCATATACAAACTCTGATTCAGATGCTTTCTCCAAAGTACTGAATTGAAATTCAAAAGGATGACACCTCTCAGCCATTTTCTACCATTTAATAATGAAACATTTGGTCATGATAACAATCTCCTCTAAATTAACGGAGTAGACTGATATAGCTGTATGAATGAAATAAACTGCATTATCAGATATTTTTCCTGGTCCTGAGGGCTTTGTCTTAGATTCCATTTTCTGCCACCTTCTATTTCATATAAGACCAAATTCACCATCATCACTGCAGACCTCCTAGTTAAGTTTCATCTTAGTCTTGTACTTTGTTCTCAAGTAGCTCCTCTCAGATGACTGTTTGGACAGATAGGAAAACATTAAAAGCTCTTGTCAAAGCTCTTAACATCTTATATTTCTGTTACCATAATAGTCTTTTTTCTGGCCTTGACAAGTATATCATGTCCAAGCGAATGCTGCAAGGAATCCTATATGTCTTTTTTATCACATGAGTATATTATAGTTTGTCCTCCCCTTCACAGAATCACAGAATCACAGAATCACCCGGGTTGGAAGGGACCTCAAGGATCATGTAGTTCCAACCCCCCTGCCTAGCAGGGCCACCAAACATACACATTTAGATCAGGTTGCCCAGGACCCCGTCCAACCTGGCCTTGAACACGTCCAAGGACGGGGCATCCACAACCTCCCTGGGCAGCCCGTTCCAGGGCCTAACCACTCTCCTCGTAAAGAACTTCCCCCTAACATCCAACCTAAATCTTCCCTCCTTCAACTTGGATCCATTTCCCCTAGTCCTGCTATTGTCAGCCCTTATGAAGAGTTTACTCCCCTCCTGGGTGTAGGTTCCCTTCAGGTATTGATAGGCTGCAATGAGGTCGCCCCGCAGCCTTCTCTTCTCCAGGCTGAACAAGCCCAACTCCCTCAGCCTGTCCTCATAGGGGAGGTGCTCTAGCCCCCTGATCATCTTAGTCGCCCTCCTCTGGACCCTTTCCAAAATCTCCATGTCTTTCTTGTACTGAGGGCTCCACACCTGGACACAGTACTCCAGATGGGGCCTCACAAGAGCCGAGTAGAGAGGGACAATCACTTCCCTGTCCCTGCTGACCACCCCTCTCCTGATGGAGCCCAGGATCCCATTTGCCTTTCGATTTGCCTGCCCTTCTGTTGTCAGCTGCTGCCTTCCATTATACTCTCATTGCCCACTTGTTAGATTTTCAATTAAGCACTTTTATGCTTTCTTCTGTGTTGACCCAATACTTGAAACTTGCCACAAGCATTTAAAAGATGACCTCATTAAATTCTAGTCCTTAAAACTCTCCCTTGTTATAATGCCTATAAAAGAAATAAGAAGAAATGTCAGGCTGAGGTTATTTTGTGAATGTTGCCTTTCTTACTTCCATGCTTTCCTTGTACACCTGTCACTGCTTAGATCTCTCTGCTCTCTCCAGCCTGATGACTTGTTTTACACTTTCTGGGAAATTAGTGCTTTTGTCCTCTTGCATGGCATATATTCACTCTATAATTTGGGGTCTCACATTGTGGCAAAAGAAAGATCTGTTTCAATAAGTAATTACGGTTAGGAATGGAGTTGTGAACGTACATACAGCTAGACTGGTTGAAGTTTTTACTTGCTTAAGCTTATCCATCTTGCACAAAATTGGCATATGTGAGAGTATCTTAGTTTTTAACTGATCTTCCTTAGCTTTTAAACCTGTTTTATCTATTTTGGATATTTAAAGCTAGATTTAAGCTTGAAACATACAATAACAACAAGATATAGAGTTTTTGGAGATGTTCCTTTTAGGTCTCTCTTTTCGGACAAAGTAGATTCCTCCCTGAGGAACCTTGCCATTAGTACGCCTTGCAGTGGTTCCCTTTGAGTATGGATTCCGTTCTGCAAGCCAGAGATACAGCAAATGAATGCTGTAACAGTTCTGTGCTGCTGCAGTAACTAGATTTTGGGTCTAGCAATAAAATGCTCAGCACTCCTCCTCCAGTTGATTCTTCAGGAATTGCTTGTTTTATTTGGTTTTTACATTTTTTTCCTAACACAAGGAAAACAACCTTCAGGAGCATAGACATTTCTAGGCCAATAAAGTTGCTACTGTATGAGACAGAGGAGAGTCTTATACATAAGTCCACACTATTATAGCGTATTCACTATACAGGAACATATATTATTTTTGGCTGTGAGAAGGGTGGGTGCTGAGGTGACACAGAACACATAAAAAACAAGTTAAATAGTATTCTGTCAAACCTATAGATGTCCAATGCACGTACATCCTCAAAATTTTTGCTAGTAAAAAGTTTATTAGACTTAGGCATTAAGCCTCTAACTCTCTATCCTGATCCACTGATTGCTGTCTTTTCATTTTGCCAATAATATTTGAGCTTACTTTAAACTCTACTGTAATTTGTGGGGACTCAAAGTGCTTTAAATTACTTACCTGACTGCACTTTGTGTGAAGAACTCCATCCTCTCAGCTATTTTAGATTAACAGTGAATTACAGTTCACTTCAATGCAATTAGGCCTAATGAGGTGCACACGGAGACTATTGGGCCACTATGTAACCACATTATATGGGCTTGCTAGTTGCTGTTTTAATCAATTGCTTTGACCTTTGATTGCACATAGCACAAAGAAGTTCATTGCCCAGATACTTATTTACCTGAATACAGTGAGAGATGACAAAAATTAGCCTCTGATCAGGAAAATCAGGTTCTCTGAAAAAACTTTACAAAAGAAATCCCACTTGCAAAATATTGGTTAAAATGATTGGTCATATCATAGGAACAGTTAAATATTGCCATTAACATTTTACTTTCATTTCTGCTATGACTTGATCTTGAACTTATGCTTACTCTCATTGGCTGCTTAGGAACCCAAAGTTACATTTCATAAGAAACAATTTCTTTATATCAGATTACATTGTGGTAATGGAAATCAAGCATGACCTCATGTAAGACTGTTGAAAATAGGCAGGATTCTTATAAGACAGTTTTTTTTTAACTGTATGCATTTCTGATTCTAATTTACAGAATTGAACTTTTACATCAAGTTGGTGTTACTGAAAGGAGAGAGTTAAATATGGTGTTAAAGCTATGAGAGATGAGTGGTTTGTTTCCAAGGGAAATGTTCCAAACATAGCAAAATGAAAAATAATAGGACTATTTCTACAGGTTTTACACAGATATATGTATATTGCTTCCTACATAATCGCTGCTCTTTGTTCAGTTTCTTGAACTTTGCTTTGCATCTTATCATAAACTCTTGTTTTTAAGATAACCCCACCAGGCAGCTAAGCACCACACAACCTGTTACTGAGTTTTATGTTTGTCTTAATGAAGGAAAAAGAAACAACAACAACAAAAAAGTAGTTTGGTACTTGTTAGAAATTGCAGGTAATTTTTAAGTTAATTAGAAATAAATACATAGCTTTCAGTAGGGCTTATTGTTGTCTTTGTACCACAAAATGTGGATCTCCCCAGAGCAGCTGGTAAGTTTACCTAATCAATATTTCCACTTAAAATTAACACCTTTGTAGTCATGTCTTTCAGTCTTTAAGAGCAAATATTTGCAAGTAATGTCTGAAAGAATTTTCATTAGTCATTTCAAGTCTGAAATGGCTCCTTTTTATAAGTCTCTATGGTATGTTTGAAAATTATTGTCTTACGACTTTCAGAGCAGCTTCTGCACCACTCATGAAAGGGCATGAGTAAGATGTGTTACCTAACAGGAACCTTAGCATGAATTCTTGGTTATGAGTCACACTAAGAAACAATGCCTTGATCTTCCCTTGAAACTGCAAGCATGTAAACTTCCTTCTTCTTATTGTGCTTAGCTTCTAAATGAAAAAAGTATTTTTGTATTTTAATCAAATAATATCATAGAAAATCATAGTATATTACAACTGTGTGAAAGATGGCAAGGAAGTAGATAAGACTTCTGGTGATTAAATGAAATAACAAACATTTTATAGAAGGTGCCAGATTAGACAAAAGTCTATTTATTTCTCTATATGTGTTTGTATGTGTGTGTATATATATATATACATACGTATAAATTATAGTAAACTTGTTTTATACTAACCTAAAAGTATTCAAACCCCTTGTATATCTCTGACACATTAATGATTTTTCATATTCAAAACAAGTACTTAAATACATGGAAAATATATGGGAATACTATCAGTTAATAACAGATTTAAATATCAGTGGATTGTATGGCCTTCTGGTAATTGCTTAATGTATGAAGCACGTTGACACGCTTGCAGATGTTTTATACTGGTATCTTCCTGTCATACAGTCTTCCCTTTATTGTATATGGCTACTATATGAACAAATGTTACAGTTCAAAGAATTGTCTGCATCTAATGAAGTCTGTTTGATATTAAAATGAAAATGAAAAATCCTGAATTATATGGGAGAAAAATGCTTGTAGCCCAAGAAATAAGTATCCTCAGATCAATGTAAGCTATTTTGCAGTGAGTTAAAAAGCTGTTCCCTTAAGACATAATTTTGATTACAAATGTCTTTAATTATCTGTTCCTTGGATTTTTCACCTGTACTTCACAGTAACTGATATAGGTGACAGCACCAGAACTAGTCTTATCTAAAGTAGCCTTTCCTATGCAGTTGGAACATATTTTTATTTTGTATGTCTGGTACGTAAGGTTCTTCCATTGTTTTCATACCAAGAATTAAAGAGCGTGGAAAAGTAGAATAGATATTCCTTCTTTAAGGCCTAGGCTGAGATGTTAGCTTGTAAAGGACCTATATGTAAATATACAATGTGAAATGCACATGGGCTTGACTTGTATTTGAAATCCCTTCCTTTTTTTATTGCAAAGTTTGGTTGATATCAAAGGCCATCTGTTTCCTGCAGTGCAGAAACATTCAGATACTGAGAGAACAGAATTTTAATCTGTTCAGTAAACTACAATTTAAATGTTTGTTTCACGAATCTCAATAGTTTCAATACTGAAATTTTGAGTACAGTGATTTTCTGCTTGTTTGTATACTTATGGTCTGTTATGATATATATCAAAGAAATGAAGCATGCCACAGTCATTCTGCAGTGGCATCATTTCAGACTTGTTGAGGATACCCAAATCTCTAATATCATTTGAGGGAATGAGCTGAATCTGATGTGAACCACATTTCTCTCAGTAGGAGCATGTTCTTAGTAGGTGAGTAGCATTCAAATGAAGTCCTTTATACAGGGTATATACAGCCTCGGTACCATAGCTAGCTGGCTTAGTCTAGAAGATGTGTAAAATGTAGATCATCTTGAGAATCCAGATCATTAACTCTCAATTTCTCACATAACAGAGTGACTGTTGCCTTAGCCCTTGTATTTGAAATGCTCCTGTATTCAAGCATGTTTTGTTAAAGTTTGAACTTTCAAAAACAAAGTTTAGAGGAAATATTTAATAATTTGAGTATAATGTTAGTACACATAAACACTAGATTCCTGTTGTTTCGTTTAGCTGTGTGGGGCACTACTGATGGTATAACTTGAAAAATTGAGGTTTTGTTGTTTTGGTTTTTTTTGTAAACATTTTCATTACCTCCTTTCCACATATAGAGTATATGTTGAATAGTAACCAGGAATCATTTCAAAAGGGAAAAGTTTTAACAAAGTTATAAAATAATTGATAATTGCCAGGTCAACATTCTGTCTCAAAAGATTAAATCTTAAAGATGAAAGAATTCTAAAAAGCTGTGGCACAATATTTTGATTCCTTGAGTCTATGAGCCTCATGCTCTGTTACATCAAAAATTCTAATCCTGAATGAATAACTCTACCTTTATATTTGAATCTAATATAATTTAGATGCCATACAGAAGAAAAAAGTATTCAGCTGTAGTCCATATCAAAGGCGATTTAAATGTCCACAAAGGAAGTATCAATTCTTAAGACATTTTTGTCATTATAAAAATACCCTCATACCTTTTCAGCTTTCAGCATGCTGATTATCCTTAAATAATAGCATTTTAACAATGCTGAACTGAAAGGTAGTGGCACAAATTTGCTAATGATTATATGTACTTTATTGGCAGACAGTTTTCTTAATTGTATTCCTTATCTAGTTCTTGAAGCTAAACTAAAAATTTTAAAATAAAATACTGTTCTCTTAGACACTCAGATAATTTTACTTCATTTATATAAAATATTACCTGTCAGTGTGCTTCTCCACAAATATTAAAACTTCTTACTTCTATGTAACATAAAATGTGTAATTAAATATTTTGGATAACAGATGGAAAATTTGCCTGAATCATTATTGTTTATTTGTTGTTCTGTTTGTTTGGGTTTTTTGTTTTGTTTTTGTTTTTTTCATGTGAAAATAATAATAAAGAATAATACTTCAGGAATGTTTGCAAAACAGCATTTTTGCTTTAAGCCCAATTAGAACAAAAAGCACAATAACACATTATAATATAAATCTGACTTGTAGTTTTCCTTCAGGAGACATTCAGTTTTTAGTTTTAAACAAGTCCCTTAGAAGCTTTAGGGTTCTTAGGATGCCTAGAGTCAATTTTGAACAGTTTTGCAACTTACTACAGGGAATCTTAGTTCAAATTCAACAAAACACTGAAACAGGTAGTGCTTTGTAGAACTTAATTTCATTAAAGGATCATCGGTGTGAAACCTCGGTGAGAAGCATATAATAAAATATATTAACCTGAATACAGTAAATATGAAGAATAGGTCTCTCATTTTCGATTG
This sequence comes from Tetrao urogallus, assembly GCF_951394365.1. Classification (NCBI taxonomy): domain Eukaryota; kingdom Metazoa; phylum Chordata; class Aves; order Galliformes; family Phasianidae; genus Tetrao; species Tetrao urogallus. Next base: position 12,901,151 of record NC_136818.1, on the reverse strand, counting down.
CAAGAAAAAGTTGTACCTTTTCACATTATCAATAAGTATAACAATATGGACTGTGACAGAAAGCAAAATTACTAAAATACATTGCTGGACTATGAGATTATAAGATAAAAATTATTCTCTGTCAGAAGTTGCTAGTTGCAAATAAAGGTTCTAATTATGTGATTTTCAGTTGAGAGAAATTCTGCTAAACTTGGCTTTCATGGCTTCCTTCTCCAGAGATGTAGTTCCTTTAGTATTTCCAAACAAATTACTAACTACAGTAGGGGCAAAAAAATTTTGTTTTGTGGGTTTTTAGCATCAGATGCTGATGGTGTCTTGTTTACATTTCAATTTGATGCTTCTGATCTGTGACAAATAGTATGACAGCTTTTACGCTAGAAAACCACAAATGATGTTATTGAGTGCTCTCATGATGATTTAAGATAGGGGGAAAAAAAAAAAAAAGAAAATAAATTCCTGACACATGCAGAGTAGAACCACCTCAATACGTGATTCTAGATAGCCAGAGAGCATATTTTTGTTAATATTAAACAGTCCTACTGTTCTGTGAATGATGTTCCTTCAATATCATTCTCCATCCAAATTATATGAAAATATCACTCTTCTTCCATTTGAAGGTTAAAGTTTTGGAGCTTATGTCATAATGGCAATATAGTTATACAATAGAAAAATGTTAGACTTAGAAAAAGTTTTGAATATAACTTATTTCATCAGGAGCTCCAAAAAAATGAACCAAAATTCATAAATACTATTTTTTTTTTTTAAAGACTGTCAATGACTAGGTTACTATTGTGACACTAAGACACATCATTACTATTATGCTTATTATAGTATCTTTGTATATTAGTCATAATTAAAAAGCTTTCAGACACTATTTGTAAAAGCACTTTTCTTCTTGTTCACTGTATTGGTCAGCTTAGAAGTTAAAAAAACATTATGATATAATTTAAAACTGTGATTTTAATTCTGTTCAGAGTCTTTTCACTTCAAGAGTCTAAGGGAGCCTGTAGTCACCTAAATTCTGCATTTAATTAACTCATTATAAATCTAATATTTCTAAATCACAGAATTTCAGGGGTTGGAAAGGAACTCTAGAGATCATTGCATCCAATCCCCCCCACCTACTTTTTGTTCCACTTTATTTAATCTGGTAAAGTGGGATTAACAATGAAATAAGTGGGTTTTTTACTTCCTATACTTTGGGAGAATAGGAATAAAAATTGGCTTTTTTTTTTTAATAAATAAAATCCATACCTTTGTATTACTTGTACACTGTATTCCATTAACTTTGTATTCACTGTACAGCAAGCTTGTATCATTACTAAGAATACAAGAATACAAGAACCATGAGAATCACTTAACAATATGAACCTATGATCTTGGATTTGAAGGTATTTGTGTTGCATACTGCTAAGGAATCAGTATTTCAGTTTTCTTTTGAAAACGGTGCACTGGATTTGATTATTTTCTTTGGCATAATGTATCTAAAGGTTCTCGCCAAATGATTTTGAATATTTATAAAGTTAAATAAATCTTTAGGTTTACACACACTTTATCTGAAAAGATATTTCTAATAAATAATTTGTATGTTTCTGAAAGGAATAGACTGAAATTTTAGGATCAACCTGTTAATACTAATGACTTTCTCTGCCAGTGTATCAGAACATGTACATAAACAGGGCCACTCATATGTACAGCGGAAGGTATTGCTCTTGGCAAGCCTTAGCTGGAAAAATGATAACACTTATATCTCGTCACCACAGCACAGCGCTGTAAGGTCAAAGCATTTGTTCCATGTTACTTTCCCTATCTTCTTCACTTTGACACAGTGCACTAAAAAGATATAGACCTGCTGTCACAATCCCAGTAGATCAAGTTGTTGAAGTCAAATTTTTTCAACCCCTTCAGGGCAGAAGCACTGTTCTGGCAGCCTTGCTAGAGAGCCAGATGAGCCCTCAGTACATCATATAGTCACTTTATTACTCTGTCTAGTGCTGATGGAATACATCAAAAGTAGAAAAGATTATTGTGCATAGTTACTTCACCATTTTTTCCTTCCCTAAGGAGATTTGGCAGAGTGGGTAGGGTTGTGTGCTGACAGTATTCACCATGCTGATTTGACAGTTCCTTTCTATATTGTGTGTTATCCTTTGCCTTTCTACAAGCCCTTAGTACAATGCCTCTCTCTTTCACCCGTTTCAAAATTTGTTGATAAAGTATACCACATGCTAAATAATGTGAATGAAAATAATACGTTTTCATAAGTGTTTTCTTACAGCTGTAGTTTAAGGCTAACCTTTCTTATAGTGCTAGTTAATGCCAGGTAGTTTGAATTTTTTTCTTCATTTCTTGCCAGCTCTCCTGAGAACAATCTTGTGTCTTTCTTTTGGTAGGGGTTGGTAAGGCTATCTCTGTTACTTTCTTTCTAGTGGGCTGGAGGCCAGCATTCGGGAAGATTTTGTGCCCCTCCGTCCTTTGATGTTGTACACTAATTTTAGAGATCAAATTGCCCCTCATTCCAAGTCATAATCTGGCTTTAATTTACCTGAAAACATAAACATACTGGTATTTCCTTATCTTGAATATCAGTATGCTGCAGCATCTCTTGGAGTGAGAAAAATATTTTTCTAACATAAAATTTGGACAGCACAACATTCCATAATAGAATGGTTTTAGCTGGAGGGAACCATTAAAGTTCATCTAGTCCAACATCCTTGCCATTGTGAAATAGGTTTTGGTTTTTTTAGGTCCAGTTATTCAAAGCTTTGTCCAATACAACTAATATGAAAAGAATTAGACACATCTTCACTATCTCACAGAAGAAAAAGAAATTAAAAAAAGAAAAAGTAGGATTAACTTTAAGTAAATACAGAAATCTATCCCACACTCACTTGCGCACTAAATTTCCATTTGCAGTTTGAACTATTTTTTACAGCAAGGATAACGTGGATATCCTAAGCAATATATCTTTTGAAATCTAATTTAATAGTAGATATCTTAAAACAAGAGGCAGTATTGGAATAAATCTTGGAAGTTTCTTTAGTCACTTGCTGGGCAACACGTCATTTGGAGAAGATTACATCATAGTGAGAAGTTTATGGTGACAACGCACTCTTGATAAAGTCCTCTTAACTTTCATTAAATTAAAAAGCTTATGATAATTTAGTTTTGGTAATTTGCTTGTGTTTGAAGAAAGTACATGCTTATGATTTAACACCCTGTGATTCCTTGAGAGTGTTGAAGATGGGTTTATTGCATACATTTTTCCTATTTAAAAATAAAACCAAGCTGAAAAAAAAATGTCCTTTTGCTCTCTTGATAATGGTGTAAATTACTATTTTACCAGAATTGCTGCTGCTAGGAATAATAGTGTAGAGATAATAAAGTTGATTATAAGGTATCTAATCCAGTCCAGAAGGTGTTAATTAGGTACTTCTTTTTCCCTCATTTCTTCCTGCAATTTTACGTATCCCAACCATTCATTCTTCTAGATGATAGAGCTGATAGGATTCACTTTAGAGATAGAGTTTTGTAAATAACACACAAATGTACAGCTTTTCAAGCCAAGAGGAAAATGACTTCTGAAACAAATCAACTCCTTACCTCTTGTCAGAAGTGAGAGGGAGCTGATAGGGGATGGCAAGAGGTCTCAGTTTTTTGTTTCAAAGAGAAATGATGAGATTTTTAATTTTTAAATCAAGAACAACAACAAAATAAAACAATTACATTTTTTAACTGCTGTGCTAATAAGTCCTCATGATCTGCCATAACAGAAAGAAATCAAGTTTTGTTGATGCATATTTTCATTTTATGATTGGTTTTAATGCCTTCAAATGCTTTACTTGGAAATTTGGTATCCGAGAAGATCTGTTATTGATTTATGAGGCTGGGGTGCAGAAATCTGAGTAATCCTAAGGACATATGACTCCACTAAAGATGACTTTATATTATTTTAAGTTTACTGACATATCTGATTTTGCTGAAGTAATCCAAAATCAAATCATGCCTATATTTAACATGTATAAGAATTTTTTAGTAGTTTTCATGTATTTGTTATTTGGAAATTTTTCTTACTATGATTGGTGACCAGTGAAAACTGGTCAAGATTTACACTGAATTGAAAGTAACCTATTGTTGTGTAGGTAATGTTTGCAAAAAGATTCCTCATTAAATCCAGTATATTAATAAAAAATATTAACAATGTTAGCAGAACTTAGAAATAATTGACCACTTCTAAGTGTGCTCTCACTGGAATTATTTTTTAATCAATAACCACGTCAACACACGTAAACCTTTACTATCAAGGCTTTAGGTTTTTGTAAAGCCGTTATAAAGAACCAGATAAATGCACCATGCCTGAGTTAAAGGCACTAGACTGCAGAATCAGATGTGCTGCCTTTCTTTCTGGACATGCTTGTAGAAATGGAGAATGTTGATCTCTTGGAGTAGCTCATAATCCTACAGCATTTGAAGGTTTTGTGAACTCTACTGGGGAATAGTACCAATTTGGTTTTGATCATAGAATTGTATCTGTTTGGTGGGGTGAGACAACTAACTGCTTCAGTAATAAGATTATCATATAAAAGATGATCACCACACTAAAATAAATAATAAATGTATATAAAAAAATAAATAGCTGATGTTTTCTGAAGGGCAGATGTGTAACCAAAGTAGACAGAGAAATCTTTCTGGATACCACAATGTAGAAAAGGATGAAATTTGAGATGGTGTGATCTGTACTCTATTTTAGGGATCAGGAGTACATTATCCATCTATTTCCCATCTTATTCAACCTTCAAGAAATCTTAAAAGCTGCAGTGGAGTAATGAGTAGCATAGTAATAATAATAATGATAATTATGAAAACATAATTACACTAGTATGAACTATTAGTTGAAATATTTTTTTTTAATGTAATAACCTCCTTTTTGTTGCAAGTGGCCACAGAAAGCTTGCTGATGTTCTCTGTATGTTTCTGTCTTTGTTACAGTGTCCACCTTTGGGGGGTGGTTGAATAAATAAATGTGCCTTCTTAATCATATACAGAATTGGGTGAGGAAACAATGAGGGGTACATTGTAAGATTCATACCAGTATGCATTCCTTTTTAATTTTTGAGGAACCAGCCTATACAGAGTAAGCATGCTCAAATTAAAGTTACAGAAAGTAGTATAGAATTTTTTTTTTTTTCTGTGAAAAGAAATGGTTCTCTACAGCCACATAACTTAAAAGACAAATAACAACATTACCTCTCAGTTTCATTTTGTAGGAAAGCAACATATTATGTGGAACACTTAATTTGTCAAAACATTCTGGCAGCTCTCATCAAAAGACCAATATAAACTTTGCTAGTTTGGCTCATTAGTTGAAAATTGGCTCAGAAAAGGTCATGGGGAATTAAAGGTTACAGAACCAATAATCAAAGCAATTAGCTATAACTTGAGTCTTCTGAGCTGCCTAAAAGAGAAAGCAGACCTGACCTTGTCAAAGAGAAGAAGGATATTAAAATTGCATACCAAGAAGAAACACAGGCTAATAAACCTATGTAAAGCACTGCGGAATTTTTGTTGTTGCTTTTTTTTTTTTCCCCCATTTCCAAAGATGTTATTTCTGGACTAAGCTCCCTATATGTTTTTAAAATTTCTTATTCACTGTGAGGATTCATATGCTTTTTAGATTGTGATAGTAGAGGCATTAAAGTCTCAGGGTCTGATGTTTCTCAGGAGCTCTGCTGTAAACCAAAAATAACTTCACTGAACTTCCTTGAGTTACATCAGTTTAAAAGTGGTCTGAGAGTAGAAACAGGCTGTTAATGTCCAGATAGACTGATTAAAACAATCTATACTATGCAATTGAAAATGTATACTAAGTATACTACATTGTCAAATGCTTCTTAGTGCATGTGCACATCAAATTCTTCATTCCTGCAGCAATTAGCCACTTTTCTGGCTTTCATAGACTATCCAAAGTTGGAAGGGATCCCCAGGGATCAATCATCAAGAACAACTCTTGGATCCACACAGGACCACCCAAAATTCAAACTATATTTCTGAAGGTATTATCCAGTCTCTGGCAGGCTTGGTGCCATGTTCCAGTGCCCCACCTCCTCCCACTGAAGAGCTGTTTCCTAATACCCAGCCTGACTCTCCCTTGATGCAACTCCATGCCATTCCCTTCTGTCACTGGGTTCTGTCACTTTTATGGGAGAGAAGAGATCAGATCCTGTAGTTCTGTTCCTCTTGTGAGGAAGCTATAGGTGGCTATGAGTCCTCTCTTCAGCATCCTCTGCTCTGGACTGAACAAACCAAGAGAGCACAGCTGTTTCTTATACTCTATGCCATCTAGGCCTTTCACCATCTTTCCACCCCTCCTTGGGATGCTTGCTAATCACTTCATGTCCATCTTGTTTTCTGGCACCTCAACCTGTACCCAGAACTCATGGTGAGGCTCAAACTTCCTGAGTCAGATCAGAGAAGAACACAACTTTTCTCCTGCAACATGATAATGCCATGTCCCTACCAGTTTGAAGACCATGGACCATATTGCTGGTTCTGGGGAGATTTAGGTTAGATATTAGGAGAATGTTTTTCACTCAGAGGATGGAGACGCACTAGAACAGGTTGCCCAAGGAAGCTGTGGATGCCCCGTCCCTGGAGGCATTCAAGGCCAGGCTGCATGTGACTTTGGGCAGCCTGGTCTGATGGTTGGCGATCCTGCACATAGCAGGGGGTTGAAACTAGGTGATCTTTGAGGTCCATTCTAACCCAGGCTGTTCTATGATTCTATGATTCTGTGATGATTTATGAAGAGATCTGTAAGTTCTATTTGGAAAGCTGGTAAAACACACTTCAAAGATGAAGATAGCTTTCTATTCCCACCTTCCCTCACCCCAAAAGAGAAGAAAAAGAAAAAAAAAAGCACAGTAGAGAGGAATTCTTCACTTAGTAGAGTATGACAGTGTAGTAGCAAACTGCCTAGTTTGCTTACAGTTGCTTACAGTAATATAAGGAAATAGACTTGAAGTAAAAGACATCAGGCTTTTTTAGAAGATCAACTTTATTATATATTTTCTTGAAGAGTAATAAATACTATAATATAGTAATGAATCTTTTTGTTTTCAATGATTAAATTCCATCCAGCATTTCAAAATTCTGAAGTTTGAGAGGAGGCGTTCAGCAATTTCTATACTCTTGGACTGTATGAAATTCATGAATATATGTTGTTTATAGTATACAAAGGTAATATAGATTTATGCATTTATGTCACTTGAAAAATATCACTAGGGATCAGCTTCATTCCAAAAAACCATAGGAAAGGAAGAAGTGTTAAAATCATTCAGTGAAATAGGAGTTATACTGTTGTTGTTTTTACTGTCAAAAATATATATAGCTGCAAAAAATATTCATATGAGAATTAGTTATTTTTAAGGAAGTGGTGTGTGTAACTGGGAGATAGATGTCAGATTTCAGTAATGATAAAATAAAGTGAAAAGTAAAAGTGGTATACTATGTAATAAATTTGGATTTTTTTAGCTCCAAATATCAATTAAAGACAGATAATAAACACAGTTAATAAATTGTATGTTAGATCTCCAGATCTAATAGAACACAAGCATTTATTTGGAGTAGAATGGTCTTGTTACAGCTAGTATAATATCTAACATGTTCAGCTTCATAGAAATCATTAATGTAGAAAGGGATTTGATGAGAAATGCTGGTCAAATTACAAAAACATGCACCAGAATAGAACCTAAGTGTTAGGATCCCTTGTAAATAATACTGTACTATGATTATTTATCTATAGCCTGTGAGTAACTTTATTAATTAAAAAATAATTATTTAGTACCTGTATTCACGTCTAAGGTCAAATAAGGATATCAAAATTTGAGAGAGGGAGGAGATATCTTGCAAAAATTACATCTTCCTTAAGTTGAAAACTACTGAGCATTAGTTCTCTTTGGTTTTCTGATGGTGCGATTTTGCAAAATTAGAAAGGCAAATACATTTTAAGATTGAGTTAACTCATTGGTAAATTAGACACACTCTAAAACTGCATCATTATAATTTGTTATATATGAAATACTGCACTGTAATCAATCCAGCAGGAGGTCAAGACAAATTTAAAAGGAAAATTTCAAGCAGCTTCCTGAATTAGCCTGGTTTCTTCATATTTAACTGATTCCACAAAAGGGGGAGGGGAATTTAAAAAAAAAAAAAAAAAAGGAAGAGGAGGAAATATTATATAACTGTACGATAATAGAACGTGTCAGGATTTATAAATCTCATATCTTGGTCTTTATTGATCAGAAGCTGATCATAGCAACTGAATTAATAAAAGTATAGTTTAAGCCATTCACAAATCATGCTTGGATATAAGTGAGAGTAAATTTTATTGATTTGTTGTGTCAGCTCTGAGAGAAATACACCATATGTTCAACATATGAAAATAGCAGAAACAAAACTCAAAAGAAATTCCTCTACCCTATCAGCCAATAAAGTTTTAAGTTTATTAGTAAACTATTGAGTGGGGCTAATACAGCATACCCATAATATCCTGTTGTCTAAATGAACAACACAAAGAATGTTAAAATCTGTTAAGAATAGTGTTTTTCTGATAAACAACTTGTTTAAAACATAAAGTCTGTTTGCCAATATTTTAGTTTTTGAATTATTTTAAGTATATTTTCAATAGGAAAAAGCAATGAGAATTGTTTTCCTGCGGATGTCTCTTATATGCATCATTCCTGCTATGAAAGCATAACATTCCAGTGGGAAAATAGTTGTAACCAGATATGGTAGGCCTTCATCTTCTGAAAGTGTTTTCCAAACATGTTTTTAAGGCTCTTAGGAGTCTTCTGCATCATATCATGTCAACTTTTAGTCATAGGCCAAAGAACGTTTTGTTTCTTAGATTAAGATACCACACAAAAAAAAAGGTATTTGAGAAATCAAAGAAGTCATGCAGTGTAGATATATGGTATGAAAAGTAAGACTTGATGCTGTTATACAGAATTTTAATGTAAGACCTGCGGTAGTTAGGAATGTATTATATTAAAAATATGCTTATGTTTATTTAATACCTAATCCTTAAGAATGGGAAGAATATGCACTTTGTTTATTTGATTTCTGGATTAGGAGTAATTGCCTTCTATGTTTATGTTAAACTCACACCCCAATACCATCACCAGGTGAAATTGATTTTCTCATCTTGCTTTTGTCAGATTCAATTTTGCAGAGATGTAGAACTTCACAGTTGTCATATTTAGACCTTTTTCCTGGTATTTGTATGTATGTTGGTAATAATTATTATCCTACTGGTCAATTCAATACAAGGTTTGAGAGTTTGTAAATGGTTTTAAAAACTGAGAGTTTTCTGAATTGCAAAACTGTTTAATCATAATAGGAGTGGTACAAAATAATGTAAGGAAAAGCTTACCACTTCTTTTAAGAACTTTTCCAATGTAACTTTTATTTGTTCCAGTTTATACTCAATCTGCCTCTTTTCTTTTAGAGAATGGCTTTAAAATGTTTAAGGTGGTCTGTATCCATTTGTTCAGTCAGTTCTATTGCTTTGGAAAAGAGCAGAAGAATTGGACTTCTCAGCATGAAGATTGTTTACTCCTATCTTTTCCTAAGTCAAAATTTGTTTTAGGTAGAACATTTCCTATTTGAGACCATTATATATTGATCTTCATTTTGTAACTGCCTTGCATCATTTGACAACTAACATAGCTTAATATAGACCAGCATTCTTGAACTTCTAAATGTTGTGGGTTAGCCTTGGCTAGCAGCCAAATAATCACCCAGTTGCTCATTCTCTCCTCTCTCCTATGGGAAGATGAGAAAACATAAGGAAGATGTGAACACTCATGGATCAAGATAATGACAGTTTAACTGCATAAACAAAAGCTATGTGTACAAGCAAGGCCAAAGAAGAGCAATGTATTTGCAACTCTCCATTGCCTTGTGAAGTTTAGCCACTTCCTGGAAAGCAGGGACTCAGCATGTCTAATATTCACTTGAGCGACAATCACAGACTTCCCTTTCTCCTCTTTTTCTTGAGCTTCTATTGCAGAGCACAACATCACACTGTATGATGTCTCTCTTGGGTCAATTTTTTGTCAGCAATCCAGGCCAATCTTTTGCCTATCCATAGCCTGCTTACTAGTGGTGGAGAGAGAGAGAAGACTGATGCTGTGCAAGCACTCTTCAACAGTATTTGAAAAATAATGCATTCTCACCACTTTTTTAGCCAGAAATCCAAATCACTGTACCATAGCACAGCTATGAAGAAAGTTAGTGACATCACAACCACTATTACTGACCAATATTCTTCACAAAGATGAAAAAGAAAACTGTGCATTGGTAAAGTATTTCATGTGATGAAATCTTTTCTGACTACTAGACTAGGCTTCTTGCATCAGAGAAAAAGCATGGCACGCCAGAGCAAGAGGAAAGTAAGTAGTGTGTCTATCAATAGATCTTGTACATCTTGTTTTCCTTCATTGTTGATGTGTCACATGGCTGTTTGAAAAGAAGTCTATGTTTGAGAATACTTCTTGTTCAAGAAAGAATGTATTTAATTGTTAACAAATATGACAGTCATAAAAAGCAAGAAGAAAGGAGATAGGACAGGTTTTATACATTGGCTTTCAGTAACTACTGTGTTTGTTCTAAAAGTGGTTAGGTGTTTTTTAGTGTGAAATGTGCAATTATTGTGAAATTCATATTCTGTGTAAAATGGGTTAGGTTTGAAGGGTGCCAGTTGCATTTGCAATTATTTTTTATTTACTTTTTAAAAACACAACTAAAATATACTACTTAAGAGTTTAGAAAGCTATGTCACTACATAATACAAGAGAAACAATGAAGAGCCTCTCAAAAGATGTATGCTCAGAATACTCTTAACTTACAAAATACAGAATTTTCAATAGTCATACTAATCTGAAACAGTATATATACATGTGTTGTTCTAAAGTCTACATCTGATAAACTTTTCATTAGTATACACAATAAAATACAGCCTATTAATCTAATATATTTGTAGAGTTGCAACAACACAATCAAGATTTGAAAGTGCGGTCATACAGAATGTGGATATTCCTCTTGTGGTGGGTTAGTGGTTTAAACCACTAATCCAAGGACTTCAGCAAATACCACTATAACTTAGAAGTTGGTCTACCCTAACCAGCTGAATAGTCTTTCTCATTCAATTCTTCAGGAACTGCTGTATTAGCCTAGTTAAGGTGCTATTCTCTGAAATACTGACATGACTTATCCTAATTTGAGAGTATTCAGAAGAACAAAGAAAAGGTGCTTGTTAAGAACTTTTAAATTGGACCCTATGTGTGTCTTTGCTATTAACGTAACAAAATTCTTTAGAGATAGAGGTCTTGATTTCTAGATCCTAAGCAGAATAATGATTTTTTTTTCTCCCAAGGCAATAATAAATCCTTTCATTTCTCAAAATCTTCATTCATTAGAAACTATAATTCTGAGTGGAAATCAGCTTACTTGAAACATACTGCAGTTGTCAACTTAAACTAAAACAATGTCATTGTAAATTCCAAGCAGACTGTAGAAAAGCATATGGTTCTGCAAATATAATAAACCTTCTCTGCAGAAATCATACGCATAAAACAGATCTCCATCTCAAGTAGTAACAAGGATTATAAAGGTAGCCTGTGAATAGACATCCCTCAATTTAATGAAACAAGTTTCATTTAAAAACTGAAAGATTAAAGAAACTCAACAAAAAAAGTTTGCCAAAGTCACAGCATTTATGATTACAACTAGTTTCCAGAAGCAAAAATGATAGTCTTTTCCTACTGTGAGCTCACAACTCAAGCTATACCTTTTACTAATCTACAGACCCCCTCTAGAATGACTTTTGTGTACAGTTCTGCTAAGTATTAAAAGTCTAGTAATCTTCATAGGGACTGCTCAGATGAAGCAGTCAATATACAGAAGTTTACAGCTTCAGGACCTTACCTTTCTTCTCAAATGTTTCTCTTTCAAGTCTGTTCCCATCTTTTATAATTTATGTACATGAGGATTATTAAAATATAGTAAACAATGTACTGTAAGCCTTTTGGTTTTATGATAGCAAAATAAAATATTTGACATACACATGAAATTCTACCAGCAAAACCAAAAAACAGTAATGACAGAAGCTAGATGAATAGAGACCTTCATATTTGTTTTGAAATGAAAAGGAAATTGATACTAACTGCAACAACATTCTTGTAATTATTTTCAATATCTAGAGCTAGAGAAAGGGAAGAATTTATGACTGACTGCGTACAATAAGTAAAATATTCCTTTCTGGACAAACAGGAGTTATCAAGTTGAGGCATGTATATTTAACTTTAAATTATTACTCTTTGGTCCTTCATGGCAGACAGTACTTTGAACGTACTTATTTGCAGGTGTTTATGTTCTTATAAATTTCCAGTATTTCATTAGTCTCTCTTTACTTCAAGAATTTTATTGTTTTTTGCTACCAACCTCCCAAAACATAGATTTCACGTAGTAATTTTGTTTATTTTATTTTTAATATCAAGCAGATGTTTTTTTCACTATTTTCTGACATGTTTTAACTACTAACTGGCATTTTGTAGGACTGCAAAATTTCATGACAAAAATGTTTCCTTAAAATCTCTTTAGCAACCATAAAAAAGTAGGAGTCTGAATTGAAAATATGTGATTGAGTTTAACTCTTGGTTTCTATTTTTCAGACTGTTGTCATGTTAGTAAGTGATGATTTTGTATTTTATGCATTCCTAAATGATGATGTAGGTATATAAAAGATTTGTTTATTTGATTAGCTTCTATTTTCTGGGATTAAAATAGAGAAAAACTCTTGTATCCTTTTCAGGATACTTATTCTTACCTTGATGTGAAATCCCAGAAAATTCAAAGAGGGAATGTGCTGCCCAGTCAGAGGAGATTGTCATTTTCTGCATCAATAGTGTGTATGAGATGATGGAGGAAATGTTTTATAAAGTTTCACAAATACGTAATTTTACTACTTGACAACAGGGAATGAAAAGGAATTTGATTGTCAGGAACGTTATCTGCTGTAGAGAAAATAGCCAACTGATAACTGCCTAAAAATTGCTCAATTAAAGTTGAATGGCCAATGAACAGTTATGGTGGAATATATCTCGTTTTTTGGACAAAGCATAAACATACGTGAATACTGTCAGCTCAGAGATTTACTATCTATTGTAGCCAAGAGAACTGGAAATTAAATCTGTCACTGAAGTTGACTAAGCTATACAACAGTAAAGCTGTCCTCACCTAATAAATTGTATAAAATGGAAGTGGAATGAAGTTTGAATCTCAAAATGGTCATTTCCTTTAGTATTATGATCTGACACTTTTGCAGTAGTTAGTTGGCCAATATCCATGCGAAGTGGAAAGGCCAAGAACTACCAGTATAAAACTGTCCTTACTTCCAATAATATCAGTTCCTGTCCAAACTCAGTATATGACTTAGACTGAACACCTATGCTGTCACAGACTCAAGTGCTATGAACACAAAAATAGACATAATTTTTTTTTTTGTAAATTCAGGGAAGATATAAAAGAAAAGCTTATTTGAGAGGGTAATATGATTTATTTTTAAAAAGTAATATTTGCTTTCTTATGATTGTTTGATTTCAATTACTTATGGAAATTGTTAATGCTAGTGATAAAATAGAAATGCATTCCTGTGGCAAATGTTAAGAATTATGAAAAGCCATTCATTTTATGTCTTTTGTAGTTTCTTCTGAAAGTTTTGTAAATTCTATTCCCCCAGTTGTTTTGATTATAAAATAATATTGTCTTCTGATAAAGAGATGTTTAATTATATATTTTCTTTACAGATCTCTTTTTTTTTTTTTTTTGATTATGCAAAATGATCAATTCAGTAGTAGAAAAAAAAAGAACTGCACTTACCATTTTTGCACATTTTTAAGTTTTGATATTTGTCCTTTATTTGCTCAAAGGTTCATTGGTGTCAGTTGGCAATCTCTCACATTACATTTTGGATTCCTAATTTTTCCCCACTGGGGAAATTCTTTCTGTATGGTAATTTAAAGATCCTTGAAGGTGATAAAGACATACTAAAAAATTAATGAGATAATTTTTTTACCATACAATTTACAGACGCTTTATTTTAAATCCCTAATATTTAGACAATCATGTGGGTTGCCAGGATAGTTATCAGTATAACACTTTGGATACAACAATATGTCTGGAATTTTTGAAGTCTATACGAAAGAAAAAAATAAATTCTGTTACTTAAGGCATGTGAAGTAAGTGGTACATTACCTTTTTAATAAAAATTTAAAGCATTAATATAGAAGCTTGAATTTATGTTTGTTTTCTGTTATATGATATCTGCAATCTGAATACTCATATTAAAGCTGGCTAATTAGATCTGCTTACTCTTGACTTTTACTTTTGCTATGGAGTGATTTCACTGAAGGAATCTAGATGAGAAAGCCCCTTTCCACTAATTTCAATCTTAAAAATATGAACATTTAAATTAGAGCGTTGAGATTTCTTAAGCCTTTTAAATATACTCTTATTTCTGCATTGTTTCTTGGTAGTTCTGGAGGGGGAGTCTCATGGAGAAACATCAAAGTGCAAACAACCAAGCAAACAAATTTTGAAATGACAAATCTGTCCAGAATATCTGTGGTCTAAATAAAATTTGTTTGTTGAGATAGTCTACTTCATTCAATGTTCTTCAGTAGCATTTCCACAAATCAGCTTTCAGTTAATGTATGTGCCACTTAAGGGAGCTTATTAATGGAAGCATCAGCTGGATTCACAAGTACAAACAGGCATTTTTAAGCAAACTCTAATATTGAATGATACCTTTAGCTAACTTGGTTTTCGGTTAGAATTTTAAAATTACTTTTTTTCTTGTTTTAATTTCAATTAAAAAGACAGTGAAAGAGCTAGATTGTCAACTGGGATTTTACTGACCAGCAGCTCTAACCATGACCATACTGCGAATAATTCTTAACATGCTGAAAATACATCACTGTGCCCAGTGGATATTTGTTCACATCACACACAATTGAATGCTCTTGGCAATCTCTAGGTAAGAGAGACCAAGAACTGGAATACCAGGAGTGTTATAGGTCTAGACTGTCGCTCACTGGCCAAGTTTTATGGGGAAGTTTGCACAGTGCCTATGTTATGTTTGGCTCTATACAGTGTTGTCAGTCCTTCATTTTCATGAGCATGAAACTCATCCCAAATGTAAAATATATATTATGTGTGAATGTCTGTATTATATTTGCTGGACATTTCCTAGTAGAGTGCCAAATATTGAAATACTTATATAGATATTATCTATATCTATATAAGATATAGATATAGATATTATCTATATCTATCTATATAAGTATTTCAATATATATATTATATTGAAATATAAATATTATATTATATATAATATAATATTATAAATAATATAATTATTTATATATTATTATATTTGTATATTATTATTTGCACAAGAAACTTATAAGTCCTTGTTGCTTTATGCAATTATTTTATGCCTGCCTGAAAATAGAATTGGGATTTTTGTGTGTTTGTCAGGAAGAGAAAATATTTATATGGATGCTGACAATGTTTCTGTTTATAGGAAAAAAACCCTATTGAGCTTCCTTAAAATGCTTATTGTGGCATTTGCTCACACACTTACCACCTCTGGGGATTAATATGTCATTTCATTAAACTAATGCAATGTTTGTATTAAAAGATGTAAACTCAATATGGTAACAACACATACCTGGATATTTTAATTAATCTATCTAAACTGGATATGCCACTCCAAGCTTATAATGATCAAGCTTTAAACTGCTCTTGGAATTCTCAGAATATTTCCTACCTATTTTCTAGGGGATGTTCTCCTTGTTTTCAGTGACCTGTTCGCTAACCTATTTGCTAGCTATTGTCATAGCAGACAACAAAAGGGAAAAATCTGTATTTTAACACAGTAACACAATGCACCAGAATTAATTGTAACAAATATACTAAGTATTTGCAATGATTTACTAGTAATGATTTTAGCTGAAGTTCAAACAAGTTTGAATGAATGTTTTTGATATATTATGTGAATTGCTTGTTTATTTAAGGTTCTCCTTCTGACAATGCAAATTTTACGTAGGTGAGAAAACTGTGAAGAGCACAGTTGTCACAGAATTTTAGAATTTTCAGAACTATTGAAGGCATACACACTTGAAGTATTTTCAAGGATTTTTCAGACTTACCTTATTATACCTTTACATATTTATATAAGACATTCTTCTCACTATCCATTCCATTATTGCCAAGTCCATTTTACTCGTATCTGTTGCTTCTTATTCCGACTATTTCAATAGATTAAATGACTGTAGATACCACTCTTTCTTTATATGTTATTTCTGTTCATTTGTTTCCATTCTTTTTCTACTGAGTATAGGCTTAATTTCTTGTATTTTTTGAAGCAGCTGAAATCCTTACGTCCTACTTGCTCCTAGATTTCCCTCATGCTAATCTTGTTAATTTTTAAAGCAATTAATACAATTTTCTTAGGCTATAACTCACAAGATCTACGTAGTCCACAAGATTTATTTAAAAAAGCATATGTATATGTATATGTGTATGTGTATGTGTATGTGTATGTGTATGTATATGTATATGTATATGTATATGTATATGTATATGTATATGTATATGTATATGTATATGTATATGTATATGTATATGTATATGTATATGTATGTAGACAAAGTAAGAATTGAATTGTATTGTAGATAACAGTTCTGTTGGAATTAAGCCAAGATATTTTTGTTCCTTTGTTTCCCATGTCAACTGATGCTACGTTCCTCTTATCATAGACTGTGCCTGTGTTAATAATAATGTAGCATAATAGACCTGTGAATGAATTGCAGCAATGGGGAGAAAAAAGTAAGAAAAGTCTGGGTGTTTTTTTATTTTATTTTTTTAACCATTAGAAAGCAACTGTTCTTTGGAGGATGAGACATCCAGAACTCAGGCATGTTTAGGAGGGGGAGTGACATATCGCATAAGATAGACCATTGGCTATTTCACTTTGGGCTCATGTGCTTGATAATGTAGAGGTGATAATAATGTAGAGGAGCTTTTGAGAAGTAAAAAGCTTGCAAAATGGGTATATGATAATGCGCCTTGAAAGGCAAACTTGTCCCTTCAGCAGTACTTCATTGCATTACCTTCTATAACTTATTAATTTTTCTACCCTGATTTTCAAATTCGGGTGTCTTCTTTGTTAATATATCCTCAGGTCCTGCAATAAGGTCCTGATAATATGTTCTGAGTAATACCTGAAATACACTAGCATTTTCAAATTATAAGAGTATCAAAAAAACAGAGACACACTTCACCTTTTTTTTCTAGTCAGCTGTTTGTTGGTGTGCTATCCCAGCAGTTCTTAGCAAGGGATGTTTCTCTTACTCCAGTCTGAAAGTTCAATCTCTAATGTTTCTGCAAATATTTTTCAATGAGAAAGGTTCTAACATTGCTTATTCGTACTTTTATCACTTGGTGTTAGTATGAGACTTGAATGTGGACGCTGTGATTTTCCTAATTGCTCAGTTTGTAGAAGACCATCTGTAGCACTTTTCAGCTATAATTTTAGCCACCTTTTCTATAATTTAAACAGGTTTTATTTAATTTGTATTTTTTGGAGTATATTCAAAACAGAGATGATTGATCTTGTTAGGTAAAATATGTAATGAGGTGCATTCATTTAATTATGAAATCTAAGGGATGCAGCATATTGTTTAATGGAAAAGCTTTAAAAGTAGCTAAATATGAAACAAATGATAATGGAAATCGTAGAATCATTAAGATTGGAAAAGACCATTAAGATCATTTAGTACAACTGTTGGCTCAAACCCACCATGCCTGCCAAACCATGTCACTCTCTGCCACATATGCTCTTTTCCTAAAAACCTCCAGTGATGTTGACTTTATCACTTCCCTGGGCAGCCTGTTTTAGTGCTATACCACTCTTTCTGAGAATAAATTTTTCCTAACTTCCCTTGACACAGCTTAGGGCCATTATCTGTCATCCTGTCTTTAGTTACCTGAGAGAAGAGGCCTATACCCACCTCACAACAACTTCCTTTCATGCTGTTGCAGAGAGTGATAAGGTCTCTAACCTCCTCTTCTCCAGAATAAGCAATCCCAGTTCCCTCAGCTGCTCCCCATAAGATCCATGTTTCAGATCATTCATCATCCTTGTTGTCCTTCTTTGGACATGCTCCAGGGCCTCAATGTCTTTCTTGTAGTGAAGGGCCCCAAACAGATCACAGTATTCGAATTATGGTCTCACCAATGCCAAGTACAGAGGAACGATTACCCCCTAGTCCTTCTGGCTATGCTATTTCTAACAGAAGTCAAGATGCCATTATCCTTCTTGTCCACCTGGGCACACTGCTTCCTACCCTCAAGCAGATCAACATTTCTTTCCAACCTTGTGTCATCTGCAGTCTTATTGAAGGTGCAGTCAGTCCTTTCATCAAGATCATCAATAAAAGTACTAAACAAGGTTGGCCCCAATACCTACCCCAGATAAAAGCCACCAGTGATCACTTGCCAGCTGGAGATGACTCAATTCTCCAGCACTCTATGGGCTCAGCCTTCCAGCCAGTGTTTTACCCTGTATAAGCCATGAGATTTTCCTTGGCCCACCTCTTGATGTTAACATGCTTGTAAAAATATTTTTTATTATATGTGGTGGCCAGATTAAGTTCTTTCTAGGTTTTTACCTTTCTAATTTTCCCCTCTGCATACCCTGGCAACATCTTTGTACTCTTCGTGAGTTGCCTGAACCTTCTTCCAGAGATGGTAAGCCATGCTGATCTTCTTCCCCACTGGATCATCCTATGGCACGGAGGGACAGCCTGATTTTGTACCTTTAAGTTTTCCTTCTTGAGAAATACCCAGCCTTTCTGGATCCCTTTGCCCTTCAGGACTAACTCCAAAGGAATTGTACCAATGTCCTTAACAATTCAAAATCTGCCCTCCAAGAAGTCCAAAGTAGAAGTTTTGCTAACCTCCCCTCCCCCCATGACAACAAGGATAGCAATTTCTTGACTTTTGCCAGTTGCTTCATCTCTGTCTCCCACGAGGATGTCAGCCTCATTGGCCCTCCCCCTGATCCTTTCTTGGATGCTGCAAGCTGTGGTCTAGAGATGCTCATCTTTTAACTTAAGCACAAAAAGCGCAATTTAATTTCCATTTTATTCTGAAGGAGCAATAATTTTCAACCTGATTGACAGGTTCTAAATGGTTGTCACTTGTAAAGTACATAACTATCACTTCCAGGTAGTTTTGTTTGAGTTATGTGAGCATTGTAGTTTCTTGTGAAAGTTCCACCAAAAAAAAAAAAAAAAAGCTTTTTGCCTTAACAAAGAAACAACTTGTAACTCCATCATGGTGGGAAAAGGAAGGAGTAGGTGATATCAGAAGAGAATAGGAGATATCAAGAAAACCAAATGAGGAGTTGGTGATAGCAAGAAAAACTTCTCTCTCAGTCAAGCACAGGAGAGGACAGTACTCCCTGCCATACATTTTTGAGCCAGGCTCTGGGATAGTACCTCAGTTCCACTACAGGCAGAGTGCTCTGCTTCTAAATGGCATTGAACATAAGCATTACAACATCTTCCTATTCTACTTCTTTAATGACACTGGTCTTCATAGCCAAATGCTGGTGCAGGACACCAGATCCATCTGGGATGAGATCACTGTCTCTTTATACAGGCATTTCACCTGTTATTCTCCTTTTCATTGCTAATCCATAGTCTTATGAAGGCCCACCACACTCAATTGTTATTTCATTGTCATTTTAGTGATGGTTTACTACTCTCAGCCCTTTTTTCATTGTACCCAGCTCTTGACCAAGGCAAGACAGTGATAACCCTGTTAAAACTCAGACACTGTATTAGTGCATTAAGTCATTTTTCGTGACTGAGCATCACAAAAGAAAATGTGAAGCAAGCCAGACGTGAGAAGTGGATGAAGTCATCTTATGTATACTTCCATTCACATTAGAGAAGTGCAGGAGTTGGTCACACCTTGAAACAAATTGGCAAGTATAAATAAGGAAACAAAAATGTGAATTACAAGCATCCTGTAGCACACTTCTTTGACAAATGGTTAAAAATGTATTTATAGCTGCATTTCTTGGTCCATGGTATAAAACTTAAGCATATTTCAAGATGATGTCTGCATGTATCACAAGACACTGCTATTGGTTCTGCCACAGCAGTGATCCTGTGATAAGTTAAATAAGTAAAATGAAACATGCTATTATGACACAAAATCGCTTTTGGTAACTCATACTGGAGTAAATTCCTCAGTTTCTCATGGACAACCACAAGCATAACACCTTACTTCCCTGATGAAACTGCAAGAGCAGTGGAAAGATTATGGCATCTTGATTAAATTCACTAAAATAAATCATTTTGAAAAAGTGATCTCAACCAGTTCATTATACAATAAACAAACAAACAAACAAACAAATAAATATAAACACTGTGATGGAGTGACCTCTCCTCTCTTCTTCAAGGATGAGTTAGATTGACAACAAGTCCTTGGCTGGGATAGCTATATATTCCTGTCAGCACAAACTAAACACACCATATGTTGGTGTGCTTAATGTTTGATACTTACTGAAATATGATTTAGTTACTGAAATATTTCTGTTCTCCATCACAGAATTCATCCTTGATCTGGCTGCATAATGTATTTAAAATTACTGGGTGAAATCTACTACTGAGCGCAACCTTGTCTAGGAAACCTGCTTTAGCAGTGGGGTTGCACTAGATGATCTCTAGAGGTCCCTTCCAACCCCTGCAATTCTCTGAAAGTGGAGTTGTGAAGTTTCAGCAAGAGGATTAAAAGGGTTGTGTTATTGTTAAAGAGGCTTATTTTTTATTTTGCTTTGGATTTATTATCTACAAATTCTGTGTGAAAATGTGTTCTTCGATATGCAGATTTAAATTCAGTTTGAACTTACAGGACCTGTAAATGGGTGTCTGAGAATACATCCTCCTTTACACCATATGCCTATAAGTTCAGACTGAAAGTTTATAAAGTTCTTTATTGAAAAAACTGTCAGATACTAGGTAGGATATTCAGAAGATCCTCTACCAGCTTCTTGTAGAATTTTTTGACAAATATAAATGTATTTCCATAAAAACAGAGAAAAGAAAAGTCACTATAGTAAATATTCAGTATATTGAATAATAAATGATTCAAAAAATTCAAAAATGCTGTTTTCTGCTTTCAAGATGATATTGATGCCAATTAAATTATTCTCAATCTTTGGAAATAATACTTTATATTAAAAAAAAATAATAGGATCCTGACTTTACTTGAAGGGATTCTTAGATAAATAAATAGTCATATATTTGATGAAAAAAAATCGATTTCTTTTTGTTTGTTTTCTTCAAAATACAACTTAACAAACATTGCCTAACACCAATTGGATATTTTAGGTAAAATACAGCCTTGAATATATTTTAATACACATGTATATGTTCCGCAAAAGAGAAGTATAGCACAACTTTATTTTGAGTGATTTGTTTTTAAGATTAAAGTTTGTGTTCATGTTTGTGTGAAGAATCATGATTAGACCTTTCAACTCCTTTGCAGTGTTCCTAACTAAAAAATAAGAAGGAATGCAGGAAATTTCTCAATGCTTTTCACCTTCAGATATTGGTCAATATCTGAAAAAATATCAATATTTTTTCTTCTTTTTTCTTTGTAGTCTATGAAAGAATTATAGAAAGAGACAAAGTAAAAGTCATATAGTCATTTTGTGGACATCGAAAGTAGTATAAGACAACTTGTATGATTTTTATGCTCATTTCATTGTTCTTATTTTGGGTTATACGAACACAGAGGTGAAACAGCAGAGGGAATTAAGCTGCAGGCACAGCAGACGAAACCCTGTGCAAGAAATTCTCCTGATAGGAACAATTAGGCAAATAATGAGCCAGTTTTAAAATTTGCTTATGGAAATGGGAATCTCAGAATATCCAGCACTAGGCAAAGGAAACTGTTGGTGTGAAAAGTAGAGAAAAAATGCTTTAATGTATTACAAGTATGAGACTTTCTTGGAAGTGAGAGTTCGTAGTATGCTTCTTTTCCTTCATAGCCTGCAATACACTGAAAGATTTAATCCTCCAACATTATATTCGTACCAGGATGAGATGTCTTTATTATTACTTTTTTATCATGTAGGTAATCTATAGATAATATAGGGAGTAGAAGCTCACTTGAAGTTATTGATTGCAGAAGTGTGTGACGCAGCTATTGTTTTGAAAAGGTCGCTGACAGGATAAAGCAAACAAAAGAAGATGACGTCTTCATCTGATCCATGAAGTACTGAGGCACAGAAAAAACACACAGAACTCAGAATTTCAATCATGATGCCGAACAAATATATTTTCTGATTTCCCAGGATCAAGTAGTTTGGGTAAAAATATTTAAAATATGGTGACTGACTCTTTATGTGTTCTCCAAGGAAGCATATCGTTTTCAATAATAAGTTTATAATGTGAATTTAGGAAAATCTCTCTGAGTTCTTCATAAAGAAGTGAGCTTTAGTATCTAGACTATGCTATTTTGTGTATATAATAGAATATATTTTCTGATTTCCCAGGATCAAGTAGTTTGGGTACAAATATTTAAAATATGGTGACTGACTCTTTAAAATTATGTCTTCTCCAAGGAAGCATATCATTTTCAGTAATAAGTTTATAATGTGAATTTAGGAAAATCTCTCTGAGTTCTTCATAAAGAAGTGAGCTTTAGTATCTAGACTATGCTATTTTGTGTATATAATAGAATAGAGAATGGCTTTGGTTGGAAAGAACCTTAAAGATCACCTAGTTCTAACCCCCTGTCATGGACAGCCTTTTGATATAAAGCACTGGATCAGGTTGCCCAGGCCCCCTTCCAATCTGATGTTGAACATCTCCACAACTTATATGGACAACCTGTTCCAATGCCTCACCATCTTCTGAATAAATTTTTTCCCCTGAACTTCTAACCTAAATCTTCTCGCTCTTAGTTTAAAACCATTCCCCCTTTCCTATCACTATCAGGTCATTTATGAAGTTAGTCTTCCTCCTGATTATAAGCTCCTTTTATGTACTGGAAGGCCTCAGTGAGGTCTCCTTGGAGCCTCCTCTTCTCCAAACTGGACAAGCCCAGCTCCCTCTACCTTTCTTCCCAAGAGAGGTGCTCCAATTCTCATATCATCTTTCTGGCCGTCCTATGGACCTGTTCCAATAGTTCTACATCTTCCTTGTGCTGGGGGGCTCCAGGTCTCAATGCAGCACACCAGATGGGTCCTCGTGAGGGCAGAGTAGAGGGAGATAGTCAATTCACAGTCATTCATATCTCTCAGCTTAGAGTCATCTGCAAACTTGCTGAGGGTGCATTTCATCCCACTGTCGCTGCACTTGTCATGGATAAAGATCCTGAAGAGCAGCAGTTCCAGAAAAGACCCCTTGGGACACTACTTGATACTAGCCTCCACCTGGACAAAGAGCCACTAACCACAACCCTCTGGCTGTGACTATCCCATCAATTCTTTATCGATTTAATAGTTCATCATTCAAATTAACGTCTCTCCAATTTAGTGGTAAGGATTTGGTGTGGGACCATGTCAAAGGCCTGCAGAAGTTCAAGCAGATGACATCAGTTCTCTTTCCTTCTACATATGTAACAACAGTCTTTTAATTTTCATCCAGATCTGTTTTCTACTTAAATGAAAAAATGTGTACATCTTTATTGAATTATGGTTTTCTAGAGATTAAAATCATTTTTGAGTGATTACTTTTCAAAGCAGTGAATTTGAATGGATCTCTCATTCCCATATCCAAATATTTTGAGGGTAGTGACTTTCTGTAGAATTTTTAAGAGAGATTAATATTATTTCATTTCCTGAGAGTTGATTATCTACACAACTGGCGTCCCTGTTGCGTCTAGCATGGATGATCAGAGTATCAGAGTTCAAATTTATCTAAACTTCTGAAGCTGTGGGGAAAGAGATTCCATCTGTGTATGAAACAGTTGTTTTTCAGGAATGAATGTCTCTATCTAGTCTGTTTTGTTCAAAATTGATTGAGGTAAAAATCTGCGTACCGTTATTTAGAGAAATCTGAACTGCACTTCCCAAAATTACTGAAGTTTTCTCAAGCTTAAAAAATGTGGTGTGTTGTGCAGCTGAACTTGAAAATGCTGCTGTGATGATGAAAAAAAGCCTATGTTTTGGTTTTAGATGTGCTAATCAATACACTTTTTTTTTCATTTTATTATTATTATTTTTTACGATATCCATTTCTCATTGCCTGTGAATTTGTTTTATTTCAGACTTTGGTAAGACACATATGAACAAACATCCCCTAGCCTGAATGTTTGAAGAAGGTTTGTGGTGGTATTTTTTAATTCATAAACAGCAATATTCTGAAGTTAGAAAGAAAAAGGACTTAACTAAAAGAATATAAGTAATGTCATGGCAGTGACTCATTTCTCTTGTCTAGTGCAGCAATTTTAACCCCTGAATTGCTTATCCTGGGAACCTGGTTATGAGATTTATTGTATTAATTTTTTGTGCATTTGTTTTTCATAGACTTCTGAGACAAGCTGCTTGATACTGCTGCATGCAGTCAGTACACTTGGAAGTTTTGAGCTTGTTTGTTCGTTTGATGTTGTTTTAGCATTAAATTCATAATATCCACAGCTAAAGGTTAACTATTACACATATGAGATAATGAGATAAAGTTAATGATCAACAAAAGCTGAATGGACATTTAAATTACATTCTTGCTTCCTGAGATAGGTTAGTCTACTTATAATATCCATAAAGCTAAGATATCAATGGCAGTAGCTAAGATATAATTTACTTCTCTTTACAATTTAAGCCCAAATTTAGAAGAAAATGAAAGAAGGGTGGTGTGAAGTTTGTATCTTTATCTATACCTGTTGAACATGCTTGAGACTATAAAAGTCAAGGACAAAATTTTAAGAACTGTTTATATTCTGACCAATACAGTAAAAGGAAACATAACATAAAAATATGTACTGATACAGTCTGTAATGAAAGATTTATGGGGAAAAGGTAAACAGAATATAATTCAAGCTTTCATAGTCATCTCATTAATTATTTCTTAGTTTAGCATTAAAGAGGTTCATAACAGTAACGTGCCCTCACCATTTATCAGACTGCTTTTAGACGATGTTTAATAATTTTTGGTTTGGTCTTATTAGTAAGTATGTAATCAGTTATGTGTGTACATTTCTCATGCAAACAGTGATTTGTTGTTTTCTTACATAATGTGTATGTTAAATGAGTATGTGTTTGCTTGAAAAGGTGAATGGTTTTGAAGCTGTTCACCAGTTTGAGATAAATTTTATTATTAAAATTACTTTGTAATTTTAAGTTTAAATTTGTACTTTAAAATGCCTCTTTTTACCTGTCACTGAAAGAACTCAAAGATCTTCGGACAGTCCTAGATTACACTCTTTGGTTACTCTTCTTCAGTAGAAATATGTGCCTTAAAACCTACTGCCTCCAGAATTATTCTCTCCTCCTTATGGTCCAGCAAGATTTATAAAAACATGAAAAGTAAAATTCCACTGTGTAACAGCATGTAAAAGTACCTCAAAGGGTTGTTTATTTGGTACTTCTCAAACACAAAGGATGTGAAATTCCCTCCACCTCTAAGGAAAATATTGTCTTCTTTCTTTTTAAGATTCTTGAAGAGAAAACTATTGCCTTTGTGGCACTATCTGTTTTGAGAAGAAGACATCAAAAGAAAAAGCAGTTGCTACAATACATATCTCAACCTGACATCGGAATCTATAGCCATTAAGTGTGCTAGTACCTTTTCTTTTTGTAAGATGATGAGAATGGTGCCATTGACATTATAGCTGAACATAGAAAAGCTGCAATATAAGAAACTTAAATAATTTCCTTAAAAATGAACATGGAACTGTTTCTTCTGAAAGAGTTTTCTCATCAGAAGCTGAGAAAAGACAACTTCCCTCATTTGTCAGGCCAGTAGAAAATAATTTCTCTACATCCAGGAGTTTTAGAAGCCTTATTTTTATCTCAATTGTAAGGAAACTGCTTGTGAACTGATGTCTTCTATTTTCTTTTTATATCAAGTCAGTAAAATATTCTATCTGACTTTGATAAGCAGAGTAAACTTAAATTATCGCTCAATTTTGAATGCTTCATATTAGCTGACTGAGTTTAAATTACAGAAGTTTTATCGTGATATTTTTCACATTGTCAGTGGTCTTCTGCTAAAATCAAAGCAAGTAAATCTAGCACTGCCACACAGAATGGAACAAAACAAATGTAAATATTGTTGTTGTAACTGTTACTTTCTATTTTTGTATTATGTCATGAGAATGACAGCTTGATATTTACCTAACAGGCACATAAGTCATTGTTCAGCAACAGCATATTATGGAACAGCTTGCAGATCCCAAAGCTTCTTTGTGAGGCAAGTTTTTGCCCTTTTTGTATTGTTTGTTTTGTGTAGGGTTCTTTACACATGCCTAAGAATGAGATAAATCTGCTTTTGTTCTTTGTGAGTAAAAGATGATCATACTCATGCAAAACATAATTAATGACTTAGGTTTGCATGAAGTATAAGCAGGATGCAACACTTGGAAAAGAACATCCTCTTCCTTGCAGCATTCCTGGATGACATGAGGCAGCAATGTAGCTGCACTGAGTTCTTTCAGTAGGATTTAAAACCTCTGCTCTTCTCTTTCTTGTCTAATGCCCCTTTGAGCTTAAAACAAGCCCCCTGGACAATTAGCAGGAATTACCTCCAACTCAGTAGGCTTGCTAGGATTCTACCTTACTACAGCTATTTTCTTTTGAAACAGAAAAAGACAAGAAGATGTGCCACTAAAGATTTTATTCTTTCAACCTATTTAGACAGAGAATAAAACAAACCTACTTTTAGTCTGATACAGACTGGAGAAAAGAAAGAGACAATGTCACTGCTAGAATTCTCTCACTAATTGCCCAGAAAGTAAGAAAAAAACCAAGGCAGTTGCAGTTTAAAAGAATATATATATATATATATATATATATATATATATATATATATATATATATATCTCAGAAAGCTAATGAGGAGATTGAGAAATATTTTCTAATCATGAAGAATTCTTTCCCTCTGACATCTTCCAGGTTTTTTTTGCACAATAAGGAAGAGTCAAAAGGGACAGCTTGATATAAGGAAAACTATTCTGTAATTGTATTTATTGAAAAAATAAATACATTTTAGCACAGCAAAGGCTGCTAGACAGGATAACATTTATCATGCCATGATACTGTAATTTTTGCTGCCTTCTCATTTTGGAAGGCAAAATTCCACCAATATTAGAATATATTACAACTTCCACTATTCTTGAAATAGCACTTGCTGAATGCAGTGGAAGAGAATTTCTGAATAAATGAGAACTCCTAAACAAGTTATGTCAACATTTTCCTTTGGGGAAACGAATATAACAAGAGCAATAAAATAACCTCAGATACATATTGGGATGCTTATATCAGCTGTATTCAGTTTTTATACAGCAGTGAAAAACAATCTTCTGTCCAACAACTTCCCCTATTGTCAGTCTGCAGTGATGACAGCTACCACCAGCTGAAATCCTGTATCTTCTTAGTGTCCTCATCTGGCTGACATTCCACACCAGTTGGTTTTCACAGGATTTATATAGAAGTTCAAATAAAAAAAAACGAAAAACAAAAAACAAAGAAAGACAGAGAACAGACAAAATTTCATCAATTTTAAGATAATGAAGATAATAGAGATATACAGAACATCAGGCAAGAATTGAAATAGGCAGGTTTTACAGAGAAAACTCGAAGAGTTTTCCAGGCTTGCAAAATGAAGAACACTGTCACTACCTATTAATGAGTCAATATTTGTATATTTGAAACATCAAACACTTCTAATCTTTAGTCAGAATTCTTATTTATGTTTCATCTCCCTTGTCTAATGAAATACTACTGATCAAATTCAACACTTTAATTGCACATAAAATTTTTGCTTAAACTCCAAAAAGCATATCATTTTCAAAAGTGCATACTTATTTCTCAGAGGTTATGTAACACATTACCAAAGTAATGTAGAGAGATTTTAGTTATTTAATTGAAATAACTTTAAAAAGCTAAACATTAGTCCAGGATCTTCGGTCAGTACTCTGTGGGATCTCTAAAATACAATCTGTAATGGAAACAGAAAAGCAGTGGAAAATTGATTCATGAGTCAAAAAAGACCAGCATTTTCTTTTCTTGCCTTTCTTTAATTCCAGCATAGAATAAAGGGATGGATTTTACTTTATTATATAATGTCTACACTTGCAATAGTGGTTATTTAGGTTTAGTGTACAGTCAGTTTACTACCATTTATTTCTGAATGCCTAGAAACTTTTTAAACAATTTTTAATGAGCAATACTAAGCTTGGTCTTTGCAGTTTGTCACTGATTTCTTTGATCGCAGCATTGGGCCACCTTACTTATCATGGGCATTACATATACACAAACACTTATGTAGTAGTGCTAACTGCGATGAAATAATATTGTCAATATCAGTTGTGCAACCACCTGATATATTAATTTATTATGCATCTTTGATTGCTTCACCTGCCCCCTTCCCATTAGTTCTTCTTTCCCAGGACTTCCAAACCTCGGAGCAGATTCACACAGCTACCATTACAATAAAAAAATACCCTAAACTTATATTTGGAATGCTGTTTTCCTCCTTCAGTAGAGAATTTAATCTAAAGATACATGCACTTGGTATATGAAAGATACATCCATTTGGTGTAAGAAACAGTCAAATGATAGCTTTCTTAGATATAAAAATGTCTCCTAAATCAGGATGATTCCACATTTTACAAACTGAAGTTTCAGAACCAGGAGGAGACCATTTCCATCTTCCTAATATCCAAGAAACCTTCTAACAGATGTCACTACTGAGACATTGGTTTTCAATTCTGCAGTTCATAGCTGCTTGATTTAGGTTTTCTTGGCAATTAAAGAATAACTTTTGTAATAGGTTTATGATTTTTTAGTGAGGCAGCTATACAAACTGCCACAGAATCAGTTTGTATCACAGAAATCTATGTGTGTTTCTCAGTAGGAAATACATACTATTATAAATGAGCATAAATTACCAGAATAAATATTGTGGCAATTAAGAGATCATAATTCATTTGTTTGTATAGAGGTAAATGGACATTTGCTAGTGATTTTGGTTAAAATGTATGAGCAGATTAAGATAGGAAACAAACCTTTCTCTCTGTAATTGCAACATCTTTTTGATGTAAGTCACTGTATTTGCTGCTTTCTTGTATTGTCTTTTTGTCTTCCATCTTCAAAGATAACAAGATCAGACTAGCTTTATATGAACTTTTTTTTTTTTTTTTTCTGGTAACAAAGCCTGCTTTAGTGTGGACATCATTGTCTCATTGTTATGTGTGCTGTTTTTTTTTTTTTTTAATATAAGAACTGTGTTTGGGGAATTTCTAAATTTTCTTGCATATTCTGTCCATCTGAATTTTTTTCCATTTTAAGTCAAATTTAATGAGGTTCAGTAAGGCCAAGTGCAGGGTGCTGCACTTGGGTCACGGCAATCCCAGGTATTTATACAGACTGGGGGAAGATCTCCTTGAGAGCAGCCCTGCGGAGAAGGACTTGGGGGTTCTGGTGGACAAGAAGCTGGACATGAGCCAGCAGTGTGTGCTTGCAGCCTGGAAGGCCAACTGTGTTCTGGGCTGCATTAAAAAAGAGGTGGCCAGCAGGGAGAGGGAAGTGATTGTCCCACTCTACTTGGCTCTTGTGAGGCCTCATCTGGAGTACTTTGTCCAGACCTGGGGCCCCAAGCACAAGAAAGATGCAGAGCTCTTGGAGCAAGTCCAGAGGAGGACCAATAAGGTGATAAGAGAGCTGGAGCACCTCCCCTGTGAGGAAAGGTTGAGGGAACTGGGCTTGTTTAGCTTGGAGAAGAGAAGGCTCTTGGGAGATCTCATTGTGGCCTTCCAGTACTTAAAGGGAATGTATAAACAGGAGGGGGAATGGCTGTTACGAGGGTGGATAGTGATAGGACAAGGGGAAATGGTTTTAAACTAAGACAAGGGAGGTTTAGGTTAGATATTAGGAGGAAGTTCTTCACACAGACGGTGGTGACACACTGGAACAGGTTGCCCAAGGAGGCTGTGGATGCTCCATCCCTGGAGGCATTGAAGGCCAGGCTGGATGTGGCTCTGGGCAGCCTGGTCTGATGGTTGGCGATCCTGCACATAGCAGGGGGGTTGAAACTAGATGATCACTATGGTCCTTTTCAACCCAGCCCTTTGGTTGCTGGCAAAGGATGAGTTGCTGTGTTGTTGCTGTAATTTCCCAGATAAATATTGAGCCAGCAGTGTGCCTTTGTAACCATGAGGGCTAGTGGTTGCCTGGGGTGCATTAAAAAGTGTGTTAAGGGAGGTTAAGGGAGTTGTCCTCCTGTCCTCTCCATACAATGACTTTTTTAATGGCGGTGTAGACACATTTGTATTCCTTCTAAATAAATGTGTGGAGAAAATAATTATTTGGCTGTGACCAAGAAACTAGATCTTGAGGCTGCTAACTTTAAGTCATAACACTCTACGCTATAATCTTGTTTAAATAGAACACAGCAGTGAATCTTCTGGCTGTAGGATTGGGCTGGTAGGCTAGGGTTGCATACCTTTTGGAGTTCACCAGGCACAAAAGTACATACACTGTAATTGAACATGGCAAAGATTTTTCAAGATTTAATTTGGTGGGTTTAAAATTCATGAGTTCCATGTTATTTGAAATAGACTGGCTAATAGCATTGAACATGAGGGAAATTGGGGATAAAGTACAATCAACAATGCATTTAAAAAGTAATGGACTTCTTCAGTTTGGTATTACGCAGAATCAGTTATCAACAGAAATGTTCATTACTAAAGTTAATAGTACTTACAATCCAGATCCATGTTTTTGTATTTCTCTGTAGTATTTTGTGATCTTTAGACAAGTTTACCCCACCGTATTCCATTACATTAAATGTAAAGAGAGAGGATTAATTATATGGTATTCCAAGAGATATTTAAATATGGTATTTAAATAATAATTTAAAAGTTATTTATTTAATATAAGCTACCCAATTAACTTATGATGTTTGTACACAGATTTCTAAAAAAGTACTTTGCATTTCTTTTCATAAATTTAATATGATGAAACATAATAGTCAAGAGTGTTTAAGGAGAGCTGGAAAATGAGAATATTGGAATTGTAAAATTAAAAGAAGGTCAGTTATGATTTCAATTTCTTAAGCTTTGAATTAGGCTTACACTTCTCATTACTAGCAGATCTGTGAAGCTGGACCCAGACTCATCTCATTTACTGTGCACCGTACTGGAAAAATGCTCTGACACCCTTTCTTTTTTGTTCTCTACTTTATTATTTTTATGTTAATCCTATAAAAGTGGAAAGGAAGCAAGACAAGAGAATAAGCTCTCCTAACAATCTTGATCTCAAATTTAAAATGTTATTCTAAGATATTCTGCAGATTCATTTGCTGTCTCAAGCAATTCAGGAATAGTGCTGTAAAAAAATGCAAATTATGTTTAATAAAGATTAATGCAAAGTTATGTATCCTTCTGCTAAAATATTAAATACAGCAAAACTGAAGGGCACAACATCTAGTGAATGGACTGTGAATTGCATGTTAAGTTAATGATAGTTCTTGTCTCAAATTCACTCTGCAGTATAAAACAGCAATGATGGTACATTGACTTTGAAGAGAGTATGATGAAGGTTCTGAAACAGGGTGAGATGTTTAATTGCATATGTACTGAAAGCAAATTTAGCTATGAAGCCATGGGCCCTGAAGAAATGATTGGCAATTTGAACTGTCACTTCTCAAAATCCTCATCAGAGGATTATACCCATATATGCTAATAGGCAAGAAAGAGAGGTTAGGCTGTTCTTAAAATGAAGAAATGCCTATGAAAATAAAAATAATTTAAAAAAAAAAAAAAAAAAGCAAAAGTTTTATAATTGAAAACAGAAGCATTGGGGTAGATTTCTTCTTTGTCTTTCTTCTTATATTCACCTGTCAAAAGGAATAAAAGAAAATATTTTTTGTGTAGATGCAGATAAAATTTTAGGTGAAATAACACATTTAGGCACATTTATCAAGTGAATTTCTACTGTGCGATACAAGCGAAAGAAATAATTTGTAAAGATAACAGCTTATTCTTTATCACAGAGTCAAATTTTTAAATAGGACTCACTTCAGCCTCAAAAAATTGTAGGGACTGCTTTTATTTTCAGGCTGACTTGTGCCGAAAAGATTCATCTTGAATGCAGGAAGTTGTGTGTTTATCTACCCATTTTTATATATAATTTGTGGGTATGAATCGTTTTTGAAAATCTACATGCAGGAAAAAAAGTGGCATGCATAGATATTACAAATTGGTTTTGAAAAATACAATTCCCTTTTAGCATATCTCAGCTTACAGGGAGGCTCAGAGGCACAGACAGACATTCCGTGTGTGGAAAGTGAAGATCTCACGTAAGATAAAATTACTGAAAGACAGCAGAGCCTCTGTCTATGTTGCAACACCTTCATTGTAATCTGCCAGACATCTTATGTTCAGAATTGCCTTATTGACAGAAATAATCAACTTTTAAAGCTTTATTACGACATTTGGTAGTGAGGTAGCTGGATGATGAAGAATCAATAGTTTTTCAGTGAAACACAAAAAAAAGTTAGTAATGCATCCTAATGGCATGCAGAACTACATTGCTCTGAAAAGCCTATATTTAAAACACTTTTAAGTTAGATTTTCTGCACTGGAAGTGTCAAACTGTCAAATTAGAAACTTTTATATCATAAATACATATTTAACTAGGGATTAGGATGCCATAACAGCAAGAAGTGGGAAACAGCCTGAAGTTTCTCTCCATCACAGCTCACACTGTGGCTGCTCCCCACCCCATGCCATCATGGAGACGCTGAGTGGCCTGGCCTGACCCCAGGCACATATCCATCACTCAGCAACAAATATTGCTGCACAGTAGGTACTGTCACAGCTGAAACCAGAAAATGGGAAGGGCTCAGTACAGTGCCAATTGAAATTGTGGCAAATAGTTTTATGCATTTTGATACATTGGCTGAAGACAGGTCCTGTGGACTGAAAAATATCCAGTTGTGCTTTCTATTTTGATAAAGGAATTTGAGAACAGGTTTCAACATTGCCAAAAAAGTTATAATTTTTTTTGTATATTTGCAACTCCATTTTCAGTCATGATCAAAAGTTTGATCCTGTCTCTTATGTGACCTTTATAAAACCTCTTTTACTAGAGAAAAATGTCCCTCATTTTGTAACCATGCCTTATTCATGTCATTTGTGAACAGCTGCTTTCAGGGGTGAAGCACAAGAAGGGCAAAATTTTATCAAAAATCTCTGATGAGCACCTTAAGAACTCACTGGGAATTGCAGCCATTGCCATCAAACCAGGGATTGATGCATTACTTTCACAAAAACAAGGTCAAAAATCCCACAAGTTTTGTGTTTTTTTCACTTTTCTTAAAAGAAAAAAAAAATTAGTTTTTTTTATCTATATACATTAACTACAGTATATATTTTATGAGGCTGCTCCAAAAGTAATGCCTTCTGTTTTATTAAATAATCCCATAACATCAAAGGTGAATGTTGGTGGAATGACAGTAAAGGCTGAACCTTCCCACCAATATGCTATTACATTTTGTTGCTGTGAGACAGATGGCAGCAGAGGGACAGTCTCAAAAAATGGCATCTGACATGGAAATACATCTGAAGCATTGGGGTGGAATTGAATTCCTATGTGCAGAAAAAATGGCACCCATTGAGGTTCACTGATGCTTGCTGAATCTCTGTGGAAACCAAACAGTGAATTTGAGTCTAGTGAGGTGGTAGGTGGTGTATTTCAGTAATGGCTACTGTAGATCACCTCCTCTGGTATAGATTTTTATGAGCACAGCATGTAGGCTCTTCATCACTGGTGAAAATGCATAGCTAACAGTGATGACTACGTTGAAAAATAGTATTTTGTCACTGAAAATTTGCTCTATCCAATAGTGTTATTATACTCTTTGTATCAGTAGTTGTTTCCATGGAAATAAATAGGAGGCTCTGAAAGCCTCCTATGAGGGATGAGGTATATGTGTATATGGTCCAAGACAATTCCTATACATTCAGTGTGGCTCAGGGAAGCCAAAAGGTTGAACACCTATGGTATATTCTGTCATGTAAAAGATACATGACACTTCCTAAATAATGAATGTAAAAAGATACTAGATCATTTGTATTTTAGGAAAGAAACCTTTGGATTCAGGAGATTTTGAGAAAAAAAGCTGTGCAATTGAAATAAACACCACTTTACTTTCTAATACCAAAAAGAAAATTTAGAATCAGATTCTTAGAGGAACAAGACAATATCTTGCCTAGCTGTTTGCATTTAAGGGCCCTCTGGAAAGTATATTCTACTCCATGAGAAATACACGTTATCTTCAAGGACTCCATTTTCTTCACCTGTATTATTTTAAGCCTCTGATTGACATTTATTACCCTGTATTTGTGTTGGCTTTACATAATGTTAAATACATGATATATTTTAATTCCCAACCACTCTTTGCACAATGTACATTGTACATTTACATCCCTGTAATGCTGTACATGACAACAAGAAAATTAAAAACATTCATTTCCTGTGCACCTTCTCTGAAATGGGAGGAACAGACACATGAAAATCATTATAGATCTTACTAACAGGGTAGCTGTAGCATAGGTGCTGTTAGATGCAAAAGAATGTCTGGCTACCTAATTAACCCCCCTTCATCATTGAGATATGAAGCAAAAAGTAAAATTAACAAATGATTGAGGTCAGGTTTGCCCTATTAGTCTCTCTTAGTATAGGTCAGATATGACTGAATAATTTTGAAAAACGCACTTTACTGCCAGTCTGGTTAGATAGGTTTGTAGTAGATCAACTATTTTTAATTAGACTTCTATGCTTTAATCCAAACTATTTCAGCATTAGCACCCATTATTAGTCCTGGTTGTAAACAGTTACTTCTGTTTCTGGCTCAATTTAAGATTTAAAAAAGAAGCACAATGGTAGTAAGCAGTTCTAAGAGTAACTTTCACAATATAATCAAAACAAATTATACTTCCAATCAGCATATGCTATAAGATAAAACAAGTAGTTTTTTTCAAGTCCTCAAATAGAAGGATTTGTTGATGATCTCAGATGCAAACAAACCGAGACACGAGAGCTGCTCCAAAGCAAGGGAAAAGCAAAGGGGAACCAAGGAGCTAATGGGAGAAGCAGGCTGCCATTGCTGCCCCATGCATTTATCCAAAACCTGCAAGGGACTAGAAATGTATAACTGAGAGGTGGGTAAGGAGAGAAGTGTTAAATAAGCATATTGATTTGATCTGATAAGAGGGATCAATAGCAACAGGAGAAATCAGGATTAGTATAGGCTGAGAGACTCTTGTGGCTATAGTATGTCGTGTTCCTTAAAATCTCACAGCTGTTTACTCTTAGCTTTCTAACTGTGTTTGGCATTTGTTAAGATTTTCCATTAAGTAGGAGCCTTATCCTGTCTTCATAGTTACTAAACAAGGATAGAAATTAGATAATTAGATATTAAATGCAGTTTATTTTTTAAAAGAACCTAGATGTATCATTTCCCTTACAGCTAAAGGTGCTGTCAGGCTCTGTGTGTAGAAACAGGTAAAACTAATATAACAGTAATGTATTTATATATACACAGATACATTTTTTCAATGGTATGTGTGAAATCAGTTGCTGATTCTGTGATTTGGAAACAAATCAAAATATTGGTCAAGACCTCGGGTAACTTGTTTACTTTCTTGAGCATACCTCAAGCAGAGTAACTTTTCTTCTAAGCCTGTATTTGCAAACTGCTCTGAATTTGCTTTCAGTTGGAAGTGACAGCCATTTTGTGTTCATTTCAGTGCAGCCTGTTATAGTTGAAGAGGTGATCTTTTCCTTTGTCTGTTAGGTCTTTATCTCCTCAGTTTTGGAAATGTGAATACAGAAACCTGTTTTCCTTTGAAAAGGGCAAATATAATACTGGGTCTACTAATTCTGTCATCATTTTATTGCTAATAAAATGACCTTCATATTTCTGTGTAAGATAAAATGCTAAATGTGAGCACTTTTTCGTTTTTATACATGTGTTTTACTTCTTGTTAAGAAGGAAACTTCTTAACAATTGGTTAAATTCTTTTTGGTACTAATTTGACTACCATTTATGGTAGTGGGAGGTAGGTAATACTCCACAGTGAGCACGTTGACTGTGAATTATGGTATATCCCAGCAAACAGAACAAAAATGTTTTATGAAAAATGTTTGTTCTTTAGAATCAGTTAGAAATATCTTACAACTTTCATCTCTTTTAGTTATTAATGTATAGTTATAGTTATAATGTTAGTTATTAATATATATTTGGTAACTTGTGTAATCTGGTTTGGACTCTTGCTAGTGTGCTTATTACTCTATAGAAAAAAAATAGGGATTTTATTAAAAAGCTGTAAAGGAGTATAACTTCCTGATTTTTGTATAAGTGCTCTTATTTTTCTTATTACAAACAAATAGAGAGGTAAAGTGAATGGAAGCCTGAAATAAGGCATCTTCCTTATTCTGGTATCATACAAGTAAGATAATTTTGAGTAAATGTGAAATTTAAACTTCTTACAAGAAAGAAGTTAAGAGTGTGCTTTCAAAGGTATTGAAGTTTTACTTTGAGACTTGTCTCAATTCTAAAATAGAATAAACTTGTGATTAGAGAAGTATCGTAAAGAATGAAAGTTTTTCTCCCACCTAGAATCTTATAGCTTATTATCTACAGCATCATATCATTATCTTTAAGGTAGGAAATCTTTTATTTACTTACAGTTCTGTTCCTCCCAAGTGAGTGTGATACTCTGCAGGACTGGGTTTGTCACTGTCAGCTTCTAATTTAATCACATAACACACTAATTTATCCCTACAGTTGTTAAAATAAACCAAATTTAGAAAGACATTTTTTGCCTTGAATATTCTATTAAGCTTATCTCCTGATTTTATTCCTTAAAAACATGTTTCAAGCAGACAGTTGAAAACGAAGCTATCAATTTCATTTTTATTTAGGATTTAAAAATATGTTTTCTGCCTCGGAATGCAGTCTTATTTCTGTAACTCATGGTGATAGGCTAATACTCTGGAACAGATTGGATACTCAGAAATGTCAAGCATAATGGAAAAAAGAAAATTCAAAAGAGAGGAAGTTGACCAGAGGTGCTATAAAGGGTCTTATGCTCTACAGGTTCTTCTATAGCAGGTAGGAGCATCATGCTGGTCTCAGGACTCTATTCTGTGTCACTTTGCTGCCATTCATCAGAAATAAACCCTCAGATAAACAGCACAGTGTCAGTTCTTTTTGCCTGCCTAAGATAACAGGTTTTTTTTTTTTCTTTATTACTGGAGCTCTGCTGGAATTCTTTTCCTTCCTTCTTCTCTAACAGTCTAAAGTGTTAGAGGATCTAGTCTAAAAGTTATTAGAGTTTTGCAGTGGGGGGTACCACCTGTGTGTCCCTTCTTCTGGCAATGCCTCTGTCATGCAGTTGTTGTTCAAAGGTTCTGAAATAATTTTTTTTTCCTACTCTCACATTACTTGTTGATCAGAGGAAAAAAAGGATTAGTTAATAGTAACTTCTGACATTGAAATTGGTATTTAAGTCTCACTTTAGTTGCAAAAGCAAGTTGTCAATCTGCATTTCGGAGAGTGGTTGTGAGTTTCTTGATAAGTAAATGTGCAGTTACACATGAAAATACTTGTAACAGCTGAGTTAAGAACTTAGCTAACCTCATTATCTAAAATTAGAAGAATGTCATATTCTGTGTTACTATATATAGCTGTGAGTCCTTGGTCCAGCTGGGCTCAGCTGTGTGTGTGAGAAAGATTTTTGTGCAGTTCATGCAGTAGGAAGCCTTGAGGAAGCTTTAATTTCTTGCATGCTTGAATATATTCATGTAATGGTATACAGTGTCATGCCTTTTGAAACAAAAATACTCTACTTTTAGAAAAGGAACTGTAAAAGGTGGATTGTCATGAAGACTAAATCCATACAGATTCTAAATGCGTGCTTAATGAAGGTCACCAGGTCTAAAATCATGGCTTCAACATGTTTCTTCAGATTTCTATCTCCTGAAGACACGTGGTCAGTCAGCTGGCCTGAGTTGGAACTGGAGTTTTGGGGACAGGCAGGCAGGAAGTTGATCACTAACTGTTGATATGGGGACAGAGGGATAATAACTGTATTGATTAGTAACAATTATGAGTAACAATACATACAAATTGAAACTACAGAGATAACTTGTTGACTTGTTAAAATATTGAAATATAGATATGTTTCCTAAAATGCAACATTTTTTACCTGTCTGAATAATCAAAAATTGCTGTAAAAGTGTGTTATTACTTTGAGAAATTATTTAAAACAAGCATTATAAAATGAAAATGACTGTTTCACAACATATTGTTATTCAGTTTGTTTCTTTGTGTCTTGTTTTGTATTTAAGAAAGCACGATGCTTTCCTTTTAACAACTTTAGACATATATATACGATGAAGACTTTCATGTTGTTTTTTTCTTTTTTTTTTCCTATGCTGACTTTACGTGTCTCATTTCAGAAAAATTGCATTAGTCTAGTATCCTCAGCAATCACCTACATCTTTAAGAAATGCACACTGTGCTTAAATTAAATAGCCTTTTTTAATGAGACAGATCTTGTGTCTGGTCTTAGGTGGAAGTATGAGGTGGCTGAGAATATCTGCAGCAGTTTCATTAGTGTAGGCATTGACACAGTGTAAATTTTGTTTTATTTGAAGTTCTTGTTATCTGTAATTGTGAGGCTGTAGAGTTGATCTAAATGATCTGAGTAGTGAAGTGCAACAGCCTCCCTGACTAAAACTCAGTCTGGATTGAACACAGGATATATCAAATTGCAGAAAGGTTTCAATATGTTACATGGTTAAACTTGCTGAACTTTTGTTCTTGCAATTATAAAACCTTTTTTCTACCTTTAACACACACATACTCGTGAAAAAATAGACATGCTATTAACTAAATCAGATGATCAGGAACTGAACAGAGTGATCAAATATGCATTATAACTGTGAAAGCAAAGCTTTAGATTGGCTTTTCAAACAAATTTTGGGTTGTGCTCAGAAAAGTGAAATTGTTTCAGTTTGCAGAAAAGCTCATGCTTTAACTAGTCTCTTCCCCTCCCTTACTTTTTTACCTTTTTAATGGGAAAGCAATTGCAGTGGACTGAAGGCATGTTAGAAGCTTCCACTCTGCAAAGGATAATGGGAATAAAGTAGGCTAATATGGTTATGTTAGGAACCAGAGTGGTTATGTGAAATAGTTGAAGATCTGTGTGGATATAGCAATTTAACTAATTAGTAATTCTGGCACACAAATATGATTTGTGTGTCATAATGTACATATCAATAGATAAATCGGTTGTTGGTTTGTTTTTATTTCAATTTTCCTAGTGGAGTAAATGGCTCCTACACTGTTCCGGTCAGTTAACATTTGGTAGGTTAACCAATTCTATCAAGTCAGGGAAACGAGATACGTGTAGTGATTTTTACAGTACGTGCACATAACCTGCTTTTCTGCTAATTGGGGACAGGAAAGGTAATCAGAATTCAAATTTGCCGAAACTCACTTTTGGGACTTGCACTTAAAAGCCCTAAAACTTCCATACGCATATACCGTTCTGCCTTTAAAATGGTTCGCAAGTTTAATCACCAGCTAGAATTGATTTTGCAGCTCAAATGGGACCAACACATGGCTGGAGCTTCTTGTTATATCTGTCTGGGAATAAAGGCACCATCTCTCCTACGGATGCTGATATTATTATTATTTTTTTTTTTCCGTAAGTGCATGCAGTTCAAACTGTTCTAAATAAGTATATGTGGTTGGCTCAGTTCCTCAGTCTTTGTGATAATGCAGCCATAACAAAATTGTCAGATGTGTGGAACTGATTATAAGAACAAAGTAGATTTCCTGTAACTTCTTGTCCTGTTACGATGCTTGTTTACTGTATCTACCATTTTTAAGTGGATGAACCTAATCTAAAATGGAACAGCCTTTCAGGAAAGAACATTCCACTGGAGATGCAGTAAACTTCGTTGGCTACAGCTGATAAGCCTTATTCTATTTGAGGTCATTATTAATTGTTCCTTGGGTGGATCACAGGAACAGTTGGAGACCTAGGTGATATCATTTATCAGTAACCCATTAACAGTTGGCTTGTCTAATATTCTTATATCTCTTTCACACTTTTCCCTTGAAGAACATAAGAGAATAATATTTGGTCAAGCACTGATAAATCAATAACTTAATGCAGTTAGTTACACTTAGTGCAGTTAATATGAAGAGCTTGTAGAAGTTTCTTTGTATTTACTTCTTTATTCCCTCATCAGCTATTAAAGAACATTCTCATTTTCCACATGAAAGCCTCAGGAGCCATTTCACAGCACAGATGCAACAAACTGAACACCAGAAGATTAACTGACTATACTATCTAGTATTGCTTGTTTGGCTCTGCATGTACAATTTAAATTTGCAAAAGCAAAAACAACTTAACTACATCCTAAAAGCTTCATATAGAAAGCCTGCTCAATCTCTTCTTTCTTAAATTACATATTCAATGTAACTTCTTATAAATTAAATGTCATTTGGTTGTATTAGAATAATCAGGATAACTTCAGATTTTTAATAAGCAAAGTTATTGTAGATTAAAACTATTGTGTGATGGCACAGTTAATGGAGATAATGGCATTCTAAGCACATAATCACATCCTAAATTTTTAGCTCTACTAAATAAATTTTGAAATTAAGGATTTAAATAGGTTAACTTAAATTCTTGAATTATTTGTCATGTCAAACTGTGGCTCATTTTTAAGGCTCACACAAGAAGTGGTTTACTTTAATTAAGCTTATTTTTAATGCAATGAAACACTACAAATGTAAACAATACATGAAAGCACTAAGAAACCAAGGGCAGGATTTTTGTGTTAGTGAATATATGACAGGTTTCATTAGATGGACAAAAATAAAATATTTATTTCTGATAGAGAATCTCTATATTTGATACAATGGGTCGAAGATAGAGCAGTTGTTCACCCTTCCGAACTTCATTTTTTTTGAAATAATATCCTCACTTAAAGATTGTCCTCGTGTTGCCATTTCTTGGTCCTGCTCTCTGTGCAGGGATTTGTTTTAAATACAACAATATTACACTCATTTTTAAAAACACATTTTGCTGTCTGAATAGGATTGAAAAGCTGAAATTATGTTCTCTAATGGCCAATCTACACGTTTCCAGATTTTCCACGAATTTATCCATCTCCTTCTTGAGCTACATGTTGTTCTAACCAGACCAAGGTTTCCTTTCTAAGTTAACAATTGTGACTGCTAACATCACAGTAGTGTTTTTGTTTCTGCTGTGCTACTTTGATATTGGCAGGAATCAGTTCAAAAGCATGCTATGAAGCCTTCATTAGGGGACTGTGATACTCAGACTCTGGGAATTCAGCCAGGGGGAATCAATTGGTGAAATATTCAAAGAGAAAAATGAACCACCTCTTTTATATTCACATATTCCAGAGCAGACTGCTGAGACAGAGCTAGAGAGACTGGCCCTAGACTTTGCAGTTATGTACAAAAAATTCTGTCTCATTTATCCTTAAGTCTTGAATGCTGTTTGTATTAGATTACACTCTAAAGATGATAAACTGTGATGTATTATGGTTTCATGCCAAGGCTTTGGAAACTTTGCTGTACATTTATGTACCTAATATAATGGAAGTAGGACATGTATGAGAGCAAGAATCCAGTATATTCACCTACCTGAATAAGACAGGTCTAAACAGAGAATGCTTCAGGTCACTGGGCCTGTGGAAGCATTCTGCATTGAAGGAGTAAAATGTGTATTTTGCAGGGTATTCCTGAGTACAAAGAATAGTAAGTATTAAAGGGGAAAAAAAATACACTGTAAAGCACATTGCCAGAAACTTGAAGATTATTCTATATAATTCAGGACACACATTTCATTGAATTATGCCTAAGTAACATCTTAGAAAGGATATAGTTGTAATCAAAGGATCAAGAAGTAATAATCCTGTGGCAATATTTTAACTGACTAAACAGCTTGCTGTAGCTAAACTTATTAGTAATTTGATAAGCATGCAGGTAACTAATTGTAGGTACTTAATTATGAAAAGTAAACATTAGAATTTGTCTCATAGTTATCTTTTAAACTGAAGGGATTTCTCTCATTAACCTGGGACTAAGTAGAGGGGGAAAAACCTCTGTAATTCACTATCTGTATTTGCTTATAATTTGGTCTGATTTAATGTTGTACTAAACACTGATACTGCATATGTTGAAAACAAGTTACTTAGAAACACTTCCTTCAAAAGCTGTATTAAATGCAGATCAAAGTTTCATGCTTCTCTGTGCACTCTTTTGCCTGTTTTTTGCAGTCCACTAAGATCCAAGATGCTCCAGTTTTTGCCCTGTGTTTAAAGCAGGAAATAACTAGAGTTGGCTTTAGCCTAAGAACAAAGGTTATGCAGTTGTTGGGTTTTTTTTGTTTGTTTGTTTCGCCTCTCGTTTATTTTCCCATCTAACAAAAATATCCAGGTAAATGCAGAAAAATAATAATGAATTACTGGGGAATGGGGGGGTGGGGGGGGGTGGAGCTGGAGACTTATGATCCTTGATGTCCCTTCCAATCCGGGCCATTTTGTGATTCTGTGAAAGTCTGTATGTTATTAATTTGGTTCTGTAAAATCAATTCCCTTTGTCATTTTCCATGGTACCTGATGCCCCAAATGTCTCTGGGTCCCTATCACAGTATTCCAGGTCTTGTAGCTAAAACCAAATAAATAGACCTTCGTTAAAGAAAATCTTTTCTTAAAGAAAAACCAGAAAAGAGTCAGGTTGTTGAACTCAAACTTTTTCCTTTCATCTTGTGTTTTCTGTTCTTGTTGGCTCTTGCTTCTTAGGGTTCTGCCCTACTGTCTGATTTGCTGATCTGGCATCTTCAAAGAGCCTCAACATAACAACATTCAAGTCATGGCCTGCTTGTCTAGCTCTTTACTAAAGACATTCTCAGCTGAAATTGGGGATTTGAACATTAAGGCTTTTCATAGGCTTGGCAGAATATCTTGTAGCCTAAATAAACTTATGAGCAACAGTAGGAAGAAGCGTTCTTGTTTAGCAGATGAGTTAGAGCTTCAGGTTGCTTGTTTGTGTTCACTGTTGTTACAGCAAGGCACCAGTATCTTAATCCGCTGACCGGAAAGCTATACTTTCCTATGTAATTTTTCTTCAGTGTGCTTCTACAGTCAGTGGATATATGTGAAGGTCCAGATTAGAGAACATTAACCAGTTTCTTTCTGCCTCTACAAAAACAGCAGTATGATGCACATGGACAAAAATAGGGAACAGAAAATGAATATCCTAGAGTACAACATGCAAGCATAGGCATACAGGAAATATAGCAAAGCAAACAGACATTTGTGTGAAGGCAGCCCCTGTGTTTCGCTCCAATTTATAGGAGGGAGATGAGGTTCTTTTAATATCTGTATACCTGGCGTGAGATTAAGAAACAACGATTCATATGTTAGTCCAACCAGTTTATTACAAATCCTAATCAGGGAGATGGGAAGGGAAGGAGGGCGATAGAAAAGATAGGAAAGAAG
The DNA here is from genome assembly GCF_951394365.1 of Tetrao urogallus. Classification (NCBI taxonomy): domain Eukaryota; kingdom Metazoa; phylum Chordata; class Aves; order Galliformes; family Phasianidae; genus Tetrao; species Tetrao urogallus. The sequence goes on along the minus strand of NC_136818.1, from coordinate 12,857,224 downwards.
CAAGAATTGCGTAAAGCGGGGATGATCACCACCAGGATCCAGCAGCGTCCCGTTGTACGACGTTCGAAGATCCGAGGCAGACACAACGGGGGGAGGGAGCAGCAGCGTGGCCGGCCTTGGGCAGCAAGCAGGTAGCAGGAGGCAGTTGCAGTGCCAATCCGGGAGGAAGCAGCAGTGCTCAGGAAACAGGCTCAGGAGAGTTCATCAGCATGCAGGAATTCCTCAGTGTGAGGAATCCGATGTCAGACACCTCTTCTTCTACTTCAGCATGCAGGCATCACTTCGTGAGGAATCTGTTAGTCAGAAATCCTATCCTCATGGTTTTCGATTCCCCTTTTATCCTCCTTGTTCTCCTGCCTATGTGGCAAGGATGGGCCTTGAGCAAGAGTCATTGAGTACCCGCTGAGATGGCCATCATCCTGAGATAAGTCCACACAAAAGAGCACTCCACAGCTATTTAGCTGCAGCTCATCTCTCCTTGCCCCTGGCCTTGTCCATCTGTGTCCCCCATACAAAGGATTTCACAACCCTTGTGCAGGACTTGTCCATCAAAGTTCTCCAGAGAAAGGATTGCACAACCTTTGCCCAGGACTTGCCTATACTTGAACAAGTCCATCTGTGTCCCCAGCAAACTTTGAGACACTGATGTTAACAGAATAATATCTTACACCCTGGAAGGAGTACTCTAGGGAGCGGTTGTTTGAATGAAAAGCAAACGCATCAGAAGAGCTGTGACAATGCAGTGAATTCAGGATCTTCTTTCAGAAATGGGCTGTACTGTTTATTTTTCATACAAAATTCTATTATGTGGGTCAAGAGAATTTAGAGGACTTCAGTCCTTGTGGTAATGAAAAGGAGCATAAGGTGGTCATTTTTTTTAGACATGTTATCTGAAGCTCCTAAACTTTCCTTGATGAAATCTGGTTCTTTAAAGGCCTAAATCAATGTCTAATGAAAGGTTACAAAGGCTAATTCTGTGAGTTTTACATCTAGCTTGTGCATTTTCCATTATTTCCATGCATTGCTACATAGCAATATGTAAATTTCTATGCCATAATTAAAATGTGAATTATTGTGGTTGGGAAAAGCAAGGAGGAGAGTTGCAGGTCACAGATATAGTTCACAGCTGAATCAGATTAATAATTTTTTATTTGGGAAACTGTAGGCTCAGCTAAAAAAATCTCTAACTTTCCAAAGGTGGACATTCTTCAAGTTGTCTTCATCTTTAATGGAAATATCAAATTTTGATTTGTTTTAAAATACTGAACTTGTGTGGGGTGCACAGGGTAAATGTCTACATAAGATCTCTGTACTGTGTTATGGAGAGCCTCTCTGTGCCCACGCTTTAAGAACAGGGCTGAGAAACTCATCTACTGCCACCATATTTAGACTGTATAAATAGAAGCAGCAGTGTCTGAGTATCAGTATCAGTTTGCAGGGAAGCAAATACACTTTTCAGGGAGACACAGCAAAATGTGAATGTTCAATTCTGCTGTTGTTTGCCAAGAATGTAAATATTTTTATATAGTGATATGCAATACTATATCATTCTTGGATTCCTCCCCCATACATTTCACACAAAGAATGTGCAGTTTTCAAGCACTCATACTACACACTGAGATGAACCCTAGTTTCCACATTTCAAGTACCCTCACTAAAGGGAGGTATAACTAAGTATTTTACACTGAGAAGCATCCTATATTGATACTGGTGAGACTGATATATGAGACATACTAAATTCTGTTTTTTTTATATCTGTCTTCCTGATAAGTGTTCAAACTGATGCACTGACATATTGCTCTTCAAATCTTTTTATGATTTGAAAGAATGGATTGTAAACCTTTGAAACATTTGTGTATCTGGGGGAATGGAAAGTAATAGTATTGCTGTACTTACACCATTGTTAACCGTGGTGTAACAAGAACCTTCTGAATGGAGATGGTGAAAGCAACTAGGCAAGATAAGCATGAAGTCAGCGTTAAGAGATTATTTCATTGCCTGATATATTGCTTTATAGTAATGCAAAATAAGTAGAAGTCATGGCCCTTTAGAATAAGCTTAGTGTTCGTGTTTTGACTTCTGCAGATGGATGATCTGTTGAGCTATGGAACTGAAAGAATCTATAGAGAAGCAAAGCAGCAAAATATGTGGGCAGCAGTGTAAATGGAGAGGGAGAGCTATGAGTGTTTGATGTAGGAGGCCCAAGAATGTGCTGTGAGTTATGTGTGGATGGCAAATGAGTATTGAATGGGTGACAGGACCCTTTAGGGAGTGCAAAGGTGGTCCCCAGACTTCCATTTGTGCCTAGAAGTTCCCCTCACCATTGCCATCTTCACATCATTCTGACTATGTTACAATGGAGCTGTTATTTAGTTGGGAGTATTTGTTCTTCTCTTTTCTACCTGTTTCGTAAAATGATGGGGATGGTGGTGGAAGTTAACGCTGTACATTTAGTTCAGCTTTGTGCTATGTGCTTAGAAAAGTAGCATGTCTACACAGGATGCCTTCTTCTGTGGTTTTCTTACCAGAGGTCTGTGGATAAGGAGTTAGTTATGTGATGCAATCTCATTTCATTGTTTGCTCTTCTTCAGTTGCATTAGAAGAAGCTATATTAAGTAAAATAGATTTTCTGTGTAAGAAATTGCTGTGGCTGCCCCAGGGATACTGAAGGACTGTGAATGGAAAAGATGATCATGTCACTGATACAGAAAGGAGAAGACATGCACATATCTTTATTAAGATGTCATACAGAATATGGAGAAAGTTTTGGGACTGCTGTGCAATAATGAACTTGCTTTCACTAAATTTCTGAAAGCATCTATTTACTGAGGATATCAGTTGCAGCCCTCTGGAATTGAGGGTCAGACAGAGCTGATTATTGCCAGCTCAGAATTAGGATTCTCAATAACTTTGCAGCATTGCTGAGCGCCTGCTATTTAACCCTAAATGACATTTATTAAGTTTGCGCAGCCAGTGGACTGACGGACTCACTTCCTCATTATTAAATGTGTGTTTTTCTAATCTTGCATCATCACAGTGCTTTATTTAAAACTAAAATCAATATTCATGGTACAGAGGTATTTCCCCCCCCCCCCCCCCTACACTTTCATAAGACTGAGTATTTAGTTTTTGAGCACTTTCATTGCAGGCAGTGAGTCTAATAAATCTATGACAGTCTCAAGAAAGTTGTTTGAAGTTCTTTAAAATCTGAGAAATTGCCAAGGTTAATACACTGTTTTTTCATCTTCCCAAAAGAGAGTTTGTCCTGTAAATGAAAATAAACAATTTTACTATGCTGCAATGTATGATGTAATATTAAAGACAAAATAAACAATACTGGTATTTTGATAACGTAAAAAGCACTTGTTACTGTACAATGTTATTATTAAGTAATTGCTGACTTTATTACTAGAATAATATCATCTGAAATCTCCATTAAATTATTTTTAAATGAAAATAAATGAGAAATTAAGTGCAATTCTTAGGTACAAATTATGCCAGTCATGTGTATTGCCCAAAGAATATTCTGTATCATGTGTGGCAATTTAAATCCTGCATGAAAGTCATGATGTCCTTTTGCAAAAAGCTCATTTATGAAGCAATCTGTAATATATATTGCTTTTGAATTATCCTAAAATTGTGATGAAAAAGAACAATGTTTCAGTCATCATGGTGTGTTTGTTTTTTTTTAATTTAAACCATTAGTATGGGAAACAATAAAGTCATTGGAGAATTCTTTGTGCATAGGTTTAGAAGTTAGTGGAGGAAGTAAGTATTCTTTTATGCTGTATACACTGAAATTAATCACTAAAAATAAAATGAGAGAAATAGTGACATTTCACATAGACAAAATGAAGACAGTTAGGCCTAGAAGACTCTGTAATGAATCAATCAAAATGGAGTTAGCAGATAGAAGGCTTAAAGGAATGTAATAAGACCATGCTAGAGATATCCTCAACAGGAAAGACTGGGGAAAGAAAGAAGTGCTATGTGATAAGATAAGAAAGGTATGTATGGATAATAGCATTGTGATGATGGCTGATAACACCTCCACAATATTAATTTGAAAACCTTTGAGATATGATGGAAATAATAGCTGTTGCAAATTACTGTTTCCTGAATCCTATCAAGAACAGCCTTAAGCACAACTCTAGCTGTAGCAAAGCTAGAGCAAATACCAACCTGATTAAATAAGAAATAGTTGATACATAAACGTTTTGCTAATCTGGGAATTAACCAATCACTACCAAAAGGACATGCATTATTTAATGGCTTTTGCTTCAAAAAGAAACTAATTGACATGGGGAAATGGATTGAATCAACCTTAGCACAGTGAATAAAACAATAAGGGAATTATGCTCATAAAATTAGGTGTATGTAACCTGCGGAAGTAGTGTATATAGAAGAGAGTAAAGGAAAATAGGTATTCTAGAGGTGACACTGAGGAGAAATGAAGGTGGTAGCAAGTGAGGATAAGAAAAAGGAGGAAAGAACAGATGCCAGTACTTACCTTAGTGATCTAGGAACATTATACTCTACTATAAAAGATTTGTAAGGGATCAGTTGCAGAAGAGTGGTTAGGAAAGTCCTTGCTATTATTAGGTAAATTTTAAAGGTTTTTGCAAAAAGTGGAGAAGGGTAGAAGTAAAGAAATGTACCAGAAGGTTGTAATACTTTTCTAGTGTCAATAAACCATGTGGTTTCTGGTGCTCTTCCCTGGGACATACGTTACTGAACTGTTATTTCCAGTACATAGGATCTGGCCTGGTACAGGAGATGATCTTATTGAAAACCTCACCATAAAATGTGCTGCTGGGAGGCAGGACATATCATGTTATCCCCGAATCTTGCACAACAGGAAAACACTGAAATAGTGGTGATGAGTTTATGGAAAAATAGTTGAGGAATACTGTGTACTCAAGAATGTTCTTAAAGTATGTAAAAAGTTGTCAGTATCTCTCTAATACGTGCTACTGTATATATACACACACACACATACATAGTTCCTTTTAATTATAGTAATTACAGGTAAGCTGGTGAGTTTCTAGCTATGGATCTTTATTTTTACTAGTAACAAAATCAGTATTTTCTTTCTCAAGTCTATTGGCTTCATTTCAACTTTCTTTAAAAGCATTTCACAAAAGCAAGTAGTAATTTTTAATCCTACTTTTCAGCTGGGAAAAAGTGAGTCATGAATTAATTTTGTGAATCACAGAATATTCCTTGCAGGTATGCGTAAATTCAGAACACAGACCTCCTCATGGTCAACTCCCCTTCCTCTTCTCTGTTTTGTGAGATTATTTCACAGCTGACTTTGTGAATGCAGCTTGTAACAAAAAGTCCAATCTGGAAAATAATGGAGACTTGTTCTGGGTATGCAGAGACACGTTGTGTCATGGAAGGGATGGTCTGTGCTAGTGGATTGCTCTGTGCAAGCGCAACTGCTCAGTAAAGTGGCAGTGAGATGTTCTCCATAGCTCCGAGTTCTGTCTAGCAGATCCCCTCTAAACTTGTGAGCTCCTGTAGTGAGTCCATTCTGATGATGTTTGGCAGAAAGGCAAATGCTGCTGTGCTGACATTCATCTCTAACCACTTTATTGTGGGTCTGGTCTTCTTATGCTGATGTGCTTAGCTAAAATCAGCATGGGGGTGCATTGGACCCTGTTCAGCCTGCTGCTGTCTGCGTGGAGTGCTTTTTTTTTCCCCAGTTGTGTGTTTTCCTATAATATCATCTTATTTTCTGTCTCTGAAATCAGGTAGGAAATGGTGTAATGCCAAAATACCATAAGTTAGAAAAGGGCTGTAATGATGTATGTGTAGATCTTTTATGTCTGTGCATAAATATATCCTATATATCTTTTAAGATAAGATATATCTTATATCTTTTATGACTGTGCATGTGTTGATGTATCCTCTCTCCACATTTGACATACTGACTTCAGAACCTTGTACGGCAGGAGGAGCTGTGGCCCACTGTCACCTTCTTTAAGCAGTCAGTCATTTTGTTGCAGTCACGTGTTTTGCTGGGTACCTAGAGCAGCAGCTTTTCAGTTTTAGCAGGGGGGAGTCTGATTGCAGGTAAGAGTTATTCTTCTGAAGGGGTGGCAGTTTGAGTAGTATGGCAGTGTAGTAGATCAGAAAATGCTAGGAAGTAGGATAGTTGATTCCATGTACAGTGCACATACACTATCAGCACTTCGCTGATGAAAAGTGATTGTTGCCTCCCTTATGAATCTGCACTCTCCTTTCAGAAGGAATGATGTTGGAAAAAAGACTGGATTTAATTTTCAGACATGCCAAATATCCAGTCTCTTTTAACTTCATGTTTTCCTAGGGCTGTTCAAAACTACTGAGTATTATGAATGAAGCTGTGTTGGGTGTTTCTTTTCAGTAGCATCTGAGCTAGGCTGTCTTTACATATTCATATTGTCTCTACTTGTTCCCTTTAAGTTTGCAAATACATCTATTCTAATATGCTAATTACAAGCACTAGTACTTTCTTTCATTGTTTAAAAAATGTGTATTTCCTTTACTAAGCTACTGTCAGATGATTAGTCTAATTCTTAAATGACATTCAATTCACAATGTAAGTGAACTACTTTGTAATCTTGGACAGAGCGCCCACATCTGTGCTTAATCTGTAGGCTATGTAACTAACATCCCATATTATCTATAATCTATAATATCTATGATAGTGTGTGCTGAGACTGTAGATGTACTCCGTATGCATACAGTAAAAGGAAATCAGTATGAAAGAAAATGTGTAGGGCCTTTTCTATTCTGCATGTCATCCTCGCTGAATTTAGTGCCAAATTATTCTCCTTTGAACTGAAGCTAACTCACGGTTTTAAGAGAAATGCTCCTGAACGTATCTGGCTATGAACAACAGCAGCATTAGTTTGTCATGCAGAGCGAAGAAATAACTGATGTATTGTTGCCCCAGCCTGCAGCGCTTGCCAGAGCTGAGTGCAGCAGTCCTGTGAGAGGTGGGAAGTATGATTTTTTGTTTTGTTTTGTTTTTATCACTGTTCTTTCTTAGTCAAAGCACTTAGACATTTATCCTTAGTATTTGTATTCATTTTTATTGCTGATCAGGTTTCCACTGCTCTTCCAAATCTATTTTTAGGAACAGTTACAGAAATTGTTATTTTATTCTTAATGTGTTAACATAAATCCTAATAATGTAAATAAAAAGAAAGTTGAGCTTAATGTGACTGACTTCCTGCTTTATAAAAGTTTGAATATTCAATCAGGAAGGGGAACAACTCTGCTTGTGATCACATGTCATAAACAGCATATTAAATGCTGCAATAAATACTTAAGTGAGAAGGGTTTGAAAACAACTTATATTAAAATGTAGCTGCATAAGATATTAATTCATCCATTTAGAATTCTCCTAGGTAACTTGGATAAGTGGTTTGCCTCAATGGTTAATAGCCTTGATCTTCTATTTCAAATATTTTCCCCAGGTAACCACGCCTAATTCTCTGCAGTGCTTTGATCTCTTTTCCAAAGTTGACCAGTGTTATTTATTTCAGTGTCGGTGAAAAGTAGTAATAATCCTCGATATATCAACCACTGTGACGTGAAAAGCAGGTGATAAAAGGTTTAAGCAGAAGATGTGTTCTCTGCAACTGTTGTGGTAAAGACATTCATATAGTGGCTGTTGCGATCTTCTTTGGAGGGACACATTGCAGAAGCGGAAGCTTGCTTTTTATTCTCAAAGCTATTTAAAAACAAAAAGCGTAGCCGATTAAAATAGAATCTTCACTTTGTTATACAGATCTGGGTCTTTGTAGAGACAGCTGTTGCGTTCAGATGGTTACTAAGGGTAATTTTACCCAGAAATGATTTTGAAATTAGAATTTAAGGAACTATGTAGCTAAAGGAGAGGATATACTATTTTTTTTTGCAAAGCAGTTCAATAAAAATCAACCCACTAGTATTTATTAAAAGTAATTTGACAATAAATAGTGTACCAGAGACTAAAAATAAAAAATTTTGTACACCGGACCTGCTATGTTAAATTCTGCCTATTTCAAATTTGTGTCTTCCTTTTGAGTGTGTATTGCATCCTGAAACATGGATTTTTATTGAGGTCCTCTATTTCTTTGCAAAAAGTACAGAAAGGAATACAAAACAGAAATGTAAAACATGAGCATCAACAAACCTAAACACAGCTATTTAGTTTATCTAATATTATGTACTTAAGTCTATATTTGGACATAATAGAAAAGGACCTTATGATAAAATGAGACATATTTGCAGAATTTTTTTCTACGAAGGACAGGTTATGTAGTCAGAATTGTTTTATTATACTTGCTTACAAATGAAAATAGTAGTGCTGTGTCAAAGGCTTTCTAATGCAACTAAAGTATAGTTAGCTCTTGGGTAGTAAACACAGCAGGTAAGAGGATATCTGATGAATATCATAACATTTTTTTATTGGCATATCTACTTGAAAGACAGTGAGAAACACAGTTGTAGTAAATTAAGTTAGTGAGAGCCCATCTATTTTCTATCAAAGAGTGAAACATTTTGTAGGAAGGAGAAAGGGACAATGAAAAATGTGACCTAAAGTGACAATTAAATTAAGTGCTTGGATTCACCTCTATATAAGACAGAATAAGGGAAAAGGGGAAAAAAGTGATAGTTCAAGAAGAAAATGAATAAAAAGTGAACTTGCACAAGTATGACTGTGGATTAGAAATATGGGGTGCTCATGTTTGTGTCTTTTGATGTTAAAAAAACATACTTTAAAATAAATACAAATTATTAATAATTTACATTATTTGTGTGCTATTTAATGAGGTCATGCAGCTTGTTGTCACCATGTATGATTAAAAATCAAGAGTGTAAGGGTTTTATTTGTTTGTCTCCACTTAAAAATAACTTTTGTTAGTGTGGATATGCACCTTAATATAGACAGGAGAAGAAATAGACAATAGAAAATGTGTTGCGTTCTGCTTGAATCATTTTTAAAACAAAGTGCTTTTCTGATCAAGTGTGAAATAATGTATGGCAGTGGAAGTTCTGCGAGCTAATGTGCTAATTTAGAAGGTTGAGCAATAGATGTGTTAATACTTTTTCCTTAACACCTGCAGTTACCTTTGCTTTTTCCAAATTAAGGGACTGGAACAAGGAGGGGCTCACATCAGCTTAGTGCCTGAGAGACAGTCAAGACCTGGCATATGACCAGGACTCCCATTATTTCTGGGCTAGCATATGTAAACTCTGTTGCAGACTTCTCTCTGATGAGTTTTACAGCCACTGTTAGTGGTCTGAGAAGCTCAGAGGGGCAGTGCTGCTTGGCAGCGTAACAGCGCTGGTTGTACCACAGCATCAACTTGGGAAGGAACTGCTTGCCGAGGACACTGCGTGCTTTGTTTTATTGCAAAAACAGCATGTATACTTCCAAGGATCTGGAGTTGAGGTGTTTGGTTTTGGTTGTTGTTGTTTTTCATTTTTTAAACAAAAAAATGGGGGTAGGATGAGAAACCTGAATTTCAAATCCTTACGTGAACTGTGTCTACATACAGTATATTGTGCTACGTTTATAAAATGTGCAGTCTTGCAGTGCAGGAGAAGATATGCAGAGAGCCAGTGTTTTCATCTGTGCTGTTGCAATCTAGCCAGCAGTGCTGAACTCTGAAGACGGACAAGCAGAAGAACACAGCCAGGCTTGGTTATCAGTGCTGGGCTTGGGAAAGGGCTGCATACCTTCCATGTCACGTTTCCTTTCTGTTATTCCACAGTTGTAAAATAAGTGCAGTTTAATCACCACAGTTTAGGTGTCTGCATTTTCAAAGTTGCTGTTAAAATGGAGTGGTAGAGCTGATGTGACCATTGTAGATCCAAGCAAGTGGTTACAGTCTTTCTGTTGATGTCATATTTCTGAGCTTTGTGTTGAAGAGAGTAGAGTCTGAGAAAACTGATTTTGCATATTCAGTAGCACATTTGCAAGTGTAAGAAAACTTGAGATTGGAGAAGGTATGATTATTTATAGGTTTTGTCTGCTGTTTGGACTATGAGAAAGCAGCTTGAATTGGACTATACTTTATAGTTTTACTGCCAATATAAATATTTTGGAATATCCAACTTTTTTGAGCTTGATACAGTTTAAAGTGGTTTAGATATTAAACTAAATGTAGGCATGTGCAGTAAGTTATTTCTAAATAATGCTAACTTTTTTGTCAAGCAAGGAATCATCAGCATATTGCCCACTATGCCCCTGTTTTTATTTATTAAAAAACATGAGGAACACACACAAATATGTTCAGTAAATAGTATTAATGTTGTTCTAAGATTTCACTCCCGAAGATGGCTGGTATATATTATATTACTAAGATTTACTATCTGTCACGGAGTTGACCAGATCAATCTATGTCCGTGACAGGGGCGACAGGCCTCTGCCCTCCCCCCCCCCCACCCCAGTCCCACAAAAATGGGAAGGAAGGAAGGGAGGAAAAGAGCAGCGGCAACAATCTATGGAGGAAAACTTATTTTACTATAATATTGGAATACAAGATAACACAATATATACAATTTAATTGAAATTGAGATTAATAAATCAGACAAGATGAGAGAGAGAGAGAGAGAGAGAGTTCCTGGAACCGAGTCAAACCTGAAAAGCTTGGAACGGCTAGGAAAACACCCTCCAGCACCCACTGCAAGGCAGCAAGAGAGTGCCCCCCCCACCCGGAAGGGCCAGATCCCGTGACTTCTGTAATGTACAGGGATAGGTACCTGGGATTGGGCATTAACACTTTAATACCCCGTACACTACATGATGTTTTGATGTAGAATACTGAAACCCAAAGTAAAAACAAACAAACAAACAAACAAGAAACATAGAACCACGACACTATCATTTTGCACTTCATCAGTTGAATCTTTGGTAATTTGAGATAGTATTAAGCTTCCCTTTGACCGGACAAGGAAGTAAAAAATTCTAGTCACTTGTCCTGGTTTTGGTTGGGATAGGTTTACCACTACAGCACCGCATCGTGTGTAGTGGTGTGGACAAAGTGTGAAATTATAGACATAAATTGCAGATAATCCTGGAGTAGATGTAGTTTGCTGTGACTTACGCCTGCCTGTGATTACTGTGAAACCACAGTCAAGCACAGTTAATGAGTAACATTAGAGTAATTCTTTACCAGGATATCAGGCTGAATGTTCCCATTTTGCCCTGCATTTCCTTGGAACCTGGCATAGAAAACAGCTTTCCCTCTTAGGAGCAGTCTCTCCTCCTTGGGGATGGACAGTGCAGCTAAATAATTCAAGTATTTCCATGGACAGGAGTAGTGAAGGCAAGTCAGAGTGACTGCCTAGGACACCAGACAGGATGTGGACAAACAGCCATAGGCCAGCGCCCACTTTGTCCACTCTGAAGCTGGGCTAAAGATTGCTTGCAGATGGAGCTGCCTGTGCCCTTCACTGTACCCACTCCTTTCACTTCTCCAATAATAACAGGAAACAGGCTCTCCTTCTGTCCTGTTCCCATCCCTTCCTTTTTCCAAGCAGCAGTAGTTCAATTTCATTCATAGTTTGTAGTGTGAGAAGCTTTGAGCTTTCTCTGTCCTGGAAGATGGACCCACAAGGCATCTGGAGTCTTTCTGTATTGTCAACAGCAGCTCTCTTTACCAGCACATGTGCTTTCTCTATGAAGAATAGCAACTTCACTGATATGGGAGAGATTCCCTTTGCTTAACTCTTGTTCCTCTAGACAGTAAAGTGGTGACTGGATGCATGTTAATAAATTGCAGTCATAATGGTATTTTATTTTCTGCCAACTTCTAAATCCAATACTGATAAATGCTCCATAGTACTCTACAGATTACTATGGTCAGCTGTCCCCCTTTTATCTATGTGCTGTGACAATAGTGGTTTCTTGAGTTACTTCTAGTTCCTGAGTGTCTTCCAGAGTATGGCTGGTTTGTCCTGATCAGGAGGAACTATTGGAAAGAGCAGCAGAGCAGCAAGAATTTGAGACCAAATCAGCCTATTTTCTGTCAGCACAGACAAAAGGTGAATGAAAACTGGATTTAGCTCCTGGCACTCCCTTATGTCACGCTGTCCAGAAGACTCTGAATGCTTGGGTTCAAACACAGCTTTTTGGGCAGTTGCAAATCACTTAAAATGTATTAAAATATCAATCGACTTCATTTTTTCATTCTTTCCCATATTTAACTCAAACAATGAAGATTAAATTTTTTCTGAAATACTTTAAGTCTGGAAATCATTGAAATCATACTCTTTGTATGGTATTAGAATTTCTCTTCCGTGTCCATGTATAGCTACATTGTAACAGCAGGATTTAGTATAGGAGATTCAGCACTGATATTTGTACTCAGAAGGTGGACTGGCTATTTATAAGCATGAGCAGGGATCACTTTCACCCTGCCAGTACCAGTACAAATATTTCCTTCGAACTTTCATCTTTGCTTACCTTGAAGAACTCTCAGTCTCATTGATTTTAACTTTGTTTGAGTTCAAATTGTGTTCTTCTGATTCCTCAGTAATTTGCAGTATATCCCTGTTAATAGTGCTAGCATTCAGGATCGTTTTCTTCTTTCTGATCCAAAATGGTACTATTGACTTCTCCATTGAAAAGAATAAGTCTGTCTGGGAACTCTCTCACAGACAGAAATTGATATGCTGCTGCCTGTACTGTCCTTTTCTTTGCTGCTCAGATATGTTCTTTTTCATGAAATGCAGCCACAGAAGTCATTCTTATTTTGTGGCAAAACTGGTAAGCTTGTCCCCAGTAATAAAAGGATTTAAGAGGATTTCTGTTTCTCTTTCTCCTGCTCTGATTACAGCTGTAAGCTTCAAATTTTTTTTCCTCATACTTCTTGGCTCCTAATAGAATGATGCAATGTGACCAATTTGATCTTTTATATTATGCAGCAACAAGTGAAAACTACTTCTGGAGCAGATAGTGGCTTTCCCAGAAACCTAGTTAAAATTGGAATGAGAATTTTCACTTAGAGACAGAACCTGGTAGCCTAGACAGAAGGAAGGCAGTGTATTTGATGGAAAATATGAAGGAGCTGTAGTGTTTTAGCAAACAAGATTGAGAATTTAATCTTTCTTCAAAGGAAGTTGATGAGAGTTGCATCTTTCCTCTTTGATGTTGGTTGTGGAAGATGCTCTTGCTATAAATGAAATTCTGGCACTAGAGGAATGTGTCCCGAAGTATTCCTTGTCATTCATTGGAGAGTTTGAGTGCACACACATGACAGCTATACCACTAGGGCGTGTTCTTGACTAAGAGAAGATAAATAGATCTTTGTGTTAACGTTGCATCTTCCTGCAATTTAACTTTGGATGCACTCAACATAATGTCTTCATGTTTTCAGAATTGTGTTACTGCTGCTGAATTACAACGAAGCATTTTTAAAAGCAGGTGTCCATGTAATGTGTGCACCTGTAATTATTTACTGTAGATGGTTATGTGGCGTTTATCACCTCATAAACCGACCTGCTAAAGTAGTGAATGTCATTATGCCCATTTCACAGATAAGGAATCTGGATTTGGATATATAATGATATATGACAGTGCAGCTTCAGAGTTAAGTGGCTGATCAATCCCACAGCAGGTTTATGAAGAAGGTGGAAAAGGCTAAACTCAAAGATAGTGCTTCCTTCCAAAACAGTACATTTGTAAGCAGAGGTTCTTAACAGATTGAACAGATTGTGATTAAGGCAGAATGTTCTTGTTATGTTGTTTTGTTGTTTATTGATTTATATTTTAGAATGACCAAAATATACACTAGTTACCAAATGGAAAGTAAAAACAATGTTAAAAATCTTCTATTCCCTGGATCTTTATACTGCAGTAATAAGAACAATATAGACACAGAAATACCATCCTGTATTTAGAGAGCATTCCTAAAAAGTGTGATTAACTGTGGCTTCTGTGTTTTTTGTGGAATGCAGCTCCTCGTTTTGTGTGTTGGAATTTAAGGGTTTTTGAATAATATTCAGGATTTTGTGCCTGTTGAGGAACAACTGGAAAATGTGAGCAGGGAATGTTGATAAAACAAGGGAAATGTAGTCAGTTTTCAAAATAAACCGTGTTATTACCTTTACGGCTTATATGCCTGAATGCTTCAAGTTAGCCAAAGTCTTGAATCTTACTTGGAAGATGTATGGGAACTACTGAGTCACGGTCTGAACCTCTGATGGATCACCTGAGGCGAGCCATGAGCCAGCCAGAGGAGCACAGGTGAAGGCAATTCACCTGTGCTCCTAAACCTATTTAAGACTGGCTACCAAGGGGGGAAGGATCTCTTCTGGAGATCTGCTTTGCTGGAGTTTTGTAAGTGAGCCCAGGATACGGGTAAGCTTTCTATCTATTCTCTTTTTGTTATCATAATCTGCTTTGCCACGCTCTGTTGTTTATTTCGTAATTATGACATCTTAATGTTCATTGATTATACAGCCTGACAAATGGTACAGAAAACAAACAGGGCATTCCTGCCTGTTCCCGTGTCCTGTGTGACTTACAACTTTATATATCAACCAAGCAAAATCTTGCAGCGCATTCACTGGTGTGTACACAGTCGCAGCAAATCACACCGTGGATGTCATTGAAGAGCCTGGACAAAAGCCATTGATCAGCTATGCTGCTTGTTCTACAATAATTGCAGTGTCTTAGTATTTTTCAGGGATATACATAAGCAGAGTACGATACTATAATCCATAGATAACACAGCCATTGTCATGGTATGAATGCTTAAGCCCTGCGTTTAAAAAGTGATTTATAGTGTGTGGGATTTTTAACTCTTAAAAAAATCATAATCATATTGTGGATTCATCGAAGTCAAGGATCAAAACCTGAATAACAGAATCAGAAATGCAAACATACTGGTTACGAAAATGCACATGGGCAAATAAATTATATACATTCAATAGCTGCTTTAAAAGTCATATGAAGGGAATAGCATCTCTGTTGTAGGCGTACCTGGCTGCCCATGAGACTTCTGAAAATTAGAATGAAGAAACAATACAAAATACATTGTTAGAACAGGGGGCGATGAAGGAAAAGTATTTCTTGTTTCTTCCTCATAATACTAGTAGATAAGGAAGATTGTATATGTGATGAAGGATGGAGAAGCATGGGTTTGTTTTGTTGCTTGGTTTTGTTTTTGTGATTGTGTTGGAGTTTTTTGGTGTGGTTTTTCTACTCTTTTTTTATTATTTTTTTGGAGTAGGTTATTAAAAAGAGTAAGAGTACAAAAAGTCATGTATTGGCAGTGAGTCAAAGTAGATTGTAAAGAACAGTGCACACAGAAGAAAAGCAGCAAAAAAAGATGCTGCTTGCTTTTTTTATTATTTTTATTTTTTTCCACTAAAAAGTTTGAGAGAGAAGAAAAGATCCTTTATATGAGAAGAAAAGAAGAAAGATATTTGCAGTTTCTGGGTCAGCAGAAAAGTGTCTCCTTGACCTTCCAGGTGGAGGAACTGCATCCTAGAGGGAGAAACTTTATATTGTGTAGTCCGATGACATGTGGACTGTGGGAAATCCCACAGACTATGAGATTAAGTGGAAGCCCTCTAAGGAGATTGTTTGATTTTAATTTTTTATTTTTTTATTTTTATTTTTTATTTGCAGGTAACCCATATGTAGCTGCTGATTTTAAAAATTGGGAACTTCAGTAGTTACTTGGCTTCTTGATTAACTGCAGCAGCAAGAATTAAGTGGGAGATAACTCACAGCCTCATTCTTCTGAACTGCTTGCTTCCATAACTTGTACTGGTCGAGTTAGTTGATTAGGATAGCAGCCTCCTCTTTTGAGTGCGCAGTAATCCTCACTGTATGGCACAGGAAGGATGTGATTTATCCTGTGGTCACAATTCTGCACTTCAAGGAAGCTGTGACCTTCTGTTCTTCTATTTTCAGTTTCAATTGGTCAGCAGATTAAGAAGCTAAATTTGAGCCATGGAAAAGTTGAGAAAACAAGATATCCTTGAATTCAAACTGAGCACGAAGATACTGAAATGCCTACTGAAATTAAAAGAATATATGCTGACCAAGCTGAAGGTCTACTAGTATAGCCATTTCTTGGAAACTTCATCTTTGTAGCTTTTTTTGCCTGCTCAGACCTGTACACTGCAGTAGTAGATTTAAGTGAAATAATTATAACACCTGCTGGGGATGGGAAACCAGTCCTAAAAGACTGTTTCTTTCTACATTTAAGATGGCTACTACTTTTACTAGATCAGAAAGGCGTACTTCTTTACAGGGATACTTGTGAAAATGTGACATAAAAAGACTTAAAACTAAATGAGACTTTTACGTAAAGCAGACAAGGCCCCCTAAAAATCAATGACAAAATTGTTACTTTTTGTACTGACAACACAGACTGAACAGAATGTGATTCAATGCATGATGCAGGGATGATTAGTACTGCTCATTGTGCTGCACATCAGCCATTTTACATTGTGATACAGTTTGTGCATTTGCTTGCCTTCTTGTCAGGGTCCTGACTGAAGGTCATCTTTGCTTAGCTTCTGAAAATGATCTGTTCCAACTAAGTGAACCTTCTCATCCATATTCAATGTCAGAACAGAGTATTTTGACAACAGCAAGGTTTGTACTGTTACATTGAAAGGAAAATACGTCAGGCTTTTTTTCATTGTTTTGGGGACCAAATTATTTCAATATAAATGTTCTTGAACTAGACTACATAGTGTATGTCCAGCTTCTTGGCTGATTGGCCATTGGGGTACTTTTTCCCTTTTAATTGTCACAGTACAGTTAGCAGAGACAGTCTTTCCCTACTACAGATACAGAATGAGAGCTACCAGGCAATAACAAGGAGCGCTTCACTATATTTCCATCTTAGGCACTCGCATCCACTGGGCAGATATATTAAGTTCAAGGAAGTAGAATTCTTCATATAAAACAGGTTTTTTTTAACCTACTTTTTTTTTTTTTTTTTTTTTTTTTTTTTTTTTTTCAGAATACGATTATTTACCACAACTACTTGTTGCTGTTAATGAAGATTTTCTAGTCCAGATACTTCAGAGTTTTCAACAGTATAGATTTAGCATTCCAAGGATAATTGGGGCAGGGTTATCCTAGCTTTTATATCTTCTCATTTGGGAACTTAGGATATACAGAATATACAAGCATAGCTATGCTGAATCCCAGCTGACAAGAAAATGCATGTTATGTACATATGCCTCACAGACTTGTACAATAGGATACACATAGAGTACAACATTTTGAAGCATCAGTTATTGTAAGATAAGTAATTGCTTCATCTTCTGCTGCATCCAGATGCACAGCCCACAGTCTTGGCCAGGAGTTTGCTCTTTCAACAGAGCCTGGTGAGAAGAATTAAATTTTTGCAGTGCAAATGTTGCCATAACTAGCCACCTTTTTCTCACTTGAAAAAACATTAGAGTAATCTGTTCTGCGTGTGGCTGCATCCTGAGATCATTAAGAAATAGAAACTAATACAGAATGTCACAACTCGCTTATGCCATTCCACAAAGATCGTATTACACTGGTGCTCAGAGTTCTTCTCTGTTTGCC
This sequence comes from Tetrao urogallus, assembly GCF_951394365.1. Lineage (NCBI taxonomy): Eukaryota > Metazoa > Chordata > Aves > Galliformes > Phasianidae > Tetrao > Tetrao urogallus. The sequence goes on along the minus strand of NC_136818.1, from coordinate 12,839,673 downwards.
AGTAACTTTTTGAGTAAAGTTGTTGGTTTTAACTTTCCTGCACCAAACTGTTTGCATGGGAACAGTTAGATCACAGCCTGAACCAGTGATTGAACACCTGGTGAGGGGGCGTAGCCAGCTTGGGGAACACAGGTGTGTGAACAATTCATCTGTGTGACCCAGGGTTCACCCCTCCTAACCTCATTTAAGGGCTGGCACCTGCAAGGGAAGGATCTCAACTTGGAGACTGCCTCACTTGGAGAGTGTTTGGTGAGCCTTGGTCATTCGAAAGTGGTAAGAGATTCCTCCTTTGTTACTGGATTGTAATGGCTGTCTTTCTTGAGTGATCTAGAGCTGGTTTAAAGCAGCTGTATCTGCTGCTTCCTGTCCTTACACAGTTGCTGTTAGGATTAGTGGACATTGTAGCTCGGAGACACTGTCTGTGAACGGACAACAGTTGTAGTTTAACCCCTTTCTTTGGGAAAGGAGGGGGGGAAAAACTACAAGAAAGTGGTCTGTCATAAATATTCTGACAGGTCTGTTTGTTCCTTATGGCCTTCTAAAAGGCATGGAAACACTCTGCTTTCAACCATACTGACTTTGTGGTTGTTATCTGCATATAATGGATGACAAGAGTGAATTTATCTATACTATTTGATACTGAATCATCTTTCCCTAGGATGTGCCCTGTCACTCTGCCTTGTGACATGTTCTTTCCCTATCTGAGGAAGTCCAAATGTGTTTGCATTTACTCAGGTTTTTTTCCCCATGTTAAAAATTCTGGCAAACTCTAGTAAACACACGGCCTTGTTCTTTAAAAAAAAAATAAGTGTACGTTTTACAAAACAGAAAAACAATATAGCAGTGTCAGTGTAAGAGAATTATGAATACTGCTCTGAAGCACTATAAAAAAGTTTTTCTTGTTTCCCGAAACTTGAAACAAATATAAGGGGGCACAGGTAGAGGATGTTGGCTCTTCTCAAAAACAGATGCCAGACCACAAAATTTCTTTTGAAGAGCAGGCAAATAGCTTCACAGAGGAAGAAGTTAACATTATAATATCCCTACCACTCAGCTGTAATTTAGTGATTTCCTTAAAACCATTATCCTCTTACAAAATACACTCCCTTGAACTTTTGGTGAGTGTAGCAAGTTGTCTATTTCTAGGAACTGTGATGCAGGTGGAGAGAAGGTAGAAATATTTCTCCTCAGATCTCCTTAGCAGTGCATGTTCTTTCAAAACACCATATGGTTAACAGATAAATGGGATAGAATTCAAGGTGTGGCCCTGATTACTGAATTATATTTTTGATCGTGTTAGATTTGGATTCATCATCATCAGTTTTTATATTTTTATCCTCATGACCTTAGATAATCTGTATGTGCTCTGTCCTCATCACATTTATGTTTCTGTAGTTTAACTTGGTGTGTGTATAACAATGCACAAGATATATGCTAATGCTAACTGTGCAAAGAAATAGTTTATCCTGGTAAATGCATTTATTTACTTGAAACCTGTTTTAAGTGATATTTATTTTTCATAATAGGGTCAATGCGTCTTGTCCTCCTGTTGAAGAATTAGGTAGTGTTTAATTGCCGTTCAGTTGAAATATTGTTTTGACATAAAGTAGATTTAATATTAATTGAATTATGAAATTTGTGTTTATTGTACTGAACAATTATGATCTGAGGTATGTCTCCTTTTTCTACATAATTGAGGAGGTGCTATTAAATGTTGAGTCACCTTTGATAAGCGCTATTATCAATTATATCCTTAATTATTATTATCTGTCAATATATGCATTATGAATAAGTTAGGGTTGAAAGGTTATGTTTCTGAGTCATTAAATTAAAGTTGCATGTATACAGAAGTGTTTGTAAAATTAGTCTGTGATAGTGTATTCCTTCCAAAACAATCTGAACAGATTAAGGAGCAAAGTAGTGGTTAGTTTAATAACAAAAGGTGGAGTTATCTTAAAAATCCTTTGAGAATAAATATTCCAAAATACATGTTATAGAATATGAATAGAAAGGAGACATCATTTGTACATCTGAAGATATGTCTTCACAATTATGAATCTGAGGGAGACATAAAGAATAGATTCAGATCAAAAGTACCAACCAGAAGTACAGGTTTTTTCTTTTCTTCCATAATTTCAAAAGTTATGCTACTGGCAATGTTTGTGCATGCTGTCTGAATATTTGTGCTAGTAAGGAAGAGACAGGCAAGATCAAAAGCTAAAGGGTAAAGTCCACCTAAGCTCTGTTAAGACCACCTGTCTGAGAGCCAAGGTTCGTTGAGGACTGAAAGATAAGCAATTTCAGCTTTCCATCTTTACCTGAGGAAATTCCTCAGGAAGTTCAGATAATCCTTCTGTATAGAATTGTCCCTTTTAAAATGTAAATTGAGTTCTTACTGAAATTTGCCCATCATGAAGTAGGTTTTCACCACTTTATGCTGTTTTAATAAGAGAAATTTTTACTTTCTGGTGAGGCGAAATGTTTTGTTTGAATTTTATCCTGTGACGAAGAGTCTGTGTGCTGATGACTTGCTGCAAAGCTGTCCAAATACTAGCATTTTTCAGTCATGCCTATCTTTGGTAGGAGCTGTATTCAAAGTCATTGTCCATGTTGTATTGTCAGTGAATTAGCTTGTAGGCTCGGGATGCATTGTGAGTTTAACCACTCCTTTACAGTAAGCAAATGTCTGGTTATAGGCTGGAAGAATACCACAAATAACCCATGAAATGCATCTGGTTCACTCCTTTACAGCTGTTGAGAAGTGTTTGATTGGAAGCCATGGTATGGTGCTGTCAATCTAGACAATTCATACATCTGAAGTATACTGGTGTTATTAAATGTTTCACTAAAGTTCTTGACACTGTAAGGGAAGGCAGCACTATTGTTTCAATGCTTAATGATAATTGAATTATTAGTCTTGAGTTTACCATACTGAACATTTAAAGTCATCTTGTTTCTCTACAATCAAATCAAGTAGAGGAAAGAAACTATTAAATGGTTTGTCAATTTAAATAAGAAGAATTGTGGAATTGTATTCCACAATTACTATTATCTGTCAAGGTTGTCTTTACAAATATGGAGACTTTAATGTTGATATGCGTGTTAAATTATATATAAATTGAAATCCATGAGTAATAGGTGATTCTCAGTATTTATGATTGAAATAATGTAATTAAAAAAAAAAGCGAACATGACTGTGTTGTTTTTACTAAGGGCTATCTATCGGAAGGAGAGCAAAGTTTTTGTAACTGGAAGATGTTAGAAAGTATCTACAGATACGTGTTTTAAAATAGCCAAGTGGGCTCCTATAAGTATATTCAAATTAAAATATTCAATTATTGCTGAAATATATCACTTCCCCTGCCAGATGGCATTAGCAGAACCCAACTAATATGAAGATGATTTGTTTAAAGCATCTGAAGTGATTGCACTGCAGATACCTGATTATTTCTGAGAGCACGTCAGCATTCTGTATAATTCTAGTGACTGTGACCATATGAAACCAAAATACTCGCTGTCTGAGAAAATGCAATACAATTACATTAAAGATATTGATGAGTAAATAGGGATCATATAAAATGGCCCTGCTAACTTTATTTCTTTCTAATCTGGACCTTTTTTTTGCTTCTCTAGCAGACTGTACCAGACACAGTTGTTTTTGTGTTGTTTTTTTTTTTTTTTTTAACCTACTCTAGGGAACCTGCTTTAACAGGGAAGTTGGACTAGGTGGTCTCCAGAAGTTCTTTCCAATCCTTGTGATTCTGTGAAGATAGTGTTTGTAAGAGTTAAATCTATTTTAAAAATTATATGAGAACTTTATCCTTTATGGTTTGACTGTGTCTACTTCAAACATTCCTTTGTAGTAGTCCCTTATGCAAGCACATTCTTCTCTAACTTTGCTGTCTTGCTCCAGTGCCCTTAGAACACAGACCTCTAAAGCAGATCCTTGTAGCCTGATGATTAGTCATCAGTAAAGTTCTTACCATGTGTGAAATTACTACAAACAAAAATATAAGTAGTAATATGAAAATATGTATCATAATTTTTTAAACTGTACTGAATGCAAATCTCTAAGACTAGTGGTTTCTGAAGAAGTTAGTGTCCTATTCCATATTTTAGGTTGATAATTTTCATGGGCTGTACATACTAAAATTAAAGCCTAAAAAAGCAACAGCTCCACAAAAGATTGTATAGGTGATAGCAGAGGGAAGATATACCTTTCTTTTGGCAGTTATAGTAGCTGAATGAGGCTTCTATACATAATTCAAATTTTCACTCAAAGGGGAAAAAAAAAAAAACCAACTAAGGTAAAGAGCATACTTACGGTCTTCTACATTTTTCAGGCCATGTCATTTTTGGCAAATAGCCACAAGCAGAAGACACTAATGTCAGTTGCAGTACTACGTTATAAGTTGTTAACTAGGGTAAGCTCTGTGTGTGTGTGTATATATATGTTGAAATTGTATTATTTGGTTACATCAGCACAGGAGTGTATTGTTGGAAATCTGAATGTGTTTGTGATATACTGCGTCACTTGAAGTACTGTGCTGCATTAGAAAGAGCTTTTAAGAATTTAGCTATCATTTTTGTCCAATTTTGTGATGTGCTATCAATGCTGCATGATCTACTTGGAGCTAAATGACATCTCCATGTTTGGAAGGCAACCCATTTTTCTTCTGTTTTGCTTATGTACCTGTGAACAACTCTAGATCTGAGTTTTCTTTTTGTCTTCCCCTGAACATTAATGTAATGAGTACTTTGAGAAGACCGGACTGTATGACGGAATTGTGAGATGGCTGTAGTGTTTCAGTAGCTCATCATTCTTTTTTGTACTCTTTTTTTTTTTCCATACATAGTTTTGACTGGTCTTTCCTTATCACTGCTATATTTTGCTTAACAAAATACTTGAGGAGAGGCAAAATATTCTATTTCCTCCTTCTTGCACCTCACTGGTTAAAAACAACATCTTACCTCAATACTTTCCAATGCATGTGCTGCATTGTCAAAAGCATAATTTGCAGGACTCCTTTCACTTCATGAACTGATTTTAAAAGAGGAGCTGGTAATTCAGAAATAAGACTTACAAGAAGATGCATTATGTTCTTAGATTCTGCCATACTCAAGCTAGAATAGTCTTGGTAACTGCACCTTATGATTACCTCATCTATCTCATGACATCTCATGTCAGATCTGAAAGTACAGCCACTGTAAGTTTTTTTTTTTTTTTTTTTTTTTTGCTTGCTAGCATTAACCTTAGAACCAGAGATGACAGACTGCATAACCTCTTACGTACTTTGGAGCCCTCGTTACACCAGTTTTCTGTCTATGCACAAGCAGTTCATTTTCCTTAGCAGCACCAGACACAGCTTTAATATTCCTGAGTGATTACGGCTAGTGAGATAAGACACAAAAGACTCTTCTAAAGTGACATTGTCAAGTGCATTTTAGTACTTTAAAAATATGTTCATAGAAGGACATGTACATAAAAGAATGGAAAGACAAAGTCAGAAGCAATCAATTATAAAGATTACAAAAAATCTTGAGCACATACTGTATTTCAAGTAAACTATCATGCGTTTGAAAACTTAATTCATAGTCAACAATAATGGACTATGATGTGTGGAATATACAAAAAATTACATGTTCTATGGGTAAATCAATGAGATTTTTTTTGACAGTTCCAGTAAAAAAAGATAGCGGTTAATATTTTGTGTGAAGATGCCTAAAAGTATTTCACTTCAATTGGGAAATGGGAAAGACACAGAATGTTTGAAAAATAATATATTAAAAAGGATTATGCCTTTTCTATAATCCTATTAAAACATTGCCAGAACAGTCTGCACATTTACATATCCTTAACATGAAAAGTGCCTTGAAATTCACTTAACTCATGATCTATCTTGGTACTCCAACCCCCCCCACAAATTTTTGTTTTATATTTTAGGAATTTGTCCAACTCATTAGAAGAAGAGATTTCTCCTGACTGAAGTTGTGAATGTGTCTGGTATGCATTATAGTTTTAAAATAGTTCTGTGACCATTGGATGTTAGGCAGTGTTTTCAGATTGTATGCAGCAAGTAGATTATTGATTATTGTGGATTCTAAAACTGCTTTTGAAGTGCTTGATAGCTCAACCAAGAACACAGTTGTGTTGTTTTCCCTCTCTAGTGGTGTAATAGCAGTACTTCAGAAAATTGGTTGGTTATGCTTGTGTGCCTGTTAATTCCTAATGGTACTATTGATTTTATATAACATCCTGGAAATATTAAAGAAAGTGTATATAAAAGTGCCTGAAATACATAATAACATGGAATATTCAAGCATATCTATGAATATTTTTTTTTCTGTTGTGAATCAGTTCCAAATTTGAGTGAAGCCAGTAGGAAGACTCAAGTGGACATTTGGACAAGGGTCTATCTGTCCAACTACATTATATCAACCTTCATAAAAGCTTAATCCACAGACAGAAATTCAATAATATTTTTATATCTGTTCAATACTGCTATTGATTCTTTTCTCTTTTTTTCAACACATTATTCTCCTTCACTTGCGTACTGCCGAGGAGAGGGTCTGATTATTTGATTTGACAAGCAGAGACTTAAAATCTCTGGTGGACTTCTTGATTTACTGTCAGTACACTTTGCTACTGGCATGGTAAAAATCTTGTCTTAGCAATCTTCCTGCTAATTTTTAAATTATTTAAATTGACTGAAGCAAAGTCCAGTTATAAAACACACGTCAATATGAAACAAATATGGAACGGAGAAGATGGTAATGTAGCTGCTTTGGACAAAGATAATTTGAGTTTGTTATACTGCTTATAATAATGAATTTGTTTATGCATATATGAATGTCTCCTGTATATGTCTAAATAGGACACTGAATTACTATTTTGACAAAAGTCCTTGTGTATAAAGTACATGGCTTTTCAAAAAAAATTAAAGTCTTCAGCCAATCTGTGCACTCAGGCTGGGTTTAATCTAAGGGTTAGCTCTTGACTTTAAAACAAACAAAAAAATGTTGTCCCTTCAAATCTGAGTTTCTTGTTCTTTATTTCAAGTGTTGGTCTGGATTACTTTTTTTTTTTTTCCTCTTGCTGTATGGAAAGTAGATCGTGAAAAGGTCACTGGTGAATTTGATTATTATTTATTGGATTATCATCTTTATGTAATTCATCTTCATGGTGATGTCTTACAAGTGGTCTGACGTTGTCTTTGATTTGTGCTTGGTGCAGAATACAATCAGTTTGATCACAGAATCATGGAACAGGTGAGGTTGGAAGGGATCTCTGGAGGTCCCTGATCAGGCAGGGACACATCCAGAGCAGATTGCTCAGGCCCACATACAGGTGGCTTTAAAAGATATTTAAAGAGAAGGCTTTCTGGGCAACCTGTGCCAGTGGTCTGCAATCTACACAGCACAGTGTTTCCTGATGGTCAGAGGGAAACTTCTCTGTTCTGGTTTGTGTATTAGGCACCACTGGGAAAGGCCTGGGTCCATCTTTTTTACATCGTCCTTGCAGGTAATTGCAGACATTGATCAGGTCTCCCTGAATCTCTTTATCTCCAGGCTAATAGTCTCATGTCCTCACTGGAGAGACGCTCCAGTTCCTTAGTGATCTTTGTAGACTAGCCCTCTGTTAGACTCAAGTGTAACTACATATCTCTTGCACTGGGGAATCCAGTACAGATGTGACCTCACCAGTGCTGAGTAGAGCAGAAGGATCACCTCTCCTTTAGCCTGCTGTTTGATTTATCTTATTTCCGAGGATCAAACATAAAAACCTGTCTTTACTATTTCAGCTAAGCAGAACATCTGTAAAGCAACCTAGTAATCAAATACTGGAATATGTGAAATCAAATACTGGAGTACATGACTTGCAAGTAATTAACACTGCCATAAAATCCCTGCACTGAATATTAAAAGGAAACTTAAAATATTTTAAAAGGTGACTAATATAGCACAGCAGAGTTACATAGTAGTGCCAGCTGCAGTGGAAATCTGTCAAGTGCTGTGAGAACTATTATAATCTACCAACATTTGATATTTCATCACATCAGATTATACAAATTCTTGCAGATTTATTTTGGTACAGTAAATTTGCTTCCACAAGCTGGCTTGTCATTTGGATAATCTCAAGAACAGTAAAACGTCTTCATCAGCTGTTCATCTGATTGTTACTCTTATGTTGCTCTTATTTTAGCTGATTTAATAGAGGAGTTAGTAACATCAAATATAAACACTCACCATCTCATTCCTACAATGACAGAACATTATAGCAAACAAAGCAGTTCTGCTCCAAAACAGCGAGAAGTGGGACTTAATCAGCCTCTTCTACGTGCTATTATGGTGAAGGAAGAAAAAGTTTGAGAGGGCTTTTCTGCTTAGCGTGCGAAGATGTAGCAATACTCAGTAATAACTGATGAAAATTTGTGTTGAGAAGATGGTACAAGTTCGATGTTACAAAAATGAAAGTGCCTAGATGTCCTTCATCAAAATTGGATCAATTCTTTCAATGCTCTGCCTCAAACAGGAAGTTCCACATGCTTAGTTATGCATTTGAAATCTTTTAATTTGATTTAAGTTCCATATAAGATAGGGTTTGCTGCCTCATCTGGCAGCCATGTTTGTATTAACACATAAGACAGTCAGTGACATTTTTCTAACCTTTAATCTGTAAGATTTAGCTATTAATTTTCCCTTTGTTATTTAATTCTTTAAATAATGTAAGTATTTTAGAAATTAAATACATTATTTATAATGTATTACATTCTCTGATGTTCCATCGCTTTCATCCAACAACTTCTTAGTGCCGAGACTTAATATCTTCAATTTTATGGTTAATTCGAACTACATGAAATTTGAAAACTGTAATGACACACGTAAAATTATTCTCCTGTCTTGTCTCTCAGTAGCAAAATTCTAGCCTTGTTTGCTACAGCATACACTGTATGGGGCTCTTTCAATGCACCTATCCGCCATACTTTGTAAAGCTCATATTTATCTTAATTATGAAATATGCATCTTAAAAAGTAATTATGCTTAATCCTTTTTAATTTATCTACATTTTTGTGCTGTTTTACTGACAGAGTTGTATATTTTTCAAGTAAAAGAAAAATCTGTTCACAATCCCTTGAATGCTATATTGTAGTTGACTCACTAAGAGTATATAAAAATTACAGTTTCAGTGGAATCTGGTAATCTATTTCCACACTTAGATTCAGTTGAAACCTGGTAGGATTGGAAGAACTAGATTGAAAGAAAAATTGTTGTATGTATTAATCCATTTAGTTTGGTCACAAAACTGCTGTCAGTGTGTCTATCAGTGTGTTAGAGAGCTCATTTTCAAAGGACTTGAATGTAGAGAATGTAGAATGTAGACTTTGCTGATACTGGTTTAAGGGAGAAATTACCTAAGGAGAAAAGTTAATATAGACAATTCTTCTATTAAGAGTTTTTGCCCTGAAAAAATACAGAAAATATAATGAATAGATGAGATATACAATGTCAAAATTCGTATTTAATAGTGATGCAGATAAGTGGGAGACAGCACTGATAACATTCATTCAAAATTTCTTAAAACTTTTTTTTCTTAAATTAAAAAAAAAATGCTTTTTTTTTTTTTTTTTGCCACCTCATGACTCTCATTACTTGTAACAGTCTGGGTAGGTTTTGAATGTATCGTATATGAAAAAAGAAATTGGTGGCCAGCTGAGACCATGTATTTCAGCCTGGAGTGAATTTGACAGCTGAGTTATTGCAGGCAGTGCCGTAATAACAACATTACCACCCTGACTGGATACATACATGGAATATTCTTTACACAGGATCTTATTTGCAATTCAGAAAACTCAGCTTGAACTTTAAGCACCACTGAAATGAATTATAGCTTCACAGTGATGTGCTGGAGCAGGTTTTCAGTGATTCAGGCAACCTCTTGCTTAGTTCTGCTCTAAAACTTCTGGGGAAGTCACTCTTCACTTGTACTATAGAAATCATCCTTGCCTGTGATTACCTGAAGAGTTGCTTTTTGCCTTCAAAATGTAGCTCACAACTAAGTGGAGCAAATGCACTTAATGGGTTTCTTCTCCAGGAAATTATGAGTCGAACTGCCTTCTAAGAAATCCTCTCTTCCTCTCTCTCACACATGTACACTGGCAACACACTTCAGATCATGCACGTTGGAAAGCGCACTTTATTATTGTAAATATAAACAAATCTGTGTTTTCAGAAAATTGCTTGAATTTGATAAAGTCAGTCTTTTAGTACTCCTATCTTGTCCTTCCTTTTCATCTACCATTGAGTGGGAAAGTGTATTTCTGGAGAACTGTGTGTGGTTTTTTGTTTTTTTGTTTGTTTGTTTGTTTGTTTTTTTTTGTTTTTTTTTGTTTTTTTAGTCATTCCCTTCATAGATTAGGGAATTCTGCCACAGAATAATTAGGTTATTGAACTGATGCAAAGAGCCTCTTGTATCATCCTTAATTATGGCCAGACTATCAGAGTTCCTGAAATCAGTTAATGCAAGCATATAATATGTTTCATTCTATGTGGATATGTAGAGTGCCTTTATCTTGTTGAAATGTTGCCAGGAAAAGGAACCATGTGGTATTCACCCTCATCAATTTCTTAGCAATATATGTATATTTTTTATTTTAAGATCAGTGCATATTATAGTAGTACTTTGATGAAAAGCGCTTTGTTTCCTTCCATTTATTATTTTATTTTACCTTTATCTATTCAGAGGATTTCATTCAAAAAAATAAGGTTTTCTTCCCTGTCAGCAGGACAGGTATGTGTGAAAGTCACCCTCTTTGAGCTGTCTCCATACACTTTTATAAAGAATTTCATTAACTTGGAATTTCATGATGAAACTTGGAATAGACGTCTTGTTTATAGAGTAAATGTTGCTCTTGATCTCGTAGCTTTGTTATACTTGCTGTGTGTGTTACATGGGTCACTCTTTAGCTATATGTCAATGCGAGCTGCTTGTCAATGGAAGCAATATCACTCCTTCCGGAGAGTTGGGTGACATTATAATGTACATCTGAAAGGCAGAAAAATGCTAGATCTCATTAACACATGGACAAATCCATGAAAACTCTATGGAAATGGTAAAAATGTTTAATTTACTACAATTATATTTTTCATTGTGGAAAATATGAACAAAGATCCAGGAGCTGCCTCTAGGCAGTTCTGACTTGCCAGCTGAGCTTGTACTACTATTGTAAACACCACATCACAGGAAACCGCTAAAACTAATGGTCACCAAAACTGTTATGTCTTTCCCAGATTTTGAGGATTTGAAAGAACTCACGTGTTATTAGAAAAGGTTCCAGTGTATGGTAATTCACTATTAAAAGTCGATTGGACTGTACTGTAGGGCTTTGTCTACTCACTTATGATTAGGAGTTCTTTGCATAACTGTTCAGGTTGTAACTTACTTCGGGCAATGTTACAATTCCTTCCAAGAGAAAGTTTTCTGCAGTTTACTGTTAAATAAGGCACACTGTTTTTGGGACAGATTAAGACTAAATGAACCTAGAGGAAACCACAATCCTTAACCATTTCCTAAGTTTTTTAATTCCCCTGTTGTGTAAGAAAGAACCTTCCATGCCTGAGCCCGTTTTCTAGTACTCTATGAAATTCTATACTATGTGACATTACTGATACTATTGTGCAATACAGCCTTTCTTGTGCCACCTTCTTCTCATTGCTGGGAATGATGGTTACGGCTAGAATTGAAGTTGCCTGATATTTTTATTGTCACTTTCTATTTTCTAATCTACTATAGTTTTTTCTCTATCACTCATGGTAATTTTTAAAATATTTTCAATAATGCTTTAATAATTATTTTAGCAAAAATAATTTTCTGCAAGCAATAACTAAAAGGCATATTATCATAATTATAACTTGCAGCCTCTCATGGATAAACCTATGCATTTCTGTGCTCTGAATAACACCTTGTAGAATGGTTTATGATACCAAATATGTGCTTTGCTGCTCAAATAAAAAAATCCACAGTTTGAAAATAGTTGAAGGAGTTGAAAACTGAAGTCCTCAAAGATGTAATCTGTATTTATAAGGCTAATCCTTACAAAGTTTCAAGTGCTTGAAAATGCTGCAAATTGCAGCAGCAGCTGGGTCCTCACTTCCTAGTGGTTGCTGAGGCACTAGGAATAGTCATTTTAGGAAATGCATAGATGACTGCAGGTGATGGAGCTTCTCCAGCTTGATGAGTTACCATTCATTTGCTGAATTGCTTCAGTTCATGTGAATGGTTGAATGGTTACAGAAGTGATAATCAGCTAATGAGTTGTAACTTATTATGGCATCACTTAATCATTTATACATCCAGTAGCTGACTGCCTCCTACGCTCTCCAGTTTCTTCGTGAAGTGAAATCAACAGTCAAGGTTGCATACAAAGGAGTGGTAAAACTTAAGTAGGAATTAGAGGAGCAAACGTATTACAATATGCTTAGTTTTAGCTTGAACTTTATGACATTACAGTTTGAAGAAATCATGTATGCTTACACCTGTAGATGATCAGCATGAGGAATTCTGAACAGCTAGATCCAGTGCAACAATTTCTGAAAAGTGTTATGTTTTTCACATTAGTGAAATCCTAATTTTGTTTTTTATAGAATCATACAATGGCATAGGTTGGAAAAGAAATCTTAAAATCATCTAGTCCCAAGCCTCTTGCCATGGGTAGGGATACCTTGAACTAGATCAGGCTGCACAGGGCCCTATCCAACTTGGCCTTGAATACCTTCTAGGATGAAGCACCTTCTAGGATGAAGCATCCACAACCTCTCTGGTCAACCTGTTTTGGTGCTTAACCACTCTGAGTAAAATATTTCCTCCTAGTATCTAATTAAATCTCCTCTCCATCCCCCTTGCTGAACAAATGTCGAACAGTTCCTCTGTGTCTTGTTTCATGAACTATAAAATGACAATATCAGTTCTCATTTCATCAGAAAATGGAGTGAAGATGTAAGGAACTTAGTTTTTTCTCACTCTGGAATCTAAAGCATTAGTGAGGTCTCACTAGCCTTTAGTTCAGACATAGAACTGTAGGAATGAAACAAAATGTAGAATGCTCACTTTTCAAAGTAAATATCACTTCTGCTAAACATGGGGTCAAGAATTATAAGAAAAAAAAAAAGTATTGTGCTTAGATATTTAAAAGCAAGATTATAATGCAAATAAAATAGCTGAATCCTGATTATTTTTGGCATCTCTTATATTGAAACACATGACTTTCAGAAACAGTTTGTATTGAAGCATGTACCAGTATGATCTCCTTCTGGATTTAAAAGAGTTGTTTCTTATACCACTGTATTTTATTTTATTTTTTAATTTATTGCAAGAAGCATCCTGAGTTAAAGCCTTTCTAAGTGACCTTGATGATACGGGGCACCTTTTAAGCCACAAAGTATAAATTAAAGATGTGCAGGTGCTAGGTCAACAGATCACAATATATTATAACACTGTCCTTTATGGATGGTGCTTAGAATGTATTTTATATTACAGGGACTTAGTAGGAGAAGAAACATTTTTAAAAAGAGCTGACCTTAAGTTTGTATCTAACTCTTTGTAATAGCAAGACATTTGTCAGAATGTGGTTTTGTTGCAAACGTTACAAAAACCAATTGAGAAGAAAATACTGTTGGTTTAAAAAAAAAAATAAAAAAAAATCAAATATTCTTTTAATGTGGTCCAGTTCCCCTTAGTATTAACACAGAGAAATTCTCCTTTAGATAAATTGCTATCATCAACTTATGCAATATAGCTGATAGACCCATTTGTTTCTCAAGTAACATTAGATCATTATCTTATTCTATACACATACTAAGCTGAATTTGTATCACTATTCTCCCCCCTTTTTTTTTTTTTTTTTTTAAACTTCTTCTATGGAAAGGCTTTCTATTTAAAGGCAGTGGTAAATTCCAGCCAAATGTCAGCTTCCTGTCATCCACAAAAAGATGCATTTGGCAAGCTCAGAGCTCACTTCAAATTTAACTTAATTTATTAAAGTTATACTATGATCATTACAGAGGTGATACACTTGGGAATATTAGTACACAGACAAATTATAAACTGTTGTGAATGCTTTTCTACCTTTTAAATGTGTCTAGAATTAAATAGCAAATTTTGCTATGAATCAATTACTACCTGATTGTATTTTGTGAGTGGTCTTCAACAGAGGACTATTGATTTTCTTTCTAAGTTGTGCTTTTGAACTAATTCATCCATGGTACTCTATTTGTAGAAAAATAAATGATGAAATTATATGTATTGAAAGCAGTAGTATTTTAAGACTATTGAAAAGTAGATTAAAATATTTATCATGGCATTAGCAGCATAGTGTTCAGGACTCTTGAGTTTAGTTAAATACTTGATATAAATGATCTACAAATTTGAATTCTAATAAATCATAACATAAAAATATACTTTAGAGAATATTAACCTGTATTTTATCAAAATTGTCTATATTCAGAAGAATCTTTCCTTTTACAATTTTAATAGGAAGATGTTAAACATAAAAGGAACAAATACTGATGTAATGTGTAATACCAGTTAGTCATCAGACCTCAAAAGAGGAGCTTAAACGCCCATTATAGCAATAACTAATTCTATGAGTTTCACTAGGTATAAATTATATAACACCCAAAGTCTTCAATCCTTTTCTTCTGATATTTTCTCTTTCACTGATGTCAATAAGATTGCATATAATTTACATCACAATTTCTAGCTGTACTTTTATAACTCAGTGTGATTGAGTAGACTTACTACTCCTGTTAACTATCTGGAACATTTGCTAAATTTACAGCTTTTAGAGAATCTGCATTTCTATAGAAAGCTTTCCTTACTGAATCACACTGTCTTTATTAATTTGACCGAAAATTAATAAAGATTAGGAGAACCTGGATAAAATATGTTAAACCTACTGTGACTTTTTTTAGTTATTCATAGTAGCTATTACCCTTTTGCATATGTAGTCTGTTGGTCACCTATTTTGGAAGTGGTTATGCGCCTATATACCTGTGACTCTTGAAAGGGACAGATGATTCTCTATAAGTTCATGATAGAATTATGTCAGTTATCTGTGGGACTGGCAAATCATGCAAGAACAGTTTAGAAGGCCTATGGTGGGAGCACAGTCTGTGCACTGCTGCAGTAATTAGAGACATCTGAGAAGCTTAGGCTGCATGGGGAGTTTGTCATTGCTTTACAAGAACCAACAGAATAGCTAACTAGGCTGAGGGACAGAGGTACCTGTGGGGTATTTAAAGGATTGCTGGAAGTGGAACAATTGTAGTATCTATTTGCTTCTTCTCTATTCAGAACAATACAGAAAACATCCACTGAAGAAAGCTGTGAGCTTTTTCTGCTAGACCACTAGTCAGTGCAGGAGAGACACTTTAAAAAGTGGAGGTGTTAAGAATGATAATAGGAGAAAGAAGATGATCTTGGATGAAGTAATGAAAAATAGTTTATTCTCAGTGTAGTAGCAAAGAGTCTGAACATATTGCAAAAACATAAAACTATTCCGGACCTTGCCTGGGAAATTCTTGATATTCATATTTATTTATGTAAACTATATTAATTTAAATTCTTTGCAGACAAGGCACATGAAAATTTTTGGAATTAGGTTTACTCTCACAAGTGAATGAATTTACTATTAAATATTAACATATAAATTTACTATCCTTCACCAATGGTTTGAAGAGTGGCAATGTCATCATTACTGGGGAAAAGATCTCTAAGCAGAGTACTTTTATATATTAAAGTTGTTCATTTACATGCTTTATTCTGAACAGTACTATGCTGTTGATCTCTGAAACTGCTATAGAACCCGTGAATTTTTTTCTTCTTTTAACCAAAACTGCAATATATGCAACCTTTGCCCTTTTTTAAATTTAAATTCAGCATATAGAAGCATGTAGGCATATGACAAGTGAATGAATTCAGACAATGCTAGTTCAGACTTTGAGCATTAATTTTTTTCCCTTCCAAATGCAGCTGTTGACCAAAAGCGTCAGCAAACCATCAAGAGGAAAATCCATTACTTCTTCTTTGTTTTATTATTAAGGTCCTCACCAGTAGAAGTAACCAGAGAGATAAGAGACCCTCCATCTCTGTCTTAGCTGGAATTCTTAATTGGAATGGGTTTGAAGACTTTAAAGACAATGGGTCTGTATTAGATGAAGGGAAATGAGATGAAGAATGGCCTATATAAATCAAAAGCAGATTTTCAGTTAAGAGATAAAGCTTTTTCTTCTCTGGTTGTGGTCAAATGCTATGTGGTGTCAGAGACTTCCTGAGGAAGGAGTTGCTGGCATGAAAATCACTGAATTATGTGGGAAATAGTAGAATCAGGGACTAAGACTAGCAACACGTTGAATTCAGTAAAAGTATCAGGCTCTTGGTTGGCATTTGAAATGTTTGTCTTCCTCAGTCACGCAGTGCTTCAGCAGCTCTTTGAAGGCCAATTTCTTTTAATATATTAAACACTGAAGGTTTGGTATAAGGATCAAAAGTGTGTGATGTTGTGCTTGGTCAAATCTGTTATGATTAGCAAAGTGATATCGGAAGAGGAGCGATTAATGAATTCCCAGTCCAAAATTCAGGATTATAGCATTCAACTTCCCATAATCTACTCAGTAGCTACTCTCTCATGAGAGGGAATCGCATCCCACAGCTCTTGGAAGCTCAGGGAAAAAAGCTAAGTTTTTGTCCAAGAACTAGAGAAGCTGCATCAGCATTTTCTTAGCAATGGAGATGATCATGCATTTCTGGAAAGGGAAAAAAAAAAAAACAAAACAAAAAAAACATACTGAAAAGGACAGGGGTAAGGATGAATTTTCTTCATTTTTGTTTATGGCTGTAAACATGCTTTCAACCTCATTTGTGTTCAGTAAATATTACAGATAACCACATGCATATTCCCAACCATTTTCTACTCTGTTGTATTTTGACAAATGGGGAGAAGTGACTTGTGTTATGGATATTGACAGTATCAATCATGGGGCTGTCATGAAATTAGGAAAGGCCATGAGTGTTTATGTTCATTCTGCTTCTCCATATTTCATTGTCAAGAAGTGGTTGGCAGGAATTGTTAGGCTGCTTGAAAAAAAAAAGAAGAAAAAAACCAACCAACTTGGAAATTACCTCTTGTTTTCTGTATGAGCAGAGAAGGTGACAGTAATGCTTTCTGCTGCAGATATTGATCAGAATGGACATTAGTGCTTATTAAGAGAACTTTTCAGTATGAACAACAGAGTTTGGGGGGGGGAAAATTGCCTAGGGTTATCTCTCTTAATGGCTTTATTACCATAGAATCACATTCACAGGCACTGCCTTTTTATACTATTCAACCCAGCTTTATTGCTGTGCAGGAAGGCCACAGCAATGATGGGACAAGTCTATTCTTTACTGTAGCTTTACAAAAAGGACACTGAGACCTGTATAGGATGAGTAATTCTACAAATGAGTATTGAGCATAGGTAGACAATCAGGCTTCCAGCAGTGACTGTTTAATGTAAAAATGGGGACTGCTGGATTCAATCCATACATGTGTTGAATGTGACCTTGCATGTAGTGGTATTTTATGCATCAGAGTTTAGTCTCAGTGTAATCTGCAATTTGTATGTGGTTGAAAATCCCAGTGTATGTGAAGTCGTACATTGTGTATATCTGTGTACATATGCTTATGCAGTTACCTCTGTGAATATGATGAAGTGAAAATAAAGCCTAGGTATCTAGCAAAATTGAATTCATCTGTGTCCTCATAGTCAAGAATAGGCATATTAAATTCTAGAATTTTAAATATATCAAGTTTACCCACAAAAAAGAAAAAATACTAAAACTTAGAAATTCCTGGGCTTACCGTGTTTTCATCCCTAAAAAACTGAAAATCAGAAAGAATTGAGTGCTTAAATACCTCTTTTCTCACTCTTCCTGCTTACAAATATAAAGATACCTAGCAGGTAAACAAAAACCTCATTTTAAGTAAATGCACACAAAATATAAAGTAGTTTGTGTTTGGGTTTTGTTGTTGTTTTTTATATGTATTATATATATATTTCTCTGTGACACTCATTGGCATAGAATTCATAGAATTTATATGGCTCATATATTCCACTGAGTCCTCAGAACTTGTCTGCGCAGAAAAAGAATTCTCTTCTGGAGGATTCACGGGGAAGTAAAATGAATAAGTAAGTCAGAACTATACTAAAGTCAGAAAAAATGCTTCCTCAACTGAGAAATATCATTTAGTCATGTATAAAAATCTACTTTTTCTTTCTAATGTGTGAAGATAAAGTCTGTCGCTGTGGCTGGTTCAGACATATCAAAGCACGATTACAGCTTTGATTCACCCTATCTGTTTTTCATTCTTTGTGTGTATGATTTGCTTGTTTTTAAGAGTCATGGCTTCAAATCATTAGTTAAATTCTTTGCTGTTATATGTCCTTTATTTCTAATGAACTTAATCACTAGGACTTTGTTCACTAACCTAATGGTGACATGGTCCTTCTGTGGTCATGTGCTGGATAAGTTACTTTTTTCAAACTCAAATTATTGAGCCATCCTGACTTTTGTTGCTTTAACAACTCTAGAAGGACATGAAATATTTTAAAAGGTATAATTCCAATGATGGTATAGTGCAGCACGAGTAAGGTAGCTCTTGAAAACCAAGGTATTGTTACAGTATATCATTATCTGGACATTTGTCATAGAACAGGTTTTCATAATAAGCTTCAAAAAAGGTGGAAGCCCAGATCTAAGCTTTGAGTTTTTCAGAAGTACTTCTATAACAGGAGCTTTATATTCTCTGCACTTTGACCAGTAATCTCCACATGACCATTAAGGTTGAAATAAAGCTGGCTTCTCTATCTGACAATATAAGGTGAAACTAAAAAGACTGAATTTTAAATCTTTTATTCTACTTTATGCCATTTAAATCCCTATTGCTTCCCTGAATTTCCCTTAATCTATTTGCTATAATGTACTGAAATTAGAGGTGGGGCATAATTATCTGTGAAATACCAAATCCCTTTCACAAGGTTTATTAAAGATAAAAGGATACCAAACCTGGAACAGGTTAAGGAGATCATGGGGCATGCCAGACCAGCAAACTACTTTTGTAGTTTGGATTCCAAATAAAATGTCATTAATACCTTATAGCCTTTTTCACCGCATTACAACATGAGCTAGGACCATAATTCTTCTCAGAACTCAGGCTGAATGAAATCTATGTATTCATAATACGTACTTAACTCATACTTCTTATGGGTAGGCAAGTTTTAGAGCTCTAACACCAATTCTTGAATATCTCTCATTTCCAGATAGCCTAAGTAATAATCAGAACATTTCAATTAACTTTCTGTATACAAATCGGCACATATTTAAAGCATTAAGTAGGTGAGAATTTAAGGGTTTGGTTTTTTTTTTTTTTTTTGCCTCATTTGTTTGTTCTTTTTTTATTTTTTTATTTTTGGTACAATAAAACCAGAAAGATCTATGCGAGTTTTATGTAAAACTCACAATGTAGGAATAAGTATAAACTAATATCTTTTCTGTAATTATTCTCTAGACATTTTGCAAAAAAATGCTTCCATGGGATAAAATTTTCACTTTTTTTTAGGAAAGAGTATCTTCCTCTCATTATTGTATAACTACACTGAGATGACTGTGGGCCATCCAGTCATAGTGCATGTTCCAGATCTTTCCTTTGTCTTTTTCACTTTGGAAAGTATCTCTCTCTTAGTTCTTAAAATCTTAACCAAAGGGCATTGCAGAAACAAAATTATTATACACTTTTACTGTGTACAGTCATATATTTTTCATGTTTACTTGAAGTTTGGGTTTGAATGTGTTTTTCCTGGAGAATGCTGTAAGCAGTTTTAGAAATACGTAACTGCAGTATCAGGTGGTCTTGCAACCAAGAGGTCAGATGAGTGAACTGACATAGCATTTTTAAATATGCTGCTTTGTCAAGATGACTGGCAGTTCTCCTGTTATGTACGTAAAATTGTATATTGTTGTGAATACTAACTTAGTTGTCAGGAGCAGTTTTGCCATTCTTTTTAGCCTGTGTCATGTAAGATTCCTTTAAGCAACTAAAAAAACAGCCATAATCCATTTGATTTTCTGTCTTCCCATGAGAAAAACTTTTGACAGATGATAAATAGCAACTGCTGACAATCATCAACGTGAAGCTATCGCGGTTTTACATTAAATACAAAAACAGAGTTGTAATGTCACTAGGGATAAGACTTTTGACACATAAGAGACAAATATATAATCCTCAGAACTAAATCACTATTGGGATCTAAGGAAGTGCAACAAAGCACTGCTCCTTTCAGAATCTCACAAAGTCTAACTAAAGCTAACTTTGATATCTGGAATCATATGCATGTTGCATCTTGCTGTTGCACCATAAGCTGCTGTTATACATGCAAACATCAGTGGATGTATGTGTGCAAACTAGAAGGATGTTTTACAGCACTGTCTTATTTAATCAGAGCTAGAAAGGGACCAACATCAGAAGAAAGAATGGTATTTTCTGAGCCAGTACAAAACTAAAATACTAGCTCATTCAATGATAAAGAACCAGTCATATTAGTCATATTTTCTGTATAACTTTCTTTATGCCTATACTGTACTCATTTACTTATAAAATAAATATTGTTAAATATATAAATAGTAACTTTAAAATAGATTATACTAGCAGGATGTTTTAGCAATAAAGTATGAATTTTGTCTGACTAAATATTTCTAATTTTTTTCATCTCTCCAAGTATGAAAACATTGCCAACAAAGTGGTACTTTTATTCTAGTATCTCTCCTAATGAAAACTGTAGGTAAGAAATTATACAGCTATTTTGAAAACAAAACTACTATATAACTCTTTTCCTTTATATTCCTTCCTATATAACTATTTTCTTGGCATATATTTATTCCCGTTATGCATTGTAGTTTCTGTTCCGTTCTTCTTAAATGTAGGAAAGGTGATTTTTGAGTGAAATTGAAAAGTTTCATGTTAGGAGATGCAATATGAGTCCTGTAGTATCATCATAAAGGAATAACCAGGCTAGCTGCGTCAAAGCAAATAATTTGCATGAAAGTGCTAGTCTAGTTGAAATTCTGTGATAATGAGAACATTTAGGAAAAGAAATGTGTTGAATGTTATGTGTTTAGACCATGCTTACAATTATTACCGCTTTCACTGACACAATAATAACTTGACAATGTAAAATAGCTAGGACTATCATGTTTGTACCAGTGCACCTTTACATGTAATGTGAAATGCTTTCAAATGATATTATAGTAAAATAGAAGTCAATAGACAGCACATATACGCTTATGCCCTTTAACAACACTTTTCTTTTTAGCAGTTTCTTGCAGTCTCTCTAAAATTTTTTCATGTAGGTGTCAGTTTATTGAGGCTTATTTAGCAGGCAGGCTGGACTGAGCTGGTGAGATCTTTTAGATTGGAATGTTCTTTCATCAGCATGAGATGTCCTTATAATCTTCACTTATTCACTTATTTATCATACCAGTAAGAGGAAAATCATTTTTCTGTTATTCTGTAGGGTTTTAAGGCATAGCTACTGTCCAATGCTTATCATAACATAAATTTTCTCTTAGCTGTTCTGACTAACATAAAGGAATTTTTAATGACTGATCTACATCTCTTTATCAAGAGACTGTTGTCCTGCATTGCCTGTATAATGATATTTGTTTCACATCCAGGGCCAGGAGTTGATTGAGAAGCACAACCTTGAATACAAAATTTTCTGCATTAAATTCAGTGACCTATTTTATGTAGATACTAATATTAGGAGTTTGCAATGCCCTTTTTGCTTTTAGTGTCTGGAAATGTAAATGGTCTGTATAATCACTTGAGAAATGTATTTTATGTCTATGACTTCCTGAATTTTTTTAACTGGAAATGTTTATATTAAGCCAACAGAAAAGTAAGTTTAGGCAGATAGCACTGAATACCATTTGCGTCTGTTAGATAAAAGTTCCTTGCATTAGTGTTCCATCATGTCTTAATGTGATGAGCTGCAGGTTAAGACAAGAAGGAATCTATGGAATGGATAATTTAAGCAAAAGTACTCAAGTGTAACAGACAGTAGAGAAACTGTTTTTCCAGCTTGTGAGATCTCCAAAGGGGAGGAGGTGCGTTCTTTTTTTTTTTTTTTTTTTTTTAATATATATATATAATAAACAAAACATTGACCATCAAACATACTCTTTCACCCTTCGGACTATTCACCTTTTCAGAAATGTCAGTTTTGGGATCTTAATTTTTTGATAGTCTGTAAAGTATCTTTTTCCCATCACAGTTTCTATCTTGAAGATCTTATAAAATTAAAACATTAAAATCGTGTGTTTTAGAAGGCGGTGCATAGGGAATGACATATAGTAAGCATTCATACTGCTGTTTAGGAACTGCAGAAACCCTGGAGATTTAGAATTATGTAATAATTTTAATGATCACATCAAATACAGTTGGCAAATTTACACCTGAATTAAGGTCTTCCTTTAAGCTACTAGTTTGAGAGCATTTTTTTTTTTTCCTTGGGAGAAGCCCCAACCAAAGCATTTTTTTGATTCAGAAGAGCTAGAAGGAAAGAAACTAAAGCAAGTTATATGGACTGCATATTATTTAATCCAATTATAATAAATGTGCTGAATATGTTGTTACTGTCATTTATGTTTATGAGAGAAAAGATTTAAATTCTTATTAGCTTTATTAGATTCATGAGTACCAGATTTACTTAACTGTTTGTATTTTTTTTTTCCATTTTACTGCCTGCCAAATGTTTTCTTCCTTTCAGGCTCTTAAGTAACTCTAGAGAAAGAAAGAAAGAAAGAAAGAAACAAAAAAACACAATGGATCTGTCTGTTGAGGGGCTGTGGTCACTCTACTAAGGAGTCGTGCTTCCTTCCATAATGCTGTGGCTCTGTTTGGCTAATATCATACAGATGAATTGTGATGCTGTTACAGGAAATAGCTCTTATTATAGGGGAGAAATCAATCTTTGTGAAGTCAGTCAAGATGGCCACATATGTATATCTATAACAATAACATAATGTTATTAATTGCCTAGTTTCCTAGTAACTGAGTAGCACAGTGTTGAGAGAATGCTTAGGAAAATCATGGGATATTTGTGAGCATCTTAACAATTAATCTACTCAGTATACCAAATAGATACTGCTTCTTCTGTCTAAGAGTTGGCATACACTAAGATGAACTTCTTTTTATCCAAAGTGCCTCTTCTATTTTACATGTTGATGTTTCTATCCTTCATGTGCATACAGTTGTTAAAATACCTACTTTAGCTGATGTTTCATTCCTCAAAGATCTTAAGAACCTGAGAACTAAGTGAGCTAAATGACTTGGTACTTATAGCTACAACATTTTTTCAATACTGGTCCAGTGCATACAGATGTTTTGTATGTTAATTTGGCTGAACATTTGTTGAAATCTTTTAGCTAACAGACAAATAGGAAGAAAGCATTCCACACTACATGGTAGTTGGGCAGTGAAATTGTTTTCTGGGATGGAGGTAATTGGTTATGACTGCTAAGTCAGGGAAAAAAAAAAGCCGGACACCATTGTGTCTGTTTTACAACTTTCCTTTGATTTTTTTCATGAGATGGTTTGGGAAATCTTTGTGGTAGAGAAAAACAGATTCCTGATGAATTCTTAGGACAAGCACTTAGTACTAATCTTTACACATCTAGAACTGTCTTTCTGAAAAGGTGTTGAAATACAAGTTGTTTTCTCTAAATTGGTTTTCTTTCTTTAGTGCTCATACTCTATCCATTAGTACATATATGTATAGGAATTAGAGAACTTGAATATACAAACAATTAAGAAATGGAAAAACTGAGGAAAAACTATTCTACTACCAACAATATTTTTAATGATTTTATGAGCACTCAGTACTTTGTGCCTTTCTGCATAACAGAGAGGAGAAAGAATTTCACTTATGAGAACAGGTACTTCAGGAAAGTGAGATAATGTTTTCCTCGCTTACATAACTGTCCCCATGCTGTCATGAGTTCTTTCATTTTGTTTCCAGCTTGTTTTACAACTGTACTGATAAGTTCTTCTGTCTTGTGTTAGACATAGTACTGTGTGTCTGTGATGTTTAGGAGAAGCTGAATGGGAAGCAAAGGACTGTAAGTGTATTTCAGAGGAAAGCTTTAAATACACATCTTGCCACATAGGAGCTGATAACTCAGGGAATTTGCCCACCCATAAATCTCCTCACTAAATGTTTTGAATGCTACGCTTTCAAGCGTTCAGGCAAAGCAGTCTCATGGCTTGTCGCCAATCTTCAGGAATTCAGACTTTATTTTTATATATGAAGATAGAAGAGTAAGATTGAAACAGTTTTAACCTTTTTTTTCCATTATAATGCAGTCTTCCAGATTTTTGAGAAATAGAAATAAATGAAAGAATGTTTTTTAAAGGGCAAATATATATGGGAGGGAAGGAAGTGCTTTCTTTAAACTTATCATCTTTATGCTCAACAGCTTTGGTGCACTCTGCTTTCTCATTACTCATTGCCTTCTTTTTCCATCTTTCCCCTTCATTTGTTGCACTTCCATGTAATTCTTTTTCTGGAGGCTTCCCCCAGGCTACCTGCTGTCTCCAGAAAATTCTGTTCTCTTTCATTTGCATCCCATTTATTTGATTCTTTGTTCTTAATATATCCTACGTCTATTTCACTTCAGCATTGTGATTTTTCTTTGTTTTTATTCTGCTCCAAGATTTTTAGAGTTTGATATTTTTTTTTCCTGCATCTGTACGATTCTTTGCTGTTCTCAGAGAACAAGTGTCAAAATATCAGACAGTGGCATTTTTTTTTAAAACCAGGCTTTATTGACAGAAGATTTTGCACCGGCTGAGTAGAAGCTAGTTACAAACCCTCAGCATACATTATTTATACATATTAATTGCATACTCAATAGCATCTCAACATTGGTTTGCGGAAAAACATAAAAAGTGTTCTTCGTACAACATTTGATTTACCAGCATTTTCAATGCAATGAATTTCATAAAAACAGCTTTGGGTTTCTCTGCATTATTTTCGCAAGCTGTTTATCTTCCTGGTGTTTATAAATAGAACATTACTGTGCTAATAGAACTATGTGATAATTTAATAAAAGCACATGTGATATGTATGTTTCCGGAGGGGGAAAAAGAAACTTCAAAATTTCCAAATTCCTAGTGACAGCAATTAAATAGGAAGGTGTGATCTAATAACTTTTTTTTTTTAGCAACTTTGATGTATAATTACATAGGATTTACATTTCAAGGCAGAATGTTTTATGTCATTTCTTATAAAAATGCTTTGATACAGCATCCCATCTCCAAATTCTGCTTTCAGATTCTTTTGAGAGATTTTGAAGGATATAAACTAAGCAAAATTTTTGAAATTATTTTAATAGCTAGCAGTTTTTATAAGAGGTAACTATTATTTTTTTACTTGAAGTGGTATGTATTTAAGTAGCATTTCTTTCCATAGTGAATTCCTACTGTGTGGTGTAGTTTCAATCCTTAAAAATCTGTAGTTTGAACACCTTATTGA
This sequence comes from Tetrao urogallus, assembly GCF_951394365.1. Classification (NCBI taxonomy): domain Eukaryota; kingdom Metazoa; phylum Chordata; class Aves; order Galliformes; family Phasianidae; genus Tetrao; species Tetrao urogallus. The sequence goes on along the minus strand of NC_136818.1, from coordinate 12,814,050 downwards.
GTTATCTCACCAATTTTTGGAAATTTTCAACTTTAACGTTGAAATAACCTGTAAAATTTGACATAAATGTATATATTTCATCTTTCTCTATTTGGGCCTGTGCATGCTGGGGAGAATGTGAGAAGTTTGTAGAATGCAAACTAAAACAAACAAACACACAAAACACCACTCCAGAAAGGGTTACAAATTTGTCTATAACATTTAATTGCAGTCTACCATATTGTCTAAGCACATGCTTACCTCTAATTTAATGAGTGGTTTCACTATCCATATTTTTGTCTATTGTCATATTAATTATGTGCTTACGTACTTCACTCAATTAGAGTCACCAGCTCTTACTATTACATTTCTAATAATTTGTGCAGAAACTTTTTGCTACAAAGTTGCTTTTGATGTCAGCGTGAACTATATCTACTTGAGAATCTAATGGGTTATTCTAAGTATTTCTCATTCAGAACTCTTGCTTAGTTGAATTTTTGCCTTTTTAAAAGTTGCAGAATCAGATTTAATCCTCAAATCTGTTTTTGAGCACCTAAAATTAAAAAAATTCTACAGTTTGCTCTGCCAATGTATTGTATTGTCTATCTGAATGAGTCTTTGGGCTCTCTAATATCTAATTTAACATTTCATTTTAATTCAATATCAGTTTGTCATCTTTCCATACCCTGCTTCTTAGGAAGAGATATAACAGTAATATGATTTGTAAATAATCTTTCTGAAAACTGGCGAATACTGAAACTAGATAATCATTCTTCAGAACAAATAACACATCCTCCCAAATTGTATGACATTTTGATGTCCATCTACTGCTTTATTTCATCCCTGTGATGTCCTTTCTGCAGTGTAATGGGGTGATCAAAATGGCACACGATATCTCGCATATAGCTTCTGAATTCTTTTATATAGTGCCAGAATGCCTTCTGTTGATAAATTATAATTCTGTCTTTACTCTTTCCCATCTACCTTATCTAATTTCTTGCTCCAAACATTTGTTTGCCTTTTTATTGCTACTAAATATTGTGCATGATTGTGAAAAACACTTTATCTTATTCCCACTTCTTTTTCCTGGTCTGTATTTTGTGTTCTGCTTTAATTTAGACTTTGGTCTCAGTGACTGTTTTTGGTCCCTAGTCTCATTACCTTCTACTTCTTTACATGGAACTGCATAAACTACTTAGCATCCCATAAGCCTAATTCTATCCAAATCATTATGACTTTGTTTGCTCTGTTTCTCTGTATTTACTGCTTCTCAGCTCTGTGTCATCAACAGATTTAGCTACTTTTGAAAGGATGTCCTTCCACAAGGTCATTTCTCTACTAACCCAATAAAAGTGATCAATGTATGGTCACTTCCTGTACTTTTCTTGTGCAGGTAGAGACATTTTCTTGGACAGGTGACTCTCTGAGTAGTAAGTAGTAAGCTTATTGGATCTGTTGGAGTGAGTCCAGAGGAGCCACAAAATGATTAGAGGGTTGGAGCACTTCTGGACTTATGGAGCACTTATTTAGCTTGCTGAAGAGAAGGCTCTGAGGAGACATAGTGGCTTTCCTACACCTAAAGGGGGGTTTAATATTTTAAAAAAAAATGACAAATTAAAAAGTGAAATCTGACTTATTACACAGTTTGATAGGGATAGGACAAGGGGAAACAGCCCTAAACTAAAGGGAGAGATATGTTAGATGTTAAAAGGAAATTCTTTACTCAGAAGGTGGTGAGGCACTGGAAAAGGTTGTCCATAGAGACTGTAGATACTCCATCCCTTGAGGTGCTTAAGGCCAGGCTGGATGGGGACCTGGGCAGCCTGATCTGCTATGTGGCAGCCTGCTCTGGTATGTGGCAGGGATTTGGAACAGGATGCTCATTGAAATTTCTTCCAACCAAAGCCATGCTATGGTCCTGTTAATCTGACATTTGGTAATTACCATGCTTTAGAATTAGTTTGTGCCTCAATTGTTAAATATCTGTTTTAAAAATGAGTTAAGATTTGGAAGCAAACCTGATGTTGCTAGTTTACTCTTTGAGATGATCTGTAAAATGGCAAGCAGTTTCTTTGTAGAGGGCACTGTACTGCTGTTGCTATTCTGTTGCCTCTACCATTTGAAATAAATAATAAAATAAGTATGAAAATAAGTAATAAAAATAATAAAAGCTTTAATTTCAAAAAGTAGACAAAGGTTCTCTTACCAAGTAGGTGGAGATCAAAACAGTTTAAGGAGAGACTGACTTACAGGAATGAATCCCAAGGAAGAAGAGAGAGAAATGTGACTGAAAACATTGTACTTGCTATACAGAGCCCGAAGTTCTGTAGCTGAATTAGTTTTCTGATCCACTCAGTTGGAGTGATTGTGTATGATCTATCGTAGATAAAGTGGGTAATAATATTTAGATGTCTTCTAATTTGCATTCAGACTTTCAAAACGAGCTAGAGAAATAATGAAAACAAAAATGTAAAACAAAACAGTAACGGGGAAGTATATTTTGTAAATTTTGTAAATCTTAATCCTGACTGACTCAATCCTGACTTTGATTTTAAGTTTCTTACCAGATAATACAGGAATTGATGATTTTAATTTGCATCTCTTTCGTAATGTTTGCTGTGTGCCATAAACAAAAGTTGCTCGTTCTTAGAACAACTTAGAATATTCATTTATGGCTTCCTAGTGTATTATTCTTATAAAAATCATTTATAACTAGCATATTTTTCTAGGACCTGAAGAATATGAGCAAGATGCTGAATTTTCTAGAGTAGAAGTGTTAGAACTGTGTTCAGTTCACCAACAGAGCAACCCCTCCTTAGTATCTTAGACTAGATCTTATGTCCTAGTACAGTTTGGAGCCATCTCTGGCCTCTTCTTGTTTAAGTAACCTTGAAGAGTATCAGCATGTACAGAGGCTGAATCAGAGGGAAAGTGTTGTAATACGGCACAGGTACAGTAATTCTGGTTAGCTCAACAAAGTGACTTACATTTTGAAATCCCTGTCAAACAGGGAAATCTGTCAAACAGAAGATGCTAATGAATTTCTTACATATCTCCATATAGATGTATATACTGTGCATAAAACATCCAGGTAAGGAGACAGTATGGCTACAGAGGGAAAGTATAAGGTTCGTTTAGCCGAGAGCAAAATGAATTCTTTGCATAAGTATTCCCAAAAGAAAGGTAAGGCAGCATTCCAGAAACTGCAGTACACTCTCCTTGGGGAAAAGTGAAATGTTAAAAGGTTTTACCATCATACTAAAGCAGATAATTAGGTAATTATGACTGTTAACTTTGACAGAGCACAAGGCTTAAATGCATTAGATTCCAGAGTTTTGATGTAGATAGCTTGGGAAATAGTACGGTCTTTGAGTCTTTCTGAGAGCTCACTTAAAGCAGTTTGGCACTGAAGAGCAGAAAGTGTACAAATAATTCCTATGTATGTATAAGAAACAAAGAATGATTCTGGAAAAGCTACAGTAGTAAATTTGTCTTCAGACCATAGGTATTATTAGAAGCATTGATAAGAATTGCCTCACAATCTACTTAGCAGTGAATAATTTTAGTGCAGAATCAAGTTGGGTTCTTAAAACCATTGTTAGATTTCTTAAGTTAATCTGCTTTCCTCATGTTACTGTGAGATTTCAGGAGCTATTTAATACTGTCAAATAAGATGAAAAATTCTCTGAAATCTTGACATCTTTCCTCAACTGTTGATTACTGCATGGACATGTACTGGGTACATTTCTACTTTTCCCCTAAGGCATATCACATCAGGCATATGGATGACGTGAAAAGAACAGCTTTAACCAAACTGCCACTGTGATAGATAAGCAAGAATTGGCTGGAAGATGAAGGAGGGAGGAAGAGATATAAACTCCATTCGGCCTTTGTGCTAGCCCTAGAGCTGCATGTGTGAATAGGAAAGATTATTCATCAAATACAGATAACTTCTGCCACATGCTTCAATGCAGTTGTTTAAGAAAACCTATGAGTGAAGAGAGACATCTGTTGTATTTCATCTCTGGTAAAAATTAAAACAGGACCTCCAAACTTCTGGCTCTGCAACAAAGGACAAGATGTTTTCAACTGAAAATGTTCTTCAACTTTTTGTTCAGCTTTTTGAATATGCCTAGTGATTTGAATAACTAATTTTCAGTTGCTTGTAGAAGTGCTTGGTGAAGTTATATGATGAAGTCTATTGAGGCAAATAATATATGGAGTCATGACAAATGAGATATAGATCCACAGCAAATCTGTCCTGGTTCCACAATTAGCTAAGAATGCTTGGCATTTCTGATAGCTGTTCTCACTAGGTATCTTTAAGAAGCTGAATCTGAGCCTGTGTTCCAGTTTCAGTAGCTTCATAACAAATTGAATCAGCTGTGAATTGATCTCATCATTTCTTCCTGTATCTTGCCTTTGTGAATACTCTTGAGGAAAAACTAGGTCAAATTCTACTCCTAAATGGCACCTATTTAAAATGAGCAAGAATTATACACAATCTACGTGCTAAATTTTGTTTATAGTTATTTAAATGAGCAGTGTGGCAGCTGAACAGAAATGTTTTCTCAGCTACATAGGGAAATCTGATTTCCTTAGTTTTGTGGAAAAGCAACACATTTTTCTTTTTACCTTGGGTTTCTAAAGAAAATTCAAAGCATTTTTTTCCAGATAGAAAGCAACTATTTTTGCATGGAAGTATTTGTGAGGTGAAGAATAGCTTCCTACCTGTATCTACATTGTAGTCTGCATCCTACAGCTGCATGAGACGAATGCTCACTTGAGGTGATACCAAGTTACATAACAAATTGTATGAGCTCAGCTTGTGTGAAAGTTTTGTAAGCGCATCAGTAGAGCCCAGGTTGCAGAATTAATGTGCTCATGTATAGTTGAAACTTTCAGCCATCATTGTATGCTTATTTTATCACAGTGGTTATGTGTATATATGTATATATATGTGTGTATATATATATATATATATATATATATATATATATATAACCACTTATATATATAAGATTACAAAGCACACAAGAAGAGAAATTGATGCAATGAGACAGGACTGAAAGTATGTGTCTTTGTAAAAGCCTGCTTGCGGGATCATCAAATTTACTCTACATAAGCTTTCCTAACTTCAGTCTTTTATCTTTTGCCAAGTCCTGCACTAGTGTTCTGGACTATGCTGTTACTGACAACATAGCCATGAGATACACATGTTCTGATGAGCAGAATGCCTGGATTTTACTCTGATTACTTACAGATCTGCTGTATCAACCTAGCAAACTACTGTACCTTTCTGTAAATTATTTTTCTCACTATCAAATTAGTTTTGTATTCTGCTTTGAACATATATTAAGATCTTTGAATAAACACCATGACAGTGCTAAGCATTTTTGTTGTTATATTGTAACTAAGGCAACTAGATCAGGACATAAAGCAGAAATGTATTAAAGGACTTTACTCTACAATGGTCTATATGACTATAAATATTGAAGTTAATTTTAAATACAAGCACACTACATGTGCACACACATACATAAAGGAAATTAACAGCTTAACTGCACTATTAAAATTGCTAATAATGAAAGTTCTTGACTTTGCTGACATCTGATATTTTTTGAGAAGTTTTATGGTCCAGCTCTACCATTTGTCTAGATATGCCTAGGTGGACAAATGTAAATGAGATTCCTTCACGTGAGGGATTACTTAGTCTCAATTCATAGAATCTTAGTATGGTTTGGGTTGGAAGGGACATTTAGGATCATCTAGTTCCAACCTCCCCTGCTATAGGAGGGGACACCTCCCATTAGAACAGGTTGCTCAAAGCCCCATCCAGCCTGGCCTTGAATGTCTCCAGGGAGGGGGCATTCACAGGGCAACCTGTTCCAGTGTCTCACCGCTCTCACAGTAAAAAAAATTTCTTCCTAATAGGCTAAATCTACTCTCTTGGTCATGCACGTCAGCCCCAATCCCAAACCTATGCAACTGCTTTAGCGTGATATTATAACGAATATAATGAGATGTGTTGACTGTACAGTGATTGTTTTATAGCTTTTGAAATTGGCCTACGTTGCTTTGAGTTCATGCAGAATATATGTTGACTCATCAGCATGAAGAAATTTCCCAGGCTATCTTTCTTCAGAAAACATCAATGTTATTTCTTGAAAAAGATCAGGTAAAGCAGAAACAGGCTCTTGAAGAGAAATAATCAAGCAGTAATTGTCTGGAAACTGATTTTTGCTTTCAGCCATTCCAGATAAAAGTTTGATATCTGCTGATAGTTGAACTAGGTGATCTTAGTGGTCTTTCCAACCTTAATGATTCTGATTCTATCTCTGCATGGATTCCAAATCACCTCAGTCCAGATTGTAGTACTGAATCACATAATCTTTGATTTTCATTCTTTCTTCTGCAAAATCCATTCATAGCATGTTCATTATTAAGATCTATTTCTGGGCTTTGCCCTGTGTTTATGCAATCAAATTCATTCATCCCTCTCTGGGACTGAACTTTGAATTCACTTACTGCTTGTACTTATTCTTTTGCTTTCCTTACACCATTTCTGATTCAATTGAAGACAAAATCTCATCCAAACTGTTCTGCTGCAATAAATCACCAGAAAAATGAGGCTGAGTGTAAATCAGATCTTTGAGAACAGAACAGCACACAGAACTTAATCTTGGACTTGACATATGCTAGGCCTTCCTATCTATCTCCTCTCTTACACCATCTAGCCCTAGATGGTGAGCAACGATATAAGCGATGTATCACTTTGTTTATTAGTGTAGTTAGTATGTCTAGCCACAGATATATGGAAGAGCAAGCTTTGGCATTATGACTCCTCATTTTCAGTCACTCTGGGAATGTGTTGAGGGAATGAGACTGTGACCACTTCCTTTTACCTTCCTTGCTCCTCTTTTTCACTGTAGAGACTCTGACATGAACAATACTCAGGACATACCTCTAAGGAAGAGCATTTCAAATGCTTCTTTGCTCTATTCAGTGTCATAACAATAATCTTTCAGTTTTTTCCTTAAACATATTCTTTTCTATCAGCTCAGTTACATCCTGTCCTTCTCTATCTTCAGGTCACTGTACAGGTGCTTTGTTTATATAATTATTTGAATCGTGCGTTTATCTGGAGGAACATGTTGTATCTGTTTCTTCTAATATTTTGATTTTTGTTGTGGTTTTGGGGGCATTTTCACTTAAAAATATGTGTATTAACACTATACTATGTACTTCAAGTTTGCAAAAATGCAGTTGTTGAGATGAAAGCACATTCTTTTTTTACTTTTAAAGGTGAAAAATGGAAATTTGGAATCGTTGCCATTAGTAGAAATGTGAATGTACTGAAAGGGATGTGATTTCAAGGCTACTTAAGATTTAGTTTTAGGTCTTAAAGGAGGAAATATGATATTTTGGTTGAAGTCACATGCTGGCAATCATGTTTTTCAACATTTTACCCAAAATATTGTTTTGAAGACAGTATCCAGGTCTCACTTATGAAGGAGTAAATGCATGCAGTGATGATGACAAGCAAAATTCTCCAAAGGAGAAGATGAAAAATGAGTGTGCCTAGTTTATGTTGTTTCCTCTATTGCAAAATCTTAGCAGAGAGAACTGTTATTGGTTGTTGGATGAGATAAGCAGTGTTGAAATCTTTACTTGATTATATCTGCCTCTACCATCAGTTGTCTTTGTGACACTGGGTCTATAATAATAAATGTTTTAAAGGAGACAGTATCAGTCCAAGAAAACTAATGTTGCTTAAAACACATATTTCCATCTAACATTGTTATATTGCTTCTACATTAAAATATGTAAGTCTATTATGACTGTGTGGGTGTTGTAAAATATGCCTTTCTAAACCACCTACAGGTGGTAATATATCACCCATATCTCCAGGTCTCTTGAGAATTTCATTAATTACTTTTCCAGAAACGTAGAGGAGGTCAGTTGTCTGCTACCTCTGCTACCTTTTGTTACTACTTAACTCCAGCAACAGATTGAAATAGTTGTCTGGAAAAAGAAAGGAAAAAAAATGAGTAAAAAACTTTAAAACCTGGAGGGAAATGTGCTTTTTAAGCATTTGATCCATGGTTCAAAACATAAGCCATAAATGCTGCAGAAAACAGTGTGGAAAATATGGTAATTGAGAAAAAATGAGAGAAGAGAGGCTGGAGTGGGGGAGAAATTCAGTTTTACCTCCTGTCATCCTGCATGCTCTGTAATAACTTGTTTCTGTAGTGGATAGGCAAATCTAGTAATAAAATATTGCTTTTTGTGATTATGTATGCTATCAGTGACAAAAGATAAGTTCCTCTTGTTACATATCTGTTTCAGACTAACCTAGTAATTTTTAGGTTTATCTTTGCACTTCATCCAGAGCTGAAGGGCAAACCCAGATACAGATGCACTCTGTATGTTTTTTAAAATGTTTTAAAAGTAATGATGAAAACCCAGTTCATGTATAGGAGTAGACCACTATGACTGTTGCAGTAGAAGACTTTATCAAAGCTCTTCACACAAAGGTAAACAATTTCCTCTTTAAAACAAGAAGGTCTGAAGGGAGGAAGTGCTCCTGGTCTCTTTTGTTTGAGAAACCCATGTGGTGGTATTCAGGCAAATTGTAGATTTCAGTCAAGGCTGCTGAGTGAATCCTGTGAGGTGCTGGGTGTTCTGACCAGAACATGAAAGATTACTAGGCTTCCCAGGAAGTGCTCAAAGTTGCAATTGTATATGTACATATATGACATATATGTACTTTCTTTCTCTCTCTCTAGACATAAACACACAACTATACCTTTCCAGCCCAGTGTTTGTTCCTGAGTACTTCATGTGACTGTTCGTATAGATTAGCGTTTGCAAACTAAAATAGTCACTTTTTAGTTGGTTTCTATGAAAATATTGGGTACAACAATGATCTTAAATCTCTATATGAAATATAAAAGTATTACTCATTAAATGACAGCACAAGTAGGGGAATGATTCTGCAAACATTCTCAACCTGTAGATTGGATTAACCAACCTCAGGATGGTTGTTGTGGGGGTAAATCCTATCCATACGAATGGGTCCCTAATGTAGTGAACATAACATGCTGGAGCCTCAGCTAATGTAAATGAGTTCGGTAGTTCTACTGATTTACACCAGCTGAACATTCACCCATATGTTCAGTAGTAAATATTTGCAAGATCAGCTCATAAATAATATTTTATTTGCAAGTGAGCATGGACACAACTGTCCAGACTCTAAATGAAGCTTAACACATGAATGCAGGAAAGATTTCTCCTGTAGAAGTAAACAAGATAGTAGTATATTGTTTAAAAAAAAAAAAAAAAAAAAAAAAGGTAATGTAAGAAAAGTAATGTTACTGCCAGCTCTCCTTCTCTGTCACAGATACTTCAGTTTGTATATCAAAAGAAACTTCAGTAAGTTTACTTTGCCCCATTTTCTTGTTATTTTTTTTGTTTGTTTGTTTGTTTTTCCTTCCACTCATTTAGCCTCAGTAAATACTTCTCTGAAATAACTGGAGTGGTTCTGTTACAGGCAGTGAGCTTGTCTAGGCCTTGGCCGGAGGCCTTTAAGCCTTTAAGTCCTTTAAGTACTTGTCCAGTGTCAGATCTGTGATTACCTGAAACTTGGGAACAGTAAATCGAGCTTAAGGTTCAGATTTAAAATAATCAGGTTAGCAGCTATTGAAGATGAAAAATGATGTGGTTATTTAACTTTACTAGCTTCTTCTGTTGTGAAATTTCTCCTGGCCTTTATGCTTGCAAAGAACATGATTGTAAATTGTTCAGTACTGTGTTACTGACGCTGCAGATTGTCAGTTAAACCATAGTTCAGAGATAAACTGTCTGCTTTTTGTTGACAAAAAGCATTACAAAAGCAGTTTGAATATTAACTATTTAGAGGTCATTCCTTTTAGCATTTTTATATTTCACTTATTATGAAATTCTAAGTGAAGTGCAATTAGCATCAGTGCTGGCAAAGAAAATAAAGATCGAAGAAAACTGATAAAAGAGAAGATAGTGCCAGAGCAGATGTTTGCAGGCAGGTAGGGTGCACCTCTGACAAGGCAGGTTAGGGATGCTGAAGCTTTTTCCACAATTGATTTCATTCAAAATACAGCATCCATTGCATCTCTCAGTATTTAAATTGAGACAGGGTACAAAACAGCAAGATGGCATGTTGATCTTAACTTCCCTTCTTCAAGAGCTCTTAATTCCTGTACACTCAATCCTTACTCTCAAATATTTATCATTTATTTATTTATTTTGATTTAGGTTTCGAAGGGCTACTTCACCACCCTTGTCCCATGTGTGAAAAACAGGAGGGAAATAAGTGCGTGTGAAGTATTTATTTTCCAGTCTAACTGTATTCCAATGTTATCTGTACAGGTATAAATTGAGTCTAAATTGGAAGGTAATACAATACTAGAGGACAGTGGCCCCATTCTCATTTACGTTTTGGCTACTTTGTATTACTTTCAATAAATTTTAAACTGGGTGCAAATAATCTCTTTAAGCTAAATTGGCATAATGAACATAAAAGAAATATAAATGTTAGTGCATCCACTGATTTTAAAGTACAAATGAAATACGGTATCTTAGAACAATTTAACTTTCCTTCATGATCATCGTGCATCTTTTCTAAATTTTGTATGTATTGTTGTTAATAAAGAGGGAAATTTTTCACCAAATAGCACAAGGAGTGTCACAGGGAGATAAAACACCTACCAATAGCTTTGTATCTTGTGTTGTTTTGTTTCCCAAGTAAATTTATTTTTCAGTACTCTATATGATATCATGCAGGCAGGTAGCAACTCATATGTTGTTTTCCAATTTGGTGTGCAAGTAGGAAGTTAGCATTTTCCATCAGGATACAGTTATTACAGGAACATCCTTAAAATATGTGGAGATGGATATGCAAATAGGGTGAAGTTTTCTCTGCTTAATCTAAACTGCTAACAATACAGAAGGCAGGTATCTATACCTAATGTGGAAAATAAATATTTCCAAAAAATGAGTGATTCAGATCAAGATGCGTGCTTCTATGGTTAGCAAGAAGTACTTCCTAAATGCTATAGCTGACTTCATTTTGTGCGATCAGTCCTCAGGTGGCTATCTGAGGTTAGATGTAGTTAAAATTTGTAAATGAACTATTTTCAAAATGGAAGTACCAAAGGTTTTCTCACAGTCTTCAGAGAGATCTTTTTCAGAAAGATTTTGCTGGCATTGAAGTGGGTCTAGAACCTCAGTTGTTAACTTTAAACTGGTTTCTGTAGTTCAGAAATGTTTCTGAAACTTTATGTAGTAACAAGAAAGTCTTACAGCATTTTTCAACAACTTTGAATATTAAATAATACACTATTTTCTGTTGGTCTGAATCAAATGCAAAACCTTATGCCATACGTTGATAATATCTTCTTCAATTTGAAGTGTTATACTATGCTAATAATTGTAGCATTTGATTAAAATGATTACATTCATTAGAAACAAAGACATTACAGGTGGATAAACTCTTCTATCACTGAGAACATCTCCCCATTCAAATTCGTAACATTATGTAGCAGTAAGGTGTTCCATATTATTCTGTTCTACTTCTGAGATCAAAGGGAAAATATTACAGTGATAGTTCATATGTTAATCTGTGTTACAAGATCAATATGCATTGTTTACTAAGAGTAATTTATTATGGGTTATGAGGTGGTTGTTTTTTTTTTTTCATCAAACTGAGAAGGTTTAAGAATGTAGTTTAGCAACAACAGCTATATTTCATCATTTCATTATATCCACTATACAAATAGTTTGCTCCAAATGGCATTTTAACAGATGCCATCAGAGAACTCAGTTACATACATCAAAGATGATCCTTTGGCTATGGCGTCAATACCAAAGCCCAATCTCTTTTGAAGTACATGGATTTTTATGTCTTTAGCTTGGGCTAATGTCTTAACTAAAACTAAAAAATGTTTAAGTATAAGTTCAGATATGTTTCATCAAATAAGCTACGTATTTATTACCTGTTTTTTTCTTTATTGACAATATATTTTGAATAGAAGTCTGTAAAATGATAAGTAACATAAGTAAAACAATAAGTAAAACAAATAAATATATTTGTTTTATCGTAGACATATTCAGTGGTATCCAAATAATTTATGGTCAAATCCTTTTCTTTAGTATTATGACCACTAGATAAACCTTCCTAACTATATTCATTTGCATCATATTTGCATGTGTGGAACTCAAAAAGGGGAATGGGGAAGTTTTTTAATTTGCATTCTATAATCAGAGTTGCAATACACTATTTTGCATTACATAAATATTTTCCAGGAAAAATAATACAAATACATAAATAATTCCTACGTTAAATTAAGACAGATGAATGTGATCTAGAAAGCCTTGCAGTGAGAATCTGCTTATGGGTGCCAGCTTTGTTGTAGCATAAGTAGGCTCAGCCATAGAGGCTGGTCTAATGTGTAGGACACATATCTCCTTCTAGCATACAGTTCCCTTTCCTGTCTTCTCTGATGCAAGAACTATTGATTATTGAGGATAAGTGATGATTTAAACTGGCCCTGGTGCTGCATTACTATCATGTTCTAAGGTGCATTTGCTGCTCACATGACCCACAAACTGAAAGGTGCCCACAGGTGTGCAGTTACCAGCAGCTCTCGTTCTGCTTCTGGTCACATTAGATCTGGGCTGGGCTGATGTGAACTATGTACTGTTTTAGAGCCATAGGTTTGTCAAACATGTTGTGCTGATTTGGTCACATTGAAATAATAATATAAGATTAAAATACTTCCAGATCTCTTACTTTAGGAATGAGGAAATTATTATTTAACTAGAATGAGAATACACAAATGTGTTTGTGTTGAGCTGTGGTGCTTGTTTTGTTAGGGATCCAAAATGATTGTGCATGTAGGAAAGTCTCCTGGAGGGCACACAGTGTACGGTAAGGTGGTGTTTGAGTTCGCTTTGTTATGGTGAAATTTACCTATGGCACACTGGAGAGACTTGAGCAAGGGAGAGATTACCCACAGTGTTTGAAGAAAAGAAAAGGTAATACATTTTGCAAATAACACCTCTCTGTGGGGGGTTTAAGTGCATCCTACGTATTGGTTAGATAATACAAACTAAAAGTAACTTTTCTGATCTTTGTGAACAAGGTAAAATTGAGCTAAGGAGACTGGAAGAAAAATACAAGGGAATAAATATTTTCTATGAAATTAAACCCTGTACAATTGAAGCTGCAGGGAAAATCAGCAGTTAAAATATAATAAACAGTCTTGAAGTCTTTGAATTCTCACAGGAAGGAATTGTTCTGTTACAGGAATCCAGTATTATTAAGTGGAATTCACCCGACAGGGCAGGAAATCCCTTGTAGGACAAGCAGAAGTTTAAAGCTCAAGGCTCTGTATTGAACTTCCACTTTGTGCTTTTCAGTTATAGAGAGAGTATTAAAATAAGAGTAAGATAAGACAACAACACTGCTCTTGTTATCCAAGCGTGCCATGCATCCTGCTTCTGCCCCACATTAGTGGACTTACCACCTGGTTAGCCTCTGTGAGGCTGAGAATACTTTCTTCTTACTGAACAGAATGTGAAGTTTAAGAAAAAAAAAAGAAAGAAAAAAAAAAAAAGGAAAAAGGAGTTCCTGCTGAGAAAATACTGCAGGAGTGATTAAGAAATAGAGCAAGATGAGTTTCTGTCTGATTGTTTGGGTGCAAAGCCAGAGTTGATGTAAAGCTGGGATGGGACACAGGTGTGCTTGTTGAACTTCCTTGGTCCTGTCCCTGTGGGGGCCAAAAACCTTAGAGGTAGGGAAAGCTGCTGGGAGGTGTATCACACATGCCTGTTCATGAGTGGTACATTCTTGTTTGCACATGTGATGGAATTAATATTGGTGGAAGAAGCTGTCAGAGATTTAAAAATGACAGGGCAAAAATGTCCCAGTGGAAGGAAAGGGACTCGGTGACAGGAAGAAGCAAAGGCCGAGGAAAACATCTGTTACAAACAGTAATACAGGGGATGGAGAAAATGGTGTGGGAGGCAGAAGCACATATGCTTTGCTGCCAAGCATACTGAAAATAAGCTAACGTTGGATTTCACCCTCTGCCCTTTGACAGAAATGAAAAAACAATGCAATCTGCCACAGCTGTAGAAAGTAGCAGTAGAAGGTAAACAGGTATAGGAATGGTGCTTCAAATAGCTGACACACAGAAGTGTGAGACAGATACCTGTGGAAGGAGGAAGGGCAGAGTTGATAAAAATACGAATTAAGTTTGTGTAAGTAGAAGGACTTAGGAAGGTCAAGGCAAATCAGCTGAAATTGATTCAACTGGGTGGATTATCTCATTCTGGAGCAAAGCAGTCATAAAGCTTAGCTGCATTTCACACAAGGGTGGGGAAATTGTATTTTTTTGCATACTGACTACAGACTTTCAGCCAAGCTGCCTTTCCTGAGTGTCCTGGAGTCAGAAATTACAACATGAGTATAATTGTGCTTTCAAGTCACTCCTGGAGGAGGTGTCACAGGTAGCAATGTGACAGGCATAAAGTGTATGCAAATTGCCCAATTAGATATAACCTGCTATTGAAGAAACTGTTGCAACTGCAACAAAATACAGCACAAACAATTGTGCGGTATGGGAATGCTGATTCAAAATCTGTCCTATGAATACATATATAATGTATCTGACTTTTCCTTTTACTTACTCGTGCACTGAAATTCTGGATTTTGTGAAACATTCAGTTCTGAAACATAAAGTACTTTCTCTAATAAGGTGTGATGGATAGGAACGTAGGTAAGAGAAGTATCCCAGCCCCAGTCACACAGAGCGTACAGGGATTAGTCATAGATTTTCATGCTGAACTATAGCTCAGGTCAGTGTCAGTTTAGTGGAGATTTATACCATGCGTTGTCTGCTTTTTCATCAATGTGATTTTGAAAGCAATATATAACTATGGGAGTGTATTCAAAAATTGAAAGTCACTGGTCTCTAAATAACACATGTAAGTGCATTAGATGATAAGCGCTCTTCTCTCCCCCAGGTTTAGCAGAGGGAAAATAACAACACTCAGCATATTTCTAAAGGTGTGGACATCATTCAGTTTCAGATGGAGTATCTTTATTTTATTCTGTCTAGCAAGTTGCAGCTAGATTTATCTCCTGTGCTCTGGCATCGAAAAGTGTGAAAGTGTTCCTTCTCTCCTCCAGAAAAATCTCACCCACCCACTGGTGTGAGAAGTAAATTGTTCCTTCTCTTGGAACCTTTCTGCCTTCTAATGTTGTATTCACCACTGTGGTGTCTGGAAACTTTCTGAGAATGAGTTAAGTGTTGCAGCTGAAATCTGGCATGTATGCTTCCCTGCTTTTTTGCCTTTTCACCAAAACCTCTTTAAGAAGTAAATGCTTTCTGTATCTCCCCATGCTCATCATATGCGTCGAGATCCATGCAGGAGGTAAACTTGTGTTTGTTTTAGTGTTCAGAAGTCTCATCGATGTTCCTTTCTCCCATCCTAGGGGTTGATTCCTGAATTTTGTATCAGAAATAATTTTCATAGAGATCAGTCTGCTGAGGCTGGACATGGGAGATCATTGTGCTTGCCTGACTCACTAGGTGGTGGAACTCTCCCCAGAAATTGCTCAGCAAAGTCAGCAAATAGACTCCTAGTATTGGAATTTAGGGGATCTGTTCTCTGACATACTGTTAGTTCAGAGTATTACAGAGTCATCTTTTCAGGCTTTTAAATTACAAACCTTATATTTGTCATAAGTTGGGAAGAAGTTTGTGATGCATGAACGAGGAGCACTTTTTCCACAGATCACTTCCAGATGAAGCAGTTGCTATCACATGATTGCCTGAGATTTTGGGAACTATTTGAAGATCTGTGTGACCTCTCCTAATCTTATTATTATCGTTGTTGCTCTCTGCTTTTTCAGTCTTTTTGATGGTTGCTATGGAGACATCATACTCTCCTTCACTCTTAAGTGGGAGTGCGAGCCAAGGCAGTGCCTCCAGCCTCCCTCTCTTTCTCACCTTCCTCCCTCTCTCACACTTTCTGGCTGTCACTGGAAATCATGTCAGCTCCTTTTCTCCATCTCCTAAAGAAGCATTGATGGCCTCTTAGCACCAGCATGTTCGTTCAGCATTTTTCACCGTACCTTGGGGAGAAGTGTGGCAACACAGACTGCATCCAACGTGTGTGCCAGTGGCAGCCAGGGGCTTGCCCCACTTGGGCATGTGGATTGCCCAGCTTCTGTGCAGCACAGCCCCATGGAGCGCTTCATTCTGCCAGTTCAGCAGCACCGAGAATACTGGATGCTGCATAACAGTAGTTAAAGACTCTAGCAGAATGATATTAGAATGCTTATGTTTGGTTCAGAATAAGAAAATCACATGCTTTTGAACATTGCAGATTAAGTGTGAATTGTTTCCAGAAGATGTGTGTGGAGTGTATTTGAATTTGTATTTTCTTACAGTCTATTTTGTAAGTGATATTTCTTTACAGGATAAATTGAGTGGATTTAGGTATGGAATCATCCATAATTAACTGGATGCTAGCTACTTAGGAGGGCACATACAGCTTGTGTTATTAAACAGCATCATGTCAGATTTAATGGATGTCATTGCAGAAGTACCTCAGGGATCTATCCTTGGACCATTCTTATTTATGATCTCTATAAATGAACTGACAAGCCAGTGTACTGAGTGCAATGTTCATTTTTATTCTGATGACACAGTCATGTCCTGAGCTCCTAGTTGCTGACTGAACTTGAAATTGCACTATGTGTATTTTCGAGAGCTCGGCAATGGTTAATTCTCAGTGAGGTTATTTTAAGCAATTTTATGGCAGGCATTCTGACTAGTGTAATGCTATGTCAGATCAGGCTTACAAGTAGTCTTAAAGACATAGAGGGGAAGAAAATCGTGAAGCCCCTGTACTGTCAAAAATTGGTAGTTCTTCACATTTTTGTTCTTCACATAATAGTCCTTTGCTACAAACAGATTCTTCCATTTTTGTAATATCTGATCTTACTGATTTTGTGAGGTATATAATTGCTAAATATGGATGTGCAAATGAAATCAGAAGTGAATTAATGCAAACATTTTTATTTGCATTGTGCTGATTTCTAATTTTCTTGTTTTGTTTTGTATTTTTTTTTTTTCCTCCCCCACATTTTTGTAAGAAAGAAAGATATTGTGTTTCCTTTTCAGATATCTTTGCAAATCTCTCCCTGTTGGAAATCTGCTTTTGATAGTGTGAATTGCTTTTCATCCAATGACAGTGATATGACTTATATAGATCATTTGCTGATATATCAACTCTTGGGGGGAAAAAAGCCTGGAGGTTAAACCCAGATTCTGCCCTTGGGTTTGGATTAAGATTACCCATGGGGGAAGGAAGCAAGTTCCAACAAGTCTTTATTTCCGCCTATAAATTGAACTACAAGGCACCAGAGACAAAATGAGGAAGCTGAGCTAATGCTCCTGCTCTAGAAAATTGTGTTAGTGGCTCTGATAAAATTGAGGGTCTGACATGGCAAACGGAATTTAGCGTACAATGAAAATGACTGAGGGGAATGGGTCAGAAGGTGATTCATTCAATAGAAAGTAATCAGCAGAGTATCATCATAAGTTGCCTGTCCATAAGCAAATGAAAAATGACTGGTGTTTTTTCTATTGTCTCAGCTGTATCTGATTGTCTGTTAGTGGGTCACTGTACTGAGCTGAGGCTGGGAGAAAGGTAGAAACGTAAGGAGCACTTTGGCACTGAGATTTCTCTCAGGGAAGTGAGCTACTGGATGCAGGACATCTTCTTTGCCGTGGAAAGGACAGGGGATGCTATGCCTATTCTCCATGCAAATTCCTCTCCTCCACACACACATACTTATCCCTAAAGAGAACCTTACAAAAGGCCTTTATACTGGTCCCCACCTACTGGAGTAACATTTTTTTGTGTAGCTTGTACTAGTCTCAGAAACTTATTTCTGGTTGCTTACACTTTTACTGGATTTCAGCAATTCAGCTGCCAAGTGGAAAAATTGAAGTGCTAAACTGAAAGTACCAGTGCTGTAACAAAGCAAGAGTTTTCCATTCAAATTTCTATCCAGAGAAGAACATTCTCAACATTTAGTTATAGTCTTGTCTGGCACTCATTCAGACAAATTCTTTCTACTTTTTAAGTTTCCCAGGCCTAAATGATGTCACTTTTTAAAAGAGATGTATGGCCTGATTCATTTTCCTATGTCAGTTTAGCATCAGTGTAAGTTTGACTTTTTCAGTCACCGATGCCGTCAAGAGTTCCAGGTCACTGAAAGGAAGATGATTTACTGTTCAGTTAATGACATGTGTCATGTTCTTTTGTTACCTGTAACACATCATTGCATCCTTTTTGGAAAAAAAAAAAATAAAATCATAAAGAGAATGTGTTTAAATTATTTTTAAACTATCAAAAGAATACTGAAGCTGCTTAGCTGGTTCTCTAGGGCTTTTATCATGAACTGGCCTTCCAGTACCTACAGAAAAGATAGAAATTGGAACAGATTCTTTTTTTATGAGTTCTGAAAAACTGCAGTAGGCATTTTCTTATGCTTAATCAGTAAATACTACAATATCTTCCAAACGTGGCTCATATGGTTATTTAAAGCAGAACAATGGTTGTTTTAATATGGTTATTGTAGCCATACATTCTGTTTTTATGAGTTTTTATATAGCACTATTACTTACATGCTAATCTTAAGGATATTGTTATAATTTGTTTTATGTGTTAAGTATTATAGAGGCAGTTGCTAGCATCACTACAGTTTAGGGTCTTATGAGCATCACATGTGACAAACAATTGCTTGCTGCCAGAAGCCCAGTGAAATGGTTATATCCAGGAATACAAATCACCTTTGCAGACAGTTCACATAGATTTTCTTCAAGTAGGGAAAACCATCTAAATGTATTCTGTAGGAATGTTTGTAATTCTCTACACACACAGGTTTGCTTGTGTAGAAATTTCCCAGGTTATTGGTGCTTACTTGTTGGAATGGTCAGAGGCACATTCTTCATAGTTGCTCTGCCTCACATTTTATCAAACATCCATGTCATTCTATCCCTTTTTGTACAAGTCCCATGAAAGGGATATGAAACTCCTTGCATGCTTTAGAGGTTCCTTGTTTTCTTTTTGTGACATGCTCAGTGCTTTATTTTATTTGTCTCATTTGAAAAGCAAAGTGATACATTTCCTTTGAGAGGGACGCTCAGAGGCAGCAGTGACAACTTGGTTTGCTAGACAAACTCCTACAGGAGCATTAGTGCCAGTAAGTTCTGCGACAGGAATACATTCCTTATCCTGGACATTAATGACATATGTGCTTTGTCAAGTGTTGTCATCA
The DNA here is from genome assembly GCF_951394365.1 of Tetrao urogallus. Lineage (NCBI taxonomy): Eukaryota > Metazoa > Chordata > Aves > Galliformes > Phasianidae > Tetrao > Tetrao urogallus. The sequence continues at coordinate 12,794,672 of NC_136818.1, read as the reverse complement.
GGCTCACCAGGGACTCATATGACAATGACTTCTTAATTTATTCTTGTGTCTCTGGGAGTGACATCGTGGATTTCTGCTCTCCTTTTCCACCTGGAGTTCTGTGAGGCAAGCTTAAAGGATTCATTGCTTACGCTCATACTGACTGGCTGTATATTTGATATTGTAAGGATTGTTGGTTTTGCTGGATATTTATTTACTAAGATGACAGGACTTGTGTCCTTCTGCATAAATGAAGGGCTCATTAATTGAAGCAAATTGTGTTTGAGCAGAAAAGCTTTGCAGATGAAAGGCCTATTTCAAAGGGACCATCTCACCAGCACCACTTGACTGTTAGTATTTTAATATTAAACCAGTAGAGTTTTCTCTTGGTGAATGAACATGTAAGCCTACATGTCACAAACTCAGTTTCAACACTAGATGATGTCCACATCCTTAGCACAAATGATTCAAATTCTCATGCACAAGTGGATATTAAATCATATAGTTCTATGATGATGCTATAATCACAGCATTATTAAGTAAAAAGCATGAGGAAAAAGATGAACGCTGCCTATTTCACCTCTGGTGTTATATTTTGAAGGTGGTTTGATCTAGAAAACATTTACTAGAATAGGGCAGAGTTGGAAAATTGCCCCAACAGGCTTTACACGTGATATGGGCAACCTGACAGTCCTGGCTGCCATAACTGTTCATGTGATTGTGAAAAAATCATTTTGAGGAATGAAGCACAACAATTTGGGGTTTTCAGTCTGAGTCTCATTGTGCAGAGAGATTTTAAGATACCAGTTTTATTCTAGGTAATTATCCTCTGCAGAAACTGGCAGTTCCAGATTTGTACCCTGTTTATGTCCCTTCAGACACAGTGCTAAGCTTTTAGGCACTAGACACTATAGGGTGTATGGTCTCTTTGGCTAATAATTTGAGTGATTTCAAAACATCTGTGTGCATATCACTGAGAGGAAATTAAATTGAATTATAATCACAGCCATTTATGCCCTAAATTAGTTATCTAGCTTATTCACAGAGAGGTCAGCAAGCCAATGGACTATAGAGTAACTGGCAGTAAAAGCCTTACGAGGGTAAATGATAATTGCTTACAATGTTGTGGAGCCTGCAGACAAGAGGGCAGGGATACGATATAGCTGGCATTGTTTTTGAGTAGAGAAGGAGCAATAAGACTGGTGGAAGCAGGCTATCTATAATAGGAATGTGGCAGAGTATAATGGAACCATTATGACACATCTGGAGTTTGAGACAGAACACGGATTCCACTTATTTTTTAAAGTTAAAAGACAAGTAGGGCAAGATTTTGTCAGAAATTTTGTTGATCTTCTCTGATATCCTGTCTCATAGAACCAGACACAAGAGCATGACAAGCTTTCTATGTGAGTAGAGGTACCAAGGGAATGGTTTCTCTAGCAATTATCCCCATATGTATTAAGCACCCAAGCTCTAATTTATTACACAAGCTAGACAAAGCCTGCATGCTGAAGTACCTAGGTTATTACTTTTGGATGGCTTGTAACATTTTTACATCTCTGTGATGAAAATGGTTGACAAAAGCCAGCTCTTCTCATCTGGAAGAACTCTGCTGTTGTTAGATGGAATGTCTGTGCTTTGTAGCTTGGGAGGGCATGAATCTAAAATACTGATACTATGTAAAACAGCCCTGTCATCCATATGACGTGGGTGCCACTACATGTTCTCCACCAATGATTGATGTGACAAACTCCATATGTTAAAAAGAGACTGAGGAAAATCTTTTTTTCCCAGATGGAAAAAATATATTACAGTGGTACGCAAACACTCTTTGCAGAGTTTCTCTGTCTCTTCAGCAGTAATAATGTATCTAAAAATAAGACTTGGATCTAGAACAAGAAAAATATAGCCTACTGTCGCCCTAGTTTTTTACACAGAAGAAATGTAGACATTCAAATGTGTCAAGGGAAAGTGAATTTTTATTTATAGTGGCCATGCTTATTATTATTCAGTACAATTATCTGGAGAGAGAAAAAGGAAGAGTGCTTAAGGTGTTGCTTTCCAAGTAATTAACAAAAATATTTCAAACATACACAAAGACTGGTAGATAATTCATCAGTGCTTATTTGGGAAAACAGCTCTCAGTAGTTTAGCCCACATGGGTTTGTGACTGCACCTTAAGGGAGCCTCATAATTAAAGAAAAATAATTACAATTGTTAGTGAAGAATATTTTCTTATTACTGAAAGAAATGATGCAAGACAGGATAGATAAAACATAGCTAAAAGATCAATGATGATATCTTCAGATACAATGCCTTATACATGGTTCTGTTTTGGAGATTATTAAAAACAAACAAACAAACAAAAAACTTTCAAAAGATAGTATTCTTACTGCTTCTATGTGAAATGGTATTGTTGCAAAGCACAGAGATTTCCAAAAATTACATATAGTGTATATATTGGCAAAAAAACTTCAAGGGTTGGTGAATGGTAGGTTAATAATTCACATATTATCTGTTTATAAGCCATCAGTTTTTAGGCAGAAATATTTGATAATTAAGACAATAGAAGAAACTAAGATTCAGAGAAAGTATTTAAAGAACAAATTTGCAACAGATAAATTAATGAGCTTTAAGACATTTGGCTTTTAAGTGAAATACACACACTTCTACATGCACACCAAGGTGAGCTGATGAAAGCTCTTTTTTTTTTCCCAAGGAAGCTGAGAAGGCAGACAACACTATTATTTATGTAGCCTTATTTTCAGAGTTTTGAAAACAAAGGTTTTTATTGTTAAGAAATGTTCTGGAAACATTTTTTCTGCTCAAGGCATTCTCCACAGCATTTGAGAATGTAGAACTTGTCTAATGAATTTCAAGAATTCTTTGTTATGAGTTTAAAAATAAAATTTTGCAAGAAGAGAAGAACTACTGATTTAAAATACTGTTAAAAACTGATTACCCTTACTGCAAGGCTTTGCACTGTTTTACACGCCTGTGTTTTTTTCTAAAGCAAAAATATTTTACAGAATTTTCTTTCTGTAAGTAAAGATTATGATCTCAACAGCTGCTATTTTTAAGAAGCGGTAATGTCTTGATCTCTCAAAAGTTATTCTTGTTGATAGTTTGCAGCTAAACTTTCCCTGTTTCACAATTCATAATATGTTTATAGTATGGAGTATAAAACTATTGTCAAATAATCTTCAGAGTGTGGGACTTTCCAAGTATTTCCTAGCCTTCCTCTTCCTAAATGAGTAAGCACTCACAGTAAGCATGTAAGCTCTATTATCTTCAAAGATCACAAACGTTCAATAATAGTATTACTCATAATTAAAGATAGGTAAAATTTTAATAGGCTAAGATTGCAATACAAACATATTTTGTATCAATATCGAGGGTAGTTCCTTATAAAGAAAGAAAGGACAAAATTATCAGGTTGACTGGAAGAATATGTGTGTTAATACACAGGCTAAACTGTTCTTACAGAGAAACATCCCTGAAAAATGTCAGACTTGAAGTACTGAGAACGTACTATTGACATCAAGAGCCCAAGTGATTTGGTATGGAAATATTTGTTAGATGTTAACTCTAAATTACATGTCAACATCCATTTCTTTTTTGAAATAGTACTACGCTCTATGCTCATTGGTTATCATTGGTTTCAAACTTTTTCATTCCTTTCCTAAATTATTTTACAGCTTGTGCATTTTTCACAGCTGGATAACAAGCAGAAACCCCATTGCACAACATATAGCCCATGTAAAGAAAGCTAGTTCTATGCATGGATCATGCAGTGAAGCATACAAGAAGAAAATGTCAATAACTTTCTGGGTTTCTGAGTAACCAACAAACAAAACTGGAGCAGATTTTTAGGATACAGATCCTATTTTAGGACTTGCGAAGGGGATTAATTTTCAAAGTGGTTCAGTCTGAGCACATTTACCTCAGGAATGATCACATTTATGACCACTTTTTGAAAATAATTCATTCTCCAATGGGCTCACAAAATTCTAAAATCACAGCTTAAACCTATTTTCAGACGTAAACATTTTGTTCTGTTTTGTTTTATTTTGGAGGGAATTCTGAATGTAGACTGATTTATTTGGTAAAGAATATAGAATTCAAATTTTCTAGGTCTTGTTTGTGCACAGTCTCAGCATGCTCGTGGAGATGTGAGTCTTGTCTCTCTTCCTTCTGAAAGGTTTTATTTCAAAAATATAGCTTTTCTAACCTGATAACAGTTGGGCTAGTGCTGTACCCCATCTGATTTTCAACTTATATCTGGGTATGCAGGGAAGAATCCAATTTCAGAGTTCGATAGTTGCAGAATTTTTTGCAGGGTCGATGAGGATGAGTTTGCAGTTGTTCAGTGCTAGTACATCACAGCAACGTATTAGGCTGTGCAAATAAATTGTTTTCTTAAATATGTTGATGTTTGTTAGCATGAGGGTATATCATTTTGGATGATCTACTACAGAAGATATTATAGGTACTATTTTCCAAATGGGCTTGGGAAAAAAATAAATATAAAAAAAAAAACACAGAAAAAGACAATCATTATTTGTGTCTTTTGGAAACAGTAAGTCCTCCTAAATACAATTCACTGGCTATGGAAATCACAGTACATTACATCAAGATCATATTATACCTTCAGAGATATTAAAGTCTCATGTCAATGATCTGTAGGTCTGAAATAGCAATGAAGTATAAATCAATTATGAGAATGTAAGAAAAAAACTGAAATATTTCCTCGTAGCTTGGCTCACAAATAATCTGAAAAAGCTTACTGAGGGTATGTAAGATCATTTGGAGTATTATCTATCTTACCTTCATTTTAGTGGGGTTTTAAAAGCTTGATCTGGAAGAATTCAGAGTAAATGTTAAGATTGCTGGAATTCAAATCAGGATCAAATTAAACAAGATACACAAAATACCTAGATTTCAGTGCTTTAAATATTTTTGTTGATTGCATACTTATCAAGCTGAAGACCTCCTCTCTTTGATTTCTATAAGCTTTGCATGTTCCATTCAGTCCCCCCAGATTACTTAATGGGAATCTGGGTGAGGCTGCTATTAGGCAGCAAGAAGGTGACTTGTTTTCTGTGACTAAGGGCAGCAGATACTCCAGGCAGCTAGTTGCCTAGGGCTGGGTGTACTTAGGCAGAGTGGGAGGATAAGGAAAAAGTGCTTGTTCGGTCAGACCAAGGGAAGGTGATGGAATGCTGTTGTGGGGAGGCCAGCTGTGGGGAAGAGGCTGCCAGTGCTTTTGTTCCGAGCAGCTGCTCAGCAGCAGAAATGTCAAGTCTGCCTCTCAGCCTCCTCTTTTAGCTGCTAGAATTTACTTCATTGTGGCATGCTAGTGGTCTTGGCTAAAATGAAAATGATTAAACCGCATTTGACTTTAATTTGTTGAGCTGACATGCACTTCTTTTTTCTCTCAGTGTGACAAATTGCTAAAAGAGCAAATGAAATAAAATGTAATTTACAGTTAGTCTGCAGTTGTGCGAACATGGAATTAAAAGCAAAATAATTTAAGAATTGCACAGTACTTTAATTAGAAAAATTACTTTTTCCAAGTCTCCTATGTTCTGTTTTCCAGCCCATGTAAAGATTAGGCCTTCTCAGAGTTTCTTAGAGTTGGGCCCCATGCTGTGAGACAGCTTACTGGGGAAACATATATAAAATATTTTGATGGTTGTGTTTCTGGTACTTCTAGAAGTTTGGTGTAGCACTATATATGTGTAAATACAGATTTGCCTACACAAAGAAGTAAATCCCTTACGGATTTTGAGATAACTCTTTTAAAAGTGCTATTGGAGTTGTAGACTGGCACATCTATCTGATTATATTCGGTGGCAGCTGGGAGTAACAGCACTGAGATTTTCTCAGGTAGAGTCAGTTAAGAAGACTTGAGGGAGAGTGAGAGGGACGTACAGAGAAAGAAAAGGAATATTTCATGAAGAATGAGTAAAGGAGCTAAAATAGAATCTATATATTATTATAAATTGTAAGTTTGTAAAGACCTGATATTGAAAGAAAGCATTTTTCTCGAGACAACATTTTCTAGTTACATGGAATGCAATAAAACTTACTAATAAAACTTATTAATAATAATAAAGAGAAAAATGGGGTGGTCAGTGAATGATTAATGAAATGTCCTAGTTGGGTAAGGGTAGGAAAAGAAAACGGAAGACCAGAGACAAGATTATTTGGTGGTTCGGATAAGTTCGGGTGTCACTCATTCTAGCTGATTGTTTTGTGTTTTGTCTGTGACTCGTTGTATGAGGAAAATCTGCTAATGACATAGACTGCAAAATATTTGTTGTTAGGAAACTCTAAAAGTCTTGCCTCTCATGTTCACAATGCAGTAGGTATTTTTTTAATCTGTGGGGAAAAAAAAAAAAAGAGATGTTTTAAAGACAATCCACAGCAAGGGAAACAGCTCAAGTCTTGACAGGTCTTTTTTCTGTCTGCGTTGTACCTGAATTACTCAAACATGTTACAAAGCTAGTTAAAGTACAGTTATTTCTGTTAAAAGCTCTCTTTAGGCATTAGACCCTCACATCCTTCATGTCTTTAGTGATAAAGGGGCAGGTTGATGTTAATCTGGCTATTTAGGTGCGCCTAAATTCGTCTTCGGAAAGTTGTAGAGGCCAGGGAAAGAGTATACTTGTGTGAGTTCATTGTGTGATATCGGCATCAGTTTGGTGCCAACATCAGCTGGTCTTCAAAACACCTAATGCCTAGTTTTCTGAAACATTAAAGAGAACACCAAACTCTGCATGTTCTGAACTGGGACTCCCCTAAAGAATTGACTGAGTTTATACCCAGAGTTCATAAAACACTAAATTTAATGCTCAGCAGTGCGGTTAGTGCTACCAGAACTTGTGCTCGGGAGCATGTTCTGGAGTGTAACTGATTTAAAGCAAGGCCTGTATATAAAGACGGAAAGATAAGAGATGATATTGAACATTAAAAATAATCTAGAAAACACAAGTGCCATCTGGGTCTGTAATCTTCAGTGAGAGCACAAATGAGAAAAGATGTCATTGTGATGCAAAAGCGTGCTATCAAGGTATTGGCTGTGTGTGATAAGTCACCTATCAACTATCTTGTGACATGAATTTCGTGTTCTTTCTCTCACTAAAAACTGGAGCACACACAAATGAACAAATGGTGAAATAATCCATTTTAATTCAGCTCAATGAATGATTTTCCACAAACTCTGTTTCTTGTAAAATATTGACTTTTTCTCTGTATGTAGTCAGCTATGATCTTATTAAATCCTTGAACCTACTGGCTCTGCAAAAGTAATTGAATACTAATTGTTAGCAGATGAAACTGGTTGGTTACCAACAGCTTAATGCTCTTCTTTCTCTCATTGTATGGGTTAATTTTGACTGGCCAGGAAACCTCCAATTTTTTTTCTCTTTCTTCTTTGGCTGGCTGAGTGAGAGTCATTTGTCTTGTACAAATATAAATGCACTGACACACTTCAGTTCATTTTAAAAGCATTTTTCTGATCCTAATATCTCTGGCTACATCTTTGGAATTTACTTTTGTAAACATTCATGCCAGCAAAACCCAAATGAACAAGTTTTTTTTTGTTTGTTGTTTTTTTTTTTTCCCCCCAGAATGTAAATACACAAATGACATTAATGTGGCTTAAGTAAATTCATTTATAAATGCAAGCAAATATTCACAGAAAATGTAGCCCCATTAGTAGTCCCCAGAGCTTGTCAGTCTCAGATGAGGTCAAGGACAGGGAGATATAATGGTGTCAAAGAAAAACAGATGCTGGCAGATAACTGTTGTGTGATTTAGAGATATAATTCACCTGAAGTAAGAAATGGGATCTGAAATGCAGCCTCACTCTCTTAAATAGAAGGCACTCAAGCTTGTTTTTGTAGCAGGTTGCAATTTTCTTAAATAGTCTGTTCTACGTGTTCTTTTCTAGCCAAAATATATTATATGTTTCTCTACTTTTTGAAGTGGGTAGTATAGAGTGGTGTGATTACAGCTTTTAGCAGCCACTTCTTGGCTGTCTGGGTGTCCTCTGGTAATTGAAAACTTGTTTATTGGCATTATTTGTTGGACTTTATTTAATCACTACTTCTCCTCTAGGAGCTGCTTTATCCCTTCTGAGGGCTGACTCTTTGCATAGGCTTTGTGTTTTTCTCTGATGCTCAGTAGGTTCTGTTTCATGCAAGTGCACTTGTAATTTCGAAGTGGTGAGGAGCCACCAGCTATCTTGTTGGGGCTGTGACAGGCTCTGCTCATCCAGGGCTCAGTACTGGCCTTGCTGCTATTCCCAGAAAGGCCCCCCTGGTTCCTCTGAGTGTGGCAGCAGGTGGTCTGGCGTGGTTGTAACCAGGAAGACTTTGCGTAATGTTGCTCTGTGTATCAAAGTGGACCCTTGTTAACACTGATCACTCAGATTTTTGTTTTAATCAAATTATGTACAGTGTATACTAGATTTTGCTGTAATTTAAATATTGTCTTTTCATACTTTCAGCACAATGTTTCAGCTTCACTTCCTATTAATCCTGAGAAGAAATGGTTTTTATCTTATATTACTTTTTTTTTTTCTCTCTCTCTCTCTGTGTTTGGGACCAAGTAGCTGGTGCTTGCTGGCAGAGCAAGAGGAATGCTGCAGTAAGCAACAAAAGTGTTTTGGGTTTTTTTTTTTGGTTGACTTTTTTTTTTTTTTTTTTTTTTTTTTTTTTTTTTTTTTTTTTTTTCTGTTGTGAAAGAGATCCACAGACTGTGTTTGCCCCAGTGTAATCACACTAAATTTCTTTTTGACCCCTTAGGAAAAGTTGCAGGCAAGATTCTTCTAATGGGTAGTTATAACAAGGAGAAAGGGTCATCAAGTCTAGAGTCCCAGGTGACTATTGCAGCTGCATTTTCAGCTCATCAGTTAGGATAGTGCTTGCAGAGCAGTATTGAATTTTTCCACTTCCTCTGTGAAAAGGATAGCTAAGAAGAGCTACTGAATAACACTGCTTCTTTTATAGATTTGTTTGATTAGTTTTTTATGTAAAGGAGCATCACTCTTATACTGACACTTATGTACAAGAAGTACCTCTATATATGTGTGGTGAGCACCTTTATATATATTTAGTGAGTGTGTATATTCTTTCTTTCTCTCAGACAAGATGATGGCTCAGCAAATACAAAGCCCCTTCCCCCTGTTATAGGTAATATGGGTGAAGAGTAATCAGCTGCCAGGCATACCTGAAAAAAGAAAATAAGAAATAAATAAATGCAACGTACATGTTTTATATTCCTGTGAACAGAATATAGGCTGTATTTTCAACTGCCCTTGTGTTGTTTGAGAATTGCCAGCAATTAATTGCTGAAAATTCAGAACTGAATCCTAAATGTCCTTGTTTATTTGCACTAGAAAATGAAATACGTAGAGACATGCCCATACATATACATACATGCCTATTTATAGATTTGTGACACAGGATAGACTTCTCTTTCACTGTTCAATGACAGATTCTTCAGAGCTCTGGCACAGACCCAGTAAAGCAAGCCAGACAGGAGGATTACTGCCTTCTTCTGAGTTTATAACAAGCCCGCCTACTCAATTAGATTGTATTAGTGACAGAAAATTAGAATACATGCAGAGTGGATGGTTATTTCCTTATAAAATCACATTATTCCTAATGTAGTAGGAGTAAAAGGTTCTTAACGCTTCTCCCTCCAAAATCATACTTTCTAGGAGCTGTCCTCTGGGAAGGGACTTATGTTGTCTGAAATAATACCCCGTGCAGCTGCTTTTCATCATTTGTTCTAAGACACTTAAAACTGACTCTGCCCTTAGCCAGTAAATTCTAGTCTATCTCCTTTTTGTACAATGATGCAGAAAATCTTTTTTCTCCCTCTATGGTACTCACTGAGTATCTCAGCCTTCTCCATGTCTGTTGAAGTCATTTCTACCTTCTCATTTATTAGAGCGTGTGCACTCTCCTTTGTCTGTCTCTTCTAATCAGTGTACATGTAGAATCCCCTCTTGTTATTTTTTCACATCGCTCACAAGTACAGTTCCCTGATCCCATCTCTGAATGTCAGAGTGACAACTCTGTGTTATTCTTAGGCCACGTGTTCCTGCTTCCACTGCTTGTACTTTTCCTTGTTTTCCCTCAGTTTGACCAGCAGGTCCTTGCTCAGCCATGCTGGTTTCGTGCCTCCTCTGCTTGATTTCTTGTGATGGGGAATAGAGAGCTCTTGTGCACTTCTCATACACAGATCCAAATATGTATATGTCTATATGTATATATATCTACAGTACATACCTGAATACATTATTCCCTTGTAAGTATGAGAATTGAAATATATATATTGAGGGCTTATGATCTTTCTCCATCCTGCTGTTTCCTTTATTCTCTTGGAAAATATAGTAGCGGCTACTTTTGACAGTCGTCTGTTGTATTTTGGATACTTTGGATAGAGAACTCCGTTATGCACCTTATGAAATATCCAGCATTGTCTTTCTCTTGTATCTCTAGTCTATATCTAAAAAGCTGCTTTGCCAGATGGCACTGTAAATCTGTAACATTTGAATGTATTTTCGGCAGCTCTGGGCATGCATAGTATCCTGGACGAAATATTTTTGCTTGCCAGGCAAAAAAAGTTTGTAAACTTCAGAACTGTATTGAGTGACACCTGGATACCTACCTATATTTTTCCAAGTACCTATAGAGAATGTGGCTTACCCAATAATAAGTAGATAAAGTATAATTCTCTACTACATCTCTCACCTGACTCTTTCCAAAAGATATGGAAAAAGTAGTGGCTTCTTTTAAAAGTTATTCTAATGTTCTGGATCTGGGAGTGCTGAACAAAACTTACCTTTAATGTTCCAATAGGTATTTATACTTTCATCAGTATAGTAGAGATTTTTTTGTTTTAGGTTATGACCATATCTGTTATTCACAGAGCTATTTTCTCTATGGTTGTAGCACAGGCAGCTTTCACTGTGTTACAATTTAAGACGTGTAAATAGTCTGACGTCTTTATTTAGTTGGAGCACACAATTAATGTAATTTACAGAATACGTGATGTTTGGTGGTATTTGCCAACAGATGACATCGACAAAAAAAAAAAAAATTATTAACCCAATGGAAATGGACAAAACATTTGGAATACAGGTAGCAGATGTGAAAAAGAAGTTGAAAATGCTGACTGAAATTTCAAATCGTACCAGGTTCCAGACGCAGACACAACTCTGCATTCATTTGGCTAATCAGTAATTAGAGGCAACCCTAGGGCAGCCTGAAGAATGAAGATGGAATTTTAATACCGGTTCTTTGTTAGTGATATTGAGATCTTAAGTCAGTGCTTTGGACTGATGCTGTTACTTGAAGTTTGAAACATAATCTTATGCAAGTATATTTGAAATACTAGTAAGCAGTGCCACTATCTTTTAGCTTACTCCTACATAAGTTTGCTCATGCTTAGACTTTTTTTTCTAGTGAAGCAGATTTAAATGGGAATATGTCTTGGGAATATGCCTACCAACCTGCTAGTCACCAGTGGCAGGAATTCCTCTCTTTCTCGTGCAGATGTGCCATTATACAGAAAGCTGGTGAGCAGAGATACATAAATCTGTAATTCAGTGATCAGGACTCTTTTCAAGAAGAGTGCAATCTTGTGTTCTGGTCCCTCTCTTTTTAGCTAATTTCTTCTTCTGCATTTTATGTTAGGCAGCTTAGTCTCTGGATCTCCATCACGATATTCTGCTAATTGTCAAGCTGTTGAGCCTTGTCAAGACTGAAATGCTCTGATGATTCCTACATTCAAATTGAATTGTTCAATTCAATTCTAAATGTCTTGGGAAAATTGAAGTGGAGCTCATGCAGTTTAAGCATCTCCAGGGTTAAACAGAAGTTGAATACTCTTACTAAAAGTATAAATGCTTTGTCCATAGCGGTGTGCTTAAAAATTATACCATCCAATGACCATTTCTGCTTTTCATAGCTACTTCAGGTGTTCCTTCCAAAGCTCCTTGATCGTGATATTTTCTCTGCAACTTTTCCATAAACTCTACTTCAACCAATTCATTACAGGCATGAAATGAAAAGACATAGCTAAGAAATATATGGAAATTTTAAGCAAAAGCTGGTGTTGCAGTGTGGAGGTAAAGAAGCATGAAAAGATTTTAAAAAACCAGCATAACAAAAACAACCACAAAACATCAAAGTATAAAACTGCAGGGAGGAAAGAAGAGAAAACAACAGCAACAGCAGTGAAGACATGAAAGAATTCTCGGTATTTTTGCTGAAGTGCAGTTAGTTCATATACAATATGGACTTAACATAAATAACAATTAGAGATAACAAGATTTGAGGAAGACAAGATCATCAGGCATTCCATTTTTTTTTCATTTGTGTATTTTAGCTATTTGGATCTTGTTTGATTTCTTACCATAAAGACCAGTTTGTTTTTCTTCTGTGGTTATTTCAAAGTCCACAGAGATTTATAAACCTCGGAGTACATTCAGAAAGGATTTTAGGAGATGGTGAGAAGTTTAAAATCGTTTAGGATGCAGAGACAGATGAAATATCCAGTAGCCATGTTAAAATATGTATCATAACTGATGGCAAACCTAAATCAAGAAAACTGAAGGGAGTTCAAATGTTTCAATGGAGAAGCTAGAATTTATTAAGCTGAAAAAGTAATGTTCTGCCTTAACTTCTCCAGCCACTGCTTGTAGGTTTACTTAATATGGATATGTTTTCTGGACTGTTGAATCAGTAACTATTTTGGCTGAAGATGGCATGTATAAGTGAAGTAGTCAGAAGTATGCCTGTGAGCCATGCTTATGTTTTTGGATTTGCTTTTAGCAAACCACAAATGTATCGTAAGAGAACACAACCTTTGAGTGTTCTCCAACTGACTGACATGTGTTCAGACTCCTGGTGTAAAATCACTTTAGGAGATGTTGAGGCTTTTGTCACACCTGTGACAAGAAATGGCTCTTTTCCTGAACAGATGTGTTGGTTACCTATCCTATGAAATATGACATATAACATATGCTCCATTACAGCTATGACAGTCATACCTACTATTGCTCCCAAAATAAAACTTGTGTCTTCTGTGATATTCCCTTGAATAATGGGCTTATTCATTCAGCAAAAGGATTTTCCATATAGTGCTCCATATCTGGCCAATTTACCACTTATTGGTGGAACTTGGAGAGTGTTTCACACAATGTCAGTGTCCTGGCACATTTAGACTTTTGCCTTAAGATAGTAGTATATAACAGCAAAGTCTTTCAGTTGCCACTGAGCTCAAGATTTAAAAGTGAGATGTAGCATGTTTTCACCCATTGAAAGACTGTTGTGCTTTATAGTTATGCATTCTTTGCTTACCTTAAACCTCAAAAGTAACTGAGGCAGGAGCCACTGAATTTCTTCTTGCCTCTTGAGTACTTACCAACGTCTGTTCCCATTTCATGCTTTTGGAGGTAATGTGGCTATGCCTTGTAAATACGGTGTTCCTCTCTCATTTATAGCACTGAATCTGGGCTATGCTAAGTAAAAATGGCTTATTCTCTTGCACTGTAGTTTAGAAATAAAGCAAAAAACTGTAAATAGGGACTGGGTGAAAGACAATTCTAAGGGAACTGAATTATTTTTTCCTGCCAGGTGAAGACAGAGCAACTAGTGAAGTGCTGATGAACCAAACTCTTTGAGAATCCTTCTTCACATGTCTCAATCTGTGACCTCAGTAGCCTTTCTTTTGGGAATCATTAAAAATATGTTGTGCTGTAAATAATTGATAGGTATTTTTTATATATAGCTATTATGGCAACTTTAACCTTCACATGTCTGATTAACCATGAATAGAAATCTCTATTTCTATTTGGGGCATTACAGCTTTTTGCAGGGGTATAATTCAGTCTCTTGAGCACACATGTTAGAATGGTGATTTTCTGACCTCCAGATGTGTTTATTATAATCCACTCATTGTGAAGAAAGAGCAGATAATGATAAAAGTTCAAAGCAGTAAAAATTGCAAGCAACTGAAAACACCACTCTTCTGTTCTGCATTCCACTCAGACTCTCTAGTGAATATATGTTGTAGATTGTTTTATTCCCTGATATTCAGAGCCCTATATATTTTAAATATACTCCTTGCTATAAGCTCTGACAGCTGCATTCCATTGAAATCACAAAGCTGTGACCAGAGGATGAAATCTCACTAACACAGAGAGGAAAATTAAGCTTATGAAACAGCACAGGTATAAATAAAAATGACTCTTAACCTCACATTATTCAGCAAAATTCAGCTCATTGAATTGGCATTTCCTTGTTAAATTTCTTATGCTCAGACACACACTTTTCCATCTTCTTTTTCTGATTGCTGGAGGCATGTATCTTTAAAATTGTTGGGTGGAGTTTAGATAACATGTACTAAATAGAAATGCAGCAGTCAAACAATACCATCTTCCTGCTTATGCTATAGAATATATACATATATACACCTGACTTTCAAGGTCCCAGGGGAATTAGAAGAGAAGATGAGATTGTCATGAAGTCCCTTAGTTTAGTCCTGTATTTGTAGGTGCTGAGAGGGTGTGTAACAGCTGGAGATGGTCTGGAAAATGTGACATTGGAGTAATCCTGTTTGACTGAACTTGAACCAACATTTTTGTCATCAAGAAACATGCACATCCTGATCTTTTCAAATGCTGCGTGAGACTAACCCTTTGATCATTTGTAGGAACAATCCTAGTGCTTTTTCCTCTTCTGTTTGGGAAATTATACATGGTCTGACATTGGCGGGCAAAAGAACTTATCTCAATTTTCTGCTGAGAGTTGGACCTATGATTAGAAACTATCATTTGAAACAAAGATTGATGTAGACCAGGACTGTGGTATTGAGCTTCTAATTTTTTATTACACTTCTTGATGTGTCGTCAACTAAGATTACTGTTTTGAAGTGGGGCTATAGATCAGTGTCAGTAGTTGTCTCTGTTCATACAGTTTTATTTTATATTATTGTCTTCTTAGTGGTTTTATTGTTGACTGATAAGAGCTGAATACCAGCTGCTGCTTCACATGTATTTCTTTTTCATAATATCTGAAAAGATAGTATTTGTGGAAGAATATACCTAAATATTTACCTTTTGTATGCTTCTAGTTAGTGCAATCCATGCTACTGCAGTGTCTTTATTTTCTGAAAGTCCTGTAAATAAAGAATCGTAGAAGCCTACTCTAGCTTTAGTTAGTTAAGAGATCATTGATAGAAAAAGAAGCATTTAATGTGTGTACAATATGCCTCTTTTAAAATTTATTGGATATGCTATAAAACATTATGCATTCTTTTTTTAGCTTCAGCTCTGATGTTTTTCTTATGATGTATCTGATCCCAGATTAGAAGTAGCTTGATCATGACAATTCAGCTGTATGACTATTCTTAGTCTGTTTCTTCCATAATTGCAGCTTAAACCCCACTTTGATACTGTTTCTTAGATTTACATATCTTTTCAGATTTTTCTTGTTTTCTAGTGAGTAGCATACAAAAGTAAAAGAACTGCTTTACTCTCCTTCACGAAGGTGTAGAGATTAGGACTGGAAATTACATTAAGGATAAAATTCTCTAGTCACGTTTTTTAACACCTTGGTATGTATTGCAATTCTGAAATGTATTCTGACCTCTATGGTTGTGTCTCTATTTGACTAGCTCTTGCTTCCAAGATAGACTTGGCTAGTTTTATTTCTGAAATAGATGATGCAGACATTAATTGCTTAGAGTTGTATGTACAGCATTGTCAAAATTAATAGTTTCTTTTTTTCTTATCATTACAATATTCATTTGAATGATCTTTCAGTTGGTCACATTCATAACCATCCGCTTGTTTTTTGATGGGTTGTCTTGTTTTTTTTTTCCCTTTGGCATGCTCTTATACTATGAAAAACATCAAGGACTATGAAATTTGTTTCTGGAATAGTTTATGATAAGGCTAAAGAAAAGATAACATCTTACTCCAAAGCCTTCACTCATATTGCCACAAAGAGCTGTTCCATTTATGTTCATCTACAATACTTTCCTTATGCCAAAGTATTACTTATAAAGACTGGCACTTGAATGAAGTTCTGTGTTTAGTTTGATTCCCTTTAATAGGAACTTTAATAGGTTTGAAGATCAAGTCAAATGAGCATCCAAGAAAATAAAACCTTTGTCCATCTGTCAAGCTATCGCATTTCATTCATAAGACATTCCATCAGTTAGTTCCTGTCCCAAGAAGATACCTACATGTGTAAGATTAGCCAATAAATATATTACTTCAGGGAAATAGAAGAGATCCACACTTCTGGCATTTGAAAATCTGCATTCAGTACTTGGTTGAGTGCCCCTGTATATTTATCATTGGAATATACTTAGGTGCCTGTTATCATATATGAACATTTGTGAAGATCACAAAAAAAACCCAAAAACCACCTCAGACGTGTATTGGAATTCCTTAGTAAAGTGCAGATTTTAGAAGAAATGTCTTATATGACTCCAGCTTAAATAAAATTTCAGTTGCATACGACTCAACCACACCAAAAGCACACTGGTAACAGTAATAAAAGATAATATTCTTCTAGAGATTTCTCAAAGACAAAATTTTATAACAATCAAAATAGCAGGAAGGCTATTTAAATCTCTCTCTAGAATTCACACATCAGTTAAACTGTAAATCTGAATAATGCTAAATAAATCAAATATGACATTCATTTTTGCTAAATACCTTCTGCTATGGTCTGAATACCAGCTGTCTGATACTTTCAAATATGAAGAAGGTTATGGTGTTGAATTAACTTCATCCCATCTAGAAAGGTGAAAATGGTATTCTTGCTTCCAATTCTGCTCAGGTGATAATTAGCTAGAAATAAAGTAGTAAAGATTATGCAGCTGTTGTATGAAATTATGAACCTGCCATTACTTGTATTGAAATCAATAGCTGCTTAAAGTCAATGGGATCTATGAGATGAACAGAATTTGATTCTCGTTAGACATTTTCATATGCTTATAATCCTCAAGAATTTTCCCAAGGAATTATCTGTTAAGTTAGATCCTGAGTTATTTACTGGAGAAAAGTAGAGCAATTATGATATGTGTCTGTATAGCTTTTGAGAAAGATATGGAAGTTCTTTGTAGGGCAGAAAATATTCAGAAAGACATCTGGATTATCCACTCTGTATTACAGATTGTTGAGGGGTCTGTAAATTTCCATGCTTCAGCCACCTGACTTCTAGCTTCTGTGGCTGATTTGTTGTTGGGGGAGTGTTTTTCTCCCTGATGTGTCACTTTCCCTTCGAAGGAGCTCAGAAGCGATGCACTGACATGATGCACTTTTAAAGAACTGCTCATAATTTCTTCCCAGGCTACCTCTCCATCTTCCTTGAATCACTGATTTAGATGAAGTTTTGAATAAAATTTCACCCTAGTCAGTAACATAGAACTAACGTGCAAAAAAAAAAAAAAAAAGCCAGAATTATTAGAATTAGTATATTTATTTGGTACTTTTTATGTACTATTTGTTATTTACTACTATTATATTAGTAATAGGGTTGATATATTTTTTCAAATAGCTGATTATGTTCATAAGTAAAGATACCAGTTATGAAAGTTAGACTTCATTAAATATTGATAGAGAACTCACAAAGTTTGCCTGTACTTTATTACTAAAATAAATGAAAAATTCAAAAAGCAGTTAGTCTGTTTGAACCATTCATGACTTTTATAATAATTTTCAGGAACACTGCTGCTGACATGCCACCTTTGGGGTAACCTCAGTCATTTATTTACTTTTTGATGTGTTTGATACAACATTGTCAGAACAGAAAAGATGCATAGCAATTAAAAATCTTTTCCTTGCTCAACTGGAGTAATTTACCAACATACAGACCCTTTGATGCATTCAGTTTTATTGTGAAAAAAGGAAAACAAAACACTGTGTATTTTTTACAGCTTTTGACGAGATTCATTTTGAATCTTTGTGTCAGGAGATGTACAAGTGTTATCTGTAAATGAGAAATGTATGCAAGGTAGTCAACTACTGCTGAATTTCAATGAACTTTGTGGTTCTAATGTCATGAAGCTCTGTCAAGTGTTAACAGAAATTAAAGGTAAAATTCATATGGAGCTTTCACAAATCACAGACTTATCTGTCAACATTTTATAATAACCTAACAGTTATGATCTATCAAGGTATTAAAGTGCAATTCTGAGCCCCAAAGGAAAAATCATGACATTCTCAGACCAGTAAAATAACAATAAATATTTTTATTGAACAGTGTTGTCAAGCTTTCCTTTCAAACTTTTCTCACTAATTGCATTTCAAACAACTTCCATTCCAAATTCTGAAAGTAAACAGAAAAAAACACTGAGACTGTTATAACTTTGAAATGCTTATCTCTCTTTCCTCTTTCATATTTTTAAAGCCAGTTTTATATTTTTTATAGTGTAGTTTTCTTTACAAGCACATTAAACTGTGGAACTGCAATTCTCATTTAGCAGGGCAGGAGAGATGTTCAATACCTGAAAGCATTCCATCTTGTCTCTCAACACTCAAATTTCTTAAAGACATCTCTTACATTAATCCAGACACTGTACAGAAATGCTTAGCTTTTTTCGACTACTTGGCACTAACTTTGAAAATCTATTTAGTCTATGAAGTTCATTATGCTTATTCAAATCTGTATTAATCTTATTTTCTGCTGCTGAAAACACAAAGGAATAGACCAAATTCTGGTCTGCATTACAGCTTGCTTTTGCTGCTTCAAGGTTCGAAGGGCCAGAAAGCCAATCAGAACAGTCAGCAAAGGATTGGATCAGTTTCATCGGACTCCACTTTACTTTTCCAATACAAAGTCGTGTTGAATTTCAAATATTCCCTGTTACAATGACATCTGCTTGGCATTGTCTAAATAAAAATTTATCCAGGAATAGTGTATCTTAATTACTTATCAGTTTGCTATTGCCTTTTCACTGAATGGTTCAGAAGTGTGGTTGGTCAAGGTGTAGAAAATCAAAGTTAAGTTCTTATTTGTGTACGTCTGTTAGACATACCTGTCCAAGTGGATTAGATCTCAAATGCCAAGAAAGTTCTCTGATGTCTAGACTGTACACAACTCACTCTTTAATAGTGAAACTATTTTTTCTCAGTTAAACTTTCAAAAGATCAGGGACAGGATGGATTACCTTTGACCCTACATAACTGCCATAATGATTAAAAGATTGTTACTATTTTTTATCTAGTAATTACTGAATGCTTTATACAAGATCAAACAAAAGACTGCCTTCAAATGCCTGTATATTTCTTTTCAGATACAAAGGTAGGCGCTATATATATGTAGACCTACATACGTAGTCTACGTAGGTCTACATATGTATAGTACCCTGTGTTCAAGTGTTATCTGTGTGTTGGAAATAAAACTGCATTCGGAAGGAACCTCTTACAGATGATGCATGAAATTTTAGTAGTTGTTTACATTGAGAGGCTTATCCTCTATTCTGGTGGCTGGGACACGTGCTTTAGAAACGTTTCTGTTCTCTTTAGCTGGATGTAGATGTTGAAACTGTACTGCTTATATATCAGGTAGACATCGTAACCAACTACTGTATGTATTTATAGAGGTTGTCTTCTGTTAAGAGTGTCTGTCCTTTGCTTTCCAATTTTATACAAGGTGAAAAGAAAAAAAAAAAAAAAAAGGAGCTTCAGGGGTTTTCTATTTCAGCAACATAAGCTGTTTTGATAATTTTAAATTTTCTTTGCTATGAACCATTTTTTACAGGAAAGTTTATCTATTTCAGATAATCTGCTAAATCACAAATAATCTCTGTCTCCTTATGTCATAAAACCCTAATTTCAGGTTGGGAACAAACAATAATTATGATAATTTAAGAATTTAGGAAGAGTTGCCTTCTTACCATTTCTCTTCTGTAGGAATACCACACAAATCTTTCTTACCACTTTCCATTTAGTATCATTTTTGTTTAACTGTAGTCTTTCTGAAACCTTCTGCATCCTGTTACAGAAGCTTTGACATAGTTGATGTGAATCACTATTTTAGCAGTTCTCATATTTAATCTATATGCTGTTGTCCTCCGTATGGCAGGGTATTAACTGTGTGTCAGACATGCTGTTTAAGAGAAGGGTACAAAGTATTCTATTTCTCTAGGAAAGAAAGTGTTCCAGTGGAGCAGAAGGGTGGCTTGCCTCCTAATGTCAAAGATCATTACACAGGGATCCTCTTGCAGGGGACTGTTTGCATGTCTTG
This sequence comes from Tetrao urogallus, assembly GCF_951394365.1. Lineage (NCBI taxonomy): Eukaryota > Metazoa > Chordata > Aves > Galliformes > Phasianidae > Tetrao > Tetrao urogallus. The sequence goes on along the minus strand of NC_136818.1, from coordinate 12,774,408 downwards.
GAAAGTTTTTCAGTGATAATTTCAGTAAAACAAAGTTGAATTAAGGGAATAGTTGTTCTAAGGGGAGATTTCCTGCCTTCATTATAAACTTCATTAGCTGTAAGAAAACCTCAAGATGCTTGCTGCTGTTTGCCAACAGCTTACTCATCTCAGAATCTTACTATGTCCTCATTATTGCATTGACCATTTTCTTAAACGTGCTAGCTTTTTAGACCCTGTTATTTAATACTTCTTACTAGACTTTAACTCTCTTGTTTTGCTTTGAATATTTATTAATGTTTATTTGTAGGGAATAATGTTCAGTACTCTCTTCACTGTATGATCTGTAAAATGATTTAATGCTTAGATTGTATCCTTCATGCAAAAGGAGTACGTGTATTCCCAGCACTGACATTTTTAAATTGTATGCATGTATGAAAACAAAACTAGAATGCCTGAGGAAAATCCTCAAAAAAAAAATAATTTAAAATAATAAAAACAATAATTAAAAAAAAAAGACTTTTTTTTTTTCAGCACTAGCTCTGGGTTATGAAACTGCATTTCAGCTTCTAGGCAGGAACATTAGGACAGAGCGAGTTTGCATTAGTTTAATGCTCGGACTTCCTTTTTTTCACTAAAAAGCTCCTGTTGAAGCAGAGTTGGTAGAAGAAGGAAGATTGCCTTCATGCTGTGATTGATGTTTTTTTGTGTAAGAACTGTCTCGGTACTGCAGAAGTACTAAGAAGTACAGAAATAACTACAGATAGATTCTTAAGCTTGCTGTTGCAGATGGAATTTCATATTATAACATACCATATTATAACATACCACTATAATATACCGTAACATTTACCTAATGGTATCATAAATCTGGTGAATTTTGGAGAAGCCATTGTGAGGCATATTTTGAATCCATTTCTACCTAGAGAATTTTCATTCTGAGGTAATTCCATTTGAACGGGAGAAATATTTTGCTTGGAAAGGAGAAATTGGATTTTCAAGTTAATAGTGTCTAGAGTCCAGGAAAGACAACAAAGATACATTTCTTCGCATATTTAAACATTCATAAATTTAAAAAATGATATTGTTCAACAGAAACATTAAATTCCAGTTTTAAAAGCTCCTCTACTTTTGTAGGCTAAGTATTCCAAGTATAACTGAAGTCTTCAGAGTTACTTTTTTGTCCTTAAAATGTGTTATGTTAGAGTGCAGCCTTCCAATTTTATGTGTTTTATGTAATACAGAGCATAACTTAAATGCTCACTTTTGGAGTATTCCTTTTGATTTGGTAGTTGTTGTAAATGTTATGGTACTAGAAACTAGTATTTTGTGGCATAATTCCTTCAGAGCTAATGTCTCTTTCTTTTATGATATTCTTGGACATATAAGTGCCTAAAAACACGTGAAGTTATATACTAGTTTATTCCTGTAAGTAATATCTGTGGCTGTAACGGATAATACTGTTAGTAAAACCCAGGAGAGAATTTATGGACAGTAGGCACAGCAGGACTGTATTTCTGTGTAGTGGATTATAGAGTAATATTTTTCATTTTAGATTTTGACCTATGCTTGCACTTAATTAATATGGTTACAGAACTGGGTCACTGAGAATTATCTAGTGTCTCACTTGCTTGAGGCCTCTCTCTTGAGCTCGCAATCTTTGATTTCTTAACTGAGTCAAAGTGCATTCTGGAGCAAGACTATGGCTTTGTTTTTGGTCACCAGAAATGTGATTGGAGGATTTGTAGTATATGGAGTATTACTTGCAGTCTACATTGTAGTAAGATGGAAAGAGCTTTGGGTTTATGCATACAAAACTAACAGAATTTCATGTTCCAAAGCTTTTTTCTTTTATAGTTCTTGTCAGTTCCATCCATACATCAACAAGTTTGCTATTTCAGCTAAAATTTTATCCTTTTACCAATTCACCTTCTTTTTCCTTTAGTATTGCCTTTTTAAAATTAGCATATAGGAGTGGTTTCATTTTGACTTCCTGATTCTTATCGCTGAATTCTGTTGAATAAGGTTTCAAAGAGTTTGAACATAAAAGATAAACAATAAGAATTTCTTTGCTTTCATACAATTTTTGAAGCTTGTTTGCCAGTACCAGTCCTGTCAGTGAGATGGCCACTCTGTCTGCTAAATCCACCAGGAAAAATGAACGTAAAAAGAAGATAACACAATGATTGCATTAAAATGTGAGAAATGTTTCAGTGCCGAAATTCAGCTACTGGTGTCAAGGATACATAATGAGACAATAGAGAAGAATTGCAAGGAACAAAGGATCAGACCATATTTTTTGAACAGATGGGGACATACATAGTCCATTATATATCAAAAATGCTAGTAGATTGTATTTAGGAATGCTACTTTACTGTGTTCCTAAAAGCTTACGTAATTTAATACGAAACAGAAAACTTACTCAAGCAAATGTGTATATATGTACAGACATATATAATGTATATATATGTGTATATATATATGTACATAGAAGTTTTCATGATAACATTAAGGATCTTTAGTTTTTCCTTTTAAATTAATATCAGAAATAACCTAGTGATTTTTGTGCCTGAATTATCATTAGGTTTAGGTGTTTCTTGGCTGCTCTCAAAAATCTTAGCTTTATATGTAGGTCACTCCAAAAGTAATGCCTCTTGATTATTTCCTTGGAAACTACAAGAGATACAAAGTCCACAGTAACTCCATTTGTTAGAGCAAATTCTCAACTGTAAAACACTATTTGACTACATAGTCACCATCATTAGCTGTTCCATGTGGATGAGCTGATCAAGGCACTCTTCATTTTGTGTTGTGACCCCATCTGGAATATTCTGTTCAGGTCTGGGTCCCCCAATACAAGAAAGAAGGGAGCTGTTGGAGAGAGTCCAGAAGAGGGTCACAAAGATTATTAGAGGGTTGGAGCACCTTCTCTACAGAGACAGCCTGAGGGAGCTGAGCTTGTTCAGCCTGGAGAAGAGAAGGCTGAGGGATGACCTCACTGCAGCCTTCCAGTACCTAAAGAGAGCCTACAAACAGGAGGAGGAGTCAACTCTTTGAAAGGGTAGCTAGTAACATGACAAGGGGAAAGGGTTTTAATTTTAAGTTGAAGGAGGGAAGATTTAGGTTGGATATTGGGAAAGTTTTTTACCAAGAGTGGTGTGGTGCAGGAATAGACTGCCCAGAGAGGTTGTGGATGCCCTGTCCCTGGAGGTGTTCAAGGCCAGGCTGCATGGCGCTCTGGGCAGCCTGGTCTAGTATTACATATGGAGATTGGTCACCCTGCCTGTGGAAGGGGGCTTGGAGCTTGATGATCCTTGAGGTCCCTTCCAACCCAAGCCATTCTAAGATTCTATGTGTGACAGGTATACATGGTCATCTGTCTTTCATGCTGCTGCTGCCACTGCTGAAGTGCACCACCTCACTTTACTCACATCTGCTATTTGGTCTTCATAAGCATTCAGGAAGCACTGATGAATGTCACTGGGTGCCATTTTTCTTCATGGAGTGTTTCAATGACACACCTTTGCTTCATATGCACCTCCATGTCAGTTGCCATTCTGTCAGACTTCTCTGCTGCTACCTGTCACAGAGCAACGTTATGTAACAGAATAATATAAAATGTCATCTAGTTCTGCTGAAAGTTTTTGTTGGTTTTCTAAAGTTTCTGTGCAAACCATTGGCACTAGTGTTAATGTCAGCACTGTCAGAGACCTGGCCTGACATGAAATAGCATTGAGGCATGGATTTTTCAAAAGTATACATGACACCAGGCACCAAACCTGCTCGTCATCACTGCTCTAGAACTACATCCTACATCTTCTGAGGATGTCAAGAATATGCTGTTTCCTTGGGCTAGCAGATAAATCTGCTCAATCTGATTTACAGGAAAGAGGCATTAAGCAGCTTCAGTGCTCGCTTTGAAAACAAGTCTGTTTTATTTTTCTGTAGCCTTTTCTTCATATTGGTTTACTTAAAAGATAGTTTTCACAGTGCTTTTCTTTTTACCACTCGTATTTAATTATTTCATTTTTTATATTTTTCTTTGCTTCCTCTTATATTCTTCATCTTTTGCTATCCCCCTTTTGTGTGTGTGTGTTCTGTTTGCTTGTTTGTTTTTGTTTGGTTGGTTTTGGGGTTTTTTTTTTGGAAGAGAATACATAAAATATATCTCCATTCTTTCTTAGTAGCTGTTCCTGGCACACACAGTAGACAACATGAATTTATTGTGTATGAGCTCTGTCTGTCTTTCCTTTGCTTAATGGAAATGCCAGAGGGGCTCAGGCTGATACATAGCAGTATGTGCATCTCCTGAGATACTGTTCTCTTAGAGTTGCCCTCTTAGGTTTGTTATCTTTTTCCTCTAAAGAAGTAGTGTGTTTTGGGCCCATTCCTCTATCATTCCTAAGTTAAAACAAACTTCTTCTAGGAAACAATTAACCTCTTGTCAACAAATTTGGAAACAAAGTTAACAAGAGAAAAATTGCGCCAAATGACTGTACTTTGGAGTTAAATGGCATTCTGGCTGCTCCTTTTCCTGCTCTTAGTCAAGTCACTGGTGACTCAGAGATCAATTCTCCAAAACCCATTCTATAACTTTGACTGCAATGAAATTCGTTTCATATTAAAGCCCTGCTTCTTCAGTCCTTTGTTACTGACTTCACTTCCTTGCTAGGCTGTTCTGCTTGTGATTCTTCTGCTGTTATTTATTTCTCCAGGGCTAGCTTCAAGACCTCTTCCTTTCATTTGGTCCTTGTATAGACTGCTAAGCATATGCTAAGCATATAAATTAGAAAATTGCAATTCCCTGTTGTCCTGGCCAAAACTCCTAGAGCAAACCATGTTTATAGTTCAACATATGTGGTGGTTTGTTTGTTTTGTTTTTGTAGTCAGTGAAGAAAATAACCAATCCAAATCTCCTGTACTCCTAGAAGATTTGCCTAAATAATACACTTCATGGATGTTCTGAGAAAACTAATGCCTGAGTATTTCTCTCTTACTGATGTTGTTGCTTTTACAGTTTTGATTTTAAAGGAACTTTAATAATCTATATCCTATTCTTTCATCTCTGGCATTTTGCAAACATTGCAATTCTCAGTTCCTGCTATCATAATGACCTTCATCAAATTATAATTCATCAATCTTCTTCTCCCACATCCACAGAGGAAACTCCAAATGGAGACCATGTCAGCTAAACAAGAAAAAGTTAAATGTATACATGTAAGAGAGTCTATTAATTAAAAAAGAAAAAGAGAAAAAGAAAAAGAAAAAAAAAAGAAAAATTAGATGTAGAAGTTAATATGGCCATAAGTCAACACTGGCAGTAACTTATGTGTTCACAGTTTAAGCAAGGTTTATGTTCCTGGTTATTCTATGTTCAACCATACATGAAAAAAAGGTGCCATCAAGTGAAATTGCAAAATGGACAGGTGTTATCCTAAAGATACAAAGTAGCAGTTAATTGTATGAAGAACACTAATATTGTATTTACATTTGTCTATTAGCTCTCTATTTGAGGCAAAACTGTAGAAGTTTCTGTCTGAATTACAAATGTCTATAGAGCTGCACATGCTATCAGGAGCTATGGAGAGTGCTATTTGCGGGGATCTTAGCCGTTCTTGCATTTTGGCTAGCTTTTAAGTGATGGATAAGTGGGGCCACAAAACTACTTCTATCTAGAATTATTTTGTAGTACACTAAGATGCACTGGTTTCTGAGCTAGCCTCTGAGCAGGGGAGGATGAGGGTAGACACAGACAGGATTCCTATAGTATGTAACTTATTTATTTATTTAAAATGTTTTTGTAAACTAGAATAAAAAGAAACGCCAATGAAGTTCTGAGTGTTTCTGAAATAATTACCCGGCATCGCACACCTAAAATTGTATTAAAACTTCTTTTTAAGACTTGTCCCGTGTTATCAGAAATATGAGTAATTTCTATAACTGTAAAAGCATAAAATTTACTCACTAAAATTCTGTCTAAAAGTGTAAATTAATGAGATTTTAAAAATTTCTGCATATCTGAGTACTGTGGATCCTGATCCATAGTAAGTAGTTTATCAAAAGAAAACCTACACAGATTATTGCCCAAATAGTGGTGGTCTCAGTGGATGTACACTTTCCAAAATAAACAGAAAAATAATTATTGTTTGAAAAGATAATTTCAATGTAAGGTTTAAAATGAACAGATATTTTTCTAAGTGATTTTTGAGTTTCAAACTTGAACCATGAGCGCAAACACATCCAAGACAATGCAGAGTTTAATTTTGTTCATTAGTACATCATTAATGACAGAGAGCTGTTGAATAACACACCTTCTGCTGAGAATCTTTTGCATCTTATCTTAAGCATAATCAACAGAGAGAAGAGGATCCATTAAATCCTTAATAATAGATGAAAGCATCGATTGATCTTAGTGATTTAAAATGCACGAAAAAATTAGAAATGGAGTACAACTTCATGTCTTTATCCTAATTCTCTTTCCTTACAAGTGATGTTATCCCTATATGAGATACATGGGATTGACTTGCAATTAATAAGAGACCTTAAGCATCTCAACATACACTGATGGCATTCGAGAGAGCTTGTTATAATTACATAGTATAGTTAGTGGAAGAAAGAGGTAATAGGAAAATTTTGCTATATAGCAGCTCGTCAATACTACTGATGCTACTCCTTATGTTTGACCATTTGGTCTGTTATATTTTATGTAATCAATTTTTCTTAAGGTGTTGAAAGCTTGCATGTCATTTCCCTACAGATTTAAGTATGATGACATGCAAAGAGTAGAGTTTTTTCTCAAGGTTCATTTAATACGGGACTATTATGGTTAACTGTAATCTACTTTTGAAGTAAAATAGCTTTTTTGTTTATGATGTAACATATTCTCCCTACTCCAACGCTAAAATTAGTAAACTGATTTAAATTGTGATTTAGTTTGCGCTGAACTGCTTACTGTCATGTATCAAATCTGGCAGCTGATTTTTTATTTTTTATTTTTTTTATATAGTGTCAAACAAATGCTGGGGTTTTTTTGTTGTTGTTGTTGTTTTGTTTGTTTGTTTTTTAAAATAGATAGACTGTGTATACTGTGCATCTTTCTTTACCCTCAGAATTCTCCCCTCTGTAGGTCTTTGTTGCTAGGTATATATCTTCATGCCACTGCTCCGTGTTTAGTAGCAGTGGGTGTAGTAGTATAATATGCCTAGTAAGATGTCTGAGACACAGAGAACAATAACTCTATTAACTCAAAAAGAATATTGTGCTACTGAAAATATGTTTTAGTATTTGCTAGCATCTGCAGTGAAGCATACTTCATACAGACGGACGCTGCCAATGAGTCTAACATCTTTCTGGTTTTTGCAGCTAGACATCCTGAATGTAGTCATTAAGCTTGTTACAGCAGGGCAAGTGTAAAGGAATCACAAAACAATCCTGTTCTTCCCAATGGCCCATGAAGGAAAGCAATGAATAAAAAGAAATACCATCCCAAATGCTATTCTCTGTGCTTTTCCTGTAGAGGAAACAGGAATCTAAGAAAAAAATGCAAGCAGTAAAACTTACTTTCCATCTCTAAGTAAGGAAATATTTCTCTGAAATACACAAGTGACTGATTTTCTGAACAAGAATTCCCATTATGCACAGGAGTTTTGTAATCATTAAATTAGCAGTTTAGTCCTAAAGACTATTATAATAATTACATGGCTGCAGGTGACTTCTTACATTTAATTTTCCATGAATACCCAAAACCCATGTCATGTTGAAAAGGATCTTTTCCAGAGATAGTTCATTCCTTTGCTTGTCAATTTTAATCTGCACTGTTTCATGTTGATTAACGTGCTCTTGTTAATTGTTGTTGTAGGACAGCAAACCAGACTCTAAAGAGGCAACTTTGCAGACTTCATCTAAGTAGCTCTTCTGGATAGATCTTCAGGGCTATGGGTGCAGGCTCCTTACTGTTAATAATCCTCTCAGCTAAGGTTGGAAAAATTTAAAAAAAAAAAAAAAGAGTGAGGAGCAGGGGAGCAAAGAAATGAATAGCTGCTTCATCTGCTTTGTCTATAATCTGTTCCTACTCTCCACTGCTTTTAGATACTGCTGCTCAGCCCTCCAACTTATGAGCTCTGTACAGCCCAGAGTAAGGGACAGCATTTCTTTTTCTTTCCACTTCCCAATACTCCCCCGTAGCTTTCCCCTTTTCCTCCCAGTGATCCAACCAAATTAAATTCCTAATGCCAGTGAGCCCTCTTGAGCTGTGAAGAATTAGATTTCCTCTGGTCTTTTCATTTATCTCTGAAATATTGTACTAGGATACAATCAGTTCTGGTACGGAGCATATGGCGATAGGATTCAGCAATAAATCCATGCTAAGAGAGACCTGTTGTACAACTCACTATTCTCTTATACTCACTTGTGCCACACCTTGCATCTCATCTGAGATTTGTCAATAGAGAGAAGATTGATTTTTAATAATGTATTATAGAATTTATTTCCTTGTCTTGGTCTGGAAGGTGTACAAGGTGTACAAAGTATGGGCTGCTTATGTACATTCTGCGGTTTAAACTGTCACGAAGTTCTAGAAAAAAGTTTCAGAAATTCTTGAATACAACTATTAATAAATTTGCTGTCAAGTGTTTAAGTTCAACAACAACATAGGTCTGAAGAGTCTGTCAAGACCACTGAATTCTGTCCCTTGCGTTTCTCATTGCAGATCTCATTTATAGGATACAGTCAAAGAATTGTAACTGTTAACTTGTTTTATGTCATCCTTATATTGGTTTATATTAGGTTGTATTAGATATCGCTGTTTCCTCAATTATGATTTATGCCTTTCATAAAGGTAGTCACTATTTGGCCAGTTTTGTCTGGAAGTTTATTCCTGCAAAGAAAGAAGGTGAAAGAAACTGATGAAAAGTTGGAAGAAAGGCAGCAGGCAGCTACCAACCCTATAAACAACTCCCCTTTCCTTCCCTCCCCCCGCAAAAAAAAAACCAAAACCTTTATTCTTAGTCAGTATCATCTTGAATGATTAAAACAATCTACCTCATACATATATTCAAACAATAGCTCTTGAAATAATATGTTTTGGATAGTGCATTTCAAAAAAGGTTGCATTTTCTATACTGTATGCATGACATTTCTGTGATGTTTCTCATTTATCTTTTGAGCTTTTTCTTTGTTGGGAAGGAAGAGATCTGAACTACAAGTTTCATATGCCAGATCCATAGAGGTGTTCAAGACCAGGTTGCATGGGACCCTGGGCAGCCTGGTCTAGTATTAAATGTGGAGGGTGGTGACCCTGCATGTGGCAGAGGGGTTGGAGATTCATGATCCTTGAGTTCCCTTCCAACCCTGGCCATTCTGTGATTCTGTGATCCTGATTTCAAACTTTCCTGCATTCAGAACTGAAGGTTTTGTTTTGGGTCGTTTCTCATCATAATCATACATTAAACAACATTGGCCTTGATGCTATTCTCTAGGGTGTTCCACTGTTAACCTTTTCTATACTGAGAATGGGCAATTTATTCTTAGTCCTTGCTCCCCACTGATTAACCAGCTTTTAATCGTTGACAAGAATTTACCTCTTACACTGCACTTACTAAATTTCCTTAATATTCTCTTGTGAGGAACTTTATCAAAAGCCTTTCAAAACTCATAAGTATATTCATCGCCTTTTCTTTATCCACTGTTTTGTTTACCATTTCAAATAATCCTAGTGGGTTTGTGAAGTATAATTCAAAATAGAAAAAGCAAGGTTTTGTTTATCATGTTATACTGTATAATACAGTCTTCCTTATTTTAAATTGTTGCTTTAATTTTATTATGGTGTTAAAGCATTTTTGTAAGTAGAAAATATTATATCTTCTTTAGTGATATGACTTCGTTTCTTGTACTCAATAAAGCTTTTCTTCCTACTTTTCTTTTCAAGTGCCCACTTTCCTATAATTCATCATAAAACAAAGTGTGTTTCTCTTTCTGCTTGTACACTGATTTCAGCAAGGGGATGTAATGCAAGTCTTGTAGGTTGGTTTGTCTGGGAATATGTCATAATAGAATTTTTCTAAAGAATATGGTAGCATGGGACACAGCCATGCTCTTCATCTTAGCTATTCATTCTACAGAAGACTTAAGATCACGATTTCATGTAATTTATGCACAGAGTTGTATGTTCCAATTATATGTGTGTTAAATCAGGTGTCAGTCCATACCAATGGACAAATAACCAATGGGGTGGAAGATGGATGCCACTTAAAAAGACAGAACACAAATTATCTTTTCAGTGCTGAGCAGCTTAGTGTAACCCAGGCTATTTACCAGTCAGACTCAGAAATCTTCATTCTGCTCATTGAGCAAAAGTCAACTCTTGTTAGCCTCATGCTCAGCGTGTGACTAGCGTTTCCAAGTCTAGCACGTACACCAGAGTCCTTGAATTAACTGATCCTTGTCTGTAAAAAACAGCACTCAGTGTGTATTTGAGATACAGTGTAGCCCTGATTCTGTAACAGTGCCTGTAATAAAAATATAATTTGTACATCTTCTCTTAGTGTTTTAGCAGCCTAGGGCAATAATTAGAAATATAATTAATTAAACAAAACCCAAATATTGCTACATATTATCCTAAAATATAAAAAAAGTAAAGGTAATATCACCCTTCGCTTATATTTTCTGGTACTTTATTTATATATTGGAGAGTAATTGCCTTAGCATTTAAAATACACCGATGAAAACAATGTAGTAGTTCCACATTTAACAAAAACGTTGCCTGAGAGCCCCTCAGAACTGAGCATTGATGCTTGAATATGGTACTTAGGTATGACCATGGTATAAATAAATGATAATAGAAAGAATCTTGCCTCTGCTGACTTCAGTAATTCTCAGTCTCTTTCAGCTCTCCTGGTGTCATTTCTCCCCCCACCCTCCTCTTACCACTTCTCTGGAGCTTCTCTCTTCCCTCAGTTAATACCAGTGGTTGAAGTGATAAATAAAAATTTCTGTCTCTCAGTATTTTTCTAGGCTACAGGTTTGAACAAGTGAACCATTAGTCACTTTATGAAATCCTCCTTTGTGCGACCAGGCTGAGAGCAGTTGCACCTTTATGCATATTTTATGCACAGTTATGGGCTGCATTTCACAGTGCCGTATTTAGTTCCATTACAGTTTTCCATCATATTGCTCTTTTATTATGATATTAATTATGTATTATTTTTACTTTATCTTACCATATTTTTAAACCTCATTTTCTTAGCTGTGTTTTATAATGTTTATAAAGTTAATTCGTAACAATAAGGCTAAGGTTATCCTGGCGCTTTCATTAGCCAAGTTGTTATTTTCTGAATGCTTTTGTTTGGCTACCTCTTAAATTCCCTTTTAAACAAAAAAAAAGTCTTACACTAAATAATTCATAAGCAAAGGGAATTTTTATAAAAGTACAAAGGTTTTTTAGGAGGCTGTATTTCCACTGTTACATTCCAGGTCATATGAAACAGCCATGTTTAAAGTGGACCACAATCAAACTGAAAGACATGCTGAAAGAGTAACTGGTGAACGTATTTTGAGGAAAATTGCATAAACACTTCTTAAGATACAGAGGCATTTTGAAAAATGCTATTAGCCTACATCTACCTGTATTTTCCCATACATGGAGTTTTACTATTGTGTTGTTTACTAATAAAATGTTCTTTTGAACAATCTCATGAGTAGTTTGGGTGGCTGTAGGAGTACCAGTACAAAGGCCTCTGAACCCTTGGCAGTTACTGTCCAAATACTTTGCCTCTGATGCTACAGCTCTGTGGTTTCTACAGCTGCCATAGCCTGAAGGCATTTCTCACTGCGTATAGCCTGGCTTCCCCACTCATGTGATGATGTGCAGTGAGCCTTTGACTTGACAAGTCAGGCAGGCAATAAGTTATCATGTGTGGGGTTTGCTTTGGAGGTTATTCAGGGCACAGAGAGGAGAATCCTATTGGATATGAGTCAATGACATATGTCATTTTATCAAGAGCAAATAAAAGTGAAACAAAGTTGTTGTGAGATGGTGGAATTCAGAATCTTGTGTGGAAGAATCAAAGCAATAAGTAGAATTGCAACTCTGGTCTTCAGGATAACCATATTTTATCTCTTCAAAGACCTTCTTGGAGGTATCCTGTGGCTAGTGTTGGAAAGGAAGGATGCCCTCGACAGTTGGTCAAACACCAGTTCTTCCAAGCTCAATATTAGTACATCCCTAAGAGTAAGAAATCAGGGGAAGATGGCAAGAGACTTGTATGGATGAGCAAAGAGCTCATGGATAAAATAAAAGGAAAGAATAAGGTTCACACAATGTGGAAAAAAGGCCTGTCCGCTTAGGAAGAATATAGAAATGGTGACAAGGCCTGAAGTGTTGTGACAAGGAAGAATTAGAATTTAATCTGGCAGAAGAGGTAAAAGATAGCAGGAAAGAGTTTTTTTAAGTATGTCAACAGTAAAACAAAAACTAAGGAAAATGGGGGTCTGCTACTAAATGAGGTGAGTTCCCTGGTAATGGGATGCTGAGAAGGCTGAGATACTGAACTGCTTCTTTACTTCTGTCTTTACTACAAAGACTGCCCCTTGGGAGTCCCAGACCCTGGAGGTAGGAGAGAGAGTCTGGGGAATAGAAGACTTCTCTTTGATCAAGCAGGATATCACCATCTAGCCAAAATCAATGCACACAAATCCATGGGCCCTGATGGGATGTACCCATGTGTTCTGAGGGAGCTGGCAGAGGTGACTGTTGAACTGCTCTTTATCATCTTTAAATGGTTTTAGAGAATGGGAGAGGTGCCTGAAGACTGGAAGATAGCCAGTGTCACTCTTCTTCAAAAACAGCAAGGGCAATTCAGGAAACTACAGGCCAGTCAGCTTCACCTCCATCCCTGGTAAAGTGGTGGAACTACTTGCTCTGGACGCTATTTCCAAGCAAATGGAAGAGATTATCAGGAATAGTCAACATGGATTCACCAAGGGGATTGATGCTTGACCAATCTCAATCTGGTAGCCTTCAATGATGTCATCACTGACTGGGTAGAAAGTGGGGACTGGGGGAGAGCAGTGGGTGTGAGTTCATCAAAGTGTTTGACAGTCTCCCACAGCATCTTTGTAATGAAGCTTAGAAACTGTGGCATAGGTGAGTGGATGATGAGGTGGGTTGTGAAGTGGCTGCCTGGCAGAGCTCAGAGGGTTGTGATTAGTGGTATAGAGTCTAGTTGGAGGCCTGTAACTAGCGATGTTACCCAGGGGGGTCTATGCTGGTTCTGGTCTTGTTCAACATATTCGTAAGTGACCTGGGAGAAGGGATAGTCTACCCTCAGCAAGTTTGCTGATGATATGAATCTGGGAGGAGTGGCTGACATACAAGAAAACTATGCTGTCATTCAACAAGACCTGGATAAGCTGGTGTGTTGAGCTGAGAGGAACATGTTAAGGTTCAAAAAAAAGCAAGTATAGTGTGTCCTGCTCCTGGAAAGGAATAACCACATGCATCAGTATAGGTTAGGGATGACCTGATGGAGAGAAGCAATGCGGAGAAAGACCTGGGTGTCTTGGTGAATAACAGGTTGGCTATGAACCACATCTGGAATATTGTTTTCAGTTCTTGGCTCCCCAGTTCAGGCAGGGTTCTCCTAAGAAAAGTCCAGTGGATGACAACAAAGACAGTGAAGTGCCTGGAGCACCTCCTGTACAACAAAAGGTTGAGTAACCCAGGTCTATTCAGCCTAGAGAAGACTGCAAGGGGATCTGATCAATGTTTATAAATATCTAAAGTGTAGGAGGCAACTGAATGAGTCCAGACTCTTTTCAGTGGTATGTAATAAGAAGCAGTAGTCAGAAACAGAAAAGAAGGAGATGACAAATGTGTAGATCTTCTTTTCAGTGGGGGTGACTGAGCGCTGGTATTGGCTGCCCAGAGAGGTTGTGGAGTTTCCTTCTTTGGAAATATTTAAGACCAGTCTGGACACCTACCTGTGCAACTTGCTGTAGGTAACTTGCTTTAGCACGGAATTGGATTTGATCTCTAGATGATCTTTCCAACCCCTGCAATTCTTTAATTATGTGATATCATCATGAACTGTTGGGATAGTCTATGACATACAAAAGTAATAAAATCGTTGAAGAGATGAAAATATAATCAATATTTTCCTAAGAAATAAGGAAACTAAAATCTGTCTTGGTGTCCAGGGGATCTGTCAGGTTTCTTTGAGTAACGTCACTCTAGACTTTGAAAGTCTAATTGTAGATGACAATCTGGAGGTATCACAAAGTAACGACCTTGTTGTCATAAAGGTGATTTCAGGGCTGCTATCTGTGGTCTACTTAAACCAGTAAATCTCAGCATAAATCAGAAGTCTGGAAACCCAACACCCTTTTGCAGGCACAATTTTCCGTACTGCAAAATTTGTACAAAAAACAGTTCCCAGGCCATACAGTATTGATGAAAGTGCTGCAACAGACCATTTACTCAGAAATACAAAGTGATTTGATTGTGAGATCAGTGCTTCCGAAGGACAAATGGATATGGATGGTGGATTTGGTCTTGAGATTTGAACTTGAGAAGACTAAAACTGCAACAGAAATCACCTGGAGTTGTGATGTTGCCTCTGCTCAGGGAACACTGTTAAAGTAGGGGTAGAAATTTACTGCATTGGTACCTTATCTTGGGGCCATATAGCTTGGAAAAAAGTGAGGACAGCTCAAATCCTCAAGACTGCTCAAGAAGACATATCCCTGTACTTATGCTTCAGTGAAATAACATTATAAACTCCTACCTTCTCTTTCACACGATTCATTGTTTTTTAATTTCCTATGCTGTTACGTACCAGTTGTTCTCAAATTTTTGTGGGAAGATTTATTCAAATCAGTTGATTTATTAGATACTCAAATATTGCCAACTCTTTATTAAAGGTGAGAAATTATAGGAACAGAAGGAAAATTGTTTATATAATTGACAAAAGTCTTGATTGTGTCTTTCCATCTTTCTTCTGTAAATTTTTTTTTTAATTTATAGATTATTTTATGAATTATAAGTAGGTTAACAAAACTGAGCGAGGTTTTATACTTGATTGCTAAATACTTACAGATCTCAGGAACCGTGGCTGCTGTCAGCTTTTGAAAATCAGACCATGTAACACTTCATATTGAATTTTTTCACATATTTTCTTCTGTTTTCCGAGGACAGAATAAATCTTGTGAGTGGTGATTGAGAACAGTCATTTTGAAGTGATTTGCCCATTTGAAACAAAGATTGAAAAGGAAAGGCAAAGGATAAAGGTTATTTTGTTCTTTGTTACTGTTCGGCTGTTTTTAAGAGCACAAGAATTCTTTTACCTCTTTCATACTGCTTTTCTAGCTGCAGGCACAGCTGGAGTTCCAGCTTCTCCAATCTGAACACGGGCTTCTATTTCCTACCTAATTTTGAGGGGAGAGGGAAAGGAAAAATATCTAAAAGTAATCAGAGAAAGCAAATATTTAAAGGTAATCTGTAAAGTGATCATGGATGTACGTTTTCTCTCATTAGATTTGCCATTTGCATCCTTTACTTAATTGTAAGGCTCAGTTGCACATGTATTCTGTTGTTTGTGCTTCAACAATATTATCATTCCTGGCATTTCTATGGAGAAAAAAATGTCATAAGTCTTTCTGACAGAAAAATTCTGGTAATTTGTTTTCAGTTACACTTCCTACTCCTATGCATAGGTGCTGAACTATTTAAACCCAAATTATGGCTCTTGCAGAGCCTCCTTGAATTTTCTCCTTTTGTGCTCTCTTGCTTGTGTATTCAGGGCTGTAATGTGGGTATAGGTTTGAGTCGTGGCCCACTCGATCACTGCCACAATGTGTTGGTGTGGGCTTGGGCCTCTACCCCAAGAAGAAGGCAGCTGAGACAAGAGAGTGAAGCCAATTAACCCAAATATAGGTCTCAGGTGGCGTAGAGAAAGCCTTGGAGGAAAGCCAAGGGCAGCAAGGTCCAGAGCGAACAAGTATGGCAGGAAAGTGGGAGTGCTCTTGCTGGCTGCCTTGTCAGAGTGACTTAGTGATATGCTGTCAGTGAAAGACTGAGGATTCTTTCTCTCTACGTCCTGCTTTTTAATTTGATTTATACTTGAGTGTGCAGTACTTGACAGTTCTGGTGTAGAAATCAGGAGCACTAGAATCAGTGAAGGGCACAACAGATATAAGCTGAGTACAAGTGACACCCTGAATGCCTGCACAGGGCCCCAGCATTGCACAGTGACAATAGCTCCCATCAGCACTCCTATCCATACTGCAGGCAGCACAGAAACTATGAGTTGTTCCAGGAATTCACTAAAAGTGATGTAAATTTGTATTATAACAATGACAGATGAAGTTAAAAGCAGTGCATTAGGCAGAAATCACTTTTTAAGGAAGGATATAAAACATATAAAACAGCACTAAGCTCACTTATAATTAGGCAATTATTTAGAATTCTTATACCTTTTAAGATAATTAATTATATTCAAAATAGTAGCTTACAATGCATCATTTCAAATTACACTTATGAATTTATATGTACCATAAGAATGAAAAGAAATATCAGAATGATAATTTAATAGTTGTGAAATAAATTACATATTCCTGCCTTGTGAATATAATAGAAAATGGGGGTAAATAATTTAGTATTAAAATTCAGGTAACTATAGGGCATTTACTAAAACTAATAATATTTTAGTTAACTTTGAAATATAAATAAGGACTGGGTAAATGACTCTGTGTGAAATCTGGAGTATAATTTATAATGAATTTGTGCTAATGATATCTAATGCGCCTAGTTAAAATGAAAGCTTTATTGAGAATAAATGTTACTTGTTTACTTCAAAAGGGGTTACCAGACACATGAAATTTGACAGTAATTTTAAAAATAGAACAATATTGGCTAGAAAAAGTGTGATTTACAAATTTTCCTTATGAAAATGAGATTCACAGAGTATAAAATTTTGTTTAATCTTAAAAATATATATTCCTCTTGTAAATATATTAGCTACAAAACATCTAAAAACAAATTCTTGAAAAAGCCTCCTTATGATGAATCTTTAAATAATAAGAACTATTACTTTAATCAACAGAATAATACTTCACTGAAATATTATCTATTATGCTGTAACTAATTTCTGGATATGTTCACAAATTAGTTTTTTTTTAAGTTAATTTATGCGACTGAAACATAAATGGGTCCTAATTCTACAGTCCTTAGTAAATAGTTAAAGGAAAAACAGACTTGTGACCATATTTATTTTATTCCTAAATCTTACATATATAAGTCACTAAGGTTAGTATTAGATCTGTCTGGGTTCACTCACAGAAATATGCAACAGAAGGAATAAAGTTTTATAAAACTGACATTGTTTTTAATGAATGTGCAATTGGTTCTAATATAATAAAGTGAAAATCTATCCTGCAAATAGATTTTCTTAGGTCTTCTTCACAGGCATGAAAATCCTCACTCAGAATGGCATTTTCTAAAATATTTTCCCCTATATATCTTTTCACTTTTTACAGAGGAGCCATTCAATCATCCTGATAGTTTGCAATATGAAAATTTGTTCCATCACAAGTGGACATGTGGAGACCCACAGTATTTGTTCCATGGGGAAGCTGACTTTTTAATTTCATTTAAAGTGCAGCAGTCATTAGAGCTTCAATCCTGCTTAGAATTCACAGAATGGGAAGGCTACCATTCTCATTCAGCCTTGCTAATCATTTACCTTACGTTCATTTACATTACAGAATTATTAGCTAAAATAAATTATTATTTCACACTTATTTAGAACAGTTTATTTTACAAGCTTAACAGCCTATTTGCCTGACTGCCACTTATCTATCTACCTTTATGTACTTTGTACATTGACATCTGGACCTGTGAGCCACTTTGTCCTGGTACAGTTGAGGTTCTTACTCCTTTGTAAAAGATTTAGCAAATGTTTAATAAAGTTGTTATTAGGGCAGTATTGCTGTTTTTAAGTCTGATCAAACAAAGTAGACTTTGGATCCTATAAAGAAACTTCACTGGAGAGTCCAGAGTACTGACTCACAGTATTTTGATTCAATTTCTGTTTACCACTGAAAAATAAGACCACAAAATGCCAGATGTGTACTGAAAATATGGATACCAATTCACTGGGACATGGAGATTTTGAATATTTTCCTTTCTTGCTTTTTAATTTCTCCTGCAGATTTTAGATAGTTTGTTCTTAGTTTTCTTCTTCTTCACTTATTTCCACACTCCAAGCCAAAGTGGAAGCATAATTAGTACCTGTATTGTGTTGTATCCTGTCAGCTTAGGAAGGCTCCAGACCTTTTCAACTAATCAGCACTCATGTCAGCTAATGCAAGTGTAACACTAAACATGTTCTGATCATCCCCTAGAGAAATGACATTTCATTTTTAGATGTACATTGTGAAGAATTCAAAATGTTTTTCTCATTGGGCTGAACACTGGGTGAATATCAAGAAAACCAGCTAACTTCAAAAGGTCAAATAAGACAATTCTGAGGTGAACAGATGTGACTGTATAAGGTTACAGCTAGGTACTTCATGTGCACTTTTTAGGCTTGTGTTGGGTATTGCATTTCTGAAATGGTCTCATAGGTGCTATTATGCAAATTCAATTGTAAATCACCAGAAGACCAAAAACCAAGCAAGTCTGAACCTTCAGAAATACATTTATTTCCATCAGGTGAGTCAAACCAAAGCCCAAGACATACCCTTTTGTGAAAGAAAACCTTAATTAGATGAAAAATGTAGAGCGCTTTGACCTGAGAAGTAATGTCAAGTTTTTTTGAATGACATTTTTTCAGTTAATAGGAAATTATATGAATAAAAATACTAAAATTGCACATTCTTCTGAGTGAAATGTAAGATTTTGTCTACTGAATACACACCATTTTCATCATCATTAACCATAGGTATCAGTAGAATGTCGAGCCATGTGCAGACCTCTATGTGTATGGGATAAATAGAAGTGTATTGCAGTAAACAAAACGTAAGGCAAAGCAATGTTTTTTCATTGTGGGATTAGAAAAGGATTAGTATAACTTGATACAGATGTTGTATGATGAAGTAAGAATCTCATCTAAATAAAAAACCCTGAAAGAAGGATCACATTCTCTTCTCAGTATTTCAAAGCATCAAAGATACACTGTATTTTCACTACTGCTCAAACTGTAGAAAGCTCAGCGTATCCATGTTGACTGTACTGATGAAAAAATGACACACAAAATTTGTGATTGTTCTTTGGATTTTTGGATGCAGTATGTGAATTTCTAACCTGTTCGATTCTGCTGTGACTCATGGTTCAAATATCTGTGATGCTTCTTCATGCTGCACTCCAGAGAGTTAACTAACAGGTTCCCCAACTTTACAGTATTGATCAAAGATACAAATAAGAAAATAGTTTTTAGATTATATTTGTTTCATTTCCAATTTCTGCATTGAAAATAAACTCAATAATATAGTTTGTAAAGATACAATGCAGAGATCAAAAATTAATGTAAGTCAAAAGCTAAATATAGCAAATGGTCCCATATTTACATCTCACTAGTCAGAGTACAAATAAACATCCTTTGTGAAAACACATCAGTGCTTCCAATTAAGGTAATGTAATTGCATGCTTTGAAGTGGAACAATGGAAAAATCTGACAATCCATTGTATTAATATGAGGCACAGACTTCAGAGATGTATAAAAATAATATTTAATCTCTATAAAGCATCTCCTACTATATACTTTTTCTATAACATTTGTGTATTTTGTATAAAAACACATTAGATCAATAAATAGATATCTGTGTAGGTAAACATATATTGTGTGAAATCTGGTCAAATATTTCAATGCTTTGCCCTGCCTGTGGCAGGGGGTTGGAGATTCATGATCCTTGAGGTCCCTTCCAACATTGGCCATTCTGTGATTCTGTGATTCCAGAGCTCATAACTTTAAAATGTTCTGAGTTTTATACACATTAAACTTAAGTGAACTTTTAGTAGGCAGTGTAGCTACAATTAAAGCATGTGAGACTCTTCACTCAACTGGCAGAATTTTTATAATCAGAAAAGTCAGTCTTTTATGTACTTTTAGTCATTGTAAATTCTTCCCCAACTACCTGCAAGGGTGCAAATTGTCCTAGTGGTTGTTCTGACACTTAAGTTTTCTCATTAAGAATATAGTGTGCCAAGGAGCTTATTGCAGACAAATAAATCTATATGACTTGCATGTTTGCTAACAAATAACCTTTTCTGTTTGATGTACACAGTGAAAGTTTTTAATATATTAGTGTAGTATTGCAGGTCTTTTGATGTCACAAAGTGTTGCTATTCCTAGTTTAGAAATAAAGTTTCTCAAAGAGAAAAGCAGAAATAACATATCTACATATTACCAAAATGCTTAGGATTTAGTCATGAATCGAGACCTTTTTCTGTGCTAGATTTTGTAAATCTGCAGATCATGGAATGCCATAAAGTTCATGTGGAAGAAGAGGAAAAAGAAATTAGTTCTTTCCAATAGTAGCCTTTTGATAAGAGCCTTTTTAGCAACAGCAGCTAAATATTATATATTTTATAATAATATAATATAATTATATAATATATATAATATAATATAATATAATTATAATATATTATATTATAAATATTATATTATATTGGTATTAAATGCAACAGTGACCAGCTTGAGTCACATGGGAGCAGGTGGTCTGATCATGACAGTGTCTATGTAGACTAATCTCATATCTAGGCTGAGGTGAGAAATTTTTAATTTTTAGTTGGGTCAGTCGGTTAATACCTTGGAATGGTGGTAATGAAGCACAGTGGTATTGTGGTACAGCGGAGCACAGAAAACCTGGAACAAGATGCAAATGTAAGTATTTAGTCATTGTTATGGTTTTACAAGATAACCGTGACAGTCGTGTATGAAGTAAATAAGTAATACATCTGCATCTTTTTTCAACCGAAAATTCCCATTGGCTGTTGTATTTATTGATAAGTAAAAATTGTCAATGTTTATTCAGTTATACCGATGATTGAATAACATAAATTACTGGTGATTTTTCTTCTCATCGTATCACATATTTTCTTTTTTTTTTTTCTTATTTGGAATTCTGTGGTAGAACATTCTTCAGTTAGAATCACCAAAATGAGTACTTATGTTTCAGTCTGTGCTCGTGGGGCTTGTTTACCTTGATTATTAAAATTGAGATCTTATAATTTAACATCTCCAACTAAAACCAACGTTTTTGCCATAAATATGTATTTCTGGGCAGAGGTATATATTTTTAAAAAATAAGAGCTGCAGTCGTCTTTTTTGAATGCACTCCCACAATAAAGCGTTCTGTATAGCTACTATTGATTTGCTCACTCTGAGATGCAGTATCTTCTCATGGAAAGGGAGAGCAGTTTCCTAACAAAAATGAGTAACTGTTGTTTACTCTGCCTCTTCAACAGGCTGACTACTGGAATAATTTGTCTAAAACACTATTTGGTTACCAGTGGGAAACAGAGTCAGGATGCAACTCCAAGCATGCATATTTCACATCAGGAGAGAGATAAAGTAGGTTTAACACCAAAAGAGTTCATTGAAATCACTGATACTAATTCTAAAGTGCATGGGGGAAATTCTTTATGCCAGTGCAGGGTAAAGGGTGTGTAAAATACTACCACTCCCATTTGAAAATGTTTTAGACCCTCTTAGCATTTAATTGGAAGACTACAAAAAGGGCAAGGCAAAGAACCAGAGCAGACTTGACAATGACATCAGGTTTTTGTGATAGCCTGCTTCTCATATTCTCTGCACCTGGGGTTTGAGCACGTAGGCATCCACCAAAGCTCTCTGGATAGCTAACCTTCTCCTGAGGATGCAGGAGAGGAACGATGGCTCTGGCCATGCTTTTCTCCCCAGAGAATGCTGGCACTGTTGGTTTCTTGGCTGAAGGCTTGGAGCAAGATTCAAAGCTGTCTGGAAAATGTCCAGGTGTTTTCTGTGCTCCTTTGAAACAATAGCCAGAGATAGCCAGTTGAGTAAACGAAGAGTTGTGTTGATGGGGATAAATTAAATGAGAATACATTAAATGTGGATGTAAAGAGTGAGGGATTACAACATTGGTGACTAATCTTGCTGGCTTGAAGATTTTCTATTGCACTTGCAGTGTACAGCCACAATTATAAGAATTACGTGTTTTTTATTCTGTCTTTGTTAATGTGAGAGAATTTTCACTGAAGGAGTGTTTTGCTACTGCTGTGCATGCCAAATGTATCTTAAAGCATAAAATCTCTTGCAACACTTGAGCTGGCCAGACCTAAAGCTACGCACCAAAGACATCATAGTGATGTACTGTTTTCAGGAATTGCTCTACATCTTTCTCTTTAGTATGTTCATGTTGCCAACCAATAGTCCTCTGTGTAGAGTGGCATTCATTTACTCAAATTCTTTTTGTACGTGATCTAATGCTACTGTAGCTGAGGGAAGGTAAAATAGCAGTTTCCCTATAATTCTAGCAGTGTATCCTTCTGGTCTCATGGAATCACAGAATAATTGATGTTGGAAAGGACATTATGAAGACTTTAGTCCATCCCTTCATCAGCTTGAATGAGACTGCTTAGGGCTGGGCTTTGGGAATCTCTAAAGAACATGCTCTCTCTGCTGCACTGCTCAGCTGGAGTCAGGGCCCCCAACAAAACACAAGCCTCCCAGTCCGGTGGCAAATGGAGACAACCTCCAAAGCAGGAGATCTCACTCTACCATCAGTCTTGCTTCCTCTCAGTGCTGGCTGATGGTTAAGGCTTGGCCAGCTATGGCACTGCTAAAAACAGAGGTTTTGTACCCTCATCTGCCTCCAGGACACAGAGCCTATTTTGCAGCTGCAGATCTGCAAGATGAGAAGGGAGCTTCTGCTTATTGCCAGAAGCTGCAAGCCTCCAGCCTTGCCTGTGTTGAGAAGCAAAACTACCTTTTTTTTTGTTGTTGTTCTTGTGGATTCTATGTATTTTTAAGGAATCTTTATTGTTTGCAAAGAGAACACAGCTGAATAACTCAGTAATAAGTTCCTAGGGTAGGTAGTAGCATCTTTACTTTTCCTCATTGGTACAGTATTTCAATCCTGATCTTCAAAAATTTTCCCTTGCGGGTTAAGGAAGTAGTTCAGAGTCTATGGCCCTAGGACAGCACCATCATGACAGGCGCTTATCATATAGCATATGTGTGTCTGACTTACAGAATGTGTTTAAACACAGGCTTCTACTACATTACATAGAGAATGCCTGGGGGTGATAGTGATTGTTCACTACTCAGTATTACAATATGGAGGTTTTTTTCAGTAGCTGCTATCTGAGGAAAAAAGAGAATACAGAATTTTAAATAGAAAGTGCTCATAAAGAATTTATTCCTTACAATACTTTGTCAGTGCAACACTGCCGTACCAAAACATTCTGAATTTAAGAAAATGAGAAATAGGGATTTACTTATTCTGTGCACTCCCCAGGGGCTGAGTAACACTTTTGAGTTAAAAACTGAGTACTGGAACTTAAGGATACTATGTGCTTTAAGTTTGAAGCACCACCCTAGAGTTAACAGAAGTACTTCATGTATATAGTATGTATATATATATTCACGTATACTTGATATAATCTTATTTTTATCACAAATAATTATATGGTAATAAGGCTGCAGTTAAGAAACGACAGTGGGCTTGTGGAAAAAAAATGTGTGCTACAATTTTGCTACAGAATATGTAACAAAACACTGGAATTATTTTAAAGTAGATCATAAGTGGTAAAGTAATGATTTTGAGTACAAAAAGTCCACTATGAAGCATTTTTTATGCTTCAGCAAAAGAAATAAATATAGGCATGCAGGCATCTTCTTCATCAGCTATTTCCTATGAATGCAAGGCAATGAACACAGAAAAAACAATGATTTTAAAGTACCTTTGCAACACCACTTGACAAACTGTAACAGAAGCTTGCAACCACTGTTATTACTTTGCTGTTTATGGAGACTATTTAAAATGTATGTGAAGAAAGAAGTATTAGGAATAATAACTACAGCTGGTCATGTTGCTGCGTAAAGAATAACATGCTGCAATGCTGTGGAATTCAGGTCATCAGCCACATTAGTATTGTTACAGAAACAAAAATATTATGTGTTCAAAAGTTTATATTTACTTATTTCTCTTATCTTTTGAACATTTGTATGTATGTATTTCTCACAGCCTTTTGAGAAAAGAAACTTAATAGATTTTTATATTCTTGGTTAAATAAGACTTCATTAAACTTTAGCTGAATTTACCAAACTAAGCTGCTGCCCTTCAAAAGAAAGGACACCTCTATTTTTGAGTCCCTTGATCCATTAATGGGAGTGAGCAAAGTCCTATTTCTCAGTTCAGCTGTACAACAAGCTTTTTTCTTCCTTTCACAAATCAATCATCTTCCTAGGAAAACTATCCTTTAAAAATACTTTGGGAAATGATTGCATAACAGAAATGTCTTCTACTTGAAGGATAATATGGAAGAAAGCATTATTGTTAGATAGAAGCTGCTAGATAGTAGTTAAAAACAAGATGATGGAGCCTCCAAAAATAAATATTGAAGTAGTTGACTTCTTTTTTTCTTGTCTCCTCTTGAGGTATTTTTGTACTACTTCCTTTCCTTATTTGAACAATATAATCTTTGTTTCCTTTAAAAAGTACTTCCATTGTTTTCCACTTTACAGAATGGAAACATGACCTAAGAAGAGTATTGTTGTCTGTCTTGATAAAGAACAATGCATTCCTGTTTCATATTTCCCTTGCTCTGTCCCAACCAACTTCTTGACATTTATTTGTGGTTCTTTTCAGCCCTCTAAGTAATAACGTGTTCAACATCTGTGAGGAAGAACCAGAAAAAAAGATTTTTAGCTGCAGAGAATAAATACCTTAAATATAGTCAGAAGTGAGATTGAAGGTGACAATAGTTTCAGCATCTATAATTAAAAAGAAAGGAAGGAAAACAGAAATATATCAAATTAACTGGCTGGACCAGATAACAGATGGTAGAAACTCCCCATTTCTCTCTCTGGACAAGCAGGTAACTTCTGTTTTAATACTGCATTTTCCCTTAGTCAGATCTTGTTCTACCTTACTACTATTAGGCATCTGTTATATTCACTCCTTATCATAAAATGCTAAGCTTAGCTTCTGCTGAACATTTCCATGAGCCCTGACAAAGTTCAGGGCCCAGAGTTACAGATATCTTACTCATTTCCACGGACTCTTCCTACACATTTCAGGGTGCGCATAGAGGCAGTCTGTCAGCAGTAATCTCATGTTACCTCCTCTAGATATTTTTCATTTCCTCGCTGTCTTTACTCTTCTTTATGGTCAGTCCACATACGCATGTAGCTGTGTTTGTCAGGACCAGCTAAGTGGGTGGTGGGGCCAGTTGCATCCTGATGAATGTGTTGAAAGTACACAGAGGTCAGCCACAGGCATGTTTTGCAGAGCAAGCAGCATAGGGCCAGATTGCTGTACAGACAGAGGATTAACTATGTGAAAATACAATTCAGACAAGACCTTTGACAAATTTTATGAAAATGATCTGCAAGGAGAAATTTGAGGAGGCACTCAGTGCTGCAGTCAGCACTAAATCCCTTGTATTTTACAACCCAATAATCAACCTGCTGCTGTGATTATCAGAGTGGAAGAGGATGAGTGGTGAGAGTAAGTGGCTGTTGGTATGGTGCCCAGGGCCCTGAAGCAGCTCCAGCAGGAAGCTATCCCTGTTTGACATCCTTGCAGCTGAAGCAGACAATGCATATTTGGGGAAGGCAAGATTCGTGTGTAAGGTCTTAATTCAGTTGCCTTGTCCTGTATTTGTTCTGATTCAAATCCATTCTCCACTCTTGTCTTCACTGTCCCAAAGTCAATGAGAAGATAATAATGCCAGGAGACGTAGTAGAACATCGTCTCCCGAGGAAAATGTCATCTAACAGTCTGCAGCTTCATTAGCATTGATTTTATTCTTTCAGACACAATCATCACCAACTTCTAGGGCTGCCAACAGTTTCAGTAAAGTCTCTTTAGGAAAATTTTGTGAGCTCCAGAGGTTTTTCTCTTTTTTTGTTTTCCTTCCTTCCTTCCTTTCTTCCTTTCTTTCTTCCAGACCCAATTCTCCCCAGGAAGAAATAAAGTTCCCTGGCAGATTAAAAGGTTTGGACCAGTAAAACCAGTACTGACAGTAAACTTGGGTGAAAATATCACTAAGCTGGCTTTTTCATTTTAGTTAAACAAATTTTTTCCACCTGATGCTCAGTTTTTGGGAGATCTTTGGCATTTTTAATAAAGCGGACACTCCTGTGGAGGTGTGAAATCCTGTGGGTGGGAATTCATTGAATAAGAATTGCCCAGATAATTACTACACCGAGTTTGAGCTTGAAATCTGAGACCTGCCCAGACTTCATATGCTTTTTGGCTGTATCCTGCCTGAAGTACTATGGTCTCATGAGCCTTTACCCACTCCAAACCTGCAGGGAAGAAAACAGGTAATGCCCTGGAGAGCTGGTTGTTATACAGCAATGGCATACACATATTCTAAGCCAAACAGGATATTAAATAATACAGATACTATGTTCAGTCAGTTCACTCTGACTGCAAAAAGAGATGAGAACTGAAAATGTTCCCTTTGTTTCCTCCCAACGTGGCAGCGTATGACACAGAACTTTTAAGTTCTTAAATGACTGTCTCCTTAGAATGTGTCTGAAGCTACCAACTCAAGTCCATCCTCAGTTCTGTCTTCAGCTGCTTAGAGTCTTCAGTGAGCCCAGCTCAGCTGGACCAGAGGATCCTGCTTGGAGCCATCACTTGTGTTGACACATGTTGCTTTCATCCTTATCTGTAGAGCTCTGAGATATTACTGATCAGAAATAATTGAATAAGAGCTCCTTGAAAATCACATTTCATGTGGATAAGAAAAGTGCAGGTGTTTACTGCGGGCAACTTTCAAGGTCATAAAGTTTAGATGTGTTCTTTCATCAGCACAGAAGTTGGAGAGTGGAGAGGAGGGAAGAAATCAGTATATTCAAAGGACATACTACTGTACATGCAGTTTGGAATTCCAGCATTTCCTTTGAGTTATCTAGTACAGCCTCTCTGCGGCAGGAGAGTAGTTTGTAATGAAATTCAGCTTCGCAAATTTTATGAAAAGTTGAACTCTTGCTGTTTCAGTTTGGACAGTTTTAAGGATGACTGATCAATTGCCCTACTTGCTTGTACACATAGAAGATGAGAGCTGATTCATGACCTCTGACATAACTTTCACCTGTCCAAGGAAAACAGCATACAAGCTGAATACCAAAATGATGAATTAACAAAGCATTATGTATGTCCTTTATTGAAAGTTGTCTGTGATTTGAAGGTCAGTTTAGCAAGGGCAAAAAAAAAAAAAATATATATATATATTTTAATTATACATAAACCTTTTTTATCCTTTTATCTTCTAGAATAGCACAGTGCACAGGGAGAGAGCTTTGCCATCAAGTTTGGAGTACAGACACACTTGTTCTTTTATTCTTTTATTTATTATTTGTTTCTTTTATTTGTCTGGAACTTTTTCCAGTGTTAATCCTTTTAGATCTCAACTCTACAGGTTTGTTGGTGTTTTTTGTCTTGTTTTGTTTTGTGTGTGTGTATGTGTTTATTTTTAATGAATGTGCTACAATTGACTCCTTGTTTATAAGTCTGAATCTAGTCTTTTGTTTAGAGAGGATAGGCAGATTAGACATACATCTGAATGACCTATTACGCATTGTAAGGGCTGTGTTTAATTGAAAAAAAATATCAGCTGCTTAATTTATGGATATGCACAACAGGACAAACAATTTCAACATGGTAAGCAGAACACTCATCATTCATAGAGTTGGCATTTCCTCACACGTCTCAGTTGCAACAGGAATCTGTTTTTTTCTGTGTTAATTTAGTGCTTTTTAAAGGTGCCGGATGGTGACCCCAGGACTTCAGCCTGTGTTCCATGCAGAACAGATGCAGTGCAGCACCCTTACCATCACCAATTTGCTCACCATGATGTGTGGGAAAGTCACCAAGGGAGAGGAAAACACAGTGCCATGGCTCATAGCCCGCTGGGAGATTTTTAGCACTGGTATTAATTTGGAGATAGGCTTTTGGAGATAGGCCAGGAACTGGGCTTTTCTCAGAAATAGGATATGAATTCTGAGTAGGTAATAATAATGAAGGTTTTGTCATCACACCAGCACCTTCTCTTTTATGAGGACTTAAGTCAATGATGTCCCATTTAACCCATATGTTTGATAGGTGAAGGAAGAATGACTAGAAGCATGACGGCATGGTCAGGTAGTCCATGCTCTCAGTTCAATGCAGGCATTTTGCTGCCCTCATTAATCTTTTGTGAGTGCCTTGGAGTATGTTGTAAGGAAATATATATTTAATTTTTCTTATTTTAGTTCCATATTGCATTTTCTTGTTTGTTTTCGAAGTACTCCCCTAAGGAGAAGAAAGCATGTGTAGTGGAGGCTATGAGTTTGGTAGTATTATTGGTGGTGGTGGTTGATTGTTTTCCTTTTTTTTTTTCTTTCTTTTTTGATAGCTGTATGTATTTGCTAAGGGCTGTAGTATCACAGAAGTGAGTACTGAATTCGTTTCTGTCTTCAGTCACTGGGGATGTACTGTCTTCTGTGTAGACAACTCTCTTACTGAGGATTATGCTACCAAGAATGTTTTATGTTTAATGATTATGTTTTATTGAAGCTCTACTTTAAGGTTGTGGATCTCAAAATTTTATTTAGTCTTCTTAAAATCTGGGACCCAGGCTACTGTTTATCTTAACAGTAATAACTGAGAATTTTACTTGATTTAAAAATCAATAAGAAGCCAGCAAAAGAGAAGATAGATTTGCTCAGGGCAGCTCGTGTATTACAGCATTTTGTTCTAATTGGAATTTCCTAAGGTGTGATGGCTTCATGCCCAGGAATTACATGGCTGTAATCCAGCTGAGAGGTGATACATGTAAATAACCAAAGGGTGGACTTCATCTGCCAAGATGGGGTGGAGCCTTGTAGCAATCAGTGATAATAGAAGCTGCTGCTTATAGATACTACCATGGAACATAGCTGCATCAAGGATTCCAAATACCCTTAAGCTATAGACTGATCTGGATAATTTGTGGCCAGCATTTTCAATAAAACAATGCTCCTTCCTGCAAATTCTTTGTAGTGCCTTCATCTGCCTCTAAGTTTCTTTTAGAGTCAAGTGCAGCCAGATGTTTTTATAAATTAACTGATCTCGTCTAAGTACTTCGTGTAGTAGAGATGTGGGAAAAAATAGGAAAAGCTGAGTAACCTCATTGTTTTATTGTCACGTAAGTCTAGATAACCTAAGAAATTCTCCTTGGGTGATTGACAGTAATATAGAGAAGGACTGGAGAGAGAATGGACTCTCATAGGATACCTCAAAACAATTAAGTAAAGCTTCTCATTATTATTTTTTATTAGAACAGAAATGTATACACTCCTCTCTACTCTTTAAGAAAAATACCAAGACATCTTCTCACAAACTGCTGAATATATTTGGACAATAAGCATATATATCCTCCACCCATTTATGATCAAAGCTCCATTTATATTTCTAAGCAGTTTTAGTTTCATGGCCTGGATTTAACCCATGTTTTTTCAGGTCTAGAATATTAGTAGCCCTTTCATTCGGTTATTTATTCTTCTATCTTAGTTTTGAGCTTTTTAAAGTATACATGAATTACCACTAGACAATGGTGGTCTTATCATTAAGGCTGAGGAGATTGTGATGTATTTGAAGAAGAAAGGGAAGAGTCTAGATTTCTTCTTCTGGTTGACATGAAGTTGATACCAGGAATCAAAGGGTTTTCTGTCCTCTTTAACCATCCACCACCTGTTCTGTCATTCACCTGTGCACGTTATTATTCTTTAGTCTCTGCAAGATCATCACCTCACTCTCATTGCATTGCTGGAATTCTTCATAGCTGGACCACAATGATAGTCCTTGCTACAATGATGCACTGATTAATTCTGTTAAGAATGCCCAACAGTTGGTTTTGGTTTTCCATTTTTTCTTAGCTAGGGAAGATACAGACTGAATTTGGAAGTGCTACAATGCAGTGTGTGATGAAATGTTAGGACTGTATGCATGTATGTATGTATGAATGTACAAATGTTATTCTGCACATCTGGGCAGAGCAGCCCATGGAATTTGGGAAGGCTTTCCAGTGGAATTCATCATTTCTTCTAAGCAGGTGATAAGTGTGTCTCAAGTTCTTACCATTACTGAGTGTTCAGTTTCAAAACAAATCTTTGCTATAATCAATAATGTCTGAAACAGCATCTGGTACTTCAGAATTTCAAGCATATCTTGTAGGCTTAGAAAATTAGAATCAACCATGGATCTAATTATATAAGCTGCTCTCTTGGCACATTTCATCTGGATAGAAATAGGCAGAGCTGGGTATTTTTCAAAAGCTTGATCTCACAAAATTTCTAGTTTCATTGGGGAGGTCCATTAAGTATTTAAAAGTTAAGGAAGTTACTGAACCTCCAGCCCTCTGAGACTAACTCTTCACCAGCTGCAGAGACTGTTAAATATCTGCATCATATGTTGCATTTTATGAGAAAATAACGAATGCTTTTTTTTCAGTCTGCATGCAGTTAATGTCTGGGCAGGATAATGTAGCCTACAAATTAGGCTGCCAGTGCAGCCTTTCTTTTCTGGTCTTCAATTTTTTAGGCAAAGTCCGTGTATTCACTAATCCAGATCAGTGTGTGTATTAGACACACTGACAATGTGTATTGTTACAAAGCTAGAATATGAGTTTTTGAAATCAACTGCAAAACTTCATTTGATTGCAGTGGCAGAATAATGATGGAATTTTCAAAATATCATTTGTTTCTCACCACCAATTGCTGCTAGTCCACATCCTGTTTATTTAGGGCAAAGAGAAGAGCCTGTTTTCTGAACTAAGTTGTATTCTACTGGTTGGGTTCAGAAACGATGGAAAAAGTGTTAAAACATAATAAATATTTCTTTGAGTGGTATCATTACCTGTGATGTTATAGCTTTTTCTTATTGATTAGCATGAAAATAATGAAAAGCTAGGTCAAACTCAGCTCGTTTATTTTTGTGTGAAAGTCCCTATTGTGTAGTGGACAGCACTAGCTATTATCATGCAAGTACAAGGCTGCTCTGGAAGTAATGCCTCCTACTTTTTGATGTTGGCCCACGATGTCAGAGGAAGATGGTGGTGGTATGGCAATAGAGGTTGAACCTTGCCACCTTACATTTTGTTGCCATGTAACAGACGGCAGCAGAGGGGCAGTCTGACAGAATGGTATCTGACGTGGAAATGTGTATGAAGCAAAGGTGTATCATTGAATTCCTCCATCTAAAAAAAAAAAAAGGTACTCATTCACATTCTTTGACACTTGCTGAATGTTTATGGAGACCCAACAGTGGATGTGAGCACAGAAATACAGTGGGTGATGCATTTCAGCAGTGGTAACATAGATGTGAAAGACAAGCTACATTCCAGGTGGCCACACACAGCTGTCATACCATGAAATGAAGAGCCTCTTGGTCATTTAGCTCATCTATGCAAATCAACTAATGGTGGGGCCTTTAAATTTAAAAATTATTTTACAGCTGAGAATTTGGTCTATCAAATAGCAGCA
This sequence comes from Tetrao urogallus, assembly GCF_951394365.1. NCBI lineage: Eukaryota > Metazoa > Chordata > Aves > Galliformes > Phasianidae > Tetrao > Tetrao urogallus. Next base: position 12,742,714 of record NC_136818.1, on the reverse strand, counting down.
CTGTGGTCTTAGTATCTGTCATAATTTCCATGGAAGTAAATAGGAAGCATTACTTTTGGAGCAACCTACACAATCTGCTTGCCCTGCTCTTAGAAGGGATTTTCTTACTGTTAAGAAGGAATAGTGCCCCTAAATATGCTGTCTACCTTCAGCAGAAGGGAAAAGTAATTTTTAGAAATCTCACCCAGATATTGTCCTGATTATGATATTTGGACATAACCCACTGGGAGATTTTCATTATTATTTTCTATTTCAAAGTTAAAAAAAGAAGTTTAAAATATGGTCTGAAAAAAGCTTAATATATATGTGTAGTATGTGCTTATGCAGTATTGCGTTGTAGAAAAAAAATGTGAAGAGAATAGAAGTTTTCAGCGTAATAACATCTGATAAACTAGAATAACTGCATATATCAAGCATATTGCTGTTTACAAGAGGTGGATTTCCTGTTATGCATGTGCATAAGGAACTAAGAGCAGACTGATGCTTGAACATAAATGAGAATTTAATTGTCAACTCCCACAATTATCTGGGAGTTACAGTCACAATGCAGTCACATAATTAATATTAAAATAAATATGCAAGCCAAAGTTTTACTGCAACAAAGACTAGTGACAGGATGATATTAAACTGCAGAAATGTGCTTTGAGTCTGTTCTTTAATCATTCTCAAAATATATTCATTTTAATCATAGTGGAATTCAAATGATTTGAATTTTATCAGTGTTAGTGTGAGAAAAGAAACAGCTGGAGGACACTTCTTGAAAACAGTCACTAATATGATAATTGTGTAAGCAACCAAATGCCGCATCCTAAGATGTCAAGTAGATGAACACAGAATGTGTTACAAAGATATCAACTTTCTCACGTTTGGCTATAGCAGGATCTCAAATAGCAGGCTGCCAATGCAACCAAAATAACTGGCAGCCAAACTTGCCTGTTAACATAAGGCTGTCCTCTTTCTCAGTTCTTAATTCATTTCTATTCCTGTGACATAGACTAATACTATTGGAAATAACTATATCCACCTGCCAGTCTAATTGAAAAGGAACTTCGTGGCTTAATTATAGGAAGAAAAGAGCCTACTTACTTTAAGATCAGTCTAGAAGTTGTCATCTTACTGCTAACTTCTACGCTCCTGCTAACTAGTATTACAGTGCTTTGTGTTGTGAGGTTTTGCAACTGTTGAAACTGTTGTCTATCATTAAGGTAAAAGTAAAATACAGATAGAGAAGATAAAATGAATTCCTTATCTATAAAGATACACTATATAGTTGTAAAATGAGTATTTTTAAATATTATACAATTGTCTAAACTCACAGTTTATATCAGTTTATCCATAGAATCCCTTACAGCTAGGACACCTATAGCTGTGACATGTAAAGTCACATCTACACAACTGCTACTCATATTCCCAACCTAAATGAAACATTCCAGGAAAAGTTCCAGGAAATATCTAACTCTATGAAGTCAACATGTCAAAAAGGTTTGGGATTTCATAGATGCCTCCATTTGGTGTTCTTAGGTTTTATGTTTTTGGTTATTGTATTCACATTTACTTATTTACAGTTTTCTGTAAATTTTTCATTTTTCATTTTTGTGGCATGCCAGTGTGTTTTTAGGTCATTAAAGTAAGACGTCTGAACTAAAAATAAAAAAAAAAAAAATAGTAATAATAATAAAAAAGACAAGCTTTCTGATCAATGTAGTTCTAATTCCACATTAAGTGTTCAGATTTTACCCACAAAATTTTGTTTTCTAAACACTGTACAAAAATACTGTGAAAAATGCCTGTATTTTTCAAAGAACAAAGATATTCTTCCTAGTTCCTACAAAGATGATATTTTCCACTCCTTTTCTGTTTAAAGTGATGCACTTGCCATAGAAGTGAGATTAATCAAAGTTAACAGTGTTTGGAGAAAAAAACGCACTTTATGATTTGAATGATATCTTGAAGAAAAGCAATCTCAGAGTTAAAGCATTAGAATGGTTTCAGTATTCCATTGGAAACATTCCTCTGTTTCATCTAAACTCATTTGTAAACCAAAAGACTTTTTGCTGATGTTCTGCCAAGTGCATAGTTTGGCTTTTATTCTGAGGGATCTGGAGCAGACAGCCAATCTGGTTACTGTCTTGAAGTTCCATTTACACTGGGAATTTATTGTTGGCTTTAGTCAGCTACTTGAATGATATTCTGGGTTGCTTCTTATCTTCAGTAACTCTGACAATCAGATGCAAGGAGCAAGATCATGAGCCACTGAGTCTGCTAGACTTGAAGAGGCTTGGGAAACCCACACAGAGTTTGGTAGATGAGGGAGGGGGGATATTTACAAAGGAAAGAGGAATGTCCTTATTCCATCTGGGAGATCTGGTAAAAGTATTTGTTCTATACAATATACAATTTTTCATCTGATGATGTCTCTTTAAGAAATTTTGTAGAAACAAAAAGCCTTGATATAAGACAATTATTTTGGATCTCTGAAGCCAGAAGAAAGTCTTCTTTCTAGAGTAACAAATATACTGTTCAATTTTCTAAAGCCTTAACTAATTGTAATGGTATTTAACTTAATATTTCCTTTTTTTCCTACATTTTACTTTTGCAGTTGGTTTTTATGCTAAAGAAGAAGAAACCTTGAGAAAATAAATAGCAACTACTGTTTTCTGTAAGTGATTTTAATTCATTACATTTCTTTATCCCTCACTTACCCCCTCCCTCTCTTATTCTAACAGCTTCTATCTTATGCCACAAGCAAATATAATTTCTGTTGTTGCTTCTTTGCAAAATCCAATTTGTTATGATGTATTATGCATGCCAGTATAATTGCAGAGGAGGAGTTAAACTGAATGACAGTTTAAAGAGGTGCATTCCTTTGGCTGTGTCAGTCACAAAGAGCAGCAAAAAGAAAAGTGGGACGAATTGATGAAAGTATTAATCTGCTGAGATTTCAGATGAAACAATGGGACTGTCCTAATCAAGCCATATCCTCTGGAGAACAAAGTGCCATTATGGACTCCTGTTACAGAGAAAATTACTATAGCCACAATAGTATTATCAGTTATAGTATCTACTGTAATCTTTGTGTATACATTACTAACAATTAAAAAAGTGCTTGTCAGTACCAATCTTAAGATAAACCATTTTTTTCGAAGAAATATGAGAGCTTTATGAGATCCTGTATAATGAGTTTGTCTTTTGCCATTTATTTTCTTACAAAGAATAGAATAAAATATGTAATAATCATAAATAAGTGCTAAATTGCAAGGTAGGTAAGTATTCCAAGTGAAATCTCTTTAAAGAAAATGCATAAGATTTTCACTGCAAATGAGGATAGAGGTTATAAATACAACAAATTACACCTTTGTAATTCTGATGCTGGGGAACATGATGTATCCATTAAAATAATGGTAAAGTGTTTTATACTTTTTATTTCCTTCAACAAATTGCAGTGGTTAAAAAAAAAAAGCTTTTAAAGTCAAGGTTTTTTTCCACTCTTTTACACCACTGAGCTACAATTCCTTTGTAACATTTTAGAGATAACTGCTCTAAATATGTTTGTGTCATTTGTTTCTGCACTGTTTCCTGAGTCTGTCACAGACAGCCTGATCAGATGGTAACAGTGGTGTGGGGCAGGAAGACTTAAGCAGTGATGCACTGGAGATGACTTCATGCTTGAAACTTTCAGAGCAACTCAGTTGTCTACTATGGAAAAGGATTCTCTCCCACTGCTGTGCATTTTCCTGTCCCTGGTCTTGAAAAACATTTAGAGAGCTGTTTTAGCAGAGGAGTGAATGTACTGTTGCTCTGAACTATTTATAGATCTCTGTTATACAGATTAAGTTCTGTACATAACAAGAAAATAAGAAGGATTTTAAAGAGCCTTGAATCTTAGGGGAATCAGATTTGATAAATCAGCTCTTCAAATGAACAAGCAAATGTTTTGAGTGGGAATGAGCCTGCAGATTCAAATTGTCCACCTGTACTTTCATATCAGCCAATAAAAATAAAATATGAGGGATTGCTTTCAAAGCAGCCCTCGTATTCACATATGCAACTCACCAGTCAGCTCACTCAATCACGTAGAAGCTTGGGATTCCCGTTATTGTGAAAGTCAGCCCCTGAACTTTTCATCTTTCAGTATATAAATTCCACAACCCTTATTAAGAACAATAGCAAATCAAAGAAATGTATGATAGGTCCTTATTCTTTGGAAAACTGGTTAAGTCTGAATATTACCAGATGAGAAACCATTCTGACATTGAAGGAGCAACACTGAGTTTTCCCCAAGTATCCTGAAATTGAGAAGACAGTAACCAGTTTGCTGACATTACCTACTGTTCCAGAAGTACTGAATTTTTTTCCTTAGATCTGTTTTCAGATTAAATCAAATCACTGCATACTTATGAACTGAGCAGGATCCTATGATAATAGTTTTATCCCAGTGAAGATCAATTCAAAGTAGAGACCTCATCCATAAAAGGCTTTTCTGACTGATAGTTAGCAAGTCCATTATAAGTAGAATCTGTTTAGTATTTCTTCAGAGTTGTCTTATCAAATCTTCATAGAAATTTGATCTATCTAAAAGGTCCTTTGAAACTGCAAACAGGCATACAAATTGAAGTGTTGCTATTCATGAAAATAATCTTTTTACAGGATATTTGTAGAAAGAGAAATATTATGTTTGGTAATTTCTTTTCTAAAGAGACACTTTAGGCTTCTGTAATAAACAGTACTGTTATCAACACACACACACGGAAGTGCAAATTCTTACAGGAATGCTGTGTACTTCAGAAACAAGTATTTCTGACATAGAACTGGTCGTAGAACTGTATGCTCCTAAATAGAATGGAAGTCCTCACTAAACAAAGCCCTTCTAAGTTGCAAACCTTTTTTGTGCTAGCTACTCCAGCTAATGGAAAAGCCACATAATGTAGATATTGCACACATTTTCGAAGGAAATGGCATAATTTATCTTTCCTACACTTGCCTTTCGTACTGCTTTTGGTGCGTACAGGGGTGCCCAGTGCTTGGAACAGTAAAACAAAAAGCTCAGTAGAGATCAGTCTAGACCAGGCAACCTCACAAATAAATAAATAAATAAATAAATAAAAAGCCCAAAGGAAAGGCAAAGCAGTGACTATACTGCTGCTATACTGCTGCTGATAGGACTGCATAAGCTGGCACAAGATTGCCACATTATTATAGGAGAGTGAATCATTCAATCTAAGGTGCCTTTCCCTTATTGCTCTATGCATTACAGCTCAAAGAATAGCAAAAAGTATCTTTCTTTTAAGGTATTGCATTCCAGTCAGTACTAGAGTAGGTCACATTGTTTCTTCATCTGCTACTTGGATGGATAGGTCAGTTTGAAAAAAATTCCATCCCTGACTATTAATATAAGCTAGAAGTATCATATAAGCTCTTTTTTTGTAATAATTTCATACACATTGCATGGTGATAAAAGTGAGTATGATTACAAACAGGGTCTTGAGATATATTAATAGCATGTTAAAAAAAATAAATATGGCGTATTATAGGATTTAGTGTGAAGTATTTAAAACAGAAAAATATTTTCTTGTATTAGAAGCAACTGGTAGAATTCTTTTCTTTTTTTTTTAAGTATCAAGTCTTCCCAAACAAAATCAATTTTTATCATCTTCTACTGTAGGCCAACTATGGAAACAGCAAGATCAGTTATGAGAGATTAAACAAAGACCTCTTCATTAAGTCAGTGCCCCTTCAATCAAAACAATATTGTTTTCTGTAGAATATTTACTAACGTCATATCATGGGAGACTTCTGCATTAGAGCATTGTCCATTTCAGGAAAAAAAAAAAACCAACATGTAAAACATGCCTGTGAACTATTCTGTTGTATAAGAAAATGACCTTGTTTGGCAATTTCTTCAGAAATGTTCCTCCTTGCTTTATAGCATATGTTTTACTGATGGAGTTTAAATCTGCACCTGCTATGACATCAATGTGGTTTCACTAAACAGCCCTGGCAACAGTACATTATAGATTTTCAGAAGTCAATTGTGTATTTTGGTGCATCACAGCTTCTTACCGGCTGTACCTGGAATCACCTCATACAAAGTCAAGCATAGTCAGTGACAGAAGAGTCCCATTGATTTCACTTGCAGGTGTTCTGTTCAACTTGGAATAATTTTGAATGTGCTTTGAATTTTATAGAGGCTTTCCAGTCACCTTTGGGCCTGCCTAGTTCTGAGACAAGTGCTTGGGCTGATGTTGGGCAGCCCCAGATAGCTCCAGCCTGAATGACCCATGCGGAGTTTGTTCTCTTCTACTCTTAGCCTAGTATTTGCACTCTGAGCCATAAGCGATGTAAGGACATAAGAACTTTTCTGAGGTGGTGGCTTAGTAAGAAGATTAAACACAAATCCAACTTGAAGCTCTGTCATAAAGGGGCCTGATTCAAGACTAAAGAATTTTCCCTCTATTTTCTGTGCCTTTATGATTCATCTAAGTTTATTGCTTTGCTCTGAAAATTATGAAAAGAAAAAGTACATATCAAAAGGGAAACAGGTTTCATAGTGTTAGCTTTGAAGCTTGTAATCTCCCACAGAAAACCGACTGAAACTTCCAACATGGTTTGCCCCATAGAGAGCAGGTGAAAACATGATTTGGAACAGCGTGACAATGTCTATTACCTCCAAATGCATCCATTATAAAAGAAAATCCTTCTGCCCACTAATTTTGTCTGTGTTCAATTAGAATGAAAATGTAACAAAAGCTAGGTGGATTAAAGAGTACTTGTTTTCCTTACTCTCCAGAAGCCTAAATTCAATATTCTACAACTTGGTTGTTTTGTTTGTACAGATCTCCTTGCTTGCTTGGTCAGGCGTTTTTGGTTTGTTTGTTTGTTTGTATTTTTCCCAGCTTTTTTCAGCTACTAAGGTTGCTTGTGCCACTTGCATTCTTTTCATATTGTGTATACAAAGAATTTGTATCGTCTATTGTTTATTCAAAATGTCCAACTTTATTTTGCCAAGGCTATCTGTTTTTAAATTAGTAATTTTCACTTCCTCATACAATTCTTCTAAATTACTTTTTGGAGTACTGGCTATTAATATTTTAGGTAGCTTTGATGTTTTACTTTATAGTCTTCAGTTTTATTTTACATTTCACAGGTTCCTAGTTGCAAATAATCCTACAGGCAATTTTCTCACATTGCAACTATTCCTTGAAAGATATGCTAATGTAGAAAGGCACTTGCAATACTGGGGGTTAAGTTAATCACCCAAAATGAGTCGTATTACTGTCAGTGGTATATAAAGACATCCCATAGTGAATTACTAGGCAGAGTGTTAAAGCTCCTCTATAAATACCGGAAGCTGAAGATGTGCAGAAATAAGCATTCATGTCAGAATCCATTGAGCTAAGAAATTCAGGGGTTTTTGTTTCTGGAATCAAAGGTACCAAATAAATACAATGTTTGCGTTTTCTTTTAAAAATCTGCAATATTATTTGGAAAGCGTTTGTGAATAGTAAAAATAATAATAATAATAATAATAATAATAATAATATTAACTCCCTGTATGTTAATATCTCTGCACAGGAAAGGAATTGTTTGCTCTTTGTTCAGGAGAAATAGTAAGAAACTCAGGGCACTCAAAAAATGGATTGATTATATTATGTCATTTAAAACTGAACTTGAAAAAATACTCATAACCTTAGGCTTGTTTACAAGTAGCCAGAAGATATGTGCAATAGACATATATGTTTGCATATTCTTTATAAAGGATGATTCACGGAATGTTTGAACAATAGAGAAATTTTAGGCTCCTACATAGGAAATTTCTGCCAGATATTTCTACATCCCCTATAATTCCAAATGAAGTAAACTTCATCTAGAATCCACTGGGATGTGAGTGATAAACCTTTTATCCAGGAAAGTTGAATGCTGAGCTGAAAATGTACTCTCTGTATGTACGTAGAACAAACTGGTCGCTATCACACAAAGTGCTCCTCTGGTCTTGCTGAGCACGAAGAAACATTTAGCTGTGTAGGCTGGAGAGCATAGTTAGGATCTGCTGCCAGGTCTCATTTTTATTGGTTGCATCTGTTGTAATGCCACAGTGCTATTCTGTATGGACAGTAGATTAAGGAGTTTTAGATAGTCTTAGTCTGTTCTGTCGGAAGGGTACTTTCTCAGCAGAATGACTGATTAGAGTGAGGTGGGAGTACAGTTCAGGGCTACATTTTTAAATATCAGTACAGTTGTACTTATGATGATCTAAATTTCTGTTTCTTGTCTGGAAAATAAAATGAGATAAGATTTAGTTACATTGCAGTGATATGCATTTTTATGAGAACAAATACATTTCAAAGCAGAAAAGATAGGGAGTGTATGGGAAAGGTTTATGTGGAACACAGTGTTTATTTGCCATGCATATTTGATATGTGTTCATTAAATACGCAGTAGAAATGTCAACATAAAGTGCTGTTTAGATCCTCCTATAAAAACAAACTTCATCGATATTAAAATTGGAATGTACTAATCTTTGGTTAAATACAAGCCATATTTGCTATCCAGCAAAGAAATGTTTGGTTGACTGTTGTTAAATAACCGTATATTTAACATAATTTAATTTGCCCAGCATTTAGAAAGTCTGATAGAGTGATACTCTGTCAGTGCAACCAGCACTTTCATATACCATTATCTGCCATTATATGTTGTTTTTTCCAACTCCCACCCATTGACATTCAGTGACTAACAATTATCACCAGCCCATGCCTAATTCAAAAGCATTTTCACATTCCCATTGAACCACTGCCAATCTCTCTTACAAAGAGGAAAAAATCATATATGTCTTCAAGGAATGCTTCAATATAACATACATTTCTCTGACATAACCACAACATCTAAATCTACACACTACTAAATTAACATGTGAGATAGATGGCAGCATTTAAGAGCTGGAATTTAGAACTACATGTTAATCATTCCTAAGTTAGAGTATTTTGGTTTGTCTGATGGTTGTTGGGGTTTTTTTTTGCTGGTATACCCATATTGATTTAGGAAGTTATTCCTTCCACCAGATTAGGCTTTTAAACAGTGTTTGTAATGATGGCCTATATATACTGAAAAGATTCTTCTGCAGCAATCATTGCAAAGGTTAATGAGGATATCCAATCAGAAGTATAAAATATACCATACAAGATTGTCATCCATATAAGATATACTACATGGGATTGTTATCCAAGCCTTATATGGGCCAGCAGTTTAAAGGGAGCTTTAAATTGAGGGTTATGTCCTGAAGCATACTATCTTTTGCTTATAGCCTTGGCAGTTTCATTCTCTGTAATGCAACCTTGAATGTTCCTGCTGCCTCTGTATCTAGTATTTGGAGTGGAGTCTTACTGCACTACACTGTTAATAATATTTTTAGAAGGAGTTACATAGGTGTACAATTTATCCAAAAACTGTCTTTGTACAAGTCTTTCGGTGGGTTTATCCAGCAATCAGTCAAGTGCCTGCAGTGTAATGTGCAGAAACCTGAGCTAGATTTAAATTCAAACACCGGTAACAATCTAACCAAGGCAGCACTGAGCTCAGCACAGCCAATTTACTTTGCTGAGAAGCTGGGTAAATTAGCTCATGCTGAGATCTGCGCTGCCTTAGCTGACTGCTGGCAGTGCCTGGGCTCACTAGTTTAAAGCTGGTGTGGGTATCTCTCTAGTGTACTGCAGTCATTGCTGATGTACTCTTGCATTACAGTGTATATATACACTCAATTCATTGCTTTTCTGTTTTTGGATGTCTTTCTGTTGGGTATGCTTCATGCAGGAATTTCCCAATTATCTTTTGCTTCCTTTATTGCTCTAACCTTTCATCATATCCCCTTTTAATCTTTAATTGTTTCTGTCTTTGGCGTCTTTCCAATCCTGCTAAATGTTTTGAGTTGGGAGTGACCAGAGTAAGAAGGATGTCACCTCTTCCCATGTGCTTCATAGTATTGTCACTATCTGCCACATCTGAATGTCTGCTTTCTAAAATAAATATCAGTACCATATCCCTAGAAGACTATAGGGAGATTTAGTTAGCATAATGCCATTATGACTGCCTCCACTCTCCTGCATGTTTAGGCTTGGTGTCCTGAGGAGTGCACACATTAGGTTTATTACAGCCTGGTATCCTGAAGTATGTATGTACCATGTTTCATAATTACAAAGACATTGTGTTGTGTATTAGATAGCTGGTTAAAACTAAATTGATGTGGGTAATTATAAATTTTGAAAAAAATGAAGATTTCAGTAACTGATGTTCAGTCACTATTATATTCCCTCTCCAAATTTTGGTATGCCTTTTATTGCTCTGATTTCCCTGTTCCCACTTCTTTGTAGTCTTCTACTCTGCTCAATGTGACTCTTTACTATTTTTATTATATTTTTATGCTTTGATTGATAAATCATCCTCTCAGTCCTTTAAAAGCACTGTAAGATCATGCACTGCTTGTGATATAATAATCCAGTGCATAGCTTGGTACAAGTGAAATACAAAGGAAAAATAACAAAAAAATTGTATTTTACTCCCTAAAAAAATGTCATTCACTAGGCTTATTGCAGTTCCTTATTTTTTGCATAGCTGGTGAAATTCATGAAGGGAGACAGACAGATGAACAGATAGGCAAGTAATGTACAGGTCTCAGTACATTATTGATTTGGAAGATTGGTGAAAAACTATCTGTGGCAAAAATAGTAATAATAATAATAATAAACTTTATGAAAGAGAAAGACAGAAGAAGAGAAAAATACTGAACTGTATTAAGGGATTTCATTACATCCTTTGTTAAAGACCAGGGCGAAAAAAGAAAAAAAAGGGATTTAAATAATGAGGAAAAATTCATAATAATTAGACAATTAGAATGAATGTCTCATTAAAATAATGTGATCTGTGTGTAATATGGAAGTTTTGTTTAAGATGCTGAACAGCCAAGGATGCAGCTCTGCCAGTGGTGGCTTCCATCACAGGCCTGGCCTGGACTCCATGGCCTTAGTGAGCACGGCAACCCTGCCACCACAGGGCTACATGGTTCCCTCCGAGCAGCCAGCAGCAACCATACTTCTTAGCTCTTCTCAGTGCTTTTTGGAAATAATGATGTGAATTTTGTCACTTTAAAATGATCTTCTTGGGAAAATAGCCGACAGTAAAATGGGTGTTAGAATGACAGGAACGTGCTGCCCTCCAGGCTCTTTCACAACAGAAAGGTATTTCAGTGCCACTTGAAACCACCAGAGACATACATTTGTTTGCATTCTCGTATTGCAAACACCTAATCAAAATGGTCTGAGGAGACAGGGAAAGCCATTACCAAACTGAGCCCAAATATGCCAGGTTTCAGCCTGAGAGAAATTTGTAGCCTGAAGTTATAAGCCACTGAAAATAGGTGTTTATAATGGAAGTGCCATCTTAACCTTATCTGTAGTGGCACTATTCTTTCCTATAATATCTCCTTTCCTAGCATCTGTGAAATTGTAATCTGTCCTATGGCTGGTAACTGTAGAGATGATGAAACCAAGGGATATGCTCTGAACCACCTTAATTTATCTGTACTAGGTTTTTACTGACACATAAAAGGGAAGGTGAGCGGGGGGGTGAGGGGCTGATGTCAAACAGCTGAGTACCTCTGCTGCAATTGGGAGAAAGAAAAACAGGGCACTGGATGGCTTTCTCTGTCACCAGCTTACCTTTTAATACCTCAACATTTTTTCTTTCTCTCCAGCAAACATGGAACAAAATTGTTCATGATATTTGAAGGTTTCATCTGTAATATTTGTGTTTCTGCCTCGTGGGCCTAAAAGCAAGCCAGTGCAGGACATTGTAGTCCTGTTAATGAAGATGTTATCTCTGGAAACATTCTGCATTACTCAGCATTAATGCCAGTCAGCTGCCAAATAGCAGTATGTGCTACACTGATTCTTTTTGACCAATGTAGCTCTTCCATTACAGCCTCCATCATGTAGGCTTGATGAAAGAGACCTGTAATGCTGTCTTAAAAAACAGTCATAGGATGTATTTTTGTTCCATAACTGCTTAATTCTTTTCATTTCCTGAATTGCTTGTTGCACTGCCTTACTTCTTTTTAAATTTGGTCAACTTTATCTGTACCCATGCATATTGTCTTTAATGGCCCAGCAAATTAACTTATTTTCAAAACTGTTATGTTTGTACCTATTAGCTCACAGTAACTTTCTAGGATACAGGATCTGAATCCTATGAAGTTTTCCTACAACATTTACCATTTTTCCTCTTTGAACCAGAGCACTTAAATATTGAGGGCACAAGTGATGTGAGCCCTGAAAGATGCCAGGATTTTAACCTTTGACAGAGAAAGCTTTTCTTGTTATTTAAATAGTATCTCATGACTTCACCCAGGGTGAAGACCAAACAGTGTAGAACTTCAGTCCTGTAATCAGTCTGCAGGGCTGTTCAGACTTATCTGGTCAAACTTTGGATTTAATTCTCCAGAGGAGAAATAATTGGCACAAATTTCTGTTGCCCAAGCCACTGAATTTGAACTACTCCGTTTAGCATATTTCTGTAGCTAGTTTTCCTGTATTTCATATGCAGGACACAGAACAACTATATTGAAGAGACACAGGAAATCTTCTCTGGGCATGGTGGCAATGTAGCATTTACTTGACCCTCTGGTCACATTCTCTCAGAAATTACCTTTACTAATACTCTGCTTTATCCTTGCTTTCCCTTCTGATTCTCTTAAAAATGTGTGAGTGCTCTCATTCTGACTCTTGCAGTCACATGCAGATACATAACAGTCATCAATGATTTCTAGGAATTCCATGTTATCCAGACTGCTACTAATTCTGGGAACTATTTGACTATAAGGGACTAAATTTGCCTGAGGATATATGGCTTGTTAGTGACCTCAGGGACAGTCAGTGTAGGCAGACCCGGAGAGGCAATTCAGGAGTGCATGTTTGAGCATGTGTGTTCATGTTTTGGGTTATGGAGCCTTCAGCATGTCATTTTTCCTATATCTAGATAACATTTATATTATTATTTTCAGATACACTATCCCTCCTCTTTTTTTTCTTTTTTTTCTTTTTTTTCTTTTTTTAATGAGTATAGAACTTATGTACAGTAATATTAAATAGTAGTCAATTTGGGGAAGGGAAGGGGAGGGGAGGGAAGGGGAGGGGAGGGTAAAACCTGTTTATATAAACAAGTTTAATTTCTGAAATGTTGGTGGTTGTTTGTGCTTTTTGTTTTGTTGTTGTTGTTTTGTTTGTTTGTTTTTTAAATATTTGTTAGGACATTTTCGAGCTGCTACATACCAAAACTACCATAACTATTTTACCCTCTAGTTTTCCACGTATCTGGACACACTTGTTCTTTATCCAGATGTCTTTCATTACCAAGATAATTCTCTGAGCATATGTAACAGTGCCTGGAAATGCCACCTGAAATTGGAATACAGAGACTTTTATCAGCTATTTACCTAGCATATGTTTGCACATTCAGCGTTCACATTAGAGTCATGCTTCCTAATGGATAGGTACAGAGAGATCTTGCTCTGACAAGAAAGAATGACTTTTGAGGCCTCCAAAGATGCAAAATTCTTTCAATGATATGCATTAGTGCTAATCAGTATGTGTTGCCATGTTTCAGTAGAAGTCAGTGCTGAACTTCACAAAACTCTTTCATCTTTCCCTCTCTAACTGTATAAATGTGAAAGTAACAATACATCTTGTTGACAATTACTTCCACATCTATTGGCAGTCAGTCAGGTGCAATGTGAACAGCATTGTGCACAATATGGGTAGCACAGCCAACACCTATTAACTATCTCCCTAGTTTCTCCTGTGACTTACAGAACATGTTATTTTCCCCCAGTGAGTATCCCTTTCAAATGTTGAATTAGTAATATTAGCACCAAATACTACTAATTTGTCTGCCAGGCTGTGTTTTTCCAAAGTGTTCACAATAGGGGCTGATAACTGCTTTGCAGTTCAGCAGAGCAAAAATGAAAATTCAGAAACTTTCTAAATCATTTATGTGAGACTTAAAGTAGGGTTGCGGATTTGTTGTTTTTTTTGTTTGTTTGTTTTGTTTTGTTTTGTTTGTTTTGGGTTTTTTTTTTGTTTGTTTTGTTTTTTAACCACTTGAATATTCAGTATGTATGTTTAAAAAAAAAAAAAAAAAAAGGGGCATTTCAGCTTCACTCAGCAAGGTACTTAACTACATGGTAATATGGAAGTATATATTTAGGTGCTTTGAAGAACCAGAGCTAGAAACATTTTCAATAGCATGAAATCCTTGTTCAAAGAACTCATTGTCAGGAGCACTTTGTATTTTCAGATTTTAGTGGCTAGCTTAAGTAATATTTATGAAGAAGTAAATCTCTCTGCTATAAATAACAATTTTCTATTGTATATAATGCATTCATTGCTTGAACAGTTTTCATTGACTTCAGTATGAAATCTGTGCAAATAATTTGGTAGCATATGAAACTGAAAATCACAAATGTTTGAGGGTTGATAGTGTTACTTTTCTAGTCAATTTTCTCGTGCAGTTCTTACAAGCAAGTGCACAAATATTTTTATGTGAAAGCATACATACAGAAATATGTGAAAACATAAATAGATAGACCTGTATCTAATTTTCATGAGTTTGTAGATATCCACTATTGGTAAAAGAATGGCATTCAGTAGAAAATGGAGATTTGCTGTGGACATATGAGAAGTTCAGTCTGCCCCTTTCTCTTTATGATATGTCTTATTTTCAATTCATGCTCGGTTAAATCCAGAATATGAATGATATGTAAGTAAGGGTCTGTTACAGATAAAACTGTCCATAGTTTTTCCCATTACAAGATTCACAAGAGGTCATTTTGTTGAGTTATTTAGTACATGAAGGGAACGGTAACCTAGTTTGGTGACTAGGGAAATCCTTGTCAGAATAAAAGCTAGAAGGAAGTTTGTGAATTGTGTGATTATGCAAAGCAGTTTTGTCCATATGTGTACAGCTCTCTTTTTTAGAGACAGAGGTTTTAATCTAATCAAAGATTGGATGGCATTACAGGAATTTTGGCTGTAGAGAGAGCTTATGTTACTGAGCAGCTTTGTTAGTTTTCACTGCCTAAAAGTTTCCTCACTTCTAAGACCAGAAAGCTGTCTGTCACACACTGGGAAGGGTGACTTCTGTGACTGCCAGTCATTTCTCAAATGGACTAATGATTCAATTCCAGTTTCTAAAGGAATCAGAGCAGTCCGCAGTCTCCCTTGTCTGCAAGTCAAATATACATGCTAGGTATTCAGCTGAATCATATGTGAATTTTTATAACATTTTAGAATGACTTTCTGCTGCCTTTATGAGTTCTAAAAGCTGTATTGTAAGAAAATATGTAATGTAGGAAGAATTATGTTTAATTCCTGATAAGTAAGTGTTGAATTAAATATATATATATATATATTGGGAATGAGGACTCTCAGGTAGGTTCTTTACTCGATTTACTTGATTTACTTGACTCTGGGCAAGTCGCTGGCAAACAGTTTTAGTACTATATCAAATGGATATCTAAATCCATTAAATTCCTAATGGGAAGAAGAATGTTTCTCAGGGTTTCTGGAAATAAAATAAATTTGATTACTCTCTTAGCTGTGCTCTGAGGTGTTTAACACCTAGTTCCCCGGAGCCTTTATGTATGTTGTGGAATTAAAACAATTTCTATTTATACCTCTTTGGCATGCTTAGCAAATACTACAACAGTGTTGTATCCTTCCATGGACACTTCTACATAGGAGGAATATACTACTCCTTGCAGAATATATTAGATACTACCTGTTTCTTTTATTTTACTTGAATTTGGATTTTAAAAATATGTAGTTAAGGGAATTATCCATCGCAAGCAGAGCTGAAGCAGTGATACTGGTTGTAAAAACCGCTTCTGAGCAAAAGTGTTATTTTTTATTGAAGTGAGTCTTCTGTTTTATGCTCAGCCATTGCCCTGTGTTTTAATTCCATCATAAAAATCACAAAAATAATAATAGAAAAAAGGGGAAGGAAATGTAAGAGTATATGCAGTAAATGTTATGTTCACATATTTTTCCCCCACAAAGAACAGGAAACTGCTAAAAATGTTTATTTGTTTTAAAACTTTCAACATTCGGAGATTATTGAAATACTAAATTACTAGCACACAGGAGAACTAGATGATTGTTGTTCCACTTTTACAACAGAAACCAAATGATGGCATGGAAAAAAACAACAGTAGCAAATATTTTGAGTTTTAATTATCAGACTGAAAAACCAGATGAACAAAAGAGAGAAGGGAGGAAGGAACATGTAGAATAGTGAATGGAAGGACAAATACATTTAAAAAAAAAAATAAATAAAGCTTTATCATGTTCAAAAAGAGAAACAGACTTAATTATTATTTTCTCTTCCTTCCATTTTGGGAGCTTTATCTGATACTATAACTTACAAAGAGCAATTATAAACAAATGGAGCCCAGCATGAATACCTCTCTGAGGTTTGATAGTCTCATCCTTGGCTCTTACATCAGCACAGTGATGTGTTACCCATTGGCAATTAGCATGACTAGGAGGGTAGAAGACAAGGAATGCAGTGATTTAAGCCTATAGCTTCGTTTATCTGCTCCATATGGAATTGCAACCTGGACAACAATATCAATCCATTAAAATAAAGGGCTCATTCCAAAGGAACCTGGCTAAATTAGTCAAAGTATTCTCCAATTCATGGAGAACAGCAGAGAATATGGAGATAATTTCCTAGAATAATCCAGAGAATTGCTTTATGCTTCTGATATAGATCGCTGGGGAAATAATTTAAAAGCATTTTTAAATATCTTCCATTTTCTATTATGAGCCTTTGGATTTCTACAGTTTGAGAGATGTGAGATATTGTGGCTTAGAAAACTAATTACAAAACATAAAAATGCTCAGGTCTGATGGAACAAATCAGACAGAAAAAAAAGATTTCCATACAGAAAGATCAATGTTGAAATGGAAGTTACAGTTTTTACATAAGTGTCTTCCTCTCAATATCTTTGTTATACATTCTCTTTGTTCCTGTTGGCTTACTAATTATCTGTGATTTTTTTTTTAATGCCCCTTACACTGGGTTAATTTTGTCTAACTCGACAGCAGGGGTTTGCGTAATAATAATTCACATAGCAATGTCAATGATTAAAATCCTTTCATTAACATGGTACCTTATAGATAACACATGTGAAGCTTTTATCCCAATCTCTAGCCTCAGAAAGGCAGTTTTTGCAGAAAATAATAATTAAAACAAATCCTTGTACCAATTAGCTTTTGCCAGCAAAACAAATGAGATCTTTGTTTGGGTGTATTACAAAAGCAAAGTCATACCAATCAAAGAATATTTATTATGAATACAATGGTGTTGCATGCTTCTTTTGACAAATGAATTCTAATAATGTACTTGAAGTATACAAAACAAGCATTCAAGCTAATTTTCTGGCGTTTTTTTTTGTAGACAGTACTGTCAAGTCACAGATAATCAACGGAGGGGTCAGAGTGCCTTGAGCTGAATGTTGTCAGAGATGTGGTGGAAGGTGCTTTGGTCTTGATACATCACCTATTTTCGGCCTCCAGAAGAATTTTAAACAGGTTCATCTGTCAGGGTAGAAGCACGGTTCAGTAATTAGGGACACAAGATAAAATAGTATTTTGGTGAGAACTAAAACTGTTCTACTAAGTGTGCTGCCTTTTCTGAAAAAAAAAAAAAAAAAGAAAGAAAAAAAGAAAAAAAGAAAAAAAGAAAAGAAAAAAAAATCTATCCAAAGACGTTCTAATGGTTCTTAAATTTCATTTTTAGGAAGGGCAAAAGATGTTTCCAGGGTGAATTCATTTATATACAAATACCCTAAGTCATAAAAAAAGTGTCTTAGCAACAGCAGCAGTGCAACAACATTGAGTACACCAGTCTCATTGAAATCTCTCACTGTCTTCTCCCCTTCTTTTGCTCTGCTTTCACTTCTAAAATGTTTCTTTTGAGAACTAACATGTAGCATGTCTGTATATTCTACCATCACACTGTAGCATACATCTCTTTTTAATGTCAAATAACATTTGTACAACTGCCAACTCATCTAGATAAACAAATCCTTCCTTTAATGATTTCATTGCAAAACCAGAACATTGTTCTAGACACCGTTTTATATTTTTTTTTACATTTTAAAACTGCTTTTCCCAGTGCAATAACAACTTCCATATCAAGTAAAGGGATCATGCTACAAAGACTCAAGCAGATCTGTGCCTTCATTTATGTAGATGCTGTATGCTTACTAAGCCTTCACTGTAGTAAGGTATTTAGCAGTTGATCAACATGAACAAATTTCTTCTGCAATCTTATCTGACAATTACAGTAGGTTGATATCTGAAAAGTTAGTTCAGTTTGTCTCTCTGTTGCCTCATGCACTCAAGTAAGTAATTCAAGAAGGAGGTCAGTGAATGGGTAGTTAGTAGGAACACTTACTGCAGCTATAGCTTTTCTGTAATTTTTCTGTGGATAATTTCATATATTTTCATCTTTAGTGCATTGCTGTTCCCATTGCTCTCATAAGTGGAAATAATTGCTTATATTTTTTTAAAGAAAAGAAACCAGGAGATAGCTCCCTAGAAAGCAGAGTCACTAAGCTGAGTACTAAAATTAATATAAATATGACTAGTAAATATTCATCTGATAAAGGCATTAGTATGAAATCTGAAATAATTGCTCTTGTGTAAAAGATTGTCAGGGCAAAATTTCAGGATTTGATTTTCCTAGCTACAATGCAAAATCTGTAAAATTCGTAACCCTGTGAACCTTGTGTATGTAAAATGAAATGGACAGTATATTTTATTTTTTTATAGGCAGTATCTATGTTATTTTTCCTCATACTATAGTTTATGGATAACAGTTGTTTAGAAAATTTGGTTCAGCTGAGCAGAGTTCTATACACTGTAATCTCACTTAGAACTCATGTGCAAAAAAGTTATCTACAATAATCCATAGGGGTTCATGTTTTTCAGAATGTCTCACAGCCTGAAAAGTGAGCATTTTTGTTCTCCAAGTAGAGGCATGTTGTTGGAGTAGCCATTGTTGTTTGAGCTCCACTGATGACGTCTGTTGCTAACTGGATGCTTCCGGCTCTCTGCTACTTCCAGGCAAATAACAAAGCAAAGCATGATGCTGAGACTTGCATAGTGGTAGGGCATCATATGGTAACAAGAGGAAGTTATAGAAGGTCAAAAGAATATGTATAGGCAATTAGGGAATGAGAAGAGAATGTACATAGCACTGATGTTTTTAATGCTGTTGTAACTAGGTGGATTTTATTATAATTATTTATTCTCTTATAGCATGATTTTCCTAGACTTCTGTTTATATCACTAAGTATTACAAAAGGAATTCATCAGCCCTGATAAGAGTCAAGTCACTGTTTCTGCTTTGTCAGTCATTGAAGAGCAAGCTCAAGACCCACAGATGCAATCCTGGGAATATACTTTTAGAGCGCAGTTTGTATCATATCTGTTTAGTATGGAAGTAGTATTTTCTAGTTGAATATTGTGTTGGTTCTTTTATTTGGTATTCTTTAATCTTCTGAGAAGTTAGGAAGAAGATGTGTTTGATAGAATCGTTGCTGCTTCTTCATGGATGTCCTTTCAGCTCTACATTTTGTTAATTTCCTCTTCCTTTTTTTTTTTTTTTTCCATTCCAACATGTTGTGGATGCCTTACCCTTCCTTTAATAATAAACTCTTTCCAATCAATAAACTTCTAAAAGAAGTATATCTATCATGGACGAGCTTTGCTCAACTGAAAAGAGTATATATTCAGTAATGAGTGCTAATAAAAGCACCAGACCTTTTGTGTATTTGGCTATATGCTTAGAAATGTGTCAATTTCCATGGCAGGTAGAATGGCATATATGATAAAAATCAAATTAAATTGTGCATATACAAATGCATGCTATGATACAGAGTAGATGAAGGATGTAGTTTTCTCCTAGAAAATATTTTCAAGCAGGTTTTCTCATTCCTGTATGAATAGAGAGCATCCTCTTGTACTGAACTGAGTGGAAATGTCTTGGTTATTTTTTTATTGGGTTTATCACTGACTTGATTGAAAAGGGGAAAAAAGGTGAAATAAGTAAATAAAAATAGCTGTGGAAATAGAAATAATTGTCAGTAATGTTCTTTGAAATGTCTGCTTGTAGTTTAAACGCTTCTAAGTGTAGGGCCATTAGGGCCACCACAACCCTGGTGTTGCAGTTTGTCATGTTTTTCGTTTTTTTTTATGAGCTCTTACTCACAGAAATACATTCTCCCCAGCCTTTAGCCATAGCTGTGAGTCTGGAACAAAAGCTTTGCATGTAGTCAGAAAAGTAAAATCATACAAGAGAAAATTAATGGCCATTTCTATACATCAGTCTTTTCTATTAGCTCTGTAAACACTATGACCTCAGCAAAGCTGAGTTACTGTTCATGCTCCTACTTCTGCCTGAAGCTCTGTAAGATTTTGCACATCAATAAATTTGGTCTAGAGGAAACATTTATGCAGCCAAAAGGCAGTGATTGTGTAGGTCAGGCCTCATAGATATGAAGAAAAACAGTTTATTCTTAGCCTGTATGTGGTAAAAGCACCCTGACAACTTCAGTTTGTATCTTGTCCTTGTGATAGACTTTGCCACTGGTGAATCTTTTTGACCTCTTTCACTGTGTTATGACGGTTGTTGCTCAGCTTGTGATCTAGGTGTGTCTTAAATCCAGGGAGAGATCACCGTCCCATTCTGATAGGCTTTGAAACAGCTGAAGACAAATGCTGAAGGGGAGGGAGGCAAGATTTATAATGTAGTTTGGTGCAGCAAAAGAAAAATTTTTCTTATTTTGCTAGCCAAAAAAGTTGTAAGGCCTTCTGCTTTGTAGAACAAAAGAAGCAGACAGACTTGAAATCACTCGATTAATCATTCTCAAATGTAACTCCCTGAAATATGTTTGAAGTAACTCTTTGCAGTTTCCACTAGGAAAAAAACTGCATTACACAGAAATCCAGGTCAGGTTCAAAGATGGAAACCACCAGTGCCCAAGTTTTGGAAGGATTGTTTGAAGATTGGTTGAACTTTTACCGTTTTAAAAGAAGATATCAAATGTATCAAATTCATCTCTCTCAAAAAAAGAAGAGGTTCTATTGCAAATTCTAGCAGACACATCAATGATTTCTTGAAAATGACGCTGTATTACTTATTTTGACAGTTCAGATTTTGTGTTTGTGATCCGTCTGTACTGTAGGTATTGTTTTATTTTTGTGTGTTGTTCAAAAAATCTTGGTGAGGTGAAGGAATTGGAAACAGTGCTGATTTTCGAAAGTTAATAAATAATCAATACAGCCTTTTGCTGCAACCTTCAACTTTACTACTCCTGAAATAATGAGCTACTTAAACTGTATCTGAGTACAACAGTATGGTTTAAATCATAGAAACACGCTCCTCTCATCTCAGTTGAAGATTTTGTGACTTAGTCTTGGACTGGAAAATAAATGGGAGTCCATAATTAACTGATTATTGCAGAATTAGGTGACATTAAAGTGAATTTATTTTAATAAGCAGTACTACTTGCCCAAATGAAAAGCTTAGTTCTCTGAAGAATCTCCCAAAAAGAGCTGGGAATGAGTTCTGTGCAACAGATATCTTTTACGTTAATTTAAGTTATTTATGTAATTACCTGTGGTTAAAGAATATAAAAAACGTAGCAGAGATAAATATGTCTTTAAAAATTGGTAATTGCTTCACATCCTTATATCAGAATGGGGGAGGGGGCGGGAGGGGGAGGTGAAAGAGAAGGGAAGACATGAATAAGCTATAGGAAATAAAGGAAATAACTTCAATTTTAAAGAAAGAGTTTATAAGAACACTCAGAATTTCTCAGGTTCAAAAGCTTACTTCAGTGTGGAATTCACTATTGGCTTTTACAAACACTGTCTCATCCTCCTCAGCCCAGTTCATTTTTTTCTTGATTTTGCACAAGCATATGGGTGGAACAAGCTTTGGAGTTCAGTTACGCTACTTTTAATTTGAGTGAGTTAACCCAAAATGAAGTGGACAATTTGTATCTGCCTTTTTCATTATCTTCAACAACTTGTGGTCCTGTATTATGATAAGGCCTAGGTTAACCTAAGTCTTTCCCACAAAATCTTATTGAAATCTAATCCACAATAACTTAGAAAGCTCTATGAAAAAGAAAAAATGCTGAGGTAGTAAGTTATGTTTCTTGAACTCAGAATTACACAGATTACTCCTATTACTGACACTCAGGAGTACAAAGCAAATTAATGAGGCAGAATGAAGCATACGAAAGGAATAAATAAGTCCTACTAGTAACTACTTCTCTCAGTAATTTCCAACATCAGTAATTCAAATTCAGTAGCAGTGTTTCAACTAGTAATTCTGGTAAATGATCCAACAATAAATCTTAGGGATGACCCTTGAAGAAACTTAAAAATTAGAGCAATTAAGAGGTCTTCCAAATGTATTTAAATACATTTCTGAATCTTATATTAGCATGTTCATGTCAATATAGATCACAGTAGATAACTTTATTGCAGAATACATTCTTCTAGAAAAAAAGAATCTCATATTCAGAGGGTGATATTAGAGTGGTCTTTCTTTTGCCTGGCTTCAGATAAATGGTGATGATGTTCTGATGATAGACATCAGCACAGCGATAGAAAAAAAGGGACATATAAATGATCTTGAGTGTAATAAATGCTTGAGAATTTGATAATAACAATTTGAGAGTCAACAGGGAAGCTTGGCACAATGAAGTGTGGTGAATCAGGATGATCAAATGATTTTATTAGTTTGCTTTTATTAGTCAGATCTATTTTCATTTTTTTAATATGACCAGGGGAAAAAAAAAAAAAAAAAGTAATTGTAATCAGTTTATCAAACACAACCCTGGCAGAGAGTATGCCACTGGTAACCTGATTTTGTCCTAAGTGAACACACAATGTTTTGACTAATCTTCGGCATCCAAGATCATTTCTGTCAGGAAGATGAGTCAGAGCAATAGCTTAGTTATTTTGTCTTGGTGTTTTATTTAAAGTGATCTGAAAATACTGTTTCAGAGCTGATCTTGTTGCTGTTAGACATGGGACAAATGAAGCCTAAAAACTGAAAAATATCTTAATTTACCTTCAAACCACAGAACAAGAGTCACAGTATAAGCTTTGTCAGTGTTCTTGCCCTTTCCACCTGTCACCTGAACTTCACCTAAAATAATCACGTACTCAGTGGGGGAGAAGAAATTCTGTAACCAGGATAGCTAATGCCCCAATCGTCTTCCCCAGAGCAATGATGAATAATTATAAACTATTCCAAATTATAGACAGTAGACACTGTGATGGAGATTTTTGTAGACTGGACTGAGACAATTACCAAATGAAGGAAAATATTATTATTTTATGAAATGTAACATTTTAATACATTGTGAAAAATGATGAGGGAATAATAAATGGAGGGCATAAAAAGAACTAATAATAAAAAGGAACTTAGTGAGAAATCCCGCTGTCATATTTGCATTTACCCTGAAACTAATGCCGTGCACATTTTTGAATGCAAATAATTCACAAGAGGAAGCAAAATGAGGATGTTAATAATCATTTTTCCCTTAATGAGAAGCTGTACTTTGATTGAAAGGAGCTTTAAGGTGGCCTAAACTAGGCCTAACAAAGGAGCTTTTTTCCTTTTTTTTTTTTTTTTTTTTTTTTTTGAGACTATTTAAAGGAATGTGTTAGAATAATATTCTGTCACTTAAAATCCCCAGCATTAACATTGTTATCACAAATCTTATTTCAAATTAAAAAAGACGTGTTAGGAAAATTATTCATTCCATACGGGATTTTCTTTTTCACTTTGACTATTAACTTAAATGCTTTTTCTTGTGGAAACAGTTTTAAGATTTTTTTAGGATGAATTTTCTTTTTTTTCTTTCCTTATTTTCTTTTTTAAAATTCCCTTTAAAAAATAGACTGTTATTTCTGGACTTTATAGCCAAAACTAGAATTCTTCCTCTTTCTTTTACCTGGTGAAGTCTTGTCAGTCCAACTGGAATTGCCCTCCTAAATCAACTCTGGCATCTATCTTCTTTCTGTTGCTTAAAAACATTTATGTATTTCATATGAAATACTTAATTGAAAGTAGGTTAATTCAGGCTTGAAAACACATTTTCTCCAGGTGGAATGCACAGTATCAGATGTTAAGATAGAAATTACTTTGCATTGTACTAGAGATGGAAACACTCCACTAATTCATTGCCAGTGTTGGTCAGCACCTTTTTAACCACTCAAGATAAGTCCAAAGTGAATATAATTCTATTACTTTATACACATCTTCTATTAAAGGAGGTGCAACAAGGTCTGTCCAATGTGGCCTGAATCCTGTCGCTTTCCTCACAGAGTACTACAGAATACTTCTCTGTGAATCACTGTCTACATACTGAAAACAAAGCAAACGTCCTCCTATGTCAGGAAATAATCCCATGTATGCTGGACAATAAAATTTTCTGCTAGGAATTATAGAAAGCAAGATTTGATTTCTTTTGATGAATTGGTTTTCACTCAGAATTTTGCAGACATCCTTTTGCCTTTGAATGTTCCACACTGTGTGTTTTATGTAGATGATCATGGATATGTCATGTGATGTAATTGCTCCGTGATTACAATTTTAAATTTTATTTAATTCTAAAATATAAGGAAAATATAAGAAATAAGAATATAACAGAGCAAATATAAACAGTGTACAGGTCTTAATCTTCAAGATGAGGCTGAGTATAGGGCCTGCCCCCATAAGCCATGCCACTTCCTGTTGTATGGTATAAGGACTGGGAAGTTTCCCTCTCTGCATACCTGGGGCAGCCATTTTATTTCAGCCACCATTTTATGGGAGTGGGCCTTATGTTCAGTTATCATTTTCAAAAATAAAATTTCTGACAAAATGTTGTGAGCTGAAACAATTCATTGGAATATTTAAGTGGAATCTAAGAGGACAAATAGAATTTAATTGTTTCACAAAATCAGAATAAGTTGCACTAATAATGTTTTCTGCAGTGACCATTTAGCCACAGTGTGCCTTTGCAGGGTACAATTAATATACCATAATTAAAATGCAGTATCTTTCTCACATTACCATTAATTAGCTTGCTTTGATGCTCCTTGTTACCCATCAACTGGTACTGGCATGGCAGGACAGATATGCTTTCAAAAGTAAACAATGACTTAGTAATCTTTCTTATCATTGTACTGAATTAGTTTCTTTGTGAGCTGAGCCAGGTAATCATCTTGGCCCCTTCTGTATGCTAACGTTACTCTCTGAAGTCATTTTCTGTTCCACATTTATAGCTTTTTAAGACATTGCTCTATGGTATCTCGAATTTTGTCTTAGTTAATTGTCCCGAAAAATGCATGAAAATAATTTGATGATAAAAACGACTAAAGATTTTAACATATTTTTTAATTAGGGAAACATTTATTTGATTCTTTCCCCTTTTCAGGCTTCTCATTAATGTTGCAGCATGATTATACCTTCACGTTTATCAACCAAAAATTGTCATCTCTAATGGTGCAAAGCTCCCATTTTTCTTATGTTGTGTAGCATTAACTCTGCAAGTAATAACATTCTAATGCACTCAGTTGAATTACTCAATTAAATCTTAGCCAACATGGAGAATGGCTGCATATCAATCTCAAGAACAGCTTCCAGTCATCTGAGTGAGCACTTATTTGGGATCTGATTCTCTACCAACTAGTCTGTCTTGAACTACATATGCTAGATTTAACTACAAGATTGTGTGTGTAAGCACATGCATAAATCTTTGCTTGATGAAGGCCTTACACATTGTAACTAATGAAATGAAATTATTTGTCTTCTCATAGGGACATGGGTATTTATTTCTTTTAACAAGCATGTGTGATTTTTACAGCCTGGTATCTGATTATATGTTACACTTAGAAAAATATTTTTTCATGGGGCTGTAAAATTGTGCTCAGTAACTTTTTGGTTTTATTTTATTAATGGTAGTATAAGACATTTTATACTTGTGGATGTGGCAACTTTTAACTGAAGCTTAATATGTTCACATTTAATACTTTGGTGTTTTTTTCTAATGTGTGTCAGAATGCTGCTTATATATTTAGATGTAATCATGCAAAACTCTATAAAAGTAATCGTGTTATACGACATAGGATCGTCTTTCTATTTCATAGAATCAATCATAGAAAGGCTTGAGTTGAAAGGAGCTTTAAAGATCATCTGGTTCCAGTCCCCTTGCAAGGGACGGGGTTGCTACCTGCTATATCAGGCTGTTCAGTGCCCCATCCAATCTGACTTTGACTGCCTCCAGGGATGGTACAGTTTCTCTGGGCAGCCTGTTCCAGTGCCTCACCACCCTCTGAGTAAAAAAATTATTTCTAATATCTAATCTAAATCCTCCACTCTTTTAGTTTAAAACTGTTCCCACTTGTCCTGTCACTGTCAAACCATGGAGAAGTTGATCTCCTGCTTATAAACTTCCTTTAAATACTGAAAGGCTGAAATGAGGTCTCCCTGGAGCCTTCTCTTCTCTAGACTGAAGCCCTTCTCTTGTCTCTAGACAAGCCCAGCTCCCTCAGCCTTTTTTCATAGGAAAGGTGCTCCAGCCCTCTAATAATCTCTGCGGCCCTTCTCTGGACCTGCTCCAAGAGCTTCACATCCTTCTACTAGGGGTCTTGGGTCTGGATTCAGTACTCCAGATGGGGCCTTAAGATGGGGTAGAGTGGGGGAGAATAATTGCCTCCCTCTTGCTTCTGGCCACCCCTGGATGTTGATGCAGCCAGGGTATGGTCGGTCTTCTTGGCTGCAGGTGCACATTGTTGGCTTGTGTCAAGCTTTTCATCCACCAGGACCCCCAAGTCCTTCTCTACATGGCTGCTCCCAGTCTGTAACTATATATCTGGAATTGCCACAACCCAAGTGCAGCACCTCTCAGATTCATGTGGGTCCACTTTTCATGCTTGTCCAAGACTGCTAGGATGGCATCCCATTTTTCTGTTGTATCAACCATAGCAGTCAACTTAGTGTCTTCAGCAAACTTGCTGAAGGTGCACTCAATCCCACTATTCACACCATTGATAAAGATACTGAAGAGCATCAGTCCCAAGATAAACCCCTGGAATCCTCTTGTCACCAGCCTCCAGCAGGATTTAGAGCAATTGATAACAACACCTGAGAGGTGACCACTTAACAAATTCCTTATCCACTGAATAGTCCACTCTTCAAATCCATATCTTTCCAATTCAGAGATATCTAGATAGATCATTTTTGCCTTTTTGAAAATAATTAGTTGTAGCAGATAGACTTTAATGATGACAAGATTTGAATTTTCTTTATATATATTGTATATATAAATCTACATAAATATGTAAATATATTTACATATTTTCATCTATGTATACTGTTACTTAACTGAAAAATTAGTGTTATTGCATAGCAATCTATAGTTTAAAAGAGGCTAAAATAAGACTTAGATTCCTACTAAAAATGAATATGAAACTCAAAAAATTGCAATCAAAAGAACTATAAAGTCATTGGCATGTATTCTCTGTGTATATCTTCAGCATTTCATTATCATTCACTGTCTCCTAGCTTTTATGTTTATTCTGACACTGATTTTTATTTTATTTTTTTTCTTGTTTATGTGTTATTCTGTGTGATTAGGTGCACTTAGGTGCATTTTTAGACAGTGATCATTCCAGTGGAAATATACCTAGGAATCTGTCACACATGGTACTTGTGTTTGGATTTCACTTTATGCCCTTTTCCACAACTTATGACCTTTCATGCAGGCTATTTTTCTATCTCTGATCCCCAGAGCTTTGTCCCCATAAGAGTTTTGAAGTTTTATACCTTCAGATCTCCACCAAAGAATAGCAAGGGAGACGGAAACAATTCTTGGATAAAATGTCACAGACATAATCTAGTTCCAGAGCAGAACTCTAATTTTTGTTTAGTTTTTGAGTGTATACTACTGAATATCATCCTCTTCCTCTATTTCTGCTGAAGCAAATGCTGAATCTATTACTATCATATTTGCTAATTAAAAAGCATTACTACAGGTCTGCCTGTATCTGATAACTGATGGAAGCTTTGCGTTCTGAGCTAAAAGCAAATTGCAACCACAAGTGGATATGGTATTGATGCAAACTATTATTTACAGTCACCCTCCGTTGAATCGCTGAAATTGGTTGAAGAGCAGTTGTACTGTGTATGTTCTCTAAGAATACTACATATTTATTAATGTACGTGTAGAATATGGCAATGTTTTTCCTGGGAAGTCTGATTTGCAAGCACTGAAGGCAATGGAGAGAGTAATTAATCATTCTTTCAACCATGTATTCTGTGTGTATGTTTGTGCATGTGCATATACATACACACACAAAACCTTTTTCTGTTAGCTATATTTTAAATATTGGTAGATTAAAAATTGTTTCAGGCTAAGAATATCAAGAATATAGGGGGAGGAAAAGTAAATTTGTTAAGAAATTATTTCTAAGGCAGCCTCCTGATTCACAGTAATTGTTTTTATGGCTGAAAAGCAAACTTTTGGCATTCCCAAGGTAAAAGATTGTCAACAAAGGAAAACTTTTAATGTATTAAAGGCCAATGCTTTTTAATGTGCTATGTGAAGTTATAATGCCTTCAGTTTCACTCCAGGACAGAAAGCAGAATCACATATGTTAACTGTACTAAGAAAGTTTCTCTTTGATCATTGGAGATTTTTAACTTTAGAAAGGTATGGAGGGATCTTCTAGATCTTGATTTCTCTGTATGAAACATCATACAGAATACTTTGCACTGGATCCCTATTGAGAGTGGTGGAATCACACTTTTCATTACTACTTACGGTACTTGCAAGATAATGACTCAAGAAGAGCCACTGATACAGGTTGGGGAGCTTTGGCGAATTTCATATTGTTCTTTGCCCAACAGACATCAGGACAAATATTTATCAGGAAAAAAAAAACCTGAGGGTTAAACAGAACCAAAGAGAAATTCAAGCATTTTAAAACTTTTCTTCTGGGCATTGTTCCAGTTTTTGATTTTCATATGTCTACCAAAATTAAATGACATTGTAAACTTACCAATCTTTTTCTATCCATTATTTAATCCTTAACTCCTGACTTGAGAATTATTAATTGTTAACATTAATAACATGAAATACTAGTCCTACAGTTTTAGCAGACTAGTAAATTGAAAAGATGTCTAAGAACTCTTATTATTAACCTTACTGAAATAGTTTCAGTTAAAAATTGCAAAATACATGTTAATATTGCAGTTCTGCTACTGGAGCTACCCAGTGATTAATAAGAATATTCAATATAACACCAGTTAAAATAAGATGTAGAAAGAGATCTAATACTAAGTGGGTTTATCTCTACATTTATATATATATATAATATTCTAGAGAAAAAAGAATCCTATCATTTCTGTTTTGTTCCACAATTGATTAGTATAATAGTGCAGAGATATACAGAACAATTCAATTTTAGCAATGGTAAATTCTTTCTGGTAATTTGAATTAGTTAACCAGTTAGTAAATGCAGAGATCTGACCAAAATTAATAAAAGCTGTTTAATTTAAAAATTGAAATGAATTTCAGTGATTTTTACTTATTATCTATAATGAGTGATTTTAGAACAGATAAATTAATGAATGTCGTAGAGGACAAATTAAAAACACAACAACTTTGTTCATGAAAGTTTATGTTCTTTCTTGAATGTACAATAGGCAGTAGAGTATTTACTTGGTGTAAGTTGCTGCTTCTTTAAGTTTTGGTATCATGATGCTGAAACTAAATTGTAGAAACATTGGCTGTTTCTTCTTGGCATTATCATGCAGCTTCCTTTTTATTTTCAGCTGTTTACTAGTTTAGGAGGCATGAGGTGAATGTGTATAAATGCAGAATTCACATCCTATTTTTAAGGGAGGTATATTTTCACTTGTGGATTGCCTTGTTATGTTTTTCTTTCCCATCACAATAAAGATGTTTATCAAGGGCCTCAGGAGTTCATTCCTTCATAGAGGTAGCATGGTATCTTGGTAAAAATTCATTCTATGAACATGCCATCTGCCCATATATGTAAAACAATGCTGTAGTTCTTCTGATGCAAAATGTTTGAGCATTATTGACAGATTTCTCTTTAATCATAATTATGAGGTAGAATTTTTTGTTCGATTGTAAGTTAAACTTCTATTTCAAATTAATCTAAACCGTGCCTAATATCTTTGCCTAAGTCTCTACATGTAAATGGCCATCAATCACGAAGTTGTCACTTAAGTTTTTTAGCAATTCTTTCTGAGTTTGCCAAGGAAACTGGAAAAACAGTTCCTTAGTTGCTTAAATAATATAAATATTTTGTATTCAAAGTGATTCATGTATCAATGACCAGCTACATCATTAGATTATCTCCTCATGGAATAGATAATGGACTACTTATACAATAGAGCATAGTGTCAGGGAAGATTGGAGACCAATTTCAAGAGGCAGCTAATTCACTAACATTATGAAATCCCAAGTTTTCTAGCATGAGTCATGAGGTCATGAGGTCTTAGTACAGGTGTGAAACGTAATGACCACAGCATTTTCACTAGATATTTAAAAATGTGCTAGCTGTCTGTTCTTACAATGAAATGACGAATAGTTCTATAAACACTAAAATAAAATATCTGACCATTATTGCATAAATAGCTGGCATTCTATCTACATTTTTGCACTTCCCCTTCATTGAGGGAAGAATGTCTTTTGTCATTTTGGAAATAAAGAATCCATTTTCTTTAACTGTAGATTAATTTTGTTTTGTTGTCCTAAATCTTTTATTTTTCTGATTTACTGCAGCCCAGAGACAGTCTACAAATGTGTACTTTCAGTCTTACCACGGGATGTGGGGGAAGCATACATTCCAGCTTAGTACAGGTATGAAACGTAATTGTCAACGGTTTACGGGCTTGTTCGGCCCGGTTCTGTGACCAGTGGGGTGGAGGGATCCGCAGATCCACTCCTCTGGAAAATGGAAACAGGGGACCCCAAAATAATTGAAAACAGCGGCAACGATCTGAGGAGAAACAAACTAATTTACTAAATATGGTATTGGGATGCAAGATAACACACCATAATACAATATAATTAGAATTGAAGCTAATAAATCAAATATAATGAGGGAGAGAATATCCGAAAGGTGGATAGGTCTCACCATAAAGCTGAGGTGAGATGCGCAGTCCAGTTGAGCAGCCAAAAGACGGAGGAGAGCCAACGAAGAACAGCAGACGAAAAAGAGCGCATCAGGTGACCTTGCCAGTTCTATCTCCTCTCCGTGACTGCAAAGTTCTCTGGGGAATGTAGTTCTTCTCTTCTAGGCAGGTACCCAGGACTTGAGCATTTACAGTTAAACTCCCAGTGCCCCACATGATGTTATGATGTGGAACACCAAAAACCAAAAATCATAAAACCATGGCAGTAATGACCACTTCAGCTTTTGATTTGAAAGCCATGAGCTTTGTTCCAACTCAGTTCTTAATTAACTGTGTGTGTTGAGGCTAGTTGTCTCAAATTTCATTCATAGGCTCTAATTCAATGGAAAAGCATACTTGGTATCACTGCATCTGAAGCTGGTTCCCTTACACTTTTATTACTGAACTCTACCTGTTTTTTTGTTTTTTTTTTTTTTTATGAGAATAGTATTTATATAAAATAGGAACAATAATTTGATTTTCCTGTGAAGAAACTTCTGTGTGGTAAGGATAGGTAATAACCAATTAAGAGATGGAAAGATGTTTTTTGTTTGTTTGTTTGTTTGTTTGTTTTGTGAACTTGAATTATATCTTGGATTTAATACAACTAAAGAAGAAGGCAGGATTTGGGTTGTGGAAAAAGGAATTGACGGGAATTCAGCAGGAGTCTTAGATATCTTCTTCTGTACCCATCTAGCCTGAAATCATTCCATTAATATTTCACTCTGTTAGGAGTTAATTCAGAGTTCTACGAAGCCATGTTCTGTATTAAAAAAATTATATTTTTAAAAAGTTTTCCAGAATGAGAATAAGAAAATATTATCCCAGAAATGTGCCAAGGCAGAGCAATTTTGCATTTTTTACTGTGTAAAATACTGACTGTATGAACTGTAATTTGCTGCATTGCTCTAGTTTGCACAGCTCTTATCTGAGATGTTTTCTCAATTTAAAATAAATCCACAATAGATTTTGTCTTTTCTGAGAATTCTATAGTCCAGTCATTTTTCCTTAATCAGCTCAAAAAGTACTCTCTTCTTTTAAATTTGATTTTTTCTAGTTATGTCTATTTTCCAACTTTGTTCATAAAAGCTAGCTATAACTGGTACAAGATCAAATCACTCTTTTTTTTTTAACTTTGGATGTTGTTATGAACTTTTGTATTTCCATTAAATGAGTATTTTCTTCAGTAAGTGCCATTTACCTATTCCAGTAATTAATAAAATCAAGAATGCTTCCTACTGTGAGTCTTGCCTACATACTTTTAAGTCTATGTATCGTAGGTGAGGATATGCTTGTAAAGTCTGACAATTAATTAAGTTGTTTTGATCTTTTATTCTCCTGTTTACACATATTATTATACCTATGAAGTCTAATTTGTTTGATGTATGTTGATGTGTTTTCTTATAATATAACAAGGCTTTGTTTCTTTTGTTCTAGAGTTATTGTGTTACTGTGATCACAAGATTCCCTGAGCTTAATTGTATGTTATACAAGAAAAATATCTTTCACAACCCAAGTTTACAATACTTATTATTTTCCATGTACAGTAAATGTCATTAGTTTGAATATGTACATTGATTTCCTTTTTAATGGTTACTTTTGATATAATTGGACTAAGTTCAAAGCTTAGAGGAAACATATTTAAAAGCAACAAAGAGTGAGCCCTAATTTTTACTGTTTATGATCATTAACAATGATTTTGCCCACTTCACGAAGAGCTTGTGGTCATTTGAAATAAATATTCGTATTCTTCTCTAAATTAATCTGCTTCTTTCCTACAAAGAAATTTCTTACATTGAGTGCGATTGAAATTTTAATCTCCTGATTGTTTTGGAATTCTGTTTTACACTTCCCTAGACTAGGCCTGATTCCTCCCTGCCAGATCCTAGTGAGCCCATCTAGAGTGAATGACAGCAACCAATGTAAAGATCTTATTCTAACAGAGCTTAGTCATTGAAGGCGACTACAGAAAGAAATTCTCTTATGAAATAGGATTACTTGAAGAAATATAGTTTTTCCATTAGGCAGTGATTCCACTGAATTTAAAAGTAAGTTCTCACTTTAGTTATTAAAAATCATTAGATACCTTGCAGCATACCTTGTAAGATTGAACCTTCTTTTGACTCACTTTGAGCAAAGTCTATGCAGTAGGCTAAGAAAGCACAGCAACAACTTGTACTTCATCCTGTGGTAGATAATATGAATATAAACAAATGGCTTGAGAATTGTTTATGGCTTGACCAACGTTATCTTGCTAGCTATTTTCCTTATAGATTCAACGTTATGTGTCTAAAAATTTCTCAGCAGTACAACAACGATTTGGATTTCAGCTCCCAAAACTGATGGGAAAGGCAAGTGATCTGAAATGCGTATAAACTTCAAGTCAATGGCCTGCTGTTCTATCCAGCCTTCATTAAGTCTGTTTCTTTCACAATGTCTTGGCTTTACAACCAAAAGATTTGTTTTCTTCTTCCACTGTTGCAGATAGCATCTGATGTCACTCAGTGTGCTATTGTATCTTTTTACAACTGTTTTGTGTGTGTTACTTAGTGATGCAATATGAAGAAATGTCATAATATATTACATAATGTTATTATTTTAGATAGAATCAAATTTCTTCTGATCCCAGTACATGCTAAGTGTACTTCAAAAGTAACTTGGGAGAATGTGTTTGAATATATTTTTTTTAATAGTATGTTTTAAATGGTAAATCTTCTCTGTGGTATGCGATATTTATTTACATAATCTGGAGAATGAATGGTTTGGAAAGGTTATCCAGATTTTCAGAGTGAACATCTCCAGGATCTCTGACAATGTGTCCTGTGTATGTGCAGCACTGCTGTTGATTACCTTCTGATCATGTTGTCCTTTATACTTCAAACAATTTTCATAGCATAGACAGGAGATGTTTTTCCATTATTTAGATCATATCTAGCGCTAAAAATGACTATCTTCTTGCTAACTTGATTATCACAAGTATCCTTATTAATTTCTATTAATATGAGGGATTATCTGAAAGTAATGCCTCCTATTTTATGTCAGTCCACGACACTGAGGACAGATGTTTGTAGTACAGCAGAAGAAGTTAAACCTTCCCACCAATATTTTGTTACATGTTGTGGCCATTTGACAGACGGTGGTAGAGAGGCAGCCTGACAGAATAACATCTGATGTGGAACCACGTATAAAGCCAAGGGGTGTCACTGAATTCCTCCATGTGGAAAAAAAATGGGGCTCATTGACATTCATCGATGCTTGCTGAACTTTTATAGAGACCAAATAGTGGCTGTGAGCACAGTGAGGCAGTTGGTGGTACGTCTCAGCAGTGACAACGGTGACAGTTGATACCTGCGGTGGTACAGATTTTTACATGCAGGTCATACAGGCTGTTGTTCACACTTGTGAGAATACATAGCTAATGGTGGTGACTATGTATTCAGATGGTGTTTTGTAGCTGAGAATTTGCTCCATAAATGTTATTGTACGCTTTGTGGCTTCCCCTGGAAATAAATAGGAGGCATTACTTTTGGAATGACCCAGTATTTTTATGCAGGCGTACCATGAATCAAGACTTTCCTGGAATTGGACATGCCAATGCCTTATATATATGTTATCTTGTTCCCTTCTGTGTAGAAGTCAACAAAAACACTGTAAATTCTCAATGAAAATCTTTTTTAAGAGGCAGTAATAAGGAATAAAGATCTATAGAGGCAGATGGCTATTTCTAAGCATTATCTACCATGTTTCAAATATAGAATAGAAAAAGATATAAGGTCTCTTAATAGAAATATATTTGCCTTGGTTGTATCTATTAATAAAGTTTTGTACCATTTGTTTGGCAAACAATGATTATCCTTTTAATACTGAGAAAGGAATTAATAATCTAGAAAACTGATCATTGTAATTATCTGGAAAAAAAAAAAAAAAAAAGAAAGAATAGCATAAGACTTGTCAACAAAAATACAGTCACAAGTTAATCTTCCAATACAGAAAATATGATCTAATTGATGTCACAAAAGCTAAATTCCAAGGCAATGAGAGATGATTAGATTGGCAATTTTTCATAGTGGAGAAACAACTTGTTGTTGTAGAGCTAAATATAAATGAAAAATTGACCTAGAAATTGATCCTGTATGTAGAAATTCATTGTGTAAGTGTTCAGAAACTTGGTTCATTAGTTGTAAGGAAGTAAAGATCAGTTTAGCTTTACATAGTTAAATAACTGGAATTCATTTTCAAGTATGCAAAGATGCGCACTGATACTTCATTAATGTTTAAAATCCATACGGGCAATGTTTGGATCATGGTATCATCTCTTAAAACCATGTCTCACCTATCTGGAGAGTCCTTGTTAACACAGTTCAATGGATTTTTCACACCACTGATTCTGTTCAAGTTTTAGATCTATAATTCTACCTACTATGATATACTTAGCTACACAGCAATACCTATTACGTACCTCTCTTTGTGTATTAGCTTTGTGAGGAAGTATTTTTAATTAAAGAAACTCACTGAGGAGTTAAGAGAAGAAATATGAAGACACAATGATTTAATGGATTTTGTTGTGTTTTTTTTTTTTAAACAAAACAGAAACAATAACCTCCATTCTGTCTAAAGACACGGATTTTATGGATGATCTTTTATACCTCTTATCTAACAGCACAAGAGAGTATGGCATACTCACTTACATCACATAAAACGATTGCACTTGCCTACATAGCTGTTTTTTTCCCCATCCATTTCAATCAGAAATCTGCTCTGGAATGGGAGCCAACCATCCTGTTTCTGCGTGATCTGCAGCTGTTGCGTGTAACACCCATCACAGCTCTTCTGTAGCTGAGCTCTGTGGTGCCTCTCACAAATCTGTTTCCCCCACGAATGGCTTTAGCCACCCTGTTCTGCGCACCTGCAGACTATGTTCATTAGAAACAGTAGGCCTGTGGGGAGAAAAAGAATAAAGAAACAAATAGATTGATATGAGTGATTTGAGGAGGGAAAAAACACCCTGCTGTGCAGATTCTTAAGCTTACATTATTGCAAATTTGTGCTCTGCCTTTGTAAAAGGGAAACATCGGTGTTTTAATAACAACATATGACAGGCTTAAGAAAAGGAAGGACAAGATTTTCTTGCTATCTTCTCAGGAGGTGTAGGCAGAATGTGTTTGTCCATGCTGGCCAGTCATTACCTGAGCAAAGGTTGGCTTGGCAGTGGAACATATGTGTGACAGATAATAAATGAAGCAGGCCAAGATTTGAAAGCAACTCAGACTATTAAATAAGTGATGCCTGTCAAAGCCATCATCAAAGCTTTCTAATAACAAGAAAAGGCTGCATATGGTAATCTTAGGGGAAAAAAAAAATTAAACAAACTTTTGGACAAAGAGGTAGATAGTTAATTGTGAATTAAATCCAGCTGCACAGAGAAGGTAAATGAGAATCAACCTCAGCTGCACTGGATTTCCATACATATACAGAATTCAGTTTAAGTTTCAGGCCTAGCTGTAATGCAATTTACTGGGTGCATCTTATTGTCCTTGACTAAATAAATAAATAAATAAAATAAACCACATTTGTCCTGCTTTAACTTCAAGAATATGTTATTGGCATGCTTACACAGTGTGACAGAGCTAGACTAATCACACGCAAAATATGAAGATAGATGCTGAACAAATGTGCTTACCTCCCAAAATGCAGTGGCTGTATGATGTTTTAAGTGGGTTTGATTGTGGTGATGTTAAGCTTGCTTAATGTTTCCCACTTGAGTACTGTGTTCTGTTGTCAAATCCATGCTGAACTATTACCTTTTCATTCAATAGCATAAATACAGTCATAGGATACATGGTCCAACAAACTAAGTAATACTATATTGTTTGCATTATAAAGATTTGTATGTGAACATAATTCAGTGTTGTCATAATCATTCTATCAGTGTTTTATGTATTCCCAATTTTAACTCTTATAATTTTTTTCTTAGTTTGTCATTTACACATTCCTTCCTACTCATTAATGGTATTCATTTAATGCATTTCTTCTAAGTAAAATGTTTAATGACTAAAACTGAGAGGGGGAAAAAAACTATGAGTGGAACAAAATGAGACCTTTCCTGAATAAAGGGCCTCAGGATGCCAGAGGATCCAAAATACCTATTGTCTAGGGAACAAAGTGATTTATAATATATGCTGAATGAATTCAGGGTTTGAAAATGAGCAGAGGAATAGGCTGATTGTTCCAGGACTACTTCTATTAAGAAATCTGGCATTGCACTGCACATATGGTGCATGTTTAAATGGTCCCTGTTTGCTGTATAACCAGCCTAGTCCTACAGTGCAGCAGGCTTTTCATGAAGCTGTGGCAGCTGAGGAGTAAGGGACAGACAGTTGTCATCTAGATCAATTCTTCCACTACCAAGTGGTTGGTTTTTTTTTTTGTTGTTTTGTTTTGTTTTTTACCTTTAATCAGATCTGGAAAGGGCATTTTTAGTGGAATTAAGTTTAAATACTATATAAAAATAAGACTTACCACTTTTTTTTTTTTTTTTTCTTTAGAAAAGAAAGAAAGAAAAAAAAAAACTTCTGTAATTTCTTTCTAAGGAAAACTAAAAATGAGATTACAGTTGCACTAACCATTAAGCTGAAGTCATTTGTTGCAAGCGGATGGCTAAATCTAGTCTCTAATAGATTAGTTAAATATAAATCATAACCACTCAAAAGTGATTTTGCTTCAGGAGCAAAGTTGTAGTTATTTAATCTCAGAATCAGTTCAGGACATCTACAGTAACTGAATAGAACATGCACCAAGTTACCTGACCTGCAAAAAGTTATCTTAACACCTGTGTGGTAAGTAAGAAATGTTTCAAGAAACATCTTTGTATTCCTCCTCTTTCTAGAGTTGAATTGATTCATCAAGGGTTTTTAGGTTGAACTCTGCCTTGCAGTCCCAAAGCCCACTAGGTTTTGCACCTAGAACCATTTTTTGGAAGACCAGAGCACTAGCAGTTTTCCTTTCAAATGTGCCTGTGGAAATGAAACCATATGATTAAGATTTTATTGTTGGTTTGGTTGGTTGATTTGGATTTTGCTTTTTGGTTACTTTGTTTTATTTTTCTATGAGATATAGGTGTAAGCCCTCTGAGGATGAACAAATTCAGCACATTTCCTATTTGTAACAAGTACTCTTCCTTTTAGGATGCTTAACCCTCCTTCTCTTACATTCATTCCCAAAGAATACTCTGCTCTATTTTCACTGGGAGTAAATTCTTTTTGTATGTTATGTATGTTTTCCATCCACTGATTGCTCCCTTCAGGATTTAAGGAATCCTCTGCATAATTTTTGGATTCCTGTCAGGTTTAAGACAAAGTAAATGAACTGCTAAAACTGGAATGGTTTTGAACATGCTCTGAAGCAGACTCCTAGATCCTGGAGGAATTAGACTAAGTCAAAAAAAGAGATGCCTCTGTAGTTAGATAGTAGGGAAGCTGGAGCTTTTTGAATTACAATATTAGTCTTTTCCCCAACTGCAGTTAAATTGAGGGAAGAGGGGGTGGATTTGTGCTTTGTTTTTAAGATGTCAGGCCTTTAGTGTTTTTCAAAATAGTGCCCAAAAAGCTGAGGGACATAACATGTAAATTGGTAGACAGAGAGAGAACACTGGCTGCAATACATTTGTTTCAGAAAAGATAGATCAAGAACATGAAACAAATCGTATTTATACGTAAAGGAAATAAAAATCAGCTTGCATTTTTTTTCTCTGGGAGACTGTCACCCCCCTACCCCCCCAATATTCTTGAAGAATAACTGTTTCTGTTCTATTTAGCTCAAATGTTTTAGAAGGAGAAAGGCAGAATACATCTTCTTTTGTCAAGGAAATTACAGATAACAGTTTCAGTCTTGGAGTAATCTTTTAAAATTGTCCATGGTCAAATTCAACAATGCAACCTAGCCCAGCCAAGTACTTCAGTATGCATGTAATTTTATTCACTTACTTAAATCCCTCTGACTTCAAGAGGATTTGAGCAGTGCTTAAGTGCTTTGCTGCAACAGTGCCCTAAATTGGTAGATGGCAAATTTTAGACACAGAAAGGAAGGCCACAGGTTTTGCAATTTCTGTTGGTAGGTGCCTAAAATATTGGTTTTATTTCTTCAGATGATCCTGTAGTTCCTAGTGCTTCCAATTTACTTTTACTCTTTTGAGGGTTTATAGTTTTGTTTTGTCTTCTTCAGGTCCTCAGTTGTACGCCATTCCCAAACAAACAACCAAACAAAACAGATAAAAACAACAAGATGAACTTGAATGAAGAAATATTCTGGTGGAGCTTGAGTAATCCATATTTTAAAAATTACAAGTGTCACAGGTAATTTGAAGGCAGATCAGGCATCTTCTAAATCAAAATGGATGGACCTCACTGAAAATACTACCAACAGTTATAAAGGTAAACAGGAACAATTTCCAATAGTTTATTTTCAAAAGCAGTTAGTTGTTAACCCTATCAAAAGTAAGTTATGATTTTGAAAATGTCACATATCTTCTTTTTGTTTACTTCAGTTTACGTAGATGTTATCTTCTTAATACGATGACTGCTCTTTAATATTGATCGTCATTGCACTTCACTGGCAAAAATAAATCACAGGGTGTTAAGATGATTAATGTAACTGTCAGGAGAAATATTAATAAATTTATCTGACCTACCTCACATGCAAAGACATAATATATATCAGGGTTTATGTGCTTCATTCACTTTGCAAAGCACAGCCTCTGACTTAAGTGAATGTATGCTAAATTATGAATGTGAATAGAAAGGGAAAGAGGAAAAAGCAAGCTGTTTTTTTTTTTTTTTAATTTTAAATCAGTCTTTAGAAACAAATCTTTTTACCATATGTTTACACAAAACATAGTTCTCATCCTGATTTGAAGTTTTGAACAGCACAGGAGTTATTAATTAAATTTTTAATAATTAAAATCAGTTTCTGTGAAAAGAAAATCCATGGATCAAAACAGAGGGAGAGGTGATATTGCAGTATCCTTTGAGCAAACCTAAGCTTTGTGCCTTTGCTCTTTTCCCCATTGATTAGAACAAACTTTCAGCACAAACCCAAGTTTGTTCATCAGTCAAAGAGCATAAGTATCAGACAGCTGTGTGGAATCACTGCTGATCAGACTTTGCCTGTTGGAACCTGTTCTCAGCAATGTATTCTGGGAGGCAAAATTTCTCTTCTTCAGTGTGCATAATGCAAATAGAGGACTCAGTAGCTGTATGAAGAAAGTATGCAGCGCGTTTCATTTCAAATTTTTTTTCACAGTATTTTCAGCTAAGTAAGGAACATTAACAGAAAAAAACGTCTTTAGGTCCAACATCATGTGGCATACCTTCCCTCAATCATTTCCTAAGCTCTAAGAGTTGGGCATATACAACAAAGATATTCTTTGTCCTCTTTCAGCAGACCTCTAGTGTGTAAATATAAGATGATAAGTGCAATTCTGAATAGTGCCATTTTTGTTTTCCTTCTTTTTCCCCAATGACTTATTCACCCAGACGTTGCAACTAGTTAGTGAGCAGAAGAGTTGAGTAACTCTGGTTGTGCGTTTCATATAGTTTTAATGGTTTTAGCCTCCTAGATGGGTGTATAAAACTCTGAAGAATTTGTCTGGATAACACTTTGAAAGCAGCTTTTCTTCTTTGCTGCTTTGAAAGTTGTTGATAGTGTGGAACACTTCTAAGCACTTGTTTGAGTGCTAGAGCTTTTTGTTTCCAGTAAAAAACTGATGGAGATCAACACTTTTTTGACACTCCTTGTACCAAGTGCTTATAAAGTGTTTATATCTATAATTGTGTCAAATTATGCTAATTAAGTGCTGAAAGACACTAGTAAGTTGAAGTACTCAAAAAGTGCATTACTCTGAGTGTCACCCAGGGGCTCTTCACAGCAGACACTTGGGGGACAATTTTTTTCTTTCCAACCACCTTTAGAGCACTTTGTCTTAAAGTGTCTTTCTGACATTAATTAAATTAAAAAGCAAGTGACAGTTAAGTGCATATGATTTACTCTAATCTTTTGAAATGCAAATGTATTTTAGACTAAAATGCCCTTCCTTTTTTACAATTCTCCATTTTCCTCCTCCATTGTCTCCCACACCTTTTTTTATTGAGTAATCAGTTGCTAAAAACAGCTGTGATAAAGGCTGGGAATTAATTCAATTATGAATGATTAGGCAGAAAGATTGAACTATTCAAAGATCAAATAACAATGATAGGGATTCTAATAACCTTATGAGGAAAGATCATTGCTTAGGGGTAATGCTGTAGAGACCTGTGCTGCTCTCAGATTTTTATCCACCCTGTCTCCAGGGTTACTCATTAATTCTATGCTGCAGAATTCTAGGGTAGCTGCAGAAGACAAGAGAGACGGTTTTCTTCCAGTGAACAAAGGAGATGTTGGTCATTAGCCATACACTGGTTATGCACTAACAAGTTCTCAAATACTAAGTGTTTGGTCAAGGTGGTCTAGCAAAATGGAAACTTATGTCACGCATTAGATGGTTGAACTCTACTGTTGCTCTAAGATGGAAAACCTTTGTATAACACTATAGGTATTTAGAATGAGAACACATTAAAAAAAAAAAACTAACTTTGTTTCCAAAGAAAAACTCAGAAACAGCAGTGCAAGGACACCAAAATTTAATACATGTCTTCCCAAAGGGTGAAAATAGAATAAAATCTGAAGTCTGATAAAAAAATAAACAGGCACTTTTAGGAGTGTTATTAGTGAATATCCTACTTCAAGGGTTATTCTGTTGCG
The DNA here is from genome assembly GCF_951394365.1 of Tetrao urogallus. Classification (NCBI taxonomy): domain Eukaryota; kingdom Metazoa; phylum Chordata; class Aves; order Galliformes; family Phasianidae; genus Tetrao; species Tetrao urogallus. Next base: position 12,700,597 of record NC_136818.1, on the reverse strand, counting down.
TGATAAAATATTTTTGTAGGTGTGCAGATAACAATCCTTATGTTACCTAATTCTGACTAGACTCTATTAAAATGATTTTTTCACTTTTCTGAGAAACTGTATTTAATCCCTATGTCAATGTGCTGAGAAAGATAGTAAAGATATATCTGAACTTTAAACATCTTTAATCTTTCTCTTTAGCTTTCATTCTTGTTGCACAGCCTCAACAATCAGATTTCAACACTCCATTCCTCAGAAAAACTTACAGATTTAGAAACCATAGGGAGATAAGATTCTCCTTTGACCCAAAGACACATTCTGCTATCTTACATCTTTGGAAAGTCTTTTAAGTAGTGATGTCTATTGAAATTTTCTAAATAGATAGAATTTTATTTGGTAATGAATAGATAGTATCAGGCAGGTGACTGGATTCTTCAGGGGAATAGAGGTGAGTTGCTCCAGGTAAAGAAACATCCCAGACTGTCCTCACTAGAAACATTATCTGAAAGGTCCTTCGTAGCCTGGAGTTAGTAAACTGAATTGTTCTTCACGTTATTCTCCAGGGAACGATGTCGATCTCACAAGTGTCGCTCTCAATGCAGCAGGAGTGAAGAAGCCAAGAACTCAGTAAACACTGAGCTTGTTTTGCCATTTAAAGGTAAAGTACATTGCCAAGGCATCTGACTCCTTCCCAATGGTTGCTTACACTGTGCATGTGCTTGAGCAGCTTACAACAGTATGGAAAGCGGAGAGCTTCATGCTCTACAGGTTCCAGTCCCACTCTTACCTGCAGGTTGATCCAGTTATCACTGAAGTCAGTTACCAAGGGAGCAATTTAGAGTAAGCTCTCCAGAGCATCAATTAAGTGTGGAAATGAAAATTTGAATGGTGATTAGTTTGAACTGTTATTGTCTGTTGCTTGGAAGAAAAGGAATCAGTGATCTAATTGTCTTATATAAAGTTACCTATTGTAAACTGTATCCCTCTTTTCTGTCCTTCCAGCTACTTGATTGCCTATTTATTTGCAATAGTCTTCGGAGGTAATGAACAGATTAAATTTAGATAGAGGGCTCAGATTTACTGTTGGCTCAGCTCTGCTGAAATAAGTGAATTAGCCAGGAGAGTCAAAATACCTTGTGTTCAGCAACCGTAAGCTATCTCGCCTGTTGATGATTTCTAAAATCCCTCCTGTGGATGCTAGTGTGTTTGTAGAATGTAGTTTTAATGGACAATACATAAAGATCTGAAGAGCAGAAAGTACTGAAATATAGAATGCATTATGTTACCTAGATAAAATAATTGTCAGAATGAGCAAAACTGAGCATTTGGAGGAGGGAGTGGGATGGTGAGAGAATTATTCTTCCATTGGGGCTGTGTTTCATTTGGTTAGTTTCCTGTGTGCTTTTAAAAAATATATATTATTACTTATTTATTTGAGGTAAACGAAAGCTGAACTGGTCTTTTTAATATGAGATGCATATGATCTATTTAACGTTGTGCATAGTTAGACAAATGGTGTTGGTTACTGCTATATAAATGACTTTGTAATCAAAGCCAACAGATAGCTTCCAGCACTGTTATTGTAGTACATGCTGCCAGTGTTCACTAATTTGAAGGTATGATGGGTTTAAAAATCCCAAATCCTCTGGCAGACCTTAGGACATCTGCTGCTTGTCTGACTAGGAAAAGAGAGACTGATGAATATACACAATTACAGGATCGTTAAGGTCCAGAATGTAAAGCCACAGACATATAAAAAGCTGGACAGAAAGGGAAAAAGGGAAAGGGTAAATTTAAAAAGAATGCTTTCTGTCTGTGCAGAACACAAGAAAGAAGACCAGGGGAGCAAGAGGAATAAACAGCTAACTGCAGGTACATGCAGTTTGTGGTGAGGCATTTCCTGTAGACTGTGTATTTCTGTGTAGCATGAAGGGGTCCTGGGGTATGGCTGTACAAAGCTCTGGTGTAGCAAAAGTGCCACTAAGCATTTAGGCCTTCAACTCATGGTAGCTGAAATGGTGGCATACCTCGGTTTTTACTTTACTTTCCCATTTGCATGAATGTAGCTCTCAATAACAACGTATTATTTGATGTAGCATATGCTACAGAATTTTTTAAATAAAATATTCATATCTGACATACTTGGCAATTATTTTCAAATGCTGTAAACTTGTATATATCTTCCTTATGCAGTCATAACTCCAGTGATTTGTTTTCCCCTCTGCACCTACAGTAAGTTAGTTTTCATAAGGATGAAAAAGTGCCTCCAGAGACAGCACGTTGCTGAGAAGAATTAGACGACCAAAGGTAATAGATCTTTTAATTTAAGATAGGGCCACTTGCCATTTCTGTTCCTTTAAAAAGCAGTCAATTCTAATTATAAAGATTTATCTTGGATTAAGGAAGAGAAATACTAACGTAAGCACTACTGCTTCTAGTATAACTCTAGGGTTAAAGCTTTTCTAAATGGGAATTATGTGCAGTGAGGACAATAAAGTGACTGCCATAAAATTCTGAATTAACTGTTCATATAATAGAATTTTTGTTGTTCTGAAAATGGTTTCCTTTTAACATTATGTTTTAGTTTAGTTTTGTTTGTTTGTTTTTTAAATACTCATCACTAATCATCATCTATGTCAGGGGCAAAAAAAAAAAAAAAGGTGAGGCAGAGGGTTTTTGAGAACAATGGATTTCTAACAGTTCTTGTAAAGTAATATTCACATTCTTTCATAGAACATTGGAATTCCAATGCAAGAACACTGTTGTGATCCATCTTAACTTGAATATTTTCAGAGTCCAAATGAAATAACAAAGGTTTCAATAAAAGCTACAGATCCCCAGTTGAAAAAAATTTTACATGGAAAGAGTAACTTTCAGTACAGATTCAAAGACAACTGTTGTGTTTCCTCAATTTCCCCTTTGCCTCACATCCCTGAAGTGTTTTTGATTTTATTATGTCTTCCTTTTTTCTAATAGTGTTTGTTCGCCACATGGGAATTCCTTAGTACTCATCAAGATATCTGGTATCCTTCCTTGAGATATCATTTATTATGGGACTGTTTATCTCTTTTCTTATCTGGGCAACAGATGTGTTGGCCTAGATTTGAAGACTCCATTCTTTTCTGAGCTATCAAAAAATCAATGGAGAGGAATGCGACAACAGAAATGAAACCATGTCCAACAAACAAAGATTCACAGTCATTGCAACTCTCAAGCTACTCCTTTTGTCCTTGTTACTTGTAGAAAATGTGGAGTGACTTTATTTAGTATAGTAAAATATCGTTTTGTCCCAAACTGTTTCTGATGTTTCATTGTTATCCATGTGGCGAAAGTGATGGAAAAGCTGTGCTACTACTCTCAAAGATCTTCGTATTAATATTGCACAGCCTGCAATATTCAGCCCTCAGTCTGTTTCTGAGAACTAAAGAGTCAAAGTATGTTTTCAGTATATTTTATTATGGATATCTGTGATCTTACAGTAAAAACTACAAGTCTCTCTTAAAGCATATATTCATAAAATATGAAGCAAGAGAAGACTTTTATCATCCTCTATTTATGTATAACAAAACTCTCTTTATGCTCCTAGCACGAGTATTTTCTGTAATTTCAGTTGAGGACTGACAGATAATACAAGAATTTGGAATTAAAATAAATACCAAGATCTGAATTTTGGTTTTCATGTTTTATTAATTTAGTGTTCTTGAGCTAATATGATGATGATAAGAAGTTATGCATATCCAATTACGTTATACTTTATTGCTTGTCACCTTATTCTAGTATTTCTGAATACAGATACATCTGGAGTTGCATTAGTTTTCTTAAGAAGATAACCACCACATGAGAAGTCACCAGGAAGGAACTTTTTTTTAAGGGCATCTATATGCACAAAATAAAGCGATAAATACAAATGAAAGATGAATGTAAAGCTATAGGACCTACATCTAAAATTACCACAATGCAATATAAATCAACTTAAAATGAAAATGTGGCTAACCTTAACTGCAGTGTTTATTGATGTAGTTTGCTTAGTACAGATGACAGCTGAAAACTTGTTCATGTTCGATTAAATGCAAGAAGGGACATAACAAACAAAGCCATTTAGGAGCCTTGTGGCAGTACAAATATCCATTTGAATTTTAAGTGTTGGGTTTTTGGTATGTTCTTTTTTTTTGTTGTGAAAAATAGAAGTATATGTTCTACTCCAACAGTTTGGCCAGAAGATGCACTAAGGATATAAAACTGGAGTTCAGTGTATCAGTACAGTGTATCTGTAGACTGCACTCTAGTGTTCTGTTAAGCTTCTTTCAAAACATAAGAACAAGAATGAAAACAGAGACTTAACAGCATGTTGGAAGGTAATGAGAAGTTTGTAGAACACTTCAGGATCTAAACGAACTGTCCTGAGACCTCCCTTTCTCCAGCAGCAACAGATCATCACTGATTACCTTCAGTAAGTTTGCAGATGACACCAAGTTGGAAGGGAGTGTTGATCTGCCTGAGGGGAGAAAGGCACTACAGGGGGACCTGGACAAACTGGATTGATGGGCCAAGGAAAACTGTGAGTTTCAGTAGGGCCAAAGTGCATTTTGGTAACAACAGCCCCAGGCAACCGTACAGGCTTGGGGAGGAGTGGCTGGAAAGCTGCCTGACAGAAAAGGACCTTGTTGTACTGATGGACAGTCAGTTGAATGTGAGCCAGTAGTATACCCAGGTGGCCAAGAAAGCCAGTGGCATCCTGGCTTATATCAGAATATGTGATGAGCAGGACTAGGGAAGTAATCCTGTCCCTGTACTTGGCACTGGTGAGGCCCCACCTTGATTGCTGTGCTCAGTTTTGGGCAGAAAGGACATTGAGGTGCTGGAGCAGATCCAACAAAGGGCAACAAGGCACACTGAGGGCTTTGAGAACATGCCCTGTGAGCAGCAACTGAAGGAACTGTGGCTGTTTAGTCTGGGAAGAGGAGGCTGAGGGGAGACCTTATTGCTCTCTTCAAATACCTGGAAGGTGATTGCAGTGAGAGCAGGGTTGATCTCTTCTCACTGGTGACAGGTGACAGGAAATGGCATCAAGTTGCGCCAGAGAAACTTTAGTTTGAATATCAGGAAAAACTTTTTTTAGAAAGGGTTGTGAATCACTGCAATAGGTTCCCCAGGGAGGTGGTTGAGTCACCATCCCTGGATGTGTTTAAAAACCATCTAGATAAATGGGACATGATTTAGCGGTGGGTTGTTGGAGTTAGGGGAATATGGTTAGTTTGTGGTTTGACTTGACAATCTTAAGGTCTTTTTTAACCTGAGCAATTCTGTGATTCTATGGTTTGATGAGTGCCTGGACTTCTTCTTGCAGCTGCAGAAGGGACTGCATCTTTGGGGACACCCCAGAAGTCCAGTACCACAAAAGTCCTTCACAATACCCATAGAAGTACTGACGCCAAGATGGTGCAAGAAAGGTGACATTTCAGCACAGGAGATCAGCAAGCAGGAGAGATCTGAGCCAGCAGTGCAGGTAAGAAGAGGTGCAGTGATGGTTGCTCCTGCAGCCTGAAGAGGAGCCTGTACAAATGTCTTCAGACTCCAAACCAAAAAGTCAGTTGTTCTATGTAGTTACTCCAAAAGTAATCCCTCTTATTTATTTCCATGGAAATGACAAGAGATACAGAGGGTACAGTAATGTTATTTAATAGACCAAATTCTCAGCTACAAAACACTATTTTTTAGCACAGTAACAACAATAGCTATGCATTTTCACCAGTTATGAACAAGAGCCTGTATGTCGTGCTCATAAAAATCTGCACCAGTGGAGGTGACCCACCTGTTGCCTTGCTGTGCTCTCATCCACTGTTTGGTCTCCATAAGCATTCAGCAAGCATTTACGAATGTCAATGGGTGCCATTTTTTACTTGTGGGAGTAACTCAGTGGCATACTTCTGCTTCATAAACACTTCCATGTCAGGCGCCATTTTGTTAGGCTGTCTGCCTTCTGTCACACCGCAACAAAATATAGTAGAATATTGGTAGAAAGGCTCACCCTCTACTGCCATCCCTCCAAAATCTGCCTCTGATGTCATGGACCACTTATAATAAAATAGAAGGGGTCAGAACAGCCCTCATAGGTCATGTTTGTGGGCTTATTTTATGTACTCTGTTGTGTTTTCACAAACTAATGCTGTGTTCCAGTTCCATTTAATGAACTATTTGCTTTCTACAGAAACTTTTTGCTTGCAAGTGGGAATGCATTGCCCAGTGAGTGATCCAGAGAAAATATTTCTTCCCCCTGTTTTAGTGTGGGAATGGCCTGATTCTAATTCCATTTTGTTAAGAGCTCTGAGTCCTGAATCCAGCACTTAATGCTATTGAAAACTCCTGACAGAGCACTCAAAATACTGTATATGCTAGTAAAATATTTATCTCCAGTAAGTCAAGTCATAGTAATTCAAAATTTTGGTCATTAGCAATCTAATTGGAAATCATTATATATCTAAACAAGTAAGTTTTTCAACAAGCCTGAAGAAGGCTTCCAGAGTTAATGAGTGATTCAAGCCACTGCTGATCTGAAAAAAGAATAGTGAATACATTTGCTTAAGATAGGAGTACCAGGCTTTGTTCAGGAGGAAATATCTAACAGGTATCCTGCATTTTACTTCTAAGTGTCACTGATAGAATGTGTACAGAGTGTGAAGATTCTGACAAAAATAATGTGACCCCTTTTACCATTTAGAATTTAACACTACTTTCACAGGTGTCAAAACATTTCTCAAATTGTTTTTTGTTTGGTTGCGTTTTTTTTGCAGAATATTTCCTTCAATATTTCTAAGTGGGAAATCCCAATCAGATTTAAAATGAACACCATTGATCAGAGACAGGTTTGTTAGTTACTTCTTACATAGTGTAAAGGAAAACTGTCACAGTTCCACTTAAAAAATAAAAACAATAACAGGCAGCCAGATTCATGCATTTATCCAGCTATTAAAATGAAACTTCCATAGAGGTATATCTTATTCTGAAACTAGGACATGCTTCTTTCAAAATGCTCCAAGTATCTTTTGCAAAGGAAGCAGCCCAAGGTTCTGCAGCAAGCATCCAATATTCTCTTACTCATCTATAACAATGCCAAGAGTAAAAGGGGAGGGGCAGTACTTGGTTATTTTCTTTAACTCAATGATGAATCTGCTTTCAATGTATGTGGAGAACAAAGCAGCTCAGACTCTCTAAACAGAATATTTGAAGGAGTGCCATTGCCCATGCAATTGAATGAGGTAGTGGTAGCCAATACTTACCAACTCTTCAGTTATATCATCCACTCTGAAGACCCATTTCCTCCCCAGTGAGATGACAGGATTTTTTTTTTTCTTTAAATTGTTTTTGTTTGTTTGTTTGTTTTAAATAAATCCTTCATGGATTAAGCATGTTGCAAATTAACCTCAAAGGAAAATATGTGAAGAGCCACAAGGGCTCCTCTCCTCAGGGTACATAGATGGCCTACAATGCTAGCTGTTTTGTTCTCTGTCTTCTCAAAAGGGTCCAAGGCATTAGATAATCCCTCTCTGCCCTTGAGGCTATACCTGACTTAATGTCACTTTGCAGTGCTGAAACCATCACAAGCATGATCAGCCTGGCTTCAGTTTCTGTCCATTCTTGACATGTAATCCACATGCCGTGGTGGCCAAGATGTTGACTGGATACAGAAACTGGAAACAGAATTCCTTTTCCCCAGGTGAGTGTTGAAAAAATTGAATTCTGGAGTAATATTTGTTCTTACTTTCCATATTTTGTCCATGACTTCATAGTTAAAACATAACAATAAATGATATACGTGTGATTTGCTCATTTACTAAAGTGAAAAAATAGTTTCACTTCAGTGGCAAAATTTTATTCTGATTTTTACCAATTTGACCAATGTTGGTTTTTGTTTGTTTGTTTGTGGACTGTTTTTTGTTTGTTTGGTTTGATTTTTGTGGGCTTTTGTTTGTTTAAATACAAGAACTACTGAGCTTTTCATTACCTGTGTGTTACCAACTTACATCATAACCCAAGAGCACTGTAGTGTTTCTTTTATGATCTGACAGAGCACAGTAAGAGAGGAAGGATTCTGTCTTGTGACTATTTTTCCTTCCACAAAATACAGCTACCTTAAGCTAGGGATAGATCCAAAAAAGATTATGTCGGTAGCTAAGATTGCAAGGTTTAAAATTGAGCGCAAGCTATTTAAACTGAATGTGTCTTTCTGTTTGATTTTTTTTTTCCTATAACAAGCAAATTACTACTGTTGGTCAATGTTTCATAAAAACACTAATGGTAGACATACGAATGTTTCTGTACTTCCGCAATGCTCTTGTACAGCACTTTGCTTTGAAGTTTTTTAACAATTTACTGTTTGGTACTTGATAAACAACACTGGTAATTGTATATGTATTTACTATTCAAAGCTTGCAAATGCCCACATGGTGGATAAATTCTTTCACAAATTTAGTGATGCTTATGTTTGCAGAAGTAAAGAATACAAGCAAGAAAAGAAAAGAGAGGTATGCATTATGGAATTAAAATTATAAGACATTTTAAGGCCATTAGACTGCAGTTATTTAAGTTGGAATGTGGTTAGCATCTATGCTGTGTTTTAAGTTTACTTTTGCTTTTTGGCATGAATTTGTGTTGACTAAATGCAGTACACGTTACCAGTGCAGTCCCCACTACAACTACCAAAGTAAATTGATATAATTTGCAGACTCGGCATCTTGGTGGTATTATCATCAAGCTAACATTCACCCTATGCTTGCTCCCTCACATATAACAAGAATCCATTCTCAACATATATGTAGTTTTATTGGTAGCATATTAATGCCCAAGTTGTGTATGATTTCTGATACAAGAATAAAACAGGTGTGCTTCTTGTTACAAAGCAGGACAACGATTTCCATGACCCCAGCTGTACCTGTGTATTACTCTATCCTTGATTCAGGAAGTCTCCCTCTCTCAGTTCTAGGCAGCTCTTCAACTCATCGTCAGAAGTGGAACTGCAAAGGCTTGCACATATATTTGAAGTCTGGCTGTTTATTGGTTAAAAACATTTCTATGAAGATGTAAGGAAAAAATGATCAGAAGTTCATAGGTCAAAGCTCCCTGCTTAATTTTTTAATGATTTCCAATTCTTGTTGAGGTTCCTAGTATCAACATTCTGCTCAGTCCTTTGCACAGCAGTCATCCTATCCATATTTGATATGGGATAATTAGCAACCACCCTTCAGAAGTGGAGCCCTTTCTACCATCTGCACAATCAATGCTAGAAAATGTTCTGCTTCCTAGGGATAGCCATGTATTTTTTTAACAGCTGTTGATTTATTAAAAGGGATGTAATGATCATGAAGAGTGTTAAACTTAAGGCCTTCTATTGACAGTGGTTCTATTTAGCTTCATTAGATGTGAGGCTAACATCTGTCTGGTGAGATGAAGGCCACCTGCTCATTTTATGTAAATTCTAATAATTATCAATTGCTAAAGATCTATATATTCAGCACATTAAATAATGCCAATGGTAAAAATGAAAGCAGTTGTTTTTCCCTATCAGCTTTCCAATTTTATTTTCATTGCAATTATTTTATTACAACCTTCCCTAATCCTTTAAAAGCAGGCAAGAGTAACAGGTCCTTGTCCTTTCAAGCTGGCAATTTAAATCTCACTGTGATACCAGTCTGAGATGGCGGTGCTAGATTCGCTGGCTGGCATGATGACTAAAGAGTGCACAAGCTGTGAATGATCAGATTTCTAAATGGTTTGTAAACACTGGAGAAATAAGAACATTCTCCACCATTGCTTGCCAATAGAAAGAGATGATATTAACATGAATTTTCAGTACATGCTTACAAGAATAAACACATTTTTTCAATGATGGGTGGTATAAAAATTGTCTCATTCCTTTTTTCCCTTAAAAATAACTGGTAGATTCTAAAGTCCTCTGTACACAGCAACTTATATCATTTTTTATTAGCTGGCAGAATGATATTTTTAAAAGCAACAACTATTTCTTACTTTCACATCCGGTAAGAGCCTTTTCTTTTCTCTTAAGGGAGTTTATACTATGATGAATAAAAAGAGGCAGATAAATGGTAATAAAACTACATCAACCACAGCTAAAGAAGTACTTTTATCAAAAAAAAGCAGGCCATTCCTGAAATCTTTAGGGGATTTTTTCTCACAAGGCAAATCTAGCAAAGTCCTAGAAAGTCTCTTACTATTAAATTAGTATAGCTATTGAGCATGCATGCATACCAAATGGAAATGTATTCTGTATTAGACAATAATACACTTACACAATTTCTTAGCTTAATAGAAACAATGATTTTAGTAAGAATATTAAGTTGAAAAGCACTACCTGATGATGTGTATTTTATTTTGCTACTAAAAAAGAGAATTGCATGCCAAAGGTGGGATAGTTAGCTCCAGAGAAATGTTACTTTTCTACGTTTTTTATTATATGTTTCTCTATGGTTGTATTGTGTGATTTTTCTTGTGTTTAATCATTTTGTTGTATGATTGCTGCTCTACCTTTTCTACTCTATGCAAAATACAATCTTGGAACCAAGATCCATAATTTCTATATGCATATAATTTTACGTAGTTGATGAATCCAGCAAGCAATGGTAAACAGCAGGGAGGGGCTCAATGGAAACTCATTTGTTAGTTTTCTCACTTGGAGGCTGTTATTTTTATAAATTACTGATATTGGACACTGTAGGAGTGCTCTTTTTCATATACATTGAAGTACTTCACTGGCCCCAGGAGTCACTAAGACTAGTGGATTTTAATAGTTATAGATCTTAAATGGAGGGTTAGAAATTGTTTCTTTTCATTACAATTACAACAAGGAATTAACCCCAAGGGTATCCACTTAATTTCATAATATATAGACTGGAAAGCTAATAATGTGACTCTTCTAAAATGTAATGAAGAAGCAACTGCCCCTTGGCTCCCTAGGGTAGGGTTTTGTAAAACTTATTGCAAAAAATGTAACACAAAGAAGATTTTACGCTAACAAGCTTTGTAATGTCACTAGCTCCAGTGCTCAAAGTGCTCCAAAGATCATAGACACCACATATTGGCATTGGTTTTACAGGAGGAATTTAGTACCAGCACTTTCACTTTCTCCCGTGTCACTTCACTGCTACAAGGAAAAGCTACAAGGATAGGAGGGGTGGAGGGTAATTTACAATTAAGCACATAAAGAAATGGAAGAGCAGAGGGAGGAAGAAGGGAGTACATTATTACAAAGTAATTACTTCCTTCAAAGTCCACTTGGACCCATCCTCTATGCAAGTTTCCTTTATTATTTTAATCTTTCGTGCCCTAATGCAAAACAACTCTTGGCCTTACAATTGGCAGCAAGTGAACTCGAGTACATTTGCTGTTCCATTTATGGTTGTGAGTAGTGAAGTAGCCTCTCACCTCTCAGTCATTATGGATGGTGACTGTGGAACAAATTCCTGACCAAGATCTGAAGTATTGGATTGGGCAGTGGTTTTAAATCTAGGCTGAAGACATTTCTATTTGCTGATGATTTTAACGGAGTCTGACTAGGTACAGCATCTTGAGAAAGCTTAGCAGTAAAGACAGCAAGAAAAGAAGTAGACTTGCTGTGCCTGTTCTAAAGTGAAAGGAAAAATAAATGTATTTAGAAGAGAAATCCATTTTGTTTTGGTTTGATTTTTAATGGTAGTTCTCGCAGGCGTTTCTAACAAAGGCTTTAAGATAGTTGCTTCTTAGGAAAAATTCATTAGGGAAGAAACCTTTGACCAGTGTTTTTAAATTATGTATGATATGCCCAGAATTCTGTGTGCCTACTTATTTTGCAAATATTCTGTTTGTAGCAGCAAATTTAAATAACTTGCCTGACTAGTCATGGTATGTGCAAATGTTCAGCTGATGTGTTTGTACCTATCCACTAAAAATCTGTTTTCCTCGTAGTTATAAGGGTAAGATTTCATTTGCAAGTTTTGTAATTTGCAGCTTGTACACATCTGCTGAACTCCTACTCCCAATTGCTGGTACTCCAAAATGATGATCTCTGAACTAACTTTTCTAGCTAAACTCATAGCTCACATTTAGTGCATGTAAACATTTTAATAAAGATGGAAAAGCAACTCTGCTAACTGCTAAAGCAACACCGAATGGATTTTCAGAAGGCTGAAAAGAAAAAAAGGGAAAGAGTGAAAGCACCAAGACAGTATTTGATCATATATCCCACAGTACAGTACAAGCAGAGGTAGAAATGCCAAGTGCTGCATACCACATGCTAAGTGCTGCTGTATGGGCCAGGCACAAGAAGGTATAACTGAGACTACTTGAAAGGTGGGGAAATCAGATCAGAATGATCTCAGAATCCCAGAATTGCTGAGCTTGGAAGGAATCTCTGGGTGTCTGCTCCCCCCTTGCTCAAGCATGGACACCCAAGATCACATCCAGGCAGCTTTTGGAGATCTGCAATGAAGAGACTCCATAACCTCTCTGAGCAACCCATTCCAGTGCTCAGTCACCCTCAGAATAAAAAAGTGCTTAAGAAAAAGTGTTCAGAAGGAACACAAAAGTTTTATTAATTTGCTAGCTTGAGACCACTATTCATGTAGAAGAGATTAAAAACAAACAAAACAAAACCAAACAGCAACAAAAAACAGGCAAGCTGGACTCTGCAACTGGCATTTTCAACTCACAGTGAAATTTATGATGCAGATGTATATGAGTTACTTTCTACTGAGGAGCCCTTTTTATTTTCAGGCCTTCCCTCACTTCCTCACTTTTTCTTTTTGTCCTTTTCTTTTTCTATTTCCATTTTCATTGGATGGGAATCTCTGAACTTTGACTGATTAACTCAGTCTTCAAAAAAAGCCTACAAACCAAACAAAGAGAAAATCTAAGTACATTAAGTCTTGCCAGTTGGTTTCAGTTAATTTTCCTTTACCGGTATTAAATTTGGCATTTCTGGGGCTTTTTTTTCCCCCTTTATTGGCAGTAAATTAAAACTGGGGAAAAGATTTATATAAGCAAATTTGCATTTTAACAGATTCCACCAACTTGTTCAGGTTGCGATGTTAATGTTCTTAAATCTATCCTGAAGCCAGTTTACTCAGTAAGAACAACAACAAGAACAAAAATGTCAAGGAAAAACAGGAGAGGCAGAATAGACATTCTCCATGAACAGTTAGAAGCCAAAAGCTGTCAGAGTCTCTGAAAAGTTTCAGGATTAAAGGAAATGCTTGCAGCCATTCCTCCCACTCATGTGTAATTACTTATATGCAATTGAGTAATAATTGCAATTGAAATCATATGAGTGATTTCAGCACTCAGCATTTTGATCATGGATCATAATCTGATTTATAATCATGGACAAATTAAAAACTAAAATGCTGTGGATCTCTTGAAGAAATATATTTGTAAATGATGTCAGAATTGTGTTACCAGATGAAATTGTAAGTATGTTTGAAATTAAATTGAAGATCTTAGCAAAAGGGCTTCCATTTCACTTCTTTACATGAAAGCACCCATGCCAAGTTTCTTCCATCTACTCACAAGTGGTACAAGATCAAGTCATTTCCAGTGAAATCCATGTTATAACAAGATAACAAATGTGATGTACTTCACAAACAGTGTTATCTCCTTCAACCAGATACAAACAGTGATGCTACAGGTTAGGTGCCAATTTCTTTCACAAAAATGACATGTTGTAAATCTCTCCTGCTGTATTGCCCTGTATCTAGTCATATTGTAACCCAGCCTCTGCAACCCCAGAATAGACTCATTCATAACGTAAGAAGCACATGGCAAAACTTATATTATAAAAAATAGAAGTACCATACCTGGGAGTTGGAAGCTGAAATCTGAAACAATGACTATTCCTTTTTCACAGGTATTGTAATTTTTGCCCTTTTTGTCCTGCCATCATTGAATGATAGGTAACTGTGTGCTTTGTTTTCCAGCAGGGTTGATTTTCATGATGGGTATCAGGGGTTCTCCAGCCTTTATTCTAAAATCCCCCATTCTTTTAAAATAAAATAGGGATGCTTTCTATTTATTACAGTGTGAAAATATTTTACTTGCCCATTCTATAGGTTTTTGAAATAACATTAAGAAAAACAAAAGTTGTCTTAAATACTAAGGTCATATTTATGTAAAGAATTGTTTTAGAGATAATGGCTGTAAAGTATCTTATTCTTTGAAAGAATAATGCCAATTGTGCACAGTCCAAATTGCACTGGATCTCTATGCTGTGGAGAGTATGAGACAACTATGGACTCCTGGCTGCAGAAAGACCAATATACATATCATGAAAAACAAATCTGATTTGGACTCTTAGGAAAGGCAAGAGAGGGAAAAGCGTTTCAAGTACTCGATCTGTTTGATACTTTCCAACAGGTTAAGTCTTTAAAATGGCTCATCATGAACTCCCATAGGGAGCCTATGTCAAAGTAATAGGATTTTTGATGGAGTGCCTATTGCTCTGACTGTATGTGAGACTAAAATTTCTGAGCTACTGAGAGTCCTCAGCAGAGAAATTACAGTCCCATGTACTTACCTACTGTGGACCAAACACAAACCTGTTTGTAACTCTTATCACAGATACAAGCAGTCAATACTTTGAAAAATTCAGACCCACATTGTGCAGGCTAGGTTACCCATTTCCCCTTTTGCAGCAGGTACAACTGAGAAAACTCGTACAGAAAATGGAAGCTTGTTCTGAAATGGATATTTGGAGAAAAAAGAAAAGGCCGTCTACCACAAGTGACCAGCTCCATTCACATAAATCATTAAGTGCCACCCATAAAATGCCACAGTGCATATGGTCAGCAAGGGGTTATTGTTGAGTGCATAACCTGGGGGAAGTGGGGTTGGGATATACTGGCTGAAGGGATGAGGATATAAAATCATGTGTTTTGGATCTTGAAATTACTTTTCCTTTGACTGGGGAGTGGAGGCTAAGTAAACTTACAGTGACTAGTAATTTAGCAGTGTTTCATCTATTTAAACTCTAGCTCTTTCAAGGCCCTATTGCCCCACCTTTGTTTTCATGCAATATGGGAGCAGTTACAGCTGGAAATACAACATCTTTGTATCTAGCCTATCACTTTGAGAAGATTTAAGGGGAAAGTTTCTGCATTATTTAGTGTATTAGAGTTGAAAGCAGTTAAGACAGCAAATTTAGTATTAGAAAACATGAGCATGCTATTTCACAATAACTTGTAGCTGATATTAGAGGTAGTTAAAGACTGAATAGATCATCTTCAAGGGACTAAATGAGATCAGGATCTAGTTGTCTTTGTGTTATCAGGCAAAGGAAAACCTTGGATCTGTCTCAGCTGAGGTCTTTGAAAATGTCTATTGTCTCTGATCAAAAGTGTAGTAGGTAAAGGGAATTTACAAGTAAGTGGATTCCCTGAGGTAGGCTTTGGAAGTTCTACTTTAGGTTTCTCATACTCATTCTCATTAGATGCAGAATGCTCCAACACTGGATTCAGTTAAAAGCCTGGAATGCAAATATGAGGTGTCTGGTATTTATATATACATACATATATATATGCAGTATGCCCTTCCAGAGATAAATGAATGAAATTGTGCAAGATGTGAGGACACAGGGAGTAGAAAATTAAGCTCTCATTCAGCTTTAAGCAACTAAATAATGTGTTATCCTCTATGTGGAAAGCTTTATGTGGGATATGGTTGAATAGGGTCTTAGATCAGATATTGTTCAGGATTTAGTCACAGGATCAGAAGAGTTAGAAGGGATGTCTGGAGATCATCTAGTCCAACTCCCCCAGCTAAAGCAGGTTCCTTGCAGTAGGGTTACACAGGAAACTGTCCAGGTGAATTTTGAATATCTCCAGAGAAGGAGATTCCACAACTCCTCTGGGCAGCCTGCTCCAGTGTTCTGTCACTCTCAGAGATGGTTTTTCTCATGTTTATGTAGGACATTTTGTGTTTATTACCCCTTAGTCTGTCACTAGGCAATGCTGAAAAGAGGTTGGCCCAATCCGCTCGACACCTGCCCTTTAGATATTTATAAACATTGATCAGATCCTTTCTCAGTCTTCTCCAGGATGAACAGCCCCAGCTTTCAGTCTTTTCCCATAAGAGAAATACTACAGGACCTTAATCATCTTCGTGGCACTCTGCTGGACTCTCTCCAGCAGTTCCCTGTCTTTTTTGAATTGATGAGCCCAGAACTGGACACCGTACTCCAGATGTGGCCTCACCAGTGCAGTGTAGCGGGGGAGGAGAACCTCCCTCAACCTACTGGCCACACGCTTGTTAATGCAGATGTAATAGTTATAACTTAGAAGGTCTGCTAGAAAGAACTGTGGATGTAAATGTTTTTTAAAAGTTTTTAAAACTGATTTGATTTATGAATATGAGAAATTCTTCTGTTTCTACTGGTTCAGAATGCCAAGGAGCTAAAAGAATATAGTACACTGTATATCTAATTTTTAGCAGCGTAAAGACATTATCTGAGTGGAGGGGCATATGCTGAGAATGGGAACAGGTTCTGGGAAGTGAAGAAAGTAGTTTTATTTTAAGAATGAGTTATGCCATTTTGTTTATCTTTAACTATTTCAAGTGTACTATATTCTTTTATTAAATCATAATCCTTCTATTAGCATGCAAATCATTGCTTTCTGTTTTCACAATGTCTGTAAAAACACTATAGTTCCATTGAGGAAAAGTATAATCATTCTATTTTCATCCCAAAACACATTTTATTGGGAGTTGTTAAGTAGATGGCCTCTCATGCACAAACTCATAAAGCAAGGTTTATTTCAATTTTCTCAGTTAAAGTCAGTGCACAGTTGTATGGTAACTGTTGAGCCATGGGCTGAACCACTGAGTGAGCACCTGGAGAAAAGACCTGTTCAGCCCTGGGAGCACAGGTGAAGGCAATTCATCTATGTGACTAGAAGGGGTGGAGCCTTGTTCCACCTCTCTTAGGCCTCATTTAAGGGGTGACTGCCCTGAGGTAAGAATCTTTTTCTGGAGGCCTCCTCTTGGTGAAGCTTTTCTCCATGAATCTGGACTTTTCTGAAATGGGTGAGCAATCTTCTTTCTTTATAGCCCTTCTCTGTTGTCCTGGTCTTTCTGTTATCATACCTTTGTTGTAACAGCTTTCTCATAGCATTGATCTGTTTAATTGCTACAATAGCTCTGCTTGTATATCTGGGAAAATAACAGGTGTCTACAAGGAGACAGGTACACTGAGATTTATAATGTAAACAGGTAGAAAATGCATTCTAATTTAACAACTTAAGGTACGCTTAGATTTTAGTGGTGCTAGTAAAACTTGTATGAAGGAGTCATTTTTAGTACTGGGGAAGAAATGATCTAATTGCAGCCGAAATGTTTTTTGTGGTCCTCCTTACTTGCCCTGAGAAAAGACTGATGAGTAGCAGTAGAGACAGCTGTGCTTGAAGCACGGAGAGAGACTATAGCTCTCAGCTTCAATTTGTGACTGCACAGAAGCACAGCTTACTGCTTGAAATCTACAGCCAACCGTATCTGTTAGAAAACATACTTTTGTGCACCAAAAAAGAACTTTCTTATTATTTATCCTAGGAAGTGGTAATGCCATCTCTACTTAAACCTGCACATACCAATTTCTACATGAGCGTTAAGATACTTTTGTAAAAGGTCTGGTGTTTCCTTTGTTATTTCTCAAGCTCCAAAAGAAAACATAAGTGTAGCTAACGTAACATCAGTAATAGTTGTGACTTTCTTTTATTACTTGGGAGTGGATGATAGCTGAGAGTGCTTTAAAGCTGCAGAACTGGTGTCAATTCTACATGTGAAATGCAGAAAAGTAGCAGCAGGATCCTGCTTATTGGGTGGATTTTGCAGGATCTCCATTGTCAGATAACATGATACCGTGCAGTTCAGTTATTGGAGCTGAAATAGCATGTTATAATGTCTTTAAAACATTGAGATCCTAAATATTTTTCAGGATAATGGAATGGGTGTTGTGACCGTGATACCTTGTTACGTGGTTTTTAACGTAGCTGGATTAGATAGCCATAGTGTGGTAAACTGAGTGTAGGTCTCTCCTCTTCTGTACACTTCAATTCTCTTACCTATCAAAACAGCGTACTGATGAAAAAATTTAAATTTGTTTGTCATCCAACTACTTTCAAGACTGGCAAGATGTTGATTTGGGTAGGTGGATTGCAGTTTTTCATGGAACCTATAGAAGTTGAGCTGGTCACGACGGTGCTGTCATGAATTTGGAGTTGAAGAGTGCTAATGAAACTTTTGTACTTCCAATGGCTAAGCTACTGAACATCCTCTACTACAACACTTGAATCTTTTTGTGTCTAGTTCTGGACAAGTTCCTCTTAAGAATTTCTTCTCTAGGTATTTGTGGGGGAACTGTTAGGTCGCAGCTTGAGCCAGTGATTGAGCACCTGGTGAAGGGCTGTGGCTGGCACAGGGAGTACAGACAGATTGTTTGCACCTGTGTTCCCAATGTGAACAGGAGAGTGGACCCCGGGTGGAGCCAGCTGCTGAGAATTTCTCAAGAAGCAGCATAGCTTGAGAGAAGTGCTGCATGGCTGGAGAGTGCATTCATCAGTTGGGTGAGTTCAACTTTTTTTTTTCTTTTTTTCTGTGCATGATTATTGACCTGCCTTTCAATACCTTGCCTGGTATCACTGAGTACATGTCGGAAGCAGTTTTGCTTCTCTGTGAGCAGAACAATACTTACCTTTAAAGTTTAGCATTTAAATATCTTCAATTACTTGGCTATCAAGGAACCAAAAGTAGATATAACAAGAGAAATAAAATTACACAGGAGGTGTGCTTATTGCAGGCAAGCTAATATTTTTATTGTGCAAACAGGGAACCAGCATCATTATATGTTGACTGTAATGCTAAATGTGCTACCCAACCTCTTTGTCCCTGTTTGCTGGTCTGCAAAATTATGGTGATGATACCTATTATGCATAATTGTTGAAAGAATTAATTCATTAATGTTTGCCTAGAGTTTTGAAATCTAGCAGAAGGTACTGCGCAATTGCAAAGAGTTAATTTAGTATTCTTTACTATCAATAGTATTCAATAGGACATGTAGTATAAACTTTTAAAAAAGCAAACAAAAAGCTAATCAGGAGTCTCTTATTCACACTGTCAAATGCTGGTAATGACCAAATAGTCTTGTTTGTAGAAATAAAAAAAAAAAAAAAAAAAAAAAAAAAAGAAACATGCTACTTGGTATGTTGAAACAGCAATTAGCACACATTGTAGGGAGAAGAAGTGGAGCTAGACCAGAAATGAGCCTTGATGAGCCTAATTGTCTTTAATTATCCCTAAACATTTTCTTGTTGTCTGTCTTATGGAGACTCTGAAGAAGCCCTGTAGGTCTAAAAGGAAATAAGGCTTTGTTTTGTTTTCTTCTTTTAAAGGGGGACATAATAGCCACCATGGAAACATGTTCTTAATCAATGACATTAAACTCCTGGCTGTTCTGCTTCTCTTGAAATTGCCTGTCTTCATTATTACCAGGGGAAAGGAGGAGGAGAAAGGGTTTAATCACTATTTAGCTTTTCTTAGCAAATTAAAATATTAATTACAATACACATTATTTTATCTCTGCTTAAGCTATTTCTGAGTATTGGTGAATGAGAGCTCACTTTATATTGGAGTAATTTATTCTCAAACTATTCAGACTTTCAATTCCTTTTAAAAAATCATTGTGGCATGAAATGTTATCTTCTGAAAGCCAGGGAAATCTGTATCTTTTCCAATTCTTTGTCTTTTTTTTTTTTCCACATGCAATGCGGTAATCAACTAGACTTTTTGCCAGTTCATAGAATAATGGGGGGGGGGGGGGGGGAAGGATACTTTTCAAAAAAAATAAAATATATATATATATATATGTGGGTGTAAAATCTCTCCCTCTCAAAGTTGATGAAACACAGAAGAACAGTGGGATTAGAAAAGTGACTTGCACAATGAGCAAGGTAAGTACTGTTATGCATCCTTCTTCAGTGTTGTACGCAATTTTGAGTGTGTCCATGCCCCTTTCAATTTTTCACTGCTGTTATACTTCACTGGGAAGAAAATTTGGAGAAAGGGAACAAATGATTAAGTAATGTTTCTGCATCATATTGTGGCTTAGTAAAGATTTTAAAATTAAAATGTATTGTGGCATAAATTGGTATATTTCTATTAGCTGTAATGAAGCTATGTTGATATATAATAACTGCAGATATAGTTAATTCATCTCTTGAATTAGTTAGTGTCAGAATTATATGCAATGCTGTAAGAAGCACATAGCAGTATGCCAAGCAGATGTATTCCTACATTCATTGCTGGTATTGCTCTAGGTCACCAGACAATAGGTAGAAGCATATTTTCACTAAACAATGATCTGTGTCTTCTACTTTCTTCATAGTGTTTGCAAAGTTTGTGAATATTGCTGGAAAAACCAGAGCATGACTGGAAGCTATGAGAATGATTAGCCTCTATTAAGAGAGCACTATTAGTCATTGGATGTACATCTGGAGTCTGAACACTCAATATTATTTAAGAGAGATGTGGGCTGATCTAATTAAATCAAATTAACAAAATGAAACTTATGGATAAACAAGGGAAAAGACAATATGAATCTTGCCTTGAAAGTAAATCTGTGTTCTTTTTTGTTTTTAATAGTGAAGTTAGTAATTAAGGGGGGGAAGTGAAATTTGCCAGTGGCAACTCCCATTTCAATTCAGTTCTAGACCCGACCTCTTTTACCATTGTGATCTCTTCCTTTCACCTTAAAGAGCAAATACTATAAAAGCTCAGGGTATGTGTGCAGAAAGGGTTAGCCAATCCAAACAGTAATTTTAATTGTAGCCATGGGAAATTCAGCTTGGAAGACTTGTCATGAGGTCAAAGGATTGTCTTTTCTTAATTGCAAATACCTTGTACGGGCTTACTCCTAGACATTCTTACTGACCTATGTTATTGACAAGGTCTGACTTGCTGGTTCTTATTTATTTTGTATGGCACCTCTTCTCTTGCCCTGTTACAGAGTCTTGAGTCTTTTCTCGTTATCTTTATTGATGCTATTGTTCTTATCCTACAAATAAACTGAGAACACTACATTTTGAAGCCTAACTATAGGATAACTAGTTGAAGTGGAAACAATATGGCCATTTCTTATTCTTTCTATTTTATTTAAACACAAAAATACAGCAAAAATCTGTGAGCTCCTAGGCCTGTATTTATACTACCACAGCACAGGACCCAGCATACTGCAATACCATCCTTTGCTTGCAGCTTTCCACTAAGTCTAGATCCAGGGCATGAAGCTAGGTCTGTAGCCCAAGCAAGCAACTCATTAGATTGATGGACTGCTAAATGTTGTTCTGTTTTGGAGGCTTCAGGAGTTTTACCATCTGTAGTGCCGGCAAACTACTGTCAGAAATTGTTTTTCTTGGCATCTTCAAATGAATTTTTCTTATTGAATACAAATAAGAAATATTCAGAAGACTTTTGTCCTGACAGACCTTTTGGTTTAGTTTAGGTTTGCTGCAGAGCACAGCTAGTAACAGCAGTGTGATGTGGGCATTGCTTAAGCTATGCGTTTTCCCTTACTTGGACTGACACTTTCATTGTGCTTCAGCTGTTTAGAGAAGACCAGATGCTCTTTGAAAATGAGTGGAAAGCATCTTCAGTACATTTAGTTTCACAGGAAAATTATGGAAGTGATTTAAACACACATTACTTCTGCTGTTACCTTTATAATTCCCTCTTCCCCTAGGTTTCCTGAAGTTACTCGATCAAATTCCTAGCTGAACTAAGAAATAAAGTCTTTGAGAGTTCCTCAGCAAAATATCTATATTATCTGCATGAGGATGATGAATTGGTGGTTTTGTGTAGGATTATGTACATCTTGTGCACAGATGTTTGACCTTCCCTTTAGACATATGTTACTTATGTATTTAGTGAGGAATGGCATTGGCTTTCCAGTAAGAGGTTGGATCAGGCCCTTTGAAGACTTTGTTTATGCTTCTCCTTGGCAGAATCAATGCAAGCAAGTCAGTGATTGCTATTTGCCCCTTTACCTGTGTCAGCAGAATTCTGTACAAGCCAAGAGGAATCCAGGAATTAGAAGGCTTATGGGAGGTAAAGGGGAGATAAGTTAATAGGAACCATACTACTACAGCTGCTATATGTGTACCATTTTATTTGCTCTGTGATCTTTGCTTGCTGTATATGAGGCAGCACTTGACTGGAGAGTTTAGTCCTGAAATCGGGTTTAGCAACTGAGCTGCCACTGATTTAGTTGGGTTGGAAGCCAGAAGCAGATGTTTTTACAAATGTGAAATGCTGTATCTGTTGATTTTACAGCTTCTGTAGAGCTCTTAGTTTCTCTTACTTTCTAAGGTGTAGCCTTGTCTTCCTAAGGATCTTGGCTAGGTGCTGGAGGGTTAGCATGATCCAGAAGCAGTTGCAGGGCAGTGAGGCTTGGTTTCTCAGCTCCTGGTGAGCTGCAGTAAACACTGACCAAAGCAGTTAATGTGTACTGTCATTCAATACTTTGTTAGATTTTTCTGTGGTGTTTTTTATTTTCTTTTTCTTAAACTTGGTTCTGTCTATGTGGCTTCAAAAGTTGCTCTTTTTTCCCCCTGCTGTGGAGGGAAACATGCTGAAGATGAAGCAGCCTCATAGATTGACTGTGCAAGGTCAACCACAGTGAAGTCTAGCACTTTCCTCTAAAATACATGAGATAAGCACAGGACTTTCACTTGACTCTGCTTTTCTCTTTAGTTTTGGAAAAGCTCATATCTAGAACCTACTTGGAAGTAAGATCAGGAAATGCATGTCTCTTCAAGTCAGAGAGAAAGCAAGAGTATGCAGGCTTCCTACTGACATTAACTGAATGCAGTGTAACAATATATAGGGGGCACCAACACAATTCGTTAACTTGTTGTGGATGCGACAGTACAAACTTCAGGCTAAATCTCAAAGCTCGGTGTATCTAAGGGAAGTCTGTATTACAGTAGTTTCCTGTGTTACCATATTTTGAGTACTTCTGCTAGTTGCTTAATTTCTTTTTGCCCTAATAAGTCATCTGTGAATGAGAATTTAAGATGAGGGACTGAGAATGCTTCTTAAATTGATAGCTATCAGTAACTGTCTGTGAATGGACAAAACCCAACAGAGAAGCAAAAGGCAGTCAAGATCTGTCCCTCAGGATCTATTTCTATCCACTCAAAGATAACACATCTCTGTTAGTGAACTGAGAACTATTCTAAACTCATTGCTTACTTCACCTGGTGAATTGCTTACTTCTCATGGTGAATGGGCAGTTCTGGCAAACAATTCTTAAAATTATATTTGATAACAATGAATTTCTGAGGAGTACTGTGGAGTCTTGAAAGCAATTCTGCTCTTTGACTTTCCATAATCTATGAAAGAACTTGTGTTACAGTGTGATATGTTTAAAGATTACTAGGTTAGTGGTGGTATAAGAAACAGTACAGTGTTCACAGAGTGGTGCTTTGCTGAAGTAATTGTATTGATGACGAAATGTGTTCCTCATCGGAGTTTCCAAGCGTGTGTTCCAAGTGTGTAAGTGCACAATGGTATGACTATATAGCTTCTTACTATTATCTATTTAATTAACAAATAGTAGTTTAGTATATCCTTATATTGGGAACATCCTCCTTATTTTATAGTTCCCTTAATCACTTAAGTTTCTTTAAAGTTTGCAGCAGTAGAGGACCAATGGTGGATCTCTTTAAGTATGGAAAATTGAAAATCTTTCAGGGTGTGAATAGTTAAATTGGAGATGTTCAAGCAACCTTGACTTCAAAACAAAGCTGTGGTAGATGAGGGTGAGTAGTTTTTTCTTGCTAATGTAATTTCTCAAAGTTTTAATTTGTGTTTTCAGTGCTACCAACCATGGAAGCTTCTGTTTGAGGCAGGATCAAATTGGGAACTGTAATACTGAGCCAAACAACAGCTCAGTAGTGAAAGCAGTAGCCTTCACTCTGGAGACTATTGAACTGATGTCTTAAAGTGTAAAATTGCTCTTCTGAAACTGCTAATAAACCACCCTTTGTCTCCAAAGAGCAATTTTGTCTTGTATGCTATGCTGTACTTCTGCTTATATTAATTAGAACTGTCCTCATTTCTGATCTCTGCTGTTTTTTCCTCCTTTGCCTCTTTCATCACTCAGCAGCAAGCTTGTATTTTATGTGCAAAATAAATGTTAGTCCTGTGTAAACATCCTATATAAGGTTTATGTACAACTCAATTTCACTTAAATATGTTGAACCACAGGTGACTTGAAAGCTGTCTAGACTTATATTAGCTATCAGTGTGAGGTGAATGTTACCTGTTAAGCAATGCTGTATGGCCTGTTGTGGCTTAGAATTAATATTATGAAATGGATTCTCAGGCCATAGTGTTTCCTGCTGTAGCAGCTGCTGACAAGCTGATGTCATCTAAGTCATTTAGAAACCTGTGGGCTACTGAGAACTATCCTCTGCTGTTGGAGTAGATACATGTTGTTTTTCCTTGCCAAAAAAGAAAAGCCCATGAGTGATACATATATGTACCTGTGGCACAGGTACTTGTGATAATTCAGCAGGAGATAAGGAAACTAGAAATTTTTTATATGTTTCTGAAGATGTCTTTAAAACAAAAAAACAATTCTTATCAAGGAATGATTGCAGCATGAGTAGATGTATTCTATCAGAAGTGGAAGAGACCTGTTGAGAAATCTTCCCAAGGACTTCAATCTGGTATCCAAAAATTGGGTATTTTTTTAACCACCTGTAATGTTCAGGAAATAATTTTTATGTGGTTGCAGGCTTACCTGAAAAAATTTTTTAATTGCAGCTGACAGTGGGTTTAATTCTAGCTTACGGTACCTGTACAGTGGTAATCGGCCTTCTTGAACACGTGGTCAAATATAAATGCATGCTATGTCAAATACATCCAACCCATTAACTTACAATTGTTCTTGACATTTTGGGGTTAATAGAAATATGAACAAAAGAAACTTAATCGGTTCATTCGAGTTACTAAGTTTAGACAGAACTCTATACTAGGTTAAAATTGTCCGTGACTTTACTAGCTGTTATCTTTCAAATATTTTAGCTGTTGAGACATTCATTTTAAATTGGAAAAAAAAAATCATTCCTTTGTTTTATTTTCAATAACCTTGGTTAAAAAAAAAAAATAATTAGGTTTTCATCTTTCTTACCTTTTTGATGCTGTCTGCAATGAATGCCAAGTAATCAATAATCTTGACCTAGGATTTATTTTGCAGTCCTGGACTGACTTTAAAACTTGTCAGGTTGCATTTTTCCAGCTTTTGTTCTCATGCCATATAAAGCTAAAGTTATAGAATGGAAAGAGGGGAAGTAGGAATAACTACTGAAACTCTCAAGATACAAGCAAATTTAAGTTCATCTTCTCATTTCTAAATACAGTGTAAGGTGACAATAGCACTCCTTGCTAATCTTTCCCAATGGAACTTGCCCTTCGTGATGAAGAAGAGAGCCTATGCAAAACCCTGTGCTTCCAGGCTGTTCTCCTAGCAACAGGAGAAGCAATTGCCCTGCCATAATTTGCAGGCTTTAGACAGCAGGCATATAGGTCTTGCTATTGTCTTCCAAATACCTTATTTTTAAATAGGTGGTTGGAATAGAAAACTGTATCCTCAAATCTCCGCTTTTGTTGAGGAGGGCTCATCTGACACAATAACCCAGGTCAGAAGGGAAAAGTGGGTAATCTTAGGAAGTTGCAATCTGAAAAAAAGAGGAACTATATCTGTTTTCTTCCCCAGCTGCTGCTGAGCTCCAGAAGTACAGAAAACCACATCTGCAGAGGATTCATTTTCAGCCCTAAAACCTGGAGAAATAAAGTAAAGTTTACTACTGAACTAGAATGATATTTTTTTTTACCTGCCTGAAGTAAAGATGTAAGATTTGGATTTACTCTGAACCACTAATTCTCCATTTCTACCAGTGCTTCAAAGAGTTATCATTCATTTTCTACCACTTTTTACATCTCCCTTGCCTTTCTTTAAGTTTGCTCTTCTCTGTGCGTCTGACCTCTGGTAGGGATGGGGACGTTAAAAGATCCACTGATCTGTTGAGAGTAAAGACTAGGACTTCAAAAAAGATGTGTATTTACACATTGGGTTTACTTTTGTCACTGAAACTTGAATATGTTTTTAAAAATGGGGCAGGGTTTGTTCAAAGTATGGTAACTTTTCTTATGTCTTTAAGTATAATTTGTGGTTGAACAAAGATGAAGATTCCTAATTCACAGTATTTCCAATTTAAACTACAGTATTAATACAAACATTAAAGGAGTGTTATGATTATCTCCTTGCATGAGAGTATGGCAATGTATTTGAATATAAAATAGCAAAGGTTGTAATATCCCACTTTCTTCTGCTAAACCACTTCATACAGTTGTGCATTAACAGGAAAATGTTTGAGAGACGAGATGATTTAAGATGAGGTTAAATGAATTAAAGTCTTACAGATATTGTGAAAATTATGGGCTTCATATGTCTTACATTTTTTTAGTAATACCTCCAGATCAGCGGACTTGCATGTTCTTATCTTTGTATGTAATTCTGTTGTGATTGAAGTAAAATAGTGCGTGATACTCTAAGGATCATAGCCTCAACTAATAAATATGGAAACAGTGTAAACTTTCTGTTAAAGGAATTAGACATGTAACAGCAATTGCCCTGTCTCTTAGAATGTTCCCCTGAAATCCCATCTGAGATGCTCTCTGGGCAGATGTCTTTGCTCGCAGTATCTAAAGTAACACTAGATATCAATATTTAAGCACAGAATTGTTTTCACTGTTTATTGCTTGGATGCTTCGTGGAAAAAGAACTGTGCCCCATTGTCTTTGATCTGGAATATGCTGTGAGAAACTTGCCACCAGTTTTTCTTGTACAGTCCCTGGAACAATTCATACATGCACAAAGAAACAAAATACCTGTTAGTGAAAGTATTCTTCCTCATAGTTAGGGAAAAGTATTTTAGGAGAAAATCTTGAGGCAAATTTTACTGATACAAGCAATGTATTCTCACATATCTTAGTAACTTCTGTATTGAATTACTACATGCACATTAAATTCATCTTTATTCTTGGATTCTTGGATATTCTTTATGGATTAATATAGCAGAGTAACTCCAATTTTGAACCTCCACACAAGCCTGAAGAAGTATATACAAAAGTAGTTGGGTCATATCTTAATCCAAATGAACTGTATTTAGGTAATCATTTTAAACGCTCTACGAGGTTGATATTAGATAGCTGATTGACTAGTTTCCTAAATCTAAGCCAAAGTCTTCACAAGTGCTGCAATATCATAACAGGACTATAATTGTCCAATAGCTTTTCATTGCTCTAAATATTTTAAAGGCATTTAGGGTACTTAAAGACACTATTAAAAAGTACTCCTTTTCACTTTGACGTTCTCCTGGAAGCCAGTCAGAATTGTGTTTTGCTGCCTGTCTGAAGGTACTGAACCAGTTCGCTTTATGAAAAAGAGCAGTTCAACAACTTTTGTCATCACTGTTTTGTAGATGACAGTTTAGGACAGGACATGGATTGTAATTAGCATTATCAGGAGTATTCTTTAGACATGTGCATTTCAATTTTGCAATTCCTTTTACAGATTCAGTCTCAGAAGTGTAAATGATTTGTTTCACTTCAGCTTGACAACATCAGTATAACGAGTTTCTAGATGGCTCTATTTTAATGCCCAACTAAAATTTGGATTCACGAAAGTGAAAAGGAGGTTTTGCTGACTCTGATAGATGACTTTTATTAGAAAATTTGCAGTTCTTATATTAAAATATACCATATTGGCTCCAGTAAAGGCTCCACTAGCTTTTTGTTCTTCGTGCCACAGAAGTGAAATCTATTTTGAGTGTCCGTCAATAACATTATGTCTTTACACTTAGATCTCTCACTGGATGAATACTTGTACATATTTTTGTGAATCGTTAAAATTTTCACTCTCCTTCATCAACTGAGAGAAAGGAGGGAAATATACGGAAAGTGGAAGCAGGGTTGTGTATCCTGAGAGGAATACAGGACTGTTGTCTGTGTGTATAGAGATAGGATTAGGAAAGCTAAGGTGCAGATGGAGCTGAACTAGGCAGCAGATGTGAAAGATAACAAGAAGGGGTTTTACAGATACATGGGCAGGAAGAGACTGGCCAAGGAGTGTGTTCTCCCTCTGATGGTAGGTAATAGGGAACTGGCTTCTTCAGACATAGAAAAAACTGAGGTACTCAATGAGTGCTTTCCCTCAGTCTTCATGGGTGGTCAGGCTTCCCATGTCTGCCAGGACTGTGAGTCTCTAGGTGAGGGTATGTGGAGTGGTTTCTGTCCCGCTGTAATGGTGGAACAAGTCTGAGTCCTCCTCATGGAATTGAACACGTATCAGTCCATGGGGCCAGATGATATCCATCCTAGGATTCTGAAAGAGGTAGCTGATGTGGTTGCCGAGCTGCTCTCCATCATATTTGAAAAATCATGGCTGTTTGAAGTCCCAGGTGACTGGAAAAAGGGAAATGTTACTCCCATTTTTAAGAAAGGGAGAAAGGAAGACCTGGGGAACTACAAGCTACTGATCCTCACCTCTGTGCCTGGGAAGATCATGGAGCAGATCCTCCTAGAAGCTATGTTAAGACACATATGAGATAAAGAGGTGTTTTGAGACAGCCAGTGTGGCTTCACCAAGAGCAGATTGTGCCTGACCAATCTGGTGGCCTTCTATGATGGAGTAACAACTATGGTGGCTGAGGGAAGGGTGGTGGATGTTATCTACTTGAACTTCTACAAGGCCTTTGACATAGTTCCTCACCACATCCTTCTCTCTAAATTGGAGAGCTGTGGATTTGAAGGACGGACTGTTTGATGGATTAGGAATTGGCTGGCTGGATGCAGCCAAAGGGTTGTGATCAGTGTTTCTGTGTCAGGTCACAAGGAGGCCATTCACAAGCAGTGTCCTTCAGGGGTTGGTCTTGGGACTGGTGCTTCAACATCTTCATAATGACATAGATGATGGCATCGAGTGCACCCTCTGTAAGTTTGCAGATGACACCAAGCTGAACGGTGCAGTTGATACACTGGAGGGAAGGGAAGCCATCCAGAGGGAGCTGGACAGACTGGAGAAGTGGGCCCATGAAAACCTAATGAGATTCAATAAGACCAAGTGCAGGGTGCTGCACTTGAGTTGGGGCAATCCTAGGTATTTATATGAACGGGGGGAAGATCTCCTTGAGGGCCCTGCGGAGAAGAACTTGGGGTTCCTAGTAGATGAGAAGCTGGATATGAGCCAGCAGTGTGTGCTTGCAGCCCTGAAGGCTGTGTTCTAGGCTGCTTTTTTTTTTTTTTTTAAAAAAAAAAAAGGCGTGGCCAGCAGGGAGAGGGAGGTGATTGTCCCCCTCTTCTCAGCTCTTGTGAGGCCCCATCTGGAGTACTGCCTCCAGTACAGGAAGGATGTGGAGCTCTTGGAGCGGGCCTGATAGAGGGCCATTAAGATTATCAGAAGGCTGGAGCACCTCTCCTATGAGGAAAGGTTGAGAGAACTGGGCTTGATTAGCTTGGAGAAGAGAAGGCTCTGGGGAGGCCTCACTGTGGCCTTCCAGTACTTGAAGGGAGTATGTAAATAGGAGGGAGAACAGCTGTTATGAGGGTGGATAGTGATAGGACAAGGGGAAATGATTTTAAACTGAGATAAGGGAGGTTTAGGTTAAATATTAGGAGAAAGCTCTTCACAGAGGGTGGTGACGCACTGGAACAGGTTGCCCAAGGAGTTTGCAGATACCCCATCCCTGGAGGCATTCAAGGCCAGGCTGGATGTGGCTCTGGGCAGCCTGGTCTGGTGGTTGGCGCCCCTGCATGTGGCAGGGGGGTTGAAACTCAATGATCATTGTGATCCTTTTTAACCCGGGTCATTGTTTTTCTATAAACACAGTCTAATTTTCTTTCAACTTTTTGCTCTCATCCTCTTGCAGTTTTTGTTTCTCTTTTGTTATCCTGCTTTTTGCTCCTTTTTTGTTTTCCAGGGGGTCATGTTGTGTTCAGTGTCTTCATTTACCTTTCCTCATGTGATGTTGCAGTCACAATTACTGACCTAAAGGGGTGGGCTTGAGTGATTCTTATCCTTTCCTCAGCTTAATTTTTAACTATTCTGTTAAAAGAGTGGTGTCTGTTGATTTTGCTTTGTTTCCCCTGGATGAAGATGACCCATCCTAAGAAAAAGCAATGAGCCATGCTCTGTTACTCCGCACTCCAAAAGTCAGTGTATGAAAATGAATAAATTGATTCTCTGTCCTTCACTATGATTTGTATTATCTTGCTCTTTATTGAATTAAATGTGTTAATAAAGGACTTATGTAGCAGCTAAAAAGGAGCTGGCTGTCATTTATCAATTAATTACCCATGAAAACTGAAGTTACGTTGTAGTAGTAATTGTACCCATGGTGTCAGGCATATGCTATGTAAAAATGCAGTCACCTTGAAATAGTCTGGTCAAACTAGCTTGTAACACACAGAATGCTATTGAAAATATAGCTGGACTGGAATTTGTCCTGCAGTAATATATAGATGGCAGAATATTTTATTTTTGATTCTAGTTTAGGGTTGCAGGTGATGAGATAAATAGCTCAACCAATTTTAATTCTGAAATGAGGAATTTCTACCTTGCCAGATCTTATGCGTATGAAGTAAGTTTAATGCTTCTTTGGGAGTGAGGGGAAGGGTTTGGGGAGGACAGATGGTAGAAAACGAAGGTGTTCTATCAGTGCATCTTTTTTTAATCTGTATTGACTTCAACGGCTAATTTCTAAATGATATGATACTGCCTCCAGTGCTGTTCTTTTTTTTAAAACCAGGCTGATGCTTAGTCAGCTGCAGTCATTTTATTGGTAAGTGAGGAAAGGTTCTATGGGGCTGCTAAAGTTACAAGTGGCATTATATGCTTCAAGTCATTTGTGCTGCATTCGGTTGCTGCTGTAGGAGTTTAAAGAGAAAACAGTATGAAACAGGAGAATATTTCTGCCTTGTAATACCTTCCAGGTTCACTCTGGAACAAATAAAAGAACTGTAAATGAAAAAGCATATGGAAGTATGAAAATCTTATCTTGGTGGCTGTGTAATATGTGATGTTCCTGTTCTTTTACAGTACTCATCACTGAAAGTGTTCTTGAACCCCCACAGCACTAATGTTGTTTAGTCTTCTTGCAGCCTGTTTGCTGTTTTGGCCAAGTTAATGGCTTGATGAACTTTTCCTGTTATGATGACATGAACAGATACTAAAACAGTTTAGAATTTGTGGCTGAAGTGTCAGACAGTGAATGCAAATAATTGCATGTTATTGTTTGTGCTTATATTAGAATTTAGCTATGCTAATTATATTGTCAAAGTCTATTATCTTTTTCATTCCTACAGAGGAAGATGTAGTCACTTCCCAAGAAAGCTTACAGTTGACCCTTGTAGATGAGCTATAATGAGTGAGTAACAAATAGGAACAAAGAGAGGCTGAAAGAGCAGCAGCAGTGCGATAACCTGAAGCCTGCTCAAATCAAAACCAAAATGCTCATTAACTACAATTGTCTTTGGAGTCTGAAAGAACAAAAAAAAATTCTGAAGACCTTTCAATTCTTATATCTATCATCTTGTATACCCTTTCAGTAGACTTTGAGCAGAAAATAGAGGATTGTCTTGAGAAGGCAATTGAATTTTGGTGCTTTAGTGGTTATTCATCATGGTTAAATAAACAGTGCCTTAATATGAATGTAATTTTGTGAGTCGCATATTAGAATTTTCTTCAACTTTAACCTATAGCTTAAATGAAAAATAACATCCATCAAATTGCAAGAATTATGCACAGGCATTTATTTCAGTGTCAGAGATATTTGAATGCAGTTAGTATTTCAGTTGTGCCAATAAATAAACAATACATTTATTCTAGCTTTATTTTTGGAGCATTTTACACTTCAAGTGTATTATATGCTTCTGATCATACATTATGCACCATGTACTCTTTGTAATTATGGCAATCTGACTAGTTGTTAAGGTTGAAAAAGGTGACTGCCACTAGAAATCAGAAAAAGTGAATTAATTAATGCATTTTGTTATGTAAGAGCACTGTCAAAATTGCTATTCTATGTCAAGTTCAGAAATATGCTAAAATGCTGCTCTTTGAAAAAATGTATTCTTAATATTTCAGTTGCACTGACAGAGATTCACACACTTCAGGTTTCAAAGTCTTATATGTATCTCATGTCAAAAATCTCATCTGTAAATGATTCTACCTATGTGCAGTAGAACAAAATGAGGAGAAGTGAGGTCAGTGTATAGGTAATTATTGTAAAAAAAACATGAAATAAGAGACTATCACCTCCTTTTTTAACTGTCCTGTATCAGGGAGGTTCCCAGGTAGGGTAAATGTCACATTAAAACTTCCAGCTTGGGGTGCTGGCTGAAGAAAACTTCTCTGTAGAAGAAAGTGTTTATGATAAGGTTTTACGTCTAGTCCAGCTAGGGGGATTATGTGTAAAGCTTGGCTGTTTCCTTAGGTACTCAACACATCTAATAAATACCAGATTACATATGATATTTGATGTTATTGAATAGCATGTCTGCCCAGGGAGGTTTTGGATGCCCCCTCCCTGAAGGTGTTCAAGGCCAAGCTGGTTGAGGCTTTGAGTAATATGGGCTAGAAGGAGATGTCTCTGTTTGTAGTAGGGGGTTGGAGCTAAAATGACTTTAAAGGTCTCTTCCATCCCAAACCAGTCTATGTTCTACTTGTAAAGTCCATGCACTATAGAAATTCATGGTGTTTTGGCCTGTGGTTGACCTCTAGTCCTGTTTTAAGGCATGCTTCCAAACCAGGCCACCTTGTGTCATTTTGTGTTTAGGTTTAGTAGGGAAGGCACTGATGTTTGCTGGGAACCTGGTGTTGATCTGATTAGCTGCTGCTTTTTCAGGCTGAGGGATCCCTTGTTAAATCGTTTTTGGCTGATTCAAAGCATGGTAAAGGTGGTAAAAGGATAAATACCTTAGTTTTCCTGTTGTAACTCTGTAAGAAGCCTTCAGTTTGATGAAGGAAGTGTAAAACTGCTTTTTTCTTCTCTGGATACTGTTTTAAGAATACAGGTTTTAAATCCCTGCTGAGGGTGAGCATGGCTTGTCTGTTTCTCTGGCAGAGACAGAAGCACAAGCTCCTCAAAAACAAATGATGTGTCAATGGCCAACTGCAGAAAAGATAAAGGATTCCAAGCATTGTGAATATTGCAGTCAACTTATTTAATATCCTTTCATTCCAGTTTCTTTCATAACTTTAGTCTTTGCTAGTCAAAATATAAGTTGTTTAGTTGAATACTTTCACAGTAGTATGATACAATAGGTTCTGCCATATTCCAATATAGTCTGGCTTACCTGTATGTATTACTTGCCCTCTTCTTCTCCTTCTATAAAACAAGTCTTTTCCATTTCTCATTTAGATCATCATTGTCTTGTCTCCTTTCAGCTATAGTGCTGAATGAATGAACTCTCTGATTAAACAAGTGGAGAATCTGTGATGTAAACTAAATTTCAGATAAAAGAAGAGCAAAGAAAAAGCATCCTATTAAGGGCAAGCAATAACCAGGAAAAAAAAAAAAAAGGAAAAAAAAAAAAGAGGAAAAAATCGAGCAGAAAAAAAGTTCAAGGGTGATAATGAAAAGGATCGGAGCCCTTTTGGAGAGTAAATACTTTTAGACAGGTATTGATCTGATGGGGAAAAAGAGAGCATATGCTCTCCATTGTGAAATAGCACTTATGGGGGTGATGCACGCAGGAACAAGGTTACAAGTAGTGAAGAGAACCAAAGCATTTGTCCATGGCTGGGAAACACTTTGAAAAATGGAAGTCTTGTTTGTCTTTATTTTAAATGCCAGTACCCCAGACTAAGAGTCAACAGACTGAAATACAGGAGTGGTTCAGAAGAGTAATCGTGCTCACTGAAGTCAGCAAAAATTTTGCTATTAACTGGTTGTCAGGGCTTCACTATTGTAGTCTGCTGCTGATTGCAGAATTAAACACATCAACAAAAAATATGTGGAGAAATAGCTGCTTCTTTTTTCACTTTCTCCTACTGAAGACATTGCTATGGCCCAAAGTTGGGCTTGGAGTAAGGGGCACAGGTGATTTTTCTACCTGCCTGTCTAGTTGAACTAGATTACTGGGTCATTTCACTAAATGGAAGAAATTGAATATGCGTAAATACAAATGTTCTCTTATTGTTTAAGTGGAAGCTATGCACTAAATCTTATCATTCCCTATTTTTTTATTATTATTATTATTATTCCTTACCTGTTGAAAGGAAAGGGAAAAGCAGTGAGCATTAAACTTACTAGTGATGCTAGAAGTAGGAGAACTTGGGTGTAGAACAGCACTGGCTCTGCAACAAGGTAATAAAATAGAGGTGATGAGTAACAAAGAAGTATCAGGAAATGGTACCATGTAGCAAACATCACTGTGTTGCTGTTAACTGGTGCAGGTCTGGAATAATCCCTCAGACCTCAGTCAGGATATGCTGATTTTTGTATTGACGTAAATTGAGTCAAAATGTATTTGGGTGTAGTCTGCATGTCCTGAACCACCTTGGGTTGTAACAGAATGCCTGTGCATGCACTGCCTTGTACCTACGCTGAGAAGGTTGTGATAATCCTTCAGTATTTTAGCAAAAATATTCACTGAAAGCTGTATCAGTAGGGCACGGGTGTTTTTCTGTAATTCACAAAGCCAATCAGACATCTTCATAATATCTCACAAAATTAAATTTCATTCCTGACAGTGACTTTTTTTCCTCAACTGGATGCTTTCTATAAGTCTTGCTGGACTCACAGACATCAGTATACTGAGCACATTTGTGTAGCTCAATGGTAAAAACTTCTGAACTGTTGTTTGTCTGGAGCTACCTTTTTGGCATTAATTTACTTGTTTGATCTGGCTGAGCGTATAATCTACTTTGCTTTTTTGTGTGGCACAGAGCAGGCAGCAGCATGCTGATTCACCATTTCAGGGAGAGGTTCTGTACATCCTTTTTCCTGTTTTCCAGTTTTGGAGGATGACAAAATGCAAATACTTGATGTGAAGCAATACTTCCCCTTAGTTCTGTAAGTGTTATCAGGGGATAATATAATATTAAGCAGGTGAAAAGTTTATTCTTCACAAAGAAATGGTGCTGGTATTTCCATACGTGAATTCCCAGGCTGAAAGCAACTTCATACTATCCAAGGAGCACATAAGAAAATGAAGAGAAGTCAGTGTTTTCAGTGTTTGCTAGCAGATGCCTTCTTAACCTTGCTCACTGTCAGTATTGTGGACTCACGTGAGGCACGCTGGCTGGTATGCAAAATGCTTCAAAAGCAGCCTGTCTAGTTCTGCAGTGAAACATAAGAATATGGAGTGGGTAACTTTTCTCTGCAAAATGCTTAAAAAGTACTTAAATTTATTAAAAGGGCAATTTTGTCTGTATAATAAACTTGCAAGCTTCTAGAACCTGGTTGCAACTAGTTGCTGGGAGACTCCCTTCCAAAGGCTGAGGCTTGTAAACTAGTGTGTAAAGGATCAAACCACACAAGACTAGTGGTTTCTGAATGATTCTCCAGGCCTTGTATAATTTTTCTGCTCCTTAGAAATGTAATTTGCTTCTGTTTCCTGATAAATGCAAATCAAATATTAACTGCTTATGTCTTAATCTAGTCATCATATTGGGGACTGGAAAGAAAAAGGGGAATTGTTTGTGTTTTATCAGGGCAACCAAGAGCTTTTCTGTGCATATGTTTAACAAATTAATCAGCCTACTTTAGCACACAATTGCTTAGATCAATAATTATTCAAGAAACAATACTGCCTTGGGAAAATCTATAGCAATAAAAAAGAAATCTAGATAGATTGAATAACCTTTTTAGGCAGATATTTATCTCCAAATA
Source organism: Tetrao urogallus (assembly GCF_951394365.1). Classification (NCBI taxonomy): domain Eukaryota; kingdom Metazoa; phylum Chordata; class Aves; order Galliformes; family Phasianidae; genus Tetrao; species Tetrao urogallus. The sequence continues at coordinate 12,664,631 of NC_136818.1, read as the reverse complement.
GAGGGTTTTTTTCCATTTCTTTTTTTTTTATTTCTATTCTTTAGAAAATGCATTTCTGAATAATATATAAAAAATAATCAGATTGTTAGGGTTGAGTCTAGAGTTCAGGGTGGCAGTGAAATAAAGCATTAATGGACAGTATTCTCACATGTATAGCTGGGAAGATTGTTAGGTTTTAAATATAAAGTCAAAGTGGCAATATGAGCTGAATCTATGCATCTGTACTCTAGTGAAAACTGTTGCCATTACTAGTATGAGCAGATAGCAGGTTCTAATTAAAGTTGCAAGCCAGAGGGAATAGACATTAAGAAAGAAAAGAATAATTCTCTGAATAAATTGCACTTGATTTACTAGTTCGCAAAAAAGGTCTGAAAATTAGTACCTGAAATTACTTTAAATACAACATCTATCAAACCACAGAACAATAATCAAGTCAGCCTAATTAGAGCACTTATAGTTATAAGCAGCATGTAGCATGTTTCTGTCTTGATGTGGGGAGACCAAGCAATCCCTTAAGTGCCAGTTAATCTCCAACAAACTTTTGCTGAGACTTTGGTGAACCCCCTGCACCAATACCCACTTCTTTCAAGTGTTGGACTGCCTGGGGTGTAACTGCTGTAGTCTTTCTGTAGCCACGTGAAAAGCAGTCTCTGCACACACCATGAGTTGGATCATGAAAGCTCCTGAGTAAATAATGTAGTGCTTGGTAGGACAAGTTTGGCTCATAAATGAGTATTAATCTTCCTTATAGATATCACAGTTACACTGATTTCTTTCTTAAGAGTGCTGGCCTAATGAATAAATATAACTGGTGAGCATTGGGTGGACATATAGGTTTGTATAGGTGATATTCCTTTAGGTGAGATTCCTTTATCAATGCTAGGGTTGTCAATCACTGGTTCTCCTGGATGGATGTCAATGCCTTGCTTGTGCTGGTGGGCCTTGGCAGGGAGAGGGTGCTCTTAGTGCTGGGTGGTGCATGGAAAGGCTGTGCCGAAGCAAATGCTTAACTGGATTTCTTTTACTAAATGCGCTGTTTTCTTCATTTTCATTGGTTTTGTGAGTGGTGGAATTTTGGTTACTGAAAGAATTTGTTTTGAATCAATCCAGCTTTGAAAGTCTGCTTCGAAAATGTCAAGACATGCTTAGAGTGATAAATTTCTCAACTGTTGGGGATCTGGCAATAACTGTGAAATGAAGTATTTAGGATGTTAACGTGAACTAATAACTCTAAAGTGTTATAAATTTTTTTGCTAAACTGAAATACTTTGAACTGCCCAGATAGATGGACGCAGATGAGATTTTTCTGTCCTAGCTGGTGGGGAGTGTGGTTAGCTGCGTTGGAAGTAAGAGCAAAATTAATCCTGTACCTTGTTTGGTAACTCCTTTATTTTCTTCCCCATCTCTGTGTATTCTTCTTTCCCTCTTGGATTTTGTGAAACATGGCTGGCTCTGCAGGCAGCTTTTAATATGCTTGGAAACCTCTATTGGTCTCCAAGTTGGCACATGTTTGTGCTTTGTCATGGAGCTGTCTCCCTGTAACCAGCAATTTCAGCTACTGTGAAGCTCTCCTCAGAATTTCAGCAGGTGGGCTGCATGCCCATCTCAGACAGCAGTATGACTGTAACAGGTCAGGAAGAAGTAGGTCACTATGAGTAGCTTGGCAGTAGTGCGCTGAGGGGCCATGCACTCTGGACAGCCCAGCTGTGGCTCAGTTTTTCAGCTAGAAGCTCTGTGGAGGCTGTGGAACCTGTGAGCTCTGCTGGGCCCTGAGCTGCTGTGAAGCCTGGCCCAGCTTTGGCATTTCATTGCTGGCACCCACAGTCTCTGTGGGCTGTGTGCACTCAGGACAGTAACTTCAGCAGATGGAGAGAAGGGAGTCTCTTTTTTTAACCCAATGCATGGATTATGGCAAATGGAGACCTCCCTGTCACACGTAAGAAGGGTAGTGACTGTGCTCACTGTCTCGCTTTCACCATAACCATGTGGCTGCATGTACAGAGCAGCAGGAATTAGGAAAACAAAATGCAAGGTTAAAATTACTTCTGCCCCTGAAGTGACATCTGTTGTGCCTGTGAGTTATATACCTTGGAATTTCACTGCCTAAGTTCCATCTGAATTTCACTTTGAACAGGCAAGTGCTTTTTGCTCAGACGTCACTGCCCTCCTTACGTGTGACAGGGAGGTCTCCATATGCCATAATACATACATAGGGTTAAAAAAAAGCATGTGGTTTAGAAGAAGCAGTGCTGAAAGAGATGAATATAGTCAGGGCAAGAAAATGGTGCCTCTCTAATACACTGAAGTTAAGCCAGTCATATGGCTGATGTAATTTATTTGGATTTTAAAAGGAAAAATTCTTGTGAAAACATGCCTACCAAGAGGCTACTAAAGCAGAACAGAGTTTGGGAAGTTAAAGTAGTTGTGTGTTAAAAATTAAGGGGTTGAGCAGGATTAAATGGTCAGGTTTTCTTTATCAATGGCAATAGGCTAATGATATAATACCCCAACACTCTGTATTAAAACTTGTGCTATCTGAAGAGGGGGATGAGCATGCTATCTGAGAGGTGGCAACATTTTCTTTTAACAGAGAATTACTTCAGTTAATCAGAGCTAGGGATGATTGGGAATGACCTGAGTTAACAAAGTGAATAAATGGGCCATGTGAAGCAGATGAAATGCAATGCTGATAAAGTTGGACACAGTTTTGAAGGAATAATTGAAGTATCTTGTAAGCTTTCCTGGATTTTACATTAACTGTAACTATTTATGTTGTTACTTGCCATGATCAGCTTAGTAGGAAAAAATGTGTTGTGAATAGATAGTAAGAAAATATCATGTGGGATGAGGAGTGGGGAAGTTGAGAAGGACAGAATAGAAAATACAATTCCACCCATAAATCAACAAAAACAACCCAAGAATAATTTTGTGCTTGTCTTCTCTCTTACAGCATTCTTGAAATGAGTATTTCTGGCAACTAAATGATTTTAAAACAGAAGGAGTTTGAAAATAAGAACTTGTTTAGAAAGGAGTTGAGTAGTAGGAGATAGTGTAGAAATACTTAATGAGTACTAGGAAGAATGCAAGCTAAGCAACTTCTATTTATCCCACTAATGCAGGAAAAAAAGCAAACTGGGCTATTCAAAGTGAGTGAAAATGAATTATTTTCATGAAAACCTTGTTAACCTTTGAAACTCTTCTAAGCAATCTGGAGGCTGAAAACTCAGCATTAAGCTATTTAAAAACTATTCTTATTCTACAAGGCTAGAATGGCTTTCTTAGAGAATGTTTCTTATCAGTTTACTTCTCCTTCTTAAAAATAAAATAATGCGTGCAGATACTATATAGGTTGATGTGAACAGACCTTTTAATGTACCTATGTGTTCCTGTGCTCAGCTTTGCTGCCTAAGCTTCAGACTGGCTTGCAGTGCAGCAATTCCATTGTACTAGGTCCCCTACTCAAAGATGCAGAGGTGATATGCAACAACAACAAAAAAGGTTAAAAATTAGATCAAATTTGCTTTGGAAGGATTCTCTTGATTAAAACTACTTATTCTGAATGTTATTTCTGCCACTGTGACTTCCTCAGTCTGGGATTTCATGCTGGTCTGTTACATGGAATGGTGCTTTAAATTTCCTTGCTGCTGAGCTGAGGCTTGTGTGGTTGTCTGCAGCACTGCTACCCACTCTGTCTGCATCTTGGTGTGATCTGTTTCACATGCCAGGAATGTTGATGGGGTGCAGTTGAGATGAATGATGACATAATACAGTAAGAAGAGATATTAATGCTCTTAGGCATGAATTAATGAAATACCATTGAGAATTTATCCTGCATGAATAAAGGGATTTGGAAGTTGTCATTCTAAAAATCACATGAAGTATTTTACTGAAGGAAAAAAAAAAAGCTTTCTTGAAATGGACAGGGTTCTAATGAACACTTACTCTAGATTTTTTGCCAGGGCTGGATGACCAAGCTGGATCCGTTAATTGAATTCCTACTGGTTATATATGTGAGGCACAAATCTCTTGCATCCAGGGCTGTGCTAACTTCAGTACGGAGCTGGATTCCAACCTCTAGTGTAGTTCTGGGGTAGAGACTCAGCATGCCAGGCAGCCATGAATATGACCCTTGCAGCAACCCCCTTGCTTCCTGGAATGGTAGCAATGCCCTTCATAAATGTGGAGGTCAATTGTCACCAACTATTTGAAAAAAATCTAAAGTATGTTTCACTGTGAGCTCCCTCTTTGAAGGGCTGAAGTGTTTTGTAGGGCTACAGCAGAGCTGAAACTGAAGAACTGCTGATGTCTCCCAGTGCTTCTCACTCTCAATCATCCCTTAGAATGTGTGAGCTGAAACTCCTGTGAAGGTGTGTGTGTGTGTATATATAGCTGTCTGCCTGTAGCAACTCTTGATTTTAAAAAGCTACATTCAGAGAGAACTTTATCCTAAATTGTCACATAATCAATTATGGAAGACAAGCTTTGTTAGTTTTGAGGCAAAATTGGGTAACAGTATACAGGGAACAGTTATTTTTGTTATTCTGTTAATGTCTGTTCAGTTCAGAAAGAAAAATTCCTTAAAAATTAGGACATAAAATGACACATATTTTATCCATAACTTCCGTCAATTTGAAACACCTTTTATTGTCTATGTAAGTGAATGTATGTAAACTTTATTAGTAATTTCATTTCCAATTTAAAAGAAGCAAAGGTGGATTGTAGAGTTCACAGATATAGGTTAATTCTAACTATAAAGGTATTACCAGTGTTGCATTTCTTCATGTTATGGTTCACTTATGTAGAATTGAGATGTATTTTATATTAAACAATGCATAGCACCATTATACAACAGTTCACTAAATGCACATCCCATTTAATCTTTTGCTGGAATATAACTGGACTGAAGTTACAAGGAAGAATTGGATGGAGCCAGTAGGGTTAACACTGATACTAACAGGAGATTACTAGCCATAAGAAAATTACAGCTCTTCTGAAAGACAGTGCCTAAAATAGCAGCATATCCTTGGCACCATCGTAGGAACTGGTTAACTGGTGACCCTGGACAAACACTTGTTTCCATTAATTCTGCTGTCATTATTTTGCTATTCTTGAACTCTTCCTCTCAATTCTTCTGTCCTTCTGATCCCAAGACAAGATGGCAGGAACGTGAGAGAGAACACAAAGAAATTACAATAAGCTGTCAGCTATATAATTATATTGTAATCTACTACACTGAGAAGTTACACCAACAGAAATTTGGCAAGCTATTGACTGCTAGCTGCTAGCTAAACACAGGACATTTCACTATCAAAAAATAAAAAGGAAAAAAAAAAAAAACCAGGCTTGCTAGAAAGCAACATCTATACTACAAAGAAGCTAACAAAAGAATTCCGGTGTGATACTTAGGTTCAGCTGGTTCATCTTAGGTTCATCAGCTCAATTTTCTTTTATTTTATGAATACTTGTTACATTTGCAATTGGTTATATTTTTAATATCACAATGCTACAAACCTTCCAGCATATAGTTTCACCACTGCTAGTTAGACAATGTGACACAAAGGAGTACTCGCTTGAATTAGGGTGGAATATTCTGCTGAAAGCTGGTGATGTTACTAGGTCATGTACTGTAATTACTTGAGCACCATGGGTTTAAATCCCTAAGACGTGATTTCCTAGGTAGAAGGCAGCAGGTATGTTTTTAAGTTGCCAGGCAGACCAAGGGAATCATTTTGCTCCAAAGTGTCTGCTGGTATACCCTGAATCAGAACAAACCCTTACTTCACAGAGACTTCAGATTTTTTTTAAAGCATCTCTATTAAACAGAAGTAAACAGTTTCTGATTAAATTTTAAATGACTTTGACATGAAGATAGTAACTTCTAAGTATTAAGGAACTTACTGGCAAGAGTTACCAGTAGGATACAATAAAGATGCCTTTGTCTTCAGCGATAACTGCTACAGTCACAGGCCTGATTACAGATATACTGAGGTTATCTGAGCTATGAGGTTACCTTTACCCAGGTATTTTTTATAGAGTTAGATCTGTCTCAATACCAGGAATTCCTGCCCCCAGAATTTTTTTGAAATCCAAACTTTTTCAAAATGCACCTATGCAAAACTATTGTGCATCAATATATATTCCTAATGGAGCTTTATATATACGAGCAGTTTAGAAGCAACTTAGAATTTATAAGGCTTTCAAATGAATTTTTGCTGTTGTCATGCCTGTATTCAGTCACACTGGCCACGCATGAAACAGTGGCCTCTGTGATAATGAAGGAAAGCATTTTCGGAAGCTGTAACAAATGAAGTCCTTGGCATGATCTGTGAGAAGCCCTGGTGTTAGAGGGACAGAAAGAGGCTTGGGAACCAAGGAAACAAAGATTTCAGACTTCCAATTTTGCCACTTATTTGTAGATAACATCTTGGGCTGCCTTCTGCAGTTTTCCTGTCTGATAGAAATGAGGGCAGTCATGCTCATTTATCTAATTCAAAACGGTGATGGATTGATTATTTGTATAGCACTCTGAGTACTACCCAAATGCTGCTTACGTTTTCCCTGCTACAAGAATATATCTTCATCACTAATAATTACTGCTAATTACTGTTGCTGAGACTATGATAGTGGTATTTTATTTCAATACATATGCCTACTTAAGAACTGTGTAAATATATGAAATTACAGTACTTTTTCCCAATGACCCTGCTATGTCTGAATTTGATCCTATTTAATTGTGACTAAGGTAATGAATAGTAAAGATGAACTCTTCTGTAGCACTACACAGACAGTTTCTATTGTATTCTCAACACTTAAATCATAAAATGTAAAGAAGCCATTCTAAGCAGGATACAGCTGGGTCAAAGGACTTGCTGATGCCAATTATGCTTTGTACATAATAATGCACATTTTACCTATTTGGAAAAAAATTCACATTTATTTACTGTCAAACAGGTGTTAAACTTTACACTGGATATTAGTGATGGGCTCATTATTAACAAGTTTACACAAAGGGATGAAAAAAGCAGAATTTAGTTGAAACAATTTACATTTCATTAGATTTTTATCATAAAATAAATTAATTACTAAATATAGACAGAAGGAATATGGAAGAGTAATAGTTATGTTTTATTTATTTTTTAAAGGACAGGCACCTTTTATTCACGAGAAAGTTTGTGAGAAGTGTCCAGTGTCCCCTTTGCCCCTTACCACCCAACCCTGGTTAAGAATGAACAGGGAACTGAGTTACAATCTTTGTTACCTATACCAAATTTGTGCAAGGCTTGGCATAATTGGCTTCTAAAACAATTTTCTCCCCAAATTATGTTTTTGGCAATAAAAATTAAAAAAGAAAAGAATAAAACCTAACTTGTCAAAGCAGAACACTGTTTACAGTGAAAAATAAGTGAAAAACGGGCATTTTAAACATACTACTGTACTATGAACAGAGTGTAAGAAAAACAGCTTATAACATATGTGCAACCAAGAGCGATTCACAATATTTTCTTCAAACTCTTAAAATTATTTTTAATGACAATTATATTTCAGTTGGACACAAATGTATTTATTTTACCCTAGCAATAGAACAAAATATAATTTCTTTAGCCATTTTTTATCATGAGAACGGTTCATTGTACAGTTGAGGAAATATATGAAATAAGGCCTGTGGCTTGATTGCTAGTGGTTAGACATGTATTCAATCTTTGCCTTAATGGAAAAGATTTGCAGTGAACTGCAAACTGATGCAGAACATCTCTCCTGCTTTTGCAAGTCTTGTCAGGAATAGTAAGGTACAGTAAATTTGTCCCACAGGATTTTAGAGCCTACCCCTTGTATATAATACAATGTAGGCCTAGGAAAAAAAAAATGGTGCAGCCATATTTACAAATTTAGTTCACAAACTGCTGCAGTAAAATGGCTGGAAAGTGTTTTATTTCTTTTTTCACAATTTTGTTAAATTCAGCAGCAGAAGATATCTTAAAATACCTTGTTGGTATTTTCTTTGTAACAAATAATTCATTTTAGTATACTCTGTGTATATACAAAGTTTTTGTTTTATAAAAATTCACAGAACTGCGAGGTCCAGTCATCCCCATTACAGAGGAGAACCACAGGTCAACAGAATTGTCTCTTCAAGCAGATACGTGGGAGCCTGCATGGGGCCAATTAAGTCTTTTTAATACTTGTACATGGCCTTTAATATTTCTTTGCTACACTATTAAAGGCTTGTCACTAGTTGCATTTGTCCTTCTCTAACATCTCCTTCTGGAATACATCCTTCCTTGTTAATGGGAATTATATAGCCGTCGCTATTACCCCTGCTGATTTGATAGTACATCTGAAGCTGATGGCCAGCTCCTAGATTTGGCATGCTCTTGTAGTAAACGTCCTCGTTTTCACTTCTCCTGGAAGGAGAGAGATCTTCTTCAACATCGGGGCTGCTCTCTGGGTACGGAGAGTCTCTGAGGTTGGGCATACTTGTGTAAAGAGAGTCTCTGTTGGGGGACTGGAGGTGGTCGTCAGCCTCGGCTGTCAGCTGTGAGACATAGCTGTCAGTTCCCTCGGTCTTCACTTTCTTCTGGGGCTGGTACAGAAGGGAGTGAGTCCGCTGAGGAATAAGTGGGGCCTCGAGCTCTTTGTGGTGCAGCTCCAGCCCAGGGGTGTCGCTGTGCATCAAAGATGAGGCGTCTGCCACGATGGCGTCATCTTCGCTGCTACTCCCACCGATCACAGCCTTGGCTGGCAGTGTGCGCTCCAGGTTGTGGTTCTTGCTGTTGCCCCGCAGGTTGTTGTGCACTAATTCTGAAATGATCATTTTCTCAAAAGCAGTATCATTCAGGCTTAGTCCACAGTCTACAACTTGCACACTGTCGTTATAGTCACCATTGCGCAAAGAGTAGCTGTTGTTGAAATTACCATTTAGCGGTAGAGTATCCATGGCACTTGTATCCCTGGCATTGTTCAGTGAATGTCCTGAAACAGAAAAGGACGGTTCTGGTTATTGCCTGATATGCTTAACACTTTTTTTTTTTTAAAACAAAATTCTTTAATGTAGTTCAGGACAAAGTTGTACTTGAAAGTAGGACTTGAGAAAAGTTAGGTTATTGAACATTCCCAAATGTAAACAGTTGCACGCCTTATAGGAAAGATGCCTTTATACAATAGTAACATGCATTTCCTGTGGGGAATAGTGGCATTTTAATTTCTTAATTTAATGTCATTTCTGTGACTCTTCCACAAGGAACTGTTCACTCCATGCCCTTGCATATGTAATGCAAAGCAATTTGTTTGGAAACATCTATGTTTTGAAGTACGTCACCATGATTTAGAAGAAAGAAAATTAACAGAATTTGTCCTAAACAACACTAAATTAAAAAGGAATTAGATCACAGACATAACTGAAGGTAAATGTACAACATAAACCCACATAACTGGCAAGCAACTACTTTAACACGTTTCTAACATTTTTCCCTTTTTTTTTTTTTTTTTTTGAGATGAGGTAAAGAAAAGAATGAAAAAAAATGGATAAATACAAAGAATTTATGTTAAACAAGGACAGCCATCTTTCACACTACAGGGACCAGGGCCCACAAGCACCATCCAACAACACGATAGACAGCAGGTGGAATGACTCACTTTGGACAACTCACATCATGTCTGTCTGCTCAGGCTATCTGGCCTAAGAGTAGCTGATATATAAAAGAAAGTAAAATGATTTATTGTAACATGATGAAGAATTACTGAGCTTCTCAGCAACTTAGTCAGAGCAAGGGTTCAGCAAATTAGATTACTAAGCAATAACAGCTTTTCTTTTCCCACTTAATGTAATTTTTTTGTACTAATTCTGTCTGCCAACAATGGCCCCAGGCTTCTAAAGGTCAAAGTTTGCCTGCAGTCTGCATCAGTCACAGTGACAGCGCTGAATGAACTGGAATAGTTAATTAAGAGTTAGGCCCACAGTTACCATGGGCATGGAAGTCAAATGTGGAAATGTTAGAAATTTCTGTAAGTATGTGTCACAGAAATTAAACCAAAGAATAAATATTAGTTGTGGAATGGGAAGAGGAAATCAGCCATGGCTGATATCTCGTAGCTGCTGGACAAATGACAGATTGGGTAAGTCTGCTAAGAAACATGAAATAAGTTTAGGGGGAGAAAATGAAGTCTTATGATGATTAAGGTCTTTGATTTTGACTTTTTGTTTTTGGTAGTAGTAAGGGGGGATAACACAATAAAGAAAAGGATTTCCTACAGACACAAAGACATGTAAACTATGACAGCACAGTGCTTCTCAAGCAAAGGAAAAGAAAAAACTTTGAAAGAAAATAAACAGTCTGAATCATGGAAAGTTGGATGGTTAGAGCATTCCTAGTAAATCACTTTATCTACAGAAGAAAGAATGGAGTGACTACTGAAATGAGACTGACCACTGTGAGGCTGCTGCATTATATGCAAGGCTTGGAGGAGTATAAGAAAAAAGTTGTTTTGGAGAAGATTGTACATTTTTTGGTTTTGTTGTTGTTTGTTTGTTTTTTTCATAATTAAAGCTGCAGCTTATCCTAGAAAATTCAATCTTCTCTGGAAAATACTGTTTTCAATTAAAAAGTAATTGCATTTTCTCATGAAAGAGTTTTGTCTTCAACTTTAGAAAGCAGAGTAATAATTTCCGAATAAATTTGAAGTAATTTGCAAATCATTTTGTAACTCTGTTACTGTTAGCTCCTCTTCATGTATACTGATTTAAACAGAGATGAGGGTTGTTTGAAAGGTCTCCTTAAGCTTTGATTAAACAACTTTGTAGTTTTGCAATTTCATATATGTTCTAAGGCTTTTTCTTGCAATGGATTTTAGCTGTGCAGAACATATGGCATTTATAAAAGTAGACAACACATGGACCACATGCTGGCATTCATTTCCCTCATGAAAGTGATTTAATTCTATAATTTTAATTCTCCTTTCTTTTGCTAAGCAGATACCAAAATGTATCTGATAATCCAAAATGAGTTTTCTATGATATACTGCAGAGTTAAGCATACTAAAATATATTTAAATTGGTTTGATGAGGCAAATTTTGTTGCCCATGATCAGGTAATTATTTGAAATCTTTCCATAGCCTGTAGCAAGATTACTGTGGGAATGTAAAAATATAAGTAAATTGTTAAGCGTTTCTGCTTGACACTGCTTTGGTTTTGAACAGCAAATTATTTCAGCATTGTATAACTTCCGTTACCAATGGGGTTTGCTACAGACCTCATGTTGTTTTCCAAAAAGCAGTATGCAAGTACTTTTTGAATGTGGAAACATTTCATTTGCAAATTGTGAACCACTTGCCCGCTGAGTCTACTTCATGACCGCTAGTTATGTTTTAATTGTGCCCATTAAAAATCATGCTGAAAAAATTTACATTTGATAGGCAAAGTTAAGTTTTACTCCCATACTTGTCTCTCTGTAGGTTGCTAGAGGAAAGCATAAGGAAAGTAAGAAAACAAGAGAATGAAAATAGAAACTACAGTTCAGTTAAAAAGGAAACTTGAAATAAAATCTGGAAACATGAACTCTTTATCAAAGATTTATTGTTCCAGTAATACTAAAGTGATCTTAATGACTCGTCTAACAGAAACTGCTAGATATTTACTGATGAACTGCACTGTAGTTAAAAAAAGCAACTAGAGGATGTAACAACAAAATGTTAGGTAAGTGATGACACCCTTTATGCTGACAGAACTAAACTGTTCTAACTGTTAATCTCATGATTTTCTTAAAGGAAATGATCTACCATAAAGCTGCACTATACTATAGATCTGTTTGACGCTGGATACAATTTTCTGTGTTGCGGTATCCAAAGGTGTCAAGATGCCTTGCATTGCTTTAGTACCTAATCCGTTCCATGAGCAGGTTTTTCTCAGCAAGCTTTAGAGTCAACCTTACATTGCATAGACATGATACCTCTAAGTGATATATATCTTGAAGATGGACTCTCGGACCATGTGGTGTCAGTCCTGTAATAGTATATTAAGATTTATGCCACCTGTGTTAAAAACATGGATAATTATTGGTAAATACTGTTACGGCAAAGGCATTACTATAATATAGTGCAGTTTTACAAGCTGACATTGGTAATACTGCATTTCTCAAACTGACAGAAATTTTGAATGTATGGCTAAGGTATTGCAACTTGAGTTTCTACCTAGGGAAAAGAAGGGATTTGGAGCAAGCCAAGAAAAGCGGTTTTATTCAGGAAGTATAAGCACACCTGGTGAGTTAAACACAGGAGCTGAAGGGGCATTACATACAACAGTTTCAGCGAGCAATGTGTTATAGGGGTTGTTAGTGCCGTGTGGTCGAAGAAGAGGGTTTGTTAGTAGGTAATTGCCAGTCATTCCTGAAGCAAAAGAAACAGAAAAAAATGTCAGTTCTTTAATTTTATTCTGACAGTTTCAATAAAGAATATTTTTATTAATCATGAATCATGTAGAACCTGTCAAATGTAATTCAGTTGAAAATTTCTGAGTGTATCTGAGCTATATGTTTGAAACGGGAGTAGGAAAATACAGTTAGATTCCAGTAATTCACAGGTGCTGTCCAAATCCCCAAAGTAAACATCTGGTGAGAGTGACATTTACTAATGTACACAAAATCGGTGTTCATAAGAATAGCAATTAAATGGGTAGAGATCAAGGTACTACATAAAGCTACTGCAACTTTTAAAATGGTATCACAGAATGTTTCTGTCCAGAATGGAGGGAACTGAGTTTCTTAAATTTAAAGGTATTGAAAAATCTCTTATGACGGGATCAGAGCTGTTATTCACTTTATGACAAACACACGGAGAGTGGAAGGGAATCGTGTTTTCAAACACAGAGTAGATGACAAACTGCAAGCATATCTTAGTATACGCAAAAGTATGCATGCTGAGGGGAAAGCAAAATATTTGCTCTAAGAAATCAGAGCATTCACATTTTCTCCCGGGACATTCATGCTACAAATTTATCTGCCAGGTTTTAAAAAAGAATTTCTTGAATGACAAATTTTATTTAAACAATCAGTTCACAAACAATGTAATGCGAAGCATGATACTACAGGAATGAACGGACCTTTTAAAACTCAGTTTAAATGTTAGTGCAACATCATTTAAAGAATTCAGAAGAATTAGAAAAAAAAAAAAAGCATCTTTTGAGATCTAAAAAGGCAGTTAATCTCTGACTTCTAGATACTGAAAGAAAAGCTGTCTGGAAAAGTGACGAAGAAAACTTACTTTAAACAATGAAGTTAAATTTCTACTTCCTTTTCTGTTGCACTGCACAGCAACAAATCAGAATGGAAATAATAATCCAGCTATATCTATATACTGTATTTCTATTTGGCGATGGAAAAAGTAATATTATATTCTATATTAATGCTTGGTACTGTACAGAAGCAGAAAAATCTAAGATGCAGAGATCTAGGGCCTGATAATGATAGTTTGTGTCAGTGAACAACTACAAAACAGTTCACTGTAGCTTTTTTCAGTGGTAATCTAATTCCTACAAGAAATACTAACTGAAATACTTCTTGTTGTGTACCATGTTTAATATCGTTATTTGAATTACAATCTCAAATTATTTATAGTATGCAAAATTTGTTATCCAATCCAAAGTATTTCTTTTACTTTAAGGTGCTGATTTTTATTTTAAAGAAAACACTAATTACTAGATAATCACTAAACTTTTATTACAGGTATTTACCCCTGAGATAGCAGAATTATTGTAATTGAATAACAACAGCATCAATTAATTTTTTTTAGCCATCGTGGAGCATCTCAAGTGATGAGACTGGAGCTCCACAGCAGGGAAAAGCCTCCAAGATCTGTGCTCAGCTCTGAACCACTTGAAGTTGTAGCATGGGCAAAGTCTACCTCCTATGGTAAAATCCCAGACTTTTATATTTATATCATATTTGTGGGCTTTTAAGAAATGAAATAAGAAATAGATTTTCTACTTAGGATATATATATATATATATATTTTAATTTTGCCAGAAGAACATAAAGATTCAGGAGAGAACAATAAGACACACAAGTTGTCTTAGATATTTCGGTAAGCCAGTAGGATCATGCTTTTTGAAATCTTGTCTTTTGCCAAATACTACGCTTTTTACTTCCAAAGCAAACATGAGTTAAGTACAGGTCTCCACCACCAAATCTTGAAAAAAGCACAAGGGAGAAAATTTGCCATTTGTGGTTCACAAGGGTTTTACAGTAGTCCTGACAATGGTAAATTTTCTGTTTGAAACTTTTTAAGCCAAGCAGGAACTGGTCAGAACTACATTTGTCTCTTAGGGATGTGAGTGGAACAATAGGCTGTGAGCTTGGCTTTCACACTCTTCGCCTCTTAAATTGTTGTTTTTTTTTGTTTTTTTTTGTTTTTTAAAGGGGTGGGGAAAATGGAGAAAGAAGAAGGGACATTCTGTGTTGATTAATACCCTTGTCTTCTAAGTGGACATGAAAATGCAGTTACAGATTTCAAAGTCTAATCAAGATAAAAAACTTAAAGTTTTGGCTTCTGTGCCTGAAAATCTGGATCCTATTCCATATGACAGATACAATGCTCTTTGAAATAAAAAAGATAAATGCTTTACAGACATCTTTTGCATAGAAATGATATCAATTAGATTTCACTGGGAAAATTTCTGCACCTAAAAATCATAGTCAAATATGCATTAAAATGTTACTGCACTCATATTTCTGTTTCAGATTTAACCTATAAAGGTTAGAAAAGATTTAAAATTATGATCTTGCTTTTAAGTTAAATTATTGATGAAACTTATTTAAATGCTCTCCCATGAATGGAGGAATTCAACTTCTATATCAGGGGGCCAGCTGAGGGAACATGGCTTTAAAATGTGCTGGTGGATGACTTTAAAACTCTGCTTTTAGAGTACATTTGTTACAGATTTTTTTTTTTCAACACGTTCTTTTCAATTCTTCTGTGTTAAATTAAATTATATAAAATCTGTAAAAAATTTGTCTTCTAAAACTGAAATGTTCCCAGTGACTGACCTTGATTAAGTGTTGAAGTGCTGTTGATGTCACCTGAGATAAAAGAAGATTCAGATTGTTTTCTCACAGTGTCATTCCACATCCTCCTTATACGACTCTGTTAATGTAAAGCAGTAAGACAGAGCGCATTAAGTTACAGAAGATTTTTTCCTACTTGTGTACTATTATTTATTCTCATTTATTTTGCACTAAAGTAAGCCACTCTTATAGTAGAGAGCAAAGCTCCAACCTGTGTTATTACAATTCTAATTTATTAAATTTCATTTAGATGAAACATGATGGTATAAACCTTCCAATAAACCAGCCCATAATTGTAAGAAAAATAAGGCGTTTGCATTAGACCAAATTAAAATAAAATCTTTAAAAAGAAATCAATTCTAGCATGCAGAACTATGTATTTGCTACCTAAGTGATAATAATGAGAAGACAATTACTACTTCTGATTGGAGCAGATCTCAGGGGGCTTTTTATAAATAAGGTTAATTAAAATATGTTGTCAAAATCTTTGTTACCTGAGTGCCAGAGGAATAGCGAGCACTAGTTCTTGTTGTTGATGCCTTCACTGAACTGTGAGGACTCTCAGTTGGTAGTCCACCACAGCAGTAGGAATGTCGGAAGCATTTGCCATATTCCTTACGTACCTATGGAGAAAAAAAATACTTTAGCGCAAAAAATAGAGTGACAAACACCTCTATTGACAAAAAAGACATCAGTCTTGCACTGACAACACTCAACTGCTTATTGAGCAAATACGTAATTCTTGCCTACTGAAATGATGGCCTTTAGCAAAATTAGATATTTTGCCTTATTTAATGGCAGCATTATTGGTTAGCCAGCATTTTTGAATTATTTCTGAAGTATACATGTATTTCATTTAGACATATATGAATAATTGTTGCTGAGTTGTTACAGGATTATTTTTGTTTTGTCTTCATATTGTGGATTAATACAGTTGTTTACCTGAATGGAATATTGGCTGAAAATAGTCATTTTTTGCAATAGTTTTTGGTGCACAAGCCATAGAAAGCCTGTCTTCCCATCTTGGCATACAAGAAAGGCTGAGGCAACGAGCCTTTGAGCTTCTCAGTACTGCCCATTTAAGTTACTCCTTCTAGAAAAGCATGCCAAGAAGACTGTATTTAGTCTAAACTGCAAGAACTGTGAGCATTTTTTCATATGAAGTTACTCTGGGTAACTCAAATAGTCGCTAGTTCAGCAGCTGCAGCAGTAGGGCACCAGCAAAGGTCAGAGCCAGGAGTTGAAACGTACAGGCTGGGAAACTAAGCATCTTTTGTTTTTAGGACCAAAAAGTAGAATCTTTGCTATTGTCTCTTCTGACCATAGAAGTGTGAACACACTTGTTAGTATATGAAATTTCTGTCTAACAGAATAACATTATTCTGATGGCATAATAATTTTAGTATTTGACCTGCACTGATTTACCTTCTGTTTCCATTGAGCTACTGGAAACTTTAGTTTTGTAATGTGCATTAACATTGTAATGTGCATTAACACTGTCATAGAAATAATCTGGATGATATTACAGAGCTTTTAATTCTCTCACATTTGATGACTGCTACATTGCTATTTATTTTTCAATAACACAAAAGAGCACATGTATCCTGGCAACATGATCAGTGAAAGGACGCGCTGGATAAAACTTGTAAAGATGCCAAATATTACATTCACAAATCTTCTGCCAGATTCTTGATAATCCTGGAGTCTCATGTGCATCGATGAGACTTCTAAACTCCTCTGAAAAGTGACATTTCAGCTAATCTGTAAATTCTGCTTGGCCTACAGAATATATGGCACAGAAATAAACTTGTGTGTGTGTAAAACTGAGAAATGAAGGAAGGAAAAAGGCAAAAAATTAACAGTGTGAATTTACATAAGCCAAGCACTGTTTTCAATATTCCAATAACTTTATCACCACTAATGTGGTGTTTCTATAAACCATGAAGTTCAGGAAAATCTGAATAGTTAATGCTTTAATTTCCACCTGAGGACAACAACTCATCTATTTAAAAGTATATCATATATATTTTAAGTTAACTCCTACCAATATCAGCACAAAACACACATACAAAAAGGAAAACAGAAAAAACAGAAAGGCCTGGACATAGAATTGTAATCTTTATCTTCACATTCTCAAAAATGAAAGTCTGTAACACTTAAGAAAACACATTCCTGACCATTAATGGATATTAAATGCCCCAGAACACTATATAGTAGAGACAATAGCAATCAGAACTATATTTTCATCCAAATGCCACCCTCCAGGGCTGGTTTTGCCTAATGCCTATATTGCTGTGAATGTGCATTATCCGTCACTACAGCGCGTTCCTCTGTCATTATTTCTAAATTATAGCTTGTTGGAAATAGTTGGAAACAACGGCACTATCATCCTGTCAGAACTGCAAACATAATAGTTTTCACTTTCACAATTCTATTTCTCTGTTCAATTTAGTGACCAACTAGTAATAACAGAATAAAAAGACTATATTAGCTATGCAGACAGAGGATCAGATAATATCCAGTCAAACTCACTGAAACTTAAAAATCTTAAATGGCAGCTTTAACATTCTTCCAGGTATAAATCTTATTGCTCCAGGTTATGCTTTTTCACACTTGACTGGTATTTTAATATTGCTTTTTGCTGACTCCACTTAATAAAAAAACAATGCATAGCTGTAAAAAGAAATAGAATCAGAATCTGTTTTTTATTTTCAAGCCCAACACAAGTGATAAAAAAGCAACATGATATGAAACCTTAATCTAGAAATTATTTACATTTCGAAAATTTCTTCCCTCTTTTCTTATGATCACTCTCCTCTCCAAGTGTGTTTTTATTATCTCAAAATGAAAGCTATACCATTTTCCTCTGGATAAAATCCATTCTGTCTTCCACATCTTTTCCCAAAACATGTCTGAAAGCCATTGTCTACACCAAATCTCGAGACACTGGTACTGTTAAGATCTGAGAACACGCAAGAATGTGATTTTGCCCTTATGTAATAACCTTTTATTCAAGAATCTTTAACCACTTTATAAATATCAGTTAAATATTTCTCTGGTGAGCTAATTATAAAGGGAGTTAATAACTGTTAGGCCTCCTGCCTAAAAATGGTACAAATATTTAGAACCTAAATATTGCAAGTTGGGTGTTGCCAAACAACGGACTTACTGCATTTTATCTTATGGTCTGTAGTGGGCTTTTTCTGACGTACACATTTCCCCTCTGCTCTCAACTCTTTATTTTCATTTGCTGTGCTTTCTATGAGCATTTTACTTTTGTCCTTCATTGGAGCATCTCTAAGGCATGAAAACATTCTCCATTCTCAGTCTGGGACACAGAGGGAGAGTGGGAAACCTGATCCCGCCTAGCTGTGTCCTTCAATTCCATCTCACTTGTCTGTTTATCTCTCCTCTATGAGCTTCCCTCTATTCAGCAGATCTGGGCAAAGGGGGCCTGAACTAATTTAGAGCATCTCTTCATTAGGGAAGGTAGTTGCCAGGGGATTCCAGTTTCTCCAGCTAAGAGCACTTAGCTATTGGTTTGCAGGGGGAGGCAAATGTTTGAAAACAAGTAGTCATGCTGGTGTACTTAGTAAACTCCCCTCATTACCAGTTGTCTGCAGTTAATGGCTACTTTTTCTTTAGGTGTGCTGAAGTTCACAGTGAAATTAATTTTCAGATCTGACTTAATTTTGTAATGAACAAGCGCTCGCAGCATAATCCCTGCCTATCACCTGTAGTTTTATGTGGCAGCTTAATAGGACCTCATGAGAGGTCTTTGCCTTGATCTGCGAGAATGTTTCCAGGCTGAGATGGGCTGATACTGTAAAAGATCCTTTTTTTGCAGTGCTGCAGGCAGGATTTGGTTCATAAGTGCATAAAGACTTTTGGCTGTGGATTCAAAATCATACATACCGCATCACAAATGTTAAACAATACACCTTCTGTATTTTCCTCCCAAAGCCTCTAAACTTTTAAAGCCCAAGTTGGAAATACTGCATCCATTTTAAACTCATACAGGCCAAAAAGCAGTTAAATGACTCTCAGAAGCACATGCAGCAAGAACTGTTTTCGATCCTAGTCTCTTCCTTAAACTTCTTCAAAATACTCCTATTCTCGAAATGTACTCTATTTTTTCAAGAAATATATGTGGTATTTTTAAGGACATATAGAGCACACGCCTCTGTTTGTAGTAACTTACTTTCTTTTGAAGGGCACAATGAAAGATGAAAATAAACATTCCTTGGAAAGCATTAAATACTGTGAAGAGATACGTCATCACAACTGTTCCCTCATTGATAAACAGTAGGCCAAATGACCACGTTAGGCCAAGAAGACACAGGAGAGCAAATGCACCCAGGACCCAGGATCTGTAAAAGAAAATTAATTTTACTAACGTTACTTATAAGACTGCATGTTGCCAAATCCAATATTAACATTTCAGTTCCTTCAGTTGACTTTTACTAGGTTCATATTCAATTGTAAAAATTCCTTGGGTTTAACCTTTCATCTATTAAAGAAAGAACAATTCCATTTGGTACTTTTAGTCTCCAGCGAAAACAGCAAGAGTAGATATGACCTTTTACTTTCTCAAGAACTGCATAGGATGTCAAAAATACTTTGAAATGTCGAAGTATAGTGCAAACCCCAACTACTCCATTGCCTTATCTGCTATTACAAAAGAGATTGATAAATCTGGCTTAGCCACTAATCACAGCATAGATTTTAAACAGTGGTGCTGCTAAATGACACCAAATAATGTAACACAAATACACAAAGGTTAAACAGCAGATTAAGAGCCTAGAGCCCAAATCTTTAATGCTCTGATAAACTCAGCTAAACTGAAGCTAGATGATCTAACTTCTGCATGAAGAAACTCTGCTGAAATGTGGCAAAAATATGGATATTGCTCTATAGAATAGTGTAAAAAAGATTCCATCATGAATAGGTTAAGGAAAAGGAACTGTAGAGAACGGCACAGAATGAAAGGGAAAGGGAATTTAGTCAGTGAATTCCACATCTAACTAATGATCTTACTTGATAAATGGCTTATTATCTTCATAGCTAGAAAGCATTATAAGCAGAAAAGAGAAACAAAATTATTAGACAGAATTGAAACAGAAATTAATAAGAGCATTTTTAATTGTCTATAAAAATAAGTCAAAATTAGGAAATTCAAAATGCAGAGGCAAGCAATTTAAAATTATAAAGGCATATAATAGTTAAAAATTCTTTAGCAAATCAGGTATCTCAAAACTAGTTAATTAAAATTAAGGGCAATCCACAATATTGACCGAGTTTGTAAAGTTAAAAGTCATGCCATAAATTTGTTAATGTAGGGTTCTATCTTACCCAGGTAAGTCCGTATTATAGTAGCCATCACAAACACGGTAATTACTGGTGTGGATGAGAAGACAGAAAGAGGAAAAGGAAGAAAAGAGAGAGATGCTAAAGATTAGCTCTCTCTCTCATCAT
Source organism: Tetrao urogallus (assembly GCF_951394365.1). Taxonomy (NCBI): domain Eukaryota; kingdom Metazoa; phylum Chordata; class Aves; order Galliformes; family Phasianidae; genus Tetrao; species Tetrao urogallus. The sequence goes on along the minus strand of NC_136818.1, from coordinate 12,644,105 downwards.
GCAACATGCAATGAAGCTGATACTGACCTATCCATAACATCTAGTCACAATGTTAGCCTTAGTGAAAATCTCCCTTTGCCATTTTCAAAATTCAAAGCAAATCTCTAAGACCCTTTCATATCCAACCCTTAGTATTATAAAGTTGCACCATCCCTTCAGTGTTGATAACAAGAACCTTCAGTACAACATAAAGCTATAAGCTAAAGAAGCAAGAGCTGACAAAACCTCGTTAATTATATAACACTTGCATTACTCTGCAAAAAGGATACTGCATTACAGCACCAAGACAAAGTAAACATTTGCTAAATTAGCATGAAAACAGCAGATAATCTTCAAGTTAACAATAATAATAGAGTCAATTCTCTTGGGAGAACAGGATTACGAGTAGAAACTGCTCAGAATCCTTAAATCAAAAAGTCATTTAACAAAATAAACTTTATATAATCATATCAGTCATGCAAACAGGAACATCATTTTTGAACTGCATTTTAAATGCAAATGAAATTACTACAGTGCAGTGGTATTTCCATGAAACAGTTTCTTGGCATTACTTCCAGGCTGAAATTATCTAATTTTGACCAGCATTTGTGACATTACAGAAACAATGTGACGAAAGCAGGATTGATTCTGTTTGCTTCTAATTGACATCTGCAGTTGCTGGGAGAGAATGGCATGTGCTACTAATGGAGAGTAGCCTTCAATCAGTTCAGCAATCAGAAAATAATCACAGTTCTCATACTTGAACACAAAGCACTTACTTAATGTTTTCCAACCTGCTAGAGTCTGGTTTCAAAGTGTTTGAGTGCTTCACCATTTTGCACAATGTGATCACCAAGAAGATAAGATTCAGCTGTCAAAACAGATAAGAATGAAATTAAACTACTTCAAGTGAAAGGTTGAATAATAATGATGTTACAGACTAAACAAAACCTCCATAGTTTATTTTCTAATATGTAGAGAAACTGAGTAACTTTATCAGAATGTCTGCAAAAAGTGATTGCAAATACAGATGAAGGGCAAAAATGTTTTAAATTATTGTTTCGCTTAATTTTGCTGAATTGACCAGTGCCATGAACCAGCCATATTCAGTTCATATCCAACACGTGTCAGTGTCTATCTAGCTCCGTCTTCCAGCATGCTGCATTCAACCCCTGTTCACCTCCACCTCTAAACTCTGGCATTGCTTTCCATCTGTGCTATACCAGTTGCCTTTTCACAATCTCATTCTGGCCTCAGAAGGTTTTTCATCTTTGCTGGTTTCACCCTTTTTTTTTTTTTTTTTTTTTTTTTTTAAATTCCCTTTTTATTCTCACAAATCCCACTGAGGTCTTGAAAAGAGCTAAAATGTAACTGAAAAAAAAATAGAAAAGAAAAAGAAATATAAAGATGTAGCAAATGCATCAAATTTAACAAAGCCATAGGTATATGCTGTGGGTATACCCTCCCTACTGCCCACTCTCATTCTGTAGTCTGGATTCTGTTAAAGACTGCATGCCACTTGAAAGAAAGGACTATGCTGTCTTATTCTTGCATTACATATAGACACCAAGGAAGATATTGAAAACAGTTTTTTATATTATTGTTTCTTTATTTCACGTATCTCCTATTGTGAAATGGCACGACAGATATCAGAGGCACTGTGTGATTTCAAACCATGTGAAGAATCCCAGAAAACCAAATAGAAGGATGCCTGCAAGAATGGGTTGAAACATTGTAAACAGTCTGAATAATTAGCATTTGATGTCCCCTGTCATGCAAACAATTCAAATAAAATTCTGTGTTTGAAAACAGCAAAAGCCACATCCTTTCGTGAAGAAAAAAATACATCCCTATCTTTTAGTACAACAGTACACAAACACCTAACCCAAAAACTAATAGAAGACAGGAGAATATGCTTGGACATATTAAATAGATAGGAATCATAACCCCATTCTTTGAATTTTCCCTATGTATCTTTAAATGCTGACTAACGCAGAATCATCAAGATCATACTTCTAATTCGAGTAGCCTTTGGTTTGAGACATCAAAATCCTCACAATGTTTTTAACACTGGGTTCATACCAGAAGTGTTCCTACAGCTGTGCCACAATAGTCAGAAATGTAATTGAAATCCTAATAAAGAGAAGATCTTAACAAAAAAGAGGAGTATTTTAAAGACTTTGATCCCAGTCTGTTTAATAAAAACATTTATTACAGAAATAATTCCTACTATTAAGAGCAACCATGTTATCTCTGCTGTTGCAGCCTCAAAATCAGAATGGACACTGTGTTCCATACTGGAGTTCTCAACACCAGAGCAGCGTTTGTCAGCTTCTGACCTTATCAGTCCTGATTCAAAATAAAATGTTTTTACAATTGCATCTTGACATTCACACAAAAAGTGTATGTGATACAAATAACAAAAATAAGCTTTTACAATTTACTTCTCAGTATTCCAAGAACTGACAGAAAATATGCAAACGTGAAGTGCAAGTATGTACATAGGAGTAGGTTAAGCACAGTTTCCACAGCTACAAATAAAAGTTTTAATATCTCATGTCTGTGTCGACTGTCTTTTATAAACTGAGTTATGACTAACCAGCTGAGAAACATTTCATTGCATCATCGTGATATTTTTGTTTCTCTTATCTACATTTCCACTGTGCAGCCTTATGTTACTTGGATGACTAAGCAAGTTGCTTCTATCTCTGGCCGTTGTAGCAGAAATGAGAGTGGGCTCTGGCCTTCAGTTCCATGCCTTGTCAGGCAGATTTCATTGTTCTGTATTTGAAAAAGTTATTTGCACATTTGGGTAGCTAGTATAAGATGAACTCCTCCAGCTTGCTTAACTTCAATTTAATTTTTGTGAAAACAAACAGATTAAGTGCTAAAGAGATGCCCCATGCCAATGCTAATATGGAAATCAAATTTGGTTGCAACCTGTGCCTCTGGGATTGCACAATCCCAGTTCAGAACAGCATTCACAGGGCAGCTCTTTGCCTAAGGAGCTACCCCGAAGCATCCTGCATTGTAGCTGCGACATCGTTCTTGGATCAAAAACTCAATAGTCTCAGTTATGTTCATAAATGACTACCTTATGAAACATGAGGTTTTCATCCTCTGATTCTTTGTAAGAGTGTAGTGTTGGTCTGACATATGAAAAACAAAAGCCTGTGTTTAGATACTGAGGCACCTCTGGTGACATACAAGCAGGTGTGGCCCTACCACAGAACCTTATCCAAGCTCCTGTGTATTCAGGTTTTATGTAGCTACTAAGTTCTGTCTGTTTATATGTCCTCACTGAACTACAGAATGTACAGAATGCACTACTGTGCATAACACTTTCTTACTACATGTTTTAATCCTAATTTAGGAAATAGAGCTTCAAAAACAACTGACAGAAAATAATACTCTAAAAATAATTCACAATAGCTGAGGGAGCCTTCTTAAGAAGAAAAAAAGAAAGCAAAATACAGTACTTTGAAGACAAAGTAACTATGACAACAGAGCATATGATACTTGTTACTCCATCACTGTGAAATATTGCATAGTTTCAGCAGTCAAAGACCATCATTTGCCGCTTGTTCAAACACATTGGCATCCTTTAGAACATTGTGTCATTACCAAAAGCCTACTCTGCCTGCTTACAAAAACTGCAACCCTATCTGCTATAAATGTAGTCACTTTTGGCTTCCTCGCAGCTTTTCATCTAGAAATTGATTGTTTTGGGGGAACTCATGAGTTTTGGGCATCCTGCCATATTATTACACCAGACACTAAACAGTGAGAGAAGGGAACTTGTTGGAGAGTAATTACTTCTAGAAGGAAGGGCTAAATCATTTTTCTTGGTGAGAAATAAATGTGGAAGAAAAGTCTGTACAAGAAGGTAACACATTTAGTACTTCCACATTCATTTGTACTGACTTTGTATAAGAAAAGCTTTTCCAGCCCTGAGTAAGCTGTACTGAGCTCAGAGCTGTGCCTGTTTGGAGCAGGAGGTTGGACAACAGATCGTCTAAAGACCTTTCCAACCTGCATTATTCCATGCATGTATGATTACTAAACTATTGCTAAACTAAGCAAATAAACTCATAGATGTTTTCCAAGCTCGACAGATAGGCCTGAGTAGAACACTTTTATTTCAGAAGAGCATTCACCACAAACATGCAGTATTCTGGGGCACATAAAGACCCATATGAACAGTAAGATGGGTATTTGAAAGGTTCTGAGGTAAAAAATGGGTTTAAGACAGTGATGACTTTCTCTTACTCTTATCACACAATGGGCTGCTGATGGGCTAGGCCTCCTCCTGACAACTGGGCTCCATCCATCCAAGATGAACCAAAATCTCCACCCCAAAAATACTGCTCTCCTTCAGTGGCAACCAAAATAAATTCATCTTGCAAACACACACACAACGACAGTATACACAGCTGAAATGTTTATATTGGGTTTTTACTATAATTGCTAAAATATATTATCCACTATGAGACAAAGGACACTGAATTATAGAGAATTACTTTAATCTATACACATACATTTCTGAAATGTATGTAAAAGCAGAAAAGAAAGAACATGAGCACCTTTTAAAGAACCAGTTCCTACCCTTGATATCAAATGCTTGATATGGCAAATGTAATTAGATAGAATTAAGCAGAAGAAAGACAAATACATATTAAGATAAGTTAAAATATAACTACTTTAAAATATAAACATTGTAGAATTTTAATGGAAATAATCAAAAGATTATGCTTCTTTCATATCTAACACTAACAATGCCAGTTATGGTCTGGACATCAGAATGTACTGGATATGATAAATAACAAGGTAAAATTTTGGCATCTGGGATCTATGTAATTTTAAGAGTGAATGTCTTAAAGTCAAATTAACTTTCAAAAAAAATGGATGCAATAATCTGCAGAGAAGACAAATGGGTTGGAATTAGTCTCAGGTACAATTGATTAGTAGCCAAAAAAAGCCACTTTTTGCGATAATTATTATAAAATTCCCCATGAGCAATGGATAAATACCATTTATCAAGTGGCTCCTACTAAAATATACTTACGTATACTTTTAATACATAAGCTTGTAAACACAGTTTTTAAATGTATAGATAGATATGTGAACATCTGTATGTATGCATCCAGATTTTGGTCTTACACATCCCCATGTAAATGGGAAACAGGCCGGCCTAGGAATTTCTGCTTAAATAGCATTTGGTAGTCCAGTATATTGGCTCCATCTGTGAGAAGCATACTGTAGTAGTTTTGGCTGAATTGAAGTCAAACCAACTTCATTTCTTGGATATGAATGATCATGGATCTACATAGAAGTCAAAATACTTTGGCTTTTCTGACCACAGATTATAGGAGAGCACTGTTTGTTTTATAGCCATCAACTTGCTCAATTGAATCACGTCTGCCTGTGCTTAGCAGCTTAAAATTCATTCCACACAGCCTGCAGTGCTGACATGGATATGATTAGACAGAAGAACAGAAACACCACTCTGAAGTAACCTAGCTGAACTGCACATGTTCTGACCCTTTTTGAACTCCCTGGAGCTTTTGTTACCTGGCAAATGCAGCTCTAAAACTGCTCTTGTATCTCCAGATCTTTGCTCTTAGCCATGCAGAAGCCTATTTCTCTCTGGGACTGGCAGCAAGAGAGGTACTCTCTGAAGAAGGCTTCTAAATGAGCGTGCAAGCTGAACTCTTACTGAACTGAATTAATTATTAAAGATGCAGATGGAGCTGTCCAAATGATAAGAACAGCTCCTGACGTGTCATGATCCAAGCTTTCATTAAGCCATTTCAGGCATACTAATGGTTTCCCACCGCTCATTACTTACATGTTCTTTTCTCATAGATATAATAACCCTGGTGCCCAAAGGCATGGCAGGCTATGGAACTAGTGAAGCTGGAAGATCCTCAGAAGATATACTGAGGAACTTTATACTTCCCTCCCTTACTTTTCTACCGTCATTTTGATTAAACATGTATACAGATACTAGTGCAAACACTTGTAAACTCAGAGAAAATTGTTGAAAGTAGAGAAGTAAGCAAGATTGTCAAAAAGGAGCGTTTAGATTAACATGTTAAAAAAGCTTACTAAGGAGAAATTCTCTCATGCTACTAAGTACACTATTGTACAACCATGGTTTGCCTTTGGTTACACTGCGCATGACATATTATTTTTCAGCTATTACACTTCTCACACTTCTTCCAGTCTCTTGCTTTCTCAACTGGGACGATTAGAGGGCAAAGCAATTGCTAGAGAAGAATTACTCCCAGGAACTGTGCTGTGATTGCTACCTGCTGTTTCATATTTTTGAAGTTGGGAATACTGCTCCCTAAAGCCTTTTGCGTCTCAGTCTAAATGATTTGCTGGAGGATAATAATGTCATGGCCAGTAAATAATAGTGAACTATGTCTGTACATGGTCAATATGATTAAATGTCCTTCACCTCTATTCTCACTCTGACCTGGTTATGAGGAAGTGAAAAAGCCGTGAGCAATGCCCAAAGCTTCCCATATGAAACGTTATTTTAAAGCAAGAGAGAAATAGAGGTGACTTAGCAAAATACTTGCAGTAACAATGAAATAAAAAGCAAGATACAGAAAGTGAATTCTCATCACACAATCAGACTTGGGTAACTGAACTATAGCTACAGGAAACTTCAAACAGTTTCTTACTAAGGATTACAACAACTGCAATGAATAACTTTGTTCTGAAAAATATCTCCTATCATACTGAAAATAATAACTGCATTTCAATTGTAATTGTAGGTTTCATTTTAAAAAGCACCCATTATCCTCATACTCGATTAAATTTAAATGTATTTAGAATAAACTGTATAATTATTATAAAGATCTAGACTTATACCTTGCAAATATTTCAATGTTTCTAATTCAATTAATACTCATCAAAAACTATTTCTCTGAAAATATGCTGTAGCAGAAATGCTGAGTCACAGCTTGAAACAGTGATTGAGCACTTGGTGGGAAGGCAGGGCCAACCCAGGAGAACTCAGGTGCACCTGAGTGACCAGGAGGGGTGGAGCCAGGATCCACCCCTTCCCAGACCTCATTTAAGGGTTGGCAGTGACAGGGTATTGTGCTAGAGATTACTGTGTACCTATAGGCTTCTAAAGGTAAGCACCATCTTTCTTTTAGTCCTGTGTCAGTGGCTGTTGCATTTGAGCAAATCCTCACTTGCTACAGCCTAGGACCTTGCTACTCTGCTGTCATTGCTATGCTTTCCATTGCATTATATATGCTAATGAACTAAACCTTTCACACTACACAATTATCTTTTCTTAACTGCTTATTCAAGGGTTAAAATAGTATTACTTTCTGTTTACATCAAAAACTGACCTAAAATACACATAACCTCATTTCAATATATAAATTACTAGGAGGGAATAAAGAACTTATGAAAGATTGGCTAGCTACATTTTTAATAGAAATTTTTGTTATCAAAGTATGAGTTTATGTTTACACAGAGAAGTAAACTAAAAGCTACAAAAACATTCCAACTGTGTCTGGCATATGGTTCTATAAAACTAAAAAACTTCAAAATTATGCTGGATGCATGCCCTTCACAACTCTACTGCTGAATAGAGGTAGGGGAACAGGTAATTATTTAGAACTTCAAAGGCATTAAAACAAAACTAATTTATCCCTTCTAACTATCAGTAGTTATGACAAAAGCTCTCTCTATACTCAGATTATGTGCTTAGCTTTAGCCTTCTAGAATGCTTTTCAAAGATTGTGAAGTTTAAAGATACTGAAATACCAGATAAAACCAAAATGCATATTTTGCATTTGCTTTTCTTCCAAGTTCCTACATCATACAGTGCTGACATTATTAACCTGAAAAAAAAAAAAACAACCAGGGAGATATTCCCTGGGATGACAAATGACTTCACTTTTTACGTGAAATTGAGAAGCAGTGCTCAGAGAACAGATGATGGGTGTATAAATACAATATTCAATTTAGAATGGACAATAGGGCATACAGGCATGAGTGCATGTATGGGTATGCATACATATGATAAATTTACTAAAAAAAAATAATAGAAATTTCTATAAGCTTTCTCTTAGTTACATAATATTCTATTTTTATGCTGAAACACATGAACTTGTATTGTATGTCTGATATATATAACATACAGCTTAAATACATACAGAAGCAGTCATTTGAAAAACATGCATATGCAAATATAGATATAAATACTGTATAAGTACTCTGAGATGTAAGATTGTCTTAATTATCCAATGCATTCAAATACTCTTTTGAAATAACAATGATGGAAAATCTGCAGTTAAACTCTGAAACATGTATAATAGTGAGTTAATGAGTTAATGAAAGCAATAATAACAGTTCCTTTAAAAAAAAAAAAAAAAAAAAGTGTTTAATGTACTTCAATGATTTTTTCATATGACTACACATGTCAATATGACCTTCAGATTCAAACCATTAGGAAAAAATGTCTATACTGAAGTTCCCCCACAGCTCTAACAATTAATCATTTGAACTTTTCTGCAAGACAATCTAAAAGAAAAAGTAAAGCTCTTACCAGAATAATAAAGGTAACGGGCCCAATGAAACTCCATATAAAATAGTTATCTACGTGGAGCCAGCAACTGTGGAAGAAAAACCAAAAATGAAAGGTGAACTATTTCAATAGCTCCTCAGTCCAGTAAATGAAAAGCACAAAAATACTTCTTAAACTAACATCTTGGCAAATAATGACAAACAGTATCATTTAGTCCACAGGCAATGTTTCCTAACCTGTAACTTTTATGGTGGGTCCTCCTTAATAAAACCACTGTACATCAAAATCCATTATCAGAAACAACACAGAAGAAGAAATGATCAAAATGAGTATTCCTTATGGTCAAAAGCTTTAGTCACTGGAGTGGTAATGAACTACTGAATCTGACATCAGCAAATACTTTTCACAGGTTTTCCAAGTCATCTTCAGAATCTGCTTTTAACTCTATAGCATATGCAACATGCTTACTTCCGAGGAATATGAGATAGAAAGCATTCCGATACCACGTTTGGCTGAAAAACAATCTGGTATAAATGAAACATCCCAACTGGGAGTACAACTAGAGAGAAAGAATGCATATGATACCAAACCAAATGACGTGTAAACCTATTAGGGCCAACTTCACTTAGTGATTTGTTTTTCATACAGCGCAGTTCCCTACTGAATTGCTCTTACTTGTCTTTCATCAGTAGCAAAATCAAGCAGCTTTCTTGTAGTCAACACTATCTTCCCATTCTGTAACTAATTTAATCAAAGGACAAAGTAAACACTACTGCAAGGCAAATTCATGCCTCCAGCAACTCAAATCCTCAGAAATGTTTTCTGTCTACCTTCTGTCACTTCCTATATATATCTGTACTTTTATAAATAAAAGACAGTGGCTAATTTTAATCCTGCTCTACCCGCATGATAAAATATTATCAAAGTGAACCATATGGGCCAGAATATTGTACTGTCATATTCAAGATGAGAGTTAGCTAGAGGGCCAGTTGAACAAAGAGATCTAATGAAGCATTAGCTTAAAACTGGATGGTTAAGCCTGTCAGATACTTTAAGTTGAGAAGAATTTTTAGTTCATATACATTTGAGGCCAAAAAGTTATTTACTTTTTCAATTTGTTTCAGGTCAATCTTTTGTGCTAAAAGAAAGACCATAATTTAGAATTTGTCTCTCTAGAGTACAAATCCTCTGAACCTAGAGAATTACAAGAGACTTGATTGAAATTTGTGCACAGTATTGCCATTCTCTTACCAATAAAGCTTTCAGATGGTATTTTAGTCTGTCAGGGACCCCCTGACAGCTAATAGGCTTTAAAAAATTATTCACTTGAAAAACACTCAGGTCACTTGCAATTACTTACGCTTTCTCTGTTCCATAGCTCTTATAGTCAATAGCTGCTGAGACACCAACTACTGTAGCAGGGAAGAGGTAGCCAGCAACGTAATAGTACTTCTTCCTAGAATATTCACTTTCAAATACTTCTACTAGCATTAGATAAAGCTGCACTCCTTCTAGACACATCCAGGCAAAGGCTGCCAGGAAGAAAAAGTGTAAGAGACCTGCAAATATTGGACATGCAATCTGCAAAGAAAAAGAAAGATAGAAATATAAACCACAAATCTCTAAATCATTACATCTCTAATTAAATAGGGCATAATAGAAGAGCATATACATCTGTCAGAGATCTTTCACAAATTCAGGAACATTTTTCTAACCTGAAAACATACGCTGAACATTTGCTAATATTAATGTATACATAGTAGGTGCAGAAAGTAAATTCAGCTAAACAGAATGCAGATACAGAAACCATGCCCTCACTTGTCTTCATTTATGCAGTGGTTTTTGATTTTTATATACAATCCTTTAATTTTTAAATTGGTATCATTTTAGGGCTTGTACTTTGGATTATGTGAGACATGAACAGTTGGTTCAGAAGCATAATGTAATTCAGCTTATTTTAAATATGAAGCAGCCATCAAGCCTGCTGTAATTTTGCAAGTTTCTACTGTCATAACAGGAATCAGTCTGAATTCTCTCCTCTTTAGTTGAATTCTGTATGAAACTCTTACCACTTTACTAGATTTCAACACAATGAATTGCTTCTGAATGACAAATTAAATGTCATGAATACTGCCAAAAAACTTGCATGAATGTTCAGTGTAAAAAAAAAAAAACCAAAAAAAAAAAACACAACAACAACAAAAAACATAAGGCATAAGTCTGCCCGTGTGTGTGAGAAAAACAGTCAATAGCTGTTGAGACACATGAGAATATACGTTCTTAGTAAATCAACATTTCAGCTCCTCTTTCAGAAGTTTAAAACACCTGCTTCATTAATAGCCGGTATTTCTCAATAGAAAATGAAAAACAGAGCTGTAACTGAGAAATTAATACCATGTATATTTTTGATGAATGTAAGTACTATTTATGAACATATCTACTTATTTTCACTTACAATTTTTATTTCAGCCTTGCTGTGTCAGAATGCTGAAAAGTTGGCAGTTGTCATGTTTTAATTCAAATGTTTCAAACAGTCATTTCAGAGAAAAACATCAGTACATACACAGAAGACTTACCGTGTACTCTGTCTTATCGATGCCTATTAGGAAAATGAACTCAGCAATGAATAGGTTGATACAAAGGTTCTTGTGAATAGTGTTACGATCGCTTTGTAGGCCACGGAAAAAACAGAATGTAAAGATGCAGATGGCCAGGCAAACAAGAGAGATGACAATTCCCACCCAGGTGATGACAGTGAGGAGCAATTCGTGTACTCCATCTTTGTACTAGAAATAACCAAGAATGGAGAAAATTAATATGAATCCTTATGAGTATAAACAAATCTATTTTCATAGGTAGCATCCAGAAAAGTTGCTTGTTCTTCATGTGAGATGGGCAAGATGTACTCAGTAATTTCTGAATCTCAGATCAGCTTCCCAGAAGAACAAAAGTAGAAGAAGAGCAGGTCTGAGAGCAAAAGGTGATTATTTTTAGCCTGATTAGATAGTATTTTCAGTTTTCCTATGATCTTCTGCAAACTTGTGAGGCAAAAGTAATAAGAGACAACATTTTGAATGTAGCGTTAGGCTCTGATGCAAAGATGAGAACTTTCACTTGACCTCCTGTAAGTGTGCATGTTCTTTCCTATAGACCTGCAACTCCACAGTGGAGAAGAAAGTAAAGATCAATTAGAACAAAATGCAGAATATGCTGCATGTGTAATTCCACATCTAATGTCATGTTTAGGTAAAGATGGTTCCTTCAGTTGTAACAGAATCACTTTTGTCATCTCAGTTATCTTTTCAGTTACCTTTCAGAATATAGTGGGTTTATGAAAAGCCCCATATCTCTGCAAATATATCTTCGTTGGCCCCTAAACATCCAGTAAGTGCTTAACTAGACAACAATTTCAGAGTATAAAAAGGGAATTAGAAAACCAGTAGCAGCTCTGACCTTCCTGCTTTAGGAGATTACACTTGTGCTTCCAGGGGAAAACCTGCATACTTGCCCCCTAGAAAGCCTCCAGTCATAGTGCAAAGTCTGTAAAATGACTGTAAGATTGGTCATTTACTTCAAAATATGACTGGAAGAAGTTTTTTGTCCTTCTTTCATTGGTTGTTTTTTTTTTGTTATTTTACTTGTAACTTTATGGTGAGGAAGAAAACTGCTACAGAAAGTAAATTGTTTTGGAGTGAGTGGGTAGAAACTATAAATACTTAAGAAACTTCAGCAATTTTGTATCCTGCTAAAAATTCAAAGCTAACTCTTTAAAAGCTTGTTCCCTGCTCATGGCTAGAAATATCATTACCTACCACAATTTCCCGATGAGCCATGAGAATAGCAAAGTTGGTAAGGTGACTGCAAGCACACGTTGTATGAGTTTTATTTGTGTCAACCAGTTTGCAGCCTTGAGTTGACCAGTATCCCATCATAGTCCTCTCGGAGTAGTTCCAGAAGGAACAATTTGCATTGAAATAATTGTCAGGCTGAGAGATAAAAGGATAAAATGAAATAAGGATTTCACACATTAAGATGGCAATAACAATTGTTTAATATGTGTAAAGAGTAATTTAGATTAAACTTTGCATGTTTCGGACAATAAAGTTTTCATCAGCAAAATTGTAGACTATGTATACAAGGAAGACATCTAGTTTGAATGGACTTTATAGTCCGAAACACTCTAAAGTGTAGTTCCAATTACTGTAGACCCAATTTTAAACAATTACAATTTCCATCTTACAACTTTATGCACCAATGGTACAACATAACCATTTTTGGTGTCTGTGAAATTACAACAGCAAATTTATTCTGAAGAGATATTTTAAAAGTGACAGAGAAATGAATTTTCTATCCTTTGATTCCCACCTATGTTCTGGCCAAAGTCATGTGAATAGACATCAGGAAAAATCTCATTCCTCAATGTCTATCTATTTTGATAAGAAACAATTGGAACACTTACAAAAAATGGCAAAAGGAAAATCAAACTATTTTCTCTATCACTGTACTGATTATTTACTTTCCCCATGTGAGATTTGAAAATAAAAAGGATCAAACTGAAGAGCAAAGAAACATAAATCGTGACAAAATATACACAGATTGAAAGCATAGAAAACCCAGATATAACACTTTCCTTCTCGTTATGAATGTATTTAAAACAATTCTGTTGTATAGACTTGCAGAGCTTGGTCCAAAATCACTGTAGAAAGTTTATGCTATTTTGTCACGTCAGACAAACAAGAATCTTAACGGTTACTTTCTCCCCAGCTACTAAGGTAAGAGTTAATTCTCAGTTAGAAACAAATTAGTCATTTACATTTTCATGTTGATTACTGAATTAGCGTTCATTAAGAATACACTTAAGTTCTAATAATCACTGAACCAGGCTCATTTAATTTTATGTTCACAGACTTAAACAAGCTCATGTCTCTGACCTAGTCCAACATCTAAAATTCAACTGGAAAAAAAGGTTATTTTTCTGCATTGCTTTTCTTTCTTGCTGATTTTATGACCCTCCCATTAATTCATTAGCATAACTCACATCAATGTGTTCCAGAGTAAAATACACAGGATCAGTCAGGTACACTCGGCTAGACTCCTTGTTGATAGAGGCTGCAATGACGTGGGAGTTGACTGCAATTGTACTGTTTCTACCAGCAAAATCACTGCCCAGCTTTATGGTTGCATTTTCCGTGCTAAGAAAACGCCCCAGACTTTTGTAAATGATGAAAACCAGCTTTGCTAGCCCTACAAAAGAAAAGAAATCCCATAATTGTGCCACAGAAACATACAGGAAAGCTGTAGTCTGTACTGTAATGAATGGAAAATATCAGAAAACACAGAGGCATTTTCAGGCTACAAATTTGAAGAAAAATGCCTAGGTACCTATTATATTCGAGAAAAAGACACAGAACAGTTTTGTTGTGTGTGTTCGTTTCTTAACTAGGAAAGGTAATGTATTGAATTTAATGGAGTTTTGATGCTATGTGCTCAGGACTCACCGTTTCTGCTGTTTTGTTTCACAGTGCTTGCAGAGAGCTGAATTGAGTTGCCTCCTTTACTGCCCTGAGGAAATTTCAAGTCCTGCACCTGGCCCTCAGTAATGAGCACTGCAACATCCAAAACTAAGCAGATTCAAGGGGGGAAAAAAAAAAAAGTGTTAAAAAGAAGGATGTAGAAAGCATCTTTTGGCCAGATTACAATATGCCAGACAACAATTGTTTTTCCCCAATCAATATTCAGTTTTATCACACTGCTGGTCTCATTTGCCATCAAAAGAGATCTGTACTGCAATGTTTCAATTACACAGTTACTTTAGTAGTATGCACTAGGTTTAATTAAAGTTTAAAGAAAATGACAGCACTTTAATAGAGAAAATAATGACATCAAACCTTGCTTTAATGTGTGGGCCTAAAAAATCCATTTAAAAATACTGCAAACATACGTATTGCAGAGAAACATTAATTTTGAAGCTCCTAGTGTCTATGTAGCAACCACAGCCGGCAGATTTAGAACTTCAAGTATTGATTTAAAGAGGTTTTAAAAGTCAGCAAATAAATGCCTAAGTACGCTTATGCTGTGTATTTAGCTAAACAATATTCATACCATTTTGCTTTTTTCCCCCCTATATCTAATTCTGTAGAATGGTTGATAAATAAAATAGTAATGTTAAAATAGTATTTAAACTGAAAACTTAAGGTACCACTTAGCCAGTCAGTTTTAATTTTATATCATACTGCATACTGGGGAGCTTTCATGGGATTAACATTAAAGGTTGGATTCCCTTGGATATGTAAAACATATAAGCTAGAGTGGTCAATTTGGTATCAAGTATCAGTGGTACATTAAACTGGTTTAACTATCACAATGTATGTGCTACAGCCTGTTATCAAAGTTGCTTCTGAAGGTTTATAGGTAGTATTGCAGAACAGTGTCTGAGAATGCAGTCCAAAATTAACTACTTATTTCCTCTCATTTGTATAAGAAAGTATACTTGGACGTGGTAGTTGAAAAATGTTATTTGCTTTTTTCCCTAAGATGTATTTCATTTCTAAGACAAATGCACCTTTACATATAGTCAGACATCTCACTTAGCATGTACACACTGTTCCATGGAGCTCAGTAGACTGTCTGAACATCGCTTCCTAAGATAAACTGTAACACCTCCCATTTCTTTCCTAGTATCTTCCTTCTTAAATATAAACTTAGGTAGAAACATCTTACACAGTTAATATGCAGATACTGAAATGTGGAAAGTCTAATTTCTGCAGTCTACTCCAAGTCTCCATTTTGGTAACTTTTAAATTAGAAGACTTTCAGCTTCCTCTTACGTTGAAACTACATTCATCTTTGTAATAAGATGAAGGAATTTTAATTTTATGCATAGCAATTATTTTTGCTTTAACACATCCCCTGTACCAATATTTGCACATCTCTAATACCAAATCCTTTCATTTCTCTGTCACCACTTAAATTCTAAATTATGCTCCAACTATCTTCAGCTATTTTGTAGTCTCTGGAGCATAGCTATTCTGCATTATGGGAGATGTAGTCCACTGAACACATTTTTACCTGAAGGCAGTCATGTTTAATATAAACATTTTGCCTATGTTCTGAGTGCCTAAAATATTTAACTGGCAGAGTGCATCGTAAAAAGTAATTTAAATTCATTAAGGACAGATTATATAAAATAGAAAAGCATTTCCACAGCCCTACAGAAAACAGTTACCTCAAAAAATCCATACTTTGCCATTTAAGCATTCTTCATATCCATAGGCTCTGCTAATGATTTTTCAGTGGTAAATCAACTTCACAACATCAAGTACTTTCTATTCTACACTGTATTGAGGATACTGAAGAAGAATGCTAATTTTGCAGAACTAAACAAAAGCATTTCACCTCTACTTAGAAATAACTCTTTTCCTACACAGGCAGGTAAAGTACAGCTTTCTATCAAATGGTGCACAGCTCAGCTTTCAAAGAATAATTGTTCTTGTTTTTTGTGTAAAAGCAATTCACAGCACTTTAATTAGTACTTGAAAAGAAATTCACTTACCGATATTTTCTGTGGGCATTGAGACTCTGGTTGGTTCTAAGAGATTATCAGCCAAGACAAAAGCCCCTTCTTCTAATGTATCAAGTAGCATTGTGGCTGCATGGGCTTGTTCCGAAGAATTCATGTCTTTCCAGGACTCCAGAGCTTCAGGCCTGAGCAGGTTGTCCACTGTGTCAACAATTGCCTGCATTCATTAGAAAACTATCATTAGGTCTGATTGCTTTAGGCAGCTGGGGAAAATTTTCAGCATTATCTGGTGACAATTATAATACTTAACTGTCAGAATGATTTACTGTGATTTAATGGCACTAGAAAACTATTTCAACATAAAAATATTTTCCATTCCCTTGCTGGATTAGCATTAATAGAAGTGCAGTTAGCCACTAGCATTGTGTGGTCTATAAGTGTTAAACATGCAGATTTGACTTGTCTTGTATCAGATATAAAGACAGTCATATTAATGTGCTGAAAAAATGTAAAAATAAATGCCAGAAATTTTGCCTGAAGCTTTCATCTTAAAGTTAATGTCAAAATATACAAATTCTATTTAAAAATACTAATGCCAAAATTGGCATTCTGCAGCTTAGGCTAAAATGGCAATAATACTCTTCTGAAAACTTAGCACAACTCATGCAGCCACTGTGCTATAAACTACTTGTCTGTGACAAACTGCCTTCTTTATTACAGGAGGCATGAAATGAAGCTGACTCAATGGATATAAATTAGTCTGGGCCACTCTCACTCCCCCTCCTGTTCCTGTACCTGTTCATAGATACTTAAAAAAAAATTACTAACTCCCATTCCTGCACAAAGGTCAGTTAAAAAAGGAAATCAATAGAGCAAACAAGATGTCCACTGACTGTCCCTGTTATCGGTGAAGGCAAAACTGAAAAGCTGAATAAAGCTGCCATTTTAAGTCCTTCTTGTAACAACTCTATCATTATGTTTTAAGGTTCATTAAGCTGCATATAAAGTAACAGTAAATAAGGAAGAAGATGAATTCAGAGACATGATTACATTATTTTTACAAAATAATCCAATCAATCACAGTAATCAGTTAATCAATTGAAGGCAGGCACTTACATTAATGCATAATGTAGCTGTGCATTGAGTTTGCTGTGCACTGAGTACACCATGCATTGCTGAAACACCCTGTTTACTCTGTCCCATTTGCCTACTCATAATGTGTCATTAAGCCTATGTATAATTTGTTTGATCAATTTAAAAGCATCAGGAATGGAAACAGAACGTAGTGTACAAACAGGAAGATGTTGGTCTGGAATACTGCATTGTGCAAATCAGAATAGGAAAAGTTGGTCAAGGCTTTTGTCAGAGCAAGATTAATTAGCCTAATCCATTTTAATATCCTCTTTCTGTCTGTGTTGTGAACCACCACGACCTTCCTGGCAGGTGGAAGATACTTCGAAGTGACATTAAAGCCTTTTTTCTTTCTCTAACGGGAGACAGAATCGTCAAAACGCTCACACTGATACTGCTGCAGCCATTAACTAGAGTGGAACAGAAATTGGTCTGCAGAGGCCAGATTCATTAGTCACCAAGAAATACAGATTGGAGCCTCTAATCTGAGGTACAAATGAATTCTCTGTCACAAAGTGGGAACTTGCTTCATTTGCATAGTGTAAGTCAGCTTTTGATTTGTAATTTCAAGAGGGTTATTAGTCTTATCTAAGCAGAGAAGCCCATCTGAGACTTACAGAAAATGACACCAGTCGAAAATTAAGGTTGTGCTACGGTTTCTTATGTCTCTCTATATAGTGCTGATGGTATGCATTCATTAATATGAAGCATTTTTTATTTATTATGGGACAAGCTAGCTCTGCATTTTTCCTGTGGTAAATGATCACCTGTCCAATAATACTTCTGAGGCATTCTCTCCACTCAGACAAAGACAATCAGGGAGGTGGAACCCCTCTGACACAGCTGTCCAAGCAAGCCAATTATTGCTCTACTCATGTTAATGTTTATTATTGAAAACAAAGTATGAAAATTCAGTCTGCTCAATGTCTGCTGGGTTTCCTTTTCCTATTCAAAATTACTTTCTGATAAAATCCTATTACATTTATTATTTAAGAAGTGCATTTCTCTCCAGATCTTTGTCTCTTTTTGTCAAATTTTTGCTGTAACTGGACATCTCTTATCCCATTTTCTAAGCAGTAGGATAAAAGACAAACCATCTAATACAGAGAAGTGTCCCTTCAGTAAGAGTTTGAATTTATTATGTTGCAAAGTATTTCAAAGTTCTTTTTAAAAATTGTTCTTACATTTTATCACAGAAGGTACAAGTAAAAACCATATTTTAAAAGAAACTTTGAAAAAATGTGCAATAAAATCTTTCAGAAGCACAGACACAATCTATTCTAGGACATATTTTTCTCCTTATCACAGGTGTGAGGTAGAATTACTGGCATTGTATCACAGAGCAGGAGCTGGCCACTATGGGCAACCATTCTTCCAGAGATAAAAGAAACAGAAAATCAGATAGCAATGTGTTATGCACCTTCCATGTAACCTGACTAATGGGACACATGATACATATTTTACTAGTAAAGCTAGAGAAAAGTTTGTATTTACATTTTATCCTGAAATCATTGAAATTGGCCTTTGTAACAACTCTCAAAACTGTAAGATGGAGTAATTCTACTAGGTATAAGAATACACAAAGAACAAAGCAGGCTATATAATGTACACTTCATGCAAGCAAATTAATTCTAAGCAGTCTTTGATATAAAACGCTATAAGCTGAAGTCACTTCTGTTCATTTCCCAGCTTTTTCGTCTACCCAAAGTCATATTATGAGAGAGACGTTACTTCCAATTCAGGTAATAACTGTTTCTGCTT
Organism: Tetrao urogallus; assembly: GCF_951394365.1. Classification (NCBI taxonomy): domain Eukaryota; kingdom Metazoa; phylum Chordata; class Aves; order Galliformes; family Phasianidae; genus Tetrao; species Tetrao urogallus. The sequence continues at coordinate 12,625,158 of NC_136818.1, read as the reverse complement.
TGGAACAAGTTGAGGTTAGAGAGGTATAAACTTTGATTTTTATTTTTTTTCTTCTGAGTGTTATACCTGTGCAAAGCCAACATTTGTACAGTTGATATGGGGCACAATACACATTTATCAAAGACTGAAATACATAGGATCATGCAGCAAGATGATAAAGCGTGGCAGGTTGCTGAAGCAGGGAGAAAGCAGGGTGACAGCACATGAGAGATACCTTAAGGTAAGCCCTGCATGTCTTCTCTCGTTTTTGGAGCTTTTTAGTAAGAGAAAAGAAAATCAGAAGTTAGACACATTCTGGAAAGCTTCAGAAATACCCAAAATTTAGTCTGGTGTTTCAAATCCGTAATTCGAACTGTGAAGAGTTTGGACGTTAATTCAGTTTTTGTTCAGTGATGACTACAGAAAAACATCAAACAGGAAACCTTTTTCCCAACCATTATAAAGGTGCCCAGGGATCTTTGTCCCAGCAGTGGGATTTGTGTGAAAAGGTCAAAGGAGAAAATCCTTGCGTAGACACTTTATCTATCCAAGGGAAAACTCTTCTAAGTGTAGCTAGAGATTGTAAATAAAACTATTGCCCAGTCAACAGAGGAGTACACGGAGCTCTCTTTAAAGCAGGCTGAAAAATGTTTTATTTGTAGTTTGTTGACTGAGCTGAGGAAAGGAAGAGGCCATGAAATATAGCATTTCTTATGAGAAAAACTGGAACGGTAACGCTTTTGTGATTTGTACCTAAAACACAACAACATAATTTTTCTCTGAAATGTTTCTCTCAATACTATTCCAGAAAGAAAACAAAAACAAAAACAAAAAACTATGTCTTTGTGGTTTAGATCATCCTAGGAGATATGATCAACTGTAAGCGATGCTGGCATCTTAAAACGTCTAAGAAAATGCTATTATTTTGCAGCAATTCAGATTAAAGCAAAACTGTGCAACCATGCTGAATCCCACTGATTGCTCAGGGATAAAATCTTCACTTATTAAAAATACTGCTTTGGTTGAGGATTTCCATAAGCTAGTGGCCATTTACCTACATTATTTATAATGCATACAAGATTTTAATAAAGGACACACAGCTGTCTTTGAGGACCAGTGAATTTTATTCTACTGTGAATTTTATCTTATGCCCTAAAAAGAAGGTAATTGCAACTTTCCGCTGTGTATCTACTGTTGTTTTACACGTTTATTGCAGAACTATATACACGCAGGAACAAAGTATAGATTAATATTTCTGAAAGGATAAAAAAAAATCAAGGGCAATGGTTATCCCAGCAAGCGGAGGTGAACATAGTTGTGTACCTTGTTATAACTCCTTCCAGCAGAATCTTTTTCACTGGGTCGCAGTTCCTGCAGCTGAGCATCCAAAATGTCCACAAGCTGCTCCATCAGCCTCACTGATGAGCTAACATCGCCAGCAAAGACTGGTCCTTTAGTGTGTTTAGCCAGTTCATTGGCCAGACTAGCAGCATTTTCTCCACTTCTGATCTGAAATGACAATTTATATTATCTCAGCAGGGTCCCTTGTTCTGCTTGCGGCTCCTAATTCCAATTCCCCACGTACCTTTGTTGTGGTGAAATAACCATTTGCACATACATTGAAATCTGCAACTAATTGAGACCAATAACATTCTCTTTATCTCAGAAGATTAAAGGTTCTTAGATCCGTGACACACAAAAGCAGTTCTTAACAGTCATCAAAACCAGAAATCAGACTGGGACTTTTGGGCTAGATCTTCTGTTCATCCTCACTTTATTTTTCTGCCATTATCAGACAGTAAGAAATCTATTTGTTCACACCAGTGCTTGAGGCATTTGAAAGTCAAGTAGCCTGGTACTGACAACAAATTATCCAGTTTTCATAAACTTAGTAAATCTCAGTAGGGAAGGAAAACACAGAAAGTGGCTCTGTGCTCTAATCATACTGTTATTAATGCACTTGTACAAAAATCTATTTATTCAAGTAAAATTCTCCCTGAGCCAATAAACCTTGTTGCATACCAGACTTTTTGCTGTGTGATTTATAATATTTTATTTATTAAGCAAGAACACTAGAAGAGCTATTTTGCTTTAAAATGCTATGAAAACACGTAAGTACAGACTCCACTCAATAACTGAGCACGAGTGTGCCTTACTGGACTTATGAGCCACGCTTTTCTTAAACGCTTTACACACAAAGTACATGCAACTCCTTTTCAAAAGAACACATAGTAATCGGGACAGCTTCAATAAGCTCAATTATTAATGCTTGCAGTTAAAATCTTTAATAATGAGCGAACACCAGATTAAAAGGTTTCAACCAACCTTCTGAGCCAGCTGATTTACCCAGTGTGAGGTGCAGTTGCTAAGATCAGGGCCTTTGGGGTTCCATGTTCCCGTTAAAACCACACAGAGATATGAGGCAGTTCCTACAACAGATGGGGAAAACTACAGTGAAATTGAAACCATTTTTCTGCATGCATTCAGGAAATCAGCAACAATGTGCTCCTTAGCTGTGTTGAATCCTGAATGCCACTAGTATAAGCAGTTGACAATAATTGACAAAAACGTAAGGAAATAAGGTAGATGATAAACAGCAATAAAAAAGTCAAGTGAAAAGTACCAGACGGTTTCTGCAAACAAACAAAAAGCCCTTGATTTTTCCTGGAGCTCATCCAAAGGGGAGCTCATAATGAGAAAGGCAGCTGTAAGTATATTTCATAACAGTCCTCAAGTAAAGACCTAAAATTTGACCTGGATTCTCAAAGCATACATGCAAAGTAATTCTGAATCTACACTCAAATGCAGTTTGTAGATTAGAACCTGACCATTGCCTGTAGATACAGCATTCTCCAAGCAACAAAAAAAATTGTATGACAGGCTGAGATTTAAGAAAAATCACCATGAGAGAGTGGCACAGTGCCTTTGAAATGTCTGCTTGGAATCATGATATATTTTTAAAGGCAATACCTCGTGTTCCTTTGGGGCAAGGCCGTTCAACCATCATTCCTCTTTGTGTCTGAGGCCAACTAATCCCCCTCGCCTCAGTCGGTTCACAGAATCTTTCTGGCAAAGGGAAAAAACTCGTCACAGGGGGAATTTTGGTTGTAGAAACGGGTGGCGGTGGCTTGGGTCCTCTGCTTCCTTCTTTTGTTCCTCCAGCTAATGTTGTGCTTACTGGACCTTTCTGTGATGTAGTGCTAGTGGTTGACGCTGTGGTTTTGTATAGCTCTGCTGAAGAAGTTATTGTCACTGCTGTAGTAGGCACTGCACAGAGAAAATAAGAGTAATAAAAAAGTGAATGATTTCAGAATTATTTTTAAAAAAGTTATTTGTGTAGTTTTAATGGATTCTCTGGTGTCTCCTTTTTTTTTTAACCTTAACATTACTCTTTTGTTATTGCTATCCTGAGTGCTTACGAATTTTTTTCCTCCCAACTCATACCAGCATGAAGTTTCAACACATTCTCTAAACACTTTTTTCCGTAAAAAAAATTGGTAGTTACATTTCTAAAGGCAGAAAGGCAGTCCTAGGGAGTTATCAGTACAAAACAAACATGCTCAAAGCAAATAAAGATTACTTAGCTGCTTCCACAGAAGAAAGAACTCGACAGATAGAGCCATACACGGTACAGTTCAGCTTTGAAAACAAAGGTAGTGGGCTGTAACTAACAGGCACATTTTAAAAACAGATCCAAAAACTTCAAGTCACCCACTACACACCTTCCAGGGAAATAATTCCGATTACATCTTCCTACCCGGCAGTCATTCTGTGTGAAAGAGCTGCAGCATGCCTGATTAGCTTCAAGCAGAACAAACGCATAGCACGGACGTGGTGTTCTGGTGTTTGAACATTGCGGGCTCTAACATCCTTTGTTGATAAAGCAGGTATGAAGCCATGTCTCATGCAAAGCCAGGTGGCAAGCACCTCGTGCAGTCTTTCATGCCACTTGCGGATAGGTTTGGGCCAAATTATTTCTGACCGAAACAAAGAACTGCTCACTCCCTGGCACTACTGGGGCTGGGAGGTGCAGTGGGCCTGGCTCATTTTGTGAGGCTTTGCAGAGATAGCACTCCTTAATGCTTGTGAAGATAACAGTCCATAATTTCTGTTCATCACCTTGAAATGTATATGGAGCAACAGCTGAAAAAATGCAAGTAATGTAACTGAAACAGTCACCATTAATTATTTCCAAATCTTCATTAGTGTTCACAGTGCTTTACAGGCAACCACAAATCCTTGTTCTGAGATTAAATATGCTCAAATCAACTATTTTTTATATCCAAACCAATACAGAAATAAATGAAACTAATTTTAGGATTAACTTAACTGAAGAAGCTGACTTTTTTGTTGTAGCTGGGTTCTGTTGCAGCTAGATCCCTGACCTCTGAGGCATGGACAATTATGTTTTTTATCATGTTCTCTAAATAAGTTCACTAGCAAAATCAAAAGAAGTTCTGCTAAGCTTTCTGTCACCAAATTTATTATTTTTTTAAGTTTGCATATGGAATAATATTAACTTTCACTTGTTTGGAAGATATTTAAACCATACTTCATTTATAATATTTCAGGAGACTCAACTATCATAGAATCATAGAATGCCTTGAGTTGGAAAGAATCTTTTAATTTTTATATGAATTTAGAGTATACATTTTGAACACTGACATCTATTTTTAAAGACCGTATAAAGAGAAATGTTTTTTTATCTCTTTCTTACTCACAAATGACAAACTTCTTCAGCGGCTGTCTTCTCTTCAGCCCAATTCCCAGCTGTCTCACGACAGTCTGTATAATTGTGCTGTATTTGTGGCCCAGCCAGCTACTATGAAACCTACTGAAATCTCTGAATCTGTTCTGCAAGTGTTTGCCTGACATCTTGTGAAACTGCTGTAATTTTATTTTGATTACAATGCATCCAGCCTTTCCCAATTAACATTTGTCAAAAGCATTTGCAATCACTTGCAGCAGTGTCAGGCAATGCCTCTGAATCAGGTCCTAAGGAATGGGAAGCTGCAGGGGACACAAGATGCTGCAAGGGACAACCCATTATTTCTATCCAGTCCCCAACACATTGTGCTAATAGGTACGTATTTAATCACTTAAATGTGTATTAGCATTATTGCAATTACTGCTCAAACCTGTAATGTTTAGGATACCTTTGTCTCAGGAGCAAAACGCCATAGTAAGAATCAAAGCTATTCTATAGAGTTAAGTAGTGAGGCAACAATTTTCAGAACATACTTTATGCTGTACCATCAGCTATAATATTCTGCTGTCTTTATGCAACTTAATGCTACACACTGAAATCAATTCCCAAGCATCTCTTTGTAATCTCTTTTTTAGGAAAAAGACTCCAACTGTCTCTCTCTCTCTCTCAAAAAAAAAAAAAAAAAAAGAAAGAAAAGAAAAAAAGAAAAAGAGACAATATCTAAGATATTTTCTCTTTATTTAAATAAGAAAATTAAGAAGTCGGAATACTAAAGACTGTACCAAGAAATTTCAGGACAGTGTGAAAGCCCAGGAAGAAGAAGGCTGAAAAAATAGGAACACATCATTAGGAATATATCCAGATTTCAGAAGGTGGATCATTTTGTTTTTAATGACCTGTTGGGGAATTTAACCTGAAAGGTCATTGTTCTGAGCTGCAAGAAGACACATGATGGCTTCCACTATCTGACGTGTCCTATGCTTGAAGCCCAGGGTGATGGTACCCACAGGCTCCCAGGCACCTGCAGAGCACTTACATATACAAGATAATGATACTGATGATTTACAAGCTGCAAGTAAAAGGAAGAACAAACTTCTTGTATGGGTCACTGAGCTATCATTCTGAGCAGCTGGGGAAAGTCTGCAGAAGGCTAAAGATTTTTTAGAAAATGCCACGTGACTTCTTGACCATAATTGCTGGAACAAGTTGCACAGAGGTTGTGAATGCCCTGCCCTATGAGGTGTTCAAGGCTAGTTTGGAGGAGGGGACCCTGGGCAATCTGATCTAGCACTTGATCTGGAGGCTGGCAGCCTGTAGAGGAGGGCTTGAAACTTGATGAACCTTGAGGTCCCTTCCAACCTAAGCCACTCTATGATTCTATGATTGATGTGCCAGGGTGAAACAAACCTTTTTTTTCCTTTTTTTTTTTTTTAATATAGTCAGGTCACATTATCAGTTGAAGACAGTCTTTGTACGATAAAAAAAAATAACATCAGCAGGAAGTAAATTCAGAGACTTTTTGAGAGTAATTAACTTACATCTGTTTCATGCAGTTCCTAACAGTTGATTTAAACAGCTATATATGTACTGTGTTTCTAAAAATTAAGACATCACTGGAGTAAAACTTAACACCTGCTTAACAGTGTGATGTCTATAAAAAAAACATAACACAATTGCTTAGGACAGTGGGGGAATAGTAACTTTGTTTCCCCAACTGAGAGTGAGGAATAGATTTAGAGATTTTTTTTTCTTCAATTTTGTATTATTTGCTAACAGGTTTCTACTGTAAGTAGATATTAACTACATTAAAACAAACAAACCAAAACCTCAAAACACAACCACACCCATACGTTCAAAATTGATCTGGGCTGCCCAGATGATTAATCGTTTCTGAAAACACTAATAGTTCCATTTTCATCTCTGCGACTTAAATCATTTTCTAGATTGGCCGCATGGATTTTTCATTTAAACATATGTTTTTACAGGCCAGAAATTTCAATATATTTGAACATTCAAAAACCTAATTCTACACCTTAATTTTCAAAAGGCATCATACACTGGGCTGCTGTGTAAAGCAACAAGGATCAGACATTTGGGCAAACCCAGATTTTCCTGCTTTCTGCTGATTACCATGATGTGCCTATTTTTACACTTCAGTGAATACCAGAGAAGTCACTAAGACTTACTTAATTACCTATATGCTCCGGCTATTATGCTGGCCAGTACTCTACAGATGCTGCAAAATCCCATTTAGTTGAAAGTGAAATGTTTACATGGGCATTTATAAATGTACACCCTGAAAATTATAATAAATACACAACAAAATTAACAAAATGCCTACGATTGAGGAATGTGTTATCTGGTCCCCATTAGGTTATCTGTATTTGTACAGCCTCTCTTTAATCAATCTGTAGCGTAACAGATTCACTAAAATAGCGAAGATCTAATTTACTTAATAATTTGCTGCATGACTTTGTCATAGATTCTTGGTGCTATAAAGATTTATTTGCACTTGCTTACTGTCACTTCAAGCCCTCAGTGATAGCAGCTGACAAGTTTCTGTTCTATCAACACTCACAACATCCTTATTTTCCTGCAGTGATCCAATAAAACTTAATGATGGGTATCATGGTACAAAAGGGGAGACAACCCCAGTTTGAACAGTTTGCACAGTCTGCGCAAATTGGGATGAGTGTAGATGAAATCTCTCCCTAACGCACTGAAACAGAACAAAAGGATTTATCTTTTTGTTCCCAAGGAAACCTTACAATGTAATACTCATTCACTTTTTAAGGGAAAAATTCCCTTCAATCTTCTTAATCTTTTAACTTAAAATTCCTTTTAAAAATCCTATTCCAGCTAGGATTTTTTTGATCTTTGGATGTCTCCTTTAGAAATCACATATGGGAACACAGACACTAAATTTACCAGAAATATAAAAATATGTTCTTTTTTTTGTAGTTGCTTCTCTGCAGGTCCTGATATACTTCTGAATTATTTCAGAGTTAAGGTTTTGACTTTTAAATACAATTTTTACACTTAACCTCAGAAAATATGCTCTTGTGCAGTATCTGAGTGGTACTTGTCAGCTGTAGCTCCAAAAGCCATTTCTACATCTATGTATTACAATTCCCACGAGGAGAGAGGAAAAAAAACAAAAAACCAACATACAGAGACTGAGGTTAAGGGGAGAGTTCTAAAGGCAGCAGACCCAGTTTCCAGGGTAAGATGGTAGCTTGGCTGCAGCAGCAGTGGTTTTAGAAATCAGAAGTCTTCCTGAGGATTACGAAAATAAGGATATGAGGAGCACGTAACACGCACAGTTACAGGAGGAAAAAAATGCTACAGGTCTGCAGTGAAGTTCAAGTCATCATTAGGTTAATTATAGAGGTATTTCTGTGATTTCAATAGGCAGATTTAAGAATTAAAGAAACAATAGAAAGAAAAAAGGCAGGTTTCGAGTCACAAGTGAGTCGCACAGTTTTGGCCCTGGGAGCAAACACAAATCTTGCAGTTCAGAATGTGACTCAAATGTGATAAATTTGTCTTTTATGAAGGAAGAAGATTGTTGTTTTTGAAGCACTTGATAGTAGGAAGTTCAGGTGCAGACAAAAACCGATAGCCAAGACAGACAGAAAAAACGAATCAGTGTCTGTATCATTATTGCTCCCACAGCAACAGAAGGAACACAGATTGCTGACTTTTCTACAATGGCCCCAAGTTAACCACTCAAACAGAAAAGACCATGACTTCCAATTTTGAGCCACTGACCTTGTGACACCATTAAGTACTTGGTATTAAAGTACCATTGCTAAAGACACAAAAAGAAGGTACTCCTACTAGGAGACTTAAAGAATCTTATCCTAACACCTATGTCTTTGAGTGGATGATTAAGAAATCTAAGTCAACCAAAACACACATGCACACAAAAGAAACACAAAAATGCCCTTTACACATCCTTTGTCAAATGTACTGAAAATCTGATCTAAGGCTGCACCTCAAACACTTTGTTCAGTTTTGGGCCCTTCACTATCAGAAATATACTGAGGCACTGAAGCATGTCTGAAGAAGAGAAACAAAGCTGTTGAGGGGTCTGGAGAACGTCTTATGAGGAGCAGCGGAGGGAACTGTGCTTGTTTAGTCTGAAGAAGAGGAGACTCAAGGGAGACCTTATTGCTCTATACATCTGCTTGAAAGAAGGTTATAACGAGGTAGGGGTTAGTCTCTTCTCCCACGTAACTAGCAATAGGATACAAGTAATGGCCTCAAGTTGCATGAAGGGAGGTTCAGGTCAGATAAGAGGAAAAGCTTCTTCTCAGAAATAGTGGTCACACATTAGCACAGGCTGCCCAGGAAGGCGGCAAATTCACTACCCCTGGAAGTGTTTAAGAAACGTGTAGGAGTGGTTTCTTAGGGACTTGGTTAGTGGGTATAGTGAGGATGGATTGATGGCTGGACTTCAAGATCAATCTTAGAGATTTTTTCCAACCTTAATGATTCCATGATCTATATATTACACATATAGATTTTTAAGTTCCATAACAATAGAAGAACTGATCTCTAATTTGTATAGATATTATGGTGAAAGAAAGAGGAGCTGAGAATATAATACAAGTAAAACAGAGTTATAAACTGTATGGAATATCTTCATTTTATAGCAGTACATCTCAAGGACAAGCAAGATAATTTTTCCTTTAATTTAGTAGTCTTTAACTAAAGGCAATTGGCTTAGGCAAAAGAGGAAATGAACTGAAACATTTTTAGAACTGCCACATTCAGATCCATATAGAAATAAAATATTGTTTATTGGCTTTATATAGGAGGAAAAAAATCTTTTGTGAATATATGTATTACATATTCAAATAGTTTCTATATTTTAAAAGGTCACAATCAAAAATGTATTTACTGATGTCTTAATGCATTTAAAACAAAATCTCACAGTTCACTCACAAAAAATACTCCTTTTTTATCTTCATGGATGAACGGGTAAAAAGCTTAAAAGAGAGACAAGCACCCCGCAGCGTGCCCTGGGCCTCTTCTCATCTAGGTCTGGTTGCAATAATGTGTTTCTCCCTCTGCCTTGCATGCCAGCCTCTTCTCATGAAACCCCAGGACATGAGGGGGTGCTAGTGGATGCACAAGTGTCTTTTTGATATTAGACGGGATGCGGCTGAGATGCGTACTTTATCCTATGTTAGAGACTCATAATAAAAACATCATGAAATGTTTCATTGGACACATTGGGTGTTTACTAACACAAATAAAGGACCATACAAAGCCTTTTTCTCTCTCCCTGTTCTTCCTTAACACTTTTTCCCTTAATGCAATGATGTAAAGATTAGCTTCTACCACATTATTTACGGCAGAGCCTGCACCTCTGTTTTCTTCTCTTACTTGTAAAGCTTTTGAGAACTTAAACTACAACTTCATCTGAGTTAAACTGAATGAAAAGTGACATGCCTGAGAACATATGAAAATGAAAGCTTTTTAATGAGATAGGTGGGTATGTCTCTGTTAAGAGCAGCCACCAACCTCTGTAATGAAACGGGGTGCAGGGCCTTCTGAACAGCTCCCTATGCCTGAGCTTAGAGCTAGACACTGGAACTGGCCTGAGCCTAGTATCATACATGGGGAGGTGTGGGGGGACAGACTGGGAATGCCTTCATGTGGCTCTGGAGATTACTAATGCTTTAGTTCTAAACTGCCTTGTTCTGCTGCTTCTTAAGTATTTTTACGTATAGAAAAATTTAAATGTATGTTGATACAGAATCATAACATGGTTTGAGTTGGAAGTAACCTCAAAGGCTGGTTCCAACCCCCTTGCCACAGGCAGTGAAACCTCCCACTAGACTGGACTGCACAGAACCCCATCAAGCCTGGCACTGAATACCTCCAGTGATGGGGCATCCACAGCTTCTCCTGGCAACCTGTTCCACTGCCTCAACATGAGTAATTTCTTCCAAATATCGAATCTCCTCTCTTTTAGTTCAAAGCCATTTCCCTTTGTCTTCTTACTACACTCTCGATAAAAACTCCATCTCCAGCTTTCTAGTAAGCCTCTTTTAGTACTGAAAAGCCACAAGAAGGTCTCCTCGGAGGCTTCTTCTCTCCAGGCTGAACAATCCTGGCTCTCTCAACCAATCTCTGTGAGAGAGGTGCTCCACTACATGGTTTATTCTGCTGTGCATACATTAACTGAGCTGAAACAGAACAGTTACTTTCCATGAGAAGAAGACACTTTTACTACTTTCTTAAAGTTTAAAAATTTACTACTGAACATGCTTATCAACACCTTGTCCGTTGATACATACACCTTCTGCTGCTCCAGACCATTTGTTTTGATACTCTCTCCCATAAGTGTTTATTTGTGGCTGTGCCTTTTCACGTCATTCTTAAAAATAGCTGAGACCTAAAGATCTCCATTTTTCTTCCCTCTTCTTGGAGTTAGTGTCTTCTTTTTAGATAACTGTTCTAAATCCAATGGAGCTGAAGCTATAATGAACTTATTGAGAAATCAGCAAAAAAGATGTTGGATAATCTTGCCTAAACTAACATTACTAACCATGAAAATAGGTCTCCAGAAAAGTATTTATGCTTGCTGTTGCAAATTAACCCCATACGTATCCTCTGGGACTTCCCAATAAACACTGCTCTTCAGCTGCTGGCACCAAGAAGTTAAAAGGTCTGCATATGTGGTGTAATCAATTCAGAAGGCAGGTAACAGAACCAAAGGGAACAGGCTTTGAGCTCAGTGTGAATGAACTCAAACTTATTTTATCTATAGAAAGTCAAACTAATGGTATAAAGTAATTCTAAAACATAGAAAAGCTAAACAGTTTTACAAAAAACAAAACAAAACAAAAACACAAGCCAAATAAAATTAAATGAAATAATTCTCTCTCTTTACAAGTACTGTAAATTTTCCTTGCACCAATGTAACACTGCACTGCTCAGCTGTGCAGAGACCAATCCTCTTTGCATTTCTGCTAAAAGCTAAGTCTAAGACTAAAGAGATCTGAAATAGTTGTCCGAATAGATGCACAATGAGAATAAGAAAGTCAGAAAAATCAAACTCTTACCTTGGGCAGGATCAGGTGGGCCAAATTCCAAAGAATATCGGAGAATGAAGTTGTTATTCCACACATAGAGCTGGTTGTCTCTGGGGTTGTAATCCACTGCAGCAATGTACTGGTACTGGTTAGGGAAAGGAATATCCACGTGCTCTCCTCTGCTCAACCTGGTGTTATAGATGTAATCGATGGAGTTCCTGCCCGTCTCGCTCTCATTGTCCTGATACACGGACCGGACAACATACAAGACACCACATATCATAAATGCATTGGATGCTGCCCGTTTGTCGTATGTCGTCTCCCATGTTGCTTCAAAACGTAGGGTGTAGGGGTTCAGCTGGCTAATTACTATCATCCCGTTGTTCTGCTCCGTAGCATAAATTACCCATAAGCCATTTTCATCAACTGCCAAGTCAATGTCAGTCTTTCCTCCCCATCGGTATGGGGAAGTATCGTGGTAATTAGCATAATTGATTATGGCCTCTCCACTCTTAATTCTAGTCCTTAAGTCAAATTTTACTATGTTCCTAGTTCTTTCCTTGTTAAAAAATACAGCGCCATCATATACTACAAATCCAGTACCATCCACTCGATTTGGGAGTTTATACGTTGTCTGCTGGCGTCCATTTTGGAAGTCCTCCAAAGAAGCATATTCTATCAAAGTATCAGTGCGATACGGAGTCCATGGCATGAAGTATATTTTATCTGCAGCCTGAAGAGGATCTTTGCACCAAGCACCTGCTTTTTGTTCAGCTTCATATAAATACGGTGAATCCACAATTGCTTTCAACGTTCCCGGGCAAACAAAAACTAACAGTCACAGAGAGAAGTAAGACAAGAATTATGTCAAATTAAAACTGTCTCATAATCCAAAAAAAGAAAAAAATAAAAGAAAAAAGAAAAAAGTAGGTAAATCATAATGACTGTGTCAGGAAGAAAAAAAATCAATTTAATTGGCACTAGATAATACCGTATGTTATAATTAATGCAATTATCACCCGTTATCATCCACTTTTCTTAAAGTTACCATGTTCTTGCTGTACCAGTTTGGAAAGTGGATGGGAACAGCTTTCACTAGTACAGATCAAGGCTCAATGGCATACACAGACAGCTGAAAATGTAGAGCTACTCTTGCATTTTCATCTTAGACTTTTAGTGAGTACACATTAACGTTCCAGAGCTTTTAACTGGTGTGCAGTAGTGTGCTAGGTCATTTCAGTCCAAAAAAAATCACATCGACTTGTTTAGAACTTTAAGAAGTGGTGAGGCTGAAAAAGGAGGTGCCTCGATTAAAAATAAAGGAACAAAACAAATCATCAGGTATATAGAGAAAGCAATTAGGAGCAGATAAAACAAAACACAACCAAAGCAATGAATGAAACAGACCAGGAAACCCTGTAACCATGGCATGCTATGGAGAGGGTTCTGGAAGCCAGGCAAGATGACACTTTATTAACAAGAATTTACCCAAGGGTGAGAGAAATAGAGGGAAAGAAAGACAAAGAGAAAGGGAGAGAAAAAAGCAAGGGAGTCTTCCCTCCAGCCCAAGTATTTCAGACACTATACCCCGCCACCTACTTTAAGCAGCCAAGTCACTTTATTGCAAACAGTCGACTTCTTTATGAGGTGTACTTATGAGATCCTGCTGATTATCATAATATAAGAGTGTTGTGGGGAGGGGAAGGGAAGAGGTTAACATCCATAAGGCACATAACAAGGAGCTGGGGTTTGGACTGTATACGTTATTTACCTTTTTGCTCCACTTCTATTTTAAGCATCGGAAGAAAAATAAAAAAGTGCAAGGAAAAAAGAAAGAAGATTAACATAAATTGACTATTAATCTAAAGATTAAATTAGTAACAGACGCTAAATATAGGGAGAATAAGAACTGCACTATATTGGATAAAGAGAAACAGACAACAGGAAAACCTAGCAGGAGAGAGATTCTATGGTTACATAAGTGAACATGGATCAATCATTTTTGTAGATTAAGGAGGCAATACAGATATGTTGGCATGTTGTTTCACTTAGTGAACCTGAATAAATAATGAATGACTTTACTAATGCATGCTAGATATACTTTTCTTCTCAAACTCAAAGCATAATGCTATCAAGTTGACTTTTAAGAGTGACACATTAATATATCATATATGTGCTAGTGCACATATACTTATTATATGAATTAGATAAATATAAATCCAAAACACAGTATATGAATTATATAGGTATGTATGCGTGCGTATTGAATTTCCCCCCATATTCCCTCAAATTTTACTTCTTGTAAAGAAAGCAGCTTGCATCCTTTAGCTCTCCTTAGCCCCATTTTATTTGTTTGCCTGTATGTAATCTTGAGAACTTTTGCCACTTCTTTATCTATAACTGCAAAATCACACTAGAAGGAATAAGCAAAAACATCTAGAAAAAGGAAGCAAAAGCACAGTAAGCAAGAAGAGAAGAAAAAAATTAACATTTAGCTCATTCAAATATTCTCCAGCATCATCGATTAAGCCAGAAACAGCAAGCTAGTATGCGAGGACAGTCATACTAAATGTTTGAAACAAATATCCATTCCACCACCACACATGGAAAATATAAATCAAACCCAATTAACAAAGTTACATTACTATAGCAATTTCTCCCCAAGGAAGTTTTATGGAACTTATTACAGGAAGACTTATAGCTGAAGTCCAGATAGTAAATAGCTTTCCAATAATTATTTGCAATAAAATCTATTTCACATACTCAGTAGCCTTTGAAATATGTTCTCCTAGTTTCATAAAATGACCTGAAAAATGACAGATGCACCAATCTGTGTAACAATAACTGCTGATACCAAAGAAGTGTATCAAAACTATTTGCACAGTTATTACATTTTCAGTATTATGGTATTAACCTGAAAAATGTATTTGTATGTTCCATATGAAGTTTTGGATTTTCAGTTTCATTTAACAAAATTAAACATGGTTATTTTGGGAGAATGATATTGACTGAGCTGGCCTAGTGTTCGTTTGGGGAACAATTCCAAAACTCTGTGAGGGGAGTGGGAGGAGGAACATTGTCAAACTGAGCAGTAGTTTTCCTAGCCTTTGTTCATTTGTGCATCTTTAGGTAACAACTGTTTTTCTACATTTTCTAATTCTTCAGTAAACAGAAGATGCATTCTTAAGCAAGTTTCTGAGTTTCACATTCAGTGTTAATGACTTACAGATGATTCCATTTGTGAATTTTCATGTATGAGCTTATTCCTTGCCAAAGAGCAATACTGATACTGTACCTACTTAGAATTAGTAATGGGAGAGTGTGAAAAAGATAGGGATAACTAAAATCGTTACTGGCACATCTTCTCAGAGTGCATTGGTGTACAGCTGTACAGTTTTCAGGGACAGATGGGCTTATTGAAATAAATAAATGCTGCAAAGTCCAATCAATACAGACAGAGAGAGTATAAAGCACTTTAAAACATTTTCTATTGAATTCTTGAGTCCAAAAAAGGCGTAAAATAAAAATGCACAGATGTACAAAATGGTACTTTTGATGTACTTCTTAATGAAAGGGCAGACTTCTGTTACTCAGTCAGTGTCAATATACACTGTGAAGCAGAACTGAGAGAAATGTCAAGTATGATACTCTCAATTTCTTTGTAATTTAATCAATAGCACTCTTATTTTAAGACAAAGCAATGCCTATCAAATTTGTCTAGAATTTTAGTTTTGTTGGAGATCCAACTGAGTATTTCAATAGATTTTTTTTCAGCTAAACAGGATTAGAAAAACACTACTGAACAGTTCTACATTACAAGATGCAAAAAAGTAAGCTTTTCATTAAGTACATTCTTATGAGGACAATGAATACTGAGCCCAGAGAAAGCTCAGTCAATATGCATGGATAGCAAAGCAGCTATATATTTCTGAAGGCCAGAAAGACATAAGAGTTGCTCATAAACTGCATTTTGTACAAGGGTGACACCAACTCCAACATGTAAGAGCTCTCAACTTTTATCACAAAAGTAACAACTGCTAGTTGTAATCTCTCATGAGCTGAAAGTTATCAACATAGCATATTTTGTGTGTTAATTGAAGGTAAAATCAGATAAAGTAAAAATCAGAACTGAACTTTGGTTAGAAGCGTTGTGATGACTAAACACCTCTCTTCCTAGACCCACAAAAGCCTATCCCATCTTCTTTGCAAACCTAATGATTTCAGTCATTCCATATGTTTAGAAGGGCAGCCCTGGAACAAGTAAGGGAAAAAAAAATATCAGACTTGATAATGGATGTTGATCAAGACTTGCAAGAATATCAGGACAAGCTTTGTGGGACATGGAAAAAAGATGGTCAATAATCAAAACGGCAGCACTACAAGGCTTAAAATTAAACTTCAAAACTGATTCTAATAGCTGTCAACCTTTTTTGATGCTTGTAACAACACTTGACTCCTCTTACAATTCTGGAATTAAAGGTGTAGTGTCATCACTGTACATGGTGCAGTTAACAAACTCCAAATCTCGGACTTGGAAAGACAAGAAGTATCCAGAATCCTGAGTTATGATAGACATAGAATTACAGAATTCAAGGGGCAGGCCAATGCAATTGACAGTAAACAAAAATAAACATTTTAAAAGCAGAATAGCTACATGTTAGAGTACAGGGTAGGCCGCGCTATACTTCTGAAAACTGGAAAAGAAAAGATTCCTGTAGATAGCAATACCCAATTGGTAGAATATATCCACAGTTCTCTTCCTAAAACAGCATAAAAAATTGTTTGAACATTATTTGCATTATAGCTTTTCTCTATGAACTAGCCTACTGGAACTGGAAACGTGATCTCTTGTCATATGACTGACCCCATCGTTTGGAAACAGTTGCACTGCCCTCTTTCTGAGAATTTGGAAATGAGAATAGAGCTAAAGTAAAAGCGATCTTTGTGGAACAAAATTTTGGTTAGATTGGGGTAAGACATCGCTCTTTAAAAGTGGCACAAGAAGAACAGGCATAACAAGCCAACAATACTACACACAGGAGGAATGATATTTGGGATCACTGTATGCAGTAGGCTTCCAATCCTACAAATGGTACAGAAAAAAAATCAGCAAGCATCCATTTCACAATGACACAGCAGAAATGAAGAGAAAACAGATGATCTGTGTTTGGCCTTTAACAACAGTGAATGATCAATGTGGTGAAGCAATACAGAACAGTATTTCAGTTTAAAACAACTTAATTTAAAAACTGAGCAGTAAACACTATGGACAGTTTTGACATAGCTTTGCTTATGCCAGAACTCATTTCCTTCCTTTTTGGATGTATACTGTCACCACAGTGTTTCTGCATCTCAGAGTTGGCCTGTTTCCTGTACCAACAGAAAATGTGACTTTGGTTAAGGATTACTGCAGATCAAGAGATTCACACTTAATAATAACTTAAGGGAATGATCAGTGCACTGCTCAAATTCCATTGCAAGCACAGCTATTTCTCTGTGGAGTTACAGGATGAGAGATTAGTCACTGCAAAGAATGACCTTACAAGAAAGCAAAACCAGTTAAAAGTGTTGAATCTGCAGAAATTTTATACACGTGAATACATGTCAATGAAAAAAAAAACCAAAAAAATATTAATTATTACAAGAAAATAAGAAGCATGTCTAAAACTAGTGAATTCTGGCATTAGAAAGAATGTTGTACAAAACTGCTGAAATAGCTATTACTTTACATTTTTTTTATCTCAACGTTTTCAGTATTTACTTTTTTCTGTTAATGGTTCTGTTCTGACATCTGATTTGAAGACACAATTCACATTTCTTGCTTTACATTAAAAGTGAACAACTCTTCTTGCTCCTTTTCCCACTGTTTTCAAGAAATGTGGTTTAGTTACTTAGTGATGAATTATTCACTATGAATCACAAATCATAGTGAGTTCACTTAACGAATGTGCCCCTAAAGCACAGTCTTCTTACAACACCTCCTGAGCAGGAGTGTTAGTGCTGGGTTTTGCTGTGCACCCAAATTCACTATGATAGCCTTTCAAGTAGATCATGATTAAAATTGAAGTCAATTTCTTCTTTAGAAGCCTGTGAGCCAAGCCAATTTGTCAGCAACTGGTATTGGGCAAAAGTACAAATTTCTATCTGGCCTATTGAATAGCTAATTTGAGTTTGTTTTCTGGAAAAACAGTAGCCTTAAAAGCCAAACACTTAAGAACATAGACAGACACTTGGCCAGCATTGCACCATGGCTTCCTTCCACACTTCGTGAAGCTAATTGGAGGCCCTAGTCTGTAAGTGCTCTGCATGCATAATGGATCCGTGGGCCATAAACATATGCTTCATTTCCATGGAACAGCACTCCAGCTTTAATTGTGAGGGCCAGGGGAAGTGAATAAGAATAAAAAGATTATACTTACTGTAAGGAACGCATTCATATTGAACTTCTAGATACTTGTATGTTCCAGGACAAGGATCAGGAAACACATCTGACCCAGTAACTACTATACACTGTGTTCGGTTGTTGCACCTGTAATGGGAAAAGAAAGCAGGCTAATTAATTTAAGATTACATTTAATTTGCAAGTTCATCCTAAAGTGCTATGTACAGCACTAACTTTCTTCACACTTGGGCAGTTCAATCCATAAGACAACAAAGTTAATTAATACTAGATCAGTCAAAGACCATAAACGAGGCTTCAAGACAATACTTCAGTTCAGGCTTAACACTCTTAAATTTGGGTATCATTGGTATCTCAAATATCACTCATTTCAAGTAGCCAGCATAGCTGCCCCAAACATATACTGACTTGACACTACTACTCAGTAAAGTCAAAGCAAAATACAAAGTTGATATACAACTTAAAAAAAAAAAAAGAAGAAGTGTAAATGTGAATAAAGTACATTCACACAAAGGACCAATTCCTTTAATCTCTCCAGATACACATTTGAATGGCTTTATTTCTCAGAGAAATGTTTGTTGCGATTGAAGGTAACCATGATTTTGGTTGGAAGAGTTATTGCAGACAAAGAACATAAGTATTTCAATTTTAATTATTTTAACAGCAATTGGTGTTCTTTATGCTTCCCCTGTTAAGTTACAGGAAGAAGTAAAGAATGACCATCTGAGGAAATTAGAAAAAAATTTAAGAAGAACTGCAAGAAAATTAATTACAAAGTATTGTAGAGGAGACAAAATACTGAAATATAAATGATTTGTTGAACAATAGAAGCCAACACATTTTGATGCAAAGAACAAATTCATTGCAGTGCCTCCAGCCATAATAATTTTATGAGTTTAATGGTTTTTAAAGTGCTTTTTTTTTTTGTTTTTTTTTTTTTGTTTTTTGTTTTTTGTTTTTTGTTTTGTTTAGTGTCTTTTTTTTTTTTTTTTTTTTTAAATAATTATCTGTGACTTCCAGGCCAAATATAAGATTAGAATTTTAAATGAAAAAAACTATCACCTAACTCTGAAGAGATGGTCAGAAAGAAATATAGAAAAAAACAGAAGTATTACAATGGAAAAGAGAAGAAAAGGGAGTTTGGCTGATCTTCTCAGGGGTTACTTTTGTTTGTTAGCAAACTGAATAAGAGAGGTCTGAACTTAAGTAATAACCTAGCCTTTGACTCCAGCTGTACATCAGCTTCTCTATTGCCTACTACTTCCCACACTCCCTGAATAACAAATCTCAAGCCATAATAATTTTATGAGTTTAATGGTTTTTAAAGTGCTTTTTTTTTTTGTTTTTTTTTTTTTGTTTTTTGTTTTTTGTTTTTTGTTTTGTTTAGTGTCTTTTTTTTTTTTTTTTTTTTAAATAATTATCTGTGACTTCCAGGCCAAATATAAGATTAGAATTTTAAATGAAAAAAACTATCACCTAACTCTGAAGAGATGGTCAGAAAGAAATATAGAAAAAAACAGAAGTATTACAATGGAAAAGAGAAGAAAAGGGAGTTTGGCTGATCTTCTCAGGGGTTACTTTTGTTTGTTAGCAAACTGAATAAGAGAGGTCTGAACTTAAGTAATAACCTAGCCTTTGACTCCAGCTGTACATCAGCTTCTCTATTGCCTACTACTTCCCACACTCCCTGAATAACAAATCTCAAGCTAAAATAATCTATCTTGCACCAACAGCTTTCTCCAGCTGTATTTTGCCGACAGGTATAAGAGTGATTCTTGCTATCTCATGAGAAGTAGAACAAGCCCATTTGAAGAACTCAGATACAAACAATGTTCCTATTTACCTTCTAATCAAGCTAGCAGTGAACAGGTTCAAACAAACTGAGACTCCTGCAGAGTAAACTCAGGAGCAAAATCTTTTCTGACTTTATTAGATTACTTGTCTTTTTTCTGTTTTTTTTTTTTCTGTTTTTTTTTTTTTTTTTAAATCTATTTATTTTGTCTTGTGATGCTCATAATTTCAAAACTGATTGCAAATAACCCACACAAGCCAAGATAGGCAGGCAGGTAGATGGTGAGGAGCTCACTTTGTGGCCATCACTTGTCAGTCAGCCCAGTACTGTGCCACTCAGGCTGCCAACATCACTCACTGCAACAGCCCACACAGTGTACTAGGGTTTGGAGAAAGCAGGATGCACACTGGTTTTCAGAGCCATGTGGAAGTGATGCAGAGTCACTGCACTGCTCTCAGGTGCATGATGTAAGAGGAGGCTGCAGAACTAGGAGGAGGCAACATGATCCTAAACTTCACAGACCTCTTTGGTCTTACCACTCTACCAGGTTTTTAAACCCCACAGCTGAAGTCAGACAAACCAGCACACAAAAAGTAATATTTTGTAATTAATTTCTTTAAATTAAAATGAAGCCATAAGCATTCCTACAAAAATACTCTCTGTAGTGCATCACTCAATGTAATGGCTTCCACAGCTTTGAGCTGTATGAAAATTTCATCTTACACTTGAAAGAGCAGCAATTAAGAAAGAAATATTGATTTATTACAAAATAAAATGGATACACATTGGGAGGAATGATGAAGATCAGTTTCAAACTTGTATCAAAAGGATATATAATGATAATAAATCAGAAGTGCACTATTTTTGTCTTATTACAGTAAGAGCCAGTATCAAATTTCAGGCACTGAATTGCTGACTTTGTAAAAACTATGACTGTTGACTATTTCTATAGGTAAGAATTTATGTATTCTGCATATGGTCACCTCCTGCTCACCTTTGGCCAAAATGAAGGAGATCACAGTTCTGAAATGCAATGATCTATGCCTGCTGCTGAAGTACACAGCAGTACTGCTCAAAGCATCCCCATTTAGAGCAAGAGCAATTATGTGTATAACTGGAAGAATAAAGATTTTACATCCAAATCACTGACCTGTATTTAGGAATAAACTGCTGCTTGCATTTTTAAAAAAATTGTAATCTTTTGGCATAAGATCCTGATTTCCATATGCTTCTAACATTTCAAAGTATCTTGATTAATACATTCACATGTAAAAAAATAAAAAAATAAAAAAATCCACATTCAAGTAACTGTTTGTTACCCAGTTAAGTTGGTCATAAACAACAGCAATTAGAGCAGTTTTCAGTCCCAATTCAAGGGTTCTAGAGAAGAGATGAAGGATATTTGGGCTTTGAAGAGGTAGTTCTGAGACCAGCCATTCAGAGAATTTACAGTATTGTCATTTGTTCTCTGGATACAAAGTAGTCTTCCTTCTTCAAAATTGTTATTTCTTTCCCCCTATAAAACCTGGGACACTAACTTCAGTATTAGTTATTGACCTATGCTTCTGCTGCTGCCTGCAAAGACCATTCTACTAACTGCTAAAGGGCTCAGCTGACATTCTTTATGTCAGATATATTGGCCAAAGGATACTCTATATAAAACAGCATCTTATCTTACAGAGCTACAGAATATCAAGTTACCTTACTACCACTTTAGCAAAGGTTCACAATTTTGGGAAATCTATACATTTAGAAACACTATGTCCAACGAAGACCATACTACACTGCTACAATCTGTGCAACATAATCCCCCGGCAGATTTCTATTTCGTTTTGAACTTTATGAACGTGGCTACTTCATGGTATTCTCCAAAATAAGATCTAACAGAAATAAAATTCCTGGATATTTGAAAAACTGGCCCGGACACCATCAGAAAACAAAAACAAAAAGAAACAAACAAAAGAACAAAAAGACTTGCCAACTAACTTGAAGTCCTTCATGCATTTTAACCAGCGTTATTTTTACTACACAACATTCTGTTCATTCAGTTCATCTAACCAAACTGTTTTACAACTGTTCCTACTGGTACAAACTAGCATTTGTTGTTGCTGGGAATTTAAGAAGTCAAATCACAAACATTTTAATGTTTAAGTGTTTGCAACCTAGTGTTTAAGTGTTCTTTGGTTTTAAGTATCATTTAAGTGTTCTGTAATCTAGTTAACTGCATAGTTTCTTGGCATATTTTAAACTATGCAAATTCACAGATTTTTATGTACAATCTTAAAGTTCATATGATCTGACACTGAAATATCTTCACACTTGAGACATTCACGATATTCACAAAGATTTATGACATCGTGACTTTGTCATTTACGAGGAAATAAAGCAGATCTGCAAAAAACAGCTGATGTAGAAAAAGTAATGCACGGATTAAGTATGAAACCCGACTTAGGGAAAGACTAACAGTAGTGCTGAAAGAATGATGATTCAAGTTCCTGTGCTAACACAGCATGAGTTTTGCAAAGGAGAATGTAGGAAACATCACTGTTCATGTGAATGCAAGGAGTAACTGAGTACTCTTAACAGTCATTTCTTCGGTATTTTAGTATGAACGAAGAAAGGTTACATTTTCATAATGCAGATGCATCGCTTAGAGTAATCTAAAAATCAAATGGAGTGTTTAATTAACAGTTACAGTACAGTGTCTGAACTCCTTTCACCTCAGGATGAAAGACTGCAAACGAGGAATGGCCCTTTCACACTTCAAATGACTACAGAAAAAAAAGAAGTAAACTAGTTCCAGCAGTGCTGTTAGCCTGCATCTTCCCCTCACTGTGTAGCCAAGCCCCTTCTTGCTGAGCTCTAAGGACAGCTGTACTTCCCACAATAATTTGTTTGCATTTCAACTGTAATGTTGATTTGTACAATTCCCAACAAATTGCTTTTGCTCTTTTTTTATTATCTTATGCTCGTTATTGTGCTTTATCATTTGTAATGTATGGAGATGAGATTCTATGTGCAATCTATTGTGTGAGGTGTTTTAATCAATAATCTTGTTCTGCTGATTAAGCAGGGGCTTCTGTTTTGGCAAGATAACATTAGTTTCCCCTGTCATGCTCCAAAAGCTATTGGGAATCTTCAGCAGATCATTAGATATGCTACAATAAAGCTTTGGTACATTCTCTTTTCTTTCTTAAATTACTTCTTCACTGTCCTATCATTCTCCGTCACCGCTGGCATTGCATTATTATTATAGCTCCCCTGAAACTTGCACTAGAGCTATGTCTCCAGGCCACAGGATGCCATTTTCAATTGAAGCTTCTGCTTGAAAATATAAATTAAGAAAATTTCATTATCTCCTGCCAAGGGCCATTATTCACCACTGTTCTAAGGAAGATTAAAAATGCAAAGTCTATGGACTTGAACAAATACTCCAGCATTAAAATGAAAAACCCAGTGCATCGTGACTGGACCAGAAAGTGAAATACTAGAATCCAAGAAGCAGATTTTTGAGATTTCAGCATGAGATGGGCCAAAGGGAGGCATGAGATCATCTTCATGGGTAGGTTCCATATGCCACATAAGATACATACAGTTCCTCTCTAAGCGGTTCTTGCAGTTCCGCAAGACATGTACAAAATAATGTTCACATCACAATTTACCCTTCAAATGCTTCTGTTTTATATACATAACTTTGGCAAAGATAGAAGAAAAATCACTGCTAGTTTGAATAGAGTACAGGTTAATGTTTAACATCCACAGACAGACTGTCCAGTTGCACCTTTCTGTGAATGCAGTGTTTCTTTAGGCAAGGTAAAAAATGGCAAATACAGGAAAGTCATGCATACTTCACTTTAAAAAGCTAAAAAAATAAAGATAGTCTAGAGCCCTATTTTAATAGATGAAATTAATTTTTTACAAAATTCTTAATATATTAGAACATCCACTTGGGTATGTTTTGGAATGTTTAAGTCAGATCTGAAGGTATTTCTCTTTCAGCATATTGATTAAATACTTAAAAGCTAGCACAACGGCATGTTCTTGCGTATTGCCTGCAGCAACCTGCTCAGACACCACTTGCAGCACGTAAACTCTGAGTTACAGCATCACGTACTCCATATGGTCTTCTTGTTCCTTATTCACCCTGTGTGAGTTGTAGTCTGAGTAAAAAGAGATAGGAATGTGGGATGAATTTGTTTCGTGTATTGACTTTTAATGACAGCATATTTTAAATGGAAAAATTCCTGAACCTCTTTACCCAGAATAAATGGCCATCTTTACATATGTATTCCTAACAGTCTACAACTGCTGTGTGAGATGTGCTTCTGCTTGCATATGCATATTCACTAGACCTCAACTTCTGTTATTAAACTCTAAGTTACATATGTATGAAGATGTCAAATATTACTTAAATGTAATGTTTTATTAATTTTATCTTAGAAAGCTTGTACAAAACCTACATATCAAATAGCCAGAGAACAGTGATTTTATGTTAGGAATGTTACACATACATGCTTGCACACATACATGTAACAGTAGATGAAACTACTTAAAACAACGCATTTAAATTCTGAGCTTCAAATTCATCTCACAAGAAATACATTACTACAAACCAGAAATGAAAGCTAATTATTTAGCAACTAGACCTAACCAAAGCCTGAAAAAAAAACAAAAAAGAGCTGCTAAAAAGCCTCCCCTTCACACGGCCACTATAAAGCCCTGACTTACAGCAGACTTGGCCAACCAGCACCCATAGCTCCAAAGCAACTACTGCAGCACAAGTGCAACCCTACACAGTCAGGAAGAGTAAACACAGGCCTTTGTAGGGAGTCAAGACGAATGTGATGGATATGAACTTGCAGCTGGCTTTAAAACAAACAAACAAACAGGATGCCACAGTAGCAGTTTACTTATGCTTGTGTAAGATTTGTAAAAATTATTTTCAAGTTAGAATTTCTGAAACGATTACAGGGAAATGAACATGCTAAAGATAATAAGTACTACTTAGCTTGAAGTGAAAACAGATTTAGCAGGCTGTAGTAGTACTTTTCATAATTCAAGAATAAAATGAGAGATGCAGAAGCACGTACAAAGGCAGAATTTGGCCATAAGAACTGTGCTTCAACACTGGAAATCTTCCTGTGACCATGAAAGCAGTAAGGTATCAGTATGAAAAATTCACAAGGGATTTCCTATGCACTTGGAAACATGATCACTAAAGCAACGACCCTGGTGAGTTCAGATAAAATATAGCTGGGAGAAAAAAGAAGCTTAACAAAATTGTTTTTTGTTTTCTTTTTAAATCAAAATACTGATGATTTGTTGAATCTTTGTAATTTCTGAGTAAACATATTATTAAGAAGCTAAATAGTGTACACTTATTACTGTACAAGAATGTGCACCATAGTTTTCATTTACCCAATAAATATACAATAACATGAAATCTTGTTCTCTTTTTACAATGTAATCTTGTGGGAATCTAAGGGTACGTGTTAAGGATGAAAACTTGAAGTAGACAATAAAATGCAGCAGAAAAGACCAACTCCCACAGGCCTTTCTTAGGGCTACCCAATCTGATTCACTATCAATGAACATGTATCAGAACTGTATGACAAAGTAATTTAACTGAGTGTTTGTTTCTTGCTTTCAACCTCTTCTTACAATTTTAATGCGTTTTGTTATGACCCATTTGCTTTTTAGTATTTCTGTTCAGTGAGTTCAAAGCAGTCACTTGTTAAAAAGACAGATCTTTTCTCTTATTCCCACTGTAGCTATTACACCAGTGGTAGTTTTCCTTGTTCCAAGTCATTCTTGTTCCAGTACTTTCTTTATTTGTGTAAAAGCTATTATTATGGAATTGTTATTAACCTGAAACTGCAGCATTAGAAAAATAGAAGGAAAAAAAAAAAAAAAAAAAAACACCCAGAAAAAAGGAAACGTAGATTCCAGTGGAATATGTAAGTGCCAACTCTTGATAATTTCTGAAGTGCTTTTATAATCCCATCTTTCTATTACATATGTGAAAGGCCTACAGGAGCCATCAGAGCCTCTAAGGAGCTGACTGCAAGGCAGAGACAGGGAAAAATCAGACAACTAAATCCACAATTAGATGCACAAAGTAAATGGAACAATCTGCCAGTGACACTGACTTCTGTCTGGAATGCAACCAAAACCAAAACCTTATAAGAGCAGAGACATCAACATTTTAGAGAAAATATTTGTGCCTAAGGAAGAAGAAATGTAAGTACAGTCATATTCATAATCCTGTCATATTATTCATGCACGTATGTTTTGCAAGCAAAATGCAGCAGGGATTAAACACAGTGAATGTCTTAGTACACAAACTAAGCTAAGCAGATCGGCACTGCTGAAAAGTAATCAGTTCAAAAGACCCAATTAAATGTCTCACAATTTAAGCAAAATAAATAGCCTAAAGCAATGTTTATTTACTAATAAAAACTTTAGTAGTGCAGCATCATAATGTCTGAGCAATTTACACAGATTATTCACACTGAGCGAACACGAGCACAGCATCATGCCCTGTGGGTCAAGCAGGTTATAGATGAGATAGGTAGGGTTGGGTACGAACGTACGAGCTTCATGGAGCAGCATTTACTTAGGAGGCACAGTACTAGAGCAGAGCCACAGCAAATCCAAGTGCAAATCTTCAAGCACAGTGCCTAACACCCAGCTGCAACAGACTCAGAAGAGAAGAGATTCTCAGGCAGAGATCATAGGATAATAGTAAAAGCCCTTTAAAACCTGTTCTTGCAGCACTGTAGATCTTTGTTATCCAAGGCTTGATATTCAGAAAATTCATAATGTAGTTAAAAGTTGAATCACTTAAGACAGCTTCTGAATCATTACTGAATAGCATATGAATAGCAACTTGAACAATTACATTATTGAAAATGCATAGCTTTATCCTTCACATCAAATTGTACAGATCTTAAATACTTTTCTAAATATCACCCATTTTAATTACTAGAGTAAAGTACTTTAAATGATAGAGGCGATCTGTTACTGAAATTCTTCTGAAACATGGAAGTCTTGATACCCCTGTACCACTCACACTCTTCAAGACAGTTCAGCACAAAGCAGGCTTCAATCACTGTGAGTCTCACAAACTCAGCAAAGCTCTTCTGCTTGCA
Organism: Tetrao urogallus; assembly: GCF_951394365.1. Lineage (NCBI taxonomy): Eukaryota > Metazoa > Chordata > Aves > Galliformes > Phasianidae > Tetrao > Tetrao urogallus. Next base: position 12,598,079 of record NC_136818.1, on the reverse strand, counting down.
GAAACATATGCCCACTGTAACTGCAGCTTAGCCTCCAGGTAAGCAAAACTTACTAATTATAGAACTGACCACTGAGGCAACATGAGGTCCTTTGGTTTACCTTTAAAAAGAGCAGGATGAACACAGTTTCAAATGGGACGTGTGTGTAGGCTTGGGTCCTGACCTTTAACACACGTATCCCCCAAGTAATGAAAATATATTACAACCTGTATCAATTAGGAGCAATTATTTATAAAAATGCTCACCTACTGCAGTTTGAATATAGAAAAGCCATCACATTTTTAACAAGGGAAATGGGAAATCACTATGGGATGCCCTACTTAGATTAAATTAGCAAGAAACTTGTTATCAGACCATATAAAAGATACACCATAATAAGACATGACCTTGCAGAACCTTAGAGCCAATCTGATTTTTTCCCTCTGTAACCCTTCCTAATTATCTGCAAAGTTACAGACCCTTTTGTGGCAGGTTATTTTTCTGTGAATAGTGAGGGGTTTGGGGCTTTTAAATATTTAATTAGTCTTCTGATATGAGAATTGTTGCACATGACAACTGCTTCGATTTTCAAACTGTGTTCATCCTAATTATGTTCAGATTTAGTTTGGTCATCCCAAACCTCTCACTCTTGTAATTATTTACTCCTTAAAGATCATTCAGTAGAGAAATATTTTTCACTCTGATGGCTCTTTCTTTCCACAAATGGCTTTTCTGGTCCGTTAATTACCCACTCAGAGGATTAGAGTTTGTAATAACACAAGAGATCCTGCATGTAAGATGAGTTTTACAGAGTGAAAAAAAATAAATTGTTTTTCGTAAACTTGCCTAAGGGAATATCCCCTTTTTGGGTTATAATTTTCATCAGCAGAGGCCATGTGCCACCACTGCATCTCTTCCAACTCCACAGGGCTGGGGAGTGATTTGTTTGCTTGGCTCAACAGAACGTGGAGCAAAGTGCTGAGCAAGAGGCCAAAAGACAACTTGGTTATTTTACAAGATTTATAAAAGTGCAATCTGCTAGCAAGCTGGTACGATCCTTCTGCTCATCACTCTTTATGTGGATCTCATGGCTTTAACGATATATATATTGAACTGATAGCTATTAACAAAATTACAACTTTTCTTATTTCATCTGCTCATTTTTTTTTCCAGAAATGCTGTCCCTTGGTAGGTCTTTAACCAACTATGTAACAGTGGTATCATTTTCTATTAAAATGTGTCTGAGAGTCCTCACTATAAGTACTTTCTTTTCTTCTGAGAGGAATGCCAGCCACAAAAGCACTGTTATTCATTACCCGCAGTGATGGCTGGATTCAATTACCGTGTGGAAAGCTCACTAGGCTTCCAGGTACAGGACTTCTCCAGCAGAAGCATATCCTTCTGCTCCAGTCTGGGAAGCACAATTCACTTCTTTGTGACTTGAAGGTAAGGGATTAAGTTAAAACTTCCTGTTTTAAACCCAATAACACTTAGGGGATTGCTTTTGTTTGCTCACTTTTACATCTCCAAGAATCCCGTGGATTGTGTGGCTTTTATTTCTATGTAAGTCAAGCACATTCACCTCTGTAAGAAATCCATCAGAAAATTCAGTGGCTTGACACTGTCAACATACAGATAATCTTTAATTGTGTCAAAAATATTCATAATCTAATCCTTTTATCAAACTGTCTACCACTGAAGGAGTCTCATGTGCCTGAACAATTAAAAACCCCATGTTAGCTATACATGGTACTGTATTACATTTGATGCAAATCCTTTTCTATTGAAATAAGCACTGGGCTGACAGCAGGAAGTGGCTGATAAGAAAGCAACAAGGCATTGCTGATGGCATTCATGATAACTGAGCACTAACTCATAAGTGTTCTGTCTACAGCACATTACCCAAAGTGCTCCTGTTTTAAATGCGGCTCCAGGAGGTGTTCTTTTGCTATAACTCAGCCAACAAAGGCAGCAAAATTATCTAAGAAAGCTGGATATACAAAGTAAATGATGTTTTTCATACCCATCAGTGATTCTGGCACTAGAATAATACATTTGAAGGCAGTATCAGTACCACTACATCCTAGATGAGAAAACACCTACAGCTTCATAAGTGCAATAGCTGAGCTGACTTCAATACTCTTAAGAAATTCAGTTAACATGGAAAGGTTATAGGTTATTGTTACAGTTAAATAACTCAGACTAAATTCGTGTATCATATGGTCATAGAAAATGGAGCACAAAATCTGGGCAGTATTGAACAATAATTTTGGAGTGCTGGAAAAATACATGCATTAAACTCATTTTAAAACCGCTTTCTTCCCTATATATATGTATATGACAAGGAGCATGATACCTGAGAAGCAGTGAACAGTAAGGTTAAAGATCACAGCTGCATAGATTATTACTAACAACAGAGGACAGATGTTCTTGCACATACGACAAAACATGTATCTTGTGATACGAAACAACATACAGCTCTGTGTCATTAAGTAGTAGTAAGACTTCTTCCTGTAAGGTGCTAGAACTGTACGACTTTGGTCACAGCAACTTGCTCCGTGAAATTATTCTGCTATCTAACTTCTTTGACAAACATTACAGAACCTGGAGTGAGCAGGGGGTGTTGTGTGCATGCTAGAAGAAAATAAAAATTCAAAGGCTCCTGTAGTTACTGTACTTCAGTGAATAACTGAAAAAACACAGTCCTCAATATTAAACTCATAGTAAAGATTCTATATTGACAGTGTACTACGAAAGACATTTGACATGGAAGAATTCTGTGTCTTAAGAGCTTTTCCTCCCCATTGATGTGCCTACAGCAGGCTAAAAATACATCAAATACTGAGTATTCAATCTATGTAACACTCTTAAGACTGCATTAACTTCATTGCAGTAACTTGTTTTATAGGCTCAGTTCATCATGACCTATAAAATGTTAGGCTGAAGTGCTTTAAATATCTGCTAACACCATGTGCAAGCCTGGGAGTACAAGGCACTGTGCTGTGAAGCGGCAAAGACGGCGCTCTTCTGAGAAAGTAGCACGCACTCTTATGTCACTGATATAAACAGGGTAAGCATGCTAAATTATGTATGAAACAGGCAGCCCATCTTTATATCCACAGCAGTAATTCTAGTTGAATTCTTTGTTTGATTTTATTTTACCAGTATGATAATAGTTCTTAAGCTTGCTTCTTAAACATAAAAATTGTCTATCACAATAAATTAAAAAATATACGTGTAAACTCATTTCAGCCTTAGTTACTGTATGAAAGAAAAAAATGAAGACCTTTTTCATTTGTGGCCATAGAATTTTTGCTAATTATTGTTCTGCAATACGTAAGAAATAAAATGGAAAGAGTCAAATTATCTGTGTCTTTCAGTAATCATGGCCTATTTATTAAGCAATTAGATTGCAATTTCTTTATTAGAGAGATTAAAAAAAAAGAGAAATGCTTTAAAATACTGCTATTGCTTGTATCTTTGATCCTTAAACTTTTCCATTTCAGCAAGCTCATTAATGTCAAAATGTCATGAATATGACCGCCCCTTTTTAGGCTGTATAGCCTGGGTACATGCGTAATCTATGGGATTCAATAAAGAAGTTTTTTTTCTTGTTGAATTCAACTAAAAAGCTTAATTGAGCCACAGAGGTCAGAAGGTTCTTTTTATTATAAGTAGGAGATTATTCTGAGGCAGAAAGAAGTTTCCAGAATATGAGATCTGCTCATTTTTATACTACTCTGTGGACATGTTTTAATTTTTAAACCATTGTTACTGTTCTCTTCTGAATAAAAAAGCTTCACTGTAATAATTTTAAAATTCTATTTCCTTTGTGTTACTAATGAACTTTTCACTTTCTTTCTGAGAGCTGGCGTTATGATACTAGCAAGTAGCCATAATTTACTTACGTATATGTAATTCATAATAATCTACCCTAATTTCCGATCTATACTCTGCTCTGCCCATCTTCATGTACCTTTTCCATCTCAGTTCTGTTTACTAAGTGATATTCAACGGATTTCCTATAGTGCAATGAACCTTAACAGGCAGCTTTTAATTGCCTCGCATAGGAAACCACATCACTATTAATTCCACAGCAACAGTATAAAATAAAACTATTGCTTCTCAGACTCTGGAGCAATTAGACCTCTCGGCTATTTGGCTAACTCTGCTTCATGATACCCAGTGCAGTTAATTATATTTTTTGATGTTAATAGTCTCTGTCAGTTTCAAGCATAACTCCTCTTTGATGAATATTTAAATTATATTTGAATAAAAAAATAATCTTGGTTACATTTCATATTCAGCAGTCATCACAGCTTAATAAAGGTCTCCTCGGCAAGGGTTGAGATAAATGGTTATATGAACACATGTAGAAAGTCCTAAATCAACTTATCAGATAACGTGCCTGGTTTGGCTCAGTGTTACAGAGGATATATTGAGGTGGGAGGAATTAATAGGCTTCAATTATTACAGCATTATTCCATATGAACTGTATTTGACACAGTAATAATATATAAGTAAATTAGAATTTTTTAATACTGAACTTATGAATGCAACTGGAACTTCTCAGGGCTACACTAAAAATTCAGAAACTGTATAAAAAGTCACATAACTTTGTCCAAGAGAAAGTAATATTCAACTACAAGGTGCTGAAGGTTAGACAGCATTGCTTATGTCAAATCCTCACAATTGTGAATTTTCAAGAGAGGTAATTAAATAATGGAAGTATATAATATATGATTAGTTGTAGGCTAAGCAGTACATACAGCTAGCACAGATCGTTTCAGAAATCTGAAAAAAAAAAAATGCAAGAAAGCCACAGTCTGAAGAATCTATTTGATGCAGTACTCAAATACACAACACTATAAAATGATTAGAAATGTATGTATACACATACTTTAACACATAAAGAGCAAGGAAAGGGATGAATACATATATACCATCTTGCTAGACAAGATGTATGCTGACCTAAGAAGAGCTTGAATTTTTTTTTTGCCAGTAATAAGGGAAATAAAAGCAACTTAAATATATATGGAAATACTAAGTAAAATACGAAGCTACACCCTAGCAAAATAATTAATTCAATCTTTTTTGAACTATATCTAAATTTTAAATGTCATTAGTTGGTATCAATGATTCTTTTATTGTTTCTTTGTAGCTCATCCAATGCTGTGATTACAGTAGTGCGCGTGTGTGCTTGAACATGCGTAACATAATTTCCTCTGCAGAAAATAATAAGAGAACACACCACAAAAACACTAGTAAGTACCACTGAAAGCTATTCCACCTTATCTTACTGTTCAGAACCTTAGAATTTGAGGGTTTGTATTTAATCAACTACGTAATACCACAGTGGAACAACTCCATTAATAAAAAAAAATAAAATAAAAAAATCAAACACTGTTTTTAATGAGCAAACGAGACCTACTACTTTCATATTAAGCATTAACGACCGTGAAAATGAACAATGTTAGATAAGGTTATTCTCAGTCATGGTTGTTCCAGTTTTTTTTCCTGCAGTAAAGCCAAGGACTATGGTATGCGTCATGAATATTCTAGGCTTTGTGATTATGCCTACTTCATGAAAATATGCTACGTGTATTACTGCTTTTTCTCTCTGTGAGTCATATCTAAGTTTTGAGACTAACACCCAGGAAAACAAAACAAAACAAAACAAAAAATCAATCAGGCCAAGGCCTGGTACTGTGAAATATGCAGTTCAAAAAAAATAAAGAGCATTTTAAGTTTCTTCCGCAGAAAAATACTGACGGGGTGGCAGCTGTACTAAGGACCTATGTCTGTTTCAGATGAGCAGAAATCTTCATTTATTAAGGATACTTAAAACAGATATCAAATTTTGATAGCCTTATATGTATGGTAAACGTTTAGAGAGGCTGCTGTCAGCAAGCTGAAGGTGATACTACTGGCATGCCAAAGCAAAAGGAGAACCTCACAGATGAGATGTGCACAAATACCATAGCTGCTCTGCAGCACATGAATTCCGAGAATTTCCCTCCACACATCACCCTATGCTATCTTGTGATCAATATTGGTGCTTCTCTGACACAGAAAGGACAGAAATGCAAGCGCTTAATGATCAGAAATAGCAAAAGTCAAGGTATACCCCTTGCTCTGAGATACTTTCCACAACATAATATCTGTAGCAAAGGGAGGCAATCTCCATCCACAGAAGGAAATGCAAGGGAAAAAGCATGAATGGCAGCAGGGGTCAGCAGAGCCTTGTCTGAACCTGGCAGACCCCAAAGAAAACCTGCACCATTACCACAATTACAGGCTTTTTTCAAGGGCACACAGGCAGTTTTGAAGGGCAGAGGATCAAATCCTGCCCAGGAAAACTGTCTTAAGTCACATTAAGAAATGCAAGTGGGTGGCATAATACTGTTAAAATGCTTCTTTGTGGAAATGCTGCCAGAGCTCTAATTCTGTTTTGCAGTGACCCCATAGCTTGTTCTGCTTTCTGCTACAGAAGATGTGCTGAGGTTTGTGTTGTCCAGGCTGCTTCACTTTGATGAGGGAGATTAATCAGTTACAGCAGAGGTACTACTGTCCCTCCCAGCCAACAGCCTACTGGCAGATCTTCCGTATTCACTCATGTTAGGTGAGAAATCAAAATAGTTTTCACTTCGAAGAAAACTAAGACAGTATGAGTGTTTCTACTGCAGACCTGACAAGCAGGAAAAAGACAAAACACTCCAAAGATGTGTTTTCTTCAAACAAGAACTTATTTTGCTTTCTTCCAAAAATGCTTAACTCTCATTTGTTTGAAGTATTTTTAAAATTGTGTGTTTGTTGGACATGTGAATGGATAAAAAAGAACAAATATCCCTGTTCCCCCACTCGTCATGTTGGAGGGATTAAGTAGAAAACAACACCTCAGAAAAAGGAATGGTTTCAGCCCTTCCTTAACCTTTCTCTAGATCACCCTGTGGGCAGAAGGTGCTCCACTTCCATTTTGAAGACCTTCACTTGAGTGCAACTGGCCTGCGGACTTATGATGGATCTAACAGATTATGAGCATTACCACGTGAGAAAAGTTCACAATAACAAGAATGCAAGCATGAACTGCTCACTGCTGTCATTGATGGACATGGTAATGGATGGTACAAGTGTTCCACAGGCTAGGGACAGGACAGGATGAGTGCATCAGACAACATCCTGACAGCTGGAAATGATTTATGCCTTTTTTAATCCATTTACCTTCTGCAGTAAAATTTTAAAATGGTATTTTGAAGAATTAATTCCCTAAGTTTATCTATAATAATATATATATAATTTATATATTTTTATCTTTATGCTTATGTATTACAATGAGTTTGCTTTTAGTGCATAGTTAAGAAAGAAAATGATAGTTACTGAATATGGAAGAATGATACATATACATTTAACATGAAAATTTCAAGACCATTTCACAGTGCGAGATTGATGCAACTTTCTGTGACAAAACAGTAATAAATTGAATATATCAACTGTAAAACTATATTGTTAATGATGTATGCAAAATTTGTAGTTTAAAGAATAGGGAATTTTTCTTCAATGATTGCAACTATGGTCTCTGCGTCAAAGTTCAGATCAGAAATTCCTCTTTAAAACCTCAAAGTAGCTTTAGCTTTTACTAGGAAAGAAACAATGCTTTTTGTACTGAAGTCAACATTTATTGAGCTTTCAACACTCTACATGCTTGAATTATGCCTCAGTGTATATTTATTCCATAGATTCAGTGTTAGTAACTTGTATCTGCCAGACTAACTACGCACAGGTAAAAAAAAATTCAATTCACTGTACTGAAACCATAAATGTAGTCAAGGGGTCTAATTTTTAAAATAAACAGGAACTTTTCCCGAGCAAAAAGTTCAGGATTAGGAAAAATTATTTTTATAAAAAAAAAAAAAAATCCATTTTTAATTCATAAGAGAGAGGTTCCACCATGCCAAAAAGCTTTCTGCAGCTTAGTATTAAAATATAAAATTGCATACGCAATGTTTCTGAACATTTGAAATGTACTGAGTATGTACTTACACGTACTTTCAAATATCTGTTCTTATTTTAAGCTAATAAAACAGAAATCCAATGAGTGTGTGGTATGTATGAAATCCTCAGTGCCTGTCCTAACAGCAAACCATGCCCAGGTGCAGCTGGAGCTCACAGAGCGGGGCTTTGAAGTGGAGGTTGGAGGCAGAACATCCTCAACACCCAGGCAGTTTCAAAATAACTCCAACAATCCACCTGCAATCTACTAACAATGGAAGTGGTTGTAAGTAAATTTTATCCTGTTAATTTTCAAATCTCTGCTGCGTCTATAAAGAGCAGTATTAGTCAGCCTTACCGACTTCAAAGTCTTGTGACAATTTCTAGCTGCAGCCGCAGGAACACACCTTACGAGTGAGCAACTGCAGTAATTTCCTCAAGCTGCTTTACATTTTCAGTTTCCCTGTTCCTGTAATTCCTTTTTAAAACAGAAAGGAAGCAGGAAAAATTTGTCCCTGGTAAAGGAGAGCAGAGCACCAAGAAGTTTGACTGCCCAAATATACTAGAAATAAGCTTATTTCTATGCCAAGCCTTAAATCCTGGTAGGATCTCCAACTTAACTACATACAAACGCTGGGGTTAATTATCAGAGAAGTATGGGAGGGGGGAAGGATTTTCTAAAGGTCTAGTCCCTTTTCTTCAAAGCTTCAATTTTACCCATGCTACTCTGAAGTTTAGAATCTAAATACATGAGGAAGACTTTATTCTAGAATAATTGGGAAGTAATTTCAATCAGGAACTAAAAATTTAATAACCACTTTATAAAGGTAAAGCATAGCAGTGAAGTCATTAGTGTTCTAGCTGGGCTTCCTAGGAAAACATTAAGTAAAAAATCTTCTAAGAACTGTAGAAAAGAACGAAAGAAGGGAGAATAGCTGAAGTTTCTCAGATAAAGAGGAGCTGATGCAACACAAAGTTTGCTAGAATCTCGAAATCTCTCAAAACATAGCAGCAGGTGTGATTGGCTGTGTTAAAAAAAGCTCATGTTATTTTTCGATCTTTAGATTTCACAGTATTGATCTCATTAAGCTAGTGTTTTCGCATTGTAACTAGAGTAAATGTAGTTGCTCTACAAAAGCTGTGGAGTAATGTTGCAAATGAATGATGAGTATTTAATAATTGACTCAACTACTTTTAAGTACAGATCTAAAATAGACTTGGAGTGGTGAAAAGTAGTGGTAAAGATACAGCTGTCTGAAGCGATAAAAACATTTCATTAATCCTTAAAAGTAAACACTCTAAGATGTTAAGTAGCAATGTAGAAATCATTGCAGCTTATTTCTGAAGGTATGGAAAAAAGTTTTCTTTGTGTTCATTTGTTCTAATGGATGAACTATTTTTTTCTAGTCAATGGAAAAAGAAAACCAATGAGTCTGACAGTCCTTCAGGTGAGATATTTCCTAAGCACTTACTGCCATCAAAAAACAGCTGATGTGATACTTTTAGATAACAGATCAAGGACACGAAAGGAGTGCCAAACAATAGTTTGCCTTAGAAAACAAACAAACAAAAAATTACAAAAAAAAAAAAAAAAAAAAAATTACAATCCACAATAAATAGATGAGATGCAGGAATTTTAATATTTCCATAACACATTTTCAGCATTCTACTATGCTTTCAATACAGCATAAATTGACCAGTTTTCTAAAAAGATTAAACAAGGCAAAGGAAGCAAGCTTTCCTACTTAATGACAGGATCTAAGAAAGAATACCATGAAACAAGACTTTCCAATTACTATAAATGCCACACAAAAATAGAAAGCAGCACATTAAACAATCTTTGTCATTTCTTCAGAAATGAAATAGAATGAAATTGATAAATTCTTCTTGAGCACAGACAGGCTGAATCAATGTCATACATACGATCGCATACTATTGCATATTTATTTTGGCCTGTTGAAAAAGGGGTAAGACTAGAAGAGCAAGGAAGTTCAAAAATATTGTCTGCTACCATCAACCTACAGTTGATAAACTGAAAGGGGAGGATTGAAATTTCAGCTTTCCAGTAACAGTTTCATGTCACTTTAAGCAAGATTGTGCCTCTGTATTTGTTTCTGACTGCCTTAATCTGTGTATTTGCAGTGAACATAAGGAGGACTTTGATCAAAACACAACATGCATTTTACACAACAAGGAAGTCTACAGAGAGGCACTACATTTACAAAAGCAATTGAAAGGAGTTTCAAAGGGAGTTGACAGATTAGAAGATGATGACACTGCTGCTGCAGTCTCAATGGAAATCTGGCTTGATCTAATTAACAGCAACGAACTAGAACCACAAAATGATAATTCAAACATGATTTAAAGAAGTTATATCACCTTTTTATTACCTAAACAATGGAGCTTTTCCCTCACAGATAACAGAACAAGTCACAGGTTGAACACAGAACAGGAATAAAAGGCTTGATATCCTTAACTTTACTCTACCGTATGGGAGAAAAACCTCCCATTAATCCTGAATATTTTTGCTCACTGTGCTCCCTCAACTTATGACCAGTTTTATTTTATTTATTATTTTCTTTCTTTTTTATCTGTAGAGAAAAATAGAAGGCCAAATGCATTTTATGTAGTCTTAGGATATCCTTCAGTTTAATGAGTAAAAATGCTAGTGAATGATTTGTGCTGACACTTCGACAACTGTCTGTATGAGCGGACGTAAGCTCATATGCAGTCTACAGTACAAGAATTTCTTTGCATCTTGGTTCTGAAGCAAATTCTGTACTGGCTCATCCTCCATCTTATATGACAGTCACTGTCGCTAACATCTAATGTAGCTAATATAGCATGTGCTTGTATGCATACATACACACGTATAATGACATACTGTCATCCTGGCATTTTCTACTTTATGAATTATGCGCATGGGAAGCATATTATTAGCTGCTTTCAGAAGAAATATGTATGTTTGTCAGGGAATCACAGAACGACCAAGATTGGAAAAGACCTCTAAGATCATCCAGTCCAGTCATCCACCTATTACCAATATTTCTCACTAAATCATGTCCCTCAATACAACATCCAAATGTTTCTTGAACACCTCTAAGTACAGTGACTCCATCACCTGTAGAAGCTACAGCCATCTGAATACCAAAGTGCTCTCTGACAACTTAAAAGACAAGAATATAAGGAATCTCCAAGTAAGTGAATTGTTTCATTTTCCTTACGCTTATATTCTTGCTTTTTCCTTTTGCACACAATTAAAAAAAAACTTCCTTAATTGTAACTAGTAGTTGTTAACTCTTTCTAATACTACTGTATAGAAATAAACTGTCTCAATATCAAACTTAGAAGTGCAATACAGTATTTTGTACAGTATCACTTAAGATTTTTTTCTCTTTGATCCTCAAAATCACGTATATACTTTTACCTTTGTGTCATAATTTTGTAGGCATCGGGAAGGAAGCATTCCGTGTTCTCCATCTGGAAAGGGTCAGCATCACAGATCTTGTCATCTGTCCGTCCATAGTTAGCACTTTCTATCATAATAACATCACTTCCTGGACACCGGAGGTCAATGGAGTAGCCTTCACAGGAGAGCTCTCTCCTAACCAAACCAAATGGTAGCGCTGCTCGGCTGAAACCTGAAGAAGAAAAACAAATGAGATTGAGTTTAAAGGATATATATTTTTTTTCTGTGGCATAGGCAGTAACTCTCAACAGTATGCTAGAGGTAAAGGAAGTGCACCTTTAAACAGTTTGACCCGCTACCAAGTGAAGCAGCCTTCATGAACCTGTCACATCCTGACATCACTTCTGCTGTGTCCTTAATCTGAGAAGAGAGAAAATTCCTCTTCGCTACTTCTAACCCTTGACAAGGCAGCATGCCTGCAAGGTTATTCTGTGCATTCCTGTTCTCACCTCTCTTCTCCCTGCTTCTTTCACCCTGCTTTGGGCACAGACAGGTCACGTTGGAAAGTGGGAAAGCAGTAGAGCAGGCTGGAGTTGAAGAAACAGAAGTGATTTAAAAAACAAAGCAAAACAAACAAACAAACAAACAAAAAACCTCCCCACACAGAAACAAAGCCATTTCAAGTTAATTTTTATCTCCATTCCCAAATAGAGTTCACTTTCTTTTGCTCATCTACTTTATGTGCCCAGCATGGGTGTGTCTGCAACACTAGATCTAATATATATTCTGATACCTAACTAAACTTCACTTCTTGCTATACGTTTTAAAGAAATTAAACCACAGGAGGAGCAAAAAGACTTTGAACAAATGCATAAATGACTAGTACAACAAACTGCAGATGAGCACCATACAGAATCTCTCTCTCCCTCCAAAAAAATATTTCAAGGAATTCTTATTTTGTAAACACATTTTTCTGCTTGAGCAAATTCTAGTAAATAGGTAACCTCTAATGAAGTAATATTAATTTATGGAAAACATACATACAATATCAAAAAACTGTATAATCCCTTGTACATAGCTACTGGTATATTATTATTAAATAGAATCTTTCTGTCTCTTACAAAATGAGGGCACTACCAAGAACTAGAGGACAAGCTGAGTAACACGGTAAGTGATAAATACCTGTATCTTTAAAATGATCTCTGATAAATTTTCAGCAGAATTACACGTATTTCCTTATTTTTTTTAAAAAAGTTGCCCTCAGAGAGCAGCACAAGGCCATTAATATTTCAGTGCAGGCTGTTGGGAGACAAGTTGTGACAGCAAAGAGAAACAGCTAGTAAGTATACAAAGTTGGAACTCTACAGTGTTTTGAAAGCAAAGAAAATAAGCTTTTTTTTATTTAAAAAAAAAAAAAAAAGAAGTCTGATGCATTAGAAGAGGCAAGGAAGCTAGGATCTAAAAAGATCAAGAATAACTTGAGATAACCCCTTGATAGTAAATTTTCATATGAACCAGAGGCTGACACTTTTTCTGCTGAATTAATGATCTGTAGATTCAAACTCCTACCATATGAACGTGATGATCTGCTCCGACTTTGAGGAAGTGCTGCTGGTAACCGCCATGCTGATGTCAGGACATGGCTCCCTAGCAGCCATCTTCCCATCCACCTGTCCTCCTCTCTGTAACACCACTGACTTTTGCTCAAGTGGATGATGTGCAGAGGATGAGCACCAGGCCACACTGCGCCCAGCCTCTCTGCACGCAGCTGAGTTTGCTTCTTTTAAATTTTATGCATCCTATGCAAAAGGGGGAACTGCTACCCTGCCAATGCTTTAGTATTCGCTAATGAGAGAAAAGACCATGTTGCTGTGGAAAGCACAATTCCATTTAAAATGCACTTCTGGCTGAAGGTTTGGCTGAACATGTCATATGTAATAACAAACACTATTATTACAGGCTTGCTGAAGTATCATGAGCTGAAAGCTCTAAAGAGTTGAAATGCGAATCTATTGCATTAACACCCTATGTATTCCTCCCATGCAGCAAATTAATACAATGAAGACAGAATCTGTGCACAGCTCACTGAGGGCATGAAATAGGCACGGAGAGGGGCCCAAACGAGGCCCACACCACACAAACATGCAGCAGTTTTTTGATTAATTACCATCAAGACAGCCACAGCGGGACCAAAAGAAATGCTGCTGGTGACTGCCATTCCTACGTCCTAATAATCCTGTCAAATTTAACACCATCCCCATAAAACTCGAACCCTCCAGCTCACAGAAATGCTGCCTGCACACCTTGCAAACAGCAGAGCTGCCTCCAACACGGGCTCAGGCAGCATCCTCCCACGGGAGCCCCCTGCATGCCACTGCACAGCCCTGCCTTCAGGTTTCCATCAGTAAGGAAAGTGAAACCACTAGTCCTGCTGCCCAAAGGGGAATTCTGCCAAACAGGAGAGGCTGCAGGCTGATAACCCTGAGGTCCAGCATATGGATAGGTACGCTGTCAGGCTGACACAACCATACCAAGCTGGTTGTGATGAGCATCAAACCCTTCCTATAGACCCAGCAGCGCAGCCAGTACTTCAGACAGGATGAATTCAAAGACAAGAATGCCATACTTCTGCAGAGATTAGCTGCCTGCAAATCCGACTTCAACATCTGCAGCATTTGGGCACTGCTGAAAGCACTGTTCACGTATTTCATCCTGCATAATTTTTCCCCCTGCAGACATCTAGGAGAAGTTCCGTATTAGGACAAATATTCAAAATACTACACCAAGGTTAGGTCACCACCAGCAACACAGGACACACCAGAGATTGTTATGTACCTGCAATATTGCAAAAGCAGCAGTAAATAGAACCAAACAATGCAGCATGTGTGAGGTGGGAAGACTAGTCTAAGGAATTGTCATGGCACAGAATTTTAACTAAATAAAATAAATAAAATTTAAGTCCACTAACAAAACTGCTGCGATGTTTATTCTGAAGCTTTATCTGTAATCTTTCCCTATCAACAAAGAAAAAAAAAAATAAGCATATCAACAAGCAAAGTGTAATTCAATCCATCTTGCAACCCTGACAATCGAAGAAAGAACTAGTGGGAGGCCCTGTGAGCAAAAAATCAATATTGCAGCTTTGTGCCGTGCAAATGTGAATACTGCCAAATAGCAGTGCTTAGGGTAAAATGAACTGTTTTGCTCCATTTTCTCCTCTCTGAACAAATGATTTTGAAACGACAGCTTTTTTTGGAGCTATAAAATGTCAAGCAATAACTCCCTGTGCTTTAGGCAAGTGATTGGAATAAATACCTCTTGGCAACAGGTGCAATGACTTAGGACTGAAATTCATTTACATTCAGGAGATAATTCCCGATAAACAGATGCACTGCCACAGGATGGAAGCCTGAAAGACCGGCATCTTAGCACTGCTGCCCAGTTCCGCACTATTCCAGGTCTTTTCAGACATAAGCATGTAGCTCTGTCAATAATTACTGTTATCACCAGTAAATTCGTATTTCCAGTGCAACTCCTCATGAGTACTTTCAACATCGTATTTTCTAACCAACCTGCATTCAGCCTGCTCAGCTTTGCCTCGCTATACCTTGCAAAAATATATTTTGTTTGGGTGTCCTGTACAGCCGAAATCACCATTCCATCCTTGTGCTAATTGCTTCAAGGCAAACTGAGCAATGACATCAAAGGAGGAGTGTTCCTGTAAAGAGCTTCCTGATCACCACAAACACTTCTGGGGCCGGGACTGGCACTTTGCATACATCATGAACAGTAACCCACATAAGATCTATTACTTATCTATTACCAAATGCCACATCTGCTACTGCATATGCTGTCTCTGATTCAGCTGTATACATGCATGGGTTTTGCCTTTTTTTTTTTTTTTTTTTTTTTTTTTTTTTTAAATGAAGGAAGAATAATAGCTACTGAAAAAAAGAGCATGGTTTCTGTCATGCTGACTGTTTTGATTATAAGAAAACTTCCTGGCAAACATGTTTCCTGCACATTTTATCTGCTCACAAATCAGTTGAGCTCTTTACTCAAAAAAAGAAAAACTTCTTTTACAAAATCACCATTTTAAGGAAAAAAGGTAGAGGGAATATTCAGTGGTAATAAGCATTCTTTAATGCTTTACTGATCAATACAGAAACACTGAGAAAAAATATCAAAATGAAACATCACAAATAAAAATCTTCCCTCTTGTACTTTAGTCTGTGAATTTAAAGCATACATCTCCTACAAAAGAAATGTATCTCAGAACTGTGTTTCTGAAATATATCAGATTCACATTTGGCTAAAAACGCTTAATATAAATTTGCAATGCCTTATTTACCACTGGTTCCTTACTAAGAAATGATTTGTCTATAGAAAGATAACCTAAATTTGTCAAAGTCCAAAGGAAAGTTAATAATTCACAGCTTCCTGCCCACTAGCACTCCATCTTTTTGAGCTGTCAATAATAAGAGTGTGTGCTAAGTTTGGTAGATAAAAGCAAAAAGGAGCCACTACATTTGAATGTTCAACCCATACAGAGGAAAAATACTGGAATGTAAACAGGCTAACATCAGTACTTCTCAACATCAGAAGCAAGGAACCTTTGATTAAAACTTAAAGCACTGAGAGAGTAAACATGGAAATATAAAATTATTTCAAAGAATGCAGATACTGGAAGAACTGAGGTTCCAAAACAAATCTTTGCAGAAATATACATAAAATCTCAGTGAGCAAGGAAATACTGCTTCTTGTGTTATTTGGCTCTAACAGAAAGGTCTTCTAAAAAGAGCACATCTTTTGAAACAGAATGTTTACAGTTGTGTCTTTCACAATCTCTTTTATTTTACCAAATCACGAAACATGATGGTTCAAGTTCGACACAAGATGAAGTAATGCATCTTGGGCAGAATTTCAATAATATATGTTGAGCAAACGCAGAGCCCAGTAAAACCTGCACTCAGCATCCTTTCAGTTGCTTGGTGAGGTGCAGACGCGTGCACAGATGTTACACAGGGCAGCCGAACACACTTCACCATCTGAAAATCGTGTAAATTCTGAACATGGGCTCTGCAGAGCATTTATAATTCTTGAAAAAAGCCTCAGCTTCCTGCATTTTCTAAAGAATCCTAGGAACTATGTATGTCAAGGGAGGCTTTTCTCTCTATCTCTCAGCACCGTAAACGTTTCATATAGATAAGCATGTGATTTTGTTAAACAGCTTTTAAATTATCCAATACTGGTCAGCAGATCACTACCAACAACTACAACGATAGATGCAATTTAAAATGACAACTGTGCTTTCTAATTCTGTCTTTGAAGGGGAAAAAAAGTCCTTCTGGCAAGCATGTCTATTAAAAGATTACACTGGCACAGTGAGAGCTTCTGATACTGCACAGAGGTCTGGAGTTCACAGCACTCTGCTCCTCTTTCACTGAAAGCTACCAGATAGCACACGAACAGCCAGAGCTGTGGCACGGCAGACAAAACCCCACTGTTCCAGTCTGGATAAAATTAGGCAGGAAGCGATCATTTCAAAACTATTCTCCTGTATTCTTTGCGGTTTTAAGTATAGACTCATTATTTTCATTTAAGATGATGCAAGCAGGGGACAGCTAGAGAAAAAAAAAAAATAGTTATTAAGTTATTGAAGGAAATCTATTTTCTAGGAAGAGACTTTTTTTTTTTTAACCCATTCATAAAAATGGGATTAACTGAAAACAATGTACATGAAAGTGCGTCCTTAATTGGAACTTTAACAAAGAGGTCTTAAGCCCTAATGAACACACTTGATCATTTAAATGTGCACATAAATTACACTGAAGCAAGACAACCATTTCATTGAATAAATTAATTGTGAGGGATGATTTTTAGCACTGGTTTCCAGAATTCAGTTTCTCAGACATACTCAGGCATATTTTGTTTGACTGAAATCTGGAAACCTATCTCTTACAAAACAGAAATAGGGTTTGCTAGCAGTCAGAGCTTTTAGAAATATTAAGTAACTAACGATGGCTTTTTAATGATCAATTTTTACAACTTATTAAACTGATTTAGCCTTAAAAAAAAAAAGCCTTTAACTTTAAAAATCTCTGTCAAATTTCAGCGTGAGCAGCAGAATTACAACACTAAGTAATTTTCTGTAATTATATACTTAATATTCAGTGTGCACGAACACAAAGCATGGTACAGCTGATTAATGAAATTCAGGACAAAGCCTAAGTTACACCCTCTGACTCACCAGGACAAGTCCTGTCTTCCAGTTCACTGAAACTTATTACAATTTTCCTCGTGCATTTCCAGTCTCCATGCAATTCTCAAAAATATCCCTGTTAGGCTCTCTTCAGCAAAAAAAAAAAAAAACCAAAAACTAAGGCTTACACCTGCCTTCCACAGCTCATTGAATGATTCAGCAAAATCATAAGTTAGCAGCAGCATCTTAGCTTTTTAATGTGTCTATCCTTCCTGCACATGGTTGGCAAAGACCTCATTTAAATTTTCCCTAACATCTCTCACCCCTCATTCAGAGGGTGAGAATGTGACTCTCCAAGTTGCTCTCATTTTTTCTCCTTCCCTTTTTTGGAGGTGGTGGCTTTTTTGTGGTTTGAGGTTTGTTTTTTTTGTTGCTGTTGTTGTCGTGGACGTTTTTTTAATAGCAGGAGGGAAAAGTGTGCTACATTGACAGGACTGCAGACTGAAGTCTTTCAATCACCTGGAACAAGAACGGCCAGACAGCAGCCAGGCAATCTTCCCCATTTTAGTTCATCACTTCTTAACTCTATTTTGAAGGAATCACCACTATGGGAAAAGAGATAGTTTGGTCTTCATGCCCATTTAATCCTTCACCTCCCTGCTGAGGCTGCCACAAGAGTGCTAATTAATGCTAAGCTGTGAAAATGGGCTTCTGCACTCTGAATCCCACCACACAGAAACTGGAAAGAAACCACTAATTCCTTTAATGAAAGTCACCAAACCAGAGCCTGGTTCCTGGCAGCGTGTTAGCAATGCCTACATATGGCAGATGGAAACCATGTGATCTAAACATTAAAGTCTAAATATCTAGTGTAAAAATATGCATGTTGTTCGGTTCTCGCTTAGAACCAAATTTTATTCTCAACTGCACGCACCTTTCCCGTCCCTTTCAGGGGGAGCTCCATGTGTGAGAGCAAAACTTTGCCCTCTTGATCTAAAATTATCCCTGTTTGAAATGGTCTTCATCTGTCAATGATATTTCTTTTCTTTTGCCAGCCAGATGTCTGTTCTCAGGCTGCAAGAATCTCCTTCCTTTTTTCCTTCACATCACACATACTTGATACTTTGCCAGCTCACAGAAAGCACTACCCTTTTTCTTTCTCACCGCTGAATACACTGCAGCTTCAAAATTTCTCCAGGCAAATAAGTTCCATGGTCTCTGTAAATCCCCCTCCTGGAGGTTATCTCCAGTTTACCAACTGTGAACTCACTAAGCACACCACCTGTCAGGAAGGAGAAGCTTCTGAATTAGAAACAAGCTCTGAAACAAGGAGGTAAGACACACAAAGGGTGATGTGTCAGAAATGTCGTGTCAACAGGATTTCCCATTGAATTACTTCCTCCTCTGCACAGGACACTGGTAGCTGAATAAAAATAAATATTCTTTTATTTTCTATAAAAATGTACTTGCACAACAATTTGTATTTCCCTTTGCCTCAATCATTTTTTATTGGAAACCATCTGTTGAGGGAGGGTAGGTGAAGAGGAAGAAAGGGTTATGATTTCCATCAGTAGTACTTAGAGCAATCAGCTCACAAAAATGACACATTTTTGGTGTTTCTCTTTTCCATTTTGAAGAAACCCAAGGCCTCATCACCTCAGAAACCATGCAGAGATTAACCAGTGCTTTGGGAATAAGCACACGAGTGAAAGCTGAATCATTCCAGATGACACGGTGGTGTCGGTGATAACCAATGGTGTGATTCCTAAGTAGGTTAGCCAGAAAAATCAAAACTCACTAAAATGCAGAGAACTGGTTACATTACATACAAAACTCTTACATTTTAGCTCACTTTAAATACAACATTCAACAAGCAATGGTTTAAAAATATTAAATATAAATATAGTTGTAAACAATTATCAGATATTTAATAAATACAGTACAAATGCTAAGGTGTGATAACATCTGAGAATATAGTTATAAAACCATAAAGGGGGCATTTTCTTGTTTATAAACAGAATTACGTATACATTAGAAGTGGAACCAAGCGACAATTTAAGAGTTCATATATTCTCTCATTTCAATAAAATGATGGGGTGGAGTCAATTGTCACAGTATAATTTACAGTGGGAAAATTACGTGGTTAATTTTAATGACAGCAAGCCACTTCAGATTTACAGAGTGCTTATGAGTATACAAACAGCAAAGCAATACCCCTTCTTCTTCAGTATAGCTTCCAAAATATTACCGAGGACTCAGTAGTAGAAAGACGACCATGGAAACAAAGGCTTAAGACCCCACTGATGAAACTGAGAACCCAAAACACACAGTCATACGTTTTGAAAGCAAGTAGAAGAACAACATGAAAAATCTACTTGAAGGTAAATGTGCCGTCACTTCAAATATTCCCCCAAATAGATATGAGACAAGAGTAGCAAGCAATACTCAGAAAATGCCTGTCAGAGTGAAAGGCTTTCTTCCTGACCTTACCTTCTTTGAAATGTGTGGATTTCTGAAAGACTGTTACAGAGAAGAGGAGGATATACCATGTGTAGTTTTTAAAATATACCTAAAGTTCTGGCAAATTCCAGGAATAATGTAGTAATCCTGCATAGATACTTGACAGCATTCTCTGCATAATAAATTGCACGAGAAAAAGCAAACCATTTGTTTACAAATTAAAAGGTGATTTAAGAAGTCTTAAGGCATATACACATTTCTTCCATGCTCCCTTGCACAGCAGGGAGTAATAATAGCAACAGAGGTACCATTTCCCAGATAAATAAAGGAAATATGCACCTCTGCAACTCTGTCCAAATGCTGTTAGTGACCTACAAAGGGATTACATATCCATAGGCCTCTTGCAAACAGATACAAAGGATGAGTGAGATACATTGACAGAAAGGCTAAATTCCACCTGGACTCAAATTCAGGACTTCTGAATCCGGGTTCTGCTTTTATTAGCAGAATTCATTCCTTCTTCTGCCACAAGTGTTAAAAACGAGAACAAGAAATATTCTCAGTTTTCAAGAGAACTATCTAATGCGTGCTCAAATGAAACAAATGAAAAATCAGGATTACTGAAACCTGTGTGCTGAGACAGAAAGTAAACAATTTCCCTAATTATGTGATAGAGTTCCATAATTGATGCTATTTACATCAGAAAGTCACAAAAGGGATGAATACACACTGTAACACACTAGAGAAAGGAAAACCTTGCATTTACTAATTACTGCTATTTAGAAGTACACATCTAATAGCTGAAAAACCATGTTTCCAGTGTTGTTCATTGATCATAGTAAGACCAATAATAAAAGAAAGAACCAGGAAAATTGCATCATAGGAGAAAAAAAATATACAGTAGAATGTTGAAGGGTAATAACAGAAAGCAAGGCAGAACTACTACACTGTTTATACAGATGTGGAAGGTAAATTTCCTCAATAATTAATTCATTCTACAGTCTTTCACCATACCAGGTTACAGTTCTATTTTAAAAACATCTTTCCCTAAGAGTCTACAGCAAGTATTTCTGGAGGAGGCAGCTGTGAAGTATAAAAGATGCAATTGCTTCCCTTTTCTTCACAACAAAACATCACTTTCCTATGGAAAGTACCACGTTCTCATGATACATAATTTAGGTGTACAAACAGGCGGGTAGCTATGGCAAGTCCGAGGGGATAATGTGCAAGCTAATGGCCGGGTGGGAGGCAGCAGTGAGACTGCAGTTTCTACCCCACCCCATTCAGCTGCCTGCCAGGGTTCCACAACTTGTCAATCCATGCACACACTGTTGTTTTTCCAACAGTGCTGAGTTTTATTAATCAAAATGATTTCCAGAGCAAGCTGAGAGTGTGATCAAAGCAGCCATGATGGCAGTGTAATTGAGGAGGGAGTTGCTAATCTTTTGGGAATGCCAAGAAGGAATGGAGAAGGTTAGGGGTGTTCAAAGGAGGCAGGAATGAGCAGGTGTTAGGGTAACCATTTAAATTAGGCATTCTGACATAGTCATTTATAACTGAGGATTCAGATTCCCTTGAAAACACCTAGTAAAGAAGCTGTATTTTTTAAAGTTTTTATTTTGTACAAATACTATTTCTTTTAAGTCTGTGCTACTCCAAAGTAAGTTTTTGTCAGAGACTAAACACAATTCCACGGCGGAGCTCCAATGCCTATTCACTCTCTGCCCCTGCTGAATTTGAAGATCAGATTCTTATCAGTTTCAGTAATGCAAGGCCCATGTTACCTTTAAAAACTTAATGCAGAAAAAGTTGGAAATGCAAAACCAGACAGAGCCCTGCTTCTTTCAAAGATGGTTCCACATGCACAAGCCTCTAGAAGGTGACAAGGGTACTTTATGAATCAAACAGAAAATACAGAAATAATATTATCTCTCACTGAAATGCTATCATCTCTGAATGAGGTGTTGAGACGCAACATTTTGTTCATCAAAATGAACAATGTTCATTTTACAATATTTTATCTACTTGAAAATAACAGAATTTTAGGTAAGGAGAATCTTAATTACCCCAATTAATTTCTCATCCTGCACCACTAATGTCATTGTGAGCTTTGTCATTAACCTGTGGGATAGATTCCTTAGAATTTAACCTGGACACTCAATATTCTTGTTCTAATGAAAAATACATTAATGAGCTTCATTATGCTACTCCATTTTAAAAAAGAATCTTCAGTAGTCAGTTCTCTCAAGAGCCTAATGGGCACTGGTATATTAGTGATCTAGGACCACGTGTATTAGTGAGCTTAAGTTTGAGCCACTCTCAATCTCTTTAGGGACTCAATGAGCTTCATGTTCAATCCAAAGGATAAGCAACACCCACTGACTTACTTCAGGAACACCCTGCACTAAAGCCAACCAAACACATACAAACTTTTGAAGTTATGACTGAGGTTGTGCAAAAACAACAGTCACCATAAAATAAACACAATGAAAACTAAACTAAAATCCCTCCCTATAATTTTAGAATGACACAGATTTTCTATATCGTCTGCATGGAGGATCCTCAACCCATTTCAATTGCTACCTTTTTTTCCAGTCATCCACTGGGAAACATTATGGAAAAACTAGTGATCTTCTGTGACCTTCATTTTATTTTATTAAATGCAGCAGACACCTCATGCTGAATATGAAATAAAAAAATATGCAATCCAGGAAAGTACTTCAAGAAAAAAATGCCCTTTGGAGGACCCAATTTCAGTCTTGAAATATAACAACACAGATTTGCCAATGATATTTAAATAAAAAAAAAAAAAATCTCTATTACATAAATTGTGTTCAAAATTGTATTCTGAATTACTAAATTTAGAATAGGTCCTGCAGATCATGATTTAGCCAGTGCTTTATAAATGTGGAAAGCACATAATTGAAATACACATGTTAGATCAAACTAACAGTACTCCCTATCTTAAATCACGTTTAAAAGAATTTCTTTTTCAAACATGTGTGCAATTAGTACACTAAAAAAACCTCAGACTGCACTATTAGTGTACACAGTTGTGGCTGATCTATTGTTAATAAGGCCTTCAAGGTGAAAACAACATGAATTATAGAATGGCTTAGATTGGAAAGTACCTTAAAGATCACGTAGCACCAAAACAAGGGAAGAAACCGGTGCCTGCAAATACTATTTTGTCTTAGAGCTCTACAGCTCTAAGGATAACGGAGAAAAGCGTCACTTGTTGAAGTCCCTTGCCTTTGAAAAACTCCTGGGGTGGGGGGCAGGGAGGGAGAAGTGGTGAGTGCAGATGTCTATTATACCTTTTAGTAAGCGCAGATTAACAAATCATCACTCAACATAATACTCATTGAATTTCAGTTAGCTGCTGTCTGAACAACCTGCCTGAAATTCTAAAAGCTCAATGCTGAGTCTGATTTGCAGCCAGTTTAAAGCAGCATCGGTCTGGGATGGTTGTGGCTAGTCATAACAATAGTAAGGGGTACTCAGATTTGGAAGGGAGGGGGCTTACGGAAATTCCTTTCCTTAATTAAATCAGAGAAAGAGAGTCTGAAGTGGCAAATAATAAATCACAAAGAATCCTCAATCTGGTTGTCAAGGAAACTAGTATGCCTCTGCCATAATTGCTGTGAGCCCAATCTTGCCCTTTTTGACATCGAGCCTTATCATGCATTCTGGTCAGAGACTGAAGAAGTAGCTTGTCTGTTCCTCACTGGCAGCCCTGCACCTAGCATGGCGCTGGCCTGACAGACAGGCCGCAATGCCGCCCACCATTCGGTGCCACTCCTCCAACCTGCACAGCAGCTAACTGCAGGACTCCAGCATGCTTCCATCACCTTTGACATTACAAATGGGACTGACTGGCTTGATTGTGGCACTGAAAGGTTTCTGCAGCTGTGTTTACTAGATGGGCATCCCTAATTTACTGTTGCTCAAATCTTGAGCCTGGTTATCTCAGCTCACCACAGTCCCAGGAACCTCCACAGTTGCCATGGCACTCCCACTTCCCAAGCGTGTCTTCCCATCAGAGGTTGTTCCCTGTTTTACTTGTGGATATGTGAGATGGCTATAGAAAAGAGGTGCATAGGGAAAAAGGAAGTTTGAAACAAAATGAACATTTCAACAACAACAAAAAACAGAGCAGAAAAGGTTAAAATTGATTCAGTGCCAAGCCATTTAATTAGCTGACTGCATTACTGTCTTTTTTCCCCCTACAATGATCATTACCTTTTATAAACATACCTAAAGTTGTTTTTTCCTTTTGGTTTTGGTGGAATTGCACATCGCTGCTGGACACACACAAAAGTTGGAGCATATACAGTTCCCAGCACTTCAACACCAGGAAGGCCAATAGAGGGAAAATGCTATATTAGTGTCCCTATCTCATCCCTCAAGAAATCCTGAAAGATTTTAAAGGAAGTATCTTCAAAGTAAGGAAATAGGAGGAACAACAGGCAAGTACATTATGTTCCCAGCTATCTTTAAGCAATAGAAAATCCAGTGAGACAAGATTGTTAGGTGGGAAAAAAAAGAAAAAAGAAAATCTCCCTTTAGGAACTAGAGAGATAAACACTACCAAAAGGGCTTCTAAACGAAGATCTGTGACTGATTCTTGTTTGAAATGCTACAACTTGTTGACTGTCATCTTGCTATTTTAATAATGGATAAATCTGGTCTTAATTCCTAATCCATAAGCCAAGCATCTGAAGAAAACAACGCAACACAATTTTTCTGCTGCAATGTTCAAGTATTCCAACATAAACTAAGAACACTGGTAAAGTTTTTTGTTCAACAGATCTGTAAATATGCAACACAAAAAAGTATTAAGTGGTTGTTCCAGATAAAGCTCAAAGCAGAATAAACCCTTCCCAAACTGAATGCAACTCCCTCCACATATTTCCCTACCTGGAAGTATGATGTAGGTTTTTTGGAAGTGAAGTTGGACAAAATCATCTTTGAGTTTTTTGACAAAATAGGTCATAATATCACAGCATCATTGGATAATTCAGACCAAAATGGACTCCTTCCTTCTCTCACCCACCCAAAATATTCTTTAATCCAAATACCTCTTCCAGATAAAAAGCTAAATTGTATATACGAAGAATTATTCTTACATCATTTAATAACTTGTCCTTGTCATCCCTGTTAAAGAGCAATTATGGATTAATTACAGCCAATTACAATAATGCATATTAGTGACTGTATCACTGCATTTGCCACTACAATTCAATAACCTTAAGGGGGAAAAAAAAAAAAAAAAAAAAAAAAAAAACATGAAAAAGACAAATCAAGGTTTCCATTAGGAAAGATAATGCAAAAGCAGTGAATGTGCCATTTGGGCATAAACATGTTCATTTGCTACATATGCATGCAGCATCCATCAGAAGAAAAAAAAAGGCCTTCAGCTGATTTACAGATAATTTACTATGGCACATTCTTACTACTATTTTATTCTTATTTGAAAAATTAGTCTGGGTACCCAAACACAATGATGGCACCCTGCTTATTTTTATGTCTTTTGCAACATTTAAGTGATCTTGAACCTTTAGGGCTAAGCATTTCCATGACAACCTCTCTCTTTTAAGCAAGAGTTTTTAACATCACTCCTAATGTCATCTGACCGGCTTTCCCAGCACCACCTCATGCTGGAGAATGAGTTCAATAACACCCAGCCCCTGCTCCATCATAATCCACTGTGGAAAAAAATACCTCAGTCTCTTCTGTTGGTAGGAAGCCATAGCAACCTGCTATTTCTCCTCTAAACTGTTTTCCAGCTTGTCAATTTGACTTGTCAATTCCTTGGAACGTTTATATCATCTGTTTGAACAGACTCTATCCATCATCTTTTTGTCCTTACCTCTGTGCCTAGGTTCAAGCTAAACTTCTAGTTATCATCTGCACTTGCAGACAGCTAAGAGCCATGGAGCAGGCAGCTCCACACCAAGTACCAGCCACCAGAGCCCAGTGGGCTGGGCCAGCTGCAGGGTCTGACCTGTTCTGAGCTCAAAAGCTGCTTCAGTATGTATCTGTAAAACATCCCACACAAAAACCCCAGCTTCCTTCTGCCAGATTTATGAGAAATGGTTATTAATTTTAATTGGTCTAAACTAGCTTCTAGTGAAATTACATCTTCATCACCTATCTGAATAGCCTATCTTTGCAATTACAACTGCTAGTCTTCTACTAAGAAATAAAGTCAACGCATTGTGCATTTCCTCACAGATTACCAACTATATCGAGCAAAAGATGGCAGGAAGCAAAACAGAAAAATTACAGAGATATTGAAACAAATTGTCCACGCTGCTTATTTATAGTCAACTTATGCAGAAGCCACTTTCTATCAGTGTAGCACAAGAATGAAAAAAAAATCCAAAATAACAACTCCCAGCTGATCGTGTATCAGAGGAGCTCAGGGCTAACTCTGACAAGCTTTATGACGGCTTTCCCATCAACCTGCTCTTCACCTGCATAGCAATAAAGCAGCCATCGGGACAGACACTAACTAAAAAATTTGTTCAAGTCTTGCTCAGTAGGGTTGCTGGAACAAGGGCTCACAGAATATCATAGCGGAGACAGTTTTACCATGAAAAACAAATTTGGCACTGATATGAAATATCTGACAGTTTAGAGTCTAAAACTTAATCAGTTCTGAAGGTCTGCGCTCTATGAAAGGTAACCGTTAAGACACAAGCAAAATAATTCAATGAACTGGAATCTAGAGCTTCAATTTTTTTTATTTTTTATTTTTCCCAAATATATTTCATTCTCTCTTAGGCTTGAAAACAGTTTGAACAACTGTCTTTTACTAAGTGTAATTTAGTAAACAAAACACGTTACCCTGTGAATTAAAACTACTCAAAATAAAATCTATTGTGACCACAATTCATATTAACATGGCAAGCTCTTACTGAGTGCCTTTTAAAAGAAAGAAATATATTCCTTGTGTGTTCAAGTATAGAGCCATGAACCATATGAGTCCCTATTTATTTCAAATTTCCCATGATGCCATTTACTTCAGCTTTTAACCTTTTATGTGACATTGAGCTATTTTACAATCATAAAATAGTAGAAAAAACGACCTGTTAATTTGAAAGGGACACATTACAACATCTCTCCCTGGCACTATAATATTTTAATTTCTTTTTTCAAGGCAAACCAGTTGGAAAGTGACCATCTGCTAGTCTGTTACTACCATTCAAGCAAAGTAATGCACAAAATGTCCTCCTTCCCCAGCAAGAATAGGACCATTAACTGGAAGGATTTTAGGATACTATCATGCGAGTCTAACAGACTGATTCACAACAAAATAAAATCTTTTATTTCTTTAATTACTGCTGAATATACTGACCACAAAGATGATACAAAAATGGTGCCATTCAGTGTAGCACAAGAAATCTAAACATTTTAAAGAAATTAATATTACCAAGTCTCTTATGAAAATTATGTTCTTCTATTTTCAGCATTAAGTTAAATGCAAGAACACTTCTACAAGTAGAGCTCTGTTTCTCACCTCAAAATATACAATGTGCTTCGAACAGTGAGTAAGTTTTCAATATCACTTAAGGCTTTGAATATTTCAAAACAGTTGATAACAGCAGCAGAAGAGGAAACTCGACAAGCCCTCCAGGCTGATAAATATAGAACTTTTTGGATGAGTAGAGCTCAATGGAGCTGTAATCTTGGCTGGCACCTGTACATGATACTATAACACATACAGCTAGAACTGCAAGTTTGTGAGAATAAATTAAATTAAATTCACATTCGTGTTAGCACTTTAGAAGATGTTGTCAGTACAACTTAGTATGCACGCAAACCACTGCACTTTTGAAAGTTTTACCCTAAAAGGTATCACATAAGAGCATGCTATCTCTAAAAGTTAGAAGAACTGGATATATTAGTCACATCTTAATGGGCCTTTCTTTCCATTATTTGTAACTGTATATTCCCACCATGTCTAACAGAAATTGAGTTGAAACACAAAGTAATTGGACTTCAAATTTTTTAATTCTAGAAGAACTTTTTCATATGTTGAATTGTGAAATACAACAGATGTCAAATGGCATTAACAAAATGCACTCCATTGCTGCCTGCATTGCTGGAGGATATTTCACTTTAAAAGCTTTTTTCCTTTTTGCTCTACCTAGTCTTCCTCTCCCCATCTAAAAGTAATCAAGTAATTCAGGAATTTATGATAGTAGTAAAATACTTGCTAAACATAACAGGCTTTCTCAGTTTCGTGGTTTTTTTTTTTTGAAAAAATAGAACTTTTTGACTACTATTAATGATGTAGTAACTGCATCAACTTGGTAAGTCTTACTGTTTCCTTTATTTTTGTTTATAAATTTCATAATGGAAGTCTGGCACTTCAAACTGTGCATTTCTTGGGAAACACTGCACTTCAGGGACTGTTAAAGTCACTGCCTTCAGCCTTTATCATGCTACACGAGGTACAATAAACACTGAGAAATGTACTGCTTATTGTGTACCTTGCTATAAAGCTCATGTCCAGCAATTCTCCTGTCCTTTCTACTTGAATTTCTGTTACTTGCAAGCCATTTTCAGACATGTTCTCACCAAGCCTAACTGATTCAGAGCAATTTCAGACAACAGACCGCTGTCGAGCAGCACAGGCTCACCTTATACAAGTCTCATTCACACAGCTAAAAACAATCCTACTGCATGCTACATGAAGTCACAATTGGCCCTTTTTAGCTAAGTATTCCCACTACTTTGTAAGGAATCTCTGACTTTCAGTGCTTCTGAATCTTCCCAATCAACACATATTATCAAGCTTAACCTAAGCACAGTAGACATTGAGTCATGACTTTCTCAGAATTCAGAATACACTTTTAACAGAATTTCAGGAAGATGTGTAACTTCTCCACCAAAGTATGAGATAATTTGGTGCTGTCTTGCAAGGTGCAGAGAAAAGTTCTAGTGAAGTAGTAAAGTACAAAAGAACAGAGCAATCCTCCATCCGTGCCTGGATGCCATCTAGGAATTTAAAAGCAGCTTTACCTACAATTGCTTTAGTTCTTGGACTGAATGATTCAGATTCCAGGGAAGGCCAGATGACACTCATCTTGCCTTGAAGACATAATTGTTAATGCTCTGTGTGGTTTTAATTCTCATAGCAAAAGCGAGGCATACACATAAATATGTATTTATTTGCTGTTATGCTAATTTTGATAAAAAACATCAATAGTTGATCAGCTGAAAAATGTGCGCAATTTTGAAAGGCTTTTGAAAACAGCCACGTCTGACTTGACCTTATGACCACTTTCTCCTTCAGGCAAACCAGTATTATAACCAGAACAACACGAGAGGATGAACATTGTTGGGGAGCTGCTCACTGTGCCTGTCATACCCCGTTAATGCAACTTTGATTTGCCTTTGTTCTGACAGTAGCAAACAGCTGCTTGTAAATGAGCCACAGTCCCTGGGCTGCCTCCCATTATTCCACACTTTTGTTTGACAAGGTCACTTGCTGTGGGGATTTTGGGGAGAAAGAGTGTGCAGCCTATAGAATTAGAGTTAAACCACAGGCAACCCAGCTTGAATGCTCTTTTTTTTTTTTTTTTTATAGCACCAGCAAAGCAAGAATAACAAAGAGAAAATCTCTTGCTCTGTGAGCAAGTCAAACTTTCATTTTTCCCGTGTTGATTTCATAATCCTAAAACTATCTTATAAAAAGCAAGTCATGTTTTCATAAATCCCCTTTCATTCAAATCTTAACATAATTCATATAAAAGATGTATTTAATTACAAAATAGGATTAACAAAAACAGATTAATATTTCTTCTTCATCTACTGCTACAATTCATTATGAGACAATAGGAAGCTACATAACTAACAGCAACTCTGACAAACGCTGCAGAAGTGCTAAGAAACAATCTGAAAGACTTATGGCAGTTTCCACAGGAAATTGATTTCTTTTTGATAGGAACCGAGACAGACTGGTCTTTCAGAAAGGAAAGTGTCTCATAAGCAAATTATTTCTATGATAGCTGTCTATTTAAAGACTGGGAGACATTTCTTTCACTTGGAAGATTTACAGTGTTATATTGTTGAATTAAACTGTAAAATCAGCATACAAAGGCATTTAGATACTATCTTCTGCTATCGGATCATACTGAAAATTTGTCTCCCATTTTGACCTGTGATCTTAAAGACAGTGAAAGCTGTCGTTTAGGACAGCCTGCTTCTTTGTGCTTTTGAAGCCACGCATAAGCAAGGAATAGGTGGCAAACACTCAAAGGAATGGCTGGTACTATGGGAGGAGACAGCTAGTGGCAGTTTTCAATCACAGACGAATTAGTGCAGAGTGCTTTCAAAATACACAAGTGAAGAAAGAAGAGGTTCTAACTTTAGAAACGTCTCTCAGAATCTTGAAGGAGGCTCACTGAAAACAATGAATGGAAATCAGTCCAAAAACCTTCCACAGCAGCCAACTGTTCTATTCCAAGGGGACAGTCCCAATTGTTCAGATTTTTATCTCGTCAGCCCAAAAAGTAGCTCAGCTCTTCCTGCTCTTAATTGTTTGTTTCCTACTTTTTTGTTAAGCCACTGGAAGTTTCTGTTAAGCCACTGGAAGAAATAATGCATTAATCACAAAGGCATCCACATTCAAAGAAAGTTACTGACATTTCTGTAATCTTTGTTTTAATTTCTAAGGCTAGTGGTGTTCTCAACAAAAAAGCAGACTACTGTCAGATAAATTTACTCATCTTCTCCAGGCAGAACATTTACAACCTCAGGATAGGCAGTTTTCTAGTCTCTACCTTCTTTCAGAGGAAATCTGACTTTCCACCAGAAACGCTTCCAAAGTTATCTCTGCACAGACTCATCTTTCCAAGTTTCGGTTGGAAGGAACTTGTCATTGTCAAAAAAAGCAGTTACCAAGGTATGTCACAAACTGTGTTCTGAAATACTCTGAATTACGCTCAAATTATCAATTGCTAACAAGTAGTCAACAACAGTGAAGTCTAATGATAATTTGTGATGACAACACTTACTTTCCAATAAAGCATGCTGAAAACATTCTGGTAGTCGACTGCTGGAGTACAGGACAGGAGGTTTTTAGCCTCATTTGTATTCAAAGACAGGCAAATCACTAAAACTCATTTACATCCTTCCATCTTTCTTAGTGCATGTCAACAGCAGGTGGTCTATCGATAGTACCTTTGAAATAAGTAGGTGGTTTAAATTGCCTTCAAATTTCAGTAAAAACCCTGAATTATAGAATAGACCTTGAGTCTTAACTTTCCTGTTTTCTTTGTGTGGGCTGTAATAGAACATGAATAAGTACAGCACTTACTTTGTTCATATTTTAATCTACATTAAAAAATAAATTTTATACTTAGTCACCTTAATCTTGAATGTTAGACACGATCACCTCAGAAACTTTCAAAGGTTTGAGTAATATATTCAAGGAATGGATTTCTATGGATGATTTTTTTTTTCCCCCTAAACACACACATTTTTAGGATAAGCAGATGAAGACTGACTCTTGGATGCATGTGTTTAAGTTTTCCTGCTGCTAGCCCATTGGAAACTACTACTCTGAATAGATTACGTTCACTACACACTTCCAGGGACATATGTCTTCTATTTTTCTTTGTGGCTCTGTGACTATTCCTAAAAGCCAGTTTAAAAAACACAAATGTCTGTTGTCAATCAGGACCAATTTCTGATGAAGTGAGAAGAAACACACTGCTTAAGACAGGAATCAAGGACATCTTCACGCCCAAAAGAATACAGAGCCAGCAGTAAGCAACATCACAAATGTGTTTATATAAAACTAGAATAGATTAAAGCAACTAAAACCAGCATTTGGTTGTTTTTCCTCTGTGATGTTTGCTTTCACGTTTTGACAACTCCCTCAGAATTTCTGTGAAATGCAGTGTCCATCAAAATTAATACTTTGATGTCTGGCTTCAAACTTCTATAAAGAATGCTGTCTTTTGAAAGCAAACACAGAGGTCAGTAATAACTCCCTAGACAGTACAGATTATAGCAAATTAGCTTCCACATTTTGGAGAATGGGCATAGAAAGCATAATATACTGTTCCAGTATCCCTGAAAGACTAAGCTGGGGTCAGGGTCCACAAATTCACTGTAACATGAGAGTGCCTGTTTACTACTACTTCTGGCCTCAGTTAAGTGTTAGTAAAAACGAATGTGCATTATTCTCATTTCCAGATCTCAATAACACTTGATTGCTTATAAACATTTATCTGGTTGAACAGAGGATTCTTTTTCTATGCAAAGAGATGTCAGGATGCTGAAGGTGTCCCTTATGCTACAAAGCATAGGGGAACCTGTACTTCACAAGGAGTTAAAGATTGTTTAAAGACCAGGACAGTCATTAAGCTGTATTTACTGTCTAGACAGGAATAACTCCACCTAACCATTCCCAAAGGTTGTTAGCATTTCTAAAAATTAAGCAGCAGCAGGAAAAGGTTAAGATCAGCTTACTAATTAAGTTACATTCACAGAAACCTGGAGAAGAGAAGGGAATGTAAATCTGACATCCCCAAGTCTGAGTGCTAACCCTCAAATATGGTGGTTGTCGTTTTGTTTTTTTTTTTTTTCCCCATGAAGGGAAACCTTAGGATGGAATGCCTTGCTGCAAGGTTGATCCCTAATCACAGGGCTGCACAAAAGCCCTATCAGCTTGAAACAGACAAAAGAAACCCCTTGGAGTACATTAAAATCACTAGCAGACAGAGGCAGCGTTCTAATTCTATTCCTGTGCTGTAAATCTCCTGTCTGCCTTTAAGTTTAATAAATACATTCTCAAACACATTCTCGGATCCTTTTTACCTTTTGCTCTTAAAAGGTGGGTTCAAGATAACCACAGAACAATGAAGCATGTTCCACCCCTAAATTATGATGTTAATTTTGTAATAATGGCAGAGATTTAGGTCACTTCCACAGTGCTTAGCCAAACCCCTAGGGTACTTGATAGGAAAAAAAGAACTTCCACCAAGTTCCACTGGAAGCCATCAAGATAAAAGAGATCCCTCCCGGTGACAAGTGTTCCTCAGACATTCCTTTGGAAGTGGAGAGACAGGATTGTCCCGGACATCCCTCAGACTCCCAGAGCGAACAGAAGCTGTTCCGAACTCAGAAATGTGGAAATCTAGAGGAAAGCTCAGAGGTGTTTGGTTCCCATTGCCACACATTGTCCTACGTATGACACGAAATATCATCTGTGATATTTACATACAGGAAATAAGAACAGTCTGTTGATGCAATAATTATCGAATCTCTAGCCAAGAATAACTGCATGAACAAAGAATGGATGACAAGTACAGCTATTGCCATCTATAGCTTTGGAAAAGCAGAATGAATTAATATAAATCAAGTTTCTTTGAATCACTTTAAACTTGCTGTTAATTCAAAGTTCAGTAATTAAATCATCAGAAATAAATCTATATTTAAAGAATCAATTTATTCTGATCCACATCTATTTTTATTATTAAAGAAACCATGTCTCAGTGATTGATAATCAGACATTGATAAACATCGATTTTACACTGCTTCTCACTTCCATTTGCCAATTTCTAGATTCATTACTCTTTTTTTGTTATACTAGAATAGGTAAGTCATTCTTTTTTTTTTTTTTTTAATTAAATGAATATCAAATTCTTAACCTTATTTGTATGTCGAACCTTTCGGGGAGAAAAAACTTAGAATTGAAATAAGGGCGCACCCTTTCAATTGTAATGTACTAAGGCCATTTAAATTATCTGCATAACTTTCTCTCATTACAGATGGATAGATTAAAAATACATAGCACTTTCTGAAATGAAAAAAAAACAAGTAATTTCTTAATTTCAGCAACAGGCCATCCAAAAATTTTAAAACCAGGTTCGTCTCATCCTCTTATCTCCAGAAATTTGCTTAAAAATTATAGAAAAAACAATAATTCCTATTTATAGATAATTAATTTTTAATGAACTTGTCACAGAATCGGAACAAACAGAACACATGGAAAATAAAAATAAATGCCAAATTATTTCTACACCTGCAAAAAAGACACTACTTGTGCTGAAAGCTAGTGTAGCACCTCCAAAACTTTTGCTCCAGACTGATGATTTCACCATTCACCAGAAGCAAATTGTGCTCGGATGTTACTTGTTAAAGACAAATCAAGATGTTTCTGTAGAAGAACCACAGAAGCATCACTGAAGTGTGCCTGGTTGCTTCTCCCTGGCTGTCCTCCCACCCCTAGGTTGTTCTTCCTTCCCATCCACAGGGGAATTAAGAAGGCCAGCTCCTAAAAATCACTATTACTAAGCAGACACGAATGACTTTTCCCTTTTTCCTTCTTTCTCCTGCTTCCCTGTAGGCAAAAGCTGATCAACTCTGCATTTGGCAGAGCCATTCTTACAGGGGAGAAATAATAAACTGCAATTTGATCTCCTTTCTGCCCATCTCTCTGGGAGGACAGATTAATGGTGAGCATACATTTTCTCTCCACCTCCCTCAGATAAAAGGTTAATAAACCACTCAGCATTTGCTTTTCGTAGAAATGATATGTAGGTATTAATTAGCATTTCCTAGGTAACACATTAATACCATTGTGAGTTCTCAATACCAGCTTGTTTCAGAGACCTATTATAAAATTTTAACCCAAAGGCAGTCAAAGATTCTTTTATTTTAGGACTGAACAAATAATTTTGACTATGACTACAGATCTAACTTGGCCTAGAATTCAACACATATAGATTACTGTTGTTTGACCAGAAGCATGACCAGGAGCTAAGTGGCCCAGTTAAAGCTTTTACTCACATTTGAGATCATTGGCAGCAAGCCTGTACGATTTAAAATAATTTATACTTGATCACAGTAGGAGAATACATACATAACATCAGCATCAACCTACTATACAACTGCATCTTACATGTTGTATTCTCTTCGAGCAAGTTAGTTTACACTGTTAAGAAAAAGTAGATCACTACACTGGGCCTTAATAGCCCTGCAGTAGGTTAAATCATAATAACAAAACAAAACAGAAGTGTTGTCCGTTCCACAGTTGCCCAAGCGTTCTGTTTAATGCTGTGCTAGTCACTGTGCAATGATGAGCTCACGTTCTTCCCCACCATAAGTCACTGCTCTGGCCTCAGGAATTTCATTCTAAGTATTTGTGCTATTCAACAGGAAGGACAGAGTAGGCCCCTTCAGCCTGGAGCATAGAGTGCCCCCTCCAAAGGGATAACTTTTCACTCTTATCAAGCAGAGAAAACACTTCGCAAGTTTCCAGATCCTTGAGCAAGTGCATCCGCACTGGAGTACTTCTGTGTAAAGGTGGCAGACAGTAACAGAATCACTTCTGGCAAATTCATCTTTGAAAGAGGGCAATTACAGGAACAAATGCTAGGTTTAGGTTCTCATGAGCAAGGAGGTGCCCTACCTACTCCTGAGAGCTAACTCAAAGTCCCAGAACACCCTTTTTTCCTACTGGCTAGCAGTGGGCAATTCCAAGTCAGGCCACCAGCAGCTTCAGATTCCATTTGAGGTTAATACAAAAGTACAAAGAACATAATAAAGGCATGGGACCAGATGTCTAATGTCAAGTAAGATAAAAATTGCGTCCAAACTTCAAAGCCTGCATACCAATATTGCAAATGTCTAAGAATTGTCTTTCCAGAATTAACTATTACGTACTAATTAAAACTAGTACCAAAAAGGCAAAGACCAGCCACATAAGCAGGGTACAGAAAATAGAAAAAAACAAAAATAACTGAAAAAAGTCCCTCAAGCATTCTATAAAGTTTCAATAGCACGGTTTGAGAGCAAGGCATGTACCAAACTAATGAGAGCCCAAGAGTCAAAACAGAAGCTCAAGTAAGCACTACAAAATCAAAAATCCACAAATTTTAAGCAGACTGAACAGTCTGACACTGCAAAAGCTTCGGAAGAGCTTTTTTTTTTACTGAAATATAAACATCTATAAAATAAATCTTTTTCTTCATCTGGTTTTCATCAGAAACTTTTGCTCAAGTCTCCAAGCAGCAGCCCACAATTTTTGTACCTCCCAGTACAACAAACAAAGAGGATGACACAGGGAACGGGAGGAAGAAAACCTTGAAGAGCTGGCTCTGAGTAACTAAATACTTCAAATCCAAATTTTAGTCACTTCAACATGTTTGGAAGCGATGCAACTTGGAAGACAGCCATCAAGTCAGCCAACAAGTGTACCTCACCAGCTGGCACGACACAGACAAGAGCCCCCAACACCTCAGGAGGGAACAGAGCGGGTGAATTAATGCAGCACTCCAGGTTGCGTGCCTGGGCAAAACTGTTCTTCAGCTCTGATTTCAAAATCAGTTAACATTTATATTTTATTGTTTTACCATTCGGCAAGATCAAGCACGGAACAGCATATAAAATATTACATTGCCTTTCTTCAAGGTTCAGGGAGGGTAAGGAAGCAGAGTAACGTTAAGTAGTTACACAGCTGGGCAGTTCTGGGCACACTCACACTTTACGCAACATTATACTCTGGCAGCTGTTGAAGTTACTATGTAAACCAAGGCAAATAAAATTGTGTTGCCAACATCAAAGTAAATCTTGTGTGCATTTGCAAGATGAGGGCAGACCCACTTCTGCTGCACTGGGAAGACTGGAGCAGGGAGGAGACACCTTTGTGCATGCCTTGTATGCTCTGTGGGGATGCAGCAGGCCCCTGGGGCAAGGCTTGATGGGGAACAACCATATAAGAAAACAGCATTTTGTTTGTCAATTCTTACACTGGTGCCCTGGCCTTCATGTACATCACTAACCTCATTTGGACTTTTAAAAAGAAGCACCCTTGCACAGACGCCTGTTTATGCTAGATGTAGGGGAGCTGCTGGAGGGCTCTGCATGTAAAAGGCTGTAGCTCTTCTGAGGTAAAATGTTTATTACAAAATTACAGAAATGGCTTAGAATCTAGGAATATCCATTACATGGGGCACAAAATCAATTCAGCTGAAAGTTACAAGGTGATTTGATGTGTATGTACCTACAGGTGGGAATAGCTCACTAGCAACTGTCTCCTTCAACACAGCTAGAAAAGGCAAAGATGCAGGCAGGCAAAACACGACAAATACATAAAAAGTGCTTTGTTAGCAATAAATGAAGTTTTTAAGCAGTGAAGACAAAAAGCAGCTCCTTCTAACCAGCTCTGAAATCCAAATCCACCAGGCAACATGTATGTGATATACGCACGTACAACAGGACTGTCTCGCCTACCGAATCTAGTAGATTTTTGCTGTAAGTCTGGACAAGTTAATGCAGTTATTTCGTAAAATCCTGTTTCATTTTCTAGTAACTACAATCCACTACTTAGAATGATGCATTACTAGTTTACTTGTTTCAATTGCTTAGTAAAGTACAAGCAGGCTATCTCAAGTCTGTCATAGACAGAACCCTAGGGGTGCCTCTTTCGGTCTCTAGATGACACGCACGCGCACATCCCAAATCATCAGTGCTACATTACCCTTTTAGTTGCATGAGGTACCTTCTAGTTAATAGCCCAATTAATCACGAAGATGTACTTGAAAGGGAAGTTGAAATCTTGTTTGGATAATGAAGCAGAGATTATAGGATACCTAAGAAGAAATTGTGCTATACAAGCACAAATTGAGCATGTTCATTATAGTGGTACAAAACACTTATTAAAACTTATAAAAAAATTAATTAACAAAACCTTAATTATAATTTTACAAATTAACAACTTCAGGTATAAATTGATGTGGATAGATGAAGTGTTCTGAGAAATCTAATAGGGTCAAATTGTATGGTATTGAGAATCTCCACAAATTAGTTTTTTATTTATAGTTATTACTGCTACAAAAATGCCCCCCAAATGGCATCTTCTTTTACACACAGATTGGCCTGAAGAGATTAGCATTTAAGAGGAAACTAAGTGGAGGTAGAACATATTTCAGTGCTCTTGACCTACAAACGTTGAGCCTAAAAATTTATTTTACAGTCTCTCTTCAGTTTCACTGTACATTAAAAAAAATATTTGAGTCCATCCATGTGAGGCCCTAGATTCTTGTGAGCTTGGAGGACATATCTACAAGCTCACCTTGATGTTATTTTCCCACATCTACATTACCTCTTCCACAAGGGTCTCCGTTTACTTCCAGCCAAGTAATAACTCTTTGCTTATCCTTAAGAAGGTAATATAATTATTATAATGGGAGAACATGGAGGACTTGATCTTTTTTCCTTCCCACAACTGTACACTTTAAGACCCTTGTTTAACTGTGAACAGCCCCAGTCACAGAGAAATCTTTGGTTTTTTAGAATTTGAAACATTATCTACCTCACATTACTACCACATAAATACCCTATTTTATACACCTTAATTACACTTTCAGAACTGCTGTGAATGATAGACATGAAATATTTTCCTCACGATCAGATGCAAACATACTGTAGTCTTTGCTGAAGACACTGCGCTACCAATTAACGAAGAGACAACATTTTCCATGCAGCTATCCAATTTACAAAGACTAAAAGAAGTTACAGAAAAGCCTTGAAAGTACCCAGCATTATACCTGTTCATATTTCTGTTAGCTCTGAACACATAAGTACACGTAGAATCAGTGCAGATACCGAAGACAAATCGATTCCAGAGTTTAATATGCACATCTTCAACCTCTCACAAAAACAAGACATTCACAGTCATTAAAAAACAAACAAAAAAAAAAAAACTTAGGAAGAGAAAGCTAGCACTGAATTTACGACTAGTGAAGTTACAGCAATTAAACCTGTTTTGATCTGAAGAGGATCATGTCTGACATCTCTTGCCTGCAGAAAACTACTATCATGATGTTTTAATTGGTTCACTTTAGATTAATTTCATTTCTGTTTATTTATTTATTCAGAGAAGAAAACAAAAACAATACAAAAATCAAATCTATTAGAACTATCTAACAAAAAGGGTATGGGACTACTTAAATGGATACT
The DNA here is from genome assembly GCF_951394365.1 of Tetrao urogallus. NCBI lineage: Eukaryota > Metazoa > Chordata > Aves > Galliformes > Phasianidae > Tetrao > Tetrao urogallus. The sequence continues at coordinate 12,559,053 of NC_136818.1, read as the reverse complement.
AAATTCTATGCTCACATATAGTCTTACAGAAGTTGGTAGTGTCTACTTTCATGGATAAGCACATCCTAAAGAGATTACAGCATCTTAGGCAGAAGGCTATTGAGTTACAGCGTGGATTAAATTACAAAATTTGGTAAGTGTGTAGAATCATATATCAGCACATCCACCAGTTTAGTTCAGGAGATAAATTACCTAAACTATGCAAGAAACTGAATACCCTCTTATGACAGTTTGATGCGTTATTGATTTTTTCCTCTCCATTTTTATTTCCAAAACAATTTTCATTTAATTATCATGATTAAATTCCCAACAATTTGGGCAATTCACTGACTTTTTCGGCTGCTGAGTTTCTTTGTTTAGAACACATTAAAGTAAGTGAGTGGCAAACTCAGTCATAACCATGCTTTTCCATTTTAACTACTGGCAATTATTCTTCAATCCCACTGACAGAGTTATAACCAACTCAATTTTTCTATATGAAGACTGAAGAAAATGGTTTTATGGGAAAGCAGAAAGTTATCACTACTCCAGAATTCTGGGTTACTACTCATTCAAAACAATAATTATCCCTTGATTCAGCTTACCAGGAAACAAACTATTTTTTTCCCATCTCTTTCAACAAAGGTTTCATAATACAGTTTTTACCATTTCATTTCAGTTGCTTACACAAGATACTTCAATACTAAAATAAAATGACCTGTATCAGATTGACCAAAAAGCTCATTATTCATTCTCTAGGCTAAGAAGGTAACTCTTTCAAGCACTCATTCCTGTTACATCTTAATAAGAAAAATAATATTTCTAGATATTTGTACACTACAGACTAATATGAAATAAACCAAACTACAATCATGAAGAATAACCAATTTAAGTATTTACAAAAAACGTGTCTCTTTATGGGAACTGTTCAAACATAACCCAAGAAAGAAATATCATTATCCAGCCTCTGGGAACTTTTGCTAGACACAATGTTTTACATTTATATTAGAACATAAAATATAATTGATATATTTAGAAAAACTGTTCAAATTAGATGAGCAAAAGCTGCTTCAGCAGTAACTTCAAGCTGGTCAACCAGAATGCAATAATGTCAATTTGATATTCATTTCAAATTTGGAAAAAGCAGAGTATTTCACAGAGACAGAACTGAACAACTAGAAAACTGAAACTAGCACAATAAGCACAGCAACAATTATTTCTCTCCTGTAAGAATACAAAGTAACGTGCATTTTTAAGACAAAGAAAATCTAACAGAAGTATGATATTTTTAGACAGCTAAGAGAACATACTGCAAAATATATTTTGCCAGTCAATATGGCCTAAGGGGCTACAGAGCATACAATAATCAAGCCTATCAGTGTAATATCCCAGCAGAATTTGGAATCCAAAGATTTCCTTTTACCTGTAATAAACTATTGTTCAGTTCATTCAATATTGGAATATTCCACCTGGGTCAACGACGGCAGCTCAGGCAAACAAAAGAAGTCTTTATGCTCCATCTAGATGTTGCAAGGTGCTTATTCAATTTCTTCAGCATCGGGGCACTGTTCCTTACCTAATATGTATACATTTGCTGAGTGTTATTCAGCCTTTGTTGCTTCTGACCCTCACTTGGCATCTAATTCCCAGTCCACCAGAGTATTCATGCTTGATAGCACTGATGCACACACTGAATGCTTTATTTATTTAATGGTAAAGGGAATGAAGCTATAAACTGTATTAGACAATATCCTGTTTAAAGATGCCAATGGTTGGTGTCACAGCATTACTGACCCACATCTACAGCAATGAATATGTCACTGGAATTTAGAGAATGGTATATAACGATTAAAGATCAACACTGCAATAGGGAAAGAATAAGGTTTCAATTCAAAACCCATTAAACATTCGTTAGCAATATTGTTACAGTACTGAAGATGTTATGCGTCTTTTTACATTCTGTTTTTGAAAAACGTACACGAATCTTCACTATTAGTTACAAGAAATTTTCTGATACCACAGTCTCTAGCAAAAACTGCTGATATTACAGTGAAATTTAAGATACATCCCTGCGTAGCTCTGCAGAATTATCTTAAAGCACAGTGCTCTGTGACTAAATAGCCAAGGGCTGGCTGCGCACAGCTCTTGTAAAATTCGGCAGCTATTTAAGGAAAACTAACCATTAGTCATTTGAACAACCTTTCCATTTGTTTTTAACAATATAAACAGTTTCACATACAGTGGCAGAGGATGGTCTTCATACTCATTACAGTAACGTTTTTGCAACAGAAAAACTCCTGTATGTTATTCAGATACTCGCTCAAATGGTCAACTATATAACCTACGAAAAAATATTTGACCAAAATGTTACAAAAGCAGCCAATGCAGACATGACTTATTGAAATCTCTCTATCTGAAGAGAAATATCACAGCAATGCTAACAGGCAGCAACAGCAAGGGGTACTTGAGAGAAACTCAAATTATTCTGGAAGCCTGGGACCTAAGATCCATAACAGCCTATATCATCAGTTGTTTTTAATTATGTCTTTTAAAAACGGTCCCCTGCTGTGTTTCTGAAATACTAAATGGCCTCCACAGCTACATGGCATAACTCATTCTAATTCATGATTACAAGACGGTATTTTCATACTATTCCCTGCAACTACTTAAATTTAAAAAAAAAAAAAAAAAAAGTCATTTTGTCTTAATTCCTATTTAAAATATCCATTTCAGTTAAAATTTGAAATACAATAAAGGCCAAGGCACAGTGCATAATGACCGAACGGCTTAATTTGGAGCAGACCTTAAAGATCATCTAGTTCCAACCCGTTTGCCACAAGCAGGGTTGCCCAATCACCAGATCAGGCAATGATACAGTCCTGAGAGCACAACCAAGGACAATAATGTTTTATGTTGCACAGTATTATTGCCATTAAGTTACCCAGGTAAAAATACCTGAAGGGCACTATATTTACAGTTTCCACAGATTTCCAATATAAAATAAATTTTATAAAGTTAAGCATGCTGCTTTTTAATATTTGTTTTAGAGAAAAAGAATCAGATATTCAAAGCTTCTCTTTCCAGCATGATGGCGTGAACTGTTTAAGAGTTGGTTCCAATTTTTATTCTTCCATGACTTACTGCACTTTAGGATTACAACCATCCATGTTTAAAAAAAAAAAACAATACAGTTCTGCTCCATGCAATTGAAATTAAGCTCTCTTACTGCATTTCCACCTTCAAAATCCAAATTTTGATCCACATATTTACTTTATAAGTTGTGATTTCAACAGTTATTTTTAGAAGGTGATGCTCTTAAAGTTCAAGCAAAATATACTGGAAGAAACAAATGAAAAGATTCAAATACTTTGTATTCCCAGTATTCTGCAGGATTACTTCCATAAACACTAACACTCTTTCTCCTACTCCTAAAACACTAATGTTTTGTTTTTTTTAAAGAATACTGGCTTTAAGAATTGCATCACTTGCATAGCAGAATTACTGTTGTTATCTCCCTGAGAGAAGAAGAGCAGGGTAATGCAAAGGGGAAAGGAATAAGGGCTGCTTGCGGTCATCAGGACTAAGCCTTAAACAAAGAGAGAATACAGAGTATTCATGAATCTGCAACTAGTCAAAACGTGCCAAGTACAGCGCTTCCTTTCCACAAGCTCTTTTCTGCCACATGTAAGCAAAAGTCAAGCTAACCCTGAAAGAAGCTGTATCTGATTTTCTGGACAGTTTCTCTGATAGTATGTAGCTTGGGCTCTTTTTTATCTGGAATAATGCTTGACAGCTGCATCCCCCAAGCACATGCTCTGATACAACGTCCCAAGATGGGTGAAGCATGTATAACAAAATGAAACTTAAAGCACGACAGCCAAGTCAGTCTAAATCCCCATTTCATCAAGTCCTTCCTTGCTAAAAGACGTGGGTTCTGTCTCTTGGTAACTTACAGAGAAACCAGCAGGTCTGGGTAGGAATACAGTGTCATTCTGAGCCTTTTTTCCCTTTTCTTTAATATTGATTTTGAACAGCACATTAGAAAGAAGGATGACAGAATCAATAGAATTTAAGATGCTCTTGTAATCTGGGTTTAACATCATAGTAACACCTCTAATCAAAGACATGGAAGCCTTTGTGGCATTTTGACATCTACATCTATCATGTGGATATGACTTTATTGAGCTGAATTAACAACTTCAGTCAAATAATTAAAATCCAGCTGCCCAAAGTGTCAGAGTAAGCATAGTTTAACACTTGATCTTTCTTGTAAAAGTGTAATTTTAATCTGTGCATTATGCCAGCTGTTTTGTGGATTTACAATAAAAGTTATCAAGAAATAGAAAGTGAAATCCTAGGACAGCAAAAGAAATAACATTACAGTAGCATGCCACATGTTGAAATTAGCACCAATTTTACTCCATGGAAATTAAATCCACCTATAAAAACTGATAATGCCTCAAAACTATAAGCATGGGAATACTTGTAAAATCAAATCCAACCTGGGTTCTATTTTTCTCGTTAAATAAAAAGGGTCATAAAAAACTCTTATTTCCTCCCAAAAGTGGGAGTAAAAATATCGTGGGTTCTATCCTTCAGTTTGTCTTTTCATATCCTGCTGCACTGGGAAAATTAAATTCTCCAAGTACAAAGTAAGTTTAAAAAGACTAAGGCTGTATTTCCAAATGGCATGAATGAGCACCGCCACCGAAAAAAATAAAATTTAAAAAAAGGACACTTCATCTTTCATCTTAGCTGCACCTCCCTTGTTTTGGCTAAGTGGTTGGGTTTTGTTTTCTTGGATTTTTTTTTTTTTTATTATTATTTTTTACTAAGCAAATGGATCAACCTTGCTGCATAACTGATCAGGGTTCAGACCACATTTTGGTAGCAACAGGTAAAATAAAGTTGGAAACAAGTGTCAAGAATGAGAGAGAAAAGTAGGACTGCTTTTTAAAGTGCTCATGCTGGCTTATTTGAATAGCAAGTGAGTATTTTGGTTTACTGTTGCTCTCAGCAGTAGAAGGATTTATTGAATGAAGTAATAATTGAAATACACACAAAACAATAAACATTGGTAATTCCCTACAATAGAGATTCCTTTGCCTTTCCCTTCCATTACAATTGATACCAGTATACAGACCACCTACACTAGCAGATACGACCTCTTCAAAATTAAAGGTAAGTACTAGACAGGGAAGGGAAAGCAGATGAAAGATGACACCAGTGCTGTAGTCATTCTACATTAAAGGCTCTGCTTACGTATGTAATTCATACTGCTAAAGTCAGAATAAGGGAGAGCTTGGCTTTCAGCTGCCTGTATAAATGGTGAGTCTTGTTTTATGAAATGCTGGTAACACGTATATAAATATGTCAAAATAAAAATAAAGTTTTAAAAAAATGATATACCTCAGTAACCATTTTCTTTAGTATCTTGACATCATTTCGAGTTTTACTGATACTTATCTTTGTTTCATCCAGATCCTCTCCTTGCTAACTACATTAACAACATTAACAAGAGAACCTTAGTTCCCAGGCAGATGAAAAAGACTTCACAATCACATCTCTAATTTTTCATCACATCTCTTACAGTTTAAAATGCAGAATAGGCATTTCAAATTACAAGACTTGTACCACAGCAGTAGAGATCCTGCAGTAAAATACTTCCCAAGGGTCAAGCACTGTCCCCAGATGCCCAGCATGGTTTTTGTATTCCAATGGGAGTCTTAAAAAGGCAAGGAAAAGAAAAAATAATAACCACTTGTGGAAGAGATCAAATAATAGAAAAAAATATATCTAATCTGAAATACTTATTGTGGGAAGGTTCTGACACACTTCTCACGTCTGCAAAGCAAACAGTAATGAGACAACTTAATTCTTCCATATTTCAACAATGCTAGCTATGCCTAAGTCTGTAGTTAAAATTTCTGGCAAGAATTTTTCATTCCCGTGACTCAGATCCAAGTCTCAACAAGCACCTAGGCTGACAGATCTCAGATAACTCACAGATCAAGTTTCTAGGTTAAATTAATCCATCCCTCTAGTACTCACTGTAGTCTGAATAAGGCAAACTGAATTTCATTAAGAAAATCTGGAAAGTGCTGTTTCAATTGGCAAGAAAATAGAGGAGGATGGTGGGAGGGAGAGACTAGCAGCTGAACTAATATGCAGTCTCAACTCCTAAACCTTTCTGGAAATCTACAATCCTACTGAATGAAAGAAAAAAAAAAAAGATAGGAGAACATAGCTAAAGAATGCTCTCTTATCCTGACTGGCCACTAAACCAACATTGACTTGAATGCCTTGATACTTGTGGAAGATTAAGAATTGCCCCAAAGGGAAACACTGTGAAAGAAAGGGATTAACAAGAAGCGAGTTCTAATTTTTTTTTCTTTTCTTTTTTTTTTTTTTTTTTTTTTTTTTTTTTGTACACACCAGAAATAGAGAACAACAGCTGTAGGGGAAATTAGAAGGAAAATGAAACTCCTTAAAATGATAAAGAGTTGAGAGGGTTCAGATCTCTCATGAGATTATTATAGCTAACAACCTAATAGTTCTTCAGAGAGATGCAGGATACATGTTATCATTTCTAACTCTTTATAGTATCAACAATTCTGACTAGCTACATGCAGAAAACAGATTACAGGCAAAGATTTCATTTGCGCTAATCGGTTTTAGTAGTATACAAGCATAAGGTGTTTACATCGCTAAATATTGTTTGTTTGGGTTGCTGCCGGTTTTTTTTTGTTTTGCATTGACCCCACTCAATCACACCACTGTGGAAAAACCCAGAGTGGGTGATTGCATGCTTTCCTCCTTTTTTGACACCTTTCAAATACTCTCCACCTCACAAAAATTAAGTAGGAAACTACTATTTTGTTTTCATCGCTTTAATGGTCCATGTTACTCATAACAAAGGTCTCTAGGGCACAGTTGGGACAGAAAGGTCGCAGCTTTTCCCTACATAAAAAGTACTTTCTTCCTCCCTCCTTGCTGCTCAGCCTCTCACTGACCAGGGACATCTCACTGCCTGCAAGACATCAGTCAGGGGAGCACCTTCCTTCTGCCTAACACCTCTCAGCACCAATTGCCCCACTGACTCCACTCAAGCAAATGAGTGCCTCTCAGGCATCCCAGATTCTCCCTGCATATACTAGGGAGACAAAAATTTTAACATAGATTTTAGCATAGATTGATTACAAAATTGGGATTAGGTAAGAGAAAAAAAAAAAAGTAAGAAATGTAACAAACGCAAAATTCTAAAGCTTGCTTCCCAAGGAAATCCTTCATAGCTCCTGCACTATGTCGGTTCATTTGGCAGGTTTTCAAGCTCCTCCTCTATCCACATCTAACTTGCTTCAGAGAGTTACTTGAAGCTACATTTCCTCTGTTGTTTTGTTAAAGATGGAGTCCCCCCAGGGCTGCTCAGAGCACTTGCTCAGGGCTACCTTCCTCTCCCTTCGATCAAAGTGGAATATCTTAGCCTCCTATCAGGCACATAGTCCTTTCACTGTTTCCAGTAATAATCATACCAAACATGGCTGTGAGAATTCGATATTTTTCCCTGCTGCTATCCAGAATAAAAATCGGAAAAAAAAAGAAAATTCAACTAAAATAGGACACCACTCTCCTTGCATTAGGGAATCGGATTTCACTCAAATAAGGTTCGAGAGTTGCTATGAAGGAAAACACTGAATTACAAATCTTATGCGTTCAGAAGCATTCAACATATACCTAGCTTACTTATTACATAACGCCCATTTTTAAGCATTTCATGGAGGCGGCATGCAACATACGAGCAACAGAGTTAGCATCCAAGATGCCTTTCCTAGATTACCATCCATTACTATTTTGTATCAACTTTGGAGACCTGTCACTACAGAATGCATTTCCCTCCAGCTGACTCTTAAGCAAAAACATCAAACATGACAGATCTCTATTTCCGGTACTGTTGTAGCAATCTGATTTCTTTGTTCAAATTCATTAATCTTCACAAACAGAAAATACAAGTGTTAGGAGGTGACAGAATATAGTCCACCTTTCTTAAAATAAGAGCAAGCTTTTCTTTTAAAAAATTTAAATAGAAAGACAGTGCCTTGTGCATCATACCCAGCATTTTCAGCAATCTATACAGAAAAAAATGCCATGTCTTCAGGCCAGCAGATCCCCATATGAGTAAAGATATCTTAACAATATACTTGAGAATAGTGACAAACATACTCAAAAAATAAAATTGAAATAAAGGAAATTAAATGTTGACAACAGGAAATATCAGTATGATGAAAACAATGGAATCATTTATTTCTGTAGCTCAACTTATCTCCTTACACATTTATATGTATAGAGAATATGACGGATACAAGGTTATTAGGCTGATAAAAAAACAACCACGTAATCCAGTGAAAAAGCAGGGAAATAAAAATCCTTCAAATAATCATTATATTGTTAGTACTAAGGAATCCACAGTAAATCTGAATTACAGTATTTGAAAATTGAACTTGTTCAAAAAGAACATAGCTTATTGAGCAAATTTTTCATTGCTTTAAGAATTTAAAAATTACCACTTAACATATGGTGTCATAAATATAATGTTTGAAATCTTCTTTTTCCAAATAGAAAATATTTTACTTAAAAAGTTCCCATTTGTTTCGCTTAGAGGCACTTTTTTCTATTTTAAGTTTTAGAAAGCAATGAAAAAGACAAGTTTTTCACAGAAGCATCCAGCTTTCTCTGAATTCAGTTTGTTTCTACATTATCCATCCCAGTTGAGCTCATAAATCTCATGTAGAACTTACGAAACAGCTACAATAAATATCAGAAAGACAAGAAATGGCAGATCTGACTTTTCACTCAGGCTATTACTGGATGAAAAGATCAGTTTCCCAGATGTCTATTCATGTCTGGACTGGGGAACCTATTATAATGAAAATCAGAGTTAAAAGGTCTGGGGCCTTACCTGGCCTGAAGGTATTCTCTGAAAATCCTGTTTTTCCTGGTCTAGGAGTCACCTACAGAAGTGACCCCTTGAACAAGGTAAATGAGCTTTTCAGAGGACTGACATAAATTCCTATGCATGAGATGCTATTTGGTCTCTGCTATTTATCCATTTCTCTCCGTCTAACGCGCTTTAGCAGAAACAAGAGCTAGAAAATGCTACCAGAGTCTCCCCATGACTACATTTTAGGTACCTAAAATGCAGATAAACTAGGACATCAAAAAAAGTTCAAGGAAATAGTTTCAGAGTTAATTTAATCCACGATAAAACTGGACTGACATAGGAAGGGTGAACCCTACATTCTCCTCACCACCTTTCAGCCCTTCACCCCACCCTCACGGCCCAGGAATCCCACAGCAGATTATGAAGTGGATCAGAATCACCAGTGGGATTGGAAACACTTGTGTCCCCAAAACCCGTGAAGCAAACTGAACAACGCTACTGCTGCATTTCAAGTAAACTCTAGTCCTCAGGAATGAGCCAGATGATTCCACCTCTAAAATCATATACAGATTTAAATTAGAGTTAATTGATTGAAAAAATTATTTGAGAAGTTAATTGTTCTCAGAGCTTGCTGAATTGCCGCCTACAAACTCAGGGACAGAAAACAACACAGATTAAGCACATGGAGAAAGTTTAAATTAATTTTAGGGAGCTGGAACCAATTATCATGAACATTTATTCTGCATTAGATTGGCACAAACATTAACATGCACTGCCAATAGTTTAGATATGCAAAGGGAAGAGAAAGAGAGATCTAAACCATTACATCAAAACCTATACACTGATTTTTAAGGCAGTCTGATTTTGACTAGGTAACTGCATGCTTGGGTATTGTTTGAGATGCACTCCTTTCACGACTAGAAATAGTTTCCTACCTATATATATAAATAAAATAATTTTTATCTGATATTTGCTACCCCTTTGGAACCTGCTGAGCGTTTAGTCAAAACTGTTCATCTATGAATACATATTTTATGCAACAGATGCCAGAGGAAATGACTCAACATTAAGTGAATTAATTTATTTTTAAAATAATGTTTCCTTTAGCATCTTTAGTTCAAGAAGAAAGGACCCCTGGATGCTCAGAGTTCCAGTACTTACTCCCTCTATAATTTAGGGCAAATAACTTGACCTTTCAATCCATGATTTATTCATCTATAAAACAGAGAAACGCTAAAGAAACAGCACTAGAAGTTTACGATTCGTAAGATGTTCTGAAGACACAGTGCAATACAAAGATGTAATGCACTTTCCCACCTGCTCTCCTTTCAAGTAATTTTTCTATTTTCCTTTTTAAATTTCTTTCTAATTTTTACTTTTCTAGTTAAGAAATCTGCTTAGAAGCAGGTTATTAACGCAAAACCAGGTTTTAGTAGGGGGGAAAATAAAATGGAGTGGATGCACCTAGCTGTCCTTTCCTGTTATCAAAGTTGTGTTTTCTCGTCCAGCAAGTTATGCAGAAAATATTAGAGAAACAGGGAAAATGAATACAGTGGTTAATGGGTTGGCGGTGGTCCGAGGTGATCTGTGTAGCTGAGCAAACCTGCAGAGTTAGCCACACAGTTAGCTTTACCCACACGGCAATCCGGATCCTTGACAAGACCCCTGAACACTTCTCTGAGATTGGGCAGCAGGATCAGTTCAAATACAGCAAGGGATGCATGCAGCTGGGATGGGAGCAACAGAAGTTATGTTTAACTCAGTAATAATATGTGCACTACATAGATTCAACTTCTGTTTGGTTAGTCCTCATAATTTTAAAAAAATGGCAAAGACAAATCCATTGATTTATGTGAAAGCTCTTCTCAGCTCAAGTGAGAATTCTCATCAAGGGCTGTATATCTAAGAGTTTTTTAAAACACCAGGAGAACCCTGATTGAAATGGAAGTTTGGCACCTAACAGATTCAGAACTACACCTGTAACTGTCAGCCTTGCCTCATATATTAACTAGAGACATTAGCTTGAACAGTTTTATTTCTACTCGAAGTGATAATAAAATGACAATTTTTTCTAGCTGTTGAAACACAAACTCCTTTTTTTTCCTTTTGGTAACACTGCAAACCAAATAGGGTGTTAGAATAAATGAAAGAGAAGTAGACAGATATATAGATTTGTTTTCACACAGCCATTGGAGAATTAACCTTGAAACCTTTAAATATGCTTTAGGATTGATAATAATGTTTCTTGATATACTTAAGATCATTTAATTTTTTTAAAAAAAATAATCATGTAGCAGTGTGTACACATCATGCATGAATTAGAGATTGAAGGATCATTATTGATCAAACTAGCATTTATTTTTTTCTTTAATTCCTCATATTCTGTTTCAAAGAGCGCATCATTAGGTTAGATATTAGGAAGAAATTTTTCACTCAATGTGGCGACACACACAGGAACAGGTTGCCCATGGAGACTGTGGATACCCCATCCCTGGAGGCACTCAAGGCCATGCTTGATGTGGCTCTGGGCAGTCTGGTCTAGCAGTTGGTGACCCTGCCCACAGCAGTGGCATTGAAATTAGATAGCATCCTAATCCCTACCCAGTGCTGGAGGTGAGGTCACACTGTGCACTCCCACCTCCTGCAGGCAGTGCTGGGCCTGGTGCCCCCCAAGGTGCAGTCAGCCCTTGGTTGCCAGGGCGCACTGCTGCTCAGATTCAACTTGCTGTTAAGGAGTTATGTAAAGATTCCCAAGTGCCAGGAAATATTAACTTGCAAACCAGAGGCAAGAAACAAAGCATGCATGAAGGTGCAGCTACTCTAAAACCTATGTATACATATATTACTTAAATGCTCATGAATTCTGGCTGCGAATGAAAACTAATTTCCAGAACTGTAGAAAAACGCAAGGAGAAATCATAAAGAAACGGATGTTGCATTTGCTCATAGTAAGGAATGTATCTCTTCTATAAACAGCTGACAGTAGAACTAAAATGGCTATTGGGTGACACCAACATTTCTGAAGTTTCTTTGGACGCATTTTAGTAAGTATCTGGTAAACTCAACAGTCTGAATTGCTGGACACTGTATTAAAAGTCTTCTTTTACCATTCCACATTGAAACCACAGTCATGTTAAGACTACAATTCTTAAAGAATGAGAAAATATAATCGGTTCTGCTAGTGATCAAGTCTAGCTGAAAAAGAACATGTGAGGCAAATGCTTCAGAAAGCCTGCCCTTTTGTATAAACGACAGATCAAAGAGGCATTAGTAAAATTACATAATCCTGTTAAACTGGATCCTGAAAAAGGAGTACTGAAAGGCAATTTAGCCTCTGCCTCTTCCTTAAACCACCACTTTTTATTTATTTTAACTTGCAGATCTTTTCAACACTCTTCTGATCATACATACTTCCCTTCTCCTAAAGTCACAAGACAGAACGATTAATATTTTTTTAATCAGAAAGCCCAACAACATAAAAAACACACAGATTTTTCTTAAGTCTGAGAAACAGCTGTCTTCAGCTTTTCACTGACAAATTTTATAAAGAGAGAGAAATTCTCTCAAATTTGCCTCCTGTTTTTCACTGAAGACTTGAAAAAAAAAAATCCATACACAGATGGACAGAGATTTTTCACACGTTGCTCACACTGCACTGTCACCACAGGACCACCTGCAATCTTGCAATGCCCATACAGGTGTTCTCAAAAACACCTGGGTAAGCTGTTTGCCCAAGGACTATGTACTGGAGATAAGAGATAATTAGCAAATGAAACTATTCCTAGCACTCCTCCTTCAACATTAAGTGCAGAGCTGCAGCAGCAAGCTGGCACCTGGTAAAGGGAAATGCTAGATGTGATCATTTCAATTTACACATTCAGCACTACATCCCATATGCTTGTCAATGTGAAAGTGTCAGTGATAACAGAGATACCCTAAGAAAACGCTCTCTTGAAATGCTGACGTGAAGTTTTTGTGTATGAAGCAGACCTTCTCCTCTGGACCATCTGTAACTTTCTCTTCTTCCCCCATGAGGCATGTGCTAGCCATAAAATCTTTTCATTAAAAAATAACAATAAAATTATGTTTGACTTTAAAGAGAAAATTCTAAGCTTTTGAACATCCATAAACTGAGTATATGTACTTAAGTATCATTCATATGAACACACTACCTGCTAAGCAAGAAGAAAAATCTGCTCAGCAGGAAAAGTGTGCTGCAATTAGATATAGCAAAATTTTTAACAATGCTTCAAAATTAAAGAAAAATATCTTGCACTGTAATTTTATAACTATAGAAATTTAACTAAACCATGGCAAAATACAAAAGTATCTCTGACTCTGAGGAATATTTTTCATACCAATGTTCTGCACACATCTAAAACTCACAGGTGTTTTTCCAAAATTGTCTCTTATGATTTCATAATGAGGAACTCCTTAAGTATAACAAAAGTAGGAAACCTGTGAGATAAACGACATGTTTGCTGAGTTTGAGAATCATTTAAGGATAAGCAAGACAATGCAGAGAGGCTAAATGATTTCCTCTGCACAGTGATGTTTGTGAAGTGAGGCAGAACATCAGAAAAGGCTGATGGTGAAAAACAGGATGACAAAGTTTACAAGGCCATGGTGTTGGCTCAGCATACTTTTTAAATGATCTGAAAATGGGGTGAGAAGTCTCCTCTGTGATAATTTCCTCTAGAAGTGAAGTCTACAAAAAAAGAACGAGTTTTATGATCACAGTAATGAACTCAAAAGCCTTAAGATAAATACTTTTTTTATGTCCTAAGTTTTAACTGAGCAATTTAATTGAGTAATCAGTCAGGATAAATCTGCTAGGACTCACTGACAGTGGATAATTAAGAAATATACGTAAAGTAAGCAGGCTACTTTACATATTTTACTATTTTAGCACTTTCCTCTGAAGCTTCACATACTGACTACCTGTAACACTGCAACACAATGGAAAGCACAACAACGATAGCAGGGAGGCAAATTCTTAAGCTGCACCAAGTGAAGATAAGTCCAAATGCAGCAGCCATAGACACAAAAATAAAGGAGAGGAAAAAAAAACTGCTTACCCTTGGAAGGCATCAGGTACACGAGAACCTCCAGCAAGATACCCTTGCTGCCACTGCCAACCCTTAAATGAGGTCTGGAAAGGTCCTGGCTCCACCCCTTCCAGTCACTCAGGGGCACTGTGTGCACCTGAGCTCTCTGGGCTGGCCCTGCCTTCCCACCAGGTGCTCAATCACTGTTTCAAACTGTGATTTAGCATTTCACTACACTTATCAGAGAAAGAAAACAAACCTGAACTAGAAAGACCAAACATATGATTTAAAAAAAAAAAATTACAGTTCCTGTAAAAGTGTAAACACTCTTAAAATCCCTAGAGAAGATTTGAATGGACTAGCTAATATGAGAAATGAGTCCTCTGGAAAGATACTGTTTTCCCTTTAGGGTTGAGATCAGATGCAGTTCTGTTGAAATCCACCTAATAGAACCCTTGTAAAACCAAATGCCAATCTTTGCCTTCACTGCTTAAAACACTTGCAGACAAGCTGAAATATCCTTTGCCATCTTCATAATTAAATCGAGGAGATTCATGCTCTAGATACACTTACATAGATGACAGAAACTCATGAAGTAACATTAATTGTGTTAACTCAGTCAAATCAGTACAAGGTTGTAACAAAACCTGACACATTTTGAACTTGTTTTTCCTCCTGAAAATAACACACCTATTCCTCTGGCACAGTGGTTTCCCAAGCACAGCGGACGCACAGATCTTACTCAGGTTCCACCTACCTAAGGGCAGAGCACTGCGACAGGTCTGCCATGACATGAACTTCTGCCACTCTGATTACAGGGTGATGTGTGGTAGAAGGGCATTTGGCCCTAAAAGAAACATGGCCCTAAAAGCAGGACCAAGTGCCTTCTGCCAGTCCTGCACTCCGTCAGCCCATCTCAGGACACAGGTGTCAGAGCCAGCACAACCAGATGAAGACAATGTAGGCCAGCTGGCCCCACAGATTGGGTCATGCCCAAAAGACTGATTGTGCCCCACCTGCATAGCTGATCAGGGACAGATGTTCTCCTGCCCCAGCATGCAAAGCACCCACAGCCTTGCCTTTCAAAGTCTTGCAAAGGCACACTACGCTGCCTTTTGCAAACGTCTTCTGGTAATTAAATCTTAATAATTTCGCTTTGGAAAGCAAACACCTGACACAGAAAAGCTGTGCACATCTCCACATGCTCCAGAGACTTTCCTAAATAATTTGTCAGCAGTACTAATTAAAAGTGTGTAGTGTTAATATGTTAACATCAGATATATGAGCAGAAATACGTATTTACCACAGAAAATTGGAATTTGCTGGGGGAGGCAAGAGATGCATGTGGATCTGTTATTGTGTGAAAACATATTTCAGTTGTTTTTACAAAAAAGTATGTACATTGCTCTGAAAGTAATGCCTCCTATTTATTTCCAGCAGAAATTACAACAAATACAAAGAGCACAATAACATCATTTGATAGAGCAAATTGTCAGCTACAAAATACCATTTTTTAACATAGTCACCACAACTAGCTATGAATTTTTGCCAGCAATGAACAAGAGCTGGATGTTAGACTTGTAAAAATCTGCTGTCTGGAATGTGGCTTGTCTTTCACATTGATGTCACCACCACTGAAATGGCACCATCCATCACCTCACTATGGTGCATCCACTGTTCAAACGTTCAGCAAGCATCAACAAAAGTCAGTGGGTGCCATTTTTTTCTGCACAGAAGAATTCAATGACACCCCTTTGCTTCACACGTACTGTCTGCTATCATCTGCTGCATGGCAGCAAAATGTAATTGGGTACCGATGGAAAGGTGCCTCTGCCATACCACCATCATCTGCCTCTGACATCAAGGGCCAACACAATAAAATACAAGGCAGTACTTTCAGAGCAGTCCTCAGGTTTATTTGAGATCTATAAATTACTGTTACTTATTATAGCCATATGATTTGTATGCTTTTTTTTTTTTCCTTTAAAAAAACATCAAAGCCTTACTCTGACTTCATTAGAGCTACTTCAGGTTCTCCTAAATGTAAGGTACTTAGAAAACAACTACAGCGCTTCTCTGAAAGTCTCTGACTACAAGCTCTAGATGTATACTCAAAAGACGGGCAAATCTAAAAGCTCTATTAAGTGACTTAGCAGTTCAGGCTGCAGACATGCTATTGTTTGTGTTGCCTGTCCTCGTGAGTCAGCAGAATAAGCATTCCCTTAATCTTCAATAGTCTGGTTGACAAAACCAAGCACACGTCTGTGAAAAACCCAGAGAAAACCAAACCTAAGCATTCCATGTCTAGTGATGTTAACCTGCCATCATCAGAGACACCTACCCAGGCTGCAGATTTAATTTACAAGGCATGACTTTATTCGTGAATATTCAGGGAAAAAAAAGAGAATTTTCATGTGACCATACAAAGATTCTTTTTAAAAGCATCTTTTTTTTTTTTTTTTTCCTTTTTTTAAATATTTCACTACCTTTAAAATCAAACTATGTACGTAATTTGTTACGTTCTTAGATAACAAGCTTCTAGAAATGGTTGCCTCATGCAGACAAAACTAAGGCACCACAAAAATGTGAAATCACTTTTTATTGATATATCTGCTGTTACTACTCGTGATAATCATTTGCTTCTAAGCGGTTCACTAATAACATGAAAATAATAAGACACTGTCAAGATGCAAACGCACAAAAAATTCTCAAAATCTTCAGTCTTCAATAAGCTCGTGTCATTTTTTCATTGTGTCATCTGAAACAATTCACTGGGTCTTATCAGAGAAGAGTTTCAATTTTCTATCATTCCATTTTAACTTGCCTCATCAGTTGAACAAAAGTACTTTATGTAAAAGGATTCCTCTAGTTGCCTTAGCTACAAATCCCTGCAGTATTGTATAATTGAAATCTACTCACGTAAGTTAAGAATAATTAGGACCCCAAATTAAGTCAAACACAAAGTTAATTCAAATAGTCAGCTGCTGTCATTTAAATAGTTACATGGTTTTATTGCTGCTTAACATCTCTGAATGCTTTTAAGAGTACATTTATGCTGTTGTTGTCATGATTTGATCTCTTATTTTAAGTGGAAATATCAAGAGCATAAATGTTGGTCAGATCACAATCATTTGCACTTAGATCAAAGACTTTTCTCAGTAAAATTTTTCCCCATTATTTTCACTATTGGAAAATAAATAAAAATGTCAAAAAAAGGCTTTAAAAAATGGAAACAGATAAGGACAAAATTAGAATTATTGAATCTGTTACAAATGGCATTAATACAACAAAAAACATTTCATAGCGACTATTCAGAAAATCTCTTCACTTAAAAAAAATGTTTCTAAAAAGAAGGAAACACAGAAGTACTGTAAAATGGATCAACAAAAAACCCAGGAGCTAGAAAATAATGCACCCAAGAGATAAAGTTGTGTATAGCTGGTGTTGCTGGAACTGAAAACTCTGCTGATTTAACAGTACGAAATTCAAAATACCTTATATAGCAACTTAATTGCTATACTTTGTACTTAACAGAACAATTGTTCTATTGTTAGACAGCAGTGCAACTGGTAAAGAAAAACACTGGTGGCTAGATGCATTTCTTGATGGTTCTTCAGCCAGCACTTAGTTTATACTGCAGAACAAAACACTGCCTATTACAAACCCTTCAAGAGATTTTTATATTGGATGACTTCCAAACTTCTGTATTCTGAATTTTCTTAAAATGTAATTCCATGGCATGCTTTATATACAGATAAAGATACATGTCTTTATGCTCCTATAAAGACACTGAAGAACTAAAGTTATTGATTACTGAATAGGATTTGAATTGAAGGCCTAGAACAACTGTTTATGTATGATATGCTACACTAATAATTTTTTACCCTCAGTTGAAACATTAATACATGAAGTGATGCTTTGTGGACACAATCCATCTTTACAGGTAATAATCCACATCACAAACCATCCAATTACCCTCTAGTACTTTCCATGCTTCACTCTTCACACATGCAACTTTATCTGCTGCAAATTAAATGATGCAACAGAGTAAGCAGCAAGCTATTCTCTTCTGTTTACTAAAGGCATATTTATCTTGAAGCCACTAAAAAGTATGTTAAGTTCTGAGCCACAAAACCACATTTTTTCCATTAGACTTACAATGGTGGATGTTAGCATTGGTGCAGAATAAACTGTGACTTTAGTCTTGAAGTAATGACAACAATAATTTTTTTTTTTTTTTTTTTTTTAAGTGAGACAATACTAAAGGCAATTGCTTAAGTTAGAGAAAAAAAACTAGGACAGCTCAATGGGGAGAAACAGGAGACAGTAATGTGAAGCACATTGCAAGATCAATCTACATGCATAGTCAAACAGGATCAGTGGCTAACAGGCAAGTCTGACTCAAACTAGTTAAGAAGATGATTAAAAAGTGATATTAAGATGATTAAAAGTTATATGAAATAGCACTGAAGTCTTTAAAAAGAAAACATTTCTCATTGCTTTTTCAACTAAAATATAGCAGATAGGAGAAACTGGTTTCAGTGTCAACTTCCTATCATATTTCCTAAATGTATTACTGAACTCAAATTAAACATTAATTGTACCTTCTAGCAGGATGAAATAAAACTATCTAACTCCTGAGTGAGACATCAAAATCCCTGATAATGGTGAACAAAAGAAGACAGCTCTCCTTCCGTCGTCAAGATCCCTCATAAAACTCGCTCAGTGCTGTAACCAACAGCTGAAAGTTACGAGGTCCCTCTGGATTTCTCATATGTATGTGTTGCTCAGGCAACAGACCAAAAAAAAAAATCATTTTGCTTCACAACTAGTTTCCCTCACAACACTTCATACACCAAGAAAACATCATTTATCATAGTGTAAATCAAGAAAACAAAAAGTAATATTCCTAATTACCTAAACTTGTCCAATCTTCCGTGCGACCACAAATACACGCACACATTTGAACAGGTTGCCTTAGCGTCAGTGGGGCATGGATGAATTGTCTCCATGACTGAAGGAAGCAAAGATCCACCAATAGAGCAACATTCATATAGCTCTATTTCTTTACACTTCAAAAGAAAGCCAGGAGGTGGAGATTTCAGAAACACAAAGAGCTTTAGAACAGTTGGGTTTTGAAAGTCACTGGAGTAGTTCAGGACTCTTTCTGCAAGGGCAGAAATTTGAAATAGCTTCCAGTAAAAGGATTCTTTCAGCTCCTATTATCAGGAAGAACATTACAAATGTCAATCCAAACAAAGCATCATTGGATAGACTAATGTTAGGTATAAAAGTTAGTAAAACTGGAGCTGATCCAGCTTTATCAACTTATCAAATTTGAAATGATTAATAATAATAATAAACCTGCAGTAAGATCTTAATGAAATATACCCATAGTACTATGGAAAATGTTAAGCACCACAAAATCATTTAAGAATCCTTACTATATACATGCTTGCTTTATTTCCTTACCTTCCTTTTTCTGATTTTATACTCACTCAGTACATAATAAAACAAAGCATGAAGAAGGCACATACATGAAAGTTATATTGGAGCTGAGAATCTGAATGAATTTCTTATTGTAATACTCTCATTCTAAATAATTTGCTGCTATTACAACATCTACACTTTAATTTAAACACAAGTATAAAATGAATTACCTTTCCATACTATTTATTCAGAGACCATAAACAATAATAGATCTGTGTGCTGGTATAAAATCCATCTATGTGCTTGCAGAATTTGGGAAAGCATATTAAATCCAAAATTTTTGTATTTAATGATAATTTTTGATAACACCATCAGAAGGATTGTAAATCTAATAAGAAATTCAACACTGAGGAATTCACTGATATGAGATGCATCAGGTATTTACACCTCCGTTTTGTACTATGACTTTAAAGTACAATATAAAGAAAAGTAATGTCATGAAAGCTGCATAAAAAAAACCTGATTTCCAGAACAAAAAGCATTCTTTCCACTTAACACAAAACAAAAATGGAAATAATTAAAATAGAGAACTTTAAAAAATATAACTGGTAATAAAAATAATTAATGTATTTTGCATATTTAGTCAATAGAGTATTAAGAAGCCTACAAGTCTTTTAAAGTATATCCAAACTCCACTACTGTCTTCTTGGAAAGGTATTTTAATAAACTGATCCAAAAATATAATAAGATTTTTGTATCAAAAGGAAAGAAAATTCCCTCAGGCAACTGCATTGGTCCAGCTTAGCTGAAGTTAAGCCAATTCCCTCTCACTGCAGTGGTCAGTGGCACTGCTGGCCTTGCCTACTGAGTCCCCAGAAGGTTACTGCAATGAAAAATAGTGAACTGGTTTAATAGCTTAGAGGGCTCTAAAAATATAACATCTGTCCCTAGCAGAAACGTGCTGCTTTTATACAGTTTTAAACGGTACAACATTCCTTTCTTCTTCTGAATACTGAGCTTGAGATAATGACAAATCTCCCCTTCACAAAGCAGAACACTTTTAAGTAACTGAGAAAAGGACAGTAGAACTATTACTAATCAAACAAAATTTAAGGGGGGAAAATATAAAATTACTAAGACCCTTACATTAACATTTCCTAGAAAATTCTCACAGAAAAGACGGCACAATATTTTAAAAGGTTCTTCACGTGTTTTTCTCCAAGGTTCTTCTACATTTTAAACAGTGGCAGTATTGCTCTATTTCAAAAAATAAAAGGTTATAGCATAGGATCCTGCAGATCTCTTTACTCAGGGAACATATGAAAGGATATTCACTGCCGGTACATTAAAGAATCTCTGGTTTTTCCAGACAGTCTGTCAGTTCCTGTTATCTGAAAATGCACTTGAAAAGTTTAACAGTTATTTTTCCTTAAGAAGAAATCTCATCTCATTGTTTGGATCAATTTCCTTTTTAGAAGATATGTTGTGCCTGCACCTCCCTCAGGAAAAGGAAAAGAGTCGTAGGCAGTATGAATCAGAATATTCCAGTGGAAACCTGCACAATATCCCAGCTTCTTTCACACGTATTTTCTTCTAAGCAATCTACGTTAAGCAATCAAGAAAAAAAAAGAATTGCTAAAGAATGTTAGGTATACATTATAGAAACGAAGACAGAACTGAGCTGAGTATTAAGATGAGCTATCAAAGGGCTGGCAATAATCTCACAGCTCCACTGTGCTGGTTCACAACTCCACTAAACCAAGCAGCTGCCTATTGACTGCATGCCCCACAGCCTTCATCGTGCTAAGCTCCACAGCCAGGAATCGAATCGGTAACTCCCATTTGCTCTTGTGCGACTGCAATGGGTTTCACCCCTTGCAGAACTTAAATCCACTAATTAACAGAAGTTGATTTCTTCTCAAGCTCAGAGTATGAGACTTTGAATTTTTATACTGAGCAATGTCCGAATACTACTTTATACGTGAGCGCAAAAACAGAGGTGCTCCTACCATTTGTTGACTACCTGTGACCTGTACCTACACTAGGCAGTCTGAGTGGCTTTATAGGAAGCTGAAGGTCTGAAGCAATACAGTAAAATACCAAATAATTTGTAGTGGCCCAATGCACGATATCTGCATTTAGTATGTATTTTCTTTAGTGAATGCACTAGCATTGGATATACACTTAGTACTGCTTCCAGTTGAATACTTAGCTCTTTGGCTGGCATAAATGGAATTTACAGGAATTATTATTCTCAGAGTAATGTTAATTAAAACGTACATTCAAAGGCAAAGACAAGCTGGATTCTTTTTAAACAACATTAATGCAGTTTAAGGAAACAGAATGAAACAGATAATGAAAGCATGATGCTTCTTGCATCTTGGACAAAGCACAGATAATAATTCATAATAAAATGAATTAAAATTATATTAAACCTTGATTAAAATAAAATGCAAGCAAAGAAAAATTATTTCAGTGTTTTCCAAATGCTTGTGCTTCTCAAGCAGAAGAGTATTAAGTATATATACACATCCAAAATTAGCAGAAAAGGTGGACTTGTAAGCCAGTAAAGCCTAAAATAGTTTAATTTATACTGCACAAAAAACAATTTTAATCATGTTTAGCTCTGACACCTACTTTTTGATATGCATATTAGTGTATCTGTCTCAACTTGCTTGAAGAGAAACCAATAGTATATAATAAGCTTTTTACTCTGTTTTGCTATGGAAACAAGGCACGTGTGGTCCCACTATTTCTGACTTTCTGTATTTTCTCAGATAATTTTTAACGTGTTGCATGATTTCACCTAATTGGAATGAAGGAAAAAATAAAGACAGACTTGGTGTCAAAAGTTAATTCCTTTCTTGCAATTGTAAGGAAACAGAGAAGTAATGAAGAGGAATCAGCTAAGCGGGGCAGCTGTGGGCAGCACTGACCTCCCAAAGAAAGAGCCTTGTGCAGCCTCAGCCTTGTCTCCCTGGGCAATCATCCAGGACATGAGGCCACGCTTCACCCAACCACCTGTCTACCTCTAATTCAAGCAACTTTTCAAGACTGCCCTCTCAATCTGCCTTTTGTAATAAAGCCATAGTTTTAAAGATAAACCTATGAGAATATGCTAGAAAAAAAGGAAAGAAAAACACTCTGAAATAATGTTAATATTCAAGGTCATTACTTCTGCTTTTAACCCCTTTTCATGCTTCTCATCTTTTCCTTGTTTAGGGCTGCAATGCTTGCTGTTGATGGTAATAATGTTTTCCAAGCCTCTACACAAGAATATTGACCTGTTGTTGATCAATGTACCAGCAGTATATAATAACTTGGTGCTGTTCTCCTCCCAGCTGCCAGTGCTTGTGTGTTCGAGATTCATTTCACCTGAAGGGATAGACTGCTTCAAAAGCAACCTCACCTGGACCACTCTATCCAGGAAAAAAAAAAAAAAAAAGCAAAAGCAAAAGCTATTCCGCTGAAAATATGATTCTTATTTAGATAGGTGACACTAAAATAAAACTGTAGCATTCCTGTGACCATGGGTGCTTGTTAATTCCCCAGAGAGTTAAAGTTAAGGTGCTGTGAGAGTAATGAAGTCTTTATCTTGATTGGAAAATATTTTATTATACGAACAAATGAATCACTGGTCCACACCCAGAGTCTTTTTCCTTTCTTCCCCTCTCTCTACAGCAACATTAAAATGTAACCGCAGGGAATTCAGCCAGGTTTCATCTCCCACACCTACTGCAACAACCTGCATACACACAGAAGATTTCTATTGAAAAAAAAACTAAGTTCCGAGTGAGAGTTAAAGATTTTCTTATTTCTAGCAAAAGTTAGATGCTCTTATTTTAACCTTTGTTCATGTTCGTACTTCCAGGCATGAAGTGCTACTAAAGCACGTTACACTTGGCATCACTTATTACTGAAGCAGAAGGCAATGTAATCTTGTGAGAAAGTGTAATAATGCGGTATTCATTTTGCTTCTGTGGCTGGAAGCCAACTCTATATTAATATTCATTTTCAGTATACAGAGCCACAATATTTCATTTATTTTAAGAATTTACAATTAATTTGGTATGATTCTGTTATCTGCTCCCAATTTCTTTCCCTGTTTCTTTTAGCTGAAAAAGCAGCTCTCATACAGACTTTAAAAAAGTAAATTCACAACTGAAGCATCAGAAGATTGCTACTGGCTACTAAAAGCAAGAAAAAACAGGGACAGAACAAAATGAACTTGAAATATTACAGATGACAATGAAAATTAGCTTTCTGCAAATAGAAAAAAAAAAAAAAAATCAATCTGCAGAAGTTCTCAGCTGACTTCTTCCTTTCCAAACTCAGCTGATAAAATGCTACTTGCAGCATGCTGTTTGCTACTGTTGCTAAACCAGAGTAAGTAAATTGTTAATCTCCTTTTCCTTTCTGTTTTCAGGAGTTTTCAACCACCACACAGTATTAAACTGCAAGTAGTCTGGTGAATCTTTCTAAAATGCAATTGCTGTAAATCCCTATATCTGTTACAATAAGAGATAAAACATTAGCATTTTAAAGTATAAATAAGTACCTCTAATTCCTGCACACTAGTGCAACCACTTTTGCTACATAAGTACATTTAAAATTATCACACATTACCAACTAACCAGTCTTTCATAAAGGTAGTAATTCTCCCAATACACATTTATCTTCACTACCTGCCTAAAGAGGCTGAAAGGTAACATACCTTCCAGCTGGGACTTTTCTTACAGAAGTGAGACTCTACTCAAGACCACAGACTTGGCAGACATCAAGAGAGCAAGCAGTACAGCAGGTACTAAATCAGGAGGCACGATCAGTGAGGAAATCATGCAAGAGCTGCAGTACGCCTTTTGAAGGCAGATTTCTAATAGTATCCTAGCAATGCTTCAGAAGAAATAGGGGAAGTACGAGAAACTGACTGTGGAAGTGATTTAAATGGAATTAGATTTCATTCCAGAAACCTTCAGAAAGACTCTTAATACATACTCCTGGCTATGTTCATTTTATTTTATAAAATAACATATAAATATATATATATAAAAACAATATATTTTAGCAATGCTTGTCTGTCAAGATCCAAGTTTTAGTCTGGAATAGATGCTAGGAAATTACACAGGAAATGTGAAAGACCTTATACAATATTTATATTTTTAACCTTTAGTTTTACCATTTTTAGGAACTAGATCTTTTGTGTTTATATAGATTTGGGAGAAAAGAGAGGGGGAGGCTCAGCAGCTTTCCTGAAGCATCTCTAAAAATTCAGCCTTAAAATTCAAAGAATTTTAACAGTCTGTATGTGTCTGCTTTAAAAGATGGTGAGATCACACCACAGATGTACCAAAGCAGCCTATATTTTATATACCAATTACTGAATAATGTAAGAAGGCACAGAAGTACTATTTTACCAGAATTTTCACCTGCAATCTAGTAAAATAAAATGATTATAACCAGAAATAGCCTCAAGTTCCTTACAAATATTCGTCATTAGAAATTCAAAAACCAGGTTTCCCTGATCATTCATTCATGCTGCTCTGGCTATTACTAAGTGGGAGGGCTATAAGAACAGCTGGGAAGACAGACTAATTAAATAAAATGGAGTTTATGAAGTTTTCTTTAAAAACGTTTTTTCTTCCTTATCTCCTTAATTCAACAGCTATTTTAAACAGTACATTTGATAGCAGTGAAGTTTTTTTTTTTTTTAAAGCAAAAAATTTTTAAGTAGATGCTATTCCTGTATGAACTATTTCCTGAAATTAAACATGCACAGCTCTGATCTTAATGAAGTGAGTGCTGTTTTATTTCCAGCCAGCCAAATTAGGAAAGCAAAATAGGTATTTCATTTGCACTATTTAGTTATTATATGTCACATTTAAAATAGTATATATTGTTCATAAATGGCACAATGTGAACAGAAAAATGGAAGATAAATAGATGAATTCAAAGATGAGGAATCTACCAACCAAGGAGATTAACACTGTCTTTTCAGGTGCCTGAACTTTACAGTTACAGCATACTACACTGCATCAAAACAAGAGCAAAAAAGTTTTTTTCTTAAAAAAGAGAATAATTTGAGTCTTATAAATTCAACGTAGAAACTGACACATATACTCTTAGTTTGAAATCCTAAAGCATTAAGTCACCTAACCAAAATTAATTGTACAGACCATTCATCTCATTTCCAAATGCAGGCATAAAATAAACTAAAGCTTACCTTCAGTAGTACACTGCAGGAAGCTGATAATGAGCAGGAACCAAAAACTTTGCATTCTGCAACCAGAAGACACCATTATTGATCCCTGTAAGAATTTTCTTTGTATTCCTTAATGAATCCAGTCATAAAAGCCCAGCATCATCGAAACCAGTGCTCTGCATTATTCATCTTCACATCTGGAGGAGAGGATTTGGAAAAAGAAAAAAAAAAAAAAAAAAAAAAAAAGAAAGCTCATCAATAGCTGAAACACCAATAATTTGGAATACCAAATTTTACTTGACACGAAGACAGAAATGTTAATAAAAACTGGCATGACACCTGTACTGTAGCAGAGAATTTGGCAGGTTTGTGGGCTCTAATCTCTGAAGGTCAGTCATCGTTAAACAGAATGCCAAATAATGATACACGCTAAAGCTGAAGGTAGGAATGTTATTGATGTACATGCACTTAGACGCACGAAAAAAGAGACTATTTACTCTTAATGTAATATATTGGATTTGTAGATGTCTAGGTGAAGCTTTTCCCAATCTTCCAAATCTGACAAAACCAGCACTTTCCTACCTCAAAGAAAAGCAATAAAATTAAGTGCAGGGCAACTCCATACACCCAGTGATTCACAGCACACAGGGAGCAGCTGAGCTGTGCAGCAGCAGCACCGCTGCAGGACTGCCCACCACGCCTACGGTGCTCCCTGCTGCGATGCACAACATCCTCCAACAAATAACAGCAACTCTGCTGACAAAAGCGGTTCGGTTAGGAGGCATCGTTGGGATACTACAGTCTAGTGGGTCTTTACACAACAGGCATCTACAGAGAACAGGAAGCAATGAGCAATGCTCTACCATCATTAGATTCTGACAAGATTTGTCTCTGAGAAGAACGAAACAAACTGCTCCTGTGAGCTATGTCCAAAGAAGGAATTCTTAAAACTATCAACTCACAATTGAAAAATAAAATTATAGCTGAGCACCCACGTACATCCTCGCCCCCCTCCCACTACCACGGTGATGCTATGCTCCAACTACTATAGCTAATGTGGGAAGCTACACAGAATATGTATAAAATTAGTATAAAAGTATAAATTATTTTTAAGTGCAAAAACGGTTCTATACAAATACACAGAATGACTCCCGGAGAACGACTGCATGTAGCTGCAATTGCAGCTCTGAAGAGCTGCATCTGGTGCCACACTGGCTTGGTCTCTCCAAGACTAGTAACAGGACTGCTCTTCCATGTGTGGACACATTTCTGCAATATCTGAAGTTAACATTAGTTTATAAACAGACGGCAATGACTGTGCCAATGCCTATGAAAATGTAACTGGTAGGATCCAAGAGCCACTTGTGAGTCTTATGAGTACTGGAACGTGTTTATGGCTTTAAAAATACTTTCACTCTTTTGCCAAAAAGAATTGGAAAGGATGAGAAGCACACAATCCCAGGGAAAGAAATTCTATGCAGATCATTTTCAGAAGTCTAACTCCTTTTGTATTAGTCAATCTTACTATTAATCAAGGATATGTTTGTTCCCTGAGCGCACAGACAGCGACCAGACTGATAATTTTTTCTCCAAGGACAGAAATATGAGGGAGGGGGAAAAAAAAAAACAAAAACAGAAAAACAAAAAAAACACCATTATGAAACAATTTCTCCAGCTGTAAACAAAGGCAACAGAAGAGGAGATCACTGAACTGCAAAGTAGGCTTTTTTGCTTGGCTCCTATGTAAGAGGAGCGGTGCCGCTCAGTGCAAGCATCCCCCTTGCAGTGTACAAGCACGCTTGTGATTTCACACACAGGAAAATGAAAGGGAACTGACATCTGAGGGCAACTGATTTATGTTTATTTACACATAAAAACAAACCCTTTTCCCAATTCCCAACTACAAGCAAGTGCTTCTCAATCACAGGTGCTTTTACCCACACGTATCTGAACAAACAGCATGCAACAGCAAGCGGGTGTGTTAGGGCAGGTCAGCTGGAGGGTTCTCCTTGGCACAGTCCCATGTGTCTGCAGGTAAAAGCTGCACCCTCAACTCAGAGGGTGAGACACCATCTGCTATAGGACAACCAGAAGCAGTCATGAAGAGACTCATGTTGTATCTCTAGACCTTTCACATTGGGCTGAGAGCTGAAACTGAAACTGAGAGCTTTCAACTGAAAAAAAAAAATACACATCTAAAAATCTGCAAAGGATGCGCTGCATTCACCAGAAATTGCAACAACAAAAACAAGCAAACCCACCATGCCCGAAGATAGTTTGGCTAAAGCTTGGGAACAACCCAAATTATTTTTTAACCTGTAGCACTCAAAGGAAAAATCACAGAACTACTTCACAGACGCTACAGACTAATCAGTATAAATTCAGTAAGCAATCAGAATAATCCAAGAGAATAAATGAGGAACAATAATGGCTACATCTGAAATTGCCAGTCTCCTGATTGCTCCCAGGCTGACCAGAAGATTTTGACTTCCTGAGACTCCATTTTTAGCATAATTTCCACAGCATACAGCTGCATTCCCAGATTCTGAGATATCTTCTTTCACCTTCAAGCAGATAGTGACATACCTGCACTTTAGCATCCTTCATCTCATTGCATCTTGTGGTTTCTGTATCTGGGAGGAACATGGGAGCATTGTGTTAAAAACAAAAGCAAAAATCAGAGCAGCACCAGAGGCATCTAACATCTTCCCAGGAAACAGCTGCAAAATTCACGGCGAAGACTTGCTTTTTTGTTTTGTTATTTATTTCTTCTGACCTTGTAAACCGACTAACTTTAACTATTCTAACAAGAAATGTTTCTGGAAGCATATTGATGGTTTTGTCATATCAAAATCAGCAAAAACTGTTCAACTAGGAATAAATGCAAATTACTTTTAGGACAAACATATGTACTCTGTGCAATGTATTCTTCTCTCTAGATTGCCGTAGCATACAGACATAAAATTCAACACAGCATGCTGCTCCAAATAGAATTCAAAATAAACTAACCTGCCTGTAACCAATGACACGTTTTTCTAAAAAAGCAAAAATAAATTTGTAAATGTTTTAAAACAGAGGCAACAGGTTTTAGTTTTGTTTTTTTCTTACTAAAAATTAACTACTTCCCAGTGAACAATTTTTAATGCAACCTATCTACTTGAGAAGCTCTCTGTGCCTTCAAACAAATGTGCACTGCTACCATCCTGGACCAGCTATTTATCAACACAGCAAAGACTAACCCTGAAAAAGGTACCCAGACATGAGCTGGAGCCAAAGCCCACTTTGACTCCAGACGCTGCCGTCACTCGTGTCTTCCTGACTATGCATCTGTCAGAGATACGGAGACTGTCAGTGGAACCTAACAACAACAACAAATCCCAAACCAAACAAGCAGCACCAGGAAAAGCCATATTAAGTTACTTCTCTGTAAACAGAAGTAGACAATGGCAAGCGGCTATCCTGCACAAATAACTTATTTCCCCTCAGACCTTAATAAACCTTTTCTCTGGATCACTGACTGCTTGGGCTTGTGGGTGGAGCAGAGAGAGACTCCCTAGAGGAAAAGGTTGCTTGAATTTCAGAGAGCAATAAAAGCTGCACAGAAAATTTCAGTTGTAACTTAAATCTCTACCTCTGGGCCATGCTGTGGTCTCTGACAGGAAAACAAAAAGAAGACTGCTGCTAACAGAAAGGTTCACTTTGTTAAGTTCCTTTGCATATGTGCTGTTAAAGGAGGCTAGATCAGTAATGGTAGAGCTGATGTTCAGACCTGCACACTGCAAAGGTACTGGGCATCTCTTAATACTGTATCCATAAGCCGTGCTCCAAGTCCCCAACATCTTAGCACCTTGCCTTGCTGCCTTGTTCCTTAATACTTCTAAAACTTCTTACAGACAAAACAGTGTTGCAGAATACGTGCCACTGCCAGCCAGCTCCCTCCCCACAAGCTTGCTCTCAAGAGCACCCCAGAGATAAGAGAAAGCTGCTCCAAGCATACTCCTTGAAATACTTTCATCTTAGAAGAGAAAGACCTCTAAAGGACTGCCACTTCCCAACTCTACTCTGTTTAACCTTCCCAAGATTTTATTTTCAAAAGCCAAAAAAAGGGTCTTTTAAGAGCTTCTGGACAACTGACACAGCATGCTCAAGAGCTGCCTTTCCCCTCCAGTTCTAAGATTTTAAGGCAATTAAGCCAAACAGGACTGCAGAGATGCCTCCAGCTAAGCAAGTATGTTTTCCTCTAGCTAAAAGTCTTTCAGACTAACAGTGATGTATTTCACAACATAGTGTTTAATTTTCTAAATGGTCTTAGAAACTACAAAGCGCTTGCAATCTTAGTTAAGCTCTAATGTCTCTATTACACAAATAAGAATTACACTAGCTTTACTGACAATGGTGCACAGCGAAGTAAGGAATGGCAGCCACAGCCATACAGCTCATACATGCTGAGCACAAGCCAGCTAGTGCTCCTTATAAATCTTGTATGACCTACCTTGCCACATATGCAACATTCCCACCGCCTTTCATAACCCAGTTTATGAAACAAAGTAATTCTGTATTATATCTGAGACATTCTGCAGTGGAAAGGAGGGGGAAGAAGAGGCATGTGTGAGTAGATATATATTCATACATTATAATAAACTGCACTGTCTCCTGAGAAATCATGTGTCCATGTGCCTTCCCATCATGAGACCTTCCCAATCAAAAAAAAAAAAAAAAGTTCAACTTCTTGTAGTCTGTAACATGAGAATTCAATTAGTGCAGTGTGATTAGTAAAAGCTTCTAAGCTACTGTAGTAAAATAATAGAATGAGACTATGATCCAAGATACATAGCATTATAAGCACTTACAAGAACTAGGTCTAGTGCGTTACATTTAACATACTTACAGATATATACAATTAGTTACTCCCAAATTCTCAATAAGGTTATTAATGTAAGCCAACTTTTGAATAACTTTCACATTAGGGCTACAGGATCAGATTGCATAACATTTTCAAGACTTTGAAGTCTTCGAAAAACAAAACAAAACTGAGGTCAAGCAAGACCCCATACTGCTTTAGTTAGCGTATTTGTGGCAGCTATGATAAAGAATCAATACCTGATCAGTTCCAATTAAACAAGTCACACGTTGAGAGAAGAAAGGAAAGGCTAAACCTGCCATTAATTAACATTTATTTTCCATTAAAAGCAACTCAATGCTAAAAATGTACCAGAGCCTTATCTTCCACTCTGTATTCAAGAGCCCCCATTAATTAACATTTCGAACACTGGATTTTTAACCCAAAACAACTCTTCCCAAGCTGCATGGAAGGAATATGTATCAGGGAAGGGAACAGCGCAATAATGAACATGACTTGCCCAAGGTCATCCAATCTTAAAACAGAAACAGAGATTTCTATGCATTTGGCTGCCTTGTGCTCTGAAGTGACATCTCCTCACTGGAGGAAAGCCTGAAATAGTGTGCAATAAACAGATGTACCTTAAACTTAGAATTAACACAAAAATGCCCACCCTCACCAATTCTGGGTTCCCAGTTAATGAGAACAGCAGATTATCCAAAACACGAGACCTAGCTATGCAAGACTGGACACTAAATAGTGCACTGACACGACTTTAACAGTGCAAGACAAGAATTCAGTCCATCAGTACATCGCAGCTCAGTGGTCTACCTCATTCATTCACAGAGAAAATAAATAGGATTTAAGAGGAAGAAATAAAGATTTTTCTTTCTCATTTAGCCCAGCTTGGACTCACTCTTGTGCTTTACAGACATGCTACCCAAGCTCCATTCTGAACAAGGCTGCTTTGCCCCGTCTTGTTAACACAGGATAAAGCTTGGACACTCTAGGGAGTTTTCATTCAATAAGCCAGCAAAGTAAACCTTTGCTAGCACTAATAAGAATGGCTTTTTTTGGCTTCAGGCACTCTCCTTTTGCCAAGACTCAATTTCTCTTTTTGCTTTTGCTAAATGCTCCTGAATAAGAAGGGGGTAGGGGTGTCACTCAATCCTCATTACAAATTTCCTGTATTTCATTTGAATTGAGGTGGTCTGATTGAGCAGTACCATGTCAGTTCAAACAGCTAAGGTAAAATCTTTTTTAACACTGCTGCCCTCTGTGTCATGAGATCTTCCTGGGGTCTCCAAGATAAATCCCCAGTATCCAAAGAGCGGGGGAGGGAAAGAGATGCTGCAAGTCAATTACAACCCTTATCGGCTGTAATATCTGAGTGTCACGCTGAGCATGTTAAATATGCTGATCGCTTTGGACACCAGAGGCACAGTCTGAGGCTGTTTGCCCTTCTCTTCATTAAACTGTAAAACAAATAGCTCTCATTTTCAAACCTGCGTAGTACAGACTTTATGAACATCAAAAATAAACAAGAAAATAATGAATAGCTATAAAAAACACACAGAGAACCCTATGACAATCTGAAAGCAGTAATCGTAACAGCTGAAGAAAAGGCTTTTCAAACTACCCACAAAAGAGAGATCCTCAAAATAATCTATTTATATTAAAAGATATCATTCCTTTCTCATGAAAAAAATCACTGCACTAATATCAACCAAAGATACCACTGTCTTGTAAGACAGTAAACTGTTTGCTGACAGCCTTGACAAGGCTTTGCAAAGGCCTGTATTTCTTAAAGCTGTTATGCCACTTAGCCGATCTCTCCCCCAGCCCCATCCAGCATTTTTCACAGCAGAGCGCTTGTCTGAAGTGGAAGCAGACTGACAAAGCAAACCAATGTGGAAGCGAGTCGAGGCAGCAGTCCGACAGGCCCCAACAGACCTCAGGCCTGTGTGGTCAAGTGCTGGGGTGGCAGGGGACCTCATCTGCCTTCCAACCTTCCATTGCTGGGCACCAGCAGAGAATTGGGCTCAGATACACTTTGTACAGCTGACATGGAGGCAGAACACACTCATTAGATTCTCAGATTGCCATGAGTAACCTGCACTTGGTTTACTAACTTCCAAAAACAAGCTGTGGTCTCATGTGGACAAGAACATGGAATTTTAACTCAGGCTAAGAGAGTTGTTCAGCTCCAGTACACGGTTGCTGGTTTTTGTCATGTGCACATATCTGCAAATCTCTATTTGGGAGCACCAGTTCCCCAAAATGACTGCATTTCTGCATATACACCAAAGAATATCATCATGATTAATAAAGGCCTGCAATAGCATCCATTTTAAAGTACCCTATTTTCTATCAGTGGAACTTAAGGTCAGTATATACAGTCTGCATTCAATATACATGATACCATTCAAGTTTTGAAAAGAACTGTATGGACAGCAAAGTCCCTTTTGATTACTTTTAAAAATTCTGTCAAAATCTTTTGATGTCACCATAAAAATACCAGCTCATCCAGAAGTAAAAAATATTTATCATTTTTTCAAAATCAGAAGCAGGTGGTAAATAAATATGTACACAGCACAGTAGGTGTAATTTGCGGTATATTTTATGCTTACAGAGGAATGTGGTTCCAATGTCAACATCTGTGAGGCCCTGGCCTAATCACTGTGCAGCGAAATATGAAACAAAATCAATGGTGGCACATAAGATGTAATCTCCGCTGTGTTTGGCTCACTGCACTGAATCCGTGACTCATAAATCACTGTTACTTGCCATTCAGTGAATCAATATTCAGATTCCC
Source organism: Tetrao urogallus (assembly GCF_951394365.1). Classification (NCBI taxonomy): domain Eukaryota; kingdom Metazoa; phylum Chordata; class Aves; order Galliformes; family Phasianidae; genus Tetrao; species Tetrao urogallus. The sequence continues at coordinate 12,525,804 of NC_136818.1, read as the reverse complement.
TCTTGGTCTATACATATGACCACTAAATGAAATAATAATGACCAAAAATCTGTCACATATTAGGTTATCAATATTACCAAAAAGGATTTCTTGGGAGCAATGAGGTAATCCAGGATAAAATATATCAGACGAGTTTGCAAAGAAATGTGAAAAAGCCTCTGGCTAAATACAGACAGTAGGAGAAAGGTACTTTCAAATACCTTTTCTTTCATCATTTTCTCAAGTATTAGCCTTTACTATAGCATCACAATAGTGCATTTGCTGTAAGACTATTTCAATGATACATACTTATAATTAAGTTTTAAAGCATGCTGTACTTGAGAACTGTTCTTCTTTCAAATAATCCCTTCTTGATATGTCACTAGCTTTGTTTGTGTTTTGTGTGATATGTTAATCAGTTTAGGTTGTTTGCCTTTTTATTTATTTATTTATTTTCAAATCAGCAGCCTGACAGTCAAAAGCTCCAGAAGTCTACATATTAGTTCCAAAAAAAGCCAACAACAAACACTTCATAATGCCTTATCTCTCATGTATGTGACAAACCATTTAGTCATTAAAAGGTGGCAGAGAAATCTGCAAAGTGCTGCGTACAATTATCTCCAAATCACAGTCATGAGCCATAGCATTATCAAAATCTGAAATGCTGACAACAGAAGAGGGAAAGAAATTGCAGGCGGTTCAACTGTGTCATCTTTGAAAGAAATATCAACTAAGAAAGGTCTTCCAACTACTTTTTAAACACATCTGAAATTCTCCAGGTAAGCAAGATTTACAGGTAGAAATGTCTCTGAACTTATATAGCCCTTTGGAAGACTTAAACACGCATAAAGCAAACGCTGGCAGAAGACATACTAGATTTTCTTTTTTTATACCAGTAGCACTTAAAATTAGGAAGCTTAAATCTCAAAACCCGTGAAATAAAAATAATCAACTATCTTTTTTCCTTCACTTATAACTAGCTTTTCTAACACATATGCACAGCAAAATCAAGAAAAGAAATAATCACTCAAAAGTCAAATACGCCAGTGTTGTGTAGACAGCACTAATGCTTCCTTGCATCTACACACAAATACATACGCTCTGCCCCACTATTGCTCACATATCACCAAGACTGCATGAAACATACGCGATGGGTGTGGATAATCATCAAATCTTCAGTATCTTAACAAAAAGTCCTTGATTCTGCAAATAAATTACAGAATCACAGAATTGTAGGGGTTGGAAGGGACCTCCAGAGATCATCGAGTCCAACCCCCATGAAGAGCCCATCTCTGCTACTGGTTCTACAAAGCTACTTAATGGCACAACTACAGTTAAAAGTATTTTATTGTAGAATTTAATGAGCAATGAGCATTTAGATGACTATTCTTCACTGAGCAAGGCAACTGGATGAATACCAGTCACTGAATTGAGGTAAGCCATGGGCATTTTTATTTGTTTGTACTATAATGGGAAAATACAAAGCTATCAGTCAACTTTTAAATTCCCTTTGTAAAAAGGTTAAGTTGAAAAACTACAATAATTAAACTTGGAGCAGTTACAAGCAAAAAGAACTCTAAATAATAATTTGACAGAAAAGTTCCTACTGCTTGCATGTACCACTGTTTAAAACTGGCACACCTCCCTACCATCTTACGTAGTGTTTCCTCTTCCCTGTGAAGGAAAAAAAAAAATGTATTTTGGAAATAGTTAAGGTCTGGGCAATGCACTGTGGAAAGGGAACTGTGAAGTGATATATTCTCATCATTAAACAAAATGGAATGTAGGTCATCTCCAGCACCGCTGTAACAGCCACAGCGAGTGTTTGAGGATACAGGATCACTCAGTCACTTTCACTCAAATAATTTCGTAAAAGAATGAATGGAAAATTATTCAGTGGAGTGAAAGAAAGCATTACATGTTTAATACATTTTTGTATACATATATATATGTATAATACAAATATATAAAATATATATTTCATATTCCACATATCACTGGTAAAGTTAGAAGTTAGAGCATCAAATGAACACAAGCCCTCTAACGTTACGTGGTTTAATCTAGCAGACTAAGAACTCTGTCACACGTTTACAGTTTCTTGTAAATAATGCAGGTCTCGTTAGCTCAACGTGACAGACTTCTCTACTTTGAAAAAAATATTGTTTTTTCTTTAATTGGGTTAGGTTATGGTTTTAAATGATAGCTTAGTTAGCCTTTCCTGATTACAAACACTTGATGGCTTTTATCTATAGTTTTTTACTAGAAAAGAAAGTGAATTTTTTTTTTTTAATAAAATCTTGCTTTTTGTATGTTCTGCTCCAGCTCATGAACTCTAAGTGTAACTAAAAAGAGAAAAAAAGTCTACATTTGTCTATCAACAATATTTATAAGTGAACAGAGTGGAAAGATTACAAAATTTAAATATGAACATTATATTACGGTAGCAATAATCTAGGTGTTTTACTGGGAAGTGAAGTGGATTACTGTAAATGAAATTTTAAATGTCCTTTCCATTTTATAGATAACACAAAATGACTCTTTTCAAGTCTACAGCGATAAGGATACATGTGCCACACATTTAAATAGTGCCTTCACCCTATCCAACCCTGCTCATGAATTAATAATTCAGTGACATTAATACAAGAAGATAAATGATAAAAGAGGTTACAGCACACAGGCCAACCGTATACATACACTTCTTTTAGAACAGCTAATACCTCTCTGCCAATTACAGTTAGAACTTTTTAACAGTTTTCAATGGCATTTTTACAATCTAAATAGCAGCTTATGCACACACAATTTCACACAACTCAAGCTTAATAAATCTCCTGCTGCTACCAAACAATCATTCTGGGGGATTAAAGTGCAACATCTGCTAACATTAATAAGCATTTTACATAGCAATATGTATAAAAGCAGTTGTTATCAGTCTTCTGAAAAAGCTTCTAGACTGGTTTGGCATAAATTATACCTTTATCACGCAACTGATAACTTTAGCTTGTGGCAACAGTAAGGTAGCTATCTTGCTATATAGTGGAAAGAATCAACCAAATTGTATATGCAATTATCATTCAAAGTAGAACAATTTTCACAACATTCGAAATATAAAAACATATGCATGCAAAGAATTGCAGGGAAGAACATGGTAAAGTCCCATAATTTAAATACTACAAGAAACTGAAGCTCGCACTCTACCTCCAAGAGTCAATTTCTTTGCTAATACCAGTTATAGCCTTTTAATCCACACTGGGCTTTTTTAATTTTCATTTGTATTTCCACCAAAGCAGAATCCACTGTGAACGAAGGCATGCCTTTCTAAGACATAAAATAAACATCAAAGGTTTTATTTAATTAGGAATTTCAGAATAAATTTTTAGGTAGAATTTGGCAAACGAGCGTGCTTTGGAACTGAGAGCTGCGTAATGTCAGCTGGAGCCAAGAGCACAGTTGGCAAACACAGCAGAAACTTCTACATGCAGCCCTGCCAGTGCCTCTCAACCCCTGCAGCTCAGCTGTGGACAGCTAAATAGCAGAGCTTGCCAATCACCCTACTACACCCTGAATGAGACAGTCATACTCCAGCTGGTATTATCATTTGAGAGTATTGGCAATTTTAAAAATGCCTTTAAAAAAAGATAGATAGAAAGAAAGGAAGAAAGAAAGGAAGAAAGAAAGGAAGAAAGAAAGGAAGAAAGAAAGGAAGAAAGAAAGGAAGAAAGAAAGGAAGAAAGAAAGGAAGAAAGAAAGGAAGAAAGAAAGGAAGAAAGAAAGGAAGAAAGAAAGGAAGAAAGAAAGGAAGAAAGAAAGGAAGAAAGAAAGGAAGAAAGAAAGGAAGAAAGAAAGGAAGGTTATTTCCAGAACACTTTGTAAGCCCTACATTTTTACTGTTTTTTTTATAAATTGAAAAGAATCGATAACCAAATTTGCAATAGTTGAGAATATAACACTTGAAATAACTTTGCCAGCATCACCTCGTTGCATGAACACATATGGGGCAGTATCAGCAAGCTCATTTCCTTCTTTCATTCAAAATGAAATTTGTATCGAAGTACCTAGAGATATAAAAGAGCAGCAAACTGGATCAAACAAGTATGCAGAATATATTTAATTTGCTTTTCTTTTTAATTAGCAACGAATTTCCCCAGATGCGTGCATTATGAATTGTTTAAACATGATTGTTTTAACATTATTTTTAAGTCAAAACATTGCTTTAAAAAATAATTATTATCATATTCTCCTGACATCTCCTACATTCTTATTTGACATGTTAAGAGAGAGATGAAGAAAACTGAAGTAGTAAGATACTAAAAAGAGTAGCAATACCTATGCTTGACAACTACCATTCAGGACCTTCTGATGCCATCAGGTTATAAAGTATCTGCAACCGGGGCTGAATTTAGGCTCTGATGGAAAAGTGTATTTACAAAATGTAAGCACATTTAATACTTATTTACTCTTTGGACCAATGGTTTCTTTATGTTGAAGCCTGCACCTACAATTCCCACACACATTTCAAGGACAGGAATCCCTGTCACTGGAAGCAGTGCATGGGAATTAAGAGCCCAAATGCTTCAGCGCCGCAAAGTCTTTCCTTGTAAAGACACTTGACTTTTAGATTAGCATTTTAAAATAAAAATGTTTAAATTACTTCTTGCTGCCTGTAAAAACACAGCTCTACATTAAAGTGACAAATTCATACCCTTTCCGTTTAGCATAGTAAAGACAATGGTGGCACCAGGCTCTCATTCAGGCCGTCACCATACATGCCCTCCCTGCCACATGCCAGGCTTCTCGCTACCACTCAGATTAGCTTTTGCCATTACATCTGTTTTAACAGAAGAATCAGCGCTGAGGCGAAATCTAGACGACGTTTCTGCTCAAAGATGACTGAATATTAAATATGAAATTTAACAGGTTTTAATCATAGCAGTTTGTAAACAGTGTAATATAGATGTCTGCCCTAATTTAGTAGGATGGAGTTCTCACATAACACTCATCAAACTGCGCACAAAGAAACCTGTTCTGGCATTTCACTAAATTAAAATCTTCAGTCCCCACAGCAAGAACGCACAAATTTAGATTTTATTAATACCTTAAATCAAACTCACTTTCATGCAAGGCAATTTACAAGTCATCTTGTCTTGTGATAGCAGAGAACAGAATGGGGTCTTAAACATATTTTTACCGCCACTTTGAAGATAGTCTAACCTTTAGGTCTGATCTTCTATTTATAAGAAAAATAGCAACTTATTTGAAATGCAACGAATTCTTGCTTTCACAAATACATTTTTAAGCCTTCAGCTACCACACCAACAGCGATAGGGAGGCTGACAGCACAACAGACAGGAAGTAAACTGAAGAACTGCTGTCCCCAGTTAGAAAACACAAGCCTTTTTACCAGCTTCTCATTCACCAATCAATACGGTGAATGATAGCAATACCTAAGGATCACCCTATTTCACACCTTGCCCAAAGACACTTCATTGTTGAAAATCTTCACTTACTAAGCCACATCAGCCATAGCTACTCAGTAAGGCAAACCAATCTAAGTGGCACTCTACACATTTAAACAGATTGACTTTGTAACATGAAATAATACTATACAACCTCATGCATTGAAAGCACTTCAGCCTCAGATTACAAATCCAGCCCAGGAGGAATTCCCCATCAGACAGTCAACCATGGACTGAACGATTACTCACCAGTAGTCAGTGAGAGTCACACTGTGCGTTAACAAAGACGAAAAGAGAAGAAAAGCAGAAAGGGAAGCAGGCAGAGCTCCATGGAACTCCACCGCAGGTGGCAGCAGGAATGCCAGAGAGCAGGTGGATGTGAAAGCCTGAGGGAGGCACTACATCCCAATGTCCTGGTCCCGTGGCGGCAGCAGAAGGGATGCACAAGGTGTGGCAGTGGCTGAGGGAGCATGACAAGACTGACAGCAGTGGGACACGAGCCAACAGTGAGCACAGAGCACTCAGAGCAGTGCACAAAGCAAAGGATAAGTGAGTGGGGAACATAATACCACCTCCTCCAAGTGGATTGCCAACAGCCCCACTTGCCCATAACCCAACGCACAAGACGAAACATAAGCGCAAGCCATACTAACTGCAGCTGTGAGCTTTGTGATCCACCCAAAAAAGTCCTCTAGTCCACAGCAGAAGGCACATATCTCTTTGAATAACAATTTGAAGATGTTACACAGAGAAATGTAACACAGCAAATGTTACCAGAGAGGCCACCACAAGCACACAAGAGGATGCACACTTATGCGCGCACATGCCTACACAAAAGGCTATGCACTATTTTTCATTTTGAGCCCCATGCAGTATAATTTCTTTTTCATTTCCCTATTCGCTTGCAGATACTAAGGTATAATTCATTAAACTGGTCGTCTGCGACAAAAAGTACCAGAGTCCTTCTACTAAGGACCAAAACGTCAATAATTCAAATTGATTAGGAAACAGTATTTCAAGAGATGATTAACTTTGAAGAACAGAAAACATCACAGAAATATTTAAAATTGTCCACAAACCTTAGAAACACAGAGCCTTTGAAATAAAACCATCTATGTCTCTCCTTGTACCAGGTGCAGAAAAGTGGATCCCAGAAGCCACCATCCACAGGACTAACCCCACAGCCCAACCAGCAGAGGCTGCGGCACCGCTGTTCGCATCACACCAGGGTACTACTGGATGCTGAGCACTACGCTGTAGTGCAAAAGGTTTGTCAGCACAGCTTGAGAATTTACTGGTTTTAAATCTGTTGCGCTGTAGTTTCTGTCTCCAGAAATAAGCATTCAGATGAAGTGAATGTCAATGAGCATGCCTGAGAACACACTGACTTAGGGGAAAAAAAAAAAAAAGAACGTAATAACCTACCAAGAAAAAAAATAAAAACCTTAAAATAGGATTATCCACTTAGGTGGCTCTAATTCCTGCACATTACTGAAAGCGCAGAGAATCCTGCACTCTGTCACCCAAGACCATCACTCAGGAGTCCCCAGGCAACCCATCCACAGCACCACAGAACTGATCCGCTCCAGCCGCCGTGCGTGCACCTGTGGTTTCTGGGAAGAGAGTGAAGCAAACTAGTGCTTCCCATGAAACATGGGATAAAGTCTTCTGCTCAGAAGAGCTCTTATGGTTTCCATAGTAAACTTCATTTACATGAAGGCAGTATAAAGGTTCCCACATGAAAATGCATCTCTGGTATAATTACATTCTTTCAAGCAAGTTACTTTTCCTCCCACTTGCTATAGTTCTTAGGTGAAAGAAAAATATTGACAAAAACACGACATGAGGGGCACATAAGATAACCACAAACTGAAAAGCATGAAACCACCAAGCCATTTACAACTTTTTTTTTTTTATAGAACTTTTAACTATTCCTTGCTGTTGGGCAGGCAGCGATCAACTACCAAACATAAAACTCTAATTTATAGCCTCAGGGTTCCTTCCATGTTTAAAAGGAAGGAGCATGTAAAGATATACAATGTCTTTCTAAGCCTGTCTGTTCTTTGAAATGTCTTCATTAAAATGGAGATTTTGACTTTTTGACTGTGAATAACAGAAAAAGGACAAACCTGGGTTCTGAGTACCATCATCGGAAGACAGCTCATCTCAGACTTCGGCGTTTCATCTCAGATATTTTGTATCACAACGATTTTCTGGAGGCAAGGGAGGGGCAACGGGGCTGTTTCAGTCCCCGACGATTAGCTGAATTAGCACCGATTGCAGCTTTGTTTCACTACAAAGCAACCGAAAGCACCTGGCCCCGCGTTAAGATCTGCGGCAAGGGAAGAGTCACACTTCCACAAAGACCCGAGGGGCAGCCATGACAGGGCCGCCACTGCATGCAAGGCGACAAGAGATAAGCATCAGGCAATGTCATCAGAAAGCTCTCAATCACCAGCCAACAGTATTAAAAAAAAAAAAAAAAAAAAAAAAAAAAAAGTGCACCTGTTTTTAACTCAGATTAAAACATGTTGTACGCACCATTTTTCATTAACACTTTAAGAAAAAGACACCTTGTGTTCAAGGGTCAAATGGACTCGACCAAAGAAACCACACATCTCAGAGTTCAGCACTGGGAAGCTACTTCTGTGTTCTATTTGTGAATCAAAGAAAATTCCACAGAGCATAGTTGGATGTATATATTATTAAATATTCTATGTATGTATTTTCTACATTTTAAAATTTGTTTTGGCAGCACGCAGTACTTTGAATAACGCCTAAACCATAGTAATGGCTGAAAAAAAGTAATTCTGGAGACATTAATCGTATCTCTCAATTGGGCAGAAGTCATGAAAAAACTGCTTAAACACAGCACTGAAGATACAATTTTTTCCAGCGTACCTAGCATTTTTCATAAAATCCCTACGGATGAGTTTTAATAATGTTAATACCATAGCTTTACTTGACGCATTGGTTATGACATAAATACCTTAGAAATAAGTATAAATACTATGTTGAGTCCTAGCTGATCTTTCATTTACTTGACTTTTCTTCAATTAACGCACAGGAATTTCAATAAGCACTTAATAAATACATAAAACTACAACAAATAAGAGTTCTTTCAGGTAAAGTTAGTCTTTTTCATTTCATTCAGTGTTCCTGTGAAAAATAAACTAGGAGCAAGAAATTTACTGGTTTTAGACTCTTGGCAAGACAACGTATACAAAAATCAAGGCTGGACAAAGAATTAAGCTGAATATAATTGAAATATACCAAACTTTAAAATGACCATTAAATAGATAGGTAGCAAAAGCTGATTTCACTCTAAGTCACTATATTCCCTAGATAATAATAATAATAATGAAAAAAAAAAAAACTAAGCGGCTGAACAAGCAGGCTGAAAACAGTACTTTCTAATCGTGCTAGTATTCAAACACTGATGTAAATACCACGATCACCAGAAATCATATCACTAGAAGTGATGATGATACAGGAATTGTGTGCAAGTGACAGAAGCATAAAGATGAATTTCATTCACAGGTATATTTTAAATGTTAGACTGCCTTTCTGTGCTCTGTTCGGCAGATTTTTCAGTCATGAGCCAAAAACTACTGATTACTTGCATTCAATTTGCCAAATACAAAACCTTTATTAGTCATAACAACGCTGCTGTTCCAAACAAAGAGATATATATTATAATTTAAAAAAAAAAAAAAAAAAAAAGACACTTATCCCTTCTCCAGGGTTAGTTGTCCAGGGGCAGTTAAGTATGACTTAGTGTGGCTTCATTTTTAATTCATGCCACAAGTAAAATGACTGCAATGTGGATTTGTGCTTTGATTTATTGTCTCGTAAGCAGAAGAATTCTAATTTTAAGCAGCTATTCATTATGGGATTTGTACAGAAAGAAAAACGCATAGTCTTTATCTCACGGTTATATACATGCACTCTATAAGTGGTTTAAGAAGCACACGGATAAAAATCAAGAGGAATTCTGTATGTATTTTTTCCTTCTAAAATATTAGAAAACATTTTACAGTGATAGAAATGTGTAAAACAAACCTACTGTATCTTATTTGTAATACTTTAAGAAATTATAAAGAATTCTAACAATCAAAACATTGAAAAAATTGCTTTAACTGTTATGGAATTTTTATGCATTTTTCTTCCTGTTCCTATCTGCTTCCCAGTTAGCATCTACAAGTCAAGCTCTGCTCTCCACAATTCATGCTCTTAAATGGGTTGGAGCTCCACGTTCATCAGGGGGTAACTAACATTCATCCTTATGCATTTACTTTTTACTTACAGATAAAAGATAGAATAGTTTTTCACAGCTCAGAATGAATGATGTAAAGCCAATCGAAGAAGCTATGGAAGTTTTTCTAAAATTGAAAAAAAAAAATTTCAGATCATAATTCTTGTTCTGAATATAACACTAAAAGAGCTCTACATTTTTTTTTTCTTTTTTTTTTTTGTTCTAGATGTGTAAATACAAGATGTATGAATTACTGAAGAAATGTAAGTCATACAGTGCTGTAACGGTTACAGAAGTAACCAACTTTTGAATATTCAGCGCTGAATATGCAATTTTCAATCCTCAACTATCATCTAATAATCCACCAGAAAATGCTTAACTCTGTGTGCAACGCTTCTAAAAACACACTGATAAAAAGTATTTATTGTCAAAAGAAACAGGAGTATCTTACCTCTTCTTTCTGGTAATCAATAACAATTCAAGACAGATAAACACAAGATCTTTCTACATGAAGTGTTATACATACAATTAATCCCATACATCTAGGAAACACATTCCTCAAATTTAGCTAATACTACTCATGGACATATATAATACGCAGAACATATACTGGGAAGTTCTTTACAACAGTAACTGCCATCTACACGTATTCTTAAATTGGAATAACCCCAGTTATCATTCTGTTACAGCACACTAAGGAAGAACGGTATGTTTGTCTATATGTTCATTATTTACTGAAATGTCTCAAGGTAACATCTTAAAATATACAGCAATTTAGCTACCCTTAGTCATTCTGACTGTTGTTACGCTTAGCGCAGTTATTCATAAATGCCAGCACTATCTAATGTATTTTGTTCAATCATTCACTGTGTTTTTTTTATTGATAAAACATAATTAGTTTTATTAAATGTGGCTTATGTGTTGCATCTGCAAAGCGAGTGAATATTAACATCTTTTTTTTTTTTAAACAGATGGAATTTTTCTAAGAATTAAGGAACAGCTTGAATGTCACTTCCATGAAAACTGTACAAGTATGACATTATTGTCATTTTTGTTGTTTGTAGCCATTTTTTAAAGTATCTAAGTTACTTATCACCATAAAAAAAACAGACCTGATGGAACAGAAAATGAGTTACACTGCTGCTAAAATGAAGGAATATGACTTTATTCAAGTAGGCTCTTCAGTGTAGCAAGTAAATTATCATTGTTCTAACTTCCAAACACAAGGCTGTAGAAGAATGTATCTTAATCTCAGCCATATTATCCCTACAGTACAATTGGAGTTATACATACACATCTCAATTTTTGTATTGTACAGCAATTTCCACTGAACTAAATTTCTGAAATGCCCTTACCTCACAGGGAAAGTAAAAGACACAAGAAAGATCATGTCCACTGCCTCCCCATAATTCCTCAGCAAACTACAAATTAAGAAACCGCTTTCTTCATCGTGGCAAATACATCAGTATCCTTAAATGCAAAAACGAAGTTGTAACTTTTCAACTCCCAGTACATACCAAAATCTCTACAAAAGACATCATTTATACATTTTCTGTAAGTCTTACCATTATAATCCTATTGGAGTGTAATTGCTGTGGCTAATATTCTTACTCTGTTATGAAAATGCTCAACATAAATGTGGCACTGAGTTGTTAAGATAATACATGATCATGCTGTGAGAGGGTAATACCTATACAATAGCCTTTGCCAATACCATAAATCTCTTTATTAGACAACAACCTATTACAGGAGATCTACTTAACTGTTTCCCTACTTAGAGGGCCATTTGGTGTTACAATAACAAGCTGACTTTTCACATTAGCAAGGATTAGCCAGTATAAATAATAAATCGACACTGAGTTGCTGCTCTTTTAGATATGGTAAGTCTTTCCTGGTGTTTAAAAAGAAAATCCAAATTAAAACCCTAAGACCAGACTGAGGCTGAACACGTTAGTTTAAGCTATAAGAACTTTAAGCTTAACAAAACAACAAAAAAATTCAACTCTCATATCAATTTACGTGGCAGATTTATTACAGGAGAGCATATTACAGAATGCTGTGTCTGTCTAATGGAATGTGCATGCATACTGCTTTATCTCCTAAAAGTATCACAGTAAATCATCTTCAAATTTACCTGAATATTTTAAAATAAATTGATTGCCGCTGTTTTCCCAGAGATAAAAAGTGTAGAATGCATCTAAGTTCCATCTATTATGCTTTTGTTTGGAAAGCAAAACTGTAGTATAAATGAATTGTTTTCTTCATTAAAAAGGTCTCAACTTTTTTGAAGGATCATATGCTTTCACCGTCAATTATAATACAAATTGTAAAACCTATAGTACACTAGAACATTTCATTCATTGTGCTAGATTAAAAAGTAACAATTAAAAGCATTTCTGATTTTTCACTGCTTACAAATAAAGTTATGTTCTGATACTCCTTACTCTTTCTTGTCTGTATTTTTGTTAAAAGCTTAAACAAGAAAACCTTCCACCGTTTGCCTGCTTAAGCACAACTGTATAAATTCATCAACCGTACCAGGATAGAATCATCCACATTTTTATAATACAGAAAAAGCAAAATTAAGAGTTAGCTTTGCATCTTCAATCACCATGATTATGATTCACAACACCGCTTGCATAAATAGAAAAGACTTACCTATTGCTTTTTGGCTAGCACACTACTCTGCTCAAGAGGAACTGAAGCCCTTAGCACTGTGTTGTCTCTCATGCTGACATGACATTTTCAGAATCAGAGAAGACAGTTTATGCAACTGAAATCTGCTCCCTGTCATACAGAGCACCAAAACTGTTCTCCTGTACCTCGACACGCAAGAACTGTTTCACTCCGTTCCTTCTCACACCTCCAATATAAAGGCACTCCTTCAAAAAACAAAAAAAAAAGTAGCATTTATGCCAGCTCTTGCTTACTAACGATTTTATTTTTTTTCCCATTGTTATTTACTGCTACTGATGGACAATCTTTCTAAAAGCTGTCTTGCAGAGCCTTTCTGCCGTGCATAGCAAAGCATGCACAGCAGAAGGAAACTGTACTTACTGGAAACAATTCAGCCCTGAATGTCCTGATTACTCTGATTATCTCATATGCAAGCTCCCTCTGCAGGCAGTAAGAAGAATTAGCAAAAATATGTGAAAAATGTGGGTAACAGCTGGCACAGGAACCCAAAAACTCACTGACTATTTAAAAGGAATCCCCTCAGCAATCCTTCTTAACTGTTACCTGACATAAAGAGTTAACACAGAAAACACTTCACTCCTCATGTCTGTGTCTGTTCTTTTCCCTCAAAATTAAACATTCAGCTTTAGTCTTCCCCGGATCGAAACATACGTGTTTCTTTTACAGTCATCTAAATCCTTTTAGGGAAGAAAAAAAAATATAAGAATTAAAAGATGTACTGCTTATCTAGAACCAAAGAGAAACAAAAGCTCACCCCAAAGAAAAAAACAAAGCAATGCTATCCGATGAGTCTGTCTAACCCAAGCCGTCACTGCATTTACTGCTGTGAGACAACACCCAGTGCCACTGTTGGGTGCAATGAGACACACATGCCATCCAAATTTAAAAATCAGTTGAACTGAATGGTTAAGCTTACGTCAAAAATCAACAATGTCTCTAGCAGTTGATATCAAATAATGAAGTAGCAAGGTAATTTTCACTCAATTGGATTAAAATTGCTTTTCTTATGAAAGGCATTATCTTACCATAAAGTATCTTAAGTTTGTTCTTCCTAATAACACAAGTTTTCAGATAAAAATTCCACCAACACAAATGCAAAGAAGCTTCAATGAATAAAGCTATAAATATTAAGCAGACCAAAATTAAGTCTCCGTCCTGCTAACCTTTAGCACCCACACACCATCAAAAACCTGGGAAGACACGAGGCACTGTCCATTTCTCTGCTAACAGGGAAAGAATGGAAGTATGCCGGGGTTTTTGTTTCTCTTATAAAGCCAAATCCCACTTTCTTTCCTTCAACAGGTAATGCCATTAGATTAATCAAGTATATTCATAAAATAAAAAATTAGGCCCTACATGAATTTTGCTGGAAAAATAAGCTCCAAAATAAAATGTTTCAAGCATTCAGTATGAGATTAAAAATAAAAATAAAAAATAAAAACCCCAGCAGAAAAAGACAGAAGTAGGCTCGTGATATTCTAGTAAGTTTACAGGCATTCTAAGGGACAGATGTAGGGCAGATTTGAGGCGTTCACCTCAAGATGCTGATGGCTGCATCCAGAGCTCTTCCTTGCTGCCAGAACACCTTTGGCAGTTAGATCCACAACCACTTATTATTAGATACTATTATACACCTCCTCAAATGAGGAAAAGAATGAGGAAGGAGAAGAAGCAGAAAAAATCCAACATTTGGGAAGAGATGATACTCTGTTCCATCACAGGGTACGACTGCCAGAAGGGCAAAAGGATTTATTCTCATTTTCAAATAATGTCAGCATTCAAGTGCCTTTCACATGGCTCCCAGCCCCAGCTGCCCCCTCCCCTGCATGCTGCGAGCCTCCTTCTCTCTCTCCCTCCTGCACCCTGCAGTGCTCTGCAGGCAAGGACCCGCTGCCGGGAGTGGTACCTGCAGCAGGGAGGCACATCACAGCCACCGAGATACCTCCCTCCCTTCAATATTTAAATGACAGATTTACCAGGAAAATACTTATGGATTGGTCTTCTGGATAAAATGCATGCTGTTCAAAGGGAAGATGTATCGTTACTCATTCTGTGAAAGAATTTTCCAATTCAGTCACTTTGCATAGGAAAAAGTCTAAATTAAACTTCAAAGACTGAACACAGGGACGTCTGGACCAGACGAAAAGAATTATGCCTACCATAAAAACAGGGTTTGTAGATTTGTCAGAGAAATGCAACATCAACAGCAGAACTTCTCGTTGGGAATCCTTCTTTAAAACATCTCTTTATTTAAAGCCGACAGCACCTATTGCTCAGGAATAATTTTGAACACTGTTCACGCCAGTATAGAGTGCTATACTAAAAAAGCAATAGACACGATATGGCAAGAAAATATAGAGAAAGGTGAACTCCAGTCTCCTTCTGCATGTGACCCCTCACACTACCACTGTACTGATTCCAGAGCCAGCCTCCCTGTTCACACCGGATCCCACCAGCAACAAGGAAAGCATCACCACCAGGAACAAGGTTGGTCATCCCCTCCCCAGCTGCCAGAAACAATTCTTACAGTAATCGGTGTTAGATTATTCTGTCATCTAGAGCAATAATTGGTTTGAGGTGTTGACTGATGCAAAAATACCAACGGAGGGCAAAAAGGAAAGCAGCTTCCTGCTCGACATGAGATTTTGGATTTTATCACATCCAGAGGCAAATAAATAAACAGAGTATAATTTTTAAAAGCACGGTTCGCCAGTGATGATTTGTTTTGGTCCTACTTGATTATCTTTATTTTTCAACAGTCGCAGATACAAATCTAATTGCACGTTATAAAGGTGTACCTCTCTGGAAGGCATGCATATGGAATGCTAAGCTGCTCTACATGCTATCTCCACTAGAGAAAACAGCAAAGGCACCTAAGAAATACCACAATTTGCTTATTCACAGTATTAATTCATTACCAATCTTCTTTACCATAAAAGGTACGAGCACTCCCAACACCTAATCTGTGCATCAAGGCCTCCGTAATGTAAGAATTTGAATTAACATATAAAACTTGCTTCCATCTGTACAGTATCAGAACTCAGGATCTTAAATAGCAGCCTTTGCTCCTCTTACCTCATTCAAGCTTTTGTAGCTTGTGGTGGCCAAGTAATGTATCACTAAAATATAAACATAGTATAAAAAAACTCACACACATTTATCAGCATCAAGTCAGTCACTTTACATTAAAACTAATCTACTGTCACCCCATACTGGCCCTTCAGGAAAAAGGGAGCACCTCTCTTACACAATAAAACAGTGCAGGACAGTGGTTACGCAGCAGCAGTAACAGTCACTTCAGAGGAGTTTCACAGATCACAGGACAGAACAGGCCTAAACTCTACAGTATTTGTATGACGAAATGGAGTAAGATGCATCTGCTATGAGAAAAAATGCTGCATTACTTTGGAAGGAAAATATTCTTGATACTGAATCTACCTAAGAAACCTAAGCAGCTTCTCAATAGCTCACACTGGATCTCCTCTGAAGCCAGCTCTTCTCATGACTGAAACACAGGCACCAATACTTAAACCTTTCTGTGTAAATGTTAGTGCTTATAATGTGCTCCTAAGAGATTAAGGGGAAGAAAAAAAAAAAAAAAAAAAAAAAAAAAAACACAAAAACCCACAGAACCAAGACAGGCCCTATTTTTCTCAGCCATGATCACTTGTCAAGCCATGATTAATGCTGTGCTCTGTAGAGGGAGACATTACATCTAGGCTACAACAGACCTAAATTTTACCCTAAGGCAGAAGTCTGATTTAAACATCTCTATTCAAAGTGACATTTGTCCTCTCTTTTCAACCAGTTTCCTCTGAAATTCCAGTAAACTGACTTTGTGACATACAAACGGTCCATTGATTCTAACTTGTCGTGTAGCCTGTCCTTGTAGCAAAGTTGGTTTTGGTGACTGAATGAAGCAAGATGTTATGCATTCAAGAAAAATACAGGAGCAGAGTCCATTAGGTGCTCTATTAAATGCTCGGTTGGATAAGAGTGACTACAATTTACGGCTATAAGGATTCCAGCTTACACAGAAGAGCTGAAGATAAATACTGAGGTCAACATTAAAAATCAGAAAATATTTTTATATTCAGAGGTAACAATGGCCTTCATATTCTGAGGTGATGAGCACAGATTTTTCTTGTATTACAGACAAGAACACGAGCATCGTCAGGGCCACTCCGAAAAGTAATTACATTTTATCTCTTGCCTTTCACTCTGAAATGTCTGCTAAGGTATTTACATTTGTCTGTTAAAAGAACAACAAGTTAGACAGGAGAAAAAAAAAACTGGTGGTGATCACTTATCTCAAGTAAATACTATTTCTCCAGTGAATGGTATTATTCCATCTATTTTATAAAGTTATTGTTAGATCCTCTGATTTATCTATAATCGCTATTGTAGGAATAAAAATAAGACATGCTTATATCTTATAAAGAAACAGCCAAATAGCAGACCTGGACATGGAGAATAGTCAATATCCTTCTTACTGAACATGAAAAAAGGCAATGTTTGATAATATTAAGCAATTTGGACAGTGCTGGCAAGTTCCTACCTACCAAGGTAATCTTATTTCTTGCGCTTTTCAGGGTAAATTGATTTTTTTTTCCCTCCTCTTAGCCGCTCTGATAATTGAGCAAACTTATACAAGTGTGATGGGATTTTACTTAGCAGACAACATACAAAACAACCTCCAAACATGAAGCACCTTACCCATAAAAGAGCATTTTTGTGGTAATTAAGCAAGCTGTATTTAAGCTTGCTTTCTGCCAGGATAACAATCAATAGCATTTTGTTGGAGACTGCACTCTACATGCAGGTGTTAAGCATTGTGCTTGCCTCAGTCAGCCTGTGACTTTTTTTTTTATTATTATTAAGCCTTTCTAAATAATTTTGGTAAATAGCAGGCTAGAGGAAGTTGAATCATTACAGCACCTCATGAAAAAAAAAATCAAAAAGAAAAAAACTGTGGCATGCACAAATTACACATTCTTCAAAAACCCATACAAAAACCCATTTAATTCAACGATCCATAACCTGGAGATGTTACAATTCCAAATTAGAACAAGATTCTTTTTTTTAAGCAATCCATTTCTGGTTAACTATGATTGTCTATCTACAGAATGCTGTAAAACCTGAATATTCATTAAGGAAATGTATTTCTGTAACTAAACTGCTTGGAATACAGTCTTCGCAGTCCATGCTGTAGAAACATATCTCGTACATTAATGGCAGAAAAAAATATGAAATCCAAGAAAATGTTTGACTGGAAGGGGCTCTAAGCCTGCCATCTTTCAGCTTTAATATGAAGAACGATTAAAAGAAAAGAATCGTATTTGATGAAGCAAAGCTGGAAGTAATTCCTAAGCCAGCTATATAGTCACATAATATCGCACGTTCCATCTGTATTCCAACAGACCCACCAGTACTTTCATTTTCAGAAATGTTGGAAACAAAATGCATATCTTTGAAAACTACTTAAATATTAAACATGACTGTTACGACTATTGAGAATGGCCCTAAAATAGATTTTTGTTTTTCCAGTTTTCTTGACATCCAATTACAACCGTGATGGCCCAAATCTTCTACTTGTTTCAAACTGAGTTTAAAAAAAAAAAAAAAAAAAAAACAACAGCTTTTAAGTCTAAAAGCAATACACAAATACTTGTGATTTGAAATTATACATTATTCAGCTTCTCATTTGTACATCGCAAACATCAATCCTAAAAAAATGCTTCAAAGCTGTCTGTTCAACATGACATCTCCAAGTAACACGTCTGAATATGAACCTATGCCCTTAAGTTCACTGCTCTGTAACTGACTGCTTGTCTACCTATGCATGAAGACTACTTCAATTACATACCAGATGTAGTTTAACTTCCCTCGCAGTTCACCAGCTAAAACCCTTAACTGCTACACCAAATTCTTCTATTATCAGTCATCCACACAGGTTCCTCAGAGGAAGGCAGAGAAGACAAGCAGCGATTTTTGATACAAAATATCTCCAGGTGGGCACCGGTAGGTTTGTTTTTTTTCCCATTATTCCCAGGCACAGCCTTGTTCTCAATGAGAGTTGCAGTAAAACTGAACGGTTTTTCTTATATGCATGCCAACATTTCAGGTGGACACGGGATGAGCTCTCATTCTCTTGGAAATATGTAACCTTTTTAGAACAAATTTCAAGTAAAAAATAAAAATAAAAAAATCTACCCATTCAAACCATTAAATTATACCACCTCGTACTGGATGAATATTACTATCTATGTGTCTGAATTTATGACATACTACATGGTTGTATTGCATGAACAACTTGGAAAAACGTTTTCCCTAGCTAGAGACCTCTCTTTCTAACATTCATTTCAGTGAAAGTCATGGACCTTTCTAAAAAGCTCTAACTCAAGACTGGAACATTTTTTCTTCATCAGAACTATTCTATTTTTTTTTTTTTTTAATATCGCCTTAGTGTCAGCTATACATAATGTCTTTTTAAAAACAAAACTAACAGTTCAACCCACATTATTAACCATAACAGCTACACGCTCCTAGGACTGCACTATCTAGTTTACTCAGATTTTAATAAGGTGCCTCCTTACAAGATACTGGAATTCCTGAGCAGCCCTTTCTTGACTTTAAGCATTAAAAGCAGTGAGAGATAAATAAAACATTGAGAAAGCTTCTGAAGCTATCACACAAGGACTACGCAAACTTTGCTTTTTTCAGAGCTCTCCTCTTGCTCATTTTGAGAAGGGAAACACCCAGCAGCCTGGTGTTAATGTCTCTGCTGATTGTGAAAATTGCAGCAATAAAAACTCCAACTGCTTGTCTTAAATTAAGACTTGCAAGACTACATGTGAGATCTGTATCTTTACATTAGTTTTTATAGCATTTGGAAGTTTGGTTGCCTGCTTTGATGTTGGTCTATTAATGAGCAGGAGAGCCAAAAGCCAGAAAAAAAAAAATGTTTACTGGAAATTCTCAAGTCAAAACCTGAAGTAATTGGTTTCTCCTACCCCACATGATCCCATATCCCGGTTCCCCCAGCCACCAGCGCCCTGAGCCAGCTGAACGTCGTCTGCACTTTTTTGCTGTTGCCAACCTACACTGATTGAAAATGGCAGCTGAAGCGCTGCTGCAGCACATTAATTTTTTTCTAAGTGGTCCAATTTTGTCATCTGAACGAAGAAAATCTTCTTTCCTCTACTTTTTTTTTTTTTTTCTCCAAATCTTGGGAGATTTGTCAAATTTGGAGTTGCCATCATACAAACTGAAGCATAACATCTTCAGTACAATTTTTAGATTATCCCTAATAGCTGTAAGGATAATGCGCTTTCTTCCCAGCACTCTGCATCCCGAGCAGACTAGTTAACAGCAACTTAAGTGTGATAAAGGCAATTACACCAATATGCTCCTTTTGTACAACCAAAAGGTACTGCTCCAGACAGCTGAAGATGCTAGATAAATAAACCCCTGAAAATTACCGGAAAGTAATGATGTGCAATTTTAGGACCACTAAACACGCCTATTTACAAAATGCCCAAACGCTCATTTAAGGATAACAGAAATCTATATGAATTATTTAATTGCAGGGGGTTTCGCAAGGCATACCATATCTACTCAGTTCCTTCATTAAATGAAAGGAAACTGCAGCAAGAGTGAGGACATCCTGCTCTAAAGGCACAGCGCTTACAGGGCTTAAAAAGAAAATAGTAATAACAATAAAAAATAAAAGCACCCTCCCAATCATCAAATGAGGAACCACCCCACCAAAAAGATAAGTAAATGAATAAATAAACAATTGCTACATACCAAACACTCGAAACACGTTTCTGAAAACAAAATATTTATCTCCATGTTTGTACCCTCAACTGCAAGGTATGGAAGGAAGGAATAGAGGAATAGGAAATCAAGACCAAGGAAGTTTGTTTTGTTGTTTTGTTTATTTTTAATTCCTACTAGAGACACAGAGTAGTGTGGCCCCTCTGTCCCTGAGAGGCATCTGTCCCCTGGAAGAGGTCCCATCATGCTGACAGATAACTGGATTTGAGTTGGCTTTTGGGCTGGTGGATTATGAGCGTTGATTTGCAAAGACAATGAAAGGCCAGGCCAGCCTACTCCCCTTCATACCCATGGAAATAGCCACAAACGGCCCAAAGCTGCGCACGTTTGGCCATGTACAACGGCGGTACACGTTCCTCACCACCACCAGAACGCTTTGCCGTATCTGTTATCAAAGTATTTTACGAGGTAATAGTAATTGCAAATGAAGTTATCTCAGCAAACTCACTATAACTGATTAAATGAGATTACAAGAAAAGCTCATTTTCACTTTTTTTTTTTTTTTTTTTTTTCCTCCCCCCAGAAGAGAAAGGAAATGGAAGCATAAGGCCGGTGGTGCTCCGAACTTCTCGAGGCACTCCGCAGAGCACGGCACGAGGCCATGAGGAGCGGGCGGGCTGGCTGACCGGCTCCGCACGAGTGGTCTCGCACCACACGGCCCTGTCCATCCGCACATCCCCCCGCGCGGAGCCCTCAGCAGGCAGTGGGAGCCGTCACTAAAGGTCACTTTTCCTTTTCTCGGAGCAAACCATTAATCAATAGAATAGAATTGTCTGAGCGCTTGCAGCGAACGGACCCTGGTTTTCACTCGCGTAATTGCAAAACAGCCGAAGTTCAGAAACATCACCCACACCCACCTCCCCATTTTGCCCCTTTTCAATCCCTGCTGCCCTTTGGGCCTCCGCTTGGAAGCAAATGGAAGACGAACTGAAGTTTTCTCAATTGAGCCGGAGCCGAGAGCCCTTTGATATGCTAATACCCCCCCTTCAAACGGTACGGATTCACACTCGCATTAATTCCAACAATTTGTGCAGAACGATGAGAAATGGCACCTCTTGGGGGGGGGGGTAAGGAGGAGGAGGAGGAGGAGGAGGAGGAGGAGGAGGAGGAGGGGGGGGGCGGGCGACAAAAGGAGGGGGGTGGCGGGGGCCGGGGAGCGCTCCTCCCGTGGCCACCTCTTCCCCCTCCCCCGACCCGGCCCGCACCGGGGCACTGCACGGCGGAGCAGTACCTGAGCCCGGCTGCCTCGGCCATGCCGCCCGCCCGGCCGAAGCAGCCCGGTGGTATTTTTAGAGGCAGACACAGCAGCGCTGCCTCCTGACACGCTCTGCGTTCTGTCTCCAGATGGCCCCAGATTTCTATATGTGAAAATAAATAGCAAAAAAAAAAAAAAAAAGTTGTTCTCACTCCACAACCGACAAAGGGCGATTTATTCCTCTTCTCCCCCCCTTTCTCCGCCCCGCACGTAAGGGCGCTCGGCCGACTTGCACACAAATAAACCCGCAACAGGTAATCATTTAGCGAGCACCGACGCAACTTTCCCCTCGTGGGAGCCGCACCGGGGCCTATTCTGCTCCGGGGGCCCCGCAGCTCGGCGGGGGGGAGGAAGGGGAGGCGCGGGGCCTCCGCAGAGACGGGGGGGGGGGGGCTGCGAGGGGAACCTTCGCGGGGCTGAGCGAGGAGGTGCGGGGCCGCGCCGCGGGCAATGGGCCTCGCCGAAGGGCGCGTTCCGCCGCCGGCGGAGGGGCCGCGGGCAACGTGTGCCCAGCGCCGAGCGAGCGGCGGGAGAGGAGCCGCGGCGCGGGGCTGCGCTTACCTCCCTAAGCCGAAGGCGGGCCGGTCTCTGTGGCCCCAGCGGGACCGGCGGCCCCGCCGAGCGGGCGGCGGCGCGGGGTCAGCCCCGGGCGGCGTCGGCGGCTCGGGGCGGCGGGCGGGAGCTGGGCGCTGCGGCGCGGCGGGCTGGGGCTGCGCGCACGGTGGCTTCTCTGCGCAGCCGGCCGGGAGGCTTCGCCGCGGTTAAGTCAACATTTTCCTGCGGTTCCCGACGCTCCGCTCCGCGCGAAACATACGATGCAGCCAGGCTCCCGCAGGCAGGCGAAGGAAAAATTCAATTAAACGGCGAAAGGAGCGGAGGGGACGAGGTGCGGCGCGCCGGGTGCGCCCAGCCTTGGTTGGAGTCCTTTCTGCGCAGCGATCGGAAGGAAGGAGCCGAGGCGATGCCGGCGGCGGGAGTAGCGGGGAGCAACTCACAAATTTTGCGACGAGCCCCCCCTCCTCTGCCTCTCTGGCGTTCGCGGCGACCTAATTCACATCTCCTCGGCAGGCTCCGGCCTCGCGCGGCCCCGCCGCTGCTGCCCGCCGTCCTCCCGGCCCTGCTGCCCCGCCGGCGGCCGGAGAGCGGGCGGGCACCGCGCGGCACTGGGAAAAACGCAGTACGTACACAGCAGGAAAAAACCCCAATGAATCGTATCGCAGCCTCCTTTTTGCTCATGCACCTCTCCGTGTGTGACTGGGGATCGCCAAGTCCTGACACAGACTCTCCGGCGGCTCTGAACTGGAGTCACCTCCAGCCTCCTCCCCCTCCAATCTCCTCCCCTCTCTCTCTGCCTCCCCACCCCTGGGCTCAGCTAATCATATAAACATATTAGCACGTAGAGCGGCACCGGCGAAGGACAAAAATCTCTCCCTTCCTTCCTTTTTGTTTTCCTTCCCTCCCCCCTCCCTTCTCCCAGCCGCGGGGGTTAAGGCCAGCACCCGCCCGGCGGCCGCTCGCATCCAAGGCCGAGCGCTCGGCGCCCGCCGCTCCCGGCCCGGTGCGGGGCTGCGGGGGAACGCAGAACGGCCGCCCGGCTACTGGGGGCCCGCCGCTGCTTGAGAGTGGGGTCGGCCGCCCGCCCGCCGCCGCCTCCCCGCGGCCCCGCTGGCTGCCGGCGCGCCGCAGGCCGGCAGGCGTCTCCGCCGCACTTTCTCCTTGGCCGTGCCCTGCGCGTCGCGCTGCCCAACTTGTGCGGCCGGCCCGGGCCCAGGTGCGGCGCGGCGTGACGGTTGCTGCAGCCCGGCTCTCCCCCGCCGACGCCGAACGCACCGTGCGGCGGGGTGGCAGGGAACCAGCGACTCCTTCCCGCCCGCCGAGCGGCTCCCCCAGCTCCTCGCCTCTCCCGCGGCTCTCCCTTCGCCAGATTTCCCCCGGCTCTCCCTCCTCCCGCAGACGTCGCCAGGGCCAGCGCTGCGAAGCGATGCGCTGGGGGAAAACGTGTCAGGGCAGGGTAAACAACACACTTGGAAGCGATTTAAAGGATGCTAAGTTGACTCATTCTTCTGCTCTGATGCAGAATGCAGGTTGGCAACGCTGTTGCATTCCTTCTCCAAATCTCATCTTAGAAATGAGGGTTTGGGATTGTTGTTATTTTTTTTTTCTTTTTTTTTTTTGCCCTCCGTGTTGATGCAAAATTGTGAGGATCTACTCCGACGTTTCGGGCTGTGCCACATGCACGGGGCCCGGCTCTCAAGGTCAACGAGAAGCAGCTGAGCACTGCACGGCTTGTTCTGGCGGGGAGGACACGGGGGACGGGGGCCGCTGGGAGCGCCCGTGCGCGGTTCCCGGGCTGGGGCTGCTGCGGTGGCCGGAGGGGCACAGCGGAAGATCAAAGCGGCGCAGACCTGGCCTGATCAGCCCACCAGTTATTTATTCAGTTAGTTTAAACCATTCCCTCCCTTTTCTAGCTGCAGCAGTGAAACACAAACCCTCTCAATTGCATCTGCCCACAGGATCTCTGGCACAAGACCCAGGGCTTGTTAAACTCTTCTAGGTCCAAAGCGCGCTGACAATTCAGCTTAAAACACCCACACCACACCAGGAAATCGGGGTCGTTACCTTTTGTTAATGCTAACGGCTTATTTTTTAACTTAATTATTTGGACTCTGCTGCATACCTATGCAATTGGTGCTCCAGTTCTGAAAATTTTAACATGTACTAAGACAAACATGACATATTTAAAGGAAACTGGATTGTTAAGTCCTTGCCACAGGAGGTTGTAAGAATCACAGAATGGGCCCAGGGCGCTTCAAACCTACAGGAAGTTTTGAACAGCAGTAATGTTGTTGATCAGTCCCTGGAAGCCCTGCACACCACACTGGCCTTCCTCCAGCCACAGCCCAGGGATGTGGGGAGCAGCCCCCACTGCCTGGCACCAAAGGAGGTGTTGTGAGAGCGTCTTCCCGAAGCCAGCTTCAGCTGGGTTAAATCTGCAGGCTGCCTTGAAACAAGCTCAGCATGGGAGGAGAGGAGATCGTGTGTCTGTGTGATAGTTTTATACCTGCTATGTATAGCTAAAAGTAAAAAGGATGGGTTACATGAGTGCAAAATGAAGTGAAAGAGCAGGTTTTCTATTTTTTTCCACACATTTTTTAAGTTCTCTGTACATCACCAGTATAGCTGTATGCCCTTTCTTGCTGAAAATATCCCTATAGATATCTTTTTAGAAACCTAAAGAACCCCTTATGCCCTAATTGGGATTCAATCATAAAGGTGTTTGGATGTATTTTATCAGAAATGTTTTCCTTGAGACAACTGGACGCATCTCTTATGGAGACATCCTTAAAAAGGGAATCACAGAGATGTAAAGAGATCCGTATCAATTAGCTCTCATTTTACCATATATCCAACATATATAATTAACACATCCTACTTTTTGTCAAATAAATGCACTTGCAGATAAACAGAAGTTGCCCTGAGCTAACAGCCTTTTCCTTAGTTCATGAGATCAGGACGTAGCCAGAAAACAGTTGAGAATACAACAAGAATTATGTGGGGTTGGCAGTTTTCCTTGGAGAGGAAGCAAGAGAGAGGAAATCTTCCATTTAGAGCAAAAAAATCAACTGGTTTCTGTAAGACATTTTTACCCTCCCCAAAGGTTGAAAATATCTGCAGAGCTGGGGCTTGTGTTAATGTCTGCTGAAGTGGATTCACCTACACGGATTCAGCTGCAGGACTGAAGTTTATTTTCCCCATTTTCATTAAAAACTTCTGGAATCGTATTTATTTCTGCATGCAGGAAGGGAGTTTTACAGCTCTGAGTTGTAAAAGTGAGTTTTAAACAATTGGTAAAAATGTAAATAGACACCTTTCAGCGTTTCTTCAGAAAACATGTTTCCATAATTCTCACTGAATCCAAACTAGGATATAAGAATACCTGGCAGAAGCGTATATCCTTTTGGCAAGCAAAACATTATTATTCAAGCAATTAATTTGACTTTGTATGAATCAGCATCTGTTTCTTTAAAGCAAGAAAATTCTATACACTTGTAGTCACAGCATCCTTAAATCTGATCCTTTGTTTTTTACTTGGCCACAATTAGTGCCAGATTTGAATATTAAGATACACAAAAAGGAGTTGCAACAAATCAAGTCTCTTTTCACCATTAAAACTGCTCCTTGTTTGCTTTTTGCTGCATCCCTATAAAATGCGTACTTCATTCCAAGACCCCACACGTAAATCTACAGAAAGTAGATTTCCCTTAAATTCTTGCTTTGCTGCTACATCACAAAATGTCAAGCTTAGAAATACTGCAAGCAATGTCATATTCCTAGTAAGACCACTCAATAACATTTTTACTTACTCCTTTCACTAACATTAAATTTTGTAATGTTCCAGCTTAAGCCGTATATTCTGCGTGCTTTGCTATCAAATTACTTTGGTGAACCTGCTGGCTTGTGTCCCTGAAAAGCTAAAAGCAAATTCATTGCAATTTTTGGAATAAGCGCAAGATCTGTATGTCAGTGAGCATTTCTAGGGACTGCCTATAGGACGGTAAGAACTGGAAGAGATGTGATTGTCAACTGTGTGCTTGGAGATGGTGTATCTGAGAAAAATTATTTAAGTTATGGCAAACAATAGCCAAATTGTGATGTCTACAAATATGATACTGCTGACTTCCCCAGAAGGAGAGTTCCCCAGAGTTTTTACCCTAGAAGTGCATCTTACATCTGCCTCTCCTTAAAAAAAATATTTCAAAACGTTTGGGTATCTTGATAAATATTTTTTGTATTACCCTAACAGTGAGTTGTTCCACGAGAAACGGTTAGCATGGGTTTAATGCAACCTATTTTTACATTACTGAAGTTTTATGAAATGACTGAACTTTAAATACTAGCGGCTGACATTTCCTCCTAACTGTATGTACTTGTGTGAACAACATATCAACGAACAAATAATTAGATGTAACATTAGCAAAGACTGATGGAAGAGGTTGAATATATACAGTATAGTAGCATCATCTAAAAGTGGTGTGATGTAAAGATGTGGTTTAATTTGTGCATGTAAAGGTAGCAAACTATTCTACGATCTCAGCATTTCAGCTCAAATGAGAAGGCCAAATTTTGCTTGCTTCATTTCGAAAAAAAAACCCACCAATTATTTTTCCAGACAAACGTATGCAAACAAAGTGCAAATGATATAAACTATAATAGGAAATATGTAATGTATTGTTTTAAAACTTTGGAAATATATCTTTACAATTACTGGTCTTTTAAACTAAGTAATTGATTTAAGTGTCACTTGGGGAAAAAAATTAAATTCATCAATAAAGTGAGAGAATTCTGCAGCTGTTCCTAACAAATAAACACAATATGAATTTGCATTAAACATAGTTTACTTCAGTAATCAATTTCAATGACTTATAATCTATATCATTATTTAAGAAATGACAAAATCATTGACTTACTCATAACGCTTGCTAATTGTTTTTTAAAATAAATTCTACACATGACTAGGGAAACACCCATTTCCATTTGCTTTATGTTAAATCAACATCTAACCACTCATGGTGATTTCATTCAAAGAAAACAGAAGGAACACATTAGCTGTGTGGTTAAAGAGATTGATGGGCTTCAAACATTTTAACCATGGATGTTTTTTTTCCAACTGTAGAAACTCATGTTTCTAATTTAAATAGCTTCAAGAAAATGAAGATCATTTTATTCAACAAAGCTGTTGTTTCTTGTTTCTTAGATAGAAATTAATTTAATTTGGTTTAATTAAGTAATATTAGAAGCAACCTTGTTCACAGAAAATGCATCTATGAAACAAAAACATGTGTATTCCATATTAACGAGGTATGCTGAAACAGGATTCTTGTATCACATTAAGAAATAAGAAGACATCAATAAGATTTTTAACATTCAGATGCATGTTTTTATGTTCATGCTAAGATATTACAGTTGTCTTTCTTCTTTATGAAAAGTAAATGTAGGGGAGTGATACAGCTCTGTGTTGTTGAAGAAGTACATTGTCTACTAGAGGCTTTGGGTATTTGTGTGTATATGTTGGTGGACAAGAGTTTACAGTTTAATTCTACAAGCATGTATAAAGGCCAAAGAGTTTTCAAAATTGAGCTGTTAGGAGTCATGTAGCAGAACATGCTTATAAAAAGACAAGTACAATTCCCTGTTTTCATATAAAAGCTCAGTACAGGAACTGAAACAATGATATCAGAAGAGGAGCTACAGTGTGAGCTTTTGTGGAAAGAGATGTGTAATGAGATCCTAATTCTTCAACTAGTCTTGCACTTTTCTAGGTTTCCTTTTATCCAACTTCTCTATCTGCTTAGGCATTATTTCTGTATTTAGCCAGCAAATAACATTTCTTATGGAAAGAAGCAAGGCTCAGGAGAATTGTAAGAAATTAAGTATATTTTTCTATTTAAAATAAATGTAATTTTGTCTGGCAGGTAGCAAGCTTCTTCTCCTCTTCCCTCTTGCATACAGTTTGTTATGACTTTGCTCAATCTCTATATTTCTTTCAGTCACTAACTTGCAGCCAGAGGAGTGTCCCATATGTCAGAGGGGAACATGTGGATATCCTAGTGTGTTCTCACACCTCTCCTTGCTTCACTGCCCTACCACTTGATGTAACAGCAGGAAGATTTCAAACTGGATGCAGGAAGAACTGGTTGTCTATGCCAAACCATTCTATCTCTTATGATTTGCTTTGTGAATCTCGTGCTGTGGATCTAAAGGTTACATCCATTAAAGAGTGCTTTTAACTAGAATATTACCTAGTACAGCTGGTCAGTCTCATGCCACAGAATGAAAGATGATGCAAAAAAGGTGAACAAATTATGGAGAATTCAAAGACAAACCATATTTGTGATTATGAGTCCATGAAGACTTTTCTGTTCTTACCCAAGAATCTTAGAAAATCAACATAGGTATTACTAAAATCCATGTTATTTATGTCATAGAATTGGAGGGGTTGGAAGGGACCTCTAGAGATCACTGAGTTCAACACCCCTCCTAAGGCAGGTTCCCTACAGTAAGTTACAAACAGAATAGTGTCCAGGTGGGTTTGGAATATCTCCAGAAGAGACTTCATAACCTCTCTGGACAGCCTATTTCAGTGCTCTGTCACCCTGACAGTAAAGAAGTTTTTTCTCATGTTCAGATGGAACTTCCTGTTTTCCAGTTTGTGGCACTGCCCCTTGTTTTGTCACCGGGCAGCCATAGAAAAGAGCCCAGCCCCATCCATTTGACACCCACACTTTAGATAATTATATACATTAATAAGATCCCTTCTCAGCCTCCTTTTCTTGAGCCTGAACAGCCACAGGTCTCTCAGGCTTTCTTCATAAGGGAGATACTCCAGGCTCCTCATCATCTTTGTGGTCCTCTGCTGGACTCTCTCTAGAAGTTCCGTGCCTTTCTTGAACTGGAAAGCCCAGAACTGGACACAGTATTTCAGTTGTGGCCTCCACAGGGCAGAGTAGAGGGGGAGGATCACTGCCCTCGACCTGCCAACCACGCTCTTTTTAATGCACCCCAGGATATAATTGGCGTTCTTGGCCACAAAGGTACACTGCTGACCCATGGACAAACTCTTGGCCACCAGAACACCCAGATACTTCTCCACAGAGCTCCTTTCCAGCGGGTCAGCCCCTAAGCTGCACTGATGTCTATGTTTTTTCTTCCACAGGTGTAGGACTATACATTTATCCATTTTGAACCTCATAATGTTCCTCTACATCCAGCTCTCCTGCCTGTCCAGGTCTTGCAGAATAGCAGCAAAACTTGGTGTGTCAGCCACTCCTCCCAGCTTCGTATCATCAGCAAACTTGCTGAGGGCACATTCTATTCCTTCATCGAGGTCATTGATGAAGATGTTGAACAAGAGTAGACTCAGTACCAATCCGTATGGAACAATACCATTTATAGGCCTCCAACTAGAATCTGCACCACTGATCAAAACCCTCTGATCTCTGCCAGTCATTCAGTTCTCAATACATTTCACTGTCTACTCATCTATACCACACTGCCTAAGCTTACCTACAGGATGTTATGGGAGACAGCATCAAAAGCCCTGCTGAAATGAAGGTCTACAACATCTACCACTTTCCCCTCATCTACCCGTCATAGTCATCATAGAAAGTTACTGGATTTGTCAAACATGATTTCCCCTTGGTGACATCTCCTGATAAACTTCTTTTCTTCTATTTGCTTAAAGATGATATCCAGAATAAATTGTTCCATCATCTTCACAGGCATGGAGGCGAGGCTGACTGGCCTGGACTTTCCTGGGTAAATATTCATCTTTATCTACAGGGCTCTACGAACCCATGAAGATTTAAATGCCCGTACTTGGTGCAAGATTAGATTTACTTTCTTAAGAAGTTATGGCATAAAATACATCAACTTATTGGACCACCAGCCAGAACTCAGGCCTCCCCATTCCAACTAACTACCCAGACCACTGAACTACAGTCATGTTCCCTCTGGTGCTCTCTCTTTCTGACCCAGTGAATCCTGAATTGCTTTCTGCCTGGTACACAGTTTTAACAGGAAAAGTGAAGAATATCTCCATCTGTGATCAAGCTGTGGGTTAGAGAACTTGTTAACTGGAAAGTGAGGTGCCAGTGAGTCCCTTCTGGCAGGAGAGAACTGATCCTATTTCACAAAGGACAAGTCTCCTACTGCCAGCTGTAGAATAAAGGTACACCTTTAAGGGAAAGTGGTGATTACTGATGAATTTCTGACAGGATAACTGTGTTGGTGGGTGCCAGGTGCTCGTTAGATGCTCAGTTCTGTTTTACAGACAGTCTTAGTGATGGCGTAGACATAGACCTTCTTAGTTTGATTTGTCTTGACTGAAGCAGTATTTGGCATAATGAGCATTAGAGCTGCAGGAATATTCAGCAAAAATCAATGGAAATGCCTACTGAACAGGGATGTCCTCCCCAAGTAGGCAGCATTGAAGCAAAGAAATTTTTAAGCTTAAGGGCTTATATTCCTTCCACGTTTCTCATTTATAGTTTAGCTGTCGGAATTCTATACAATGCCTAATGAAAATCTGGTCCATAATCATAATCATCAAGTTCGGAGATATGGTAATAGATTATGAACAAGAAAGAACAGGGTGTTCAGGATCAATCATGAAATAAAAGACTCTCACACTGGGTATTCCTCACCTCATGATTGCAACTTTCAAATTCCCTTATCAAAAGGCAGGGCTTGAGAGAGCCATATTTGCTTCCAAACTTATATGTTCTAGTTCATATCTACTGTTTTTTCAGTATTCCACCAGCTTTTATTCTGTAAGAACAAGTGT
This sequence comes from Tetrao urogallus, assembly GCF_951394365.1. Lineage (NCBI taxonomy): Eukaryota > Metazoa > Chordata > Aves > Galliformes > Phasianidae > Tetrao > Tetrao urogallus. Next base: position 12,494,983 of record NC_136818.1, on the reverse strand, counting down.
GGGGTTTTGTTGTTTTTTGTTTTTGTTATTTTTGTTGTTCTTTTGTGTGAATGTTTTTTGTTGTTGTCGATATTTTTATTGAGTTTTATTTAAAATGTTCCGTTGGTAGTTTTAATCAAGGCAGCACAATGCTTTAAGTACATGTCATCTGGTTCTGCTTCTCAGTTTCCCATGCTGCTCTGGAAGAGCTCATAACCCACAGTTGATTTGTTATACTTGCTTTGATTTTGTTTTGTGGTTTAAGCCAAGGACTTGGTCCCTTCTATGTTTTTTACAAGAATCTATTTTTTCCTCTTGGTGCTGATTGCCATTGAGATGCTGACAGTTACGTGATTGGCTCCCTCTGGAGCAGATACCAGAGATGCATCATGGATCACTGGTCAGGGAGTGATGGAACAGCAGCACAGTCAGTCTCCCCCCTCCATAGCTACTCCATACATCAGTACTGCTTTGCAATCCATCTTGGCTGGCATGGGCAGAGAACAGAGAGGCGAGACCCAGATTTGTTTCCAGGCTTACATCTTCTCATTCATATTTTGTCACACTCATGTTACATTGCCAGGTGTAACTTGTAGTTGTAAGAACAGTCATTTTTCCTTCATTGAAACTGCCTATAAAAGCCTCTGTTTCAGTAATGATGTGTTATACGTTACAAACACCTGCTGCACACAGAAATTAATATCACTAAAATATAGGGATCAAAGATATTCCACCTTTTTATCTCTAATTAAATGATCATTTACTTCTGACAGACCTCAATGTTTTTGACAAATAGTATTTGAATCTGATTGAAGGTATGGCTACGCCTTCCTAAACACACTGCAGTCAAAGAATGATGTTACGACCATGCTCCTGTTATGAGGAACATCTATTGACTGCTTAGTATTACTACTAATTATAAATATTAAAATATATTCAATAATTAATTAAGATGCTACTTTCTATCCCACTATAAGCACTGGCTGCTATCCTTGGAATAATCATCACCAAAGTATGACTTTTTTTATTTTATCGGGTAAATCACAGTTCTGCATTTAATGTATCAGTTAAGCTTTTATCGCATGCTTGGAAAGCAAAGTAAGAACTCCGTATGCATTTACACAGGAGAGGGAGAACTTCCTGCATATGCAGCCACTGACTCTTACTGAAGAAGAATAAACCACAAATTTGCATTATGCCATTTATGTGCCCAATTTTGCCTTTCTGTTTTCTCTTCTTGTCCCCTCTCTATTATGGATGCATTGGTTTAATTTGCTTTCTTTAGAATTTTTGTTGATAGTAAAATGAATGTGCAAATTCCCTATCAGTTGTATATATTAATATAATTCCCTCTCAAATACAGCTCATTAAAATTAGTACTGGTAAAAGGTGAGATACATATTCATACAGTTATTTACATAAATCCCATTCAACTTTATGCACCCTAAGCTTTAATGCAAAGTATCTACTACCGCAGGTAATTTTAGCACATGCGAAACAGCACAGAAGTGACATCTGATTTCCCAAAGATTCAGTGTCTTTAAATAAACGGATTATTTGGAAAGAAAAAATTCCATAAGAAATTACATTTTTGACATTGTTATCTTTATTTACTTTAGTATTCTGCATATTTTAACCTGCCACTTAATGCAATGAAATTCTGAGTTTCCAAGGAAGTTATTGGTCAAAATTTATCACCTTACAATCCATTACCGTAGTAAACCTTACCAATTAGATCTTTTATTACAGCACTAAAGCTAGCCAGCCAACTCAGTTCTGCCTTGCAACTGAGTTCAAATGCATTTTCTAAAAGATTAGTACAAGATTAGTACAATTGTTCCATAAGAATATTAGTACGAAGCAACTTATGAGATACTGCACACTCAAGACCCCAAAGTAAATTTTACACAATGAATATATGTTGAAAATCAATTGTTTTCAGTTTTAGTGATGAAAATTTACTTCAAATCAGTAGCGATACACTTACTGATCTGCAGATTATTTAGTTGGATTATTTGCATTCTAACTATGAGAAAAGTCACCAGGTCATTATGTAGTCTCGGGATATTTAGGCATCATCTATTCCTTGTTGCGAAAGACATCTGCTACTAAAAATATATATTAACATCTACTGTGTGCAGGTGCAGATTCTACTTAGCCATGCAGCTCTATTGGTATAAGTGATGTTTTTCTAAGTAAACAGAGGAGATGCAAGGTCATGAGACGGAAAATGGCATATATCTCTCAGAAAATTATTCTGTTTGTACAGGCTTGCAACTTTTATATTTTCCTTTGCATAATGCATCACACATTATGACTTATACCAGTCTCTGTTCTTCACAATTTTCCAGTTAATGCAAGTAATGTTTAAATACTCTGAAGTTAGATTATTAACTTCCACAAAATAGAAACAGATGTGTGTCTTAGTATGCCATTAAATTTATGATTTACATAGTATTCCTGAATACAGCTGAGCAGAGGCCAATGATTCTAATTTGCTCTAGATTTACAATAACCTGATCTGGTTTTTGTAAGTACTGAAACACTTTAAACAAAATTAGAAAGCCGTTGTGCTTTGTGTGATTAAAGATGCAATTCCCTTTGGGGTAATGAGAAGAGTTAGAACATGTTTCTTTCTTTATGGATGTTTCTATAATAAACACGAGTACCATATATTATGTATTTTTGTTACTATTTCCCTCTTTTTAATTATAAAGTAAACTGATTGAGTTGTACTGGAGTTACACTGAAGCTCTGCCAAAATCTAGCTAAAGAATGCATGCAGAGGTTCATAAAAATCCTTAAAATTCTTCTGAGGGTCTTGGGGTCTTTTTAGACAAATACTAGCTCCTTAGAGTTTTTAGAGACCAAAATATCTCTCTGATTTTAAATGACACAATTTAAAGATTTATTTTAAAAGCTAATGTATTTCTCAGTTTATTAGCCTTTGCTAAAACTCAAAAGTTTACAGGACAAAGGTTGAATGGATGCACTGCAGTTTGGATATGAAGATAGAGAATTTCGCTCCCTGCAATTCCCTGAAAGGAGGCTGTGGCAAGATGTGGGTTGGCCTCTTCTTCCAGGTAACTAGTGATAGGACAATAGGTAATGGCCTTAAGCTGCACCAGGGCAGGTTCAGGGTGGATATTAAAAAAATTATTAGAAAGATTGGCGATACATCGGAACAGGCTGCTCAGGAAGGTGGTGGAGTTACTGTCCTGGAGGTACTCAAGAAAACGGTCAATGTCTTACAGAGTGGTGAGGTTTAGAGCAGTCACAGACACTGGTTGAAGGTTGGACTAGATGATCTTAGTAGTCTTTCCAACCTTAATGATTTTATGATTCTTTGTCTAAGGACAGAGATGACAACTGGAATGAAAGGCATAACTTAAAACATAGACTATCTACAAAGTGAAGTCAACTTCACTAAATACGGAATTTTATAAGGATGAGGCAAAATGAGATGTGTTGGACATAAACAAATGGCACAGAAGAGGAAAAGCCTGTATATGAGTATTTAAGGACTGATGCAAAGATTCTGAAAATCAATAGAAGTTAAGCCTATAGAGATCCATAACTTTGGGTTTAGCTGGAAATGAGGTATTTCCAAATTCTAATGCATGACTCCACAGAAGATTTATTTTGTGTAGGGACGTTTTTATAATTCTTTTTTTTTAGGTTACCTCAAAGATTCTTTGCATACTGCACCCCAAAAAAATCAAATAGATTTTATGGACATAGAAGCGCTGAACCAGGCCTTTAATATAAATAATACCCAGAGCATAATTTTATTTTACGTATTATATTATTCATTTCCTATTTTACATAATGCATTGAGGGTAATATATGCTCAGTATTATATATTCATATGTAATCATACTACAATATATGTATTTATATTTATCGTTACCTCTGAAGAAATGTTTAATATTATTAATCCTTTCGTTTTAATTACATATAATTAACCATCATTAAAACAGGAGCATTACCTTTTAATAAAAGTTTAATCATACATTTACTGAAGCATAGGATCAAAATGCTACACACAGATGAGATGTCTTAAAAGTGATTGAATGCATTCAATTTATTTGGTCAGTCACTCTTCCAGTGCACTTAGAGAAGTGCCTTTTGTGCATCACTCAAGAGATCTCCAAGAATAAGTTCCCTACTGCCTTCTTTGAGTTGGGATTATAGCATTAGACGGCCATACAGACTAAGCCACAAGCATAACTCTGTCTATTTACTGCTCCAAAATCTGCTTTCACTTTTAGCAGTGCAACCCTTGGCATGCATAGCACATGGTCCATTACATGTATTTTTGCATTGCTGTGGGTCATCATGATGCAGCACTGGTAGGATTTTTGACCCAGGCAGGCTGATGTGAGCAAAGATGAGCATCACTGTGCCAGGGATCTGACAATTGCAAGTTGAAGGTTTGAAAAACATAGGGCAAGAAAAATGTTTCATGATCCATTGAGGCTGACGTGCATATAACTGGACTAGTTCTGCAGTTTCATTTGAACTATCTGATAAATGTTTCTGCTAAACAAATAATTACCAATACAAAAGGCTAAAAACAAGAGATTAGCAAACAGTAACTAATTCAAGTAAAGTTTATCTTATGCCTAGGGAAGAATTAATACTACAGAATTGTTTCCCACTTGAAAAAAAATGATATATATATATATTTAGGGATGAATGGCATTAGAACTTTGGAACCTCACATTTCTTTTTCTCCTGCAACTTAACAGAAGCTGAGGTCCCACTTCTGAAAATACACAGGCAAACTGCATGAGCAAACTTTTGCTGAACCAAGACCATATACTTGGTCCTACAAGCAGTTATGCCTGTTGAATTTCATCAACAATATTAGAAATTGTAAATATAAGGAAATATGTCACCTTACATCTTACATTAAAAATGATGTTAGGTTTTGGAGAAGGAGTTTTCAATTGTAAATTCATACTTGCTGTTTCCCAGAGCGTGGAGCTGTTTGCAGCAAGCTGCTGCTCCCAGAGCCCTGTGTGATTATCTTGGAGTAAAAACTGCAGATGAGAATTCCACATGTCTGAGGCAGAGCGCCTGGAAGGAAAGCTTAAATTTTAATGACAGAGCATGGGATGGTCATTATAGGAATAAACCGTAGTGATAAAAAGGGAACACCTGGTCAACAAAGAGTTTGTAGTATTTTTTTCATATTAGTTATTTCAAAGTCATATTAAGCTGTCGGAAGACTTTGGTTTATAATAAACATGGTTTCTTCAAGATGCTGGGTGAGTCTGGATGCACTTAGCATAATTTATTTTCCAATTGAGTCTGAGATGCTCAGACCTATTGAAGTTGACTTTTTTTTTTTTTCAAAGAAAATTAAATCAAGTTTTATTTTTGTTCAAAAAGGGACTTAGTTACATTTCTTAATTGTCAATTTTCTTCAAACAATTACTGCAAGACAACATTTTTTTAATAAGTGAACATCCAATACATTTTGTGATTTCTTGCATTAAGGCTCACTCTAAAGACATTTGTCTTTCGCAATTACACAGCAACTCAGAATCAGTGGGAAGTTCAAAATGGTATTCATATTGTTTTTGAATCTTGCTAATGTGATTTAAAATTACCTTATCCCAATATACTTTAAATCTCAAGGGAGACTGTATTTTAAAGGTTACCATGGCTGGAGGGCTTCATCCATTAGAAAAACATTAACTAAAAATATACAATGGACCCTTTTCTACTCTTTTCTTTGTATTTCCCACAGCTACTCTATATTGATATTGACATGGGTAAGACAATTTAACGAACTTTAGAGTGATAACAAGGCCATTTTGCAATGGCTGTTTTGTTGAGCAATAAGATTGTTGAGAAGGGCAGATTTTGTCTCCTCAGTTCCTGTCATTCTGATCATTTTATTGCATAAGACCTGGGTCAGAAAGTTTACGTCTCTAAAAACTATTGACTGTGTGTTTTCAGAAATACCACAACAGAGATTCCAGTAAAAATCTGTAAGAGAACTTTCCACCTTCTGACAAGGCATTTTTACTAATTCAGAAATGGTCATAGTTGAAGAGCTTCTGTCTTCATTATTTAATTCCTTTGTGGAGCTTACAGTCAACATGATCCCGTTGAGTTCTTTATTTAATATGTTTCAGAGCACAGGACACCTGCTGACTTCTTTAATAACGAGTTGTCCTCAGTTGGCTTATATGTGAAAACTGTGCAGCAGAGGCAAGTAAAGAATAACCTTAGACATTAAGACTGATTCCATTAAAAATAAAATAAAACTATGTCCAGGCTCCACACCCCAAGTCCCTAAAATAAATTTGCAAGGGCTTTTCACAGCATGGAATCCAGACGGATTTTTTTTTTAATTGAATTCTGTGCCATGTAAGTGCAGCTCGGTGGAATTCAATTTCCATGTAGGCTCCCAGGAAAGAAATACATGCTAAGTATTTTTATTACTCATGTTTTGGATTTAGTTTCTTAAGTATTATTTAGATTTGACCGTGGGCAGAGTTGCTGGTGTTTACTGTAACATAGTGCTCTGTGCTTTTCTTTGGAGAAGGGTCTCTTAAAAAAAGGATTGGCTAAAGCGTGGAAATTCAAACCACGAATAAATTCTGGGGCTTTGTATTTTATTAATAAGGCTCATAATCTACCTCTTTGTGCAAGCTCAATGAATTTGATTGGGAAAATCTCCATATTCCCAATCCAACCTATATTTTTTATCCCACCTTAATGTATTTTCTCTACTTTGTTGGCAGCCTCTTTCAATCCTTATTAGGAGAAGTATGGAGAAATACTGTTACGGATGATTCAGCGAAGCCCTACAGTCTCAGTCCTGCAGTTCTTAAATAAGGGAAGAAACCCCACTAAGATCAATGAGTCCTTCTTCTGCTCTGACTGGATGATAACTAAAACAGAGAAATCAGTCTTCAACCAATTAGTTTATCTTAATTCACTTTATCCTGCACTCAGACATTCACATAATATCACCCACAATTCTTTAACTTTTGCTGAAACACATTATTTTACTTCAACCTACAAAACTCAGATGATGAATAAAAATTATCTCACAAATGAAAACTGCACTTAGCCACTGAACACTCAAACTGTTTTTCTTAGTCAACAGAATCTGAAATTAAATACTCAGCACCATAGGTTTAGCCTTCTTAATTATTTCATATTGCAACAGGTAAATTAAGTCATTGGTTTTGTGTCAGCTCACCTGATGAAGAAACATGTGATCCCTTTGTATTCTGTCACAAAATATGGACCTAATCCAAACTGTGCCCAAAATATGTATTAGAAAACACTGTGCTCTGCTCATATATAAATCTGCTTCCCCTTTTTCTGTGAAGAAATGATTGCTATCTACTATATATATTCTGTGTTGACATTATACACATCTCTATATATTATATATTACATCTTAGCTGTTGCCTATTTCTGTTATATTGTCTAGGAATCTTTGAATGTTGAGTTAGTAGGATTATGATTTTTTATAATTGTATACCTTTTTCAGATAAGCTTGTTGACACATTTGTAAGTTTTATTAGTACTTTTGTTAAGTTTGTTAGGAAATCAGGATAAGATAGAGATATATACCTTTGCTAAATCTGCCTATTGATGGGTTCTATGCACAACTGCTTTTCAAATTCTGCTTATGAATAATAATTTTATAAGTGGATATGTGTTCAAATAACATTTGGATTTTCTGTAGACATTATCCTTACTGCATTTGGTTGCTAGTATCCTGAAAGTGCTTCCCTTGTTACTTTGAAGAACTACACCTAATCAGCAGGACAAAAGTGACCAGGACAGCCTATACATATGATTATCAAAGGATCCAAACCAGGCCTGACAATGGACATCACGCAGACAGAATGAATTACAAACCAGCCCAAATAACGAGGAGCAGAATTTGTGCAGGCAGTGAGGAGCTGGCCAGGCTACAGGCAGGGGATGTCTCTGGGGTACAGCTTTCTGCAGCCAGACCCACTGGTTCAGGATTTTGGAGAAAGACTATGTTCTCCAAAGACTTTCTAATAATTCAGTTCCCTTTTATTCTACTGTAATTCTTTACTGTGCAGCTAATCTATTTACAAACAGATAAAATGATATATATTAGTTCACTTCAGCTTCTGTCTCTTCTTCCTGTGCTCCACACAATTAATTTGTAGTACGTGAGGAAAAATGTCTGTGTTCTAATTCAGCCTAAATAAAATGTTAAAATGCGACAATCTCTTCCAACGTTACCAATCATTACTTGCAAAATATTTTAAAATTGTGAAAACAAATGCTTTGACCTTGTGAGCTATGGAAATATTTAAAAAACAAATCTGCTATGCTTTTTTTAGCTAATAGTTGTAATTTGCATAGTTGAACCTTGAATGCAGTCATAAATAGATGCAGATCCAGTCTGGCATAATGCCCAGCAATGTTAGGGTGCCAGACAAAAAATCGGGTCAACCACTTACTAAGTAAGTCATTCTGTCTCAACAAGGTGATGTCTAACAAAGAAGCTACAAGGCTGAAGACAGATAACATATTCAGCTGCTGTTCAGAAAGACAAGAACTTTTCATTTATCAGGATAATCTACTACTTGTAATCAGTACACCGAGTGAACTCCCTCTTGTAGAAAAGAGAAAAGCCCATCAATTGTTTTTGCTAATTAAGATGAATATTATTCCTGTGAAATGAACCAAAAAGTTCTGTGTAACCGGAATCCCAAAAGAGATCTGCAATCTAAAAGAATAATTGCACAGAGTTTTAATTGAAAGGAAAGTGAGAACTATTTTTTTTTTTTCTCCGATTTTTAGCTGCAGTGGTCTTTTACGTAGATTAGAAGTTCTTTTATGTTCTTAGTTTATCTAAGACATGATTTTCCATATATCAAAAACAGCTCTAGAATTAAAAATTCATGACAAAATGGCATCATATTTAATGAAATGCTATTACTAAATATTATGTATTTAGGAATTATTTGAGTTAACAGATCATTTATTAACATATAAAGTCCATTTTTAGATTAAAATCTAGATGTTGTGACTACTCATAGTAATGTGCATTTAATCTTTATTCGTTAAACACAGCTAGAGTTAGAAATGAGAAGGAGACTGTTTTTTTCTTAAACTGGTATTAATTATTTTCAACAATTTATTTTCTTCTGTGACATTTATCTTATTTTTAGGATTAAGAAGCCTTCCAATATTGAAAGGGAGAAGTAGGAGGAAGCTCAATTTCCCATTCCTTAAGCAAAAGACATCCAACTTGAAAATATATTTATATTTGAGTTAATATTTACATAATGGAAATCCGTAATCAGCAGAGTAATGTTGTATTCCAGGCAAGTCATGGAAAACTCATGGAGGTGCATATGGTTATATACATAAAAATTAATTTACCCCAAAATAATCTATTACTGTTTTTGTTGTAGTTACCCTTATGGTTCAAGCGTCTGTCCCATCATCTCTGCTTATAGCGTAAAACACACAATTGGTCTCAAAATAAAAATAATTACAACTTCACTTAACATGCAAATTTCCAGTTATAAATTACTTCAAATCAGGATACTGGCTGAATAGGTTTATTTTCATGAAAAATGAAATGTAGTGCCTCTTTTCTGCCCTTCCCCCAAGCTTTCTTCATAAGATCAGCCTCAGGCAAAAATGGTTTTAAGTAGACTAAAGCTGCTGGTAAACACCTTTGACAATATTATTGCCAAATGAACATTGCAGAAAAGGGTGTATGCAGCGCAAGTGTCTGTCTGTGGCTGCAACCTATATGCAATCCTTATGCCAAGTGCCTACTGCTAATAGGCAGATATACACAAAAGAGACAGACCCTTTGATGGTTTAATCCCAAACATACTTAACTGTCACACAGTTAATTTTTTTTTTTTTTTTAAGATGACTCTTGAGATATTCTTTAACATTTTTATGTTTGTGGATGAAGGAGGTTAAATGTAGTTCTTATGCAATTTTGCAACTCGTTCTTTTCTTTTCCCCCTTAGTTCAACATGACTTTTCCTTCTTTTTAATCACAGTCATGCCCCAAAAGGATCCTCAGTCCTGATCCCTGTGTAATACCCGCGGTTAGCAGTCAGGTAAAAATACATCACAGGCATTGCCAAAGCAGAACTCATTGTTATTATCAGAGGGCTAGATCTATAGGTCAAAAACAAGTGTTTCAAAACAGCTTCACCTGCGGGTTTTACTTTCCTATAAAAAAAAGTTTCAAAGAACAACTAACCTGCCTTGTTCATTGGAAATCATGTTATCCTTCATCATAAAACTTGTGTTTTGCTATTGGTTTTCTTGAACACTGCCAACTTTGATATTGTTTATATCAAAGACAACAAAAAATCATTCCCACATATTTTAAATCTATCACTGTGTTATGCTCTTACACATTAAGGTATGTGAATAATCTCTTTTTTTAAAGGGTCTTGAGTTCCTTTTGGGATTAGATGGAAGATCTTTCAAGTATAACACTAAGAAGCAGTTGCATTTCAAGTTGGAATTTTTGCTCCAATGGGATACTTTTTGAGTAATATTTCTTTCCATCTTAACAGTAGTTTCACTTCATGATGTTTTTATGTTGATTTCAGTCCACGCTTTTGTGTAGTAGGAAAGAAATATTTTTTTACAAAGTGAATGCACAAGACCTGTTGAAAAACATTTCTGCTTAGCAACGCACTCACAAGATTCAGTATAGTTTGCTCAGACATGTTATTTTAGGATGACCTTTACATGTACAGTATGATGAATTTTTCTTTTTATTCAATTGTAAAGATGTAATGATCAAGGGGTAAAATAAATATTGCCTTTTCCAGCCATCAAAAAAAAAAAATTTAAAAAGGGAGTGACAAAAGAAACAGTCTTCTCTCTCTCTCTCTCTCTTTTTTTTTTTTTTTTTAACAACATAATGGCATGCAGAAGAAATGATGACTCTGTTTGGAAAATATCTATTTTTAAATTCACAGATAGAGCAAAGTCCTAGTGAAACATAAATAAAGATCAATTCTATACAATTCAAATAGCATCACATACTATGGAACTCACCCTTTTCCACCCTAAAGAAGAGAGTGATTTATGTTTTCTCCTGGAATGAAAATGTTTTTAGGTGTATGGGAATATATACAAGAAATTTTGCAGAAAAATTAAAAGTTGATCAGTCTGAGGTCAGTAGCATTTCTGACACAGATGCTAAATCCCGATTTATTTCCTTTGGAAGAATTAGTATAATGTTCGGCAAATCTGTCCTAGGTAGCTTACAGGATTTGAATATTCAAATATTTTCAGTTGTATAAGCTGTATAATTATGAAATTATACAGTACAGTTATTTCTCAAGCAATTTGGTAATCTTTTATTAAAATAATTTACCTTATGTACTTTGTTATCAGAAACAGAAATAGCTTCCTGCTTACCATTCTGGGAAAGGTGGAATTCATCATTCTGCCATAAAGGGCCTAGAAAGCAAAGAAAATATTATTAGTTATCATACTTTCACGTGCAGGGATTCTAGCTGCCAAACAATGGATCAGTATCAAAACAAAAAATGAAAATATATGCTCAAATCATAGATCAATAGTTTAATGCAGTTCTGAATATATATATCACGTGTCGTTAGCAGGCAACAGATTAGAAAAAAAAGCCTGAGCTATTATGTATATCTGTATGTAGAACTGCATGCCAGCTGGAATTTATCTGTACAGTGTTCATAAAATATGGACACGGGATCTTTGCATCCAACCAGTGATTGTGCTTTTGAAAATAAAACCATGGGCTGGCTGTCACTCCTCTCTGGAGTCAGAGAAAACAAGGGAAAGCATATGCATAAAGGGTCCAGGTATAAGGAGATAATTTTCAGCAAAATGTTAAAGATTTTCTTCTTATTTTTAAAAAAGCTTTGCATATATGTGTATTTTTAATATTTTAATGATTATTAAAATAATTAGTCAACATTTACATTTTGATGTAGAGAAATAGTGCTAGGGAGCTCTAATTTTGCAATGTTTAGGCTGAGTACAAAGTACGTCATACACCTCATCAGCATGCCTTCACTGGGCGTGGGAATGAAAGAAGATACCAGTCAACTCTGTTCTTCCTTCTGTTCCATTCTCCTTTTCAGTCACTCACACCTGACATAGCAGTGATTCTGTTCTCTTTAGACAGAAAGGAATCGCTGCCACCAGCTCCTTTGACTAAAAGCTGAGTAGAGTGATCATTTTCCCTCAGTATCTGCACAGAGAGGATTTTGACTTTTCTATAAAACCTTGTGCTCCATGTCCCAATTGTACAGTTCAAGAATAAAAAGTTATCAGGACAATAAGCTAAATTTTACTGTAATTTCTCACATAAAATACAACATTACTCCCACTGAAATGGCCAGATAGAGTATAGGATCTTACTGGTACATGTTTTTCAGAGGTAAAATAAGGAGTTTCATGCCAAAGGAAGAAAAATACTTATAACCCACTTTTAATTCTTCACTAGTTTCATCCTTTGAGAAAATTAAATCCAAAAGTAAATATGCAAGGGAGAGAATTAAGGGATTCAATTTAAAATTATGTTTAGAAAATGTTATTATAACCAAGAGAGAGTCACAAACCACTTCGAAAAACAATGTTGTCATCTAGGTAGTGCTATTTCCTTTAGAGAAGAAAGCTACAAACTGAAGTAAAAGTCATACTGATTCTGGGCTCTCAACATGACCGCACACACTGCTGGATGAAATGTCTGCTCATACGTAAGGGAGTGTCCAGACAGAGAGGAATTCCCCAGGTAGGAGCTACCTTCAAGGGGTTTTCCTTGGGCAAAAAGGGGGGTTTCCACAGTGCTCAGTGCTGCAGAAATCCAGGCCCAATCTAGGTTGCAGCACAGCACAAAATACAGGGAATCTGGATAAAACTAATGTAAATCAGAAGTCCCCGCGGGCTGCTCTAATTTGCACGGAGATTCATTGGCCTGTATCCAGCCCTGAGTCTGAGCAGCTACAGAGATGGCTTAGAGCCACTCTCGCTCTGTTCTTTGTGGTCCACATCTTTGGTATGGTGCTATGTGAGACATAGCAGAAAATATCTCCCTTGCTTTTTTTCTGAGACACAGGAAAACAGGGTCTCCCTCAGCCAAAGGAGTAGTATTGCACATAAGCAAACCTTCTGAAGATCCCTCTTAGCTGAGCCCTTCCCCAAAGCTTCTGTGTCCCCAGATCCCACTCTTCTTAGTTTGCAGACACCTCAGCTGGGGGAGGTGACCATCAATGCCCTGCTTGTTCAGGATTGCTACAGAAAAAATCCACTCATTTCAGTGAAGTAATCCTTTGCCTTTCCTCTGCACAGCTTGCACGTCCCCTGCCCCAAAGCCATAATCATTTTTTTCAAAGCTATTTATAAACCAATAAAATGTCACCATTTCATAAATGAACAAACGTTCTCCTTGACCTCAAAAGGAACTATATTCGCAGAAGGGTGGATTTTGCCTCTAGATCTAATCTTCAATTCTTAAGATTCCACAGTGTGGGTTACAATGCTGTAGGACACGGTCTGAAAACTGTGGGCCCATCCCTGACATATCAGCCACATCTGGCAGCCTCGAGACAGACAAGTTGGTCAGGACTTTCATACTACAGTCTTAGCAGCTTTTGTCTAAAGTTAAGTACATGCCTTAATGTTCTTCTAAATCATGGGTTAAATCCCTACATGGATTCATAGGAGCAGAGCAGCTGAAAATAAAATAAGTTTAGTATGACAGCTAATGTATGAGTTCTTTTTAGACACATAAGTCATTTTTAATAACAGGTTATTTGCTTGTGTATAGAGGAGAATTATTATTTCAGAAGTGAGTCAAGGCTTCTCCTAGCTTTGGCTTTCACTGGCTCAAATAAACAACCTCAGTGGATGTGAGTGTGACCACCCAAATCTCAAATCTGGTTTGAGAACTGCTAACAAGTTTTGATTTGCTTTTTTTCAAATCTAATTTGTCAATTAATGTTGCAACTACTTTCCGTGTCTCTGGCAGTGGCATTAGAAATGTCAGAAAACCGTATTCAGTTCTGTGATTCCTGCTTGCTCACTGCAGTTGCAGAATCAATAAACGAAACTGTCTATTTTTCATTGCAGGCTCCTGAAGAGGGCAGCACGTTCTAGATGTTATTGAACTGTAAGCCCTGACGTGACAGCCCTGGCTTTACTACACCGCATGCAGTGGAAGGGGAATCAAAACATCCTGGATACTTTGTGTAGACAGTTCCCGTGATACAAGAAGTCAGCAGAGGTTCTAGGCCATTGCAGACCACGGTCAAAGCTGTATTCGATTATTAAAGAGAACATTCAAATTAGCTACCTGAAGCAATGTATTTAGAAAGAGATCAACAAAAAACTGGAAAGGAGTACTTCCATGAGGAATACGTTTTATCTTTAACACTGTAGATAACTTTTCCTATTGGCATTGCATTGACTATCAAAACTACTAAGGGGGTTAGATTTAATTATCTCACTTCTTTGCACATTTCATCTCAATTGCTATGGCAACATTCAGTTGCCTCAGCAGCGATATACACTTTAATCAGATATTTCTTCACTCATTTCTCTGTGCACCACAGCAGTGTAGTCAAATTTACAGCCAAACCCTGATGCATCTGATAACACTTCTTAGGAATTAATGGGTAGGTTTCCCCCGCCTATCACCCATACCCACAAATATTTCTAGAGGTTTGCACCCTGATGACAAAGGCTTTAGTAGATGAAAAGTGTGTATACATTAAATCTTTCATACTTCACTGATCCTATGTTGTTTTTCTGCCACCACTCCCTTTTTCACATGGCTTCTACTTGTTCAGTAACTCTTCCCATCAAACTAAGGGCAAGTCTTTTCGTCCCTGCAGGAACTCTGTCAGGTCTGAGAACAGGAAACACAGTAATTGGGCAGACAATATGGTTCCTCCTGTATTCCACCCTGCCCTGAAAAGCTTTCTGTTTAATTACCTAGTCCTGATTAAATGCTTCGTCAGAATACATCATAGTTCTGTAAACTTCTTGGCCCAGAAACCAGGAGCACAGGCTAAAAGAAAAGCAATTAGGAATGATGAGCAGATACTGGGGACTACATATTGAAATGCAGACAGTAAGAAGAGTCAGGAAGCTAAAAGTACAGGGGGGTGACTGAATCCTGTTTATGGGAAATCTTGATTTTTCTGACATAGAATATCATCCTGTTTTAAAACATGTCATCATCAAGGTAAAGTGCGAGCAGAGATAAGTTTGTAATGGTGCCTAGCTTCTGTGATGAAAAACACATCAGAAATGCATTAGATGGACTGAATTGGATTGGATTGCAGTCAGACATATAGGAAAGAATGACAGACATAGGGCATTAAAACATAATTCT
The DNA here is from genome assembly GCF_951394365.1 of Tetrao urogallus. NCBI lineage: Eukaryota > Metazoa > Chordata > Aves > Galliformes > Phasianidae > Tetrao > Tetrao urogallus. The sequence continues at coordinate 12,479,613 of NC_136818.1, read as the reverse complement.
GCAAATTTTGAAGAGTGTCTTTAAAAAGACAGTTAGTTCATTTTGCTTTTTTACATCAGAGAAAATATTCTACACTGCTTTTTGATTCTACTTGCATTTTTCACAGATGTTCATCTGCTTGCAAGTAATAAACTATCACAGCTCATTTTCAAATAAAGTGCTAGATTACTAGTACTATTACTGTCTGCTGGGTAGATAAAGCATTGGCTTGGGCCTCTGATGTCCAAGAGAGGTATAATGGAGTCAGTCCGAGTCAGAACCATGCTACATCTTGTCAGTGATAACGAATATGGTCAGTCTCCCTGATCATGCAATATAAAGTCACTCTCTACAGTGAACATCCTTATGAGACATAGCAGCTTTTCTAGAGGCTTCATAGCTCAAGGTACTAAAGGAATATAAAAGCTTTGCCTTATCATGAAAATATTCCTCAAAAACTGTACCCCGTGTACTTTTCACATGACAGGAGATCTGATGACATGTCTGATGTGTTCTGTCACTACACACCCCATAATCTGGTCCCTCCACATCTTTCTTGCAGGCCCCTTTAAGTACTGGAAAGCTGCAGTGAGGTCTCCCTAGAGCCTTCATTTCTCAAGGCTGAATTCCTTCAACTTGTGTTCCTTAGGAGAGGTGCCCCAGCCCTCTGAGCATCCCCACGGCCTCCTTTGGGCCCTACTGTGACAATACTGTTTCCTTATCCATTGGGAAAGCTTCTATAAAAAAAAAGCTTCTATACTTTTAGGGTTGTTCTGAAAGAGAAACTACAAGTTACAGAATCTCCAGTACATTTTTCCCATCAGTACTTATGGAGATGTACCCACAAACCCTTTGAAATCAGTGGGTCTGATCATATACATAAAAACTGTGTTTGCTGGACTGGTCCCAGGAGTTTAAAATAGGTATTTCCTTGCAGCACTGTATATATCACATAAGCTTTATATATAACTATGTAAGTATTAATAATGTGTCCAAACAATATGCCATAGAGCATGCAAAGATCATTTAAAGTTCAGTTTGTAATTCTGCACTAAAATTGAAATGAAAAAAAAAAAAACCCAGCAACTTATACCTAAAAAATTCAATATCCATGCATAGCTGAAGATCACAAAATGTTTGTAGTAACTCGTTCCACTTAGAAAATTCATTTAAAAGTTGATTCATGTAACATGGGAAGAGCTATGCTGATTTCCACCAGCTGGGAATCTGGTGCATGGTCTTTATAATAACAATAATTTTACAGTGCTGTAATTATCTATGCCATATACAACTGGGAGTCTACGCCAAACAATATATTCTTTGTTTGAATACTTTTTAAACTGGAGATATTTGTAAAAGATATTGCAACCCCCCATCCGGAACAGTGCCTGGTCATTAGGAGATGTTTTTTGGACCACATGGGATTTTACTGCAGTACAGAAGAGAGAAAATATTCTGTGTAGGCTCGAAAGCTGTCTAAGAAATATGCACAGAACAGCAATGATCTGAAAATGTGAGGAAGGACATTTATTATTTGTTGTTCTTCGCTCACTGCTGTTTAATATGTTCATTTTATGAATTTAGAAAATATAATCAAATTTAAGGCTGGCACATATAGGATTATGTTAAATGTTTGTTATATATGCCAGTTATGGACCATGTTTTCCTATCCTTTTGAGTTTTGTCTAGAATTGTATGAAAGATCTAGTCCAAAATACTATCAATAACATATATATATATATATATAAAGCTGATTTCTTAAAGTACTTTAAACTTTACAAAGCACTTTACCTGTTTGTGTTTATTTGTAATAATTAGAAATAAAACTTTTTCAAACCATTTACCAGCGGTTCTTTTATCTTTCAGTAATAGTTTGTCCCTTTCTTCCTTCTTCAGGTACCTATTTCCTTTGCTAACCTGACCTCTTCCCTCATTCTGAGGATAGCAAGCTACATTATCTATAAGATCCAAAACACACTTCAGAGAGCCTGGCACCAGGATTGCCCTTGGCATCCTCCCACTGCTAGGCAGCACCCCTCCTACTGCAGGCACACTCTCCTCAAGCTGCTGCACTGTGGGTACATCTCAGATCCTCCTCCAGATTCACCTTTAGAGGCATTTACCTGAGTTTACATTTTTGGGAGGACAATTCTTTGCAGCCTCAATGTCCCACCTCAGGAAGAGGAGATGGAACTCAGAACTCAAGTCTGAAGAACCTTTCTATAAAGTCTGATAAGTGCAGACCTTGATGCCTTTGTTTAGGCAATCATCTTATTTATTTATTTATTTATTTTTACATCTTAAGTAAGCTGAAGAGTGGAACTACAATGAAGGCACTGCTCCTTTTTTGTTATAAACACACACGTGTCTACATGCATATATGTATATACAGAATTTATGTATGCTCTTACTGTTGCACTAGTATTCCCTGAAGGTATTATTATGTTGTTAGACAAATTAAAAGTAAACAAGAGGTAAAAGTGCACTTGAACTGAAAACTGTTAAAAAATGCCTACAGGCAAGACAGAAGTGAACAGCAGGAATTTCTCAGCTGCGTGTGCCTAGAAGTTCCTCTGGGCCTACTGACTGCACTCCCACTCCACTGCAGGAAATGCAATTGCAAAGACTCATGCAAGTGTTGTGACTGTCGAGCAAAATGACATGCATAATTTTTCTGCCTGAAGATAAATATAGAGGAAATTTCTCTTTAAGCTGCAGGACTGAGTGAAGAAGGGTAGTGGAAATCCGTAACAGAAAACCGCAGTGAAAGTAAGATAAAGTTTTACTCAGGTCAGAAGTATAATAGAAGGTAGTCCTGCTAACATTAGAACAGCTAATAACAGGAAAGACTCAGCTGGAATTGGTGGGTATATAAGACCAATTCTGGGAACTTTTCCCAAAAATTATCTACCGATGCAGTGTTTTTACTAGATGATACAGTTAAGTCTCATAAAGAACATCTCAGATGATTGAAGTGCAGAACTTGACATGGCCATATTGAGGTCAAAAACTCAATTATAAAAAACAATATTAGCAGAGTGTGTTGTAAAAATAAATTTGGGGTTACAAGTCACACTTTATGCAGGTGCAAAGGTTGCACTCAACAGAGGTGAACAAACTGAATAGTTCCTTTATCTTTGCAAATAATTTTTTTAGGTTTACTACTTCCTTTCATTCAAACCTCAGTCCTACGTATGTCAAAGTGAAATAATTTGCTATGATAATTACTAGGTGTTTTACACTGAGAAACAAAAATGAGATGGCTCAATATTCCAGTCATATAATGAAATAAGGAACTGTAACTTAACCAGTTAATTCAGTTATTTTCATGACAGTGTTACTCAAGAGTTATCACTACCACAGTACATCTTTTTTAGCTTAGAAGCAATAAAAAGAAAGCAAAGAGAAGTTGGACCTGGAGATAGGATATGGAGATGTGGTAGGAAGGAAGATTAAGAATGCAATTTGATCTCACTGTTATAATGCTGTAATTTCAATGGTACTACTGGAAGTACTCCATATTTGCACCAGGGCAAAAGAAAGCTTCTCTTCCTCTGATGTTATGTACTTGGAAACTGTATCTTACTAATGGCTATATTTATAGTGTGCCTGCTATACAATGAAAAGGAAATTCAGTGAAAATGAAAACAAAAGAAATATTAATGCATTAATCAGAACAATATAACAAATAATATAACAAATAGTGATGTGGCTTTCTCCTGGTAAAAATGGAAATTAATCTCTTGTGCTTTGAGCACTTTGGCTCTAAGCTCAAGCCTTATAATCATCATCATGCATACTAAAGGCAAGTAGCTCAGATTCATACAATTTTTTATGATGTGAAACTAAACAACTTGTATATGAGATCCTATTTTTCCTTCAGAATAGAGCTCTGTGAAACAAGTCAAGCCTTACATTAAACAACAGCCTCCAAGACATTTGCCTTTGCGGGGCATTTCTGTGCTCAAAACTGCCAATATAAAATGTACTGTTTTTGTTCAACAGATCTGTTCTTTGGACTAAATCCAGATTCTAAGTTATTGGGAGAGACTTTCACTTCTGGATCAGGCCCCTTGTGTATATTCACATTCATGTATGATTACTTTAGTGGAAAAAGTGTTTTTATTCCCACTTCTGATGGAGTGAACTGAATTCTCTTTTGGCATTACTTACTGTATCAACAATGATATTTATGCAGCCTCAGTACGTTTAAATTGTATACTAAAACTGAACCATCCCAACGAAGGGCAGCAGAAAAACTGCTAAGATTTAAATGGGAATATCTTTAGATATAGCAGGATGCGTGACATAAAAGGAACCCAGTTTGGCCTTTAGCAGCCAAAGTGAACTTTAAAATATATTTTTATTAGTGAACAAAAATTAGTTAAATCCTCTGAGACTTAAAGCACGTGGAAACTTGTTACGCAATTTTCATAGTCACTTTTCATGATGCAATTGCACTGGAATAGTTCCTTTTGTAAAAGAATTCAATTGTTTAATTGTTTTTGCCTATGAGTAGAAGACATGTAATAAAACTCACTCGTAGGCTTTTTACATGTTCGTATAATAAATGCTCTGCTTGCACTCTGTCCTTGTTGCTTTCTTTGGCAAAACTTGGTGCATGCTGTAGGTTCATGTTTTGTTTATTACATGCAATATTTTAAAGAACATTTGCGGAAACAGTATAAAAAGTAAGGTTAATGTGCACATGCACGCACATGTGTGTTATGGCTGATACTGCCAAAGGAGCACGAAGAACACAGCCCCTCACCCCTGGTGGAAATTCCATAGAAGGCAGGCTTCCATGGCAATTCAGAATATGCACAGAAGAAAATTTTGCTGCATTTATTCAGGTATGCACCTTAAAGCAAAACTTCAGTGCAGTCAAGTACCGCACACATAGTAATGAGCCTTGCAATTTCCTGACTAGCTTTTATGAGGAGGGCTCATGCCTCTGTCTGTCTCCTTTCTTTGCTTCTTATGTCCTGTTTTCCATCCACCGCTCCCTCCTTCCTTAAGCCTTCACAGCAACCTGATGGACTTAGCAGGAACTGGGGTCATCATGGTGATCAATGAGTTGGGCTGTTGAGCATTCAACCATTGATCACACTGAATAGATTCATATATCTTAGGCATGCCATCACAAGCAGCTGCTTCTACTTAGCTTGCCAGCTTTCTGTCACCTCGAGGATTCAATGAGGTTTAGAGGCAGTGTGAGAAGGTTATATAATTCTGTCAAGAGATCACGTCTTTGATTTTTTTTTCATCTCCCAGACCTACATGAATACCCTTTGGGGGTCTATTGCAGACCGAGAACTTTCAATATATTACATACCATAACACAGCAGTACAAAGAGTGCCATATAAAATATATAAACGTCTTTCCTTTGAACAGAATAGCGGGAGCCTTCACTTCTTTCTTTTATGAAAGAACATTACATAATGTTGAAGAGAAACTACTGCTGTATTCATCTGTGCATGCACATGCTTTGCTTGTAATCTGAAACACATTCCCATAAACTGTCAGGTATTATCATATCTTGGCTTCCTTCTCTCTCTGATGTTTAAATATTCTGTGCCCAACTTGCAAGAGTAAAAGTAACTTTAATCGTTTGGATAAAAAATTCTCAGTTTAAAAACTTTACTGGGAAAAATATATATATTTTAAAAGGACACTGTGAGAATGAAAACCACTTTCTCATCTAGAAGCGTGTCATGCAGTGTAGCTGAAAAAGATTAAAGACCCCTTTTCACTCAATTTTCTCCCTGTTTACTTAGCACAGGTAGTTTGTGCTCTGTTTCACATGCACTGAAGTACAAAGCTGCCCCAGCTTTTGCTGCCACTGCTTCCCAGTGCCTGTTCTGCCCCTCCACTGCAAGACTGCAATCCCAGTGACTGGCTGGGAGATGAGGGCAAAGACTCTTTCAATTAACAGGCAATGCAATGGAGGTGGTTAACATACAGGCACATGTTTCTCTCTCTCGTCCCTGTAGGTTGACAGTAATTTCCAGCAGAGCTGTAAGATGGACAGCTGTGAGCAGAAATATCCAGAACTGTGGCAGCGACATCTGGCATAGCTCGTCTGTCAAGGACCCATGACAGGAAGGGTGGTTGGCAGAGCAGCTCTGCAGGCAGGGGGCTGCTGGAGACACGCTGCAAAGATCAGAGCTGAAAACCTCACCAAATAGCAGGCAGAGAAGGAAAATAAGCACAGTGCCCCAAATCAGGACAAAGCAATGTTCTAGTGGAGTCCTGTTCCAAAGTTTTAACATAAAGTTAAGAGGATTTACAGGCCTCAGGTAGACTGGATGCACTGGGCTGGGCTCCTGCTAGAGAAAAAGATGCGTGTGTGGGGGAGAATACGGAAGTGTTCAAGATTAATCACTATGACGATGCTAGGAATATTCCTCAGTCTTCCAAATAATGCTGCTAAACATTCACAGAGCAAAAAAGTTTGCGGACATTTTCTAGGAATTAAAAAAACTCTCCAACATTAAGAAAGATTTTCTTTTTTAAATTGGTCATCTTGAAAAGATTCAAATTGACAGTGTCCCTTTTAATGATACACTTCAAAGCTTTATGAAATCTCCTTGTCAAATGAGGCTACTACTTTAACACATATTCAAAGAGGTGTATGCAGCTTGAAAATGGATTAAAGAGCCAGGAAAAGAGGTCATTTTCTGCTGTGCGGTTGCAGTTCCAGGGCTTTAATGAATCTGGAGAATTTAAGAATAAACTAGGCACATAAATTACCTTGATTTACTATGCAATCTGCTACTTAAAAAACAATGAAATAAAGACTTAGGTCTTCCTATTCCACCACCTTGCCTTTTTTTACACTTTATCATAATAAAAAATGAAAATAAAGTGATAGCAGTCAGTCTCACAGGATTTCACATTAGCTTTTCACATAAACCAGGTGCAAGCTATTAAGGATAGGCTTCCTCTGTATTTTAAAAATTCAGTTAAAAAGGAAAGAAATGTTTAACGCTAATCTGTACAAGTTGGGAAATTTGATTGTCTGTCTTGGCTGACTGGATGAGAAGTTTGGATCTTGTACTGCCCATCTGAATTCACATCAGAAGATAAAAAATTAAAATAGAAAGTTATGAGAGTGGTGTTTTTAACCACAATGATTTTAATTGAAATTAAAAGAAATTCAAACACATCTCTCCATGTTAGGTTTGATATAACCCATTTCAAAACAGAATCCATCACTCAGACTAGAACTAAGGTGACATTGTCACTTTAAATTACAACTCTGTATTTCAGCAATTGGCATCTCATGAAGTGATTGTGCCGCTTGCAAAATATTCAAGGACATTATTAAACAACATCTACAACCTCCATAATGTTATTTAAAAGAAAAATCAGGTTTTTCATCTCTCTAATTTCTTTGCCTCTTCAAATGCTCTTATTAACATTCTTTTTCACGCATCATCCTCGCTCATTTTCTTTCAATTTTAATTATTTTTTTTTTTCTTTCTAAATTAATCCTTTGTTTGAACTGTTACTTTTGAGAGAGACGAAAAGTTATACAAGGAACAACTGAATATTTGCCAGTTTGCATTGGGTCCTTTCATTCTCCTTTTCTGAGGCCAGATCCCACAAGGTGCTGAGCATCAGCCAGCCTATAGCACTGAGGGTGCTGAGACTTCCTTGCAAAAGCATATTGCAGGATCATGCCTTGCACAGCAAGTTCTCCAAGTGACAACTATTTATGTATCACTGAATAGACTTAGCATAAATTTTAACGTCCCCAATGTGATTGCCTTTTTTAAGGGGAAAAAAAGAAGAAGCATTTTCCATGACCGCATCACTCAACACTTTGAAAATTAAGTGTAGAGCGATGCCACCCAAAAAGTCTGGCAAAGAACCAGATGTCATAATTGCAAATGCACACCAAAATTGGAATACATTACAGGCAATTACAAGGTATGTAAGCTCTTCTGTGTTGAGAAAGTATCTAGATCACTTAGATCCCTGCAAGTCCTGTTAGTCAAATAATAACTCAGAACAAACATCACCAAGAAGGCATGGAAGCAAAGCATGAATGACCCCCAAAGCACTATACATGTTGTGCTGCTCAGCCAGACTTTTTTTTTTATGTTTGTGTGTAGGGGAGATTTATGTTACAAGTGCAGCATTAAGGAATATTGTACATGCATATCATAATTAAAATAGAAATTTCTATTGTTTTAAAGAGTCTTTTGAATTAATAAGAGTAATGTTAACCTAAGTTAACCCTTTTCATTCTGCTGTACAGATAGTATACATATTCACTATCTCAACTTCCCTCAGATAACCACTGATGTTTTCTTTAGCAGATAAATTAAATATTCAGCCACTAAGCCTGAGGTTGGACTGACCTGGTTTGGGGATCAGGACTGGAATACAATTGTATAAATACACATACATGTCAATATAGTACTATGATTTATGCTACAATGTCCTAGATATATAAAAATCTCTTATAATATAGAACCTTTCATTTGGAAGGGTGCCAAGCATTTAAAAACAAAAATCTTACCCTCTTCTTGAAATCTGAATCAAACAGTCCTTCCTGACAACAGAAGTGTAATGTGGAAAGCGAGGATGATGACAAGCGGAAAAGTTGGCAGTGTCCATGCAGCTCATACCGTAGTACCAGCAGGGCCAAAAGACCAAAGCAGCGCTATGAAGCTCACCCTGACTACTAGCGATCAGATTAGTAAACACTACACTGAAGATAGATTCCCACAAACATTTCTCAGTAGTTTTTTGAGCGATAATTTGCTTAGAAAATGCTAGCAGTACATTTCCATTCGAGAATAAATGCAACTCTTAGCCAATTAGAGAATGACTTTACATCAGTTCCATCCTTTCATGATTCTGTGCAAAATAACACTCATTAACCGCGCATGCCTCAAAAATCTCCTATTAAAATGCAGCCTTTCAAGACAGAAAAATGACAAGCATTTATTCTGAATATACACAAGCTAAACAGTTAAGAAATACTAGATGAGGAAGGAAAAAAAAGAGGAAAGAAGACTGAAAACTCTTTGCTCTCAAATAAATTTTGAACTAGTTTACTCAGTTCATATTAGAAAACATCAAGCAAAATACTTCAGTTTTCAGAACATATTTTATTTTAGCCATTAAGAGCAGCTATTCCTAATCATGCTTCTGTTGCTATTGTTTTTGTTTTGATTTTGTTGTGCTTATTTATCTTACTCTCCAGCACAGATATACAACCAGGATTTGGATTTGATGTGTGTGGGTCCATTCCAACAGAGGATATTCTATGATTCTATTCTATTCTATTCTATAAATGCTCTCCCATGCCTTCCCTTCCCCAAACTGACATAACACACATTGCATCAACAACAAAATCTTGTGATTTTTTTTTACCTTTACTATCTGTAAGTAGCCATATAGCATCAGTGTGTATCAATACATCAGCAAAATTTTTTTTTATTATGTGTATTTCTTATATTAGGGTTTCACCTTCCCTAGAAAGACATCAGATTAGTTTGTTCTATAGGCAGTTCATAGTGGAGTTCTTTTTGAATAACTTTCTAATAAGTAAATGAATGTACTGATTGAAAGTGCCTCCATCAGTGTACAAAGGCAGACTGAGAAGCCTTTTCATATTTCATCTGTTCGCAGGTCATTGAATTGATTCTTTATTTAATACTGAATAGACTTCAAGATTCTGTAATTAACATCCAGGGAACTGCTAGTACATGAACTCAGTACTCTCTATATTATGGAAGTGATTACTTCTTTTTTCTCGTGACCCTGCTTTCATTGGCTGTTCTGAAGATTTACCAAAAACTAGATGGTTCTGCCCTCAGCAATCTAAAAGAGTTTTATCAATGGAATTATTTTCCTTTAGACATCAGTCTCAATGAAAATGCTTACTTTTATATAGTGAACCAAAATGATTTTTCTAAAATTGGTTGACATTTATCCCAGACATTATTTTTGTTTATTGTCTTCTTGCTTTTCTAAGGGTTTCCAGGATTTTTAAGAGCTTGCCAGGTTTGCAAGGGTATGCCTTTTTTAATAATTTTAGTTACCATTACATATAATTAAAACAAAAGTATCTGAAGTGCTCCAAAATAACATTCATAAGAATTTGAGAGAAAATGACATTAATGATGAGAGTACCTAAAAAAATGTAATTTAACAATATACAAAATAAGGAAAGCACAACACAAAATTCCCATATCAACTCAAGTGCTAAAAAACCTGTACTGGAGCCAAGATACCTGGTATCTTTACCTAAGCCTCCAGGAAATCAAGTTCAAAACACTGTAAAATGTTAAAAATGGGCAATCTAGCTACCAAAATACTTCAGTTCTCAACCAGATTTCTAGGGCGCTGAATGAGTATTTTTGATAGGGATCTCACATTAAATTGACCTTTCCTGGTGAAAAGATGCATTACCTGTTACCAGTTGCTAATCCTGCCTTGACCCACCCCATGTCCCAAGGCAATGGAGGTGTTGATATACTGTTTTCTTTCTTGTCTGGAGCAGTTTTCCCAGCCCATGTAATTCAGATGCATATTATCAGTAGTGAGAGGCCACATAGTTAAGTGGAGAGCAAGTACTAAGAGCAAGCTGGCTTTAAAATGAAAGAGAGATTTAGGTTAGATGTTAGGAAGAAATCCTTTACTTAGGAGGGCAGTGAGGCCCTGGCACAGGCTGCCTAGGGAACTGTGGGTGCTCCATCCCTGGAGATGGTCAAGGTCAGGTTGGATGGTGCCCTGGGCAACTTCATCTAGTGCTGGCAACTTTGCCCACGGCAGAAGGGTTTAAACTAGATGTTCTTTAATGTCCCCTACTACTTTATCCCTTCTATAATTCTATTACTTATATCACGACTGAGTTACTGGAGGCATATATGATTTTGAAGAACAGCTTTGCTTCCTTAAGGCATCAGTTTTTCTGGCTGGATAAGAAGCCCTGTTCTGAAAACCATGGCTGTACCACACAAGTTAAGCATTACTTGTAAATAAGTGAAGAGGATGCAAATCTTTGTATTTTAAAAAAGATCTTTCTAAGGAACACTGATAATGAGGCAATCAAGGCTGGGGAAACATGCTCTGCAGGTACAAAAGCAGTGCCAGATATCTTCTTTCCTGTGTGTGGGTCTGTTGTGCAGCAAATATACTCAGTCTCCTGCAGGAGAAGGTAGAAGTGCTGAGTGTTTGCTGTAGGCAGCCAGGAAAGGTTGCTTAACCACCAGTGACTGAACCCCAGCAGCACTGGCCTTTCGAACTGAAAGAGGCTGGGAAGATATTTATAAAGCAAGCAGCATTTCGGTCCTTGAGGGAAGTGCACCCTTAAGCTGAACCATGGGTCGGATGCTGCTGAACGCTTTGCCTCATAAGAACCTCTTCTCAGGGGGGTAAAATGTTGGGGGGGTAAACAAAAGGGGATATAATGTAAAACATGTCTATAATATGATGGTGATAAAAGCAGAATCAAAGGAGCATGAATTATATTGTATTTGTGTAATGAAGAATAATAAATGAAAAATGAAGAAAACATTTAAATCTAGGACTTTTTTTTAGAAAATACTTTGAAGACAGCAGAGAAATAGATGTTTCTGTTCATCTTTGATCTTCATAAAGTTGAGCTATTTTTAGAAAGACAATTGTTAAAAATATTAATGTTCTTGGATGGAGCAGCACTATTTACACTAATTGTGACTGGAGTCTGCCTAGTGAGTGACTGTCAATGTTTTCACATGAGGATCCCAGCAAAAAATATGCTCTTTAGCCTTTATGAGACCAAAAAACCACAGAAAATTTGGGTGAAGAGCTGGAAAGTAACCTTCATTGTTTTATTTGCAGTGAAAACTGCTGCGGTGACAGAGCAAGCACAGAGGCTGTGTCCCTGTATTCTCTGAAAATAGAGTTTGCTTTGGACTCCAGTTCTGCAATAAAAAAAAAAATCCTCTCTTGCCAGCTGTACAAAGAAAGGAAGTGACATCACTCTGAAAATAAATATAGAAATAGGTTTTCTGGAAATATTTATACTTTGTTGTTGAGTAGAATGCTGAATGTACAGCCAAGCAGAGCCCACTGCTCAGTCTGTACCACTTGAAAAGGGGAAAGTTTTAAACTAATAAAGATTCTCAGTCTAAGGATATTTTTTTTTCTTTCAAAATAACTGACTCTTGACACAACCTTGTCTATTTCAAAGGCCAAACATTTCCCTCACTCCCAAGTGTTCTGCAAGCCTTAGGGATATACTGTCCCTGGCAAAAATGAGATAGCAATATCCTGGGAACGGGTGATTTCCATTAGGGACAAGGAAATCACTCCAAACCACATTTCATTCTGGTTACAGCATTTTAATGAGATTTGCAAGCCCATCGGAGACTGTCTCCAGAAACATTCGGCACCAACTTCTCAGCCAGGGTCCTAAATGTTGTTCTAAAATCTCAGCAGAGAGTGGATCCTAGGACTCCAGCTTTGCTGTGATATTTCTTACATTATAATTAGTATTGACTAATTAAGGGGTGACTAAGTATTGACCTCCTAATTAATTTTGAAAGAAGCTGGATGACTGGAAGTACCTATCAACATTTGAGAAGGAGCTGCTTAATTGTTTCCTGGAAAACAGCTTTGAAAAATCTTTTTCAATAACTTCCAAAACCCTTCATGATATGGATTTCAACTTAATCAAGAGAGCTACTCTTATTCTAATGAACGCAAAACATCCTATGAGAATTCAAGCAAGTATCTGTATGGGAAATAATAAAATCACAGCTAGTAATGTAACTCTAAATGTGCAGTAGGAGTGTATATATGAGAATGCAAATGAAGGCACCATCATCTGTCTCTCCATGATCATCTCTCAGTCACTGATAGCTTGTTTGCAGACAGTATTGCACGAATCCAAATATTCCATTGCCTTGACTCTGGGAGCAAAAGCAGATCATTGAGAAAAGGTTCTGTGACACTATGACAATAAAATAATGAAGGGTCTGAAATGACTGTTAAAAGAAGTAAATGGTTAAGCAGTAAAACTATAGAGAAAAAGGTGATTTTAGTTTTCTCAGAAATGAACTATGATTCAGATTGTGCTGTTTTGTTTTGTTTTGTTTTTAATTTTCACATTTTGAATTAATGTAGCATGAATTATGTTGCATGAAACTATGACAATACATGAATTCTGCTCATGGAAATTACTCATCCATCAACCACTGTCAGGTACATTCAGAAGCACATGCATTCAGTTCTGCACTGTATGTTCAAACAGCTTATGCGTCAATAGTGCTGGTTGTGAAAATGAAAAAGGAGAGATAAGGAAACTTTGAGATCCTTCTGTACTGACTTTTCTGTGACCCAGGAAAGAACAATGAATGTTTGCTTTCCCTTGGAGGGGTTGCCGACAAGGCTACACAAACAAAGGAGCAGGAGCTCAGCTGGTGCAAATTAGGACAGTTGCGTTGGCTTAATGGATCTGCATCCTTTCCACCAGCTAAAGATGTAGACACAAATATTAAAGGTTCCCTCATTATATTTTCCTCAATCACGTATCCTTTCACAACTCTTCAAACAGAGTTTTTCCCAAGCAATAATTCTGTGGTAATGTTCAAGGGGCCTGGACATACCCTGCTGTATGTTTCATTCATTCCTTTTCCCAGAAAAACTAACTAGTATATCAGAAAATGAGCAGATAGGAGCCAAGCCTGTATTAACCTTGGTAAGAAGGCTTTACACTATTCTTAAGAATGCCTTTTTGATGGAGAAACAAATTCTCTATACATCCATATATTTTTAAAAATGAAGGTAGATCACATACAGAAAGGCATTCATCAAATTTTACAGCAGTCTGCCAATATGTCTTCTACAGAGTTCTGAACTGGAGCAATATCATGTTTGTCTGGAAACCAAATTTTTTTAGGTAAAAGAAAGCTTCTAATACTATGTCATTCTCATCAGTGCCATTAGTGGGGAGTAAACTCTGCCCTTGTAAATCCATTGATGCCAGAGGTTTCAGATCCCTTTCTAAATGAGTGTGGAGTTTGGCATAGTGTCTAAATGAGCAGAATCAAAGTGTACAGTTCTTGGACATTGCTATTGCCTTTGCTATTAGAAATTCCAGTGGTTTCTAACACTCTTATTTGGCAAATCCATTTTGGGTGAGAGCCATAAGACTACTCTGCGATTGCTCTTGGAAAGGCTGGTGCTCCAGCAGCAATCAATACAGCCTAGTAAAAACAAAGGAAACTAAATGAGGATTTCTGGTAGTGACCATAGTGACATTAAGCTTGTAAGTGTGCTGCCACAATAGCTGTTTTTTACTGTTTGATGATACTTAAACTGAACATTCTTTTTAGGAAGATTATTAAAAAAAAAAAAAAAAAAAAAAAAAAAAAACAGGCAACAACAACAAAAAAAAACCTTCTGAAAACAAGCGTGAAAAGAATTGGCACAAAGACTGAAATAAGAAGGAAACAAAATAGAATTGGGACAGTAAGCTGAGCAGGAAAGTCAGGAGGCTACTGACCAGGCATAGGCCCTGACAGAGGATCCTTCGGCATAAAATAGGAGACTGAAGTATTATAAGACTTTATTTTCAGAACAATAAAAGAGCATAGGTTCCTTAATGTTAATTTGAAAAAAGCATTCTTTCTGAGGCAGGGGAAGCTGGCTAGATTTTTGGCAATAAAGCAAAAGCTGATCTGGGAAGAATTCCCTAGCACTATGTGTATCATAATGTAAATCCTTTTTGCAAGGGTCACACGAAATCACTATTAAATTTGTGTATTGGTGTTCTGATTTTAATGTTTTGCTGAAGCTCCAGAAATGGGTGCCAGCCTAAACTGTGAACTGCTTTAAATCGCCTCTATCCAGGTGATGATGAATGCTCTCTAGATTTTATCTGTAAAGTGGAAAAAAATAAACATGAATACATTACTCAAACCCCAAGAATTTTTAGAAGCTAAAATTCATTTAAGGGAACACTCGAATCCTGTCTACCACCCACTGAAGTGATTAGGAATTTCAGCTAAATAAAGAAGGAAGGTGAGACTGAAATGCCCATGTAATCAACATTCACAAAAAATCTAATACAACGTTAGAACGCTTTTGAGATAAGTGCAAACATGAGAGCCCTGAAATAACACTGAAAGAAATGAAGGAGACTTTTTAAAATTCCCAACTTGTGCTTTCCTCAAAGTGCAATTCAAAACTGATTAAAAGTATTAAATCCTTTTTTATGCAAAGGGTTAATAACAATAATTCAAATAGTGGTGTGGTGTCCCATGGATACTCAATAATGAAAATTCAAATGCTCATTTCTTTAAGCTTTTTGTGTCGCTTTTCTAGATAATTGGTTTTTTACCTAATTTTTTAGGCTATTTAATAATACCTCCTGCTAGACATCTCATGTAAACTCAGCAAGAGGAGGCATCCTGAGTAATAGAAAAGACTTCTGCTCATTTTAAAGCTCAAATTCATACTTTTCTTAACAAAGGAGATTCCCACTGTTAGAGTTTGGCAACCGCCAGGCCAACTGCATTGGGGAAGATTGGATTAGCAGGGGCAGCTGACTGTGCGGTAAAGACTCCACTCTCCAGCAGGATTTTTATGTAAATTCCATTACAATTCATGCTTTTTGGAGATAATGAAATGGATACAAAACACTCCAAGGTTTCCAAGTCAGCAAAATAATGAACAGGAACATTCAGAAAGCTGATTAAATACATTTTTGACGTTGGACCCTTGTATGAATAGAATTGGCACTCGTGCAATGTATCACATGGAATTTGCTTTTAATACCACTGTCTAAAACCCATAGCTTTTCAGGTTATTAGTGATGTGTGAACATCAACTATCAAGAGTTTTTCACAGTTTAAGCTCTAATAAACTGTATCATTTTCCATGTGTTTGCCTGAAGGCAACTTTCACCAAAGACTCAGCCAAATATTTTCAACTCAGCGGCTTTAAACAACTGTCTGTGAGTATGTCATAGCAATCATTATCTATAAGCTTTAAATAAGAAGAGTCTGGGGTCAAGAGTGGCTATTTCCATGATCTGTACTCTGATCTTTTGCATAATATACAGAATTTCATATATTCATATTTACTCAGATCATAGCATGTTTGAACTAAGACCTGGATGAATACTCTGATATTTCCTCAATTTTATATTTGCTTATTGATTAAAAATTAAAATATGCATATATGTGTAAAAGTATAAACAGACAACCATGCATAAGCACACACGAGGCATTTTTAGGTCAAATATACACTGACATTATTGAGTGCTGCCTTCCTTCCGATGCAACTGATAAGAAAGCCACTTAGTGTAAAAGATGTAGTGACAAGACTACCATTGCACTGAAAGTGCTCATGCCACCAGGTTCGCTAGTCTGCTTAAACAGTAAAAAGACAAAAGATATAGTAGAGAGGGCACAGATCATTATGCACATGTATTACTTAAGAGCTATGAAATGCCATTGTGTATCTGTGCCAATCTATATCAATCTTTTATTAGCGACAGTCAAGTTCTCAGGTACCTCAACAGAGGTATCTATTCAGCAGCAAGATTCAAGACAAAACTGGCTAATACTGATAATGCTCTGTGTATAATATCTACAATACAGTTTCTCTACAATGCATGTAAACAACATAAAAAACAATGATTGTTTCAAAAGTCTTTCAAAAAAGGAATCAACCAAGATCTGAACCACAACAGTGTGTATAATGTGAACATGTAGCTATTAAAGTTCATTATGATGATTGATGAAGTTAAAATGTCAATTAATGAATTAAATTTACAAGTTCTCTTGTTTAATGAAAAACATTGAGAAGCTACAGAAAGTAAAATCTGAGAAAAAGCTATTCTTATTGATAGACTGTAAAATCACATCGGTCATAATGTGTCATTTAAGAGTAGGTGCAGTAGACTTTTCTGAAGCAAAGAAAGGCAGAAACTAGCTATAAACAAATGTGATTTGTGTTGTCTTTTTTTCTAGTTCCAAATGGCTCATTTGGTTATAATCATATGCCTTTCTTTTTCCAGGGAAACATTTTGCCAAATGTTATCTTCAGGGGGAAAAAAAGAATGTGAGAAGCAACAGAGTCAGAAAACATGTCTCTGCCTTCATTATTCTAAGCTGTAATTACTCTGAAAAGTGCTATTAAGCTAGCTACTCAATAGACCAGATTTAGCTACCAATAGTCATGCAGGCTAACATACTAGCCATCAATTAGTTCTCCTGGGCCATGCTCTGAACATCATTACATGGTGAGCAGTTACCAATATGAATAGTCCCACTGATTTCAATACAATTATTGAGAAGAAAGAAATGACACAGGATGGATAAAGTCAGTATCAAAATCAATCTCTACAGGAAAAAGGATGGCAGAATCAAGTCTTCTGGGAGTCACCAGTTCACTTAACACTATATTCAAATGCAGTGAAGAGCCTTCATGTCCAATAGACTAAAAAGCAGGGTGGAAAAAATGTTTCTAATTAAGAATGAAGGAAGAGGAGTGGAAAATCTTATTTCATCTTACTAGAAGAAATAAGAATATATCCAAGATACAGCAGAAGCAATGGAACAATAAAAAGCCCCCCTTTTTGCTGTTTAGGAAATGACCAGAGTGGAGTTGCTCTTTGTCACAGATATAATGCTGTCTTCAGGTGGCCATTGTTTCCATGTAACCTCTGAATCACACAAAACCCTTACCAACATGCCCTTCAAATATTCTGTTGTTTACTTTCAAAGAGTGATTTATAACATTTCACAGCAAGGAATGTTCCACATCCATTAAACACTAAGTTGTAGGTTTCTAAATCATAGTTATCCCCTTTGTAGTCCTATGCCTGACTTGTGTTTCAGAAAAGAAAAATATATTTTTCTGTGTTTCTGTACTGCCAATTATTTATTCAGCACTGGGTTCTACTGAAGTCTCTTGAAAACAACAGGAAAAATGTCTTTTTTTTTTTTCTTTTAAAAATACATGAGTTTGCTTGAAATACACATCGAGGGGACAGTATAATTATGACAAACCATTTGATGAAACTTGAGCTGAAACCGCAGCACAATGTATCCTCACAGCTAAGACAGCTCATGAGGGCTGTTGGAAGAATCCCTTCTGAAGAAAAAATGTAAAAATATCCATACAGGGGAGGATGTAAGAAACTAGGATTTTTCCTTAAAATGGAGAATAATAGATCTAATGATTTTGAGAGAAAAGAGATGGGCTGGGCTTGATATCCAGTTGGCCCATCACCTTCAATGTTACTGCTTCTTTCGATTATTTCTGTGAACACAATTTAGTAAATCACTTGAATACATATTTAAAATTGTGTGTAAGAATAATCCCAGTGAAGTCAGTGAAACTATTTCTGTGTTTAAAATCAGACAAAAGCTCAAAGGTAAGGCAGGCTGAAGCACATAATCCTCTCAACATGATGCTTTCAAGCCATCCTTGAAGCTTGGTGAGTGAAAACACAGTTATGGGGGGATGCATATCATCTCACCCATCCTGTCTCTGCCCCCTCTTTTCAGGCTATCAGCCCCTGGCTCCACAGGGAGTGCAGCTTTGAAGCAACAGTGTGGACCTCCCTGAGCACTTCTTGCTGGCTACGTAGCAGAATCCGCTGCATTCAGAAAAAATTGTGTTTTAGGGGAAAGATTTGGGTCTAATACTTTCTAGAGCCTTCTTAAACTCATCAAGCCATCAAAGATTTTTTGTGGAGGATCAGTACATTTCCTCACTATAAGCCAAGGAAAACCTTCTACATAAAATCTGCCCAGTTTAGACATCCTTCTTAAGGAACCAGTGCTCTAAGCATGATGGGAAGGTGCCTAACATGACACTCTGGAATTATTTTGAGGGTCCAAGAAATGCCCCAGCCATATCTGTGTCTAGCATATATAGTATGTGGTCAATTTTGTAATCTATAAAAATTATCACTTTTCAAATGTAAAGATGTCTGCACTAAATAAAGAATGCAAAAGGAAAGACAAAGCAAATCCATCTCAACGTGCAGTCGACAACAAAAGCATTCCTGTACATGCACATGAGGAAATTAACAGCATTCCCCACATATTCATTCAAAGCAGTGAACATGCTGTGCTGGATGCACACACGCATTACAGAAACAAAATTGCTTTAAATAATCAAAATACACAAAGGAACATTTTTCTGTGTGGCTGGAAATAATCCTGACAAATGTTAATGTTTTGCAAATGAAAAACATTCTTCCAGGAACAACAGAAAAAAAAAGGAAAAAAAAAATCAGCAAATTTTCAGACACATACAGAGTAAGCTCCTTTATTAACCTCTGTTATACTACCAAGATGTATACAAAAATCACTGAGTGATGAGTAAGTACATTAAACCTTTTTTTCCCTGAATTATGAATACACTTTGACAAGATCCAGAGAAGGTGAACTGCATGATTAAAGATACGAAGAAGCTTCCATATGGTGAGATACTGAAGAAGACTGGACTATCTGAGTTTAGAGAGGAGTGAGGTAGCAGCAGATGTTGCTGATGTATAAATTAATGAATGGCAACAAAAGACCTCTGGATTTTTCCCCGAGTACATGAATAGACTTAAGATTTTCAGCCAGATTAATGGATAACATTTTACTGTCCCTGCTACTTCATTATTTAGCATATAATTAATCAGTGAAACTCATTGCTGCAGTAAAATACTGAGATAAATTGATTGCAAACAGGATTAGTCACACGTGGCTAAGACCAACATAGTGATTAAAACCAAGGCTGGGCCATACAAGACTTCTGTTTCTCTAGCTATCAGCTTTGATGCCTCAGACCACAAGGCTGGCAACTGTAAAGTCCAGAAAAAGACCTTACACAGTTAAGTAATATTTCTGGATGGGGGACAAAGAGCCGTTTATGGTTGTTTGATATTGTCTCAGAACTGTACTGAACAACGCACAAGAGGGCTAATTTTGCTACAGCAATTTCTGCACTACGTTTGCCTGCCAGCCTTTTTTTTTTTTTTAATTTAGAAAAGTGACAATATATAATAAGTAAATAAAAAAATGCAATTGAAATGCAAGAGTGAGTTGTTGCTAGTGTCTGTAATAAATGAAGCTCAAATCCTGCTGTTATGTTTCTGACAACTTTAATAATAAGAGATCATCTTGTTTTAGCCGTGTGCTGAGAGTGGGCTTCAAGGTATGTCACCCACAAGAGTGACTAATATGTTATGCTTATCACTTAAGAAGCAGAACTATCTGAATTCAGCTTTCTAACTATAGGGCGCTGCAAATTACCCTGACAGCACTGTGTGTTCCTTCTATTCCTTGCTTACAGGCCAGTATTGCTTAGTCCCAATGTATTAATAAGTAAGTGCAAGTATTTCAACAATCAGCATTTTAGCATTTGCATGCAAACTCTCATGCTGTGTAATTATACACAGTGCTGGCACTCAAATTAATTAAAGCTGATTTCTCTGTGACTGCAAACTGATCATATCCCCAGACTTGCTCTAGTATGAAGTCATCACCCTATATTCAACATGACACTTTATGTCCCCAGCATTCTTAGCAATGCTAATATGCAACAACTGTAAATTAGGCAATATTTTAGAGCAGCTGACAACCGCTGGTTAGTTGTTGTGTTCCCTCTGCCCCCCCCCCTCCCCCCAACACTTTCCACATAAAAGTAAGACACCAGTTATTTCCATTGTGCTTGCTTTGTAATTATCTCAACTAACAATGTAAACAAATTACATACATTGTTTCAACAGATTCTCGCCCATGTTTGATTAGGGGTTACAGAAAACTTTTAAAACACAAAACCTAACAACAACATCAACAACGTTTGTTTGATGCTAACATACAATTAGTCTCTGACCATTTCAGTGTTAATTTAAAAACTCCTCCTCCTCTTTTTCTTTCCCTAAAATTGCTCTTTGTTATTTAAAAGCACGCTCTTGCTGAGCAAGAAGAGGGAAGTGGGAAGGCTGGGTAGAGGAGCTGATGGTTAGATTTGATTAAGATTTCAGGAGTCCTCACCAAACAGAAAGAAACTGTGGCAGAAATAGTTCTTTGCAGTGCAGATCCATAAACACTGACTTCTGGGGCACTGGTGACTTCCAGCCTCCAACAGTAAAGTCATCTGCTCTCATTTCATAATTCAGTGAAAGAAGTCCTTTCTTATTACAATTTCTCAGCTGAGCTTTCTTTTGAGAAATTAAAATATTATATTTTATATGCTTATTACTTCATCCAACAAATGTTTCTGCAATACGACCACATTCTCCTATGACTTTCAGAAACTGAAAATAGAATAATCAAACCCTGCTCATATTTTCATTTACAAAATTCCCCACAAAATGCTTCTTTAACTGCAGAACTAAAGTGCTCTAGAAAATTTATGATTTTGTTTCCTCGAAGCCATAAAGTGCTCTTGATGCAGAGCTACTCCTTAAGCTCCTTGTATTTTTATCACTAGAATTACCATAGCAAGGGAAACCAACATTTAAAGAACTGACCTAACTGTCCCTGCAAACCAGCAAGCACACTGTCATGTGGCATCAGTTCTTTTCTCTGTACATAACCTGGCCCCGGGAAAAAGCAGATTCGATTCCTTCAAAAAGAAATGTGCATCTGGATCTTCTGATAGGGTAGGTAACATCCAAAAAAAGGACAAAACAAGGAAACAAACAAACAAACAAACCTCACCTCATCAGTTCTACAGTGATGACTTAGTTCTTTGCAGCATTGCATTTACTGATTACTTTTGGGCTTGTCAACAGTTTAAAACAAGGATATGGTCTTTTGTAATTACCTTTAATGTGAAGCCCTGACACAACACCATTATTTCTGTAAAGCATAAAGTCTGAATTCCCCAGACAGTTTTTGTTTGCCAAATACAGTTAACTGTGGCCAAGATGACAAAAGACTTGGCTCTATATCATGCTGGTGCATCACTTGGAAAGAGTTACCCTGATTTACACTGGGAAATATTGGTTCAGGAGGACTTCTCTTTACTAATAATATTAATCAGCACAGTAACTTATCCTTCCTCAGTTGAGAAAGGAACTGCTGAAATATCATGGAGAAAGCCAACTCCGTTTTCTTTAACTGATATCAAAACAACATTGTTACTGTAGTGATCAACGTTTAAGTATTGAGCACGTTCAACTTCTGCTGAATTTGAGGTCTGATTCCATCACTTAAAAAAATATATAGAAGAACAGAATATGTCAGCTCAAATTGGTTTGACGTAGTAAAAACATGGAAATCCTAGAAAGACTTACAAGGCTTATTTTTGGGTTAACAGAATCTTAAGGCATCAGAAATATAGAGGTGGAAATATAGACTTGGGAAATATTTGCAGAATAAATTGAGCTTAAGCAATAAGAATATTTAGAATGCCTTTGATTATGTTTTAAAACTTAGCAGAGGTTATATTCTGTGAGTATCCCAGGTACTCATTAAATTCAAGAAACAGTGAAACAAGGCAGAGGCAAGAAGAGTCCCCAGGTTGTGTGATTCTAAAAGTTGGCTTCTTTTCAAATGCTGCAATATCTTCACATACTTCTATTCTCTTCTTGGGCATGCCAGGCCCAAGGACTTTCCTCCATTGTGGGTCTGAATAACATCTTTAACAACGTTGTGCAGTTTTTATGATAGTACTAGAAACAAACATCATTTCTTATTTATTTATTATTTATTATGGCGTAGAAATAATATTCTTTGAATGGTACCAGCAATGATAGCCTATACACACAGAAATAGCAACACTTCCAGTATTGCAGTGGAGGGAGCAGACTTTTTACACATGCAGTTGTAGTTTGCTTCTGGTGAAGGCATAAATCAATATCAAAAAGATAGACTTAAGGGAATTACTGTGCAGCCCTCCTTTTTCAACACTGGGATATCATTTTTGTAGGTTTTGAAAGCTCTGTTTTATGATACCAGCTATAAATGCTATAATCTCCATTAAATATTTCAGAAGATGACATTCAGCATCAATGATAAATTGGTCCCACAATTGGGGCAGCACAGCAGCGCAAGAAATGACCACAAAATCCTTCCTGGAATATTACCATTTTCTCAAAATTGACAGTGAACTTACATCCTAGTACACCAGATTTTCCTTCACAAACCTCCATGCACAGAACCACGATGGGGGGAATCCCCTGTTTAGCTCATATCTCATCCTCAGCCAGGTGCAATGCATAGGTTGGAACAGGCAGAAAGGAGACCAAAGGCCAGTGGTGCCCAGGCCATGTGCATACAGAATAAGGTGATGACAGATGCAACTCAACAAAACATGCACTCAGTATAAAGAGCTCTGGAAGAACTCTTGTAAGTGCTAGGATAATACAAAAAACAAGTTAAGGTGAACTCTGTTTCTGGGCTTCACAGTCATGTCTCTACCAGAGGATTTCACACTAGTATTACCTGGAGAGAAGTTAACAGTTTGCACCCAGAAACTCCAGAACATGCTGCATTTCTGAGGTTGCTAAGATGTTTGGAAAAAGTGACTGTGTAACCAGTGGATAAAATGCATCTTGTTGTTATCAATGCTACATATTACAAGAAATAAATGGATGATCGCTGAATTGATTAAGTAAATTATTGCCCTTCTCAGGAATTATTTAGACATCATACATCTGGTTAGAGCAAAAGAAAGGAAAAGAACTCAGAACACAGATCTCTAATTAGCCCATCTGATTGTCAATAGGGGAGCAACTTAGACATCTTAAAAATTTATTATAAACTCATTTAATAGAGACAAATTTTCATCCTTCCTTGTTCATTAAGGGAGATATTTGGAAGTTGAGGTCTCTGTAGTCAAGGGTAATATGTTATTAAACTCCCCCAAATGATGTTTGGAAATAAATACATAAAGCAATAGGTCTTGAATCCATTCAGTTAATTTTAGAGGAACAATTGGAAATAACAAGCCAAAGACGTGCAGATTGTCTAGTCTAGTACTCAACATCTCATCACAGTTAAGACTGAAAAACAGCACATAGCAGAACATGGAGCTTAGATCATGAAAGGACAATTGGGGTTTTCAAGGTAACAGATTGGAAAATCAAAAATGAGGAAGCCTAGAACCCTAGGAATCCTGTAGAATTACTCTACCATGCTACATAAATACTGAAAAGTTTCATAACAAAGAATGAAAAAGTCACCAGTTGTTGCTCATTCAGTTAAGGAGGATTTTTGGTGGGATTAAAGCATAAACTGATCACAAATAAATGAATGATTTTCAATATACTAACTTTGCTAATTGGACTCACTTTGCAAATAAGAACAGTGAGTTGTTGCACAGTTTCTGTCTCCTGCTTCTATTCTGTGTTTTGCAACACAACAATCTCAAAGCTCTACAAAAACTTAACTTCAGTCTTAATGAGAGACTGTTGAATCTGACAGAGAAATTGTTGAGACTGATTTTGCAGCTCGCTCTTTGTGACCGAGCAGATGCATTTCTAAATTTTCCTTCCCACCATTTACCAGCTCCTACTCCACTATATTTAGGATTGAATGCTCATTTTCTGAACATTTTCCATGCTGTTGGGCTTGTTCCACATTTGAGAATCAGTAGGTCAAAAATGCTCCAGACTATTTTGTTAGACTTGCTAAAATCAAATTGAAACTGTATGATTAATGATATGAATCATCTGTGGTTGATTTTTTTTTCAACAGAAAAGTAAACAAGTACTTGTCTAAAGCTCCACCTGCTTTGCTGCTGTTATGCTGCTGTGTATATCAGAGAAAACAATTCCCCCTTCTCAACGCTGAACTAAAATTAGGCTCCACCTGCAAGATGTTAGTGAAATCTTACACAGCTGCATTCCAGAGACAAGTTCCACAGATTGCTTTTGGAAAGCACTGTGCATTTCTGGCAAAATCAAACTTGCAGCTTTTTTCGCCTAACTTTTCAAAAATGTATTATTAATGATAAATGTAATTATTATCACACTAATCATGCTGATAAGTAATCTCAAAAATAGATCCATTTAAAATGTAATTTTACACCCACATCCCACTGTATTTAACCACTTCTTTGAAAATGCAGGCAGTAATCATAATAATACTTAGCACTTAGACTGCACTTTATTCATTTATAGACACTTCTGTGGCACTCATCACCAGAGTAACTTTATTTTCTTTATTATATCTTCAAAGTGCTGCACTGACATTAACAAATTAATCCTTACAGCACTTCAATGAGAAAGGAATAAGTCTGATCATGCACTATTTACTAAGCAAAACTCTACCCTTACCCACTCTGAATAGCCCTTTACTCACTGACTGAGCCAGTAGAAATATTAAAACATAGATCAGAAGGACTAAAGAGCTTTTAAAAATACTCTAGTTCCAATTTCGAAGTAACAGATTACTGCTATTGACTTCTAACAGCATGAAATAAACATATACTCCCACTCTTTTTCACAGTCCTTTCTGACAAGTGAATGCTAAATATTCCATCATGTGGAATTGTCACAAGTATCTATGCAACTGTAATCGAAACAAATAAATCACTTAGAAAATGGGAATGAGCTATATAGATTTTTCCTGAGGTGATGGGTTTGTAAGACCTATATTTAAAAGTACGGATTGTGCATACTGAAGACTGACATGAAATTTTTGTCTATTTCATTTGCAGTGCTTACAGAAAGACTACTGCAGACTGCAAAATGTTTTTTGTAACAATTTAAATGTGAATTAAGTAGATGTAAGTTAGTTAATAGAATAAACAACAGATGAAAACAAATAAATGAGCTCTATTTATGCTTTGGCTTGTTCCTCTGCAAATAGAATTTAACAAATGAGAATACATACTCTCAAAGTAAGTCTCTGGGATGTACAGTATCATTAACTCTTTGCAACGCAGCATAATTGATACCTGTAACTCTGGACAGCTCCACAATGGATAATTAATGCCATCATTTATTTTTCCATGCTACAATATTGTAATGGAAAAATAATTGAATCAAAATAGGCTACCAACTGCAATGCACGAGTAAACATTTTGTTTATGCACTCCCCAATTGTTACTGTCAAAAAAGAAATAGAAAAGGAGGTTTAACTTTCAGCTTCAAGATAGCGAACGCTTCTCTCTTTCCAAACTCCTGGCCTTTAAAGCCTTGACATCCTGCTGAGAGTGAGTAATTCTAGTGCACACTATCACAAAAGAGCTGTACACTGGGATGTGGGAGTGGGCTGGGGCACTTAGATATGTTTCATTCATTGTAGTAGCCCAAGGGAACAGTGCAACAAGGCAGCTGCACTGGCTCAGTTCATCCTGTAACTTTACACTGTTTTCCTTCTAAGTCACTACTAATCCCTTGGGTTTACATGTTTTTTGGGGCGGCATCAGAGAAAAGCAGTGTGAAATTGCCCGAAAGCCTCTTTATAAATAAGACTTATGATATAGACCAGTACTGTTGTTGAAAGACTGAAAGAAATGCCCTTGAGGATCGTAAGAACTATTCTACAAGTCTCCCACTCTGATTTTTTTTGTCTCTATCTAATGACTGATAACTTCTTAAAAAAAAAAAAAAAAAGCCAATAAATAAACAACTATTTCCAGCTTCCTCTCTTAATTTAAGCTCTGCCTGGTTTGCTTTAGTTCAGCTAACAGAACATACCCAAAACAAAAGACCCTTTGCTTAAATACCTGGCTATCTTGTTATTAAGAAGACATTTCTTTTTAAAGACTTGTTTTACTCCCTGGAAAGCTATTATATCCTGGGACAAATTCCCACATGGCTGTGTGGGTGCAGTAAGAAGGGGTGAATTTGCTTATGCCATATTTGTGTTAACTCAAGCTCTTCACTGGCATGGATGTGTTGTGCCACTGCCTGATATCCTGTGCATCAAACTGAGACTCAGTGAGCGGCAGTAACAATGCAGAAGTTTCAAAATGACCTTGTGTATAACCTGATCTAGTGCCTCATCTAGCAGCTGGCAGCACTCTCCATGGCAAGGGGCTGGAACTAGAAGATCTTTGAAGTCCCTTCTAACCCAAGCGATTCTATGATTCTATGATTCTATGATTCTATGATTCTATGATTCTATGATTCTATGACTCATGTATCATTAAAGGTTGTGTATCATTGTGTATCATAATTTTAGTTATGCCTGTGAGTTTGAAACCGTTTCACATGAGGGATTGCCTAGGAGTGATAAAAAGTGATAGTCCAAGAACAGATGCTGGCTTAATCTTGCAAGAAGCTACTATGAGGCGTTGGCAGAGTTGGATTCTGCCCATCTCAGGGCTTAGATGACTGGCAAATGGGGCTTCATTTATGTAAGAATCAAATATTACGGTAACAAGATTTTGGGAGCCTGGAAATATTCAGATTCAAACTAAGACTCAGGGTGCTTCAAATCACACCAGAATGTATCACCTCCAGAGCTGCTGATTCTTTATTTAAAATCTGTGTCTAAAATTAACAGTCTCAGGGATGCCATCTTACAGAGTTCCACCTTGCTGATCATGCAGCCTGCTACTGATGGTGCCTCGATACTGATAGCATGTTGCACACGGTATAATGTCAAACAACTTCAAGTTCAGACTTCTTCTTGATTGTAATAACCAGCACCTTCTTGTGAGCATTGCTTATGGC
Organism: Tetrao urogallus; assembly: GCF_951394365.1. Classification (NCBI taxonomy): domain Eukaryota; kingdom Metazoa; phylum Chordata; class Aves; order Galliformes; family Phasianidae; genus Tetrao; species Tetrao urogallus. Next base: position 12,452,038 of record NC_136818.1, on the reverse strand, counting down.
ATTTGAACCACACTGAAACAATTATAAATGGGCTTACTAGCTGTCCACTAAGTGAAGTTTAAACATTCATCTTTGAATTTAAATTTTTTTTCTTCAATTATAGTAAAAGATCTTGACAAGTGTGTTTGCCTTTTAACTATAGCAAATGAATTATTTGTTTCCAGGCACTGTCATTTGTTTAGTCGGGAAAAATACAAATCCATTTCTATACCTATTTCTATACTTATCTACTTGGTAGCAGAAACTCTGAGTGGAAATTAAGTGATGTTTAGGACAAATTTATCCTTTAGACAGAAATATGGATATAACAGGCACAAAACTATGTCTGGGTTGATGGTTCATTGATCAGTTTGCTATTGATTCTTTCATTAACAGCATCAACTCACTTACATTGAAACACACAAAGCTCCTTATCAGACAGGTTGAAAAGCCATTGCATTTGATGATAACTTTCTTGTTAAAGTTAGTGAGAAAGATCCTATCTAATGGTGTCAGTTCAAAGCTCTGAAAGGCAGATGGGAAATCAGAACCAATAAGTTAAAAATTAGTTTGGGTCCCAATAAATTACCCGAATACTTGCCATGGAATTACTCTTAATTTATCCCAAAATTTCAACCTACATGACACAGGATGACAGAGAAAAGAACTAGTGTGAGCAGATAAAACTGGAAGGAAGAATGACAAAAATCAGTACATTTCAACATTTTTTGTAGAATGGATTCTCTCGTCTAGCAACTGGGATGTATATTTATGTAATGGATAAGCATATCTCCAAAAGCTAGGTTGTTTGTTGTATGCCAGGAAGTGTTCAATAAGCATCTATCATGTGTAATAAATGTTTGAACAATTTAGGCAATCAAACATTTTTCCATGGTTGCCTCTTTACCAACATCTTTCTACACAGAAGTACCTGCTACCTTACAAAAGCTGTTTTTTAGTGAAGATGATCTTCTGCTCACACTCAAATATTTTCCAGCTTGTTTAGAGAACTCTGTGCAACTATAAGATAATTTGAAAAAACACATCCAGCGTTCCTGAATTAAGCAATTAAAAACTGTGATGGTAGAATCGAGTGTTTTTCTCCTACTTCTAGGAGAATCAATCGTTACGAAGTGACCAATACTGTTTACTTTCAGTTCTTTTTTACACGGGCGTGTTGAAAGGCATGCACTTTCATGCAGTCTACCTGTCCTGAAAACAGTGGAGGAAAACAACGGCATGGCTTAGGGCACTTTGTTTGTCAGAGAATTTTTCCAAGCGCCGTGTGTTTCTGTATGGCAGAAGCTGCTTTTGACATGCAGATCAAGCAAGATGGTCAATACAGAGCCTTGCCTCTCAGGGCATTCCAGTCATTCCACAGTGGGACGCCTTTCCTTTCAGTGTCTCTAGCCCTTGGTTCCCTTTTGTAATCCAGTGTTTCACCACTGCCCCCGTGACACAAATTCCTTAGCAGAGACATTTCTGAATTTGATCTCTCAAGCAGTCTCTTCCTTTCCCTTCCAAAAGATTCCATGGCCAAGTCTTTACTCTGACTTTTCTTTCCCTGACAAGCAGTTGTTCTCAGATGCTCTACTAATCTGCAATTTGGTGGAAGCTTTTTTTATCTGAGAGTGAATGAGGAGAATAGTAAATCTGGATTGTACTGCCTCGACAATATGCCATGGCCTTTTCTCAGGGGAGAAGAATAGGGAGGGAAACTTTGGTCCTATTCATTAGTCTGACTGATATTTTTTTCTTAGTTGACAGCTAGCACTGAGAGTACTTCAAAGGTATTAGATAAAGAATGAGAAACAGAGGGCCAGCACATCCATTAAATCCATTTATTTAATAATCCATAAAAAGCTTCAGAGCATGAGTGAGATGTCTACAAGTGCACAGAGCCAGCTTTCTCTCCAACCTTTTACTACCACTGTTAGGGATCAGCAAGAACTGGAAAACATAAGCTCTTTGAGAATGGCCACACTTTGACCTGAATAAACAACAGTGCTTATTTATAGCAGTCTGAATAGCAAGATAAGAAGACCCAGGTTTAATATAAAACAGCTAGATTTTCTAGAGCCACAAACAAGCAGACTTCCAGGGAATCCAACACAAGTTTGACATCAGAATCTAACATGTATGTGACATCCTCTATAGCAACATTCATAAGCAGGTTTGGCACAGTGCTCTCACAATGTAGCTGTACTAGATCAAAACTAGATTAACTTGGCTTTAGTCTTTAATTTCTTGAGATAGTCACCTCTGGCACTTACATCAACACTCACATTCCCTTCAGTCTCTTGGTAATTACAAATTCCTTGAGGCTAAATGGATATTGAAAGCATATGTAAACCCACGTGAAGATTTAGGTCAATAAGCCTTTGATGAACTGATGGGAACAAAATTGGTGCCAAACTCAAAGTTTCTAACTTTCTAGAGAATTTTCAGGTACTGAATTTGGGCCTAAAAATGTTTACTTTAGATTATCATATCCTGCATAAAAATTTGCTTGGTATCTTTTATGGTTTGCTACTGTGCCACATGGTATTATAGGTCACCATGGGACCAAGAAGAATACCTCTAGTTTTCCTTCGAGACTCACCTTTAACATTTATTACTGAGTTCATACTAAGACTTGGTCCCGCGACCTTCATGTACTCAGAAAGCCTAACAGTCATTTACCAGCTGTTACCAACTGTTCTACCATAGGTGTAGCTGAATAGGGTCATTTACACAGATGTATGGCCACAGCTTCAAAATGAACCTGATATTGACCAGTAAGAGGCAAGAGGAGATCAGTTTGTGCCCATTTTGATTTAAAACTTTGCTCTGTGATGTAGGAAATGGAGTCAATGTGAATGCTTCTTTTATGACACTGTTTTGTTGTTGAAGTTGCTGTCCTGCTTATCATTTATTTCACTACAATTTATATATTTTTTTCAAGACTAAATGGATACTTTTGTCTTACTGAGGTGTGTAAGTTGGCTGTATTTCAGATTGTGACTTTTAAAATTTGTTTTGAGTGCTTTAAAATTCTTTGCTTGTGTTGGCAATATTCTCTAGATGTATGCTGACATTATTCTGAGAGGTCTTCTATTGTAATATATCAGCTGGCTTTGAACTTGTCACTCTTAGGCAAAGAGGGATAGAGCAAAACTGAAATTATGATGTACAATCTATACCTCATGCATGACTCAGGAGTTCTGTTTGGCTTTTTAGAGGAGAACAAATCTGTGGCTTTAATTTTGTAAAGTTCTGTGCACTCTCCAGAGTGCTGGTAGCAGCTGTTAACTGCCAAATGTTATTTCCAGGGTTGTACTTCCATTAATCATTGTGCAGGTGCATGAGCAAAAAATGTTTTTCTGGCGTGATAAGGTGTTCACTTCAAGAAGCTGAAGTTAGACAAAACAGCTATGTTGGTGTTAAGACTATGCAAGATGAATAATTAAAAAACAGTGCTTTCCTCATGGGAAAAAAAACCAACCAAACAGAAACAAACAAACAAAAAAACCCGAAAAAAAACCCAGAATTATTTCATGATTAAAGATATTCATAAACAGATCATTCTGGTTTTTTGTTGTTGTTGTTGTTTTTTTTTTTTTATAATGGAGACCACAGAAACGGAAGTACTTTAGTTCTTAAAACATTTTCAGGTGTTCATAGTACTCACTATGGTTGTAGTATGAGATTTATATTTTGCAGGTGTTATTTTCTCTGCTATGCCTAAAGATTGGATTTTTTTATTTTATTTTATTTTTTTTAGAGTAACTGAAAAACTGAATGGTTTTGTCAACAATGAGTGGACAAAAATTAAAAGAAAAAAAAAAAACAACAACAAAGAAACCAGCCCAAAATCTAATCACAAAGCTTACATAACATGAATGGTTTATGTAGGGGAACAGCAATCTTCCCTAAAGGTTTTATATACACAACTTGTCCAGGTTACTCTGAAGCAAACATCCTATTAGCTGCCCTCAGAGTTGCATCTGTCTGGAACAAAGTGCATATCTTGATACTCACTTTTGGGTTGTCAGTGTGTGAGCGTATGTGGGACCTACACAATCTTGATCAGGTTCCTTTTGATGTGCTAATAAACCTCCTCGTCTTCCATGCATGGGTCATGAAAGTTCACCATGAACTAAAAGCTATTATAAATCTTCCAGTAAAGTCTCTACTGGTATTGAATGCTTAATATCATGGAGACAAATATAAAGTAACCATTCTGTAAATTGTGTGAGCAACACTGAAATTTGTACTGAATGGGATGCAAAAAAAGTTGGGAAAGAGTTGGAAAAACCTATCACACGAATTCACACAAAACCTTGTCCAGAGCACATAGTAAGCATGAAATGTCACCTTTCCTATTGTCACTTTAAGTGGTGGACTTGGTCCTGACCACTCATGTAACGTCTCATTAGGAAGCTTTCCTGATCCAGATGTTCTTTGGAGGAACTGTGCTTTCCTTTGGCATACACCACCAGCAAATTTCTTGTCACTGCCAAGAATATCTGAATCTGACACTATGAAGTATAACTGCATGACAAGATTCTCTAACTTATACCTAATGTTTGGTCCCAGTACTGTTTTCTTAGATTTCTATTAGGTTCTTTTGAATTGTCAGAAACTAATATGCTTACTGTAGAAAAGATGCTCATTAAATAGTTTTGTTAAGTATCTGCTCCCTCCAGCAGCTCATGCCTAATGTCAGCAGTTAGATATGTGACACTACCATCATCCAGCCTGTGTAAAGCATATTTAGAGTTGAAAGTGACTCGGGGAGGTGAATTTCAAGGGTGACAGCTGTTCGTGTCTCATCAAAAACCCCACTGCTCTTCTGTTCCATGAAATTTTTACTGCTACCTTGACTGTAATATATACCCTAGAAATCTGCTGTGTCTCAAAATATCACAGAAGCACCTCATGAGAGTCTTCACAAAAATATTCTGCTACATCACTGACGCTGTATTAATATGTAGAAGAGAAAGACACAGAAGACAGTTGTCAAATACGATAGAGTCTAAGTGAGTTGAATGATTTCTCCTTAGGTGACTCACGATAAGCATGAAATCTACTTCTTTTTCACTTTCACTTTAAATTTTTATAAATATAAATTATTTGGTTGGTTTCGTTTTTCAGTGTTCTTACCGTGATACTAAGGAACTTCACAAACAAGGAAATAATCTGGAGCTCCCTAATCATCCATGAGCACAGAAGTTCCTCTCAAATCTACGTGTAAGTACCACACATGATTGCTGTGAAGTGGAATGTTCCCGTCCAGTCTGTAAGATACTTGCTTTGGGTCAAACTGATGGAAATAATTTCTCTATCTTCCAGGGTTTTTGTTTGGATTGCATTGTTTTGTTTTGTTTTGCCTTACTGTTGCTAATAGCATACAAAATGATAATTTTCTGTGGGGATGCATTCCAGCTCTTCTGGCTAATGAGTGTAGCTTTCACTGATGGTGGGTCTAAGTTCTCCTACCTCTGAGCCTAAGTATCTTCTCAGAATGAAAAGGAAGGTCATGGATTTCCACATAGATGCATGTCACTGTCGGAAAATAATGATTGAAAAAATAGGATTGTGAAGGACCTTTACAAGCCAACTAGTCCAACACAGAATAAGCTACATTTTCTACAATTGTCAAAAGATGTTTTCCCAGCCTGTTTTTAAAGACTTCCTCTAATGGAGATTCCACATGCAGAATAACTCAGTACTTCCAGAGCTTTATCTTAAACAATTTTTCCCAATACCTAATCTTCCTTGGTGAAATGCTTTACACATATCTGAAAAAGACTGTCTTTTTCATCTTTGATGTTGTTTGTTAAGTCTTTCCCTCAGTCTTTCATACCAGATCATGGCAGTAAGTATTTAGAACTAATTTTCAAAGGCTGAAAAGATACCTCGCAAACAAATCAAATCAAAACAAATACAATAAATAAATGTAGCTTTGTATGCACTTATCCTATCACAGCATTTCTTCTCACAGGTAAAGTCTTAGCAGATAAATATTTAACTATGACAATGTGTAATTTTTGACACCTCTAATTAAAATCTTGGGGCAATTCTTGAGCAAAAAATTCACAAGAACATAATGAAGAGACTGAACTGGGAATATCATTAAGACAACATTTAGCAGTCCTAGTCTGCTTTTACAATGAAATCATTGAAAAAAGTAATGTGGGAATACCCTGAAGGAAGAAAAAGGACCAGGAACAACTTTTTTTAAACAAAACTCTGAGGCAGGCAAGAGCAGTACTGAGGGAGTTATTGTCCTTCTCCTGCTGCATGAGTCAAAGAGAAGATTCTGCCCGAAATTGAGAAGCAGAGGGACTTAAGTTACAAAAATGACAAACGTTGATTTTCCAGCATTGAAGGAGATCAGACAGACTTCCATTAAAAAGAAAAAAGAAAAAAAAAAAAGCTTAAAAAAGTCCCTGATCACTGAACTGTGGCAAACAGGACTCAGTAACTTCTTTCCTGTTCCCTTCAGGACTCCAAAGCAAGTGTAAGGTGTCTACATGTTCTGAACAAATGCTTTCGCCTGATTCAAGAAAACAAAGAGATAATAAGAGCCATAGAAAACCTAGATGGATAAAAACGGGTAACTGTGAAGCACTTAAAAAGTGTTAATTCTGTGTTGACTTAAATCCTTCTAGCCCCTTTTCACATAAATGTTTATTACTTGGGTGCTGCCCTGGTGATCAACTCCTAATACTGTTGAAATCAATGGAAAAAAAGATCTGAGGGGAAAATAGTTTTTATTTATTCTGAACTAAATAATATTCCCCATTGATTTCAGAATTCCTAATGAAGGCAACCAGATATATGCTTGGGTAAACTATTAATAAAGATCACAAAAAGAGATTCTGCAAGATTCTAGAAAATGCATAACAAATATGAAATGAACATTTTAAATACCTATGATCAAAAGAAGATGGAAGACAAAACAAACAAACAAACAAACAAAAAAAAAACAAAAAAACACAAAACCATGTGTGAATGAATCATTTGCACATCATTTTTATTTTTATTGAAAATAGTTATTCTTCAAAGCTTTGGAGTTAGAGCTTTTCTATATTAATATATGTTCCTAAATGCAAAATCTGGAATAAAAGGTTTTACATCCCTAATAGTAATTGGAGAGTTTAACATCAGAAGTATCCTGTATAATAAATTAGACTCATCTGGAAGGTGATCAAATCCAAATTTAGCTAGGTATTGATTTTATTTATTTTAAATTAGACATTTCCTTGACATTCACTTACTGTGTTGCACTGATTATTCAAATAACTTTTCACTTGCACAGCTTGGTGGCCTGAATATACTAAAAAACACAGCTCCTCATTTATTTAATCCAGTTATGCAAAGTTGGGTTTTTTATAGCCATTAGTACTATGAAGGAGTAAATAGCATCTGACAACAAGTTAGAAATAAGGAAGCTACAAAGTAAAAAGTGCTCTGCACAATGTACTGTTTGCTGCTGAAAAGAGAACTGTTGATGGACAAGAGACAGTCCCTAGAAAGTTGTTTGGCCAATAGCAGCTGTTAGTCAGGAGTATAAAAAAGCCTTTATATAAAATGGGCATTTTATGGCTCCTAGTACAGAAGATCAAAAATTAAATATATGCAGCAGCATAATTAAAGGATTAATGGCCAAAACTTCTATATAAAAGGAGAAATTTCCAGGAAAAAGAAAGTGTGTTATAAGCATTTTTTAATGCTTAGCCTTTAAAAACAAACTAGAAATAGAAAAACAACAGTTCTCTTGTGCTGGAAAGGTCACATTAAATAATTCTACTCTGGCTTTATCCGCCTTAAGAACTAGGAACAGGTTTTGCCTCTTTCGCTTGCCAAGATGTGATTCTCAGCCTTGTGGGAAGAACTATGAATCAGAGTTCCTTGGTTTCAACAGGTAATCAAAGAAAAAACTTTGCTTATTTAAAGTGCTTCACAATTATGTAGCATCTGATCAACACCTTTGGTGAGCTTAACTGACTTTCATTTGTATTCATTTGTATGTAAACTCAGATAGCTATTTTAGCACTCAAGTACAAGGAATTTAGGATCCTTCCTATAGAAAAGCAGTGGTTTTTCTTTCTTTCTATCTTTGTTGTTTTTCTCTCACAAAACACTATCCTGACTTGGAGAAAATCCTTTACATCATCACAGACAGATATGTAACTGAAAATCTCACTCTCTTGCATTAGCTCCTTCTTAATAAGTCAGCAGAAAAATAGATGTTGGTGAGGAAAAACAGTTGACCACATTTTTGTGGATAATCTGAGTAGGCTAGCCAGCATATAAAGTAGACAACTTTTAGGATTCAGAATGGCTGAGCCATCAGTGAGCTTCCAAACGTTCTCTTTGGTAACAGATAGTAAGCTCTTCAGCTCAAACTGTGTTGTCATATGTTTTATTCATAGGCCATCATAAGGGCCGCCAAACAGATTATCATGTTTACATCAGGCCTCCTCAGAGAGATAAATTCTTTAATAGTTGAACTGGCAGGGTCAGTCAGTACAGAGATGCCTGCCGGGCAACCAAATAATAAATAAGAAAAAAGAAAAGAAAAGAAGGAAAGAAGAAATGAAATCAAACATTGAACTGCTTAATGATATCCGTCAGAAGTCACCAATCAATATATTTTATCTCTTGCTGAAAAGGTTATATTAAGGTTTCATCATTTTAGTGGCATCATCCTTTTTCTGTGAAGTGAATAATTGTAGATGTGCATGGAAAAAGCAGTCTAGGAAAGTATAACTTCATTGGAGCTGACAAACCTTTACAAATACTTATTTGTGATGTTGCATCTCTTTAGAGCTTTGGGTTCCTTATATAATAGAAGTGCCACATGGAGTTTTCCTATTGCCTATTGCTGGCAGTAAATGTTTTTAGCAGGCACAGTGGCACTGAGCAGACCAATTTGTGCTGGGGACTTTAATTTTAAAGCTGGATAAAAGATAAAACTGGCCTAGGGACCACTGCATATCTACAGGTGCATATATATATATATATATAGTCATTCAATTTTTTTGTATTCTTGTTTTAGGAAGAAAATACATGTAAAAACAGCAAATGCAGGATAATTATCAGTAGTATAAACATATGTGGTATTTAAAGAATGTGAAGATGAATATGATATAGTTGAGAATGATGAGAATGCCCTTACTTTCAATTTTTAATTGGAAATCTCCACTTAGACTAGAAATTACACTTAACTCTTTTTTAAACCTTTCAGGTTCTTAGTAAAATTTCTTTTTGAAACAAACAACAAAAAAAATATCCAATCAATTTCTGCTTATTAGAGCTGAATCATGTTCCCACAGCCACATCTCATTCCACCTAGGGAAATCTGGTTTTCTCTGTCCACTTTTCCCTATTCCAGATTTTCTGCCTGCTAACTTAAGAGCAGATCTCAAAACCAATCTGCTGCACTTACCCATATCGTATACAAGCTTCCATTTGCTGCCTTGTGTTATCCCATCAAATTCACCATCCTACAACACTATAAATGAACTTTTCTATCTGATTCCTCTCTTGTATTATACCAGCAACTTTTCCAATGGTTACGCCCATTTTAACTCTGATACAGTCAATATGCCTTGACTGTTGCCCTGTATTTATCCTTCTTACACTGCAAACATTTTAAGCAAATCATCTGATTGGACAGAAATGTAGTAGAAATAGTTAAGATAGGGTGAAATGAAGTTCCATGAGCTAAGGTTTTTATGTAGTATTTAAAACCTTAAGTTTATTTCTATCCTGTAATACATATTTTATGTATAATCCTTATTTAGACATTTAGCCTTTCTGTACCATTGTCTCCTCTGCATGAACAGCAGTACTTCTATTACAGAACGTTTTCAGAAAAATCTATTACAAAGTGAAGTGGACAAAAATTACAATAATATAAGTACCTTGAATACTGTATCAAGCCTTGGGGTCTTTAGTTAAAAAATTAAGTATAGCTTATCTATGTGCTGCATATAATTTATTCATTTTGGACAGGAATTACCTCTTCATTTCAGTAAAGACATATCAATAACAGAGAATGAACAAATTAGAAAGTTGAAGCTCATGGAAATAAAGAAAAATCTGAACTGCAGACTTTCAGAAGCACTGCCCTTGAGAAAAGAGATGTTTGACGAATGCCCCTGGTCATGGGCCAGAAGGGAGGCAGGCACTGGCTTGAAGATCTGTGGCTATCGGGAATATGAAGCAGTGGCATGCCAATGGCTGCAGCAATTGTTTGTAAATTGAAATACTGTTTCACTTTGGAAAGATCTGCTTATTCATTCAAAAACAGCAGATATACTTCATTGGACATACCGCTTCTATTTCCCTATTATGCACAGATTCATGGCTCAGTACATAACATGCTGCCAGATGAAATCATTTTGAAAAAAAGAAATACATTCTGTAGTGTTAAATTCAGTTACATGGCATCTGATTAGGTTGCTGGAAGTTAGGGTGATGAATTGAAGGAAAACATGATGAGACGTAACAAGGTGCAGCAAAGTTAGCTACAGCGAGAAATATGCATCAGTCAGTAAGTTAAAAAGATACAAGGGTATGAATCCAAATAATCAACAACTAAGTGGTATACCACATTGTGAGGGGGAAACGCAAGAAAAAAAAAAAAAAGCCATTTCTTTTGTCCTGAGTCATTGCATACTGGGCTTATCGCTTTGAGTAAGTAATGGCTCATGAAGGCAATGAGCAATTTAAGCAACAGCTCGCAACTGGTAAGCCACATAGAAACTTTGATTCCATCACTACATTTTGGGTGAAAGGATGTTTTATGAGGACCATGAGGCTACCACTAGACCAAATTGAGTAGGGCAACAAGCCCTGAATCTTTCTGGTGTTTACACTGAAAAGATTGGTTAAATTGGGCTTCTGTGTGTATCACAGAATATATATCTATCCACAAAAGTCAGTAAAATTTGGATTTTGTTTTTCCTCTCAATTTGTGTTTCAAGCATTACAATGTATTTAGGGTATGAAGAGTACCTTGGACTTTTTTAGAGTGCAGTATGTTCAGTCTGACAGAGTACATGGAGCAAACACATGCCTATTTGTGGGATGATAGAGTAGACTCTCGTGGTGTGTGTTATTTAGTTTATTTATTTCTATTTACCAGTGAGGCAAAAGGCTGACAAACATGTGCCTTTTCTGGTCTCCAGTGACAGGCATGGAATATGTTATAGCCAAGAGAAGGCACAACTGCTATCTTTTTCTGTAATTCAAAAAATATTTTCTGTATTTTGTATATCATCACAGATGTTGAAATATTAAAGGTAACTTGTAGATCTGTTTCTCAAGCCAAGAAGTAAATTCCCGTTACTCTTCAGGCAGATGTTGTAGAAGGAAGTGGAAGAACATGGGAAGTATCAGGAATACTTGAAGAAATATAGATTAAGTATGATAGAAACATGAAGCAAAATGTGGAAATGGGAAAAGACCTCTGTACTGTTTGCACTTTTTACTATGGACATTTAAACTTTTTTTTTTATTATTTTTTTTTAATTAGAACTTCTGCTCTATTACACTAAAAACAAACAAACAAACAAAAAACGAGCAAGATGTAATGAGAGAAAATTGGATTCTTCTGATCTTACATTCCACACAGTAAAGAGACTTCTGCAGTGTTAGTCTAAGTGTGGCACAGCATCTCTATAAGTCAGTATTTTCCAACTCTTTGCTACCAAACCACACCTTGAATATGCACGCAGAAGTGGAAAGGAGGTGGAGGAAATAATAAAAGAGGACAGCATGAAGAGAGAAAATGTTGGAAGAAAGCAAATTTATAAATCCAAAGGGAAAATAATCTGTTCTTCAACAACCTCAACAAGTACCTTAGCTTTCCCTTTTAGTTTCAAAATTTTGGATGTCCTGGATCAAATGACCAGAAGAACATTGGTAAAATTATTGAAAGGGAAACTATACCATTTGAAAACAAAACAAAACAAAAAACTCTGCTACTATTTTGGCATCGGTTTTGTTCAGGTCAGCTGCAATGTAACATTGCTGAATGCCAAAACCTTGCAGCAGCTAATGGGAAGGGATAAAACTACATCCTTTGATTCTTAGTATTTTGTTCTGCCTCCCCTCAGTTAATCGACATTTGATCTGCTATTTTAAATTCCTGAATAAACATTGCAAAATTGAGGTGGTCCCTTGTGTCTAGACACAGGAGACCAAGTGGCCAAATTTTGGTGTAGCCATATCCACAGTCTTTTTAAAGACACTCTGAGGACTGGTTTTCAGGTGTGCTGAGCATCATCAGCATGACTTTCAGTGAAGTTATGGGTATTCTACATACACAATCACAGAATCATAGAATGGCTGGGTTAAAAGGGACCTCAAGGATCGTCATGCTCTAACTCTCTGCCATAGGCAAGGCTGCCAACCTCCATATCTAATACTAGACCAAGTTGTCCAGGGCCCCAAACAGCATCTCAGGCTTCAAAAGAAAAATCCTGACAGAAAGATTCCAATATGGCTATGTTTTCCAGAAACATCATCTAGTATGTAAGAACAATATTGTTTATTCACACCAGAAGTCAACATAGCCAAGTACACAGTAGTAGATGCTTAGGAAAGACTATAACAGCAGGACTTACATCAAATGATGCTTCTCTATTACAAAATTTAATCCTTCAGTCATCTGCAGTTCAGATACTTTTTGAGTCATTTCATGGTAGATATCATGAGTTTGTCTAATTGCTTTTTGAATCAATGCAAATTCTACTATCTACAGCCCCCTCAGAAATACTTAGCTACCATTATGTACTATTATATATTATTTGATTTTAACTTGCTATCTGACAATATAATCTGACGCCTATTTTCTTGTATTATGAGACACTTAATAATTGCTCCCTAATCACCTTCTCCATGCTACCCTGATTTTATAGTTTTATCATATTTCACATCAGTCATCTGTTCCAAAAATGCAAAGCTTCTACTTATTCCTTGTGCAAAAACTGCTCTGTACCTCTGATCATCCTACTTGCCTTTCTCTCTATATTTTCAAATTCTGAAATGGCTTTCTGAGATTTTGGTTTTGGAGAGCATAATAAACTTGTACATGATGTAATCATTATTTCTTTTCCTTTATTATTATTATTATTTTTTCCCTCACTGCTATGCCCTTAGCTCTCTCATTTTTTTTTTTTTGTTGTTTTTTTTTTGTTTTTTTAAATATCCTATTCCTTCTTTTATTTTCTACTTTGCCCCCTCCCAAAGCTAACTTTTGTAACTCTCAGGTCTCTTTTCTCAGCAGCAATAGCCAAGCCAGTCTATCGCTCTCCGAATACAGTAAGTAAAGTTAACACTGTTTCTTCTCTGTACCTTTGCCTTGGGACAAAGGAATAAGACCTTCAGTATTCAATATTTGTATGGATCTTTCATGATTTGTGGGGTTTGTGGTCTCCCATTTACTACTCAGAAAGAATGGAGTAAAGTGAAACAAATAGAATAAGAAATATCTAAGAAACTTAAGCAACTCTTTTGGGTTTCCTATGACTTTAATACTATATTTAATATAAAAGAAATTAAGTAGCTGTCAGCCCCAAGATGGGAAAATCAATTCTTTTCTGACATTTAATTTGTGCTTTTGAGATGCAGCATAACAGTACCAGAGTATAAAGGTTCTGACTTTCTTATTGGTTAATTTCAAAGCTTTGATTAAACCTTTCCTTTGAAATAGTTTCTTTCTTTTTTTTATTTGACATTTTTAGTCAGGTTGCCAAATCTGACTGTTTTAAATGAGAAGAGGGTAAGATGTTATTTCCTATCTGTAGATCCCAGGTTTTTCAACAACATTTCCTTGGAATCTACATCTATATTTCCATAGAAATCCATGAGGTAATGAAATTGAAGACAGTAAAGTCACGGTACAAGTACTGGACTGTCTGTATTCACCAATTTATACAAATTAGACTTCATTCAAAACTGAATTTTTTGGACTCCTCTATAAAAAAAAATTTTGTTGTCTTATGTTGGGGAACAAAGAAACATAGTGCTATCATGCCATGTGACTGAAAGCATAATTAAGCTCTTTTCAGTGAAAGTGGATCAGACAGCTTAGTTTTTATGACTTCACACTTTCATCAAACTGTACAGTCTACATTATTTTATTTGCCTATAACTATTTTTTCTGTATATGTGCGCAACTATTCCCACAGACTAACCACTGTTAGCTAAGATGTGGTTGTAACTCAGCAATGAGGTCATGTTTTCTGGGCTGGAGCTGAAACAAGATCTAATCTTATTCCCACTGATAGCAGTATAAATACTTGTGTCCCTTTAAAGATCAGTTACATTTTTTTTCCAGAACTAAATTTATTTAGTCAGGAATAAAGCCAGATACTTAAGATATTTATCACTGAGCAGTATACTGGCAGCAGTCTGTCAGACTGAGTAGGAGCTCTGCCACAAACATAAGGAAGTGAGTGCTGGGCTACACGAGACTTCATTACTGGACAACAGGGAACTGAACTGGAAGGATGGCTCCAGTATCTCCACATACTTCTGATGTGCTATGCTTGGGTTGCTCAGCCACTTATCTTTCTTCTGTGACTTTGGACACACTAATGCTTTACAGTACAGGGGCAGCTCATTGCTGCCCTAAATTTGTTTAGGATCTGTAGGTATTAAATGAATGCAAATGTTGCTTTGAGAGGTGAAGTGCGTACTCATTTTGATAAGTAATTATAGCTGACTGCTGTAACTAATATTTTAGGTACAGAATAGAGTGATGATTATGAATAAATGGTTACATATTAGGTAAATTCTCTCAGTCAAGTGTATGTTTTTTCTGTCCATACAGTATCAAGCACAATAGGGTCTTGCTCCATCTTTAATTTGCCAGGTAAATACAAGCAATAAATAAAAATATATGCTCATGGCAGGATTTAGTACTTAGGACATCTTGTTCATCATCTCACAATATACATAATCCAAGCTTTATTTTTATCATATATATATTATATATATATGTATATTTAGTAGGCTACTTTTCCATCTTCTTCAACCAGAAGCCAATAAACTACACTTTTGTCCTATGTCTAACTTGTCAAGGTCACTAAGAGAAAATGTGTTTTAAAGGAGTAGGAGTTAATGGTCACTCCTGTACCATAAATTGCTTTGGCAGACACGCTAGTATCTTGTAGAAGTAAGGATGGCTTTCTCCTTGAAAGCTCTAATGAGACTGGGGAATAATATGCAATCTGTGATTCTGGCACATTGTAACACCAATTCAGATTCAGTAGCTTTTAATACTTACTAATACTGGAAATACATTCCATCTGCTTATTTTCCGAACACAGTGAGATAAATAGTTGTTATACTTGTGGAATGTAGCTACCTTTGATTTCTATTGCTGTCAAAATATTTCATGATTATTTCATACATGGGATGGTAAATGCTCTAAAGCATTGTCTTGAGCCACAATGGATAAAACAAAAAAAAGACACCAAATACTTTTGGAAATTTCTTGACTGTTTTTAACTTTTTTTTCACTTTTAGCTCGGTCACTGCAAGTCTTTTGTAATTAATCTCATTATTATAAAGTATCTTTAGGCTCACAAGAAAATTACAGTCAGTAGTAGTATATTGGCTTAATTTTATCTGATGTGTTTTCTGACTACATAGGCAACAGTACCTATAGGGCGTAAATTTTCATGTAAGGGAAGAATGAAATCTTAATAGTTGATTGAAGCACTCTGGGAATGCCTCTCTGAAGAAGTAAGGCATCTTAAGATGCCTTAAAAAGACTGGCCTTTTTAAAAACAACAAAATTAATTTCACTTCTGAAGACTAAAATTTGGCAGGTTAGCAGTTTTATTTCTGCTATCATATTCTTTAAAGCCGGTATGAAACTGACAGCTTGGTACAAATCATAGCCTCCGAAATAACTTCAGTATGCATATTATACCTGGAAGAAACAACGTTGATTCGGTCTGTAGCTTGTGTTCAATCTGTAACTCATAACCTGCTCACTTACACTGCATTTAATTATTTCTTTTACAATATTTTTATTCTGAAAATATGTCAATATGAAAATAACTAAGAAAACAAGCTTTTCTCATCTTTAGAGAGACTCAGACATCTATTTATGTCAGTCTGAATACTTAATGACTGAAACTGTTAAAGACTGCATACAGCCTTAAAGTCAATTTCTTAGCCTTTTTTTCCAATGTACTATTGTACATTCAACTACTTGGAGCTAGTATTAAAAACTATTGCTTTGTATTTCACCTACAAAATTTAAAGTTCTTTCCAGCCATGAACTTTTAAGAATTCCAAGCAAAATAAAATGCCTTTTTGCAGAAAATCATAGAATCATAGAATAGTAGAATGGCTTGGGATGGAAGGGACCTCAGAGATCATCTAGTTCCAAACCCCCTGCCTTGTGGATCAGATCAGCCACTAGATCAGACTCCCCAAGAACCCATCTAGTCTGGCCTTGAATGCCTCCAGTGATGGGGCATCCACAGCTTCTCTGGGCAGTCTGTGGCAGTGCCTCAATGCTCTCTGAGTGAAGAATTTCTTTCAAATATCTAACCTAAACTGCCCTTTTTTCAGTTTAAATCCATTCCCTGTTTCCTAATAAAATCCTAGTAACTGAATGTTGAAATACTCAAAGTTGAAGCATATCAAATAAATAAATAATGTAATTTTTTTTTTTTTTTTTAACGGAAATGATAATTTGTAAATCTTAAAAGATAAACTTCTGTTAACTTGAAAGCGAAGTTTAACTTGAGAACAACAAATTTTGTTTGGAGATATGAAATTAAAACACTGCACTTCTAGTTGATTCTAAAGTAAATGACATGAAAATAATATTTTCAGTCCCCATTTTTTCTAGTCAGTGCTTCCTTTTATCTTGAAATACAAGCTCAGAGATTAAAAAATTTGGCAAGACTCTCTCAACCATGAAAATATTCAGTAAACTCTGGCTGTGGGGTTTGTCCCATTAAATTACACAACCCCACTGAGACAGGAATTGATTCATGCTGACTATTTTTATGGTAGGTTTGAATGTAATGTTAGACTACGTAATAGCACTGTTCAGTCTGAGATGACAGAGAACTTAAGCTTTATTGCAACTGCTATATTTTTTTTTTATTTTGAAAGAGGTACAGAATTATTGCAAAACTGAAATCTTTCTGCCATTTATGTTCTTCAACTTTCAATATGACATGTTGTCCATTCAGACTAGTCAAAAATATCATGAGCTATTGATACCTAATGCCTTCCTTGGAAGAACATTTGCCACGTGCCTGGAAAAAATCTAACAGTCATCTTTCCTTGTGATTCCTGCTTTCAAATATTGCTGTTTATTATCTTCTCATTCTGAACATGATTATAGAAAAACTGTTACTTGCCACTATTAGAGGGCTTTCCAGTTAGACTTCAGGCTCATAACTGAAGCAGCACCTAATTATATATGATGATTAACTGCTGAGAGCCATATATTCTGCAGAATAAATGCTGACCTTTCAGTGTCTTCTAAGGCAGAGATACTATTGATGAACTTAGAGTTTGAGGCAAACTCTGCTTATTATTCTCTGATCATTTTTAGAGAGTGATGGTGAGCAAAATGTTCTCAATAATCGGGCTTATTAGCTGTCTCGTAATCAAGGACCAGAGGAGAGCATTTATCCCAGTTACCTCAACTGTGTCAGCTTTTGTAAAACATTTACACAGTTACATCTGGAAGAGAAGAGGCTGATCATATTTAATAGAGGTTCTTTAATAGAAAAGAAGCAAAAACTATCACTGTAGTCTCCATCAAGCCCATCTGTTCTATAGAGTCCAATATACAATGAGTAGAAATAAAAACTGGATTCATATTTATTTGCTTCAGGACACTGAGTGCAAATGCATCTTTTATTGGCTTCACCAAGGCAGGAAAACTTTGAATGAGCATTTACATCATTCAAGCTATTCTCTGGCCACTTTTGGTGTTAAGTGCTCCATGACAAAACTTATGGCAGATAGGAGAGGGAGTAGAGCCAGAGCACCTGTATTCTTCTGCACCCACTCTCACTGTTCAGTTCTGATTGATTTGTGAAGTTAATTCCAAACATTGAATAAGCCTTCATGAGCGATCACATCACCAGTGATACAGTGCAGCATTTTTTTTTTTTATGATGGAGGTGGGCACTGATAGAATTCTGTAGTCATTATGAGAGGCTCCTACACAACTTACTAAGTTAACGGTCCTTTCTTGGGGTACTAATAGAGGATAATTTGCAGAGCTTTAAATTTATACAACTTTCTAGAAAAGCCTCAAGTTGACATAATAAATTCATTCTCTCCTCTCCAGTAGCATAATCTATCAGCAGAGCTCATTAGAATCTTCTAAAACAAAGCCTTTCCTAAAATCCCGTTGACATCTCTGAAATTTACTGCAAGTCATATCATACCATTTTCAAAAACAGTACCAGAAAGGACCTCTGGAGGTTAATCTGATCCAGTGTAACTCAACTGCCTGTAGATCACTGGTGAGCTGCAGAGAGTTGCTGCACGTGCCAGCTAGCAGGCTGCTCAGGAGCTCCCTTCCAGTAGTTATCAAATAGCCTTCCGGGCCGCAGAGCAAACCTTGGCTCCCAACTGCTTGCAGTGCCTGGAGGCATGAGTCACTGGGAGCTGGCTCTCCACTGCAGTCAGCATCCATAAGCAAATGGAGTTAGGATCCTATATTTGAAATTACAGCAACTAAATTAAGACAGTTATTTTAAATCACAGACTACAATTTATCTAAATGGTAAATATTTTATATATTACTCTTTTTCCCCAGATGTTGAATTAGTGGCAAAGACAAGGTAATCTAAAGACTATTTTTGAAAAGAAGTGGACAATCTTTTCTCAAAAGATTGAGAAAAACAGAACTTGTTGATCTCACTGCCAAAGAATAAATGAAGCCTACGTCATTGTTGCTTTTAATTTTAAGAGTGATTTTTTCTTTATATTAGAAAAACAACACAATCATAATTTTATTCCTACTTTATTACTTTTTCTATAAGTTTGATGGATGTTAAGAAACATTTTTGAAAGTATTTCCACAAAACTTCAAAAAACAGAAGTGGACAAAGTTCAGAATAGAAATGCCTCCAACTTCATGTAAAAACTTAGCTGCAAGAGCAAATAGAAAGCTACAGGACTGGTAAGGAAGAAAGCATAACACCTGTAATACATTCTAAACTGATTCACAGTTTTTCACTGGAATTTTTGATAATGGTCTGTAGTTTAAAGATAAGGGCTTCCTATGCAAAACCTGATGAAATACCATACTCTTACAAAACCAAACTGAATACTTTCAAAACTATACATGTGCAATTTGGTTCACACTATGAGATGAAAATGTTACCGGCATTTCCCATCCACTGCGTAAAACACCAAACACCACCACACCTATGCAGAGCTGTGAATCATTCCAAACCACAATCTGGTTCTTTTTTGTCCTTTCCCTCATCAACACAGAAATAAAATTTGCCTGTCTCTGTGTATTATAATGGAGGTGACTGCTGCCCTTTCCTACCTTGTAATTGGCTTTGTTTGAGAAAGAGATTTGGGGAAAAGGCTCAAAGAAAACATCCTTATGTTAGATCCTGCCGCCTTCTCTGGGAAAAGAAACACAGGTGTTGCAGCCCTTGTGTTGCATGTTGAGACTGAGTCATTGTTTCCCATTCCTTTGAGTATCTTTCACGTAACTATGTTTTCCTAATGTGCACTGGGCTTGTGACAGTGGTCATAATATCAGAACAGCCTTTAATGTGGTCTTTGGACTTGTTTTTAAATTAATATTCTTTAGAAACATTAAGCATGCTAGGGAAAATGTATATATATTTCACCATTTCTTTTTCTCTCCAGATGCCTGGCTTTGGGTGGAGAGTGAAATTTTAAATCTCACTTGCTATTAAAATGAAAAAATAAATTTCTATATGGAAAGGTAATGTTTTGTGTTTTTTTTTAAGATTGTGAATTGAAATGTATTTGTCTACAACTGGAATTTTGCCTTTGTCCTTGAAATGTCAATTAACATTAACATAACAACTGAAATATCATGCCACCACATGCAACTCCTGCCTATTGTCTCAATGAGAACAGTATATCAAAGAAATTAAAATAATTATGTAGTCATTCTGAAGCAAGAGAGAATGATTGTGAATTATTAGGTCAGAATACGTCCGCAGATTTTATAAAGAAGAAACTGTTTTCGTCACAAACCGTAACCACATCAAACAATCACAGAATGTTTTATTTATGCCTCATTTATGTCTGGATAATGGTTAAATTATTTGCTGTGTAAAATGCTACCCTTTGCAGCTACAGGATTTTTTTTAAGGGGAAAAGGTACAAAAAGGAGCATTTTGCCTTTGTGTTCCAGCCTCAGATCAGCATGGAAAGGAATAAAGTAATAAAAAAGGCACAAAAGTATATTTACTTTCCTGCCTTTGATGCCACAGGTGATTGAGCTTCAAAATAATTTTATGAAAAAAGGGTAGAAGTGGTTCTGCTGAAGATGTGATGTAGAGGAAAAGGTTTTGTCACTCCTCTTATAATAGTTCTTGTTTAGCCAATGACTCGTCCAAGTTTGAACCAAACTGAGGTCAGTTGAGAGCTGTAATAAAGAACTGCTGAGGATTTGGACAGAACTGCCAACTGCGAATAAAGTGACTGCTTCCAGTTGCTAAAAATTTACTGGTGACATTTTTATTTTTCAGTTTTGCCATTTCAATCCTAAAATACCAATATAAGTCTGCAAATAATTAAACACACCCACTCCACATATATTTCCCATAATCCAGAGAAATAAATCTAGATATATGATACAGCATGCATTGCAGCTGAGTTTTCCAACTTACAAAACATTTTAAAATAAAAGTAGAGTAAAAGTGACATGACAGCTCTTCGAGGTCATGCCCCAGTATGTTGATCCTACTATATTTAAAGGGTAAGGTTGGGTCACAAACTAAATAAGAGTAATGCTGAAGATTTTTTTGTTCGTTTTGGTCTTGATGACCCTGGCAGAGGCCTCACTTTTTAATAAGTGTGTGTTTGTGTATGGAGGCACCTTCAGAAGGAATGTCTTAGATTATGCCCTTAGAATTATGTCTGAAATTGGAAAAACATTGCTTAAAGAAACATCACAACGTTCAAGCTTCATTCTAGCCTGGTGCATGGTTAATGTGGCCACTAACCAAAATCCAAGGCTCTGCCTTGAAAAGGTGAAATTCTGGTACTTCTGCCTTGTGTAACAAGAACATTGCTGTATGCAGTAGTTTTGAATGCGTTCCTGTACATAAAAAGAAAGAATACAGAGGTTCAAAAGAGAGAAAATATTCCATGTTATTGTGGTATATTTAATTCAATGAAAAATAGATGTTCATTTAACTATATTAAGGCATGTCAGGAGATATAGGAAGGTATGGTACCAAATTTTGACATTCATATATATGCAGGCAATTAGAGACATCAGTGAAATCCTGTGGGCATTGGTGTTAATTCAATTTCTAACCTTTTTCCATTGCAACATTTTTGCATTTTTGCCTTTCTTACCAATAAATAAGTTAATTAAGGTAGGAGGAGGGGAATGCAATATAACTGCACATTATTTACCTATGAGGTGTTATTTAAATGACAGCAAAGAAATAGTAGAGGGAGACCTAGAGAACTAACAAGAACTGGGGAGAAAACATGAAAAACAAGACAAAACAACGTTCAGTAATGAAAACTAAGAAGTCAAATACTTAAGGGAAATAATCTGAAACACAAATATACCATGGAAGGAAGATAGTGTTTGGAAAGCACTAAAAAAAAAAGAAAAAGGACTCAGGGCTAGTAGTGAACAGTAAATTAAATAAGGGTTTGCAATGCGATACAGCTCTGGGAAAACAAACAAATGTGATTTTGGCCAGCATATACAAAGGGATCAAATTCAAAGTGAAGCAGTGCATACTGCATCAGAAGACACAGAACTTTTGAGAATATGATGTACAAAGTAATGTTGGATTAATGTAGAAGAATAGAAGCTGGCTGACTGGGTTAAGACTCAAAGCTATGTGAACAGGTGCAGCTTCACTAAATTTAGTAAAATTTTCCCTGCTTTTTCTAGAATTGATTTTGATTTCTTTCTTTTTTTTTTTTTTTTCAATTATTATGTGCCTTAATTCACATAAGTTTAGTTGATTCTCTGGAATCCATGCCAAAATTTTAAAGACCACCACATTGGAGAACAGCAGTTAAATGAATCATTTTTCAGTTCTTCTATTCTTCGTTGCTTTTCCAATTTATGAGGTAGGGATTTTTAAGCACCCATGGGAAACTGAAAATGTTTCAAGCCCAACTGTTAGCTGAAAGCTAGCTCAGAGACTGCAAGCAATTCCCAAGCTTGCATATCCTTGCTGCTAAACATGGAGAGCTCATTAGTCTCAGCTGAGGTTATATGCACATAGAGCAGACAGACCCTGCTTTCCCTCATGGCTTTTGAAGGCAAGCAGAGTGCAACTACTATTTGAACTAAAACCATTTGCTTGATCTTTAACTTTTTTTGTTCTGAAAAGTTGCAGTCATATGATATTATTTATATGGAATTTTGGAAAGCTTCTTATACCTTTTTCACATGACCAGCGTCTGCTTAGCTTGTAGCTGCATGGGTTCAGGAGAGCAGTACTGGAATGGTTTCAGCATTCTTTCACTACAGAAAACAGACCTGGTTGTGTTAGGTGACACAACAGCTACGGAAAGACTGAGACATGGACTGTCAGTTTTGCTACCTTTGACCTGAAAGAGAGCATGTGTAACACACATTACTGGACCTGATCCTTTGCTAATCTGTGCCTTCTCTGATAAATTATGTCTGCTCATAAGCAGTGTAAAATAGAAGCACTCAAGTAGCTGGAAATTCTGTGAAAATATCACCCCATTTGCTCTCTGCAATCACTTTACATTAGTGAAATTGTTTCACAAGATGCTGGGCATTAGAGGAACAGGCCAAATGTTTGCAGTCTGGGAGTGTTAAATCTCCATACCAGCGCAGACATAAAGTTTGCTTCGGGACATGTATGGCCAGCTGTGTGTCTGTATTGTTGACCAAAAGACCAGTGGGCTTGCTGCTTGTAAGGGAAATGAGCAGCTGATTGCAATGGTACCAGAACTGCAAGGAAAACGTCTGCTATCTGCTAAAAGTAAAACTAAAACCCAGTGACCTATCAGCTGAGTTAGAAGAGAGAGGGTAAGCATGTGCAAGGCCAATGCTCAGTGCTCTTAAGTAAACAAACAAACAAATGCAAACAAACACTGAACAGATGTTTGATTCACAGGAGCCTTAAACCAGTGGGGTCACTTCTTGGATGTCTGCCACTTTCCATGCAGCAGTATATAAATCACATATGCTGTCTGTAATCTATATAAAAATCTATATGGTTTAGACAGAGGAATTGTAGCCTGGTGAAATTTGCTGATGGTGGAGTATAGCAATGAAGAAAGACCTAAGTCTTCATTCAAATAAAAGTTTTTAATATGTAATACAAGTTGGCTGCTGTCTATACCATATGTGTCTTTCAAAGCAATAGACAAACATAGTGTATACACAGGTGATTGCAACTGAATTACAGTGGGATTATTTGGAGAGAAATTGTAAAATAGGGGGATCTTTTCATCAAATATCAGTTAAATGTGGAGAAGCAATTAAGTAGAAGGAGAAAATCCATCAGGAGAATACACTATACAGATAAAAGGTTTGACTGAGTTCTTTCAGTGCTCTGAGTCAAGGCAGAAATGTTTTTGCTTTTACTTATAAACCCTTTCTCAAAAACCTGTTTTAGCACTTGGGGAGGCACAAAGAAGGAACAGAAAGATAGAGAGGATGATGACAAGCTATAAATCTCAATGCTTAAATTAAGTGGTAGGGCTAGAAATACAGTACAGCGTGTCACTTGTTACTGTGTGACGAATGGTGCTCCATTTGGTAAAGACATTTACAACTGGTCATTAATAAAGAGGCTGGGACAGGGGATGCCACTTGCTAAAGTTCTAGAAGGAAAGTGATTAAAAGTAGCTGGAAGTCTGAATGTACACTTCAGACTGAATTCCTGATCTTAAACATAAACATTTTACTGACAATGTGCGCTGCTCCCCCTAGAATTACAAAATCCAACCATAACAGACAATACTCCAGATGTATCATAAGGAGAAATCAGCGGGAAAACCTGACTACAAAGAAGTTACCAAGAAACTATACCTTTGCATTATGCAGCTTTGTGAAATACCACTGTAAAAACTTATCAAGACCATTGTAGGGAACTCAGTTACCAGATACCAACATCATGTTATCAAGAGCAGAGGCAGAGAGATGGTCTGACAAAATGGCATCTGACATGGAAGTGTGGATGAAGCAAAGGGGAGTCACTGAATTCTTCCACACAAAAAAACTGGCACCCACTGACATTCATTAATGTTTGCTGAACATTTATGGGACCAAACTGTGGACGTGAGCACAGTGAGGCAGTGGATGGTGCATTTCAGCAGTGATGTGAAGACAAACCATATTACAGATGGCCATGAACAGCTGTCACACCCAAACATGAAGAGTGTTGCGATCAGTTATCTGTGCAGGTTATGACCAGGGTACTGTGTATGGAGCTGAATATCAGTTTTAATGTACTGGAAATGATGGTGGCAACATAGGAATATTGCAATTTGCACAGGTGGGTCTCACAGATGCTTACACAAGGACAGTAAGAACATCGTGTGCAAGTTAGTCAGCTCCTAATGAGCACGGGAAAACGTTAAAAAGTGCCACTTTTATCAGAATGAGAAGCAAAATTCACCATTATAGACTATATATACAAGTGATGAGATGTATTATAAATAAGGAATCTCACATTATAACACCAGGGTTATCAGTACATAATTAAAAGTATCAACTAATCCATAAACAAGGTGTAAAAAAGGATACAAGCACTCTCAAGAGCTGTTCTATTTAAACAATCTATTTTCTTGTAGTGTTCAGCAAACATCGGTGAATGTCTGTGGGTGCCAGTTTTTCTGTTTGGAGGAATTCAATGACACTACACCTTGCACTACTTCCAGGAAAAGTGATCTTTCCTGATCACTCAGGGAGGAGGTACGTTAATATTTCCATTGCTCTGACTTGTCTCTCTTTTGCAGTTACCCCTACCTTCCCCAGCCTTCCTGGTAACCTTTCAATTACTATGACAATTGTAAACAAACAACTTGAAAAAAGTGGTCAAATCAACACAACTAGGTAGGTCTTTTTTTTTGTTGTTTCTTTCACTTTTATGAACATTTGAATACTGGTTGGTCAGGGTGGCATTTGATTTAAATTTATCAGTTTGGAGGAAAACCAGCAGAAGCTAATGTTTTATCCAAATGCAGACAAGATGGGCATGCAATTGCAGGTATTTTGATGCTGCAGCTTTTCAAGAACTAAGATGTCACAGATAAATAAACACAGCTCTTTAAGATAGCTTCTCAAAAACATCTTAAAATTTTTAATTTTTACTATTTGGATCTGAAATATATATAATTATAAGCTTGAACTTTAAAAATGTTATCTAGATAAACTTTTGAAAATTTGAAATAATAGAGCAGTTACAATAAATAGATAGTAAAAGTAAAATTAATCAATATCTACACAAATGGAGAGGAGTATTATGGATATTCTTTCTTGCCATTTTTTTTCCCCAAGGACAACACGTTCAGTGCAGACTGGAATTGGCTTGTTGGCTGTAGGCCTTGTTTAAGTCTCAGTGTAGTGAGACCTATCAATATGTGGGGTAACTTTGGCAATGTCCAAAATAACGTTATAACTCTTATTTGAGATCTGTGTGTGCCATGGATAGATAACTGAAGGGGCTTTAAAGCATGATGTGGTCATTACAGTCTGAATTTAGGAATAAGATGTGTTAAAGAGTAAAAAAAAAAAATGGTGAAAAGGAGAGTAGGAAAATTTTGCTTCAGGAAAAAGAGATTTTCACTCCAAGTAGAAAAAAGAACTTGCAAAAGATGGATGTTATCATCAAAAAGATTGCCTGGTTAAAGGTGCTGTGTGTTAGTTTTGTTCTAGAACCTGTGAATTTGAACTGATGGAATGACATGTAGACTGTCATTACTCTATAACAGCAGCAGATATTGTAATGATATTATGTCATTCATGTAAGCTAAATTATAGAAAGCCACTCATAACAACAGGAGGAAGATTGTAAGGAATTTCAAACTATGCCAAATTTTTTTTTGTTTTTGTTTTTGCTTTTTTTCTGGAATAAATCAATTCTCTAAAAATAACTTTTCAACAGTTTTCAAAATGGCAACATTCTTTTTTCTTGCCTTTACCAATACTGATCTGCTGTCTCTGTTCTCTATCAATATACAAAGTGAAATTGTAACAATATTGTTGGGAGATGTACATGTTTCATAGATGAAGAGATGTTAATTCAATCAATGCTTTAGCTGTGGAATCAAATAGTATTAGAATTTGACAAGCTGTGCACCACTGCTATAAATTTGGGGTAAAAAAAAAAAAGAAAAATCGGTTGATAGCAGACAGTTTTGAAAGACAAGCTGAATTGTACAGATTCTGTATTAGATTAGATTGGTTTTATTTATTGGAATTTGATAGCATCATCCTTACCATAAATAAGGTATGTTTGTATGTTCTGCATGTTTGTATGGAACTTATGTTTAAGTTTTAGACCATTGCTCCTTGTCCTATCACTACATACCACTGAGAAGAGCCATAGCTTAGATATATCTCTGGAAACTATGAAAATTTAAAAATAAAGTGAAATAAAATAAGCTAACATATATTAAAAAAGCAAAAAACAGAAATAAGAAAAACGAAGCTTGTAAATGAAGCCTGAATACTGAACAGCTAGATAACAACCTTTGTTTGATCTTTATCTGCTCCCTTCTTGCACTCATGCCTTACTCTGTCTCCATTTTCTCCAGAATAGAAGTTGTATTACTTTTAAAAGTACAGATACTGGGTTATGACAAGCTTTTAACTAACTATTAATGCATATTGATAAATGGAATGTCCATCTAAAAAGGGCAATCAGATATATAAGACAGTCTAGACTTCTCCTCTGCTGTTCACTGGGAATCAGATTGGGCATGTTAATAATCTGAATCACTCATATTACTTCTTTTATTTATTGGTATCTTCCATTTTTATTGATATATATCTTGGCCAAGCTTCCCTTTTTTAATCTTTTCAGATTAAGACAGTCTGTTGCGTATGAGTATATGTTGTATGGAATATACATTAACGTTTTGTAGAGAAGAAACAGAAAGCATTATGCCTTAAAACCTTAAGTTAGACTTACAATAAAAATAAACTGGTGCAGCTCCATTGGCCTTAGAGGTGTTATCTGATTTTCAGTGGCCAAGAAGCTGCCACAATATTTCCTTTTCATTCTTGATATTTTACTTGTTCATTTTTATTGAGCATTCCAGCAGAAGATTGCTTTGGCTGTAAACAGAAGCAACAATGCTTCTGAAATACCACTCATGCAGCAGTGTATAGATTAGATTGGCTTAGCAGATGCAAACCTGTGCCTGTATTTTTAAGGGGAAAGAGTAAGAGTACATGAAATACTGAACAGCAGGACTGCACTGATTCATAACTTGCTCTCTGTACTGCTGTGGCTTGTCACCAGTTGTTCACAACTTCAGCACAGTCTCTGGGGATTCACAAGGCTTTATGTATTAGCACAGCATTATTTCTGATCTCACTGCAAAGTGCACAGAAACTTGCATAATTAAAAAAAAAGTCTTCAGCTCTTTCCACACACACACAGAAATGCGTCCACTACAATTCAGTTCCCTCAATCAAATGAGCACAGATGCAATCCCTGCACTATTCCCGGCAGAGATAGCTTGCCTGCAAGAGTGAGCACAGGGTGCAGACCTATGGTGGAAATAGCTCACTCTCTAGATTATGAAAAAAATTATGACAGTGCCTTACAGATACATAGACTGCATGCTTGAGTATACTCTCTGATAAGAGATATGCACAGAATCCTGTAACTCTTAAGGATAAATTGCAAGAATCCTTCTTCTGGGAATACAGAATGCAGAATGATGCCTTTCATGGAGCAGAATACTGAGGCTAGCAGCTGGCAAGGTGAAAGAATGGGCTGGGAATGAAAGGCTGGGCCCAATAGTATGAATACACTAAAGAGAGTCATATACCAACTCATCCTCTGACATCTGACCATTGGTGGTTAATGCTGCAGACTGCCTTATTATCTGGCAGAATATAGTGGACCCACTTTTGAGGTCCTGTTGCTTATAGGGAGTTTGGAGGCTTGCCTTTACTGAGGAAGGGACTCATTGAAGGAAGGAAGGAAAGAAAAAGGCTTTTCTCTTATCGTCCTTCCATCATCACCCACAGAAAGGAATTTGACCTTTTGATTGAGTTGTTTTCTCGCTTTGTTTAGTGGTGAATTGTCATTTGCAACAGGTCTCTGCCGTCCATGAAGTCCTAAGCTCTCTCCTACAGAGATTTATGCTATGGAAAGAATGCACATCAGTAATAAAGATCAACAGGATTACAGCTGCTTAATTGAACGTCCACTAATAAAATTAACCAATAGATTTAAGAGATTTGTTTTGTTTTCTTGTGTTTAGCATCACCAACAATAATAACTCTCTGACTAGATGCCAGAAAAAAGGATCCCTATCTCCTTAGGTTTTTTAGTTAAGATTGCATCTTTTTACATTATGCCTCTACATTTAGGAAGTGTAAACTCCATCTGACCATTCTTATTAAGTAAACAATGTGGTTTGCTGTATGCTGTCACATCTTGATTAGAATAACAAAAATCACGGAATGTTTTGTGCTTGCTTCTGAAATTTTGTACTTTACAGTTTTAGTAGAAGAATTTCATTTAAGACAACAAGATTTGTCTTCTGCAATGTTTACTTTTGCCCCAACTCATTTCACTTTCTTATATCACATTAATACACACACAGTTATTTGAACAGAAATTATACTGTGTAATTTGATTTCTGAGTAATAACTGGAAGCAACAACAGAATCTTAAGTAGTAACCCAGCTGTCTCCCAAGTATTATTAACCCTAAAGATTTACTGGGAATGCACAAAACTACAAAGGAACTGTAAAGAAATGATTTAATCTCTATATGATTCTAATCAAGCTTGGCTTGCTGTTAAAAGGCTAGTTTGACGAAGACTGCATACTCCCTTATGAGAGTCCTGACCATGTAGTTCACTATCAGCCAACCATTGCTTATTGCCATAACAATAGCTAGAAGGTTACCATAAAACAAAACAAAACAAAGCGTTAAAAAACACCGGAACTCACCAGAAAACCCAATCCATCATAAAAACAACAACAAAAAAAACCCATGTTAATGCCCGTCTGGTTTTGATCACATACTTGGAAAATGATGGACAACACACATGCAATCAAAGTGACTGATAACTTGTACAAAGAAAATTCTGCTTAAACAAATACAAATTCATAGAGGTTATTATTCATATATTTTCAATCCAGGTATTTAATTAAATGAATCTCAGTTCATTTGGGACATTCCTCTTATGTTACATCATTATTTCTGCTACTGTCATGCTACTGATTTTGAAAAAAAAGTCAAATTTTTTCAGCCAGACTTTTACAATATAATGTGATTGCTGGACTTAACATTTTTAATAAAAATATAGTGAACTGCTTCACAGAACTATCAAAACAAAACGATTTTATCTTGAGCTAAGTCAAATCAGGAAGAAATGTCTTTATCTTCCAGTGTTAGGACATGCTCCTGCAAGCGTTAGCATGATTTCTAGAAAAACACATAAAGGGATACTTTGCTAATGATCACAACTCCTGATTTTAATAGCATTAATAAAACGAAGTAAACTTCTACATCTGCCTCAGTGTTTGCAGTCAAGATTGGTTCTTTAGTGCCAGATTCTGAGAACTCCAGTACACATAGATTGTTCCTTTGAAGTTAATGAGATATTTGTATGAGTAGGGGCTATTCACTTGAGTCAGTGGTTTCTGGTTGGAGCCTTGGTTCCTTCTGTTGCCAAGTGTACTTAAGTTTATAAGACCGTCCATTTCAACACATTTTGTTTAGTTAAACTGAAGTACTTCGTTTTTAAGGAAAAAGTTATATTGCCAAAAAGTATAAACAGGACTAACTTTGACTAATATAAATATTTGAAAACCAGAACTTTTTGTTATATCTTATAGAAACAATCCTAATACAGATGACAGAGGGAAAAGTACTTTTATGGAATAGATGGTTCAACTGAAGTATAGCACAGAGGAAATCTTAAAAATAAATACGAGTAAATTTGTCTTCTAACAGCCAGTCAGTCTATTTGGATCAGGTTCAGAATATTTTTACCTAACAATTAGATGGAAATTCTTTACATTTCCAGTTCCGCAGCACGTTATTTAAACCTTAGGTCTCTCTAATTAAGAGGAATCATTAAATGTATTCCTATTGCCTGCTTTAAGGTTTATTTGCTAATAAGCAACTGAACAAGGGATGTGTGAAATGAATAGTTGAAGAAAAACTCTGACAGCAAAAGAGAGGTCTGGAGGGTGAAGTTGGTTTATTAGGCACCGTTTGTCATGAATGGGTCTACTGCACGTACAAAAGCAAATCCCACTACCTTAGAAGATTAATTCTGAAGGAGGCACTCTTGGGTCAAAGTATACATAAGCGTGTGCCTAATCTCAGAGAAATCAGGCTATTTTCTCACAGCAATTAAGCAGAGGTCTTGAGTTTCACCCACAGTGTATTTAAACACAGGATACAATTAAACCCCAAAGTATTAATATCTGTGCTGTGCAAAATTGCCCAGGAAATAGATTTTGCCCTCTTTTAAATGGAAAGCAAGGCAAATTAAGGAGGATGGCTTTATTTGAGTAAAAATTATCCCAAAGCAAATGTAAGCCATTCATTTCTAACTGTTAACTTCTCATGCATTTTTTCTTTTCTCTTCTTCGTACTTACATAACTAATGTTCAATGGATAGAACTGATCAATACCATCTCACTAAAATACCTTTGTTTTCACAGCTAGTATAATTTCTACAGGAAAATGGTTCAAACAAACAAACAAACAAACAAAAAAAAAACACCAAAACAAGCAAACAAACAAACAAAGCATTTAAAGCAAATTATTAACAATACTAGCAAGCTTAAGGATCAAGGAGAAAATTGACCATAACATCTTATTCAGCAAAAAGCAGTTATAAAAGCTCTTTCCTACTTGATGTCTATGGACTGTTGAACAGTGTCAGTAGAAACAATGCTGGGACTTAAAGAAAATTGATGCTAGTTTGTACTCTTTTGAGAGAAAAAGGAAAAACTCTAAACAGAGAGCATACTTGTCATTGAATATAAATTCCTCTGCAAAAACATAATAAGAATTAAATGATTGTTTTAAAATTCTTCTTTCTCAGCTCTCTGAAACACTATTCTAATTTTATGGTCTTTCACATTACTATTTAAAATACAATCCACTTTTCTCTATCATACCTACATAATCTATGTCACTCCCAAATCACCTTATAAAACATGAAAATCAATCTTTTTCCCTCACTTTGTATGACTGACTTTTCCTACTAAAACAAGTGTCTATATACACAGCAACACGCTGTGCACTGTGATAAATCTAACCTGTACTTTTATACTTAAAATTGTTATAGTTTTACTACAATAGCAATGCACATAACAATTCAAACAAATTAATTCTACAATTAAATCTACAACCTCTTAAGTTTTAATAATTACATCAAATTTTGAACTTTCAAAAATGATGATATATCACACAGGATTTTAATAAATACTCAAATTTAAAGTAACTTTCAGCATCATTTTTTAAAGAAATAAAAACTCATCACTGATCACATTGGTCAGTAAGACACTGGTTTAACCTTTAAAAATGCAGCATATCCCAAAACAAGTTGCTTATTAAATAAATGCTCTTCTTGAGTGCAAGCGACCTTTTAAATGATTATATCTCAGCACTTGCAACAAAAAGAATTTCACCTATCACCCCTATACTTCTGATGCGCTGCACTGGGTGAATCTATAACCTTTTCACAATATGTAACATGCTGCAGAACACAAAATTACTTGCTAACTTTAATTAAATCCTTTCAGAAAAAGTCCTGTTGACCTCCTCTTTGGAAATAAATCTTACTAACTGAAATTAAAAAAGAAAACATTCTAAATCTTTGTATATTTGATAGCTATAAATGAATCTACAACCATTTCAGAAAATTATCTTTTAGAACACTGAATTAAGTCTGTTGCTGTAAATTCTTCAAAATAGGTTCTTGGATAAATTTTGGGAAATGTTAAAATATTCTTATTTAAAACACACAGATCATTTATTTTCTCAGGAGTCACTAAGGCCTGATGGTAACTCATTGAAACCATAAGTCACCTTTGGAATAGGCCTTAAAATAGCAATCTAGTTAAGTATTCCGAATTGTAAACCTCCTTCAGAAGATTTCAGTACAAAACTTAGAAAGAATATTAGTCACTTTACCTTTTAAAGCACCGGATTTGTTTCTTTTTTTTAGTAAGAAAGCATAATTTTAGGCCAAAAAAAGAGACATAAAGGGACTTTAAACACTGAAACAAACTGCAAAACTGCTCCCATGCTACATTTGCTGTTGTTCAAATAATTGTAGCAGACATAGAACTCTGACCTCTACACTAGCACCAAATGACAAAATCAGTTATAACTTTAAATTGTGTTAGAGCATTATCAAGCATAATGCCTTCAAAGTCCATGATTATTTTAAAAGTACACTAGAGTTTTCAATTGCTATTTGACTCAGTTCAAGTTAAGGATCAGACCTTTAAAAGTAATTAATGATTTTAAAAAAGAAATTTTGTAGACCTCTGTATATATACATGTATATAGTAACTGTAGCGTGTGCTTGCACACATTAACTTGAGCACATACTTTGTAGCAGCAAGTGGTTCACAGTCTGTAGGTTTTGTTCCAGATCAGGATCATGCTGCATCCATAAACTGTACAAAACTTTGTAGTTTTCCTGGTAACAGAGATACAGATGGTGCAGTTCACTTTTGATGCTGGCGGGATTGTAATTATTTATTAATTTTCACCACAATCTGAATTGAAGAGGAAACATAGATCTTGATATGTTTTTATATTTACATAAAGAAAACAATGAAGACCGGCTTCTAAACAACCAGTGCAAGGAATTTCATTTTACAACATTTGTTTCTATCTTTACTGTATTTTTAAAATTCTGTTGGCATGGTTAGGATGAGGCTTATTTATTTGAAATGAAATCTATTGTTGTCAGGGAAGCATGCCTTATAATTAAAAAAAGCCCTCGATAATGAAAAGAAACTCACAAGAATCTTTTTCTTGTTTAGAATGTTCTGAGTTAATAAGCCAGTGATCTTGAAAGAGATAAAACCTCCTGATGTAAAATCAGAATTAGTGTCCAATGACATGCTGGGGTATGGAACAAGCAAAGAAATGAAGAGACATAAGAAAAATGGAACTTGCTGTGGCTTCCTGAAGACAAAGGAGATGAGTTGTCTGACTGGTGTGTAATCACAAAGTTAAACAAACAGCAATATGGCTAAACTAATTCACTGTCAAGTCTACATGTCATCCTGGCTGGTTCATTATGTGCATTTGTGACAAACAATACGGAGGAGACAACTGTACTGAATCAAATAACTTGCAACAGTTTACACTCCTATAAAACTATTTACATTTTGTCAAATGAATATTTATAACAAGTGGCTTTCCCTTCACAAACACTATAGCTCAAGCAGCTCCCGTTCATTGTTGTATTTAGGAAGTACAAACACTAATTCTGTGAGTCAGCAACAGTCTGTCGCAACTTGCCAGAAAACAAGGCCTGCAATACTAATGTAAAATCTAGGGAAATGCCCTGTCCCTCCATTTTTTTTTTAAATACCCTAGCCTTTTTATGTCCCTGAGTCACAGGAATTCGATTTCAATACGATATCTGCCCTTTAGTATTGCATGCCCCAATGAAACAGTTAGTGAAGTTTATTTTGCACTTTATCGATATGGTGTAAACCAGCATGTGCGTACCTCTGTGGGGTGACTGAACCCAACTTGTCTGTGTGCACAGACAGCACTTTGGCCACAGATGTGACTGGTTAACTGTACAAGCAAGGAGGATAAATCCACACAACAATACTTCATTCACCAAGGAAATCTGCTGTGGATTACAGCTTCTCTATGGTTACGTCTGTTCTTAATTTACTGCTTTTATTCAGTTTTCAACCATAAATGAGCCCCTTATGAGGCATTCACTATGCAGAATTGACAACTCTTTTTATCTACTCAAAAAATATTTTTGGATAATAATTTATGGTTACGAAATATTTTAAGCAGTTTGAATAGTTACATTATATTCTTTCAGTACTTAATGATGCAGTATCCCCTGTAAAAATGGAGACCTAGGCAATCTACAGACTTCACATATTTATAACAAAACACAGCAGCCCTGGCCATACAGAAACACAAATTTTAAAACTGCATATATCATGGGAATGGCATTGGTTTTTTTTATTTTTTTAAAAAAAGCTCTTAAACAGCATCTCCTGAGGAAATCCTGGGCCAGAACTGTGACTAAGGGCCTTGTGGATGGGAACATAAAGTATTTTGGCAGGCATGATATTTTGTTTATGGTCTTTTCTTTTTTTTTTTTTTTAGTTTGTGATAAATGTAGATTTTAAGCACTGTTCGTCAGAGAAATGAAGCTGTCTGTAATGGTGGGGAGGGTTTTCGCATTATTTATGTTTTATGTATGAAACTGAAATGTGAGCAGGAGCATTTTAATCTTGTTTCAGCATCAAAGACAGTCTCTCAATTTGTATGCCAAATTAATGCGCTACCTACTTTGTAAAAGCCATCTAAAGGAAGGATTACCATTGGGCACTAAGTGATGCTTATGAAGAAAGGTTGTGAGTAAGCAGAGCTACCTAAGAAATCAGCGACTATACTGCAAAGCTTCTGCTGTAAAAAGATATTTTGTCTCATACCAATATCGTGCTTTCTATCAGTTCTGGCATACCTCCTCAGAGGGATGGCATCCATCGAAACTACAACAGGCAATAGAGAATGGGAGCATTGCCACTGATATGGAATATTCTTATTAATTGTGACAATACAGATGAGGCTTTAAAAAGCCTTCCAAAATGATAAATTCCCCTTTGCATTATTTTAGATTAATTTAAAGTGTTGGCACACAAAGCTTTACAACTTTATTCTTGGCAGAATATGAGTACTTTCAGACTCATTGATACTCAGGGATTCTTCACTATTACAGAGTAAACTCCCCGAAGATAAGCAAAAGAAAACATTTGAATGAGGTACTTGCAGTGTTTTCCTCATTAGCAGCTACAGTGTCTTGAGCAGGGAATGAGTGTTTTGGGAAAAGCATTCCTGGCATTAACAAAGAAAGGACATTGCTTTTACAGGCAAGAACAGTTTATGGCTTTCTGAAGCCTTCTATCACAGTACCATATGTAATCCAAATAAAAAAATACAACTGAAAGCAAAATTAAGTGTTAGGGTACTTTAAAAATAAGTACACTTGTATATAAATACAGCAGAGAAATACTGAACTGATTTTAGTTTGGTTGCTTTAAATATTGCCCCTGATGTTTTATGGATTCCAGTTCTTCCTTTGTTTGCTATTTAATTGCAACTGGTTTTGATTTCTTTATAAAAATGAAAAATGCTTTCTTTAAAACTGAATACCATCATTTTCATTTAGCGGAGGCAGTCAGTGTGCTAGGTGTAGGAAGACATTTTCCGCATGTGTTTAAAATTCCCCTAGAGTAGCTGGATAAAACACCACAGCAGATACTCAGCTCTGCAATCAGAGGGGCTGTGCCAGTGAGCCTCTGGAGCCTTCTGAACATTAAAGCTTCCCTGAGTTAGAGGTTACCTTTGAATTGTGTGCGCGCGTATGCACATTCATTTGTGTGCCAGGACCATGGCTATGCTCACTTAATCTGCATTTATGAATGAAAGTTTTAAATTTAGCTAAAGACAGTGGATAGCCGCAGGGCTACTATCAGTTATGCTTGGTACCGTGATCTAAACTTAGCAGTTACATCTCAATTATTATGAAGATATATAATGGATAGCAAAATCTATGAAAGCTCCAAGAGCCTGAGAACTCAGCAACTTGCAACTTCTTTTCCATGAAAAATGCACATGTTAAAAAAAGAAAAAAAAAGGAATGCCAAAGCCGTAAAAGTCACTGCTGTTCAGAAGTGCCAAATTGGCTTGAGAGGAGCCACCTGGATTTGGATTTTTAACAGTGGTTTTCTTTTGTGCTGCTTTTGAATCTGCATTACTTCTACTATGAACAAATGAGAGCAGGATTTCCCCCTCAAACAAAATGCTCTGATACTTGCACATATGGGCAAACTCTGTAAGGCAGCTACTTCAGCCACATTAAGGTAAAGCAGGAGCTGGAAGCATTGGTAGGACTCAAAACACTTCTGTAGCATTCAAACCTTTGTGGATTTGTGCCCAGTTTGCTGAAACTGAGGGGAGGAACAACACAGAAACCCCTAAACAGCTGAAAGCTCCTAAATGGTCCTTGCGTTACAGAATCTGAATGGGACAACAATTAATATTTTTCCTTCCCTCATTTTCCTCCTGAACTCAGATATCTCAAAATCTGGGTGGAAAAGGACACAGTGCTCCAAACCACAGCATCTGCACTTGCCTAACAGCTTTATTTCATGCACAATGCTAAGTCACCTATCAGTGTTTTCTAGTATAGTAGAATGAACTGCTACAGGTCTGAATTCAGCTGACTAAGGCAAAGACACTGCAACATAATATGTTCATTCCACTGTGAATTCAACTTCTACCATAACTATTGCAGCTATGAATTGATCGCTACCAGGATACCTGACCCAGGTGGCTAATGAAGTGTAATCTATCTGACCCATCTGGCACATGAGCCAGCCTGTGCTCTTACATAATTTATATTCAAGCCAATGCACTAATTTGAATTCTACCCCCCTCATCATAGTCCATGTATGATCAAGTGCTGGACAGAGGATCATCTAACACTGAATTCTACCAACACATCACATAATTCCAGGACCGCCTGTTCTAAACAGCTTCTCCTGTTGCATTAGGAAAAATAAATAAAAATCATATCAGGAGAACAAAACACAAAACAAATACTTGCATCTAGCCAGAACCTTCTCCATGCCTAATTATGACTGTTATTTCTCATGCTCCAGCAGCACACCTCACTAAAGAGCTTGTTGATCTCTTTTCTGTATCTTCATTGCAGGTATTGGAGGGCTGTTAGGGCCAATTGGAGTCATCTGTTCTCCAGAGTGAACAAAGCCTGTCCCTCAGCTTTTCTTCATTAGCTAAGTGTTCCAGCCCTTGACTATCTTGTTGGCACACCAATGGATTTGACAGTTAACTGATGTTCTTCCCATAAAGGAGGGAGAGTATACAAAACTGGAGATAGCCTAAAGGAGAATAATCACTTCATTTGACCTTCTAGCTATGCTCCTGGTGATACACCCCCTTTATGCTGTTAGTTCTCATCACTGCCAGAACAGATGATGCAACAGGTGTAGCATATTGACCAACAAAACCTGCAGGTCCCTTCCAGCAAAACTGCTGTTGAGCAGTCCTCAGCCTGTACTGAGACAAGGGTGTAATTTCTTCCCAGGTGCAGGGCTTTAAACTTCCTGCTGAAATTAACTCTCATTGTCCCAGTTCCTAGTCTAGGTTCTTAGGTGTGCAAAATTGATGAGTGTCTCTTCCTCCAGCTCACTGATATGAAAAGATATGAAACAGGAGATGACCCGGTATAGATTGCAGAGGAGCTACACTTTCTAAGTAGAGCAGAAAACATAAGCCATTCTTTTTTGAAGTAGATGATTCAGTCAGTTGGGTTTTTTTTTTGTTTGTTTTGTTTTTCCATCCTTAATGTGATGTCCCAACATGGATACAAGAGAACTTGTGTTGAAACCCTTGCTAACATCATTGTGGATTATACTCATTCTTCCTCCCTCCCTCCCTCATCTCCACCTACAGCTCTACTAATTTCATCAGGTAGAGGTCAATCAGGTTGGTAAACGGATGGTTTACCTTTTTTAAAATATCTGTTTATTACTCCCTATCACCTTCTTCTCTTTCTTGTGCCCAGAAATTTTTTCTTTGTGATTTTTCCAACACTTGAATTTAGGATCACCAACCTATAGTTTGGCTTTCTGGGTTGTCTTTCCTGCCATATTTGAAGATGGATATAGCTTTTGTTTCTCTCAGGGGATTTCCCTGATCTCCATAATCTTTCAAAGGTGATGGAGAAAGGCCAGTTCACTGGGCAGAATGAGGCCAATTCATCAACCAGTTATTTCAGCACCTCTAGATGTCTCCCATCTATGGGGACCTGCGGACTGGTATGGAACAAAATTTCTCAAGAGAACTTTGAGTTGATCTTCTTCCTCTTCCAATTCTGTGTGTCTAGTCACAGAAGCATATTAGACATTATCAATTAAGAGTAGAGTAATAACTCTATAACAGCCTTATTTGCATCTGCTGTCACTATTTAGCAGTGCAAATTTAGCAGCAAGCCTACAGTATGTGTGCTCTAGACATTGGCCCTTAAAGTCAAATTTAGCCTTTCTGGTGGCTCTGAGCCTCCCACCAACATGCTCAATGTACTTACCACACCAGCCTCTTTTTTCTCTCACTTAACTATAAGGTCATTTCACCATATCTAGTCTTTAAAAGCCTCACAGGATGGAAAGACTGCTATAATTGCTTTTTCTTGAAATGGTTGTATGTAATAAGGTACAATTGCTCTTTTTTCTTGAATTGTATGAAGCAGTGTAACAAAGATCAGATATGAAGCTGGATGTTCCAATAACAAAGGACATTTTTTTTCTACACTGATGCAAAGCTCTTCTAAAACCACCCTTCACAACAAAAACCCCCTTATTTCCCTATAAAACCTTACAACTAACTAAGATGACGCAACTAGAGGGAAGGAGTGACTTTGCACTTATGCAGTCTTCAAGCTGATTCAATGACTCCTTTGTGCCCCAGAGCAGCCTAAGAACAGGTCTGACATGCTTCATAATTAGAATACTGCAGGATCAAAAAGCATAAATGTGATTAAAAGTCCTCAAGCTGCGCTAACTTTTTCTGCAATTGAATATCTTAGTCCTATAACCCAAATATTCAGATGTTTGTGTCAAGGGTTCACAAATACAGAATTAAAATGTGAGCAGATAAAGCTTCAGTGAAATGAAACGCTTTGAAATGAAGTTTGTTTAATAGCAACAGGTCCAGTGCAAATGAGAAGATAGTGAGGAAAAAATGAATGGTAGTTTGCCCCTCTGATCAGAAAAATGGACTGGTAAAGCTGCTAAGCAGCTGAAGTTTCAGTGCCAGAAAATGGAGCAGAAGTCATAGAGCAGAAGTATTAATATTTTGGCTGGCTCCTCTATATTATGGAAACAACAGCTTAATCCTATTGGCATACATATCTTTTCTTTACTGATAAATAGAGAGTTGTGGAATGCATTATGCATTTCATTTTAGCTGGTGTCTGGGATATCTTGCTGGCATGAAGCATGTAGGACTGTGCCAGATGGCAGAGTTGGCATCTGCAGAGTTGCTCAGTGGGCATCTTACTACAACCTTTCAGGAAGCAACGCTCCATTTCTTTCTAAGATTGAATACTAGGAGAGAAATGGCAGCCAACGCCTATTCAGCTGTGTTTTTACCAGTACAAACTGTAACATGCCACTCTTTGGCAACAACCTGCTATAATTTCATCACCTAAATACATTAAGAACCAACCTCTTAGGAATGCCTAGGACATATTTGAAAATGGGAATTTAGATGACTAAGGACATATACCAATAGGCTGCAACAGAGGTAACATAAGAAAATTACCAGATACTTTCTCCCACTATCTGTTTTTGCCCTCTGCTGAATATGGGGAATGGAATGCATACGTGCTTCTCAGCTGCTTAAATGCAAAGTCCTAGAGCTTAGATGAAGGATGCCTCAGTCAGCAATTTAAACTAAAGGCCTCAGACTTTTTACTGACGTGACTGAGATGTGGGTGTGTGTCTCAATCTGCCAGCTCTCCAGTGGGAGCAGTAATCTTCAGCAGTGGGGAAAGAGAGATGGGTGGAACATGATAGCATCTCACCCAGCAGTTCTGCAAAGGAAGTGTGTGCCAAAGACTTCAATGACTTAGATGCTTAATGTATGCATATAAAATAATACAAGAATTTACAGAACTTCCACTTGAATTAAGGTATATATTTCATTGTAATCAACATATATTTTTGAAAAAAAATCTCAATGAGCACTTGTTTAAATCTTTATTTCATTCAGTATCATTAAAAACTAGTCTCAAATCAGGTATGAACATGACTAAAGCTCAGAAGAGATGACTTAAGCCTTTTGAAAATGCTTTACTTAGTGCCAGTGGTTTGATGCTATATTCCTATTTATGGATAGAAACCTATTAAAGAAGAGAGGCAGAAAATAAGGAAAAAAAATTTTTTTTGACCTTTAAAAAAAAAAGAAATACAAAGTCTGCGTCTTAGTCAGCACTGAGATTGAATGTATGGATTAGGGACAAGAAGCAGTTCTACTTTATAGAAATAACCTTGTTCAAATCTATTTCAAATTAAATTGCTGGTTGATTCTTCCATTAAAAGTCCAAAAGCACTATTAGGTGCGGTGACTGTAATTAATGGAAAGTAATTTGTAGATATCTAATCACACTTCTATTTTAAAAACATGCAAAACTAATTTCACAAAACTAAATGCAAAATAACAATTGAAATATCTGTCCTTTAGCCTTCAGATGAATTTAAATAAAAATGTGTATTGAATCTGCACATTAATAAAGTCCGTTAAGCTCAGTAGAATACTTTATATTCATCTGTGCTTCATCAACCAGGTTCACGACCTCTACAGAACTGCAGCAGTTCCCTCTGTTCTGAAAACCACATGAGGGAAGATGGTAAATATTATTTTGTGATTAGAAAATGTTACTGGAATTGTCATAGAGAAAAGTTTAATGTGGAGAGTGTGGTTCAGGAATTAAAACATACACTGCGGGAAAAAACACAACATGGGGCAAACTATTCCTAGTGACAGGCAGGTAAAATTTGAGAAACACCAATGACATTGGAAATATTGTGTGACATAGATATCACCGAGTTCATGCAGCCATTTAAGCACCCGCTTAACTTAAACCATGTGATGATTCATTTTTCTAGATAAGATAACTTGGATGCTTTAAATTAAGCAGACAATTAAACGTCTCGCTCAATCAGTATCAGAGAAGAATTTAGCTGAGTGTTTTTTCTCCCTGTCAAACAAACACATATCTAAATATCCAAATGTGTTAAATCTAAATCATCAAAAATATTTGATAAGAAGCACAGGAATGACTATACTCAAGTGTTTTTTTTTTAAGCAATACTTAGAATACATGATGCAATACTTACTAAAATTTCAATGTTTGTAAATCTTTTTCCTCATTTTCCTGCACTGTGTAAGAATATGTGTATATATATCCATGTGTGCTTTACTAGTTGTCAGTCTGCCTTGCTCATTTCACAGCTTACATACCAGCCCATCTTAATGTATCTAGATGTGGGAGCCAAATGAGTTGGTCTAAAATATAAAAGAAAAAAAAAAACAACAAAGCATGACGAGAAGGATATGAACGTCAAAACAGTACCTTAACAAAATCAGCTTCTTAAACTTCTGCAAGGTTGACTCTAAATTTCTTCACCTCTCACTCAAATTGCACCAAGCAGAAGACTTAGGAGACTCCTAGCTCTACCACAGCTATTGCAAATCCTGCTTCTGATTTTAACTGATTTCAGCAGGTTCAAGTCTGAAACATTATTTTTCAAGGATTTCAGTTTATATGTTTTAGTCCAGTTTGGTTACTGATAAGTAATGTGTTGATATAATAATTACTTATTCTTTAGTATAATTTTTTACCACTCATGAAATATTCTCATTAAGCACACTGTTGCCATAGATTTGTATGGCATGTTCCACCATTATCAAATGGAGACAAAGGTAGTAATGATGCCTGTGTCAGCACACACCCACAACTGCTTACGCTGAAGTCCTTCTTATCTGGAAAATTCAAATCACTGTAAAGGTTCCCTGCAGCTAAATATTGCTTTCACATAATTGCCAAGAAAGAGCTTCCTAAATTATAGGGCAGAATAAATTACAGGAGAATCATGTTCCCTTACAGTCCAAAGGGGGAATTAACACAGTCTGCAAAAACCCCTAAAAATTAACAATCTGTATTTAAATTCTACATTTAAATGGAGTTTAAGCTAACTTCAGTGAGAATGTTCTCTGCTCTTGAGAATGTCTGTTCTGGAGAGGATTCATATTGGCTTTCAAGACGCTTAATAAGGATTTAATTCAAGTATTCTATTAACGAATATATGAGAAATGCAATTATTGTTACAGTTTTCATTCAAATCAAAACTTAAACAAGAAAATAATGTGAATTTCAACTGACTGGGTTATCTGTCCCTTCTTTAATCTCAGAGATTACTCAACAACAAAAAAAAAAGTTCATTCAACAGCATTTATGAAATCTGTTGTGGATTACCAATATCATCAGTTAAACCTGCTTCAAATTTATTGCTTTCACTCAAGTTAAACAATAAAAGAGTCCATTTGTACCACCACATGTATATACACAAATTCAGCTTTCATCATTCTCTACAAGTTTAATCCAGTGATTTATGTTTTTCAACACAATTTTGGGCAAATCTGTTGAAGAAATTTAGCTGGACTGATAGAAGAGTTAGACTAGATTACTGTGATGTGTGCCACATTTAAAACAAGCTGGTTCTGTTTGTAGAAAGGGAAAAGTCAACCATTTTAACACTGTAACCCTGCTTGAGGTTCTAATCATTTTAATGGCTTTAGCAAAGGAGAACAGAGTAAGGTTGGGAGAGTTCAAAGACAGTGATCTTTATTATTAGAAATATGTTAGAACAGCAAAGAAGCAAAGCTGCTTTTTTCCTGCTTTTTCTTTAGTCACAGCTGGAAATAGCACTGCTTAGATTAGAGTTTTCTGACATTTAAACAGTCATGGCAGTGGTTACATGTTAATTTTTTTTTAAATCATCTCTCTTTTGAAACTCTCTCCATCTCCCAATGTTTAAAAAAACACATAGAAAATTAAACTTAAAATGCTTCTCTTATGTTTCATATCGCAGCTAAATTTTTTTTTTTTTTTTTAATTTAAATTGAA
The DNA here is from genome assembly GCF_951394365.1 of Tetrao urogallus. Lineage (NCBI taxonomy): Eukaryota > Metazoa > Chordata > Aves > Galliformes > Phasianidae > Tetrao > Tetrao urogallus. The sequence goes on along the minus strand of NC_136818.1, from coordinate 12,408,685 downwards.
CTGAATTGAACTGAAGGGGTGCACAGCATATCTGAGGGTTTTGCTAATGAGATACAAAGCTTTTTGCCTTTAGGTCACTGGTTCAAATTCAGGCAAGGCTAGAAACAGCTGAAAGCTTTTAACCACCTGATGGCTATGTGATATTTTCACATCAGATGAGTTTGTCAATCAAAATCCAACTTCAGGAAAGAAGCATTCCCACCATAAAACCCACCATCACACAACTAGAATTACTGCAACCTCCTGAAAATGAATTAATCTTGTACTTTTAGCAGTGAGTTTTTGGTTGAAATGACTAATATTGAAGTAATGTAAAGACTGAAATGTGGAAAGGCTTATATTGCTGATACTTCTGCAAACAGTTTTCATAGGTAAAAGCGTCTTAAATGTCTTTTCTTCCTTAAACCTCCTGCCATCTCTCTCGTTATCAGCAACTAGTGCAGCATGTCCTTCTACATTAATTACCACAGGTATGGAGTTACAACACACCCTAGTCAGACTGGAGTGGAAGGTAAATATGATGCATATCTACAAGAAGATGACATAAAAGTTTTAAATTTCCACAACAATTAGCTCTTAAAACCTTTCTGAAAGCTCTGAAGGAATATCAGTAGACTGCAGCACCCTCCTACAATCCATGTGGCAGTCCTTCCTGGATGGAAACAATTCCTTACTTCCAGGAACTATGGAACAAAATTGTTTTTAGTGAATGACAGACCTGGATCTCCAACTCCTCCTACAAGCATGTGGCAGAACTACATATCAAACCAAGTTAAACTGATGATTTAAACATTTTACCTATCTGGAACTTTAATTATCTCATCATCTCCTTATGTTTCAGTATTATGAAGCTGCAAGAAGCTAAAAAAAAACTAGAGAAGAGTATGCTATACAAACCAAATACATCCTCAAGAACCCAATTTAAGTGGATGGATTACACATCTTAACACTGAAACAAAGACAGACTATTTTTTTAATATATTTTTAATATATATATAAATAAAAGTAGACTGAAAAATTTCAGGAGTCAGACAGCCTTTTTCTACATGACTAAGTTAGGGTGTTTACTCCAAAACCAAAGTTTGTATCCAAAATTTACATGATGTTACTAGCATTCAGTATGAATTGAGCTGGAGTAGGTTTAAACACAGAAGGAGGATTTGAAAACCAATAATTTGATTTTTCTTTCTCTTTTCTCCATTCTTTATGAATTTAGCCAGGATGTATTTTATGTATCTTTTCAGTGGCACCCTTTGTTTTGTGGAAAAAAGTGATTTTAGAAATATACAAAAAATAAGTATGTTTAAAAAGTTCAGAAAGACAGTTAGCAGTGATATTTCTGGCAAGGAGGGAGAAGCAATATCTAACTTTGTTTTGTATCAGACTGCAGCAAATTAGAGTAATTAACATTTTGAGTAATCTGATTATAACTTAATGAAAATCAGTACAGAATCAAAAATTTCTTCTTCAATGTTCTCTACTTCTTGTATGCTAAGTGAAAATAATTTCATGATGAGAAACACAGTTCACAGTAATATACATGTCAGAAACAGTTTAAGTGTTCTGTGCCCTTAAAATCCCGCAGAAAGCCTTTAGAAGGTGAAAAACAAACCAACCAAACAAAAACCCCTACCACTACCTAAATTCTATGATAAGTTGATTTAGTCCTGATGTAGCAAATTCTGCAAAAGTTACATAAGAAAACTCACAGTGAATTTCCAGAAGATGCCCAAGCACCAAATATCCTTCCCCAAAAATGCAAAATTGAGCTTTAAAAATCTCTTGGCTATAGGTTTCTAACAAGGGTATTGAAAGAGTCAAAGATGGAATTAATTTCATTTTCCATCCTGAGTTCAGATTTTAGTTTTGCTTGCTTTTTAGTTGCTTTCTAAAGCAACTAAAAACTTCTATGTCTTCTGGAACATATTGCTCTCAATCTGACCTTTTTTTAACAAGACAGTTTAGTTTTGTTTAGATTTCAGTAAGCAAGTGGCCATAAAAAAATCTTACACTTTTACTGGAAGTCAGTGGAAATTGAAGTCTGAAGAAAAAACATTAGGATGTGCCTTAGCACTTGTACTTAATTCTCAGGATGTTTATCCTGCACAGCTAACTCAAGTGATTGGCATCTACGTGTGAACTGGCAGGTTAGCTCAGTCTAAGTACAAGGATTCATGGTATGCCCTTGATATTTCTATACATCTCAAGCCCATACCAAAGTGCTGTTTATGATGAGAAGCTTTAAAATTCTTCCCCACTGAGAAAGTTCATTTCTATTATGGGTGTCTTTGTCCAGAAGATGTGCTGAACAAAGGCATGCTATCAGCAGTCAAGGGATGATTTGTTAAGCACCATCCCTTAGTAAAATTCAGCTTGGTCTTTAACTCAGAACTCCCTTAGTTTTACAGTCAGTTATGCAAACTGCCATCAACAAGGAACTAAGCTCTTTGCACAAAGGAAAGAAAGTGCACACAGTCATGAACTGAGGTTAGAACCATAAAGATGAACTAGAGATGACATAATTAGGGAGAAATTGTGGAGAGTTTAAACAAGGTTGAGTTCTGAAAATCACTCAGTTGTATCAATAAACTGGCAGAACAAATCAGTTCAAATCAGCTGTAGAGGCAAAGCACAGCTTGAATGGCCAATTGATTCACTAGGTCATGATGCACTCATTAGATCAACCTCATCCCAGCTTTCCTGAGCTCTGCTTACTGAAGCTTGGAGACCTCCCTAGAGATGCTCCAATTCACTGAGGCCTTTTCCAGTTATTCCTTTTTTCCTTCTGCTCACTGGAGGAAAAGCATTTGCTTTACTAAATGCTCTCTGTACTACTAAGAAGGATAAATTTGTCTCCTAGACCCTAAAAGCAAGATCGAACTTTCAGTGTAGTCATGAATAAGGCATAACATGTAATAGCAGTGTATTTTCCAAGACCAGAATTTTAAAAATGAAAGATCACAGTTTTCTGGAAGATTTCTTGCAGGTAAGAATGGATCAGTTCAGAGGCAGGCTGAAGCCTGCGTAATAGAATATTGCAGAAGGCTTTCCTAGTTCTATAATTGACATAGCAATACAACTTTTCCACTACTCAGAAGTAGATAATTCTTCATTTTCACTCATTTTGCTCCACAAAAGCTACATTCTCACAGTTATGAAAGTCAGGTTTTTTGTTGTTGTTGTTTCTTTTTCCCACTCATCTGGCTTGCTAGCTATAGAAGAATTGTACCTATGTAAGAAAAGAGTGCCAGTATGAAGGCCAGGCTCATCCTTCCCTCTTTCAATCCAAATTATACATAAAGAAGAAATGGATGTGAGGAAATAGTCTGGCTCAGAGTACAGCCTTTAGTTTGGACAGCTGGAACAAGGAGTTGAGTGAGCAGCAGCAGCTTTTGTTCCCTTACTTGTCTGAATAAGCATGAGTAGAAGACATACAGAATAGGTGTAAGGGGATATGAAAAGAATTTGGCCACAATTTCTCTTCTCCTAAGAACCACAGAGATGGGAGTGAATGAAATTTGGAAATATGATGTATTGTGCTCTTGTGCCTCCAAAACATTGAAAGTTTTACTGACAAGTTGCAAAGACTTCACTAGAAGCCAGCATGCTGTGATGAGGAGACCTCACTTTCCAAATGTTAATGCTGAAACTCCATGCTTGAGAGAAAGACTGACAACAGATAGACAGAAAAAAAAAAAAAAAAAAAAAAAGACTGCTTCTTATCAGCCCTTTGGGATTTTTTGAATACTAATTTGGCACCCCCTACTATTTCAGTAAACTGAGAAGTGTAGGTTTGAAAACTGAGAAAGAGCTTGAGGCAAACTTGTCTACAGTTTTTTTGACAAATCTTTCATTAGAAAAATTCAGAAACGTGGCTACTAATCTTAGCTAAAGATGTCTTACTGACAAGCAGAACCATTTCTTATCCATATTCTGTACTCAGCACGTCCCGAATAAGGTGTGTTCTAGTGTAAGAGTGATAGCATTAAGAACAGCTGTGAACTTCAATGTGCCTGGCTGCTCCTGGAAGAACAGAAGAGTTTCTATTTCTAATAGTTGATTCCAAAATTAGTACCATCTGTTTTGGTCTTCTCACTTGTACTGACCCTTCAGTGGCCCACTTAATGAGAAGGGAAAGGATTCAGTAGGACTATTTCAGGAGTTAATGAAACTACCTACAAACTGACGCAACCACAATTTAGGTGGCAAGCAGTAGAATAAAAAGGATAATAATATATAATCTTCGGTCAGGATAACAGGATGTGTACTAGACTTCATGAGTTTCATTCGATGGCTGTGAATGTTATTAACAAACATGCAATTTCTTATCAACACTTGCTTGTCATGGTGAGCATATGGACCACAAAGGCAATGGCTGGTGCGGCTCTGCTTGATCAAGGGAGAGCACCACCTCTATGGAGAGCATAACCTCTCTAACTCTACAGCTGCTGAGGGCCCAGCAGTTTCATCAGAGGAGGGCAATTAAGGTGCCCTGATGTATAAAAGATATGACAACTACATGGTGAAGGAACTGGGATGTATACAAACACCACTCTGGTCCATTACTGGTTTTGGCTGGAGTGAGTTTGCCAGCAGATGTTAGGCTTTAAACAGTTGGCAGCAGTGCCAGGGACACCTGTCTTTGACTTCTCACCCTCCATTCACCCGTTTAATGCAAAATTTGACCTTCTCTTCTCAATATGCCAATAGACAAGGATAGACAAGCATAAACCTTAGCTTAATACAGCCCTTCTCTGAAACCAGATGTTTCAATACAGCCAAAACTATGTGAAACAGCACAAACATATCTCATTATTGTCCAAGGAGACAAATGGGCCTCTGTATAGTGCACAATCATATTCCAATTGGCACTTGGTATAGCAAAAAGTGTATCAATATACATGTTACAGCTTTATGGACATCATGTGAAAAATGTAAAAAGTATTAAATGAAAGAAGCACTAAAAATTACCACTGCTGATAATTTTTCGAAAGAGCAGAGCAATTTCTTGAGAAAACAAGAGGAACTGTTCATTATACTCTATACTCTACCGTATGTTTTCTTTTTTTTTTTTCCTGGAACTAGTTTTGAAAAATTCAAGGATCCCAGCTGTTTAATAATGACGTTGTTGTATTCATGCAAATCCCTCAGACCTTATGTCAACATTTAATTTTACAATAAATATAAAAATAAGACTAGTAGTCCCCTGGGTTGTAACTGACAAATCATCCAAAACATTCCTCTCCCTCTTCCCTCCTGAACATCCTTCTTATTTTAGAGTAAATAATAGTCAAAAGGAAAATGTTAACATTCGTGTGGTGTATTGAGAGAAATTTATAGATATTGACAGTAGTGCTCACAAAACAGATTATATCGAAACACCAAATATATTACCTATACTCTAGTGGTAAGCTTTTGTAAATTGAAGTCAAATATGTAATCGTTGAACTCTGCAAAGATGATAAAGGCAGCATAGGAAGGACTTCAAGCACTCTGGATTTGGAGAAGGAACTGTTCCCACTAATCATTTACTCCTCATGAATTTTAAACAGAAAACAAACAAAACAACAACAACAAAACCTTATTTACTAAATGATACTTCAAAAAAATTTCTAAATTTGGATCTGTTTGTTTAGAGAATGCAATATCTATAACTCCCTCTGGATGATTTGCCTGTGCATTGACTTCAAAACAAAAAGAAGAGAATTTGGTTTAAAATAGATTCCTAAAAGCAAGGGCCTAAATCCTAAAAGACAAATGTCTTATGGAAGAACACAAGGCTGTGGGGACAATAAATACAACTGAGAAAATTCTGAAAAATCCATAAAATAGAATATAGACTTATATCAAAATATATGGAGTCTTTAAAACACGCTAGAGCATTAAATAGAGAAAATACCATATAAATCTTACCCTTCATGCAGCCCAACAGGAATTTCCCATAAGAATATATTCACGGGAAATATGCTAGATGTTCCTCAAATGTCAACACAACAGATTGTTAGGCAGAGAGCTACAGAATCACTCCTGCTTCTGAACTTTCAGAGACTAAAGCAGCACTGGTAGAACTGACTGCTTCAATAGATGGAGTAGGCTAAAACTAAGTACGCTGGAGTCAGTGAGAAGTATATCAGCATCTTTTCTGTAGCAACATTAATGAAAAAAAACAAAAACATTTTAAAACACAGGTATTGCTGTTAGCCGCAGACCGCCTAGATGAAACTCTAGTTTCACCACATCTATGAGAACTGTACTATTGATGTTCAGATGGGTCAATATTGTAGCTCATGCATAAAAACCTTCACAGTAGGTTTGAAAGGTTTAATCTTTCAGTCAGCTAGGGACCAAACAGGTGAGTAGGCTATGGGAGGGACAGCAGGGATGTTTCTTTTGGCTTGGCCCAATGTAGATTCAGCATGCGTCACAAAGAGTCTCAGATTCAAAAGGCTCATGCAAAGACACGTCTGCTGTTTCAACCCAAAGACTGCAGCAAGAGCTGTGCACCATTTATACAGATGTTTTGGAAGAAGAATGTGTCCCACACACTTTGATGTATCTGAGGCTGGCAGTCTTTTCTTAAACTAACTCGCAGTTAAATACATCAGCACTCACCTTACAAAACACCTTGTAATGACTTTCCTTTCTTGTTTCCTGCTGCTTCCCCAGATACTCCATGTTCACTCTGCAGACTCTGCCCTGCACTGTGCTCCTTTTGTCTCTTTGTGCCTTCATTCTCTCTTCCAGGCTGCTGCCTCTGCCTCAAGCAGTCAACTCCTTTCCACATTTCCCTAGTGCATCAAATGACCTCATTCCCCCTCTGTCAACTCCTCATTTTCTTCCTTTAGTTTTCTTTATCTTCCATTTCCACCTCTCATCATTGCTTAAGAACAACCCACTGTCACTCTTTTCTCCTTACCAGTCCAGCATTACTAAAGAAATTAAGCTAAGTAAAATCAAACAAAAAAGGGAACATTTCCTAGAAAACCTTTTTTGCTTTTTTAATGTTTTCACATATCATTTTTTTTCTCCACAGAGATATACATATGTTGATTGTGGCTTAACTTACTGTGCAATTTGTGCTGATTAGATTAGATTGTAAGATGCCAGGGATAGAGGCTCTGCAATGCCTTTTATCTGTGAAATGCCAGGCATGTGTGTGCTATAAATGAAAAAATAATAATACAATAATGAAGACAGTAGTTGTATCTTTGTCATATCCTCTGACTTGGAAGTGCTGTGAAAGGTTCTGAATGGGAGTGCGTATGAAAGGGTAAGTTTATCTTTCCAATTCTATGTAGCCAGTGTCCCCAAGGAAGTGCTCGATACTAATGAATAGCTGAACAATTTCTCTAAAACCTTGGGGATCTTCTATCATTTATGCCATGTACACCAGTGTTTTGTAAGTCATCTTACTATTTTTATATAATTCTCTATGCTTTATTTTACTTTCAACTTCCAATGCATAAATTACATTTAGTTCAACTATTCTCTGTGATGAGAAATCTATATATAACAGATATTTTATGTATATAAAGAAAAAAATTCATAAGAAGTACGTGAGAGACCATAGATATACCTGGTTTTCAGCTGTGCGAATATTTCAAATTAAGTATTAAAGCTGTAGGTTTTGGTGGCTCATTAATGACTTTCTAGCAGCATCTTTAGCGCTGTAGTATTGGAACACTGATTCCAGCAAAACTACTATGGTACCAAGCAAAAACTTTATGTAAACTTGGGCCTCGAATGATAAACCTGATCTTGTGGATACCTTTAAGATACTATCAAAGCACTGGCAAACAATTCAGTAACATAATCTCCTCTGGATAAAGTATGTAAGAGGAGCCTGATACCTGGTAAAAAAGCAACTGAAATTAACATCTATGAGGACTATAAACTCAAACTAGATATTCTAATCTGCCTTATTTTTGTTGTTGTTCTTTTCAGTATTAAAGAGTTAGAAAAGAAGTAGTCAAAGCAATCAAAAATAGAAGCACAGGTTTTAAAATGCAAACTTTATCACTGATCTGATACTTGCTCACAGGATCACCAAAGATGTAGTGAGACTGGCACTGTGCTATTTTCTTCTGTGTGCAAACAGCACACAGTGTCCATTACCAGCAATCCCTACAAGCCTGGCAAGGCCTGGAGATTAGCACACCTGTCCCAATTCCCAGCAATACTCACTGGAGCAGGTGCACCAAGTCTATGGTTTAGAAAGTCTTTTCACACCTGCGCCTCTTAAATAATGACCCTTTTTGTTTTCTCCTTTTTGTGATCTCCTGAGTGCAAGAGGGGATGCTGAGACAGCAGACAGGCAGCTGTAGCAACCCAAGGAGAGGATAGAGAGGACATGTGCCTGTGTGTGTGCCTGCCTGCCAACAAACCATCGATTTTGTCCTTTATCTTTTCGCAGGTGACTTCTCATGGGACTAACAAAAAATACTTGCATTTTAAAAAGTATGTGATTTCACTGGAGCCTTGTACGCTTTGGTGTTTCCTTGAGGTAGGAACAACCAAGAGCCCTTTGAACCAGTGCAGTTAATCCTGATCCCTATGCACTTATTTAATCCCAAATCTGAGTATTTTCTCAAGTACTTACTTGCACATGGTTGGTAAAGCACAATGCCCACAGATGCTGGTATGACCCCTCCCATCTGAGCAGACTGTTGGTTGTACCAGGAGTGCTGCAGAAGAGGAGAAAAAGGCTGACCAGTGGAGTCTGATAAACCTCATATCCAGGAACGGGTCAGTCAAGCAAGAATTTGAGGTGGGCAGATATAGCCAGCTTCATTTATTGCATATAGACAATCTTTTGTCAGAGGAATGTAGCTTTTCCTCTGCTTATAACCCTTGTACAACCTGATCTGTGGGTATGTTTTCAGTATTGAAGACCTGAGTAGTAGAAATAAACAGTCTTTCTCTTGTATGTCACCATAAATTTCCAAATACAATTGTTTGTTCATTATTTTGTTTGGGAGCCAGGTCAAAATGTTTGCTGAGAAGTTAAATGCTTCATGCAGAATACTGAGGAATAGGATGTGATCAACAGCGTGCAACAAACACATTTGCACAAATAATTTTAGTAGTCTTACTAAAAAATCCTAAACTTACAAACAGGCATAGGACAAAAAATTCCTAACATCCAGTATCGATAAAAACACTTCTAATGTGATTTGGCTGGAAAAATATTCTGAGTTCAAATTGGATGTTTGTGCTCACGAATTCACTGTTGTGTAATTAATGCATAAGATCCTATGTGCAGAATAAGTCATATCTGAAATAATCTGAATGGATTCAGGATAAAGTCATTTGCCAATAACTTATAATCAGCATATAATCTCTAATGATGATATTGCTGAACTTTGCCCATAAACCAATAAGCAGTTTAAGACCTACTTATATTTCATAAATTAAATATTATACAGATAAATACATGTCAGTACAGAAGCATTCATGTCTCATATTTTTCCCTTGGTTTAAATGGGTTCATCCAATATCAGCTAGGTAGTGAACTTTGAAGCAGAGTCCACTGTAATAATAGTAAAGTTTAATGATGCATAGCTTTGTAAGACTGACAAATTCCCAGCCAAAGTATTGATTCTGGGAGAATTTATGAAGCACAGGCTCTATTCTATGTCATTATGGTCCATTTTTGGCTGAAAGAATCATGTAAAATAGATTTTTAAATGAGTGGTAATAGCCAGACATAAAGAAGGTATCGATGTGTGTCATGAAGGGTGAAATAGCATGCCAGGTAAAGGCATATAACAAATTGAAAACAACAGTGCTGAAACTCCTACAAATGTAAATTTGTTTTTAGTTTTAATGAAACCTTTGTTTCAGTTAGTACGAATTTTTCCACAGAACTGAAAAAAAAAACAACCCACTCTTTCAAAAAATGTAATTATTTACAGTTCGATTTCATGCTTCACTTTGGAATGTGTCTATAAAATGCATATCTCACTTACAGACATGTTAATCAATATGAAGTGTGTACTACATTACAACAAAACTACATCTGAGATTATTAGGGAAAAAATCAAATGCACATAGTTCTGCTTACTTGAGCAATATGTGAAAATTAATTGCTTGAACCTTTGCAGAATGAGCTGGTAGAAGGCAATGACACTTTTTATTTTTTTTTTAAGAAAAGGAGAGTTTCAATAATACTATCTAAGGTATTTTCCGATAAGGTAAAACAAAATTACAGCACAAACAACATATGAACTAGGAATAAAATATGAGAGTGCAGATAAACTGACAAAAAGATGGGGGAAGAAAATTGTTGATTGGCTTACTGAGGCTTTACAGAAAAGTACCACTGCATTTTAATTGCATTCCAGAAACCTCTTTTTGATCTAAAAAGAGGTCACCTAGGTCTAACAATGCAAGGGACCTTCATAGTCCAGAGGTAAATATATCTCCCACACAACCAGAAGCACCCTGAGAATTAGTTAAATCCACTTCAGAGCAGCTGCTTTTCAACAATTCAGGAGTTTATCAGCCTAATAATTAAAAAAAAGTAGCTGGCAGGAAAAAAGGCTGACAGTCTCAATAAGCTCTTCTGTGGCCTAGTGAGGCTGAAGAACCCTTCAAGGCCTTAGTCAACACTGAACAGAGGGCTCTGAACTGGAACACTCATCTTCACCACAAACAGACTGCAAAACCTGGAGGGGGGCCATTCTTTGCATATGTGGTGTTCCCAGGCAGGATGCAGGCAGACTCAAAGCAAGCAGGCTGGATCCAGGTGCAAGGTTAGAACAAAAGCACTTGAGGTTCAGAGATGCAGGAAAAAAATGAAGTTCAGCATGTATCTAATTGTAGCACTATCAGCTTCTCTGTTCCAGTTCAAATCCTTCTCTGTTTTTTTTTTTTTTTTTCTGTTTTTTTTTTTTGGTATTTTTTTTTCATATGTTCATTGAGATTTATAAAAGCAGTCCTCAGGGCTGAAAAGCAGCGTGTTTGTATGAGGTCTAAATTTCCATCTAATGTTTTTAAAATAATTTCAAGAATCAGTTTGGGTGCACAGTAAACATGTATGATAGTAATTTCAATGTCTTTTATATATATATTTTTTAATATGTATATGTATATATATATATATCAACATATATATATATATATATCAACATATATATACATATATATGTTGTTCATCTCAAAATTAAGTTTCACAGGTCATAATTCCTATCTCCCTGGCTTTTACCAGTGTAAGATAGACTTTTAAAGTTGATGTAATATAACTTCTATGTGTTAATGTGCAAACATCTAGTATACCTAAGCGTACATAATTATTGTACCTGACTGCAGCAAATCAAATTTACTTAAACAGAACTGTCCTTTTAACAACTACATTAACTGCTGAAAAGGAGAAAATAAGTCTATTTAATGGCATATTAGATTTAGTAAATAAGCTGTTCCACAATTACTGGCTCACTTGATGACAGGCGTCCAAAGAACCACCTTTGATCACTGTCAGGGCCCCACAAAATCATATGAACTATGATAAATACCTATAATTAACAGCATGAAGTTATTTCTGACCTACAGCAAAGGGATGACATCATATACAGCAGAATTTTCAGGATGTTTGCTTACCGATCTGTGTGGTTCATTTGTACTTCAAGTTTTCTGGACTGATTTTATAAACTCCATGCATGCATCTACATGTACAAAAAGAAATCTGTAGCATAGTCTTAATTTTCATGTACAATTACTGCACATGGAATTCAGCTACCTTTGCAATGCTACTGTCCAGTTTTGCACCTAAGAAAAAACAACTGAACAGGCAAATTAAATACACACTACTGAACTCATTGTATATTTCCAGATCTTTGTTGTCATTCTAAGTCTAAACATACTTTGTTTTGCAACAGAGAGATACTTTAGCTGATACTTTAGCAAATACAAACCTATTCCATGTTTCTCACATGCCCCAAGTTTCACTAAAATAGTGTTCTGGGACAGGCTAAGCTAATTCAGATTTAACTTTGTAAGTGCACACAGATAATACACATCATTTGTGGATGTATGACTTCATGTCACTTGTTTGAGTGTATGAGCTCTAAATTATTTTCATGCAAGCCTAACTTGAATAGATTCAAATTTCTTTAAATAATATCAAGGTCCTCATAATTTTAAATCAAATTTTAATGCATAAGAAAGATACTGTCTTGGCTTAAAAAAAAAAAAAAAAAAAAAAGACGACAAAAAAGATTAGTTATAGAGTGAAAAGTGTGGCTAGAATGAGTACAACTTGAAGAAAAATCACAGCTTCTCTGAAAACCAGCTGAGTGCCCAGCACAAAGCAGAGTGCTTTAGAAAATCATTCTGACTGCACATGTAGCAAACAGATCAGTAACTTTAGCTACAGAAGCAGTCAGAAAAAAGGCACAGTTTTGGGGTATCGATAAAATTAATAGATATTTAAACATGCCATTGTTGAAAACAATTTCTTTTATTTATTTATTTATTTATTTATTTATTTTTGTGAAGCTGTCACCTTAAAAAAGGATTTTACCTTTATTCTAAGAAACATCCCACCAGGTTTCCATTGCTCTGCATCTCACATGTGGACTTAAACAAGCAGAGCCTGAGTCACTGCTCCAGAATGTCAATCTTTCACTTTCACTTTGTTCTTAGCCAGACTTTTGGGCTGGACTGATGTAATGCAACCTCAAAACCTTCCATCGTTCACCAGGGTCATGTCAGTAGCACTGAGGCAACAAAACTGGGCCTGGACATGCTCACTCCTTGTTGTTACAGCTGGTGTTGCAAACACAAGGCCTGAATAGAGGCTGGGAACTCCTTTCTATAAAACAAATTTTGTTGAGTATGTTGGGTCACTGATTTCATTCATGTTGTATTAGGTTTAAGAGAGAACGAAAATGACCTTCACTGAACAGAGCTGCTTTTAGCTGCAGCTACAAATCAAAGCTGCTGAGCAAAGGTATAATTCCTAGAGCTGGCAAACAGAGGAACACTGTGCATCTCACTGGTAAATACAGCATTTTTAAAGAAAGGTTTCCATCCATCCAGATTCAGAATTACACAATATTTTTTTAGTAGAACAATACTATGCAGCATTCTGATTTTTATATGTTTATTTCACATTTCTTTTTTTTTTCTCTCTTTTTTTTTTTTTTTTTTTTTAACGGAAATAACATAAAATAATTGCCAAAGAATCAACTGTTTCAGCCACACTTTCTGAAGGAAGAGCAGGTCACAGCTTACCTAACACAATTCATCACAGATGTTAAAGGGAATGATTGCTTTTTCATGACCACTTTTACCCCGTTATTTGTCATATATACTGCTCTCACTGAACTGGAATGTGACATCTAGATGCTGCTATAATGAGATCTTATTTGATTATATCACTCAATAAAGCTATAGATTAAGACATAGGATGTACAACACAAAACAGCTGAGCTTCTATTCTCTTTTTACGACACGTAAGCTATGTGCAATCATAGCAAAGAATGAGCAATCTCTGTTAGGTACTTTGAATGTGAACACCTGTGTAGAATGCTCAGAATAAAGAATGGAATATCCAATATGAAACATCTAACCCTTATTTTCTTGCTAGCAAGTCACAAAGTACAGACTATAAACTGCCAAAAATAATAAAAGCAATCAATTAAATGTAAAACCAAAAGAGTAAATAAAACTAATATAATATATATATATAATATAATCATAGAATCATAGAATGGTTTGGGTTGGAAGGGACCATACTGTAAACTTAGGTTACCAACCAACCTATCTGAAACAAATTAACAAAATTACATTGCTAAAATCATTTTTAAAATATTTTCTGAATTGTGTTGAACTTTGGCTCCCTTCTTAGGCTGATACAGTAATTTAGGAATATACAGATCACTTGTACTTTACTTCTGTTGTAAATAATTTTTATATCTAATTTATAGAATTGTAGCAACAATAGACAATAAACTACTTAGACTGGATATCCCAGAACGTGCATATTATGTTTCGTAAAGGCACATACTCAAAGCACTGTATGTACTCAAAGCATGTGTATGTACATATTTGTCTATAAGTAATATAGGTACAAAATATTCTGAAATACAGCATTCTTGCAAGCCTCTAAAAAAATCCGTATTAAAAAATAAGCTCTGTTCACAGCCACTTTAAAGCTATTAATGTTAAATAGAGCATTCTTTTTTTCTCTGACAAGTGGAACACTTCCATGTGTAAGTTCTCAGTTCTATTTTTTTCATCTTCAGTTTATTACAATCTCTAATTTTATTTATGAATCTATATTCCACATACAGCACTCTGCATAAAGAATACCAACTACATTCCTTCACTGATATCTGTATCTATATGTCAATACAATGGCTTTGTAATGAATGTGTTCTAGGATGTGTGTATGTTATGGGGGCCAATTATCTTGTCAAGCATAAGACATAACGAAGAGAAAAAGAGTGCAAATTGCACTCGATAGCCTTAAAAGCAGTACTCTACTTCTAACATCTTACACATACCATTGGAAATGGTCCAAAATGAACTCTTCCTTGAGGTCTGCATTTTGTGCATGATAAGGAATAATCAGTCTCATGTTATATAAATGCAGGTGACAGCCTATGTGCTACAATAATGCAGATAGAAACCAAAGCGATGATACAAAACCCTCTATTAGATGTAGATTAATGTCACTAAACATTGTTTTCCAAAGGTCAAGGTCTCCAGCATACTTCTGTGTTTGGGTTTGGCAAAGCTGCATTATTGATAAAAAAGCTCCCACTCAAATATTATTGAAGACATACTACACTGCTTGACTTCTAAATTTTTTTTCTCAAAGATAACATTATGTCAGCCTGTCTGCAAATCTAGCACAGTACTTTCCTTTACTAACCACTCAAATATCTTTAGACCTTCACGAAAATATAAATAGATCTTAATGGAGCAAACACTGATAAAGTTTATTAATGACTAGAACAAGTTTGTTAAATGTAACACATAGTGTGTCTATTTTTAGGAAAGGATTACAAGAGTTAAAAACATGCCAGCCACCAGCATGGGGAGAAGGTGAAATGGGTGGTTCCCACACCCTACTGTCCCCCCTACAATATCCTGCACACTTGTCTGTCTTTGGCCAAGGACAGGACTATTGTTCCTCAGAACACCGATCTCCTGGACAAAAGATGAATGCATGCCATAGCACCTCAAGGTGCGAGGTGGACTGAAGACACGCCAAGCTCTGTTATTCACTTGTAATCATGCAGTAGGATCTCAGTTCCCAGGGCTGCCTGAGGAGCCAGCACAGCTGTTCTGCCGTTCCTGTTCCTTCAGAAGCCACACCTGGCCCTTATCTCTGTCTAGGACCTTGGGTACATCCAGGATAGGGACATGTCAGAAAGGAGGAATTTCATTCTTTTTTGTTTGAAAACAACTGCAGTAATTTAACAGTATAAAAGCCATATTTTTGATATCTTCCTATACTTTATTCCTTGGAATTGTAAGCTTTTCCAAAGTGGTTAAGAGGCTGTCTTTTTTTCTTTTTCCTATTTTAAATTCTGTGCTTCCTACCTTAGCTTTGTACATGATTACAACTGAGAATTATGATCTTACATCAACTAGATAAGAGAGCTGCTGCCCAAGGTAGGCAATCTGATAATCCCCAAACTGTGAGCAGCAGGGAGCTTGTAGAGTATCACTTGAGAGGTCAGTGCAACAAGGCAAAGCGGTCTGAGGAATCTAATCAAGGAAATATTCACAGTTACTGTTGGTTATCAGCATTCCTGCAAGTTTAATTGTTGTCAAGGTGCTCACAGTTTCTGTGTGCGTGAATCCTAATTGCTGTTGCTTCAGAATGAATAAACAGGTCTTAGGAAAAGAAGGATGATCCCATATAGAGAAATATTGCTGAGTACCAACTGAAGCATTCTCTCTTGTTCACCTGTATCAGTGGAAAGATTTCAATTGCTTTACATTAAACATTATCAACAAACCCCTTTTTTGAATCCACAGGGAATAAACAGAGGATCTGAAATGGCTAAAGTTTCATTACTTGTTCCTCTACCAATAAATCCACAAGTGATATATCATCTTCAGCAAATTACCCTGATGGGAGTTGCTGATGGAGTACATTATTTTAATAAATAAATTTGAGCTTCAATTTGACTTTTTGCACATGATCTTTCCTTACACTGACAATCTGATGATAGAATGAGAAAGATTGATTTAACAACAATTTGTAAAAAACAGAAATGAAACTAAAGAAGTAGGAAATATCGCTGTGAAACAGCAAAAAATGAATTCTTCTGAAGATGTATTACTCACAGTTTTCTCTCAACAAGTGGTTTTTTTTTTATTCCTGGCTTCCCGATTAAAGAAGTTACTCTGACACAAATGCAAAATTCAGCACTATTTTCACAACCAGACTATATCTACAACTGTGATACTCTCTCACAACCCTTCAGTGAATTGCATTCCTCTCTGCATATGTATATATAGTTAGGGAAAACCAGATTTAATCTTTAATTTATTTGTAGACACTAAAGGAATCTTAAAAAATGAACAAAAAAACCCCCACCAAACAACAACAACAAAAAACCCAATGCTGGAGCTTGACCATTTAGAGATTTACAGCCTGATTTTAGCCTTTTGGGAAGGTTTTGTTTGATGATGGATGTGAAGATCCAGAAAAGCAGTTTTAAATAATTGATGGGTGTGGGATAGAGTGACATTATCCAAAAGGAAGGCTTTTCAGTCTAGTTCTGGAATGAGTCAGTGCAGGTGAAGCCAAACAGACTGCACAAACTCCACCTTAGTGACTAAGGCTTCTTTGTAAATTCTGCTGGTGTTAAGTTTTCCATTGTAATAACATCTCCTCTTCAAATAAACATTATGATGCTCATCTAAAATAAATTAACCTGTTATTTTATCTAATGCATTTGGAACTGGGGTAGTCTCCTTGAGGAAACAATTGTTGCTGCTTTACTGAGGAGACTGTATTTCTTCAATAATGATAGAGAAAAAATGTTCTGCCTCCAACATCCTGACATAGTCTCAACTGCTAAGGTTAGACAAACAAACAAACAAACAAACAAAAAAAGCAAACCTGAAGGATGGCTCTCTCTTTTTTTCTTTTTCTTTGCATCTATGAACAATAAAATGTGTTGCTGGCTGTGAGGCTATTTCTCCATTCCTCACAGAGCAGAACTACTTAATACCTCCTGACAAGTACAGAAACGAGTAGGTCAGGATTGTCCTGAACTGGATTGCGCTAACATATAGGTGAGGATAAATTTGGCCTTGATGAGTTTCTCTTTACTCAATTGTTCACATTGTTTTGATGCAGTTTGTCTCACTTCTTGCTTAATCATAACTGGGACTATTTTGACTCATATAGGCTGAGCTGGAGAGATCCAACCAAATGAATATTTTTTTTCAGCGCACCAACTCTTACTTCTATGGTGTATATTTGTGCTTATTAATATACCCCCTTTCACTAAGACTATGACTCTGAAGAGTCCTCCAGTGTTTCCTGTATTTCCAGCATCCCTACTGTCAACATCCATTTCTAGAGCCATTAAATTAGTCATTAAAATTTGCTCTCAGCGATATTATACTGCGCAAACTCACAGTGAATGCAGCCTTTGCTTAAAAGGACACAGGAGGACTACAGGTCTGCGTGTGTTCTTTTTTAACAGTCCAGCTTTGGCTAGGAATGAAAAATGATTGGCCACAGTTTCAAGGCACTAGTCAGAAAATACAGGAAAATAAAGCCTTTGAGTTCTATACAGTTTGGGCATCACTCTCATTTCCTAATGCTCTAACTGACATAGCTTGGGTAAGTAAAATACATTTAAAGTGAATTCCCTCATAGGAAATGATAGTTCAACTCCTTGGTATTTTTCTGATTTTATTTGTTGATTGTGATGGCTGTGCATGTATGCATACACCAAATCTTTGAAATACTTCAAAAAATCTTTCCAATCCTTCTGGTCTCCTTTAATGAGCATCTGGTTAAGCCATTCAAGGGATCACCTGTGTTGTATTAACCTTGACATGCTACAGTCTTGGGAATTGGGAAGACAAAACACGAACCATCACAGCAATAGCTATTTCTATTTATGAAATTTAGGAAATGACAGAGATAATTTAAAAAACAAACCACCACCACAAATGAAAAAACAAAAACCCTTTAAAAATAGTATGAAATAGGCAATAACTTCTCCACTCACATGATCAGAAAAGAAAAAGCACCTTTGAATGTCTTCTCTAGCAGCCTTTGTAGTTACTAGAAATTATAAGTCATGGACAAACTAGCAAACATATATATACACTTCTTTTCATAATCTCTGATTCAACACTATCATCTGGCAAATCTCCCACCAACTTCCACACACTTTTAGCTAAGCAAAGTCCAAGTAAAGACTGCAGAATACAGTCCATAAGCTTTAAAAATACACTAAGTACCTTTGAGAAGGATAATCTTTCTCTCCTTTTACATCTAGTGCCAAGTTGGACCTGGCACTGACAGGGTTTTTGCTATTAGCAGACAATGAGGACTAGGTTAAAAATAGTGTAGCCACGAGAAAGCAATGATTCTGATTAAGTAAATTCCATTGAACTCTTTCTAGTAAGCATTATTCAGGTCATGAATGCTAATTTGTCCTGCAGGGGGCTGTGGGTAATTACCCAGAAAAACTATCAGCTTTATTGAGTTGCTACAAAATAGTATTACTGAATGGAATGCACTAAGAAGGGAGACAACACTGATATATACACCCATTGCAGGAAGCAGTCTTTTTCTAAAGATACCATAACATAGATTAAAATCATAGTAACTTTACTTTGGATTAGGTTACATTTTAGGCTACTTTTATGTTCCTATTAAATAGAATGAACAAGCAAAATTATGCATCACAGAAGTGCCACTATGACACCTAGAGCAAATTTAGCGTTCTGCATATTTAAAGTAGTGTAGAATCAGAACCACCCTAAAAAAAAAAAAAAAAAAAAGTCACATTGGCTGCATTCCAGCAGTCACACACAACTGCTGACGTTACTAAAATTTAGATAATTTAGTCCCATATGGGAATCCATGCCACAATTATATTGTCCCTATTCTGACACAGTCCTGATTTTTCACTTCTTTAAGTCTAGCTTTTTATAATTTTAATTCCCTCCACCAATAAAGCAATTTGCATTCACACAGCTCTCTTTGCTAAGTGAGAGAAGAAATCTGTTAGACGACCTTGGTCTTTTTTGCAGTTGATTACAAGGAAACAAATTCTTCAGCTCAACCATTCTCTCATCTGTTTTTAATTGATGTAGAACATTACACTACAAACTATAGGAGAGAATTAAACAAGTAAGCACACTAGCAGGTGACAATTTGCTTTCATTTAAAAAATGCAAGAACGAGGCAAATTCTCCCTCATGGAAAGAGATTTAGCATATATATCAGAAGTTTTACAGATAGGTATATAAATAAAAGTGAAGGAACTGCAAAACATCCCCATTGCCTATTGCAGCTATTTAAACATTTTATTTTTTTGATTCAGTTATACAAAAGCACAGGATCAGTTTGTGCATGTTGCCTAAACAACTGTTTGGGATTTGGGGATATGTGGTGAGAAGTAATGCGATGATCACCCCCCTCAATGTCCAAAGATCCATTAGGTTACTGCCAGAAGAACTGAATGAGCAGATTTGTCTAAAGGAATGGCAAGAATCAAAATAGGAGAAAAAGATATTTCCTGCAGCTATAAATTCTCTGTCAACTATAAATTGGAGTCAACTAAAATAACTTCCCATTTGACTGAACTCTTACAATGCCAGACCACAAGGACAGCAGCACACAAGTGCTGCAGTATCAGTCCCTGCGTGGACAGCTGGGTCCTCAGCCACAGAACTCAAGAATAGGTTGGCATTTTCACCCAGGTTCTCTTCTGTCAGAACTGGGGCCAATTTTGCAATCATTTGCTATGTCTATGGTAATTAACATTCATTGAATTTTTATTTTTACAGGGCAAAAAAAAAAAATATCCACATGATTCTTCTTAATTTCTGGTGGTGTTGACAAGCAACCTGTTAAACACTCAAGTCTGTGATGGATGTAAGGTTATTTTTGGAACATTTCAATTAAAATGAAGAAACAAGCAGCAGTGCTTGCTTGTTGTTTTAATAAATTGACTGACTGTCCATTCCTTATATTTCCTCTTCTCTTGTTTTCACTCTGCTTTTTTTTCTCCTTCATGCAGCCTCCAAATAAAAACACTCAACAGAAGATTAACATTCCCACAGAACCAACACCACTGAGATTGGCTAATGTAATTTGAAGGATTCATTTTATGTTCAAAACATTAGAACAGTGTTTGTCAGTAAAATATTGAGCATCACTTTGAGTGGGACATGATACCTGTTAATAATGTTTTTCAGCATTATATTTTTCACAAAAGGTATGAGGTATGGATGCAAGATCCTGCCATTTTGCTGGAAAAGGGTAACTTCTGTTCCAAGTACTTGAACACTGACAATTAAGCTTGCTGTTTGTTATATTTACAATAGAATTTAAATTAAACTTTATTATAACTTTAAAAATATATACATTTATGCACTTTGATATAATTACTTTGATAAACATACATAGATAAACATTGTCTCATTCTCACAATGAACAGTTTTTAAAAGTGTCCTGAAATATTCACCAGTTCTGACCAAAGAGAACTAAATAATCATGAATCTAAATGTCCCAATGTACTGAAAGTGAAATACATAAAAATATTTCTCATTGTCTTTTGCACATCTACAATAACAGAGCCAAAGAACAAACAACCTAAGCTGTTGTGATTATTGGTAATACTCACTTTTCAATGTCACTATAATCCATATGCAATCATAGTATTTCGGCTGCTGTCACTATATTTTGTTTTAAATCAATGAGATAAAAAATGCATATCCACCTCAGATTTATATTCTTCAAAATATCAAATTGCCTCTTATGGTTCTAGTTTAAAATAAAATGAATATCATATGCATTAATGACAAATCTCAGCTGCAGAGAGCGTGAACAAATGTGTTTGTGTTACCTCCCTGCTGAAAGTTTTCCAGCAACCTTTTTTCTCACTTGGAATACATGTAAAGTATACTTTTCTCTGTTTTCATCTAATATATAGGTGTGCCTACATAAAATTATCATGGTGAATTTACTTTCACATTAACATTAATTTCCTAAACAAAGACAGTGCTGCCAGAGTACATAAAATTAATGTAACTTTTCCATCATTAGTCACTACCTTGTGCTCAATCTAAAGAAGGCAAGAAGCACTGCTCTGAGTGTATTACATAGAGTTGTTCATCTTAAGGAAAAAGATTAAAACAAATATTTTATCTCAATAGGGACATTAACACACACACAAAAACAAACAAACAAACAAACAAACAAAAAAAAACCAACACAGCAGCCCCACAAACTCTAGAATTCTGCTTCTTTCTTTGGGTTTTGGAAGACTGAGAGCCATTTCTCATCATTCCTGAATATGCTCTGTTGTAGAAAGAGGCTAACAAGGATTTAAAATGTCCCTCCTATGCATGCACTTTGCTAAATCCCTGCATGCCATTCTGGGGTGACTGTACTGTCTGAACAAGTTCTCCCTGTTTGCATGTAAGAAATAGCTGGCTCAAACAACTCATCAGATCAGTGAGGCTCAGCCAGAGAGTGTGCCAGTCCAACTATATGCGGCCTAATACTCTTACCATGAGTGACTGTTAAAAAGGGCTTTCTTGCATGAATGGTCCTCCATAGGATGTGGAAATAGACTTGGGTGGGGGAGGGAGGAAGGGCAGGAGGGAAGCCTGCACCAGACTTCTCCCACTAGGTCCTGATGGCTGCTTGTATTTTACTAGTGCAAGAAGGTGGGGATTTACAGTAAGCTCATATAGAAAAATCTGTCAAAAACCGATTAATTCTGCAAACATTATAAAGCAGTTATCTGAATGGGGCAGGTCGATGTATTTCATGATGACAAAAGGATAATGAAAGAAGTGTAGAGGGGTGGAGGGAGATCCTTACTTCCTCTTGCAAACTCTATCCCTTCTCCCCCAACCCAGGCACAATCATTTTTTATCTTGCAATAGCAATTTCCTATGAAATAGAGACAACATACACAGAGCAGAGCAGCGTGCCTGAGGATGGAGCAATGGCAGAAAGCAGAACGACAAGCACCATTCTGTCGTATATTAAAAGTACTCATTGCTGGGTTTTCACCAGTTCTGGTTTCAGGAATGCATGCACATTTTTTAAAAAATTGAGTGCAGAATGTCAGTGGCTCTTGGTGTCAGAACCGAAACATAGCTTGGATAATAACATTCTACTAAGGTAAAGAGGAAAAAGAGAGGCATTTTAACATTACAGTTTCATAAACTATAGATGGATAAGAACTTAACAGTATAAATACATTAAGTATGCACATATACTGGTCCAACTGGATGGAATGCATAAATTCAGATTAATGCCACTTAGCTCAATCAATATATATTAGTATATTCAGGAGACTAGTTATTTCCATCAAGATCTCAAACTAATTGCAAACTAATTTGTTTTCATATTCCACAGGAATTTTCCACCTTCTAAAGGTTATGCCAGCAACAGCCAGAGCAATAGGAAATGAATGAGGCAGGCCTGTTTGCCATCATATGAGACAAAGTGTGTTTCAGCAAGTGTTGCCCTGTATTGCCCCACCAGTGGACTCATTGCTTGGCTGGAAAAATACTCATTTGTAAAAGTTTAACAAGTCTCCCAATCAACTAGCTGCTAAGCCTTTTTCCTTTGAAAGGATAAAGTAACTCTGAGGATCATGAAGCATATACACATAAAGTAGCTTTCAAATTATTTACAGGCCAGGTAGAAAGTAACGTGAACTCCCCATTACTGTCCCACAAAATACATTTCTACTTTCCCACTGGAACCTCTTCTCAGTGACAAATGACTCACTCTTCATGCTCATTCAGTTCTGACCTCACCTGAACACACCAATTGCACTCAAAACTGCAAAGCTTTCCTAGTTTTGTGATGTGGTCAAATTTCAGAGAGTTCAACTATTTTACTTGGAAGAAGAGGTGATGATATTCCTGAGACTTGAAAGGCAAATGACAGACACTTTATCCAACCCTTAGAGTACGTGTATCATGATTTGCCCATCCACTGAGTTATGCTCTGTGTCTGTTTTTATACACTGACAACTGTACAAGGTGATCCGGATATTATTTCCTGATGTTTTTGTGAGGCTTTTTTTTTAGCTCACAGACCTTTTTTTTTTTTCAGTCTGTCTAGCGCTGAAATTTCTATTCTAGTTTTCATGTAGATGTAAAAGATACGCTCGTGCATAATATTACTTAGATTTACCCTATCAGCATTAGAAAGGCATACTGGCCTTTCTATAAATACAGAGAGTGGCAATTTGCTAGAAAAAAAAATTTGCTAAAGAAATTTCCATAGTTGTATTATTTCTCTTCCTTTCTACAGTCAGACTCCAATCTGTCATCTAAAAGACCTCTGCTTGTGGAACAAATATATGGCAGCTTGGAGCTTGAAAGAGCCATGGAAAAATTCAAAGCAATCTATGGACGCAGTAGATGAGATCCTTGTTGTCATGAAATATCTTAGGCCTCCCCTAGTCCTAGGTTTGTAGGAGAATGAATTCCCAAGAACTATTCATTTCAGGATATTGTTGCAACTATTATTAGATGCCCCATTAAGCAACTGTTATTTTTTAGCAATTTATAGCTATTAAAGAGCAGAAACTTTAACTTTGTGTGTGTGTGATCTGCCAACAATTGCACAAAGCCCACACTATCTGCTCTGGTCACTGTAGGAACCTCAGGAGGTTGCTGGGTCCAGATGGCTCAGTTTATCTTAGTACATTGCTGAGTCTCTTAAAGGAGCTGCATACCATCTGGGCTAATTTAAAGCCAAAAGGAAATACGTTGGATCCTATGGCAACAGGTCATGCACATTGCCCTAGCAGTCTGTCTATCATCTACCTTTTCCTATGACGGAGGTATAAGTATGAAACTTAATGAGAACAGTTCTTAGTGAAATAAAAGTACTAAAAGTACACCACCATCCAATATTTTTCTGTTCTTCCAACTCCACTATTTCTCTTCTGTTAATCACTTTTCATAACTGAATAAGGGAGAGTGCAGCAAAAGAGCAGACATGAGAGTAGTTCCAATCCCCGCCAGGGAATCGAGAACATTTGAGACTTAGAGGAAGCACAATAAATGCAATTCATTTTTCCAATAAGCTGCTGATTTTTTTTTTAGTGTATATGCATACATATACACATACACAAATTAAAGTGACAGTGAGAACACTAAATGAACATAATAACATAGTATTTCTTTTTTTGCAGCACATTTGCTATCACACCTCAAAAATATTGCTTGGACAGCTGCATTTTTCTCCAGCATAGCCAGAAAGCCCACTGAGTCAACCTCAGCTGTGCTAGAATCATAAACAGCTGAGCTTAAACACACATGCAAGTGGCTTCAAAATTCTGTGAGTCATTTTATGTTTTTAAACTTTACCTTTTCATAATTTAAGTAGCTAAGAAGTATGTGATCATTCATTCTAACAAATAATTTTATTCGGCATCGTATAAAATGCACAGCAGAAGCTCATGTGATCATGCATGTGAATCACAGCATTTACACTGCCTAAGGCACATGAACACCAAGGAGCAGTCTAGATTCAGCTGATTAAGCTGTAGGACAAAATAACACCTCAGTAGTCAAAGGTGGTTTATCGGACCAAGGAATATAACACTGTAATTTACTTCTCTAATACATGTCATGTTTTCTCTTATTGTTTCTCCTTATAGAGTGCAATATGTAGGTAAGAGATTGCTGCACAGTTTCACGTGTTATGTTCCTCCAAAATTAGAGAATAACAAACTGTCTTTATTAGCCAGTAAATTTGGCATAGTGTCATAAATCACTGAAAGAGCAGGTGAGCATCTAATGGTTTAAAAAGTCAAGAAAAACCAAAAGACTTAATGTATCTGCCTGAAGCAATTTTAGAGCTACACTGCAGATAGACAAAATCCTGCACTTTCTAGCCCCTCTTATTGTACTGTATATTTCTAGATATTATTTTTTTCCTTATTGACAGGAAATCCAGGATTTACAGAGTCTGGCTTGAGGCCAATATTTAAAAGGTCCTTCCTTTTTTTTTTTTTTTTTCTTCCTTTCCAAAATGTAAAAATATGGGTCCAACCAACTTTGAAAATGGGAATTTGCAGCCTTTTTCCAAAAGAACACAGTATTGGTCACAGACAATTTACAAAAAAATAGCTTACTTGTTTATTAAGCAAACACACGTAAGACTGATGAAATTACTGAAGTTACAGTGTTAACCTTCTTCTCATAAATACAGTTTAACAGTGCTGACATCGCAATTACAGTCAAATGTTCCGGTTCTTTGCTCATTTGCTCGATCTGTCAGTCCACTGTGGGGGGAGACAAATTGTGGTGGGCACTTGACAATGCACAAAAGAGATATAAAACTATTCTGATTAAATCTTGATGAAAGATTAAATGGCTCTGAACACTTGCCAGATTTTTTGGACATGACATTTTTAACCAAGGCTAATATTCTACTCACCATAGGTTAAAAAACATGTAGAGTAAAAATGGTGTACAGAGCTCACAGATTGGTCTGTTGTAGTTTCAGAACTGATTGATTAATAGCTTCATTCATACTGTATATCTCAGTGATCTGAATTATGTATTTTACTGGGTAAAAACCCACAGTATGGCTCATCCATACTCAGGAAACATACCCCCAATGAGTGCATCATCTGACAAAAGTTTCTAATTGACATCAGCACAAAAACATCACAGATTTGACCTTACACTATAAAAAATAATAATATAGAACTACTTTCAGATTCAATCATCCATTAAGAAGACTTTGTCCCAGGTAAATTTTTCATAGACTTAACTCCATAAATTTCATGGTCAGACAATTAAAGAAAATCAGAGCTCTGATTTTGAAAACTTTAAAATGAATGATAAAATTTACTGACCTCATTTGGGTAGAACTGAGTCCTTAGCACAGATTTTGGTACATAACCATAGAAGTAGATAATGTGGAACAAGCAAGCAAAAACTACCTTTTTTTTTTTTGAATCTTCCTACGGCTAATCAAAGGTCTCAACTGTCTTCCATAGAAAAACATACAAGGGAAGGCACAAATTGCTAATCATGAGTTTTATTTGAAATCCACCTTCCTGTTGCATGAAAGTGGCAAGATATTAAAATGAATATATTGAGCTATACAAAATATTGTTTTACTTGTAGTTAGAGTAAGAAAAGAAACAAGTGAAATTTACTATTTCTTAATCAAAGAACTGTAAACAATGAACTCAAATGTAAGGGCAATAGAGCGCTGAACTCCCTACAATAATTATATTGAAAGGGATGTCCTGAAACATGTTCTGCTGTTCTGTGTTTAAATCAGTTGAGTATTTGATCTAAAAATTCTAACTAGTAAGATTTTTTTTCATACTGTTTTGGTAAAAGAATAAGACCCAAATTGAGAGTTTGGGTCTTTCAGTTACAATTGATGAGACAAATGTTGAAACTGAAATTCAGAAATGACACATTTGAGAAGTCTCTAATCGGCATATGTTTACCTTCTGAGCAAATGAGAGCACTGTATTTGCCTTCTGAAGGTTGAAAAAAAAAGTCTCATATGCTCATGAAGAAAACATATTTTGATTTATGATTTGCCAGATTTCATTGAAGACTTCTTCCAAAGGAGAGTGGAATACTCTGTGCAGGCCTCACATAAAATTTAGATAGCATAGAACAAGAACAGAGAACCATAAAATGCATTTCACACAGCTTAGAGAAATATATTAAATTGAAAAAAAATCTTGAAGAGATATTCCTTCAATGTTCTGCTTTTACATGAACGACAGGCATGCATTAAAACTTATAGGAAATGACGAGCTAGAGAAATCCTAGAAATGAAGACCTTTTTTGTTGACATTATCCTGATACACTGAAATAATAACAACTGTCTGCTTCAACTGCTATTACTTACAACTTTTTGTGCATTCTTTTCAGATTTGCAATAAGGAGATTTTTTTGGTTGTTTTACTTCTATGTATGGAAATTGACATGATTTCATACTTTTCAGATGTGACAAATGAAAAGTAAGATTTCTAGGTTCTCTTTCCATCAAGTACTTAAGAACACAGTACACTGAGCTATCTTAATCAAAGTAAAAGTGTTTGGCAGAGCCGTGTGTAAAACATTAACCTTACAAAAGATCCTCTAAATTTACTGCTCAATCCTGACCTCAGCTTCAGTGTTAAAATTACAGTGGTAAGAGCAGAATCAGGCCCCTGAAACTCAGTTTTCTAAGGCTTATTCTCCGCTTTCTTCCCCCTCCTTCCACAACAGCTTGAATTCCTGTATTCTGATTAAGATAGATGAAGTATTTGCATTCTATCCATATTCATAATCCTCCTTTTCAGTGTCAACTCAAAATACCGCATTTGTTGCCCAGGCAGACACATGCAATGTCTTCAGAAGGTTTTGCATAGATGGATAAGGACACATCCCTTTTCAAATTTTGCAGAATAGGTGGCCACTAGGTGAATTCATGCTGTTAAAGTGCTAAGAGACCAGAACAAAAACCATGTCTTTTGTGTGTGACAGAAACTGTAATTAATGATTTCTCCCCTTTTTGCTAAAAAGAAAAGGGAGATGTGCTGTTGACAGGCATTTTATTAATGGTTTCTACCATCCTAGTATACATAAAAGGCATTGCTGGTTGCAGTGCTAGTCTGAAAGATTTTTTTTTGAGGAAATGTTGAAGATGTTTCTTGGATGAAAAATGAAGGCAATCTGTCCACCACCACTGAAAGTTTGGGTTTCAATAATAAAATTGAAACAATTGTGACAGTTCCTATTGTATCCTTTAACATCTGCCTCCTGCTGGCACAATCAGTGATGGCATCTGTAGGGACGTGGTCACCCTTACCTACTCTTTCTCTTATTTCAGCCACAAAGCCCGTCACTACGGTTTCTCATGGCTGCTTTTCTAAGAAGATTTATCAACCATCTAGGTGATGGTACTTTTGGTCTGTTGTTGTACTGAGAACCAATAGGAGATGAATATTTATCTTGACACACAAAAAATTAGACATGCTTTTTCCAGTTGTAGCCGTGGCAGCTGAATGTCTAATCCAGAGGCCACAGCAGCAATGATTTACATTGAGCCCTTATCTATACCATGGAATTAAAGGGAGTGGGAATGGCATAATTTGCCATAGTGCTACTTTCTGAACTACATTAAGTAGGTGAATGCAACAGTCTTGTATGCACTTCTTGAATGTGTGTCTCCCTGCCTCCAAAAAGTAAAATAATTTTGAAACATCCCAAGTCAAAGGCTAAAGATAAGAGGCCAAATCCTACTCCCACATACATGAAAGACAGGAGCTTGGCTGTCAGTCAGCGCTATGCTCATTTACACTGGCTAATGGTCTTCCTATTGCTTACAGACAGGCAAGAACACAGCCATTTGTCTAGGCTAGTAATCCTTCCACAACATTTTGAGAAAAATGTTTTGCTTTGCCACTGATTGGTGAAGAACTTAATAACTTCTGTGAACCAACAAGGAAATGGACATTTACCACATGTGCTCACAATAACGCAAGCAGAAAACATGTCAGGGAAGGGATTTACAGCAGTTTGCACACTCCTTTCCAGACAGAAGCAGCCAAGTAGCAGAAGGTTCTCCCTGTATTTTACTGCAGGCTTGTTGATATCTCAATTTGAAGCACAGAACTTTTTTTTTTTACAACTATTCAGTTCAATACTACAACTGACAAGAGTGTTAAACATAGCTGTATTGGTTAATTAATAAAACATCCATCTTTCTCTAAGCAAACCAGCAACTCTTAATTCAGCTTTTCAAACTTAATTTCTAATAGTCCTGGAAAATCTATGTTTCAGGAGGCAGCTGGAAATGCACTGTTTGCACACTGATCTATACCAGCAGCCATTCATTTTCTCTGGGAATTTTTATGTAAGCTCCCTTATTGGGAATATGCTAATGACATCCGCCATGATTACTGATTTTCTTTGAATCGTTATTCCTCTGTGGGCAAAGCAATCAGAAAGGGAGAACAGGAGATTTACTTCTTGCTTGTGTGCCTTCTTCAACCATCTGCTCTATCCTGATTCATTTGAATAAGATCTGCAGTTTTAGATTCTTTACTCTGGCATTCTAAAGCATTTTAAAGCTTAAAAGGAGTTAATAGTTATCTATCAGTGTCACAACCATGGTACCGTGATGCATTCTAAGAGCAAGTTTGCCTTCCAATGGTTTACAGGGCCAGATTAATGTTATTAAAGTAAAAAATTACAATGTTCTTTAACAGCTTCATTATTTCAGACAAGTCTTTTGTGAGCACATTTATTATCTGGAGCGTGGAGTGTAAAAGCTGAAAGAAAGGGAACTAATTTATAAAGGAAGAACATTTTAAAAATGGAAATTGTTAATCTATTCTCCCCTCTGATACATGGAAAAAATAAAGGGCAAAATTGTGATCAATTTGCTGAAATGCACTGCAGTTGCTGAATTCTTGTACCAGTTTTCTTACCTGCATGCATTTCTGAAGTACAATTACAGATGGTCATTTGATTTAAACAAAGGTGCTATTTAGCTGTATCAAAATTCAATTAAATTGTTCTATCAAATGAAGTATTGGCCTCATATAACAAGTTTCCCCATTCATTTTTTTTATAGGATACCAGTTTTCGGCTGCTTTAAATGTGCACACTAGATTTAAAACAGCACTGCTAATTGCCAAAAGATTGTTTTCAACAGAAATCAGAAACATAAGATGACATTGTAGCCAGACAGAACTAAGCACAGATGAATGCAAAGGGAATGCAGTCAGAGAATTGCACTCAATACTCGACAGCAGTCCTTTCATAGGAAAGTAACCTTTAAAATGTTAACAAAAAACAGCATTTGAGAATCAAAAGCATCTTTACCACACTTGTTTCAATAGCACTATTAATGGACACAGAAATCGAGCTTCTCTAATCAGATTGATAGACTAGCTTATTTCACAATGCCAATTAAAAAAAAAAAAGGGAATAAAGAACTTCTAAAAGACTAAACAACGTTTAGATAATCATGAGCAGTATACAATGATCTCCAAAGCACGAGATAACCATCATTTTACTACTTTTGAAAACTAAAAGACTTAAATGAGCACACATCTGTTTTTGGATCCTGTTGTTACAACAGTACAGTTTATCAGTTCCCTTGGTATGGCCACTGACATTAAAACGTTTGCCTAGTATTTCTACTATTTTTTCTTAAATAGTCCTTTCAGGCAGCTTCTGCCGAGTAGTGTTCTGATTTCTTCTTGTCTTTTTTAAAAATAGAACGACAACACAAAAGGCTGAAATAGCAGTGACCTCTCCGCTAGAATTAGTTATCGGGAGACACTTTCTATCAACTAACTTCAGCTCTTTTCAGAGCTCTCAGAAAGAGAGCTGTGATTTCTGTGAAGAAAGAGTAGTTATTTAAGAAAGGGTTTGCCTGTTCTCATTCAAAAGAAGGGAATTTACAAACACACTTTGTATTTGCTTTTAATTAGAGGTGCAACTAAACTAAACCATAAATTATAGGGCTCACTGCATTTGTGACTTGGTTATCCCACAGATTAGAAATGGTGATTCCAGTTTCTTTTGGCTTAAAGATCTGTCAATCTTAAAATTCCCAATCCAAATGAATATCACTAAAATGTAAATAAATTCTAATTTTTATGGCACTTTTTGTAATGAACGTGAATGTGATTCCATAAAATTCAAGGAATGCTCTCAACCTTATTTGGACTTTGATGCATTGTACAAAGCAAATGGTTCTGAGAAATAAAAGCAGAAAAGTAGAATTCTATCTTAATCTTTCATGAGACAAAAAACACCTAATTAAAGATAAATAGGTAGACAAAGAAACACAAAGAAATGAAAACATAAGGACAGTATAGACACCGTGCAATTTTTCAGGCAGGTACATCACACAATATACATATAATGTATTATTAATTTCTTCTAATTGGGAAACATTTTCTCTCATCTTGCAATTCTGTTTTGTTTTTTCCTAATAAAAGCGTGCCTTATTGCTAAAACTTTCTGCAATGCAGTGTGCTCATTGCGTGGTTAAAGCAACACATCACGTGAACCTGTGGCTGTGCAGTAGAAATATTTTAATCTCTTCATTAATGTACCTCAATAATCTTAACCAATTTTAGGTCTTTTACTTGTGCTAAAAAGCCAACAACCTGATCATCCATCCAGGCAAGAAGCTTCTGAAAAACAGAGAATGAAATGTGAGCCCTTTTTGAAAAGCTGAGGGAAAGAGCTTTGCATGGAAGGTAAGATGCTTGTTCTTGACAGAAAATACTGCCAGCAGAAAGGGACAGTAACAACACTAGGCAACAGGGTCAGCCCCTCATATATTAACAACCAGCAAATCTAGGAATTAGAAATGCTCCAACTCTACTTGTGCAATGAGACCTGGACAGAGTTGAGCCCCGGGGTACCTGGGGGAAATGCAAAACCTCACTCTGTTAGCTTTCCACAGGCTGCTCTACAACAAAGTCAGCATACAGAAAACTTTTGGCCCATGTTAAAACACCTAGCTCATGAACACACCATTTGTAGCAGGCATTTCACAGAGGTTTAATTATTTTAATATTTGAGACCATTGAGATAGTTACAATTAAGTCAGGCATATTAAATGCCAGTGATGATAAGATTTCAATTTTTTTATCCTGTTTTGCTGCATGTCTATTGAATAATTTACCTCTCTCTGTATGTTTTAAAAAGTCTGAAACTGTAGACCTAAGCTACTAGCAAATCCTGCTGAATCTGAGAATTTATTTTAAGTGCCAGCAAATTCTTATTACTACAATTTTTTCTCTTGAATTTGAGGTTGATACATAAAGAAGATTTTATTTTAATGAAGAGATCAAAATGTTGGAAAAAGAAATCACTGAAATGAGCATCAGAAAAGTATTCAGGTAAATCACAGTGGAACCCGCAGAGGAGATACAGATATGCCTGATCTTTTCTTCACTCCATAAATTTATTTGGTTAATGTGGAATAATCAAGTGCTTGTGCCTAGTTAAAACAAATAAGTATTAGTTCATGTTTTTCTCTGTATTCTTCAACACGTAGTTTTTAGACTAAGAACTCTTCTTTGAAGAGAGCAAAAAACGATCACAATGCCATATCTAAACACTGCAATATTCAATCTCACTTAGCTTTCCTCATACAAGGTAGGGCTGATTTACACAGACTAGCAAAGCTCTCTCTGGCATGACTGCATTACTATTTCTTTTCAGAATACACTATTTCTCATTTGCTCTATAAAATGAAAAAAAAAATAATTCCATTCCTTTGCATACGATGTGATTCAGAGTTGTTAGTCTATCACGTAGACACAGTCAAATGTACCCTGCAATTAATACAAACCAACTTCACCGCACTTAGGTAGCATGCTAGCTGAGGCACACGAAAGACAAATGTTCATACAGCCTGCTCTGGAAGTTGAAAGCCTTTCATTTAATGCACACAACAAACATAATGTGATTTGTAAAGAGACAGATTTTTGAAAAAACTTGAAGAATGGAAGGGGAATGGAGGGTTGGGAGAGAAGATAGGAATAAAATTCTTGGCTTACAATGCTTCAAAACACATTTCCAACATGACATAACATAGACAAAAAAAAAAAAAAAAAAAAAAAAAAAAAGAATTAGTTCAGTCTGACAAAAATAAGACTTAATTTGGGATCTTTTGAATGGCCTCATAATTTGAGACTGATTCCAGAGAAGATAAAATTTTTTTTTAGACTATATATTTGGGAACTACAGGATACATGATCTGATCATTTATCTGACAAAGGACAAAATTTCTGCTTGATATACACACTATGTAATTAAATTCATGAAGTCTCTCTACACTGAGATTTTCTGGTTTATGGGGATGTAGCGTTGCTTCCATAGAATTAATTTATGTAATATGCAGTTAAATGCAAAGATTTTCTCCTCATCACATTCCAAGAAACAGTTTCAGTAATTCAGTTAAGTTGAATCGATAGCAGTTATACCTCTGTGTATGTTACGGGCAGTCATTGACTGAGAAAGGAAATTCTGACTTTAGGAGTAGCAGACAGATGTCAGGAGGATAGCTGACAGCTTGAAGACGCAGAGGACACCAGACTCAATGCGTATGTCAGTGGCAATGCCTCAACCCAGCAAAATGCCACCCAGCATAAACTTGACAACTTCTGTTAGAAAGCACAACCCAGGGCAGAGTGAAGATAATGAAAACTGTCTCTCTGCCCTCAACATTTAACAAACATCTGTCCGATCTCTACAATATACTCCTGCAAACCTTTGTGCTGACCATACAAGAAAACCTCACATATCATAAATAGCATGGTAGCAGAAAAACTTTTAAATAACTGAGGCAATTAAGGCTTTTAAATCTCAGGAGTACTTTCTGTGCTCAAAATACCTTTCAAACTAAAAAAACTAGGGGCAGAAGAGCAGAAACCAAAATGCTGAAGGAAAGTGCGACTGAATTAATCATTACCTATAGCCTAATACAGAGATCAATAAGCCTGCGTTTACTGCTTAAGGAACACTTCGTATTTTCTCAACTCGTACATGAGTGTAAAAACAAGGACAAAGAGAAGTCTCAACCAAGCTTTGTATGCAAGTTAATTAAGCTTTTGGAGTAATTGTCCTCTCATAAACCTCAATGGATTTCTCTCGGTTTCTTTCTCAGATACTGAATTCCCTAAGGATTTTAATTTCCTCCTCCAGTTCCTAATTACTGTACTCCACTCGGGTTCCAGTTATCTTGTTTTTCCTCTCTGAATGCTGATTTACTCCTTCCAGCTCCTTACTCCTCCTCCCTAGGATCCTGTTTCCCCAGTTGAGCTATTTTACCCCATATTTTTCTGGGGAGTCATTTAGCATCTCTCTCTTTTTTTTTCTTTTTTTTTTTTTTTTCCCCCCTTTTCAGGTATTGATGGAAATCTGTCACTGTAACTGATTTGGGGATAAAAATAGCATACCGTTCTCAGCACTCTCCATTAGCCAGTCTTCCCCTGCCTCCAACATCAATTCAGCAGGATTTCTTGTAAATGCAGGCTAGCTTATGCTTTATGGTTACTTTACTGAGAAAGAAGCCCATCTGCTTACAAAATCTTTAACAACTACCTTACTTTTGGTGGAATCGCACAGATCTAAGACCTACAGGCTGCATGAGCATGTAAAAACCACAGTCTCATTTATCTTTCTCAGAATAACTTGAATGCCTCCCCCAAAACCAAGACCAAAACCAACAACAAACAAAAAGGAGAAAAAGAAAGCAGAAAACACTCTCCAGTCACCCCACCATTTCTTTTCAAGAATGTTACACTTTTAAAAGTCCCCTCTTGAAAAGTGTGCTAAGAAAGTTTAATTTGATGTTTTGGAGTGCTCAAAAATGTTCTAGCAAACAGTGTTTATGGAAGAAAAGAGCACTATACCTTTTATAGTACAAAAATCAAAGGTGGCTCTTCTTGCTACTGGTTTTACTCAGCAGTAAAGAGAAAACCTTGCAAGTGTTGTTTACACAGTACTAAATCCTTGTAAAGTCGTACTGAAACAAGTCTGCTATCTGACCTAGCCCTTAGGGCTACTTAAACACCTGTGGATTTATAGAGTTCAGATGTCTACAAGGTCTGTGCTGAAGTTCATTTCCAAACCTGTGCCCCATGTGAAGTGCTTTGTTGGCACGGTTAAGCCATTACTGCTTGTTTCTGGTTTGCAAGGAAATGTTATGAAACAGAAGTACAGAACAAGGAATACTTATCTACACAGACTGAAAATGAACTTAGCAGCTAAATACTCAGCATTTAGGTTTTTATTTGCAGAAGCTTAGCTTCACTAAGAGCAAAGCAACGCAAGGAAAGAGAGGAGATATCCTTCTCTGTAGAAGTAAAAGTTATTCCCCAGAACACCATATACATGTAAAAGATATCAGACCATCAAGTTTAACTAGAGCATACACTACTCCAGACAGTTTACTGGAGAGTCCTTCTCATCCCTCTCTCAGAAAATAAACTCTATATTCTCCTACACCTCAAACCACAGTAAATAAAAACATAATCCACGAGCAGAAGAATAGGATGGAATATGTTCTAAAATATAAAAACTTTAATTGGCTGGAAGGCTTACTGGTTACATTCTGGTCCCACAGAAATCCATGTGGCTGACTTGAACTAGAGCAAGCTTTCATTGTCCAGTATATCTAAAGTATACCTTGAGTACTATGGATCTCCAAATGTCGAAGATGCTTGCTCTCAGTTTAATTCTTTTGAAATCATCACACATTAAAGATTACACTTAAGGCCATAATATTAGTATTACCTTATTGGTTATACACATTTTATTTAGATACCTGGCAAGTTATAAAAAGAAAAATGTTGGTAGAGCTATGCTTTTAGTGTGTTTCTCATGACTGTGCACTACAACTGGCAGTTGAAAAAACTTGGGTTTTCTGTGAGGTCTCCAAAGGTTTCAGAAACAGACAGCCTTGCTTAGACAAGGCAGAATGGCAGCGACTACAGCAAAGGCTGTGCAGGAACACGTGGCCCTGCTCAGCTGCAGTGCACATTGACAGCTTGTGGTTTTATTGAGATTTCGCATTATTTTTTAGAGCCCATCTTCTGAAAATATCAGCTCAGAAAAAGCTTGAATGTATGATCTTACTGTAACCCATAAGTTCATAAAAATGACAATAATAATAAAAGGAATACAACTTGCTTTTTTCTCTGGCTCTTTAATTCCTCATTTTTAAGCCAATCTCATAAAGCATAAATATGTCACCTGATTTTTCCAATGCCAGGACTGGTAAGATTGCTTCTTAGAACTCTGAGCAAATGCATGCTGAGAAAGAGCTTCAGGAAAACATGCAGTCAGTGATTTTTTTTTTTTTTTTTTTTGACTACTAAGCTAGCTTTGTTACACGGAAGAGAGCAAAAGCAGCAATTGTCTTACTGTCGTCCCACATCTCTGCAATGGCTTTAGGGAGGTTTGTGCTGCCAATACAGAACAACAAACAGCAGCTGCACATACACCAAAGCTGGTTTTCGTACAGAGGGATGAGGGAAATATCTCCATGCCCACTTCTCCCTGTACTAACCTAGAGCACAACTGCATATATTCACGTATTTCATCTGAGCCACTTTTACAGTGTAGAAATCGTGTTTGTGCACCAATGAATTAGGAGTTGCATAAATGCTAAATGCCTTTAATACCAGACTCACAAGAAAACCCAGAGCTCTTGTGGAATGCAAATTTCAAATTAGATTCCTCTTAAAGAGCAGAATAATAAAAACAGCCGTCACAAATTTAACAGTTTTCACTTTTATATTCTGCTTGGTATGGCTTCCAGTAGTTAGGTGTGTATAATAAACCACTGCCTTGCTTGGCCTCTTGCTGATCTACTCTGTTTACATATTGCTAAATCTTTTTTATTGTTTCTGACAATATGTTGTTATCATGCCTTTATACCTGTACTTACATTGGCTTTCTTGCTGGGTTACACTAAAAAACCCATATCTATTTATCTGCTGGGAATTGGCTCATACAAACATTTTCCATGATCATCTTTTCTTTTCCATTTAATAAACGTTTATGTAAAGACACACAGAAACCTTGTATCAAACACACTGGAATATAATAATTGCCACCAGTCCTATTATTGTGCGAGGAAAAACTCTGGCAAAAGCAAGAGGTGATACAGCCAATGCAGACTATTTATCTCAGTTGTTCTCCATACTGAGCCCTTGAGGTCTGAGGATGAAACAAGTGCCTAGCAACTAACTAACCGCCCATGTTAGCATCCCTTTCTTCTCTGGCTTTATGTAGAAAATTGGGTCCTCACCAGGAAAAGTCACTTATCCCCTCTTACTAAGAAGATCCTCATTTATCAACAATTGTCCATGCATGCAGACCTCTTCATCCAATCCTACGTATTAGCCATACTCAGAAAGACTGACTGCTGTGCGCTACATAGGGGAGTTAAAATATGTGACAACTGCAAGCAAATCTTATTCACATAACTATTTATACAGGCACAAAGATTATAAAATACCTTTGTTCTGACAGCTGCAGATGGATGGAAAAGTAGCACCAATCCAGGGAGCAAGACGAATCTAACTAATCTTCTGTTTGGAAACTAGAGGGTGGAATCACAGAAGTGCCATCTAGAGCTTTTTATCAATGGCATGAAACCAAGACAAGACAGAGGCAAAGGAGGGAGGCCGGACAAGTTCCACCCACTGAATGTGAGATTCATGCACCTACTGCCTCAAGCTCCCTGCCCACACAGCTGCATTGATTGGGCATATTTGCTGATCAATGAGAGGCTTCCCCCATGCCTATGTCAGCTATGTCTGGTAATGGTAACACTGAGCAACGCATAAGCCAGGGCTCAGTCAAAGCCCCTCACCCCATATCAAAGATGTCTCTCTGGGCTATAACTTGGC
Organism: Tetrao urogallus; assembly: GCF_951394365.1. Taxonomy (NCBI): domain Eukaryota; kingdom Metazoa; phylum Chordata; class Aves; order Galliformes; family Phasianidae; genus Tetrao; species Tetrao urogallus. The sequence goes on along the minus strand of NC_136818.1, from coordinate 12,371,069 downwards.
CCATATCAAGCCTCCAAAACCCTAGAGGAACAGGAGGCTTAACCTGAGAGCTCTGAGAGCTCAGTGCTCAGGTCAGGGGTACTAGAGCAGTTAACAGCGAGGCAGAGGAAATAGCGAAAAGGGAATTTGGGGATTAGGGTGGTAACGTAGTTGTGAAAGCTCCAGAAAAAGCTCTTATAGCATGTGGAGCAGAGCTAGTCCGTTTACATCGTATCTACTTGGCAGGTAGCAAAAGGAAGCTCCCTGTGGCACTCCAGCAAAATCATTTTGCGTTGCTGGGGATGATAACCGTGCAAGGCCTCTGCAGTAGCTACTGAAGAGCAGGGAGCAAAAATGAAGGCTAATGAGTCTGAATTAAGATGAATAGGGTAGTGACAATTAGCTACTTTGTCAAAGCAGCAAACAATCATTAAAGGAAACCTTTCACGATGTAAAACCATTTGTATAAAGGATGCGGTAAAGGGGACATCAATTCTGCAAGGCTGCAATTGAGTTTGATCTTATTGCTAACAAGGCTGATTCTGAAAAACTTGGGGAAATAATCAGCTATTTCCCACCTTTAGTGGGAACACAGCGCTATACCCTTCATTAGACTTCTCTCCTACTACTTGGTTTGCTGGAAAAAAATAGTCTTCGGAATCAATAGAATACTTTGATGGGACAATTTGTTTTTTCTGTTTGAAATATTTCCTATTGCAATAAGCTGCTCAATGTAAATGCTAAAATACAGATTTTCAGAGAACTGGAGAGATATTTTTAGATGTTCAAATATTAAGACAAAATGGCATAATTTTGTATCAAAGTCTGAATTTTAATGAGCAGCTCTATTGATAATCACTGAACATCTATATTTATAGAAAAATGGAATATCATAAATACAGAATTGTGCCACTATTACACATTTTTCATTTCTCCATACATGCAGAAATTAAGAGTTTAATTTCTGTATCAATGAAAATGTGGCAATTTACACCAGAACTATTAGTCAGAACATAAAATTAGATCTAATCAGTGTGTTGGCTCAGTTTTTGAAAGTTGGATCTAGGTAAATTTCTGTCATATTTACATTTCTGCCTCACTGGAGGAAGAAAGACACAATCCTGTGCTTCTTTTTTATGGTCATTATAAAATACACTTAGACTTTTAACGCCATTTATTGTGGTGCAGCAGTATTTGCAATCTAAATCTTAAACAGCATTAAAATGCACAGCAGCAAATCAGGGAAGCTCAGTAAAAATTTGATAGAATTTTTGTTAATCTGAGTTTTATCTCTAAAGGTGATGTTGGCATCCAATAAGAATTAGTAAAAACACTGAAAGGAAAAAAATAACTATGAATTCTTATTTCTATTATATAGGGGAAAAAAAACACAAACAAAAACAAACAAACAACAACAACCCACACCTTTAAAAAAAAAAAAAAGGTGGGTTTGAAAAGTGTCCAAGATTGCTTAGGTATATACACAATAGCTGTTCTTTTGAGATGGAATCTCTGCAGTTTTATTGATTCTGTATTTTTCCTTGTGAATATAGGGTATGTATTTAAAAGAATAGCGTGGGAATTTTAGGAATAGAGAAGTTAATGTGTTTTCTTAATGTACTAATTTTGGTGCACAAAATTTAAAGTGAAGAAAACACAGCAATTAATCAGAATACCCTCAGGTCTTAACAATATGAATGAACACAAAAAACCATGTAAGAGTTGAGTGCAATGGACAATTAAACATGTTGGAAGCTGGCTTTGTACAGGTGCTTTTACAAACAAAAGTACGTTAGGATTATTTGGGAATATGAAATATGATTTCATGCCACTTTTCAGAAGCATTACATCATAAGTAATGTTACAATCATATAGGCAGCACAAACACGTAGTAAGCTATACACTTTCTACCATGAGCACTAGGTTGGAATATAAAATTGAGAAAAATGAAGTGTCTTTTTTTCCATAACATTTAAGTTTTGATGAAAGAAAAAACCTTGCAAAAATCTGACTGCCCTTTCTCCAAATATATACAGAGACAAAGTTCATATTTTTGCTATTTATCTAAATTGAAGTTTAAAGTGTTTTTGTTTTCTTTTAAACTTCAGTGACTGTGGGAATAAATTCATACACTGAGCAGGGTATTCTTTTAGGCACATACTTTCTACTATTGTTATTAATAATAATAATAGAAAAAGTATAGCAGATCAAACCAGAAGGAGTGTAGAATATATTTGCTGGGAATTGCCTCAGGCTAAACACCAGGGACATGAAACAAACTGTTCTTATCACCTTTTTCCAAACACAGTGATTTAAATTTACAATGAAAGTGCCAGCACCAGCTGCACTTTAAGAAAGCACCACATGTCTTGATGAGCTCCAAGAAAATGGAAAAAAGCCCAGTTCAAGTTGGAGGTGTCATCTTCCTCTAGCCAGCTGGGTGACACAAAGCTGAAAGCGATGAAGTGCTAATTAGAGGTTGATGAACAGAATCTCAGAGTGGAAACTTGTCGAAATAGCCTCTACTGAATCATACCCTTATAAGTCTGCCCTTATCTTCCCATACAGAGCACTGTTAGAGCCAGGGAAAGACAGTGTGAATCCAAATATCTATATGGTTAGGTTACAGGGTTTTTATCTCATACCATATGTCCACTACATCTTGGAGTTATTTACAAATTACATTATTTTATATCATGTTAACATCTTTTCCTTTAGAATGCCTAGATATTATTGCAAGGGGAGCAGAAGGACTACTCAGAATTCTTTTAATTCTTTTTTCAGAAAAAATAATTCACGTTAAAAAAAAAAAAAAAAAAGAGAATAAGCCAATAGCTTAACAAGAGGTGTGAATAAGGCCGCACAAAAGAAAGATGAAGAAATACAGAGAAGTTAAAAGAAAAAATCATGGTTATAATAGGTAGGAGTTTAGAATTGTTCTTCACTAAAAAGTGAGGCGGAGGGAGGCTTGAGCTGGCAAGTTTGGTGCTTTTTTTTTTTTCTTTTTAAATAATGTTGATGCTGAAGTGCCAGCTTTTTTTTTTTTTTTTTTTTTTTTTTTTTGGCAAGTACCTTCTTCTAATTGGCCTGCAAGCAGAGTGCTGAACGTGCTGCCAGTCTGGGCAGGCAGGGTGGTGCAACCCGTGAAGCAGCAGGAGCTGCTCGCACAGCAGCAGCAGGTGATCTGTGCTGGGCTGTGTGGGGCACTGCCAGGCTCTCCAGCACAAACTTGTCCCTCCTTCTTTTTCCCCTACCCTATGTTTCCCCCTTTTTCCACCTATTCATCCTAAGCGTTGCTATCCATACTGTGCAAATGTGGATGTCACTACATCCCTCTAGGTAATGAATCAGTAAAGCCCTTAGCAGATGTTACTGACTTCCGTGGGAGACAAATACATGCTGAATATTAAAAACAAATTCAAAGGTTCTGTTTATTAATTGGATTTTGTCACCCAGAATAAGAATGAAAATCTGAAGGCAGGAGAGGAGAGCTGAAACCCTTCCTGCACTAATGCAGAGGCACTGCGCCGCAGCACTGCTACGCTATGTGCTCATGTGCTGTGCTACAGCCAGATTTATTTGGGTTCATCAGCTTGGCATCAGCATGCCCTATCTGGCACTTTTACAAGCTTTTCCAAATGACACTGCATTGCCACCCAGGAACTGACTGGCTTTATGACAATACCTATTTCTTATTAATGAAATATCAAGCCTTTTGTAAACTGTAGGTAGTAAAACGGTCATCTTGTGAACATCATGTAGTTTGTGGGATAGAATATCACCAGAAATAAATTGTGTCAATAGCTGAGTAATTCTGGAACGCCTTTCATCACATCTGCCAGAAAAAAACCAGCATAGACCTGATGCGTTCACAAAGACATTTCCCATTGCTCTTTAAAATTCATTGTTGATCAGTTTTAAAAATTACTGTGCAGTTTAGGCTAGGCAATTCTTTTTTGTTATAATATAACTTTAATAAGATAAAAAATATCACATCTACAGACCTCTCTGTTGATATGAGCAGAAAAGGTGATGAAAACTTGAGGACTAAATCAGATGCCAAAAAATACATACTCTGCCCTGAAGAGCACACAGTTTATGAATATGAATCCCAAATGATGATTTTCTGAGTTAACAGTATTGGCTGTACAAAATCATACTTTAAACATTTAACACCTTATAAGATATGAAGTGTGCTTTCACATTCACTTTAACATTTCTGATCTCAGTGTTTTGTTCCGTTAGCCTATTGCTTCAGAAACCTAATTCAGATTAATTGTAGGAAAAAAAAAAAAACACCAGGAAGAATCCATGCTCTTTTGAAAATGTCAACTCCCATTAAACCAGCTCTCCAAAATAATGATGTTCATCTGATTTTTCTCTCTTTGATTAGGCTTGTATAATTCTGTATTATCTTGGTAGCTTTGATGCCAAACAAGATTAAATTGTCATGTACAGTATATTAAATTTATAATCTGAATAAAAAAATCACTTATAAGACACTCAGAAACAGTATCTCGGGACACAGCTACTACATTTACATAATTTACACCACTGGTATGGCATTATTTCCTACTGATTTATGGCCAGTTATAAATCGCTGGTCAATACTTGGAATCAGTCACTATAATTATTTCCTTGTCTCCTGTTTAGCAGTGATACAGACAGTTTTATCAAACCTCACTGCAACACCAACATACGCATTTCCTTTACAAAATAATAGTACATTTTGCCATTTTAAATGTGCTTTTTCTTCAATGCAAAGAAAATATTTCAACTACAAACTCTAAAAGGTTTACAGCAGCATCTTTTTACATCTAGCATATACTTAAAACTCTCACACAAAGAACACAGATAGGACTCTCCGGGATAAAAGAAAACTGATGTGGTAGGAGAATCCTGTTCAACAATAATGTGACGGTATTGTATATACTCTTTTTTGTCTTTTATAAAAATGGATGAAATAATAGCTGATTTTTGCCCTCATATCCAGATTTCACTTCTACTCAAATCAGCCCTAAAGCATGCAAACAAAAATCTGCATTTGAATTCCTAATGATTCCTCCTATTGTCTCATTGCTGCTACAACCTGTCAATCACTGCTGAAAAGTGCTAATCACTCCCAGAAATCCCAGTCTCACAGACAAAAGTACCAGTCACCAAAAAAATAATACCAATTGGTCATGGGTGGAAAGCAAATCTCACTAGGGATCTAAATGCACAATGGAGTTTATTAAGTCCATTTTGCTGTAGTCTAGCTCTGCTAGCAGCATCCAGCAGCTTCAGACTTTAATTTCAAAGTCAGCTAAAATCCACTGAAGTAACTTATATTCATTAGCTAGGCTTTAACTGAACTGCTGTGAAATCTCTTGGCTACAAGGGCCTTTAGCAGAAGTGGCAGCTTTCATTTTCAGTTTAAGGAAAACAGATCTACTCAGATGTTCGGTACTCTTTCTTAAGCAGTTTGCTTTTTACAAGCACTTAATTCTTCACAAAGATGTTTCTTTAACAAACTGTACACATCTTTGACTAATAGTATACATGAAAAAAATATCTTGCTGTTAGTACTCTGTACCTTGCCAGTTCCTCTCTGTTACAACATCCAACTTTACTAGGAAGAGTAGCAGTATGAGTAAATATCATGTATCATAAAATACTGCTGCCTTAGGTCACAGAAACTGTGTTTTATGTCACAAAGGGGAAGGTGGCTAATTCAGTAGCCTGCTGTATCCTAAAAAACACTTTTTTTAAGCTTCAGTGCAGATTGCACTGTTTGCATTAAAAACTATAAACACAGACTGTGTTTTCCTGTTACATCAACTAAATACTTAAGTATGTTTGATCTTAATAAACTATAATTAAGCAATATACAGTAATTACCTTTCAGAAATCCCTATAGTGATTATTATCTCTGGAGTTGACTTGAGGAGGCTGAGTATGTTTCTATTTGTTATGTGAGTTTTTCAATTTTTTTAGAGGAGCAAGATATTTGAAATGGGTGAAACATCTTAGATAAGGAAGCTTCATCTGGCATTGGACATTACTGCAACCAGAAACTTTTCTACCAAGTTGTTCTTTAAGTTATGCTTACTAATTACTGCAGTGGAAAGATGACCTCTGAAAAACAAAGCAAAAACTAAAACTACAATATATATATTACAAAAATGTTTACAAAGAGGCATAATATATACGCAGCTTTGTGTAATGCATGCCTGTTGGCTTGGCATGGTTGGATTTCAGCAGGGTTACAGCCTAGGACTCTGAATACTACTTGCTTTAACCCATAGTTCGCAGCCTAGAGTGCTGCTGTAGCACTCACTGTTCCCATAGTGCAGGACAAATGCTTGTTTTTGTTCTTTACTCAATCCATGTCCAAAACCTGAGATGTTTGTGGGTTTTTTTTTTCAGCAAGCATGCTAACAAAAACACTCAGCTTGCACTGTTCAGATGGCTTTTTCTATGTTACAGTTTAAAGAAGTAGCAAGTTTCAGCATAGTGACTGCAAAGCAATATAAAGAGCTCCAAAGTACAGGTTCATTGATTTACTTCTTGCATGACCAACAATGCTCATTCTTTTGGACTTATGATTTTAATGCAAACAATAATACAACTCAAATAGAACTGCATAAACAGTGAATCAGGAGAGGAAGCAAGCTTGTACTTCAGATTTGCTCACTTGGTGATACAAGGCACTCCAAGCACACTAATTCAGAAGTACATTAATCCACAGTGCCACCTAGCCATCTGTGTATATTTAGTTTAACTGTGACAAAAAGAAAAGACTAAACTGTAAAAACTGTTAACCTTCTCCTCTTTCCCTCCCCTCCACTTACTAGATGTAGATGGAGTAAAATAATATTAAAAAATAAGAATAAAAAATAGCCCAATGTGTTTATAGCAGCTGTTACTGACCCAAAGGAAACCTGCAAATCTTTGCTAGGGCTCTGTGTTACACTGTTATTACTCCAAACAACATAAACTGGAATATTAGCTACAGTGAATTAAAATAAAGAATTCTATAAACACCTGCTTTGTGTGACACAAAACTTGTTCTGAAATATAGAAACTCTTTCTTCTCCTTTCCCATCTTTTTCCTCCTTTTCAACTCTAGTCTTGGGATGAAGTTAGATTTTACATTATGATTATGTTGCAAGAACATTTTTAAGCTTCAGCAAGTATCTTATTCAAGTCTTATTATTGTAAAAATAAAGTCAGGCTCGCAGATATTAAAAGCCATCCTCCAAATATGCATCTCATAGATATTCTCAACGAGCACTATTCCCACAGCAGCTTTAACACACACCGAGCGCACCGCGCTCCTCTGACAGAATGCTTAAAGCATTGTGTACTTCCCAGCTCAAGGTGCGACAGAACGGAGCTGCTTTTGAACCCTCTTTCTCCTTTAGCAGAAACTGCACAGTATTCCCTGTCGACCTTTTACAATTTACACAGGGAAGCAAAGAAAGTCAAAGAAGTGAGAGAACAGAGATGTCCCCAGCAGCCCCCCTAGGCCAGGCCTGAGGCCCGTATTTGAGCCCCCCCCTCTGCTGGGCTTGAGAGATAAACAGGGCTGCATGTGTTGTCTCAGGTCCCACACATCCTTGGCAATGTCCAGATCTCAGACTCAGACTGGAGAGGGACTGATATAACAGCTATCTTTACAAATATCCCAGAAAGTAATTCTAAATGATCCCCAGTATGCATATTAGATCACTGCACAAGGGTGGCACAGGAGAACATCTGAGGTGGAGGAAAAGAAAACAACAGAGAATAGACCTTTAAGACAAAAGTTTTCTCCCTTCTACACAGAATTTGTCATCTCTGTTCAATTTCATACCAGTAGAACCAGCAGTCCTTAAAAAAAAAAAAAAAAAAAAAAAAAAAGCCACAAAGCAAAAAGGCAAAAAGGCAAACAAAGAAATGAGTTGTTTTTGACAAGATAAAACCAACAATCCTTACTTTGTATTTCTCTAATGAGTAAAGTAGTCAGTTTGCAGTTTCCCCCTCCTCGATACCAGACCTAGACTGGTGCCAGGAGACTCCAGACATAGCATATTCTTGTTTTCCTCTTCAAATCTCATTTTGGTTCTTCATTTATTAACATCTCAGTACAATGTATATACACAAATAAATGCTCATATTTTTCTCCCTCCTTATTTTCTGAATAACAAAAACATCTTTCTCATCGGAATATATTTCCTGTAAAAATACTTGATTCTGACAATATGCGTCTGAACCAATAGGCCAAAATGTGCTGAACATATCGACAAGAAAAAAAGAAAAAAGAAAAAAAGAAAGAAAAAAAGAAAAAAGAAGAAATGAAGATTAAAGGATACGTAAGTAAGAGAACATTAAAACAAATGACCGTGATTTGAAAATTAAATTTTGTGGATAAATCCTCAGGCTTAGCAACTTCACTATAATTTCACTATCTGTGATTGGCTTGACCAATACAAAGCATATACTGTTTCATGTATAGAAGTTAAAATTCAGTGTTTCTTTGGATATTATCCTCTCCCCTTCCCTAGATTGAGAGCGAGTCCTTTCAGCACAATTTCAATGCTGGTTATTTCATAGCAGAGTAAATGCAGTGGTCAGGATGATGACTGACACCTGATCCAAAACAATGGGGTAAGGACCCAGTGCTTGGCAGCCTTGTGCTTTGACAAGCTCTTTCTTTTGATGACTGTTAGCCATTGTTTGATAACTACAGACTTCCCTTCCCACAGACCCTTCTGAACTCTGCTGTCTTTGAACAACACATGAAATACGAAGGAAACTATTTACCAGCCAGTAATTGCAAGCCACCCCTCATGTAAAGGTAAACGGTAATGAGGAATGCGCAAAGAATAGCTGGTACTGTCAAAACTTTGGAGGGGGAGGAAGAGGGGGAAGGGAAGCTTGTAAAACATAAAGCCATACAAAATGCCTTATGGACTTATCCGGCGGTAAGTGTATCAATTAACCATGCTAAAAGCTCTAACTCAGATGGGCACTGCACACAGCGTGTCTGCCACTGTTTTATTATCAAGTCCATTATGATGAGTCCTTGTCGTAGACAAAAGGAGAACAGAAAAAGAATTCAGGCTGACAAATTAGACTTGAAATCAGTTTCATTTACATAACGACTGGAAGTTCATTAATAAGAGAGTTTTAATTATTCATGCTCTTGTTTCACTAGATACAGCAGTTTTCCCCCTGCTGTGCTGGATGTCTGGATTAGCTAAAATGAACCATAGCAAACTGATAGACTGCCCAGATTTCTTAAGTTCTTTTCTGCTTTCAAACTAGGAAGGAGAGAACTTGGGGGTGGAGGAGTAGGAGGAGAAGGCGGGGCTGAGGGGTGCGGGGTGAGAGAAACCCTTTCCTTCTGTTCATGTTATAAGATGCTAATGCAAGAGGAGATTTTTGTATTCTGCTTTGGGTACAAACTTCTATTTGATGAGTAATCAACCTCCAAATCCAAGCCAGAAGAAAAAAAAGTTTGGGATGCAGATTTCAAATTCTGTATCTACAAGAGCTATTCTGAAAGCAGTATCTCCTATTTTATTATGTTGGTATTATGGCAGTAGAGGTTGAACCTTCCTCCCAGAATCCCATTACATTTTGTTGCTATGTGACTGATAGCAGCTGAGGGGCAGTCTGACACGATACCAGCTAACATGGAAGCAAATATGAAACAAAATGTATAATTGAATTCATTCACACAGAAAAACGATACCCATGGAATGTTTGTGGAGATCAAACAGTGCATGTCAGCACAGTGAAGTAGAGGGTGGTGTTTCAGCAGTGGTGATGGCATCAGTGGGTCACCTCTGCTGGTACAGATTTTACGAGCATGGCATATAGGCTCTTGTTCATCACTGACAAAAATGCATAGCTAATGGTTGTGACTATGTTGAAAAATATGGTTTTTTTTAGCTGAGAGTTTGGGTGCTCTTTGAATCTGTTGTATTTTCCATGGTAGTAAATAGGAGGCATTACTTTTGAGTGATCTATGTACTTTCCAACTCTTAGTTCCTTATTTAGATCACTTTAGATCCATCACCCCAGTACTGAAATAGCTGCGCTGAAATAGCCAGTATGAGCAGAGCCTTTCTAGAGTATAAGCGCATTTTGTCATTTACAAAGGGTTGCTTGGCATCCATGCTAATGGAAGAAATTGCAGAAAACTGAATTTACAAAATCAACATGCTGGATTTTTTACTTTTCTACATGTTTTCTTTGAGGTTATTTACAATAAATAAATAAATAAAAATCAAAGAAAGGAGGCCAGAAGCTAATACAGAAAAGTGTAGAAAAAGCAAGATTAATGGGATCTTTAAAAAACAATCATTTAAATGCAACAGCTGAATGGACAGATTTATCAAATAAGGATACATTTTTCCCCTCACAGCATCTAACAAGAAGCTCCCATTGACTTCAACATATCCTGCAGTGAAAGAAGACGACCTGTGGATTTTACATGACTATTTGCTATTCAGTGAAACTTGAGGGTCCTACTCTCCCACTGCAGGATGCATGTAATACCCATTGAAATCAATGGGAATTACTCTTATGTCCTGCAGCACACCAGGCCTCACAGCTACAAGTCATGAACTATGAACACTGGCAGGTAGACAAAGTGAGAGATGTGTTTGAAGACCAATGCTCACTTCAAATTATCCCTTTTCCTCATAGCACGTAACTGATTCAGGAGATCATGGAGCTTTTCTTCCAAAACTTGAAGTATTTTGTAAACAAAACAATGAATGGAATGAAAAAAAATTGTCTAGAAATGAAAATGAACAACTCATCTCTTCTGGTTTTTTACTCTTGTTTGCTTTTTTGTTCATTTTCTCTCCATCTTTGAAAATTAAGAAAACAGCTAGAAAAAAAGACAAAAAAGCCTTAAGAGGACAGAAAGGCAGAGGTAAACATCTGGATCATGTTTGTTCTGACACTTCTTTTCAGAGCCTTTTCTATTGCATTGCTGCAGGGGGCAAAGAGGAGATGTTTCTTGTGTTATGTTTGAAATCAGGTACAAAAGTATTCAGCCATCTAAATTTAATCAGTATGTTGCAGCTTTCTGTTTGGTTACTGGCAGATAGTGCATGTATCTTGTATATGATTTCCACACTAAATGTCACTGGATGTGTATCACCTTTTATCTCATTATTATTGTTATTAAATGACAGCATTTCTAAACAAAGAAAAAGGAAAATACAAGACTGGAAGTCAGTAGTTTTAGACTACATTCTGTATTTACTATTGTCCCTCACTGAATAGCCTGCCTCTGGAGCCTAGGCCAAACCATAAATCCCATCAGCTATGCTGATAGCTAAGGAATATATTCATAATTAAAATTCGTCAGAACTGCTCTGCAGGGCCGGATAAAACTTCTGAGAGTCACTGTTCACCATTGTGAACAGGCAGTGCACAGCCTGACCTTTTAGTTTTCCGTCCTTCTCCTTGGAAATAAGGCAATAGCTTTTCCCTGACTGCATGGTTTACTCCATGAATACATTCCTCAGTCAGGTAATAGTCATGAACACAGTAAAAATGAAATGAAAAGGACTGTTAGATTTCTGTTTGAGAAGATTTGGTTGATGTTGACAATTTCCTATCAGTCTGTGAGTGACAAAAGAAACATAATAAAGGCAGGAGTGGTATATGGATGCATTAACCATGTAATGTGTTTTCGACTGGGCTTTGTAAGAATAACGTGAGTTTCTTATAGTCAAGCTCTAAATTTAGGTTGTTCATTAAAAAAAAAAAAAGTTATAAATAGACAGATTTTATAAGGTCTGGTGCAAAGGAGGTCTGCTTACCACACAGACTTTGTACGGACAAAGACGTAAGCAGAGATTTTTCAAAAAGTCACTAAGAGTATTCCAGCCTAGTCTATGAATATAGCTTATTCCTATTGGCACCAATGTCCCAGACAGGTAATATACCTCACATTCCTATGGGAGATCCCATGTTTTTAACTGTTCCTGTCTTTTAGGAAGCATATTAGGCAGTTCCCATCGCACAGATGGCATGCAGTGCCTGACTGAACAAGCAGACTTGGTGCTGTCTCAGTGCCTTTTACTGGCAAGAATTGATTGAGTAGCCCTGATTGATACTCCTAATACTAGCTGGACAATCTGCCTTGCTATGTTTAATCCAAAGACCATGTGGCTGTTGGGAGACACTTTTTTTTTTCTTTTTCTTTCTTTTTTTTTTTTTTTTAATAAAAACAGCTTTATAACAATTTACATTGGTGGTTCTTTTGGTAAACTATCTTTCCTAGTTTTAACGTGTTGCTGTCTCTGCACATCCTTTGTCTATGACCAGATTTTCTATAGAAACCATCCCTGGTGTCTTAGTGTATATTTTCAGATTTTTGAAGTTTTAGAATAATTCAGAAATCCTGTATAATAACTTAGTGAAAAAGTGTCACGAATGCAGTCATGAAAAAGTATGGATACACATATCACCTCCTTGTCACTGATAGATCACATTGCTGAAAGTCTGTAACAAAGGATAAAAGCCTCAAACAACACATTAGAATAAATTAAACAGACTAAGGACATCCAGATTGCTGTGTTGGCCCACCTTTACAAATACTCTAAATTCACACTTAGGCAAGACCTGACTGTCAGAATTGCTCATATACAGACCTTTTAACACAGAAATTAAAGATGAAAGTTGCCTATCTTTCACCATTGCTCTTTGAAAAAGACTGAAACCTACAGCATAGTTTTGAACTTGTCAGACAATTGTTTTATTTAATGGAAGTCAGAAACACAATCACATTTGGCCTGCTGCACAATAAGCAATGTAACCTGCATTTATCGCACAGCTAGGAAAATTATGTACTGCTTTTTCTTTTAGGAAGATACTCGGGTAGAGTGAAAGAGACAAAAAAAAACCCCTGATCTTTGTTATCTCTGTTTTCCACATTTACAGTCTTCATGGTCTTACCTGCTCTCACCAGGTAATTTCCAGTTATTCACTAGTTCCCCTTTAGCCTCAGTAAGGAAATCTTCAAGTAAGGTTAGCGCAGAAGATTAAGACTGCATTAAGATTAAGTCTGAAATGTTCTGCTACCAATTAGCCCTCTAGTATTTCTGTAAGCCTTGAATTTTTGATGCGATCAATGACACCAAGTGGAGCCATCTTCTGTGGAGTGGTTATTAAAGATATAAAAATCAATACAAAGATGATACTTGGAAATCTATATCACAAGATAATGAATCACCATGAGAGCCAACTAAGAAGGAATGTCAGCAAACCAAACAGAAGGTTTGTGCATAACAAATTATTTGATGCCAGTAGAGTTTAAACTAAATTTTGCATGAGACAGGAGTCTTCAGGCAACACTTATGATACATTTGCATGGCAAGACTTTAATGAGATGAAGACACAAGACCAACCATGCAAGGGGCTTTTTATGCATTAAAGAGACAGAAGGAGTAGGAGATGATTGAGACATATGGGATTAAGGCAATAATGCTACAATTTGACTTTAATGACAAAACAGCACCAAAAACTTTCTCTATCAGTAATCTTCATTCAATTTCTTTTAAACGAAACATTATTTGCCTGCACCTTAAGTGCTGATTGTTATTGGAGCTGTGTATTGGAGCTTCACAGGATACTCCAAATTTAATTTGAACTGGGGATTGATTTAGTTGGCTTCAAAGCCAGCTTTTCCTTTCCAAAATTGAGCAAGTGCATGACTTTGCAAGTTCATTTGGGTTTACTGCTTGTCACAATTGTATGAGACTTTACAGCATTTATGGTATGTTTTGCCCTGCATGATCTCTTGTTCGCTCACATGTACAGACACACGCAGAGAGAACTATTAAAACAAATACTTTTGCTCCATCTCCCTGGGAAATACATTTCTTACTAAAAGTTACCAATTCAAAAGACTTATGCAGTTCAAATCCATATTATATGAAAAATTCTACCACTTTGAACTTCTGATATATCAGTAAGAAGGCTCTTAAAGCATTTTACTATCATTAATTATGCTGTAATTTTCTGAAAGATGAGAACAGCACACTCTCATTTTAGTGAAGAGGGTAACGAAACTAATACAGGACAAGGAGTTAGGCAGCCAGAATTGTCTTCAGCTAAGGGACATTTACCTGCCATTTGCTTATCTTGTCTATTTAAACTGTGAGATCTTTGGTACATGGCTAGATTACTATGAATGAGTCTCAATAAGGTCCTCTGAACACTAATGGTATTCAAATGAATTATATTAATAAAAATCAGGTAACAGTATCCCCTATGAAGTCTCTCAAACATTCCAAATGACAGCCAATGCTATAATGCATTTTATTCTGCTGTAGCTACAAAGCCAATCTAACGTTCATATAGTTCTACTACTTCAAAAATAAGGAAAGTATCAATAGGAACAAACTATCTCCTTTTAGACTATTCCTTCTCAAAAGTTATCTGCTCTTTCTTAGCAAAATTAGTGCACCTAAAACACCTGTTGTGGTATCACAGAATAGTTGTTTCCTTGTTTTCCTTGACACACTGCTTTCACATTTGCAGCTGTTAAGTGGTAACATAGATAATCAGACTCACAATCACAGCTTTTTGTGCTTTTAACAGGGCACTAATTGTAAGCCCTGTATTCTTTGTTAATCAGTAACTTTTTGTTGTTTGACAGCCATTAGGTATTTCTTTTGCAATTTTTTTTTCTTTCAGTTTGCAGTGTCTCACTTATGCCAAATTCCTATCTCCAAATCAGAAGATTAAAGAGCAACAGCAGCTCAGATCCTCAGAATCGTATGCGCATACCTACAAAGACTCCATCATCTGAGGATTGGCCCTTTGTCCCTTAAGCAAGATAAACACTGAAACATTACAGTAACTCTACAGCTATCTGCTAGAGGTTGGCTGGCAAGTTCATGAATCAACCATCTAAAGTTGTATTGCAGAACTACTTCAAAACTAAATAGAGAAAGAAGAGCTGTGACATACTTTGTGCAGTTTTCACCAGTTACTGCAGTTTGGACTTAATTTGTTTCCCGACTTCTTTGCATCTTGGGTCTTTGAAGGCAAGTGAACCATTCAGTGTCATAAAACAAGGAGAACTAGAACAGTCTTCAGTAAAAACAAAAACTAACAGAAAAAGCAGATGCAGGCAACATTTCATATGGCTCAAAATGTCTTTGCTGCAGTTTAAATTCTGCAGCCTTGAGATTGTTCTGACACCTCTTTATTGTTCCTTTTAAGTGCAAATGCTTAGGTAGCATCACTATAAATGAAACAGTAGTTTTCACAGATTGCATTCAACGGCTGTTAGAGCTTCCTCTCCTTCATCTGCACAATTTGCATCTATTATAGACTCAGGAATATAGTTTTGCTGCTGCTCAGTGGCCTCAGAATGGCACAGGATCCCCCCACCACTTCAGGACTGCAGTAAGGCTGATCTTTAAAGCCCTTCCCAGAAGCAGGCCCACTGCTCCTTCTAGGTGAGGGGGGGGGGAGGTTGGGATGGAGGAGCAGCTGGTGCTGTGAACGCTGAAGGACACCACTATGATGTTTAAGGCAAGTGCTCTGAGGGATGAGATCTCGAGATTGTAACCACCACAAACTTTAGGGTTTTTAACCTGAGTTAAAGTAAAGATGCTGGGCCCTAGACTGAGATTCTAGTGTGGGTACTTGTGCCCTCTTGAGCATGTCTCAGCAAGGTTTTGCACAATGATTTGTTCAGTCCTCTGCCTCAGAGGTGCAAGAAAGAGCTGAGGGAATACATTTCTTACCTATAAAATTCACATTTTTTCTTTCACGGCAGCTCAGGGAAAAAGAGGGCACTGAGAACAGACAGTCATCTTGCTTATTTCCTTATTATTAGTTAAGTACTGTGGATATGTTAACAAGGGGTTCCATCAAAAATTAACCACTATGACCTGAGCTAAACCCCTAACTGGTAGCAGGGAAGTGTTTCCATACAGAGCAGTATAAAATGAAGTTGATGCTTTGGGTTTGCTTTCTGATTGTCCAAGCCAAAATAGGAGACAATTGCAGTCCTACCAGATACAGGAAGTGCAGAAGAAGCCTATGACCTATTTCTGAAAAAATACTCAGTCTCATGGTGGTTTGGCTGCTCTTCTTGGACTGAAGAAAAAAATGTTGTAGATTAGATCCAGAACCCTTTGTCCTTTTGTGGAAATGTTTACAATAATTGACAGGAGTTGTCCAGAACGGCACATTCCAAGAGCTAAAATACTAAAAGTTATGGTAGTTATGTACCCAGAGTAGACTTGAGTTAGGGAGATCTTTAAGTATGGTAACAATTATAACTAAATTAGAGGTGAATGACTATCAAATGTGTTTTTACTACTTTCACAATTATCACCACACAAGATCAAACTTTCACTACAGAATTAGGCTACAGTATGTAATGCCAGTGCTGCTCAGGAGATACACAGAACCACTGTCCTTTCCCTCAAGCAACTCCAGCGTTACAATATTCATGTTAAGATTAAAAAAAGAAAAAGACTGCTGCTATTATAATTTTTCTTTGTTGTGTCTCTCAGGAATCAGAATATGAGCCAAAACCAGAAGAAGGGAATTCAGTGTACTAGGCCACCCTGCTGATAAACTAAAACAATGTTACCATGTACTTTACCTCACTGACAATGCAATGGGATTATAATATTTTATTCCACTAGCAAGATACAATCGTATACAGTCTCCCCACGTAGTATACAAAGTATCGAGTCTGGGAATTTGAAAAAAAAAAAAAAAAAAAAAAAAAAAAAAGCTGGTGGATGAAAAGACTTTCTCCACTCTGATCAACAGAATGAAAATCCAAAGAATCACTGAGACACAACATATTTCATATTCTCATTCTTTTCTTAAGTAGAGAACATATTTCACGTACAGAACTGAACTACTACAAACGCAGTTAGAGCCTACGTTATGTGTCCTTTAAACCATCACCTGTGTAAAATCTTTGTCATATTTACTCCTTTTAAAAGTATTAGGTAGAATCTCTGCAATTACCGTAAGAGTTTCTAAACAAATATTTCATTTGTGCATCTAGCTTTCATGCATTACAGAGTAAATCTCTCTTTAAGCACATAAGAGACACATTTTCCTGAAGACAAATAGTTGTTTCAAAAAGATGAATCTTCATTACATATCCATACAATCTTGGAAAGAAGTAAGCTAAGTGATTACTCACTATTCTATTTTAAATTGACATGTGTCTCTTACTGCCTTACATAGATTGTAGCATGACTTCACTATAGATATTCCATCAGACACATTGCTATTATTCCTCCAAATTTTATAGCAGAGACAAAAGAAGTACAAATCACATTGCCTCGACCTCCTAAGCAATGGTTATATACAATACCAATTGTCAACTACACTGAAAATTTTACAAACTCGTTTTCAGCTGTAATATTTACTTTCTTGGCACTCAATTAATACATATTCTTTGAGCCTCTACATAAACTTATGTAAAGACACTTTTTCTTCTATTAACACAAGAAAACTCAAATATATTGAAAATGAAATTACAGCAAGATGCTATTAATAAGCAATCTAAAGAGAGCACTAATGTAGCTTACACAAAACTGTAAAACCTCTTCAGAAGGAATTCAAGGCCTACATTTACACCTAAACTCACTTGCTGTGCAGTTGTCCCTGTCCAGTGACTCAGAGATTGCTCTTCATTACTACAAAACTACAGTTGAGTGCAGACATCACATGACACACAAAATGAGTGCAGTATGCATTTATGTGTAAGGCTCAATTTCATTATAATATTTGCCTGCATTTACCACTAAACCAGTATTTAAATCAAAGTTATTTAATAAGACCACTGATGGAACACCAGGAGAGATTATTTCATTCACGCTGAAAAATCCCTGCAGCTTCATTGTTACTCAGTTGCATCCATGCAGCCTGAAAGGCGAATACAGAATAAACATGCCAGAGGAAAGAATAACTCCTTGCAAAATTAGCACAGTACCCAGGTAAGTACAATCATCCAAGCAGGTTGGGGAGCACAGAAAAAGGTTAATTAGGAACCTCTGCAGAGCTTTTCAGCCCCAGACAGCACTCTTTTCAGCTCCTTAACACCAAACTTACTGACCTATCTCTCAAAAGCAGTGTGTTTAATTGCTACTCTTAGTGCACAAGCAGCACTAGGAGCCACCCCTCTCGCTTGCCTCATGCATCCCACCACCTGGCAAAGTTCCATTGGCAGCCAAGTCAGTGGGATTTCACGTTTCCTTGAAACTTTTACAAAGGGCACAATGTGGGTCCTCGTCACCATACATATAATCAAGTGCTTAAGTGGCGGCATGTCACACTGCAATGTTGGGATCTGAGCCTGTGTCCTGGGCTAACTTGCAGGCTCAGAGAACTTACAGTAGGCATTGCATTAATTACCAGCAGTGAAAATTGCCAAAAATAGAAATAATTCAAGTTAATTTAGTGGATAAATACATATGTGGAGTTTAGAAGGGCCTAACAATCTCAACTTGATCATAAATGCTCTAAGAAAAGAATAAAAGAAAATAATAAAAAGTCCAATTTAACTCTCCCACAGTAGAATCCCGGTTTCTTTTCAGATTCTCTTACCTAAGCCTAGGTCTCATTGCTTACAGCTTCAGGTGAAGTTATGTACTTTGGGTGCAGCCACCTGTAGGATGAATAAAACCAAAACCAAATGAGTGCAAGGTGACAGTGGATTGAAAACACAAGCATTAGAAACTAACCAAACAAAAACAATCCCTAAAAAATACCAAGGTAAACTCAATCATATTGCTAACCAGAAATCAATTTAAGTCTGTTGGGCAAAGAGAATGATGTGGGTGGACCTTTTCCTTGGCCAGTGAACCTTAAGGGTGAGATGGAGGAAGGAAAAAACAGCTGACCAATCCAGGAACTCATTCCGTTAGCTGAGAGGAAGCGAAGAATCCCAAGCAGCAGTGAAGAGAGTTAATAAAACAAAGCAATCGATTCTTAATCTTGAGCAATTAGTTACTTGGAGAAAGCATTGTTGCCACCTGCCTATATTGATCACGAAAATTAAGGTCATTCAGTGGAAGGCTACAGCTACCATCATTAAAACTGAATTTCTTTCTCATCTAGAGGGAAAGTAGCTGTCTTCAGAAACTGAAGAAAGGTCTCAGTTCTTCCTCTATGGTCTGTTCTTCCCCAAGCACATAGTCAGTGATAAAGGTAAACGGTTTATTTTGATTTGCACACCACTGCTTCCTTTCATGCTTTATTTCTTGAAGTGGCATGTGCTCCTTTAAAGGCAGCAGGCTCACTTTCCCATGGGACCCCATTGTTTTACATGTGAGTTAGAAAAAAATCATGAAATATGTTTGTTTTTTCTTAAATTTCAAAGTGATGGTCAACAGTGAGCTGCAAATAGGTTCAAAGTAATTTTAGCTGTTTTTTGTGAAACAAACACAGTGAAACCTCTCTCAACATCATAATCTGTGAACTTCTGGTCATGTTTTCATTTCAGAAATCCTCTTTCAAACCTGAAGGCGTTCTCTCAAAATCAGCTCAGCAAGCACTAGATTCTACCAGGTAAAGCAGATAAGAAAATTTCCCCTGGAGTCAGCATAGTTACACTCCAGGATTTGACTTTGTGGCTAAACCCATTGTTGCACAGCATCCCCACCCCTACATAATAATTAAATTTGCCTCCTTCTCTCTCACTTTCTCTTCCACTCATGCCTGGTATTTGATAATAGCCTCAGACTTATTCTTTGCCAAATGAAGCAGACAAGTGTTTCATTACTCATTTTTATTATTTTTAAATGTGTTTATCTTATTTGTGGTTCCGTCTTAAATAATAATAACAATTAATAAATAATAAGGTACTTTGAATGTGTCTGGGAACCAAGAAATGCTTTCAATTCTTTCCAACATTTGTGATCTGATGAAAAATATTTTATTAGAAAAAATCACTAAGAGAGGGACATGAGGGAAGGGACCACAAAAGTGGAGTTACTAATAAATGAATGCTCAAGAAATTCTCTAGCCTAAATTGGCTACAAGAACTTGATTCTAATCTGAGACAGATGATCTTAAATATAATCAAAGGAGGGAAAAAGAGAATAACAGCTTTGTAGGAAAAAAAAAAAAAACACCATGAAAAAAATAATCCTATTTTGGAATTAATATTCAAGGTACTAAGTAAGACACTAAATCACCTTCACAGCTAAGACACAGGAGTTTACTTTTGTATCAGTTTTGATCACTGTGTGGACCAAAGAAACTTATTTAATATGTGTATCTAGTGGATCAAATTGAGATATTGATACTGTTGCCTTTCTGAGCTTTGACATTCTCAATGCTAAGTGTTATTATTATTATTGCTTGTCTGGATCTGCAGCATGATTTCTGAAAGCAAAAGTTGCTGGTTTCAAGCAGAGAAGTAGCATATGTTCAGTTTAAAATTCAAATGTATTTATAACTGAATACTAATGGCAATGTCATTTACACACTTAACGATTCTGCATTAGGCCATATGAGGCAATTCATTTTTCAATACATTTATTGGTACCATACAGAGAAAGAGGAGTTAAGCCGTAGCTGAGATTCATCAGTTGCAGCGTACCATAACGTGGTGAATGCTGCCCTCTGGCTCAGGTTGGCAATGGTCACTTATTTAGAAATCTTTTTTTCAAAGTGTAGTGGGAGACAAAATAAGGTTGGTGTTCAAGAGTTTTCCTTAATACTTTGTTCTTTAATAATTAAACTCTAAATGATTAAAACAATATCATATTAGAATGTTACTTTCTCATGAATTCAAGATTGTTGATATTTTAGAATTATGTTTTGCCAATATCTGCAACATAGAAGAACTTTCAAAATGCATTCTTACCTTGAATGAACCTTATAAAAGAGTAACATCAGCATTAAGCTTAGAGGTCTGTAGAGCACAGTTTCTTGAATCTTTTTTTTAATTAAATCCATAAGGGAAAAAAAAAAAAAAAAAAAAAAAAAAGAGTATATATAACTTGTTTTAGCATGGGATACTACAGATTTAGGCAAGATAGAAAAACAAAGGAAAGCTACAGCAATCTTTATTCATTCATAGAGTAAAAGATTATTTACTCCATTTCACTGAAAGACAGCATGATTGAGATGTTTATATTTTCGTCTTAAATGTAACACCTTAACAGTTCACTAAAGATTATGCTTGCTTTATTCTGCTATAGACACAACATTGCCTTCTTTAAAAACCTTTTGTGAACAAGTCTTTAAGAAATAGAATAAAATGATTTATTGCACTCACAGATCTAGAAACTAGGGGCCACATTTTCCCTTAAATCTGCAACCTACCACGTACTGCCCATCCCCCTAGTACTGGAAATGCTCATAATAGAAACGACAGAAAAGTAGTGAAATTAAATGATTATTTCTACTACAGAAAGTAAATATTAGGCATTGCTCCCCTGCCACTCTTCCCAAAGGGGATCTGCCCTACAGGAATCCCACAGCCTACCTGCCTTGCTGATGGATTGCCTGGCAGCTTGATCCCCAGTAAAGAATTTTCAGCAACCTTTTGAGAGCAAGATGCAGTTTTATTTTCATATCTTCTGCCTAAATTAGGCATTGCTGAGGGTAACAGAGGAAGTGTGGAATACAGGAGATGGTTTCAATCTAGACGCACAAGAAGTAGAATGTTTCCACTACCATCCCCTGCTTTGGTCTTTTATAAACTCACCTTATATTCAGACCAATACGGTACAACCATTCTGGTATGGTAGCACTCTGCATCCATATTGCACTCACGTAAATGACTGAGTAGGGTTTAGGACAATAGGAAGTCCAGCCCCGTGACTAAGTCGTAAAGCTCATCTTTTCAGAATAGAAGCTGGAAGACAGACTGGGTGTCTGTCTCTCAAGATGATAAAATGCAGTGTTCTGAACACGAGACAATATTTCTTTAGGGAATATTTCATTTTGGATAAGAGAACAGTAATCCTGTAGTCATTTTTCCATAGCTTTCCACAGCTGAAGGGAAAACATTTAAAGCAGCTTTGAGAACAACCATCTTACAATTAAACTGCAAATTTAAATTAATAGGGCTTTTTGTTCACTGGTCCTACACACTGATACAATTTAAAAAAATAATCAAACTTTTAATATACTAAAGAAAAAAAAAAAAGAATTAAACCAAAAGTCCAAAGGAAGGATTTTTAGAAGCTATGAATGTGATACTTGGATTCAAAAGACCCAGTGGAAGCAGGTAGGAAGAGCAAAGTACCCTGGGAAAGCTTATAATGTGCACTCAGCTGCACTTAAGAGTGAAATTTGCACTCCCAAATTGAGACCTAAGAATTCCTTCGGATAAAAATGTTAAAAATCAAGGCAACTTTCAAATCTAATTTCAATTTTTGTTTCTGACAAAGACAAGTGTTTCATAATAATTTCATATCACTGTAAATAAGATACAAAAAAGATTTTAGCATGCAAGACAGCGCCTTTCCCTAGCTTTTCTTCCAGCAGAGCATAGACAGAATCAAGTGGAAATTACTGTAAGTGAATCTGTGAGTTTTCAACAACAGAAGCAGCTGCTTGGTACACTTATTTTCCAGGTCTTTCACAACTTACATGGCTTCTGAGAAGGAAAGCACCTGTTTTGAGACACCATGTAATCAGAACTGATAGGAAGGTAGAAAATCCTCACTGCAGCAACACTGTGGCTTTTGAATTTCCTGCCTTGCTTTGAGGTCATAAAAAGCCTCTCAAAGATTTGCAAAAACAAAGTGTTAAAGTAGCTGTTACGAGACTCAGTGTAACCTACTGGATATGCTTTATTCTGACCTGAGATTTTTGTGCAGTATTTTGCAGAATATAAAACTGAAAGTAGGTTACAAGTTTCCCAGTGCAGGTCTATAAGATATAAAAGTTCCTATACTGGGATAGTAGTGCGTGGGTTTTCATAAGACTGCATTAGCTTATTCTGCACATGATGTAGGATCCTTCAGATCAAGCTTTTCTTTAGTGATGAAGACAAGCTCAGCCAGGCACTGTAGGACCACTGGAATATCTGAGGTGCTGCTTTACTGAAAGATCAGTGTATGCATGTACCCAAACTGCACCACAGTGGTTAAAGGAGCCCTTGGAAAGCATAGAGACTTTGGAGACTATACAGATGTGTCTTCTATTTTCATATTATTAAAGGCAGATCTTCCTCATGTCCCTTCAAACATGCAGTACTTTCTTCTATTTCCTTCCACACACATTTTTTTTCTGAAAAACACAGGATTCCTCCACCTTTTTTTGCTTCTCTCCGGCAGCCCAGATTCACTTGTATACATCTCAGTTTCTGAGAAGGAAAGACATTGAGAGGGAAAAGGGAAGAGAGAAAGGCTAGGGATTTGACAGGTAGCCAGGGACAAAAGGTCAGTAGAGGGAAACCTTCTAATCCTAGTCTGCAGCCAAATGGTGAGATTGCTGCTGAACCCATTGTACTTGTGTCTGAAGCCAATTACACATAGTTTAATTCAGGAATGATACAGACAAATGATAAGTCTCTAGGGGACTTCCACTTCTGTAAAAAGCTACCCCTGTAATTTCTCCCTTATAGGCAGAGTTGCTGAGCATTGCAAGGGAAGAGAAAAATGACACAGAAAACCCTCTGCAAAGTATATATTTTTCATCCAGTTTCTTCTAGTCTTAGTTCACTGATAGACTTTTTCCTTTGTGGAGGTCATAGGTGAGAGAGGAAAGCAAGGGGATTAATATTTTGATATATCAATTTCCAGAAGCAGCCACATAAAGATAATGAAGGAAATCTTTTTCCTATCTCCACCACCTTTATGCTCCAGCTGGAGACTCTCCAATCTTCTAAATCAACCCAATGCAATTTATAAACAGTATATTGCTAGAAAACTCTTATAGTAGATTTCCTTTCTAAAGACAAAGGAATAACTAACTCTCAAGGAAGAATGATGAAAAGTGCTGCTGTCATGTAGAGTTGGTGCCTATTCTCACTTCGCGTTACATATTTCTACCATCAACTTGACAATTTCACAGCCATAAGTGCACAAAATTCACATAGAGGCAATTTTCCAGAGGAACTGAGTGGCAAGGACCTCATCTCCTTCCAACCAATTAACCAGAAAAACATTCCAATATATTTTTCCATTTACTTGAATAAGAATAATACAGTCTAAACTTCTAGCATCTCCTATGAAAGTTGGAAGACTCGCCCTATCTACAGTTGAAATAGAAGGCAAAAGTGAAAAATACATGACAAATAAAAAACCTTGATTCGTGGTGATTTTAGAAGCTGCAGTTCTTTCTCACTGTGAATCTTCTCACAAAGGCATTAGCAGCTCTTTGCTTACTGATAATACCTATAGGATTGAGGTTTCTAGTGTTTGCTTGTTTGCTCTGATGTAGATCAAATATGATCAGTTGTAATCTATCCAGGAAGTATAAAATATTTCACTGAGAGAAAGCAGAATTTCAAGTATTTTTCAGTAGGAATACTTGTGAGCTGTATAAAGGAAACTACTTCATCACAGCATCAAAAATTGACTGTTGTAAATTTTGTTCTGTAACATTTTTTTGAGCAATTTTGCAACAAGTTCGAACGATTTCCAATTGCAGAAATTGAAACAGTAAATTAGACTACGAAAAATAAAGAATACTACTTTTGTTAATGAGTATCAGTGAAAGGTAAAATTACTAGGAATTTTCATATGCAAGTCTGCTTCCAAACTCATGAGATTCAAAAATCTGAGCTCTGAAACAGTAGGGTAGCTTGAATATATGAACTGTATCTGTCAGAAAGAAATGTTGCACATCTTATAGATGGAGATAAAGCTTTTAATTTCAAACCATGGAGAAGAGATAACACATAGTGAATTACTCATTACAGTGTCAAGGGAAACTGAGGACATTTGCTTAAATTATCAATAGTGTCATGACGAAATGTTGAAAGTGCTGGAAGTTGGAAGTTAATAATAGATATTATGGTCCTTATAGGACTTTTTATTTTCAACATATAGCATGGTTCAAGGGTGTACTTTGAAATGAGAGTAGTAAGCAAGTAGATAACACCATTTAAATTAGATGATATTAAAACAAGTTTATCTGAAGAAAAAAATATGCATTAATATCTGGGTTGAAGAATGTGGTAAAAGACAGCTTCCTAACAAAGATTTAACCCCTAGACTTGAAAGGAGACACCATAGTCTGAGAAGACAGAAGAAAAAAAGCTTGAGACATATCCCTGTTTGCCGTGACATTATATCTAAGTTGGCCCAGGAATACTTGGCTGAAAATTAAGAACAATTTCCTTTCAACAAGATGGCAAAGGTTGACTGACAGGTAACTGAGCTAAGAGAAAATGAAAATAAAGAGAGGAATCACAGTAAGCATAACATATATTAAGTATTGTATTCACACTTTAATATCCATTATTACAATTATCTCTGGATCAGTATCTGGATTAATACTTCAGGACCAGATCATGTATGCTAGTAATAAGAATTCAAACGAAAAACGATACAAAAGTGTTAATGCTTTCTCTGTCTGGGTTCTCTACCTGAATCCAAATTACCTTCACTTTTATATAATACCCCTGGGTGAACTGGAGACTTCTGGGACATAGAGTCACACCTACTGAATCCACAGCAAACATGGAAAACTGCTGCAAGGAGTGGTACCTTCCCAAGAAGAAGGACAGAATATGTTGAATTGAGTTAATTTTATGCATAATTATCCTACCAAAATCATATGGTGTCTGAACTTGATGTAAGGTAAACATGGATGGAAATTTCAGTGTCAGCCAGCAGTTGCTCTGAATCAGGTATGATGTGAAATTGCACTGTGAGAAGGGAAAAGTCACTTCTGGGCATCATAGAGAGCAGTGAAATGCCCTCCCAGCTTAAGAGAGAGGAATGAGGCTACAAGCCTGTCAGAAGAAAAGAATTTAAAGTGAGGTTGTGTCTGAGGGGAGGGCAAATTCAGTCAGTGTAGACGCAGAGTTTGATCCACAGCTCTCTGAAGTCAAATGTTTTAGTTTACGTCAATGGCCTTTGATTAGGCCCAGAGAGAGCTGTAAGATCCAAGGGCTGCCAGGCTTGGTTACAGTCATCAATACTATAAATCCCTGAGAGAGTTTCCTTGCTAAACTCCAGGCCTTTTTGCTGCAGGACGCTAACTAAGGGCATGATCCTGAGCAAACTTAGTACCACTGACTGCAAAGGCTATAAATTCTTTCGGCCATCTTAGAGCACACATGCAGATCCCCTGGTTTGCTGCAGCAGCTTACTGCAATCACTAAAATGGGGGAGAGTAAGAGACAGTTCTTATCAAGACAGAACTATTCCTGCAGCCAGAACCGGGGCTTCCTCTGGCAAAGGGTGGGGTTGGGTAGGCCCAACCTGCTGGAGAGGCTGGGTCCAGGTGCTAACTCAGAGGCTCAGCCAGCTGCAAAAGGAGCCTTGGCCAGGGCTGCTGGAGCCTCAGGCCTTCCCAGGGGAAGCCTTGAGATGCTCTGGTAAGTCATTTTGCACCACTGAGGCCAGCAAACGGATCACCGACTTCATAGCCTAAGATGGTTTGCTTCATTTCTGTAGCATATTGCAAAAACAAACAAACAAACAAACAAAACATAATTGCTGAAGTTACTAATCCTTTCTGAACAGGGACATTCTCAGATGGAAACACATTGTCCTAGAAAACAGATGCTGTTACAGCAAGGAGAGTTACGTATGATCATTATCTTGTTGTACACTTGGGAAATCCTTATCTGCAGACTAACCTGAAAGCTCCCCCTCAAAGCTCAACTCATTACTTAGCTTTTTTTTTATTTTATTGGTAAATTTCAGAAAATATTTGCAGGATGAACATAAAATAAATCAACACTGCCAGAAAAACAACAACTTGATTGTTTCCCTTTGCTTCTGAAACAAACAAACAACATAAAAATCTCAATTGTCCTCCCAGGACTCCTTGGAAGTCTTAACAAAAGTCTCTAAAAAGAGCCTAAATGAAAGACTAGTGAGTTAGCAGCAGGGCAGATCTATCATAGACAAATCAGACAAAACTCTTTCCTTCTGACTGTATCTGGACTTAATTCTGATCTCCTTACTCACACTGAGTAATAATTTACACCATAACTAGCCCCACTGGCATTGCTAAAATCAGAATAAGCCATAAACCTGTTAGACAAATATTGGTCTGAAACATTAAGACTAAAAATTGTATGAGCTAATTCAAATACTTTTGTTATTATGTGCCCTGAAAAAAAGGGTTCTCTTTGTTGTTGACACAGTTTGTTGGTTTCCAAAGAAAGATAGAAGTTTGTGATTTTTCATAGTTACTTTATTTTCTATCTTAATCCAACTAGAAAAATCAATGTTTTGTCTACTCTAGAAAATGCAATGAATGTATAAAGATGTATGAACTACTGGCACCTTTTTGACAGAGATATTAAAACAGTAAAACCTGAGGCCAAGTCTATAGTACAAGCTTCTGTCTGGAAAGGACATTAGTCAGCAACATAATAGGACGCAATCTCAGCCATTAACCCAGGCTGCACACCTTATTCAGCCTACACTGTGATTAGCCTGATGCAAAGTCCTCTTTTATTTATTGCGTCTTTGTGTTATGTCATCCACCCATATGTACAGGATAGCAATACAACACCAGCAGTTCCTGTGCTGCTGCAGAAGTGCATGCTATAGATGATGTTTGTTTGTTTGTTTTTTAAATACCTTTGTCTGCCAATCTCTTACGTTTCTCTCACTGAGTTGCAGGAGAGCTTATCCACATTTCTAGACACATGAAGCGCAGGGACTGGAAAATACTAGAAGACTATTAACAAAGTTCTTCTGCATTTCAGTTTAGCAAGGCCAGGCACTAGCACAGAGGCACTCCTGAAGCTTATCAGTATCCTCAGGAAGGCTGTTCTGCTCTTCTTTAAAATATCAAATTCCTGTGAGTGGGTTCAGTGCAGGCACAGAGCCCAAGAAAGTCCCTACAGTGCCAGCAGCAATGCTGCTTCATGAATGCATTGCACAACCTGCCCAGCCACCCTGCCAGACTCCTCCTCCAGCAGGAAGCCTGGCAACGAGGCACTTAACCAGTTGAACAAAAACTACAAGCTTTGCACCAGGCAAGCAATTTGCCAACATCCAGTAGCCTGCAGGCTGGATACTGTTACCTAGTTATTAATGAATGCTGTTGATTAACCTTTTGAAAGCACTTTGCCCACCACACCTACTGATGGGAACTTACTGTGTTAATGCTCAAGGGACATCACAGTAGAGACCTTAGGGGTAGTGAAGACAACACAGTGACTTTAAGAGTTGGATAGGAATTTGGTAGTTTTTTGAGAAGAGGGGACATGAAGGATAAACTCCCTCAAGTACATAACTCTAATAAGAGAACAGTATACGCATTACTGCAATGTCTGTCTCAGGCTGATGTGCTTAACTGTGAATAAAGGCTCCTGCAGTAAATTTAGCACAGGACACCACTCCAGGTATGCTCATCCATGTTTGAAGCCCCAAACTTTTCGAAGTAATGCATTGGTGAAACTTAAAAGAAAACATCTTGAGCACTCAAATATCATGTGCCAGGCTCCTAAGAATCATGAGACAATACTTTAAAACTCCAGCAACAACAACAGAAAAAGCTATTACATGCACACACATGTATATACAGAAAGTCAGTCCTTCTTGGTAGCGTGGCCTAAGAATTTTTGAGCTCACTTTTCTTTAGGAAATATCAAAAAAGCAAGAAGTCAAAGACTCAATGAAAAGGTCATGAAATAATATGAATCCAGTAGCAAGAATATCAAGAAAATGCAAAATACTCAAATAATACAGAAGTTTGCACTAGGATAACAGAGTTCACTATAGAAAGGGTGCAGGGATGTAAGCAAATATGAAGGAACAGCCTGAATTTAATCACGGAGAGACATGATGGAGAAAAAGCAATCAACTTGAAAGAAAAGAGTACAGAAAGGACAAAAGTGGATTTGCACAAAAAAGCATAGCATAAAAAGAGTTAAAGCTAAAGTCTCACTTTACCTATTCAAAAAAAAAAAAAAAGACTGTTTACACACACCTCCACTGAAGGAGCTGCAAAACAAAGTTGCTCTGTTTTCTCAGTTTAAGAAAATTGTTACTTTTTAAGCTAAAAGAAAAATATATAAAAAAAAATCCTGCCTAAATCATTTTTTTTGCTTGAGATTTCACACAACAGTTGAGCCAGTTTGACAGCTTGCTGCTGCTGCTGCTGACTGGAGAAGCAGCCTCACTCCCCTGCTTTGTTCCCAGCCATGCAGTCTTTCTTCTCCCCTTGTGCTGAAACTGGCACTTGTCTGACACCCCAGTGAAAGTATTCCACTCTGAACAAGAAAAAAGAATTCCCACAGAAATTTATTTGTTCTTAAGGAAAAATGTGTGTGTATATATATATATTTTTTTTTTTTTTTTGAGGAGGGAGGGGGGAGACTTCTTAATAGTCCCATGAAACCTCACCCTTAAAATATCCCTGGAACTGCAGGGAAGACAGATGTTAGTGTTTTGTGACTGTTCTGCTCACTCTCCTATTATCCATTTATTTTTATTAAATGCACATATTAGACACAGTGTCATTCTCCACAAATTAATTAAAATGATGTAAAGAGGTAGGTTATAGCCCCCCTACACAAACTGCCAACAAAAGCAGAATGTGAGAACTAAAGCTGAGCCTCTCTGACACCACACCGAGCACAGATCAAGACAGGCTATCAGGCAGAATCTGGACTAAAGGCTAGGAACAGAAAAAATTACAAGTGACTTGCCATATTCTGCTTTCATTTACACTCTTGCAGCCTGGAACCTTGACAATTGCTGCTACAGCTTCTCCTCCAAGTTGACTTTGGGTTGGTGTATACAGATCAATTAGGCTTTCCCTATTTTCATAGAACTGTTTGGGAGGAGCAGATTTCTTTTTGAATCCTTCTTTAACAGGATGGAAAAATCTGTGCTTGTGCTATAATTCACAGATCACAAAAGGATGCCAGTTACTTTGCATAAAAGTAATGCTGAAAATAGAATTCAAACTGAATTCTTACACAAGTAGTCTCATTACTATCCATGGTACAAACAGGACATGGCAGATTTCAGGCTAATTACAAACGGATCATTCAAACATTAGCACGTTTTCTTATTTACAGAATGGAACAAAAGGGAGCACAATTCAAATAGGCCATTTAAATAAAAACAGGTATATTGTCTGCATAAATAGTATACTATGTAGATACACACGTGTGTGCACGCTCAGCCACAGCATCCAACACTGTCTGCTGCTGTTACTATGCACAGGAACCCATAGAATCCCCAAAAGCCCAGTGTGTATGCTGTGATGCTCTGGGTATCCAGGCTCCCCAGACCAAACTGGAGTCACCACACAAAAAAAGCGTTTGTTAAGATGGAGCAACATCCTCAGCTGCGATTGAGGGAATGTGTCTGTGTTTCATCAAATCCAGCATATATTCCTCAGAAATATTTAAGGGTATTTGATGAAAACGTTTCCCTGATCATTTCCATTATTGTTCTCCTTTTTAAGAGACAGATGAAATTATTTAGATTGCTCATTAAAAGAAACAAACACAGGAAATGAAACTGGATGAAAATAATTTCCTAATTTTGAGAGTGCACTAAGGGTGGAGCAGTCCTTACTGAAGATAACTGGAAATGTAAACACACTGATTTCAATCAAGAGCACTTTTCATAAGAATATTTCACTCACTAGTTAGTACTGATGGCTCCCTGCTCCTTTCAGAGGTGTGTTACCCATTCTGGAATACATGCACAAGTTCAAGTGTTGCATAATTACACAAAACAGGGCCTGTACAAGAATATCCTGTTTTGCTTCCTGTACACTCACTGGGGTGGCTCAGCTGAATCCTTGACAACATCTAGCTCCCCAAAGAAAACATTAAGACTCCTTGCTGATAGAAGTTTTTTTACCTAGAGCTTCTCAGCAGTTGGGCTGCTTAGCCCCAAAGTGTAAGCAGACAATCACCCTATTATTTACTTTCTAGTCAGAAGGAGCATTACTGCTTTTCTTCACTGTCCACAGCCTCTGTAATCCTAGCAGTCATGTTCACTCAGCAGTAAGTCTAAATATGTGCTTCCCCAAAGGAGTTTCAAATCCATGACACAGATTAGCATCACTGTGGTTCAACGCTATCTGACTCCATAGTAATTAACATTTTAAATCATGGTCAATACAGAAATTATTTAATGAAGACTCATTCTATTCCCAAATCGTGAGAAATTAACAAATTTAAGCATTATTATTATTATTATTAGAGTGAATAGGCTGCAGAGGACAATGGGTCTTTCAAAAACCCTGTCAGCACTGCTTTATCTCATTACATATCACTATATCTTAAAAAAGGAGCGATTCAATTGTGTGATGGTGAATCATGAAACTTCACAAACATTCAAGGAACACACATGCCACTACAAATTAAACATTAGCACTGCATGGTATTCATCCTTTCTGTCACACACTGTGGGAAGCACGCCTTATTAGCATGGAAGCATGGAGCAATAGTATCTCAGTGTGCTTAACATTCGCTTACCTTGGAAAAAAGAGCATACAATTGCAGCCTTAAACAACAAAAAAAAACAACCACTCAAAACATGCAGCTCTGTTTCTTTCCATATTTAATTCCAGGAATTAAAAAAAATTACACAATTTAATTCTAAAACCTTTTCTTCCCCATCTTCCTGTTCACTGTTTTTCAAAATAATACACAGCTTTTCCATTTTTAATCAGCTTTAATCATAAACAAGGCAGGCATCACAATTGCTGCAGTTACAGGGTTCCCCCTCACACACTAGTTTGGTTTTGAATTTCAATAGTACCCACAACTGGGGGTCTTCCTGGATCCCAGATGTCAAATTACATGGTCTGTCCTATTCTTCTCATGGCAGCAAAACAGTTTCTTGTTCAGTTTCACAGGAATCTGAATAGCTGCTCTGAAAGTACCCATTCCTTACTAAATTATATTACAGCTGAACTTTCTTTTGTTATATTAATAATTAAGAACTATTTCTCCTTTACTTAACAGCTTTGTAGAGATAACTGCTTTTTTTCTTATACCTATTGAAATGTGAAGCACCACCCCACACAAAACTAAAATATCTACACTTAGCATCAGTGTTCCTGTCTGAGGTCCTGTGCGGTCTATAAAATCTTGAGAAAGGGGCCCACTTCCCATACCTATCCTACTTACATGCTGTTTTATTTAAGAATCAAGAGTAGGTTTTACAACCACTTCGCCATGTTAAAAAAAGGAGAAACATAAAAGTGACTTCCAGGAGGAGGGAAGACTTATGTTTTGTTTTACAAGCTTCTTTCAAGGTAAACTTGTAAAATAAAAAGTTAAAAATGCCAAACAATTTTGTAAAAGCTAATGTAGCAGTAAATGAAAGCCTCCAGCTGACTTAAAAGCTGAACTAGTATTTTAAACCTGTTTTGCTTTAACAAGCATTTTATACATATTTGATTTTTTTTTTTCCGCATAAGTGTAACCCAACACTACAGCATCACACATCTCAGAAATTACTCCTACCCACTCTTAGTTCAAACAGTAACAGGTTTGCTGGCAGATAAGGCATTGTGCAAGGAATTTGAACTACCAGTGTAGTTTAGATATGTAACACTGCATTACTAAGCTAAATCACAGACTTTGGCACCCTTGCTCGCACCATTAAGAACTATGCATTTCCCCACCATATTAAGGTTTCAACGGATATAAAAAATAAATAGTGCTGCCCTAAAGGATATTATAGACATACTACAACCTGCTTTCTTGCTGGGATTGATGACAGAGGAACCAGACACACAAGTGACCTTTGGCTTGTACACTCTCAAGACAATTATGTTTTTGGGATAGATTACATGGACAATTGTTATCTGGCTTTGGGAGGGATAATTTCTTCACAGATGTTGAAGACCCCTTTGAGCTACCTGGCAGCACTCATAACCTCCTCTGCTCTCACAAAAGAACTCTTTTGAGGCTCAATCATATCAGCAAATCGAGTTTATTCATGAATCTCAGGCTACCTGTAGACTCAGGTATACCTGTGTTCATTACATTGTGATTGTCAACTTGCTTTTAAATCACAAGAGACTAAAATCCCTACATTGAACATAACTGAATTTTCATCATCTTATCCAAGTTAGGAGCTGAAGTTTCTCAAAAGTTCTCCAAATTTGCTTGTGAAGTTGTTCAGTTGTAAAGTTATCTGAAGTTGAAAAAGAGTCTCAGT
The DNA here is from genome assembly GCF_951394365.1 of Tetrao urogallus. Classification (NCBI taxonomy): domain Eukaryota; kingdom Metazoa; phylum Chordata; class Aves; order Galliformes; family Phasianidae; genus Tetrao; species Tetrao urogallus. The sequence continues at coordinate 12,337,812 of NC_136818.1, read as the reverse complement.
ACCTTAGTTTAAATATTTTCAGTGACATCTTTAAGCAATTCTATTTCCCAAGTAGTATTGTTTATTAGCATTATAGAAGGATGAACTAAACTCCCATTGTTCACACTGTAGTGGTTTATAGCAACATCTGCTGGATAACCTAGAGCTGTAATAACAGAGACCCTGACATACTGAAGTGACAGAACAATATGAGACATAGCTATGGGAAGGCAAGGGTTAGATAAGAGGATAAGAGAAGGCTTTCACATCAAAGACTTTGTTTCACAATGACACCTACCCTTTGCTACTGCCTGTGCCATTGATTTCATGATTTGTCCAGGTTGCCAGTTCATCCAGAACTCCTCAGCTTATGAGAGGTTGTATCAGAAACAAAGTTAGATAGTATTTGTGTATGCCTTGGGCGGGGGAGAGGAGAGGGAAGGTAGATCCATATACTAGAGAAAACAACGAAAACTAGAATGATTTATTCTACACTCATTTAATGTTTTAGCTGGCATTAAGCTTAAGTGCTCCTTATAGGGTTAGTACCTCAAATTTGACAGCTAAGAATTACCTCCTCTTTAAGAGAAAGAATGTTTAAAAACCCCACATTCACATTAGTTAGTCAATAACAAGAACAGTTGCTTTGATAGTCTTGTTGACATACAATAGTTGAAGAAGTTTTATTATGGCCAGAGTATCTTTAGGGCAAAGTCTCTGGGGGAAAAAAAAAAACACACCATTAAATACTTAGCCAGGACAAAACCTTCTTGCAGAGGAATTTTCAATTGCTTTTCAGCTGCACTGTGGTTTACAGTTTGCTTTAAATCAACCCTCAATCTAAGCTACATACCATAGAGTCTGTTAAAAAAAAAAAAAATCATTATGGTACAATTAAAAACAACATTAGAAGGTGGAATCCCACCCTCCCTTCTCTCTGTACAACTGCTGGTATGCTTCCTCTGTGCCTTTTATGATTATCTACACCAGCTCTGGTCAGGAGATACAGCTGTCATGAAACACTCAACAGATGGCAGTGGCTGGGTGATGCTTCATCCATTTTTGGATGCTCTACTGACATTTGAGCTCATGCCTTCTATAAATGCTGTCATGCCCCTGACTCCTTTTAGCTAACACAAGCCTACAACATGCAGTGACAATATTAATCTTTCCAAAGGAATAGAGATAAATTGATCTGCCCTTATGAAAAAGCAATATAAAATACTTAAATTTAGTGTCCTTTAAAACTTTTAACCATTATAGATAGATATGACTAGAAAATAGATAGACTGATAAATTGGTAGATGGATCTCCTTTCTTACTGCTGTTTCATCCTTAAGCTATTTTATTCTTATAAGACGCTTCAGAGATTGATTTAGCTTACAAAGAGCAGCAATTTCTCTCTAGTTTTAGGAAACTGCTAGGAACTAGAGTGCTTTGAAAAGAAATTGATTAGCACAACTTCTTTAAAAAGAATGGAAAACAGCTAAAAGATTTCCAGTATCTTTGAGCTTTTCAGGTGGCAAAGACTGCTTAGTGCTCTATCTTAAGTTTTTAAAGCTCACTTTATTGCAATTTTGATAGTCAAATTGGAAGCACTAGCAGCTTATGGAATAAAAGAAAGAATTGCTTTTTTTATCCTCCTCCCCCCAAGGCAGCTGTGTGATAGTACTATCTAATATTATTGTTTGCTATGGACAAACTGTGACAATAACTGTATGCATCCCAAACCGGCAACACCTTTTGTACTTCCTAAGGTTCAATCCCTGTCACTGTAGTTCCCAGTGTTAAAAACAAGTGAGAGATAAGAGACAGAATAGGTGGGTATATTCAAGTACTTAATCATAGGGATTAAGACAGACTTATTGGGAATGGCTAGTAATGGTATTTTGTCCGGACACAGGAGGGCTGGCTACATTCTCCTCATGCTGTTTCCAGCACATCTTGTTCTAAATACAGGACATTGACAGATTAACACTGCAAGCACAGCTTATATGTTTAATTTCTCAAACCTGATGATGCTCTTCACTATGAGCTTTTTTTTTTTTAAAATGTTACTGAAATTCCAGTAGTTACGGAAGAACACGCAATAGCTACATTGCTTTGTCAATAGCCCCTGCTGAACTGCCAGGAGATGTTTAATCATATATTTAGGTAAGGAAGCCACACCTTCTAGTGTGATGAAGGGGAAAATGAATGGGAAACTAAACTTGGAAATTATGATCTCGTTCTTCACGCCTAAGCTCAGGTTTAACACTGGAAGTAACAGCAGGAAACTGTGATTGTACAAGGATACTGTCAGAAGTGGGACTCAGTTCTTATAGCACAGTAGTAGATCATGTTCTGTGTGAAGTTATAAAAGTGATTAACATCTCTTAAATAATCTTAATTTGTTTGTAGAAGTTAGCTTCTATTATCTATTAGCACTAGCCACACCTGGCTATCACTGAATGTAGCTGGGTGATGTAACTTCTTATAGATTTTGAATTCATCAAAGTGCCTTCAGATCTGCCTTTTTTGCTCTGCCAGGCTAATAGGCAATGACTGGTGATAGCCCAATTTCAACCAGTTTTCATACTGTATCCTTTGTTATTCTTCAACTGTAAGATAGTAAGGGAAAGAAACAATCTATACCTAAGTCTTTAAGTGATCAGTAAGGTTACAGACACTTTCAACATAAACTACATGGATTGCCTGTATAAAAAAAAAAAAAAAAAAAAAAAAAAAATCAACAATGTAATTTGTTAAACATTTCATTCCCAAATAGTAGCCTACTGTTTCTGGTGTACAAAGAGAATCTAAAGCATCATTTCAACTTAGCAGTGCCTATTTTTTATCTATTCATATGCAACAGTCAGACAACATCCTTGCTGATCAGTGGATAGTCAGAGATGACCAACTAATCAGCACTAATCAGTTAATAAGCCTTCAGGCCTCAGAAACATACATGGTTCAGGCTGAGCGGGCACACGTATAACTGTATATCTGAGCATTAAAAATTTAAGACTAGTGCTGAGACCATATACCAGAGGGTTAATCTTTCTTGCTGCTTAGAAGCCCACTGGATTCTATTTTGCACCCATGCCAAGAGCACAGTCAGCAATTCCTATGACTTTCTGCCTTTAAAACAGCACGTTTCTCTGATACTTCAGTAAGAATAGAATAACTAATATCTGTGCTTGCCACAGGCTCATGCCCCTTTAAAAAGCATTGACATCATGCTCCACAATTGTGTGTTCTCTACTCATAACCATATCTTTTTAATTTTCTTTTACATATATAGGTATTTACTATTTTGTGTCATTGTGTTCAGTAACTAATATACAAAAAGTGAAGGGGAAAACACAGTTACCACAGCACTGCCTTCTGCATGTAGAGGACCTTTTATTCTAGCCTCAGAGCCTGGGATTTTATATCAAGAATGTTACATCAAAAAAGAGCAGATTACGGAAGTAAGCATAAGAGGGCTTTGAACTCTTCTTCTGCAACTTATAAACTTAAGTTACGAAGAAGAGTGCAGTTTATCTGCACATCTGTAAGTCTGGATAGCATTACTGTTTCGTGAAGCATTTTCCATCTCATCTGTTTATTCCAAACTGTTCCGTGGAGCTATATTAATGAGTGGAACATTACTAACGGTTATGGTTGCAATCTGAGTTCAAAACCCAGGAAGAACCTGTTATGCACTTATGCATAACACTGAAAGTTTTCACGCAAATTCTAGCTATAAATCACTTCCTAAGACAATTTTCCTTGTAAGCAGGGTAAAAGCAATTCTTTTTATTTTACATGTATATGACTTTGCCTGATTTCAGGCATCATTAGACAGTGGGCATTTCATGTTTTACTTGGCTTTCTCATAAGTATAAATGAGAATATGGAGGTCTGAGTTACAAGCTGCATGGTTACTCCTTTTGTTACACCATTCCTAAGTATATGACAGTGCAAAATGATAAAGGTCTGACAGCAAAAACACTGGAGAAAGCAGTAACACTCACACTGCAAACAAGCAAAACAGCAAAGCTGAGCAAAAAATTCATGCCACAAAGATTCGCAAGCCACAGTTGATCTCTTTCAGCACTAAGCGAATACACACAATAGGGATCTTTCCAGCACTAATCTGTTCTGACATTTTATAGAAACTAATTCTTGCAGACAAATAAAGGTCTAGTTTGGAACAATTTTATTCAGGCCATCAGCATCCTTCCTGATTTGATCTGATTTTCAAATAGCGTATGTTTTTTTTCCTGTTTGTGGCTGTCACAGACTACAAGAGAAAACAAAAATGTAGTATTCACAATAAAGCTAAGATATGAGGCAGGTGCAACTTAAAATTTTATGAGGAGAGATCAAATAATGGAGAGAAAGTTGAACAAGAACAGAATTATCAACTTCTACATACCTGATAATAAACATTTTTACTCATCTGCATGCAGAAACACCAAGAATTTTAACAAAACATTGTTTCCTATATTTTCTAGCTAGATATCATCAGTCACCCACTGATTGAAACCATAAGAATGCTACTTGAGGTTTTTTTTTTTTGTATGGCTTGAACACTGGCCATTCAGTGTTTCACTGCATTATCACAAAAAGCAACTCTCTGCATGAAGAGACAAATGCTGGTGGTTTAAGCAGGCCAACACACCACAGTGCTTTTACTCAGCAATATTTAATGATTTACCATTTGATACAGTTCATCTTTCATAACCTGGAGTCAAACAGCAGCAGCTTCTATTAGAGATGCAACAATATTGAACTTTCAACCAAATTTATAGGAGAGCTTCTTTCCTATCTCTAGTTTCCGGACCCACCTGGCTCTACACTTAAGAACTACAGATGAAGAGAAACACTTTGCTTCCCACCAGTGAGGTCCCGAGAAGAATGCGTGATCATTCCAAATAAAGACTTTCCAGACAAAAATCAGCTGCATTAACAGCATGTTCTCAAAATTTGAAGGATGATCACTTCCCTGGGGAGCCTATTCCAGTGCTTAACCACCCTTTCTGTGAAGAAGGTTTTCCTGATATCCAGCCTAAACCTCCTCAGCACAACTTGAGGCCCCTCTCCTGTCACCTGTCACTTATCTAAAGAACTCTAACGAAATTAGGACCATTTAAAAAGGAAATACATTGGTATAAAAAATGATTTTGAGTACATGTCCAAGGATGTCAGATTATGGAGAGTCTTAGGGGCAGTGTTTCTAAAAGAATTTCTTCTGGAAAAAGTGATTTCTTGATTCACCTTCACTTTGAAGCAAGTAATAGGAGATAAGAAATACCGAGCATTCAGGCTTACAGGACACAGCAGAAGCTGGCATATGATTTATTTCTAGTAGCAAGCTTGCATTTCCAAAATAGGATGTTTATTGTTCCCCAGTACCTCAGCTGTGAGTACAGGGCAGTTACTGTTAAGTAGCATTCTCTAGTAACTTAAATGATATTCATGCATTCAGAAGGTGCTTTCAAGTTTTCTTTTTCCATCACTTAAAAGCAGAAAACCTGGAAGTGCTTGAGACATTTCATAACAGGTTGCTTTAAAAAAACAAAAACAAAAAACATTTTAAAGCAAAATCCTCTCTTACACAACGATATTTACTTCCATTTTTGTTCTTGTGGAGACCTAACAAAGTAGAGTATGGAAGGACTACATTCACTTCAAATTCCTATCATCTGCAAATTAGGATTTGCAAGAGAAGGAGTACATTATGAAATTTCATTTAAGTTACAAGGCTACAGACAATTGCTCCCCAGTTATGGTTATAGCTAATGCTATCAATGCCTGCATCAGACAAAAGAAATTTTTATATATCATCCGTAAAAGAAGCATCTCCTTCTATCAGTAGCTTTTAGAGCCAATGTGTCCACACACAACGCAATTAAGAAATAACAGGAATTTATGTCAGGACTTGTGTACAACTTTTTTTGTTTAGTTTCTACATCTAAGAATATAAGCTCAGTTTATAAACAGTACAGGATTCATTTTCAACATGGAATGTAGTTTTGATGATGCTGTTTTTACTACTGAAACTCTTTAGACCATAAAACAGCAAGCATCAATAGAACTCCTAGATGCCAAGATGAATTCTGGATACATTATCCATCGTTTTTCCTACTCATTATTATTGCTATAGCACAGAGGAGAAGTGGAGCCAACTCACCATCTTGTCTGTTATTTATGCATTTTCAGTTATTCCTTTACCGCACAAATGTTAATTCTAAATAGCAGCATTTAACTCAAGGATATAAAAATTTAAGGACTTGGAAAAAGTTCGACTAAGTCAAAAGTTCATGCTGAATAAGCAGAATATCTTTTCTTAGTCTAAAGAGGACCTTAAATGTATTACTTTATTTCCCAGTGTTGATTTCTCTTTCAAGTTAAACAGAATAACTGCATGTGACTCCTTCCAAATTCTCAGTTTTTGTTTCTAGAAATATAATTATGCTAAATCTTAGCCACTTTCTCTGTATGTTGTAAGCCTCTCCTTGTCATTTTTTCATTGGAATGTCATTCTTTAAGCACATATGCCCATGAACAACTGTGAACCGGGTCTTTTTTTTTTTTTTAAGGAAAAAAAACTGTTCTAGCTGAAGTCCTCTGGTTGCTTCCAAAAAGCAGAATTGTATTAATGAAATCAATCATCATTTGATTTTTTTGTGTGACTAGTGATCTTCAACTTGATATTTGCAGTGCAAGAGACTCTGACACTTGCCAGTGTTCGTAAACGAACAATGCGGAAGAAAGCAGATCCTTTTCTCCTTTCTCCTGCTATTGTTTGGCATCCTAAGGGTGTTACGTAGCCAGTTCTTCCATGCAGAATGTGCTAAAGAATAGTTTCAGTTCCATGTTAGTTATTCTTGCATGAACTATTACTTCTAAAACCTGTACAGGTTTTCTCTAGCTTAGAGCACCAAGTACAGAAGTATTTGCAGGTTAGGCAGCAGAGCTAAACAGATGTCGTAAGTCTTTCCTTGCATATGGCAGTAAACAGCAAGTCCAGACAAGGATTTTGCATCTTTCAGGTTTCTAGTCAAGGCAACTCACGAAGCTCTTCCATGAAAAGTTGAAAATTTAGGTTGATAAGGACTTTAAAGCAACAAAACACCCTCAGTACAAAACCAATGCCTATATCCAGAGCATTGGAAACTTTGATGCCAAAATTCTTGTAAGGTAAGCAGACACCATGTATGTTTTGCCAGCTATGACTTCATTAATTGATATGAGCTTTTTCAGCGTAGTCACTTCCCAGTTTCATAGCTGAGCAGGTTAGTCTTTGAGAAGTCACTTGAGAGGGCAATAACAACACTGCTCCAATTTTAACAGTCACCAAGAACATGTCAGGGGGCAGTTTAAGGCCTCCGTGAAGAAGTTCATACCTCTGACAGCAACCCAAAGAGAATTTAAGATTTTATCCAGAGAGAGGATAACCTGAAACTACCAGCAGGAAAAGGTTGCCATACGCATGGAATAGACTTGCTTCTAAATCTATGGCCTAGCCACTTCATCCCAGAAGATGAAACAAGGTTGCAAATCCTATCTGGAAATAATATCTGAGATCTGGATTACCTGTTGCAAGCTAGGACGCAAGTATGCCCCATCAAATGAGTGCCTAGGCATTCACTTGTCACCTGATTTGACAAACATACCAACTGCTATCCTGTGACAAGAATTAATACACATCATTCATCAGGATCTCCTCCCACGAACATTTTATTCACGGAATCATGCATTCATTTCTGCAATAGCAACAGTTCCTACAACATACTGGTGATGGGGAAGATAGGTAACATACCACAGGCTATCAGCCTGGAAGAATAACTAGTCCAGTCCACAGCTTTTCCCCTTTCTTTCCTGTGAATCTTTCAAAGAGCAGGCCAGGAGGGTCTGGAAGGCAAGGCAGTCTATAATGCAGAGGCCTGAGATATCTGTGATAGAACAAGTTATCACTAAGCATGCACAAATTCTCCTTCAGATGCCTTCTCATTTGCTAATGTATTTGCTGTGTTGATTAAATAGTTTGGTAGCTGTAACAGACACTGTCACACCACACAGTCCTTCTACACAGATACCCATATGTGGGCAGGAAGAAATGAGTCACTTCGTACTGCATACTCAAGCCTAGGTCACTTTCTACCAGCATGAGAACATTTCTTGAATCTTTCAATACTCATATTTTATATGTTATATTTTTGGCTGATCTAACAGCTTTAGCATTGTTTGAGTTTGATTTTCTGTCTCAAAAGATTTTTGGCCCTTTAATTTCCGTCCTTACCAACATTCATGAATTATTTCAGTGAATATGTATTAATCAATTCAGATTATGGTACTGTGCTTTTCTCTAGAAAGTACAAGCAAATTAACACACCATACTTGTAGAACCTTTCTAGAGACTTCAGCATAACCCTTTAGCAAGATCTCAATGCACAAGTTTTACTAAGTAACATCCATGTTTGAGAATGACATACTTTTTGATTTTTGTAAAATACACTCAAAGGTCCTCAACAATAATGCAAACATTAGTAAACAAATATGGTATGGCTTTATAAAAAAAGTCTTGTTAGTTTTTTTCCTTAAAATTCTAAGCATGTTATAGTCATGACCTCATCCATTGCTTCGCTACTTGTTCACTTGTTTTTCTATGATTAGACATTAAAAGCAAGTTGTAAGAAAAAAAATTACTTAATAGTATACTTTTTATTTTCTAGAAGAAAAATAAGTCAAAAGTCAGCATAGTAATTTTGTAATGTAATTAATGTCCAAATTGTATATCATCTTTATATTTGTTCAAGCTAAGATACGTTCTAAGAGAAGTTATCTTACGTGCTAAATTTCTGCAAACACTTTAATTAGTAAGAGTTGTGTTGATTTTATAGCTTTACCAAGAAAACCAGATAAAACTCTGTTTAACATTTTGGTGACTGAGCAACCTTCCATCCTCTCCATCTTAGCCTCCTCAATTAATTTATTCTGTCAAATATTAACTACTGCAAATTCGGTACCTCTTAACAAGGAAATGACTCAACAGTAAGATTTCTTGGAATTAGAAAGGGAAGCAGCAGTATTATTTTGGCAATATCATATCTTAACATCAACCATTTGGAACTTGAATCTAAAATAGAATTTGGCCTATGATTTAAAAAAAAAAAAATAAAAAAAAATAGATCTCAACTTCCAAGGAGGATCTCAGTTCCATTGTTATCCTCTCCAAATATTATAATCAACCTGTGGTCTCATTAAATCTACTGACATTAGAGAAGGCTATCAATTAAAATGGATGGTGAGAAAAATCTTTTTGTCTTTAATTATACTTATGCAAAGCATTTACAGGCCAAACAGAAGTCATACTTGTCTGTTTCTTATCAGATTGTTTCTAAGGAAGAAGCTAGAAATATTTGTTTGGCAACCACTTATTTTGTAATGAGGTCAGCATATGCATTTCATTTGTTTTTCTTCAAGTAATACTTAGTCCCACACCTTCAGCTAAAGGACAACTACTCTTGCACAGCTTTAGCAAGAAGCCCATGAAAACATAGAACAGAGGTTGTTTAACATAATAATGAACAAAAGCATTTGACAATGTTGAAAACTAAAATGTTTCCAGATGATGTTAGATGTTTGATTGCAGAAAAGACATTCTGTAAGTATGTATTAACTACTTTTGTCATAGTTACACTTGGAATCGCTTTTATCTACTATTTGCTGTATGCTATGAACAGTAGAAAACACCTAGAATTGTTTCACTACATTTACAATTGCAGCAATTTGGGAAAACTGTTTGCACATCTGTCTTTCTTTCATACATACAAACTCCCATCATCAAGACCTCAAGTTGTTTTTCTCTCTCAGTGATGAAAGGACAGTAAGCTTCCTACTACATATATTCTTGCTGTAGACAGAAATGACATTCTACACATTTTTATTTCTATCTGGCAAGGCATTAACATGGAGATACCACAGTGTGATAAATACATTATTGGTCAATAGTGACTGGATAAAAGTGATATTGTCAGACAGGATTTCAGATGTAATGTAAATGGTAAAATGGGGAATCCAAAACCAACTGAAAAGACTCTCCTTCCTTTGCGCATCAGGTGTCAACCTCAGTGTGATGATAATGGGAGCTACTTTCTACTTGCGATTGAGTAATAGTGATAGACTTTTTCTTATTTAGGGTCCTTTCATCTTTTTAGATAAAGTTCTTTATATGCTGTAGATGAAGATTATTCCTTCACATTCACCTACTACTGCCAGCCTTTGGGATGCCAGCAAAGAGGGCCAGCAGTGCCACATAGCAGGTTCCAGAAAGGGAATTAAAACAAGAATTAATCCATCTGAAACTACAGGGGAAGAGCAGAAAGGACAACATAATGACCCAGAATGGAAGTCAGCCAAGATACCAGGGTTAACAATCATGCAAGAAGCTGAGCAACTGTTACAGTTTTGTTTTGTGTCTCATCAGCCACTGTAATCCGAGCCAAAACAACACTGCTGAGTCCTGTGCTGATGAACTGATTCAGTACTCCTCTCGCCTCAGTAAGAGGCAAGAAGTATCATATATTAATTTGCCAACACCCCAACTGTAACACTCAAGTCTCCATTGTTCTCCTTTCCAAACCACAAACAACCCAGTTTACTTAATAGAGTATGACAAAGTCGCAAAGCAGTGAGACTAAAGAGACAGGCATTTGAGAGGATAATGATCTGTCAAGCAGGGCTGTGGCAAAAGGAATTTACATGAAGATTAATCAATGTTTACAGCTCTTCTCATTTGTGCGAGCAAAGTGCTTTTCTTACCTGCCACCAGCTTTGTGAAATTCAACAAAAAAAAAAAAAAAAAAAGAAGCATCAATTTCTAGCTGTATGTTATTATAGTTGGATATTATTCTGTATCCTCTGAAAGCCCCAGTTTTAGCCAGTATAAATCCTCTTCTATTCCATTTCTGAGGGACCAAAGATCAGTAGACACTAGATGCAGCATTTACACATTGCTTGAAACTACTTGAATGTTTCAGTACAGCAGTTAAACTGAAAAGCACACACTAGCAGTTTCCCTTCATGAGCTACCACAGCTGCCATGATTCATGGTGATTCGAGAATTAAGTAATCTGTTCTTTCAGATTATCTGTAATTTAAGAAAGGAAGTGAGCGTCTTTTTAAGATGCAGCGTGCAATTAGAAGTGATATGACATAACACAGTAAGATCTGTACGAAGTATGATTTGAGGAACTTCTTAATAACCTGAGAACTGGAACACAAGTTAAAAAAAAATCAACTTATTGATTTCTACATCATATTTACAAGAGCTAGTGTTGTGAAATATGAATTATAGCTTCCTGTGCCAGTGTAAGCCTTTAGCCCCAGTGGGATCCACCTAATGAGAACAAGTGGGATAACGCTGCTAGCTTCATTCAGTCTTTTCCCCATAAAGCTGATACTTTATAGTCCCTGCCCAATGAAAGTAACTCTCAGTTATATTCTTGTCTCAGTCTTTCCTGGCCAGAACAGAGAGGCTGAACTGATCCTCCCCATCCTGCTGACAACAGGCCTTAAAGCTCTTTTCTCTCCCTCCTGCCAGGAGGAAGGCTCTGCCTCAGGAGCCCCACACCACATACCAGCCTTAGGGTGGAGCACACTCTTAATAGTTCAATTACAGATAAAGTTACTCTGGATCTGCCCAACTTTCATTAAGACAGGAATCCCTCTTAGGACAAGCCAGAATGAAATGGGATGGATTTGGCACAGGTTTAATAGATGAGAATTATGAGTTGGCAATTTCTCTTTTCTTCTCTGGCTCACAGGACTGCAGTGCCTGGTGAGGAAGGTGGTTTCCCTGTGCCTCCGGGAAATGCCACTGCTGTAAGCCACACTCAGCTGCCTCTCAGAGGACCAGCCCCACTACCCGCCTTTCCTATGATAAACTCCTGCACAAACACGGAGTCAGTGCAAAACACTGGCAAGTGACAGCAACTGAACTGTAAAAACACGCTGACAACTGATTAAGCAAAAATAAAACAGGATTCAAATAGCACTTCTGCATAATTCCCTATTTGCATAACTAAAAGGATGGCAAGACTCCAGCCACCGTTTGTTTCCTACAGCAGTGAGAATGATGTTGTTTGGAGTGCTCCTTTGCCAAGGGGACTTCAGAACTCAGCAGTGCACAAGAGGGCCTGGGTGGCCTTCCACACACAGCTGACCTCAGAGGCAGCCAGGCCTTCTGCGGTGGTCACTGGTGCTGGGCTGAGCAGCCTCTCAGCAAACACACTGGAGAAAAGGCAGGCACAAGGCCACAGCAACAAGCAGGGACGGCACAACTAATCACAGACCTGAACAGGTGACAAACTGCAGTGCACCACCCATGGTCAGCACTTCATTTATGAAAATACCTCAGCTAAATCAAGAAGGCATCCCAAGGTGTAATAAAGCAAAAACTGACATCCCTTGCTAGACAAAACTCAGTGAACTACTAACCTTGAGAGGAAAGGTTACTGAAGTTATCTAATACTACACTACTACTTCTAAAGCATCTCTAAATTTCGGGCAATTAATTGTCAGGCCTGCTCCTAAAACAAACAAACAAACAAACAAAAACCCTAAAAAAAAAAAAACAACAACAACAAACCAGTCAACCTGAGGCACAGTTAATCATTTGCCTTCACCATGGTCTGGGCTGTGCTTCTCTGCAGTCTTCAGCATCTCCGAGGCTCTTTACTAAACCTGAACCCAAACATACTCAGTCCACAAAGAGCTTTGCTTTAAGGTTTGTCTGTTTTTACATTAGAATTTCCAAATGATCCACTACGGAAATTAATGTTCCTTTAAATTAACATATTCCAGTGGGTTAATTTACTGAATCATTAACATCCCTGCACCCAGACAAGAGCAAACCAGTGCCAGCAAGGGAAATATTGTGGCATTATCATGGCTGGAAGAAATTCTTGCTGTGGAACTGGGAGTGTTGCAGGTTGGTTAATAAGACTTAGGTTGCAGCCATGCAGAGTTTGGTCTGATATTCTATAAGAAAGCAGAATTTTAACTGTTTACATTTCAAGTCAATTAAGCTCTGAAATATGACCTTTATGTAGGGTGTGGGTGCATACACTGTTCAGCCAAGCTTTCGTTAAAGCTATTTGAAACTCTAAGAAAACTGGGTTTAATAGAAAGCTATTGTTAAACCAGTGGCCCTGTTTCCTGTAAGAAGGTAGGGAAATGTTCCTGCTAATATGGTAGAACATGTCAGTTCCACAACAAAAAGTCTAGATCAGGCCAGTTTCTGCTATTTCTACCATGGCAGCTACAACAAAACAGTCTTGCAAAGTCATGACAGCTTGTCCTCTCTGTATCCTATTCTCATTAATCAAGTTCTTCTAGACAGTAAAAGGATGACTTTTAAATATTTCAGTGATCAGACGTGGCCTTGGTTTCACACAGACTTTCAAGACATCTTATGTGAAAAGGGAGCTAGACTCCATTATCTTCTTGAGCTAGATGAAGGCTGTAAATTCCATGCCTTCCCATTTCCTAAAAGCTGTCAGAAGACAGACTTGGATAGGTTTCCCCCACCTGGTACCAACTATGCTGTAACAGAAATAGTATTGGACTATCTGCTTTCTACCCATACCTCTGCTTTGCCTTCCAGTTTCTATATTTTCAGGATTTCTATTAAAGTAATCTACTAAAGGACTTGGTCAGTGATGTTCAATGCAGTACTGTTTATTGACCTTCTATCTGTTGTGGTTTATTTTCTTTATTTTCCTTTCTTCCCCTTGTCTATATACTTCAACTCTTGCATCTGTGTCTACCCTTCCACAAAGGACTTCCTACCCCTACTCCTTGTAAAGTGAGTTCATCAAAACTAACGCTGCATTGTATAGCTAAGCATTTCCCAGCCCTCCTTTTCCCTATAGTGCTTAGCTCTGTTTATACCGCATCTTCCCTGACTAGCTGATACTGTCAGCTTTGGTGGCAGCAACAGCAATTTCTGAGAAATGTTTTCTCTGGGCTTGCAAAAATAAATAAAGAAAAAGATAATATTATCAAAATGAAGGGAGCGGAAGGAAAAAAAGAAGGAGGGAGAAGTAAAGAGTGGTGGAGCTCTTTGTCACTTCTAGTATCCAGATCATGACAGTTTCCAGGTCTTCTGAAGAGTTCTATTGATTGGTGTCAATTCTTAGTCCAACTGGGAAAAAGAACCTCTGAAGTAATTCAAATAAACCTATGAAATAATGATGGTGATGACAGTAAGGCTAATGAAGGTATTTCCACGAGAACCATGAAATATAGCCAAGATTTCCTGTTTAAAGTTAGCATATATGACCTGTATTTCCCATGGGAGAGAAGGACAAGATGACCCAAAGAACTGAAGAAAAACATTTGAGCTCAGGAGAACTCTACAAAGCTCTTTAATGAAAGGTCTTTCAATATCTGAAGGAGAGACTAACAATGGGAGGAGGACCTGAAATAAGACATGGCAAAACCTAGTGATATTTACATTGCGTGTGTATGTACATTAACTATCTGTAGTACATGCATATGCAATCATTTACAAACACCTAAAGCAACAAAGCACTGATTTGGCACACCTATCTAGAGAATAGATTTCCCCTCCTAGCTTTCTTAGCTATATGCACATTCTCATATCTGATTACCTATGCTGACACTTTGGTTTTAACATTTAATTAGCATAAAATCTTTGGAGTGCTGCTTTCTTATCGGTTATCCAAACTGTGGGAATGAAGCTGACAGCATATCTTTTAACAGCCAAATAAGTATAACCAGTACAAATAACTAGAAGATTTCCAAGTTCTTTGAAAAGCAGAATTACTGAAAGAAATTTAAATTAATTTTCCTCCAAGGAAAACATTCTAAAGACAGGAAAACATCTATTGTTAAGCAGAGTGAATATCTAATTTGGAGTAAAAGGGTTTTTTTGTTACAAAAAAAAAAAAAAAAAAAAAAAAAAAAAGAGATGAGAAAAGTTACTGGAAATTCTTGATTTGATAAAAAATACTCCTTCTATATAGACACTAACTTATTCTCTATTTACATATCCACAAACACATTCTACTGTTGCATCTTGCTTTGACTGAAGATATATGATCCATAATATAATTTGCTGTGGCTTGACATACCACATAGATGAATACTTTGATCTGCATTAGCTAACCCTGGAACATATTATTGAAAGTTACTGCTGACTTTGATATTCTGCCTTTATATCTTCTCCAAAGCCAGCACTAGCTGAAGTTATTCATAGAATGTCCTTGTATAATGTGATAGATCATACATGAATTCAGACTATAATCATTTTGGAGGCAGTAACAACAAAAGAAGACAGTCCAGATCCTGGACTAATAATGTCTTTTTTTTTTAAAGACATTAAAGAAAACTGGTATCCAGTGTTCATTTTCTCACTGCTCAAATAGCCATGGAATAAATCACAGAAAGCTGCAGCCTGGCTGTATCTGTGATGGAATGCATTTACTGATCAGGGTTCATAATTTGAATCCGAATGTACTCCAGCCCCATTAGTTAAACTTGGAATGAAGCAGCAAAATGTTACTCCAATTTTGTTGATAATTTAAGCACTACAGTATCATAGAAAAGTGGCCTAGTTTTTAGTTTAACTGGAAAGGAAGATACAGATCTTGGTAAGTTACTTTCTGCAGCCCTTAATACCTGTACAAAGGCTCTTGGTCCATCTCTGAGCCTTTTAGGACAGGCAGTCCAGGGAGAAAGAAGGGAAGGAGACTTTTTTCGGCACACATGAGAAAAACTAGTCTTACAGAAAGCTGTTCAGATTTTCCTAGTGCAGAGCTGCACTAGCTCACTTAGATTTACAGCAACTCTTGAGGATCTTAGAAAGAGCTCCCCACAATTTTGTGGCCATTGTATCTTTACAAACATCCATCATACTATCAGTCCTAGACTAAGACGAGGATAGTACAGCTTTTCTCCAACTCTGCTTTACCTTGAGAATACCAGAAGCAGTTTAGTTCACAGAGTAGGTCTTTTATAAAGGTATGAAGGAATAAAATAGTAATACCAAGTAAACACTATCTCTGCTTATATGGAGGATTACACATACAATATAGAATTTTAACTCTTTGAGTAAAAATACCACAATAAAGTTAAACTCATCCCAATAACTTCATAAGTAAACTGTAAGACAAACAGGACAAGCCTTAGAATGCTATTTGGTGAAACCGTAATCTCTCCACCCATCCTGAACAAACACATTCACAGCATACGGGGAAAGGGGTAGAAAATATGGTCCTTTTCTTCCAGATGTCTTAGAGAAGAAAATAATGAGGCATAGGAAGACAGATTTATATCGTTTCATGAAAACAGTGTTATTTCTCCCTTCCTTAAATTTCCTTTTTTCTAAGAAAAAAAAAAGTCACTGAAGATGAGGCAAAAGGCTGCTGTCTAGATACACAATCAAGGAACCCGTTTTTTACTCCTGCTATTTGCACCTTTCATTTATTTATTTTTTGTCTCTCCATGCCTCTGTTTCCTCAAAACTATAAAGGAGTCTTATGAAGTTGTTTAACATTCAGGGAACTTAAGTTGTTAATATATTAAAATTCACTGACTTTGCTCCACTTGTTAATATAAGTCAATGCAAAAAAAAAAAAAAAAAAAAAAGGAAAATTGTTTATTTGAGAATGGCTACTTCATACTATTATCATCACAATAAAAATACAGAAGCAAAGCCTGCCTTTGATACTTGTGTGGTATTACAATCCTATTACAATCCCTTGTCGCTGATGGTATTTTTTCTAATGTTAAGAGCCTGTTGGTTAACTTATGTTTCCTCTGGGTACGTTCCCATATTCTTCTCCTCTTTAGGAGGCAGGCTCTTGTTGCTGCTCAGATATGTATCCCACATCTTGTAATCATTAATGTACTCGCGGGAAAAGGAGGGGGCAAGAGGACATTGTTTCAAAGTATGTTTCTGCCCAATTCATTTTGGCTTAATTTGCAGACCAAAGCAGAGCTCTATTGAAGCACATCCTTCCTCAGTCATTCATCATGCTGCCCCTTCCCCCCCATCCTCATTGCTGAGCAGATATTAAGCAGTAATTCTTTGGATAGATTAGGAAACTAATGAGTCAAAAAACTACCAATTTTGATTAGATTTAGAAGTTTTCTTAATTCTTGCAAAAATCAGTGGACTGTCAACACAAAGGTAACAGTGAAATTATTAATTTATTTCTTTGCACTTCAGCTAAGAGTTTAGAAAGGGAATAACCAACTACTGTCT
This sequence comes from Tetrao urogallus, assembly GCF_951394365.1. Taxonomy (NCBI): domain Eukaryota; kingdom Metazoa; phylum Chordata; class Aves; order Galliformes; family Phasianidae; genus Tetrao; species Tetrao urogallus. Next base: position 12,320,567 of record NC_136818.1, on the reverse strand, counting down.
TCAAAGAGAAGGCAAAAAATCTAATCTGAGGCTTCCCAAAATGGGAAGGAGTGGTAAGGGGTGACGGAGGGAAGGTAGTAAGGATTATTTCCTTAAGAAGAGAAAACACTTTCCATTCCTAGAATGATGAAATAGGATTATTGCCAGCCAGCCCAGCCCTGGTAAGGGTAACAGCACTTATCCCACAGCCCAGACCATGTTTTCAGTGACAAGTCTGTTTCCTAAGGACTCTGGAACAGACAAAACAGCAGCAAGGCCTTGGCTTGTTTTGCTGCCTCTGCCATCTAAACAAGCACCTACTTTGACTTCCTGCCTCTGTCTCCAGGAGGAACAGTAGGAAGGCTAGGACAACTTTGGTTACAACTTTCACGTCTGGAACCAAAGTGTACAATAGGAACATTTCAGAGAAAGGTCGGGCTACCAGAAACAGGGCACTAACCCAGGCAGACCTTCCTGGTTTCTCACATTGTGCAGTTATACAAGAGGGCCTTCTGCATCAAACATATTACTCCTTTGCCACTTTCTACTTTTGGTTACACATATCGATAGAAGTCAATGCATCCTTCTCATTAGGCAAAGAGATTAAGTAGTAAGTTTGAAAATATGAAAAGTGACAATTTAAAGACAACAAACTTCCTCTCTACACCAAAACTAATGCACAATAAAGGCTGAAAGTTCCTGTTGAAGCAGGCCTCTACTTGTTTGCCAATAAATAGGTATTTTAGTTTCTGTTGTATTATGTGTTTATCCCAGCAACATGAAATGTAATCAATAAATAAACCAGAGGGAAAAATTACAGTCCTTTAAATCAAGCCAGAAAGGTTTTACTGATTGCTTATGCACTGTGCGCTGCGTCACAGGAAACAGGCAGCTACTTTCAGATCATGACTACTCTGAACATGTAGCTATTAAAACTGATTTTATTTCCTCTCTGCATTTTACTACCCAAGTGCATTTTAGAGGGACTGACAATCAATTCTTGCATCTTACCCCAGATCTTTAGAAACTAACTGCATGCTTCCCATAAAATGTCTTGACTATTTCACCATGTCTTTTATAGTTGCAGTGATTTTAAGACAATAAGTCTGCATTTCTCCAAATATAATCTGAACTCCTGATAATTTGAGGAATCTCCCACACTGTTTCTATGTTCACTACTCGTGCCAGATGCTCACTGTACAGAAACTTGCTAGCATTAGACTGTGCTGATTCTAGACAGAGTAAAACAAAGCAATAGCATTGTAGAACTGTGTTACTGCCTGTTTTTGCTACTCCCAATAAAAAACACTAGCTGGCACTGTCTGGTTCTACTAATGCAGGGTACAGACAGCTGCCCAACCCCCTTTTCCTTTTTCTTCCTGCCATTATGCTACACCTATCTGTATATCATCAAGTGCTTTGGACTTTTAATAAGATTTGTACCAGACTATGTTTCTTGGCTTGAATGGTTAGCTTCCTTTCCAGAATATACACACTGCTTTACACATACTTCTATTACTGACATCATGAGAACACATCTCTTCTATGTTTAAATTTGCGTGTTAACCTGATTGTTTCTTCCATACACAGATGATGTGAAACTCTAAGAAAGCAAATTTTGAAGTTGTTACTTGCTTGAACCACTTTTTCTTGCCCTTTCACAGAGAAAGTGATAATCATCCAGAACAGCAGTCACTCTGAGGCCAGAACAGTTTTCCAGAGATCTGAGTTTCCATATATTTGTATCATGTCCCTAATGCAATCATTTTGACTTCGCATTTTATTACATCACTGCAATACTACTAGGCAAAAAAAGAACCTCCCAACCTTGTTCAAGTATCAAATGGCCATACTAATAAGTCTTTAGAAATAACTATTAACAGTTGTGGATTCTTGCTGAGATCTGTCTCATTAGGACTAAATAACAGATACGTTCAAATGTCAAACAAGCAAGGCAGGGGGTAGTCCCTATTAATCAGAACACATTTAAAAAACTATTGCTCCCTATAAACTTCTCGCTCTATGAAAGTTTATTTTTAAAAAATGGTAGGAAATAGGCAGCATCTTGCATAAATCCACATCTACTGAATGAATCCAGATGAGGACTCAGGCATTCAAACACAAGATCCTGGTGTTCTAAACGAGCCATACAGAAAGGTTTATTTAGTTTATTTCTACTCAGCACTCTCAACACAGACTATTTCTAAGAACTCCACTATATTTGCTAAGCTGAACTAGGATCTATTTCCTGGAACAGAACCTTCATACATCACACCACCATCTGAAGAGTTCTACCTGTGTATTGCTCAGACCACATGATTCATGGCATCAAAGCTGGTTCAGCCAGTGGAAGACCTAACTCCCACTTTCTTATAAAAGACAATCTGCAATCAGAATTCATTAAAAGGAGGAGATACTCTTACACTGCTGCACATGTACTCCATGAATAAGGTAATTAGCCATTCATAGGTAAATAAAGTTATTTCCAACATTATTTGAAAACATGAAGAGGTCTGTAACAGAAAGGGTTAAGTTTTGTCATACTTTTATTAACCTTCCCAGCTTTCTGTTGCAAGAAAATTCTGTTAAGAAAACTTAGATCAGTTCCCAGATCCAATTCTCATATGCTTGCACTGATACAGCTGAAGGGGCACACTGCAGGGGCATAATCAGACAGCAAATAGCTAAAAACTGGTTACCCCAGTATTGGCTCTGAAGATTTCATATCAAAGTACAGCCTATATTTAACTTCTTATTCTGGCTTTAATCGGAACCAGCCACCCCTCTTGTGTCTGCAAAATTACTCAGGAAACATCTAAGATTAAATTACTCCCACAGAATTCTCAAAAATCTCTTGTTCTCTTTAGAGCAGAAGATCTACAAGAACAGCTCTTTTGATATTTCTTTCTCTAGTAAAGTGTGGCAGTGAGAGGCTTCAGAAACATATGAAAACAAGAAACATTGTTAAAGAAAAGCAACTTCACTTAAAAATGAAGTGCAGAGTTATAGCATTGTCACTCCTGCTCTGCCCTCCACTAATACTTGGGATTTTTCTTCTATATGCACTTTTTTTTTTTGAATACCAATTTCTCAAATTCATCCAGGAATTGCTGCAACTCATCAACTCATAGGTAGGTAGGGAAAGGTATAATATGAAATACTTAAGCCAAATATTAATACAGTGATAATGTTTGAAGACTGGACTGAATACACAATTAGAAGCCATGTTATGATAGGACAATGTTTTGGTTCACATGCTGTTGGCTATTTTAATTCAAGAAAAAGCTGAAGCCGGTACTAGCTATGATACGGTACAACCTTTCTCTTCCAAGAAAAGTCTATTTCAAAAATCAGTCTGGACTTGAGTTGGCATTTGCACCCAATTTAGGAATTTGTCACAGAACCAGAAAACATGTCAGAGAGCAGCATGTAACCTTGGAGGTGCTACACTCAGGCAATATTGATTACTACACAGACTGATTACCATAGATACCTCAACATTTATTTTAATGGAAAACATGGGAGCCACAGTTCAGGGAACCATGTTTGAAAGGATAATGTTAGATAATTCTTCCTAGCTATAAATAGTGCACTGAATCTCAGCTTCCTTACCAGGTAGGTGATTCCTTTCTATTGACAGTGCAGCAGAGAGAAAACAGAATTCTCCTATATCTAAATTCCCAAATCCTGCAGCTTTAGAAGACCTCATCAGTTTATTCTTTCTTATATTACAAACTCAAAGGCAGAACTAATAAAAAGAAATCAAACAAGATGACGCTATCTGATCCCCACTGGACTTAGAAGTACTTCAGCTCACCCTCAGACCCACATCACATTACTGGACAAGGCTTCTCAAATAACAGACTCCTTCAGGGAGGACAGAATAAGTCTTCTGTTGCAAATTTACCTCCTGCTTATTTAATGCAGATCTCTAGGCCCAAATATGCCACTTTTTGGAGTGTGGGATTAGTTCTGAAATGCCACTCTAATATAGATAATTCTTTTTGCTTCCTTGAGGGTTTATCTGCCAGGCTAGACACTTTGTTAGCATTAAGCTGGTCTTCTGGCATTTGTGAGTGGAAGCTGGTGAAAATAGATGAGACTGGGTTGCAGAAGAACCCTAGGGGAGTAAAGTATTATTAGATGGCATGTGAAAACTCAATTAATTTTACACCCAGTCACTTTCAGCATATGAAAGGAATACCTAGAGCCAAACATATGAACACAAGTTCTCTGGAACCATCTAGCTTCAGTGTTAACTATGCTTCCTTTCCTTACACTATGAACCTACAATTCCTCTATGACCAAGAGAGGTTAGATACTATGTATCCAGAGATAATGACTAAAGTTAACATGCAAATAAAAGACTGATAATTCGGTTTAGGTGCTACTGTCATGGCTTAGATTTTATCACTATCAATGACGGAAATTCATACAAAATAGATATGTAAAGATGTAATAACAATCATATTGATCTCTGCCAAATAAGACCCATTTGCTTAATCCAGAAACAGTGATATTGCCCTTATTTGTGTACTGCAATATTCATATGTTGGTTTATTTTTAGGCTGACTTTATTGTGGTAAGTCCTTAGATGTTTTTTTTCTCTCATAAAAATAACACAATTATTTTGCTGTAACAATTCAAGAGCACTGATACTAGCCTGGCACTCAGACTCTAGTCATCAAAATTAAACGAAATATTGCATACATTTTTTTTCTCCTCTATTTATGCACAGATTCTTAAAGGCCAACAGTTATTTCCAAAAGCAAAATAGCAACATAATTAGCTCTAGAAGCTATCCATTTTCACTACTAGCAACTGTATTGAATATCACATTTACAGCATATTAGGGAGTTGGTGATAGAAATACACTTTCGGCAGAGTAAGAAAAATGCAGCTAAGTGATATTATTTGTAAATCCTGGTAGGTAAGAATAAGGTAAAACATTCCAAGATATCTTTACTTAAGTGTTGTAAACATCCTAAAATAGCTTCAAAAAATAAACTGATTTTTTAGTTTTTTTTTTTTAAACTTGCTTTTATGATTAAAATGTTGAATATGCAGTTCAACCATTAGTGTTTTCCAGTAATTAGAGACTTTTAGAAATAACTTTCCATAATTTAAGGTGTTTGTTACAAGCCTAGATCCAGGTTTAAAGTTGTATTTGAATTCAACTCTTGCCTTAACTCCTCTTCAAAAAATAACCACTTGGTATTTAATTTCACCTTTTATGCACCTGAACCAACCAACAGAAGAACAGCTACTTGAAATTGGGTTCATCTATCTGACAAAGCACTTCTAACCCCTTCCAAGAAAATATCAAGAGCCATCCAAACCTTTGCTTCTCAGTATCTTTCAGCCCAGATTTTGGTCAAATTGTACACAAGGAGCTCTAAAGAAGACAGGACATTGCATCTATGGCACCACTGAATATCAGAACATTTGAGAAAGTTGACCTTGATCTTTTAAGGGCTGTCTTTATGAAGTCAGTAAATGAAAAAGCTTGCACTTCTTCCACAAGAACTGAAGTACTTGGGATCTATAAGTCATGACTAGAAGTATCATTTCAGTATAATCTTACAGCTAAAGACAAAGCATCATTAATATTCTGATATCATCATTGCTATTTCTAAATTTCAGTGAAACTTGCTTGGCAAAGATGTATCATTCTAAAGCTTTAAAATTATGTTTAATGTAACTACATTCTGAATGCACAGTACCATTTTTACCTGCAAGCTACATTCCTCAAGGCCCTGCACCAATCCCAGGCCTCTGTCACCTCCTGGGTCCTTCTTGCAGCTGCCTTGAAATGACAGCAACAGCAGGAAGCGTGCCAGTCTATAGCAGAGGAGGTAGAACTAGATTATCCTTAAGATCCCTTCCAACCCAAGCCGTTCTATGGAAAGAGCAGAGAACACACACAGTTCCAGTCACTGCAATGTATGATTTAAAAAAAAAAAAATTAGAAATAAAATAAAGCTTCTCTAAAACTCAAGACTATTCCTCCTCCTTCCCTTCTCTCCCCTCAACAGTTTTAAGGAAGAATTCTACTTTAGCTTAATAAACACTGTTTTAAAATCATTTAAACCATCTCTAATAGCCTTAACCTCACCTATAATAATTTCAGCATTCAGATAATGAAGAAAATCCTTGTATACCATAAAGCTAAACTGATTTGCTTTTGTAAGTGACACAGGCAGTACCGGATAAATATTTTATAAAAATATCTACAATTTTATGCAGTGTCTGTAGTACTGTCGAAGGCAGAGCCGTACGAAAAGCTGGATAACAGTCTGTTCCAGGCCCTGCTAGAATCCCATTCAGATTGTGTTTCCCCACTATGCCCTGCATTTTTATTTTGTTGTGTCCCTCTTTACTGCCAGAATTAGCTCTGCGGATTCAATAATGGAACAAAGCAATTGTTGATTTCATGTTTAAAAACATTCAAAGAAAGCAGTTTCAAGAAGGCATACAGGGAGCAAAATCATAGTTAATAAAAACGATTCTATTTTGAGCTGTTCAAAGGCTTCTGTAAAACAGTGTCATTTAAAAAAAAAAAAAACTTTCAAAAGACTTTTGTGGCACAACATTGCTGAAGTGATCAATTTTAAGTAGCTTCGCTTGTAAACTACAGATCAACTTCCTCCAAGAAAGGGATGCTTTTTAAAAGAAAAAAATTCTAAGTTACCTAAGAGGACTGGAACAAAGAGGTCACAGAAACTGTAACATTTCAGAGGAAACTGATAACATTAATTTCAATCTACTTAATGTGCAACAGCATTTTAATGGATAGTTTTACTATGACATTCGATGTTTTAGATCATACAGCCAAAAAACACACTACTAAAATTGAAGTATTTTTCCTTTAGTATTACTTTTTCCTACCCCTCTTAACAGAATTTTAACAAAAGCAAACCAAAAAAGGCTGATCTAATGGTTTCACTTATAAAAAAAATATGAAGTTCTGTTAGCTTCTTGTAATTACATTTTTATCTGCAACCCAAAAGGGACAGAAGCCAGTAGAAGTAATATATTGCAGGAGATCACCTAAATATATGGAAGTATTCAGTTAAAGGCTTCTCTGTTGTTTCTGGCATGTATTGTACAAACTGTGTCTAAAACACCTTGTTTCACCACAGAAAAGTAAGCTATGCATTTCTTTTCTTGGCAGGTAGAAGTACAGCTAATACTGAGAATATATTTTTAGTATCAGATGAAGTGCAACAGATGCACTTTAACCAATGACATCCATATTCTGGGGAAGCCATCCAGCATGCCATCAGCTCTGCAAGTTGAAACAAGCTGCTTTCAGTCACCAATATTGTAACAGCAAAAGGTACAGTAATAATAGCGGTGAGAAAACTTAATATGCTATGCCATTTCTGGTCCAGTTCTTCCTGTATTATCATATACCCTGCACATGAATTATACACATCTTAGTGATGCCTTATTTAATGTGTTTTTCTTCCATGCACTCAGACACTTTCCTCCTCCATCCAGTCCCCACCCTTTATTGAAGAAAAAAAAAACAACAAACAAACCAATATTGCTTTCCTCCTAGAGAAGGGCGCAGGCAAGCTAACATTCACACATGAACACCTTCTCTTCCCTGACCACCTTCCCCGACAACCTCGTGTCCCAGCATCTGGCTTTTTAGATTAACTGACTTCAAAATAAGCTCATCCATGGGGGAAAACTGCTTTCAGTTTTCCAGTGTAGTATCTTCTGGCAGAATACGCCCAGCATTTGAATCCTTTGCAAAATTATTACTATTTTATTAATAAATATTGCATTATTACCACTAATAATAGCAATAATAGTTTCATTCTAAATGGATACAAGATTCAGGTAACAAAGCAATTTGCTAGTCTCAAGAACAGCTGCACTTGACATGGGATGTAACATGTTACTTTTCCTTTATCTGTAACCCTTTTATGAAGGTGTGACAAATGCTACAAAAAAATAGGTTTAGTTGAATGCATAAACACTGCCTTTTAATAAAGTCTGCCATAACTTTTAATTTACTTTTGAACAATAACTCTAATGGCAATCAACTTATCAGTAAGTAAATTATAATTTGGAAGTATATAGTGTAATAAACACTACTGTAGCTTTGAAACATCTGGCACCTTAACTGAGATGTCTCTTGCTTTTTAAAGCCTCAGTTTAACATCTCATTCTGCAAAGAGCCAATGCTTGTTGCAAATTTTAAGATGTTTATAAAATGTGACTTCAGTTTAAAAAAAAGAGTAGCACAATTATTCTTGGTCTCTAAATACACAGTTATGGTAAAATGCTAAATTAAATTCACTGGTTTCCTCCTTATGATCTTCTTTTATGTACAACATTTGTATTTTAAAGTGTCTCTGTTAATTTTGTTGAATAAAGTAGTGAGAGACTCAGATGCTAGTTACTGCTGTAAATGAGAACCAAACCTCTAACACTACAGCTCTGCTTGTACAGCAGTGTTGACAGGGCCAGCTGTTATCCCGTTGACTATAGGAATACAGTTGCTGCTTCTTCAAATTAGAGGATGCTTTCACTGACAAAGAATTCTTTTCTTTTGTATGCTAGCACTAGGAAACATCCACAATAACTACAAATCTGACCTAGCAAAGGAATTGTTCAGTGTTGAAGTGATTTCTTCAGCACTCTCTGTTGACAGCCCCACTGCCCAAGTCCATCCAATCATTACTTGTGCCATGAAGTACCAAAATATATTTTAAAATGTGCATTTTTAGATTTATAAATATGTTTCTTCATTTTAAAGTTCTCATTTCTTTTCAAAAGAATAGTAGATATGATACAACTCTCATGTAAATATCACAAGTGTAAAAAAAAAATTCCTTTACCTTCCTTCCTCCTCAACTTGGTGAGGAATCACAATACACATTTACAGACACCTAAAGAGATAGTACAGTTCAGCAGAGCATCGTAAATAAGGATATCTGCAGCTAGAGCATAAAAGGATACAGCAGGATGCTGCAAAATCTGCATGACTCCAGGTGTATGATTTCTACCAAGATTTAACTATTGAGATCAGCAAGGCTTTTGAACATGCTCATGTCTATGTAATTTCAGAGCTTCAGAGTTTACATTTAAACACAAGGGTGTTTGTTGTGGAACAAAAACATCTGCTTTTGTACATACAAACAGACTCCAAAGTAACTGCTCTATTTCTGTAGACTCGGCCAAACCTAGGTCCAATTCCGATCATTCTTACCCCTCTTGCTGTAATCATCGTGCTTGCAACAGAGTGGGAATTTCTGAGCACATTTATAAATATGTACTGTTTGTTTTTACAAGATATATTACTAGGCTTGCAGACTGAGTGGCTTTTTATTGACATTTGTTATTTATTCATTTTTCCTTGATGATGCAAAGCATAATTCTACAATTCTGTATTTTATGGATAGTATATTCAGAGCAGTTTCTTAGAACTATTTGCCCAGGAATACTAGCAACATAAAAACCTGCCTGCTAAACATGACTGAAGGTAGCATTCTTGAGGTCTGATTCATTGCCAAAGAAATATGGGTTTTGAACTTAAATGCCAAAAAAGGACAGAATTGAGACCAAAGGCTGTTTATTGCAATGATGCCCTGATATCAAATTAGCTCAAGCACTACTGAATGTTATGCAGAATTATTCAACTACACGTTTAAAATACATTATAATATTTGAGGAGAAAAACTCCACAAGCAGCTTAAAAATAGAATTTGAAAAAGCAAAATGTATTGCAATAAACTTGAGAAGACAGACAACTTCACCACAGCAAAGAAAAAACAATATACAAACTAAGAGACAGCAGAGATGAATTTGCCTTTGGTGCAGAGGGAAAGAATAATAAAATCAATTAGGAGTCTATATTACAAGGCATCTTGAAGTACCTGAGTTCTGCAAACAGCTAATAGGACTGTTTTTGCCTGCAATTAATTGCCGATACTAAAGAAAGTACTGCATACAATTTTAACTACTGCATCCTCTCACTTTCTACCCCTTTCCCAGAGTCATATTTCTATATGTTCTCAATGCAAAATCCCATCTACAAAACTACAGGGTGTATTAGGATGCCTTTAACTACAGCTCAGGACTGCAGCTAATCATTTTATTAGCAAGCTAGTAACAGAGTCACAAAGCTTCCAGGAGTTTTAAAAAAAAAAAAAAAAACCAACATCATACACCTCTTATCCCACCAAACATATATTAAAGTAACAAAAACATTAAGCTCATTTGCACTGAAGAGAGAATTATATTAGTACCCAGTAAGATTATGCAATTAAAGAGCAAACTTATTTCCTCTTAATGCACCCAATCAGAGATTCTCTAGGCCTTTAAACGTATTTAAACATAACAAATGTTGAAGTATGGGAAATCAGAAAATGTAGTCCATCTTTCCATTCCATTGGCTTTACAATTGTGATACCTCTTAGGGAGATTCTTGTCACATGCTGGCCAAGTGCTATGCCTGTGGATAAGCAAGGAGTTTCTGACATGGACAAAGAAGAACAAGAAGTCCTTAGAAGAGTTTTATCACTGGTCCCTATATGTAAAATGTTATTTACATCTAGCAATCAAGAGCTCACAAAATTCACATTCCCATTAGAGGAAATTAATAGTGTTCCAGCTGCCAGACACTATAAAATAGAATGCCAGATTTTCCTAGCACTCCCAAGGCAACACAAATTTGAATATCAGTCCTTGAGTCACTCTTGAAGTGCCTGTATACTGCACTGTAAAATAAAGGCCTGCCCCAAGAAGTCTTGAATATGAACTACACTACAAGTTTAATAAGCACCAATATATTCAGAAAAAATTTCATCTTCACAGAAATCAGCATAGTGCACCTGGATTCTTCCTGAGCACCTGTATTGTCAACTTCGGGCCAAATACTCTTGCCAAAGTCACACATCATGGCTAAGAGAGAATCAGAATGAGAACTCAGTGCCACTTCCTTTTTTTTGGGTCAAAATCAGAAAAAAAATTGTAGCAGATTTTAAGGGCACCATCATTTCACCCAAGACTATCAACTCATCTTGGCTTATTTCCCTGGGAAAAGCACTTGTTGCTTTTATTTATTTTAATGTTATCATTCAGATTTCATTGGCCTGAATTCTCTATGTGCCTGATGTTTGAAATTGTTTGGATGCTCTGAAAAGCTTACAGACCACTAGCCAGAAATACTAAGCACACACAGAACAGAGCTGTCATCTACTGGGCCATAACACACATCAAATACTTGGATTGTATATGCATAATTTAACTTCTCTTCTTTATCCAGTGTAAAATCCTCCCTTTATGCAGATTTAAGCAGTTAAACAGTTATCGTGGATTATTTTGTTCACCTTTTTCTGTTTCTCTAAAGAAACAGAAGCAGGACTCAATCATCTTCAGATTATCTGGGACCACAGGGGAGCCAGTCAGCTTTTGGTTTTGTTTTCTACCACTACAAGACTACATATTGCAACCTATTTCAGCAGATGAGAGCTTTTTTTCCCCATGCTGGTTTCATTCAAAGGCAATTTTTCCATATAGCCTTCATGAAGGTGGTTATGCACTGCCTTTCTTTTTCCCCTTAATAGGTCTCTGAAGAGTGAAGTTAATCCACAAAAAAGTTTAATTGTTTCCAAAGCAAGTGTAATCATAGAAATGCTCTGGTAAACATTTTATTGTTACCATTTCTGTAGAGTGCCAGTACATGCCATAAAGAGAATAATACATTTTGTTGGAATTAGTGAAGCAAGAATTCCTCTTATTTCAGAGAGGCTTGCATAATCAAATGACATATTGAAGTACCACATGAAAAGATACTGCATAATAGCAGTGTATTTAATGATGCTGTTGGACTTTCCTCCTTTCTTAAGTATCAAAAGACTTGAGTGCTTTTAAGGGCAATTGTAACTCATCATCATTTTGATCTTGAGCAAACATACATCTGAAATCCTCAGTAACTCACTTTCTCTGCCACTTTAGAAATCAAAACAAGGCCTATGGATTAAAACAATCTTTTGGGGAACAAACATTTCAAATTGCACTGCCAAAAACCACACTAGTTTTCAGATTATGTGATTTGCTACATATGAGAACTACAATGTATCAAAATTGGGTTTATTAATAAGAAAATACATGGCCTACTGTACTACTGTAAGGAAACAAACATCCAAAAGTATCATTGGTTTGTTAAGTTCAGCAGTTTTTTTTTTTTTTTTTAAACCATCTAGAGGTATATTTATTAGTCTTTCCTTTTTTTTTTTTTGTAAGTAAATTATCAGCACACATTTTATGTAAGAGAGATGAACTTTAGAAATCCAAGAAGAACAAAGTCAGAGAATTCCACAGATCATTGTATTTTACGCAGCACCAAGCTTATAATTTGTGTTTTGCTAAAGCACAACCTGCTAAAAGGGGATGTACTCCTCACTGCACACATCAAGAAAGATACAGGGCAGCTAGCAGCTAACCATTTTATAGCTTCATCACTGAAGGCCTCAGCCCAGGATATCACTTAAAGAATATTTATTCTTAAAGTAAGTGGCAGGCCAAAGACCTACCTGCCTGCTCTTTGTTGTTGGATTTTTATTTCACGTATTTTTAGCAGACTTGTTTCTTCACTGAGGGCTTGGCAAAGTACGGTGAGCCCAAAGTCTACACTGGCATAGCCCTTCAGGAAGGAACGCATCCAACTCTCACCTTCAAGGGAACACTGAGGAATAGCAGAATGTAAGGAACACAAACAGCATTAGGGAAAAGAATGGTAGTGACAGGAAGCCTAAAACTAATGACAGCAGGTCCCTAAGTTTATCTGACAGAAAGGGTGAGTGTTGGGGAAGGGTAGAAGTGCTGTGTGAATCCTTACATCCTCAGCTGAATACCTCAGTAACAGATGGCTGGGCACAGAGCAGTAGTTCACCAGGAAGAACTTCTCGTGAACTTGCCTTCTGCTCTTCAACTTCCTCCAATACCTTCCAGGAAAGCGTCCTACGCAGAGAAAATGCCAAAGTTTCTACTTAAATTGATTTGATCTTCCTGCAAGCAAACCACCTCCCTCTGCTCTCCAGACAGGCTGCTGCCCCATGTGAGGACAGCAGCCATTTTGTGGCCTTAGGAGTAACTCTAGCTCCCACCACCCTCATGAGGCCCCACCTGTAGGACTGCACACTGGCTGAGGCACCCAGCACAGAAGAGATGGGGAGCTATTTGAGCAGGTCCAAAGGAGTCCACAGAGATGTAGAAGAGGCTGGAGCATCTCTTCTACAGAGTTAGGCTGAGGGAACTAGGCTTGTTCAGCTGGGGTAAGAGAAGGCTCTGAAGAGACCTCACTGTGGCCTTCAAGTTCTTAAGGGGCACCTACAAACAGGAAGGTGACCAACTTCTTTGCATGGACAGATACAGACAGGACAAGGGGGAATGGTTTTAAACTAAAAGAGAGATGTTTAAATTAGATTTTAGGTGAAAACTTTTTACTAAGAAGGTGATGAGGCACTGAAACAGGCTGCCCAGAGGAGTTGTGGAAACTGGAGACATTCAAGGCTGTTTGGATAAGACTGAGCAGAGCCCAATCTGGTGGGTAGCAACCTTGGAACTAGATGATTTTTAAGGGCCCTTCCAACCCACCAAGCCATTCTGTGATTCACTCCTACAAGTACTCCCCCTAGGCTAATACTTTCCACCTAGACTGGAGTAAAAAGAAACAAAACAAAACAACCACACACTCACCAATTTCTATGGAAACATCCAAGCACAGGAAGACCATAACCATCTAACCCCACCTGGATACTGGCAACTGTGTCAGCAGGGCCAGAAACAGACTCTGTGCAAGCCCCAGCAGCTAGGCCACAGCTGTTCCTTTTACTCCTAATTACTCTTAATTACTGCCTCTCTCAAACGCTCCTGCTGAGGGTAAAACTGAGGAGAGAAAGTGATTTTTCAGTGGGTTCAATACTAAAAAATGCTTTCTGTGGCTGTTGTTGGCAGGTGCTGTTTATAAAATATGACTTGCCTAAAGTCATAATCCTACCTTAAAGCACTTTGCTCTCCCTGACAAATTTATACTAAACTGCATTGTGGTTAATACAGCTCAGGTTCTCTGTATTGCTTTGCTTTCTTGTCTCAAGGGTTGGTTTATCCCTCATATTTGCCTTTTGTCATGCAGCCACATAGTGGAAGACATCAACACTTCTACAGTAATCACCCAAACCACACTATCAGCATTCTGTACATTTTTGCTGTTTAATAGACTTTGTTGTTTTTGCTTGTTTTGGTTTACTGCTCCTAGACTCCATATTTTACACAATGTGTATTAAGCTTCATTTTCATTTACTAGCCCAGATGGCTAAGAGATACTGCTATTGCACAGTTCCTCATTACTTAAGACTGATGGCTACTAAAATGTCAAATTGATTTTACTGCTTTAGCAAAACTACCTAGGTGGAATTTTCTGTATTTAAGTACAGTGTGCATTTTAGTGAGTTGCACAGGAGTATCCACTACCCGAAATAGCAAGGGGAGATGGGAGATATACAGAGCAAAGCCAGTTTGTCTTGCCTACATATAAAGGTTTGCTTGGTACAAGCTCACAGGTACATACCACTCAATTACGTATGATTCAGAGAAGCTGTTCAATAGAAGAAAGCATGTGCTAGAAAGTGCCGGCCTACATTTGGGTAAACATGCAAATAAGTAATAACACTAAAGCTAGGCATGTTAACTGACACAAGGCATCTAGATTGACAGCTTGAATAAGTTTCATATTCACACTGATACCCTGCTTTCACTCAAAGCTGTGCTTTCAAACTGCTCTTTAAAGCAAAATCTCTGATTTTTTTTATTGCTAGATTTAAGGCAGTCTCTACTGACAGTACTAAGAATTTGACAATTACTGCTGGTAGTGGTGATAAACTTTTACATTGGTCCTGGTTGTGCAGTGATCCTTCAAAAAATTACAAAAGTACCTAATCCAATACATAGTATATTAAAGAGCCCTCCTAACTTCAGTGGACCCCCACAATACATAAAGATAAGCAAATGTCAGAGTTGCATAAAATCCAGATATTACATGAGAATGGTACAGACAGGAAATAAGCTCAAAATCACTACAGCAAGAGAAAAACATCCAAAATTTCTGGACAGTCTTTTGAACAATATCTACTGATCCTGGCTCTAAATGCCTGCACAAGAAGGAAGGTCCTCAAATTTAACATGCTTGAGGACTTAATTTAGTCTTTAAAGAGTGCAGTGGGTGTCAGCTCCTGCAGTATTTCTGAAGTGAGAGCAAAAGAGACTCTTCTGTTTCTTTACCTCTTGACTTTGACACCAAGTCAGTGAATAAAAAGCTGAAGAGGCCAATGGGACTTCTCTATCTATTGGTAATTTCACAGAGCACAGAGGTGCTGACTTTCCCAAGCCACTGCTGTTCTATAGGGCAGCCTGAACTCTCACGTGGCAAAGGAGTTCTGTGTTGTTCTCCCATTTCCTTTTCTCATTACTGTACATTTTGCCAATCACCACTGCATGTCTTTCAAATACTTTAGCAGCTTATGCTATCACAGTATTTTATTATTAATCAGTGTTGCGAAGGAATCAAATGATGGTAGTCATCACGTATCCAGACCTGGAAGAGAACATCCATCAGAACATCCATTGTCTGTACTTTCTTGCTCTCTTTTAATACTTGTGAAACTACAGGCCACTATTAGTGTGACACTACTGTTTGTTTCAGAGTAAAAAGATCCCCAACAATTTCCTTTGGACTATTGCATGCTTCCACCTGTAAACATTATTCGTCCTCACCTTCTAAATATGAATGTCAGTGTCTTCAGGTAATGGGAACAAAATGTTGATATGACAAAGTCCATCTTAAAACTGAAGGTCCATCCCTCTCCTAAATTCCCAGTATCTTTTTCACCTCTGTAGTTATACAAAGATTAAAATTGTCTAAGACAACTGTGCTGCTAAAATAAGAAGAGATAAAAAGTTGGTCTCTAGATCATCATGTTGTTATTCTTTAAGTCAGTTATGGATTTTGTCAGGCAAAATACACAGGAAAAAGTGTAATTGAGAACTGAAGTCTATTGGCAAACTGAAGGAGTGTTTCATTTGGTTCTCTGATTGAAAGAGCTTTCTATTCTTGTTCCCTTTATTCTCTGGACTGTCAGCCCTATCCAAAATGGGCTCTGGGACTTCAAGGGACTTACAACCCGATGTGGCAAGTTCCACATTCAATTAAAAAGATATATTGACATTTGCAATCTCTGTTACGTGTGAAAGCGTTGATTTAACAGTAAATAAGAAAATGTGCTTAGTGTTGCAGGAGATTCTCTCTCAGCTGCTTGGGAAATTGAAGAGGACTGTGAAAAGCAAGGAAAGAAAGCAAGACAAACAAATGTTTCACAGTGCTCAAAGTCACAAGCAACTATGATGGCATGTTGAAAGTATTCCAGCTAGAAGCCCTTCCCCCACCTTATTCTCCCAGCTGCATTTTCTCTTCCAAATGAGTCGTTTACTCTACAAGTTATCAGAAAAGCAAACAAACAAGGAAGTTTACACAAAATCAAGGGAATGGAATGATAGGACAATGACAGAAAACAACAAAAGCAAGGAAATACACAGATAAATGTCAAATGTACCCTCTGGACCTTTCCATTTGTTTTACAGCAGCTAATTTTAAAGACTCCTCCTTCCCCACTTTCAGGATGCTTCCTGCTGTGTCAAGGTTTGAAGTCATTTGATACTATTTACTCTTAGTATCTAGTGTGGATTTCACCACCACTAATGGATTCATATTTAGGAGTGGGTTCTCTTATAACAGTTCTCCCATCACAGAACTGTTAAAGACAGAACGGAATACATCCATGGCAGGGAATCAGGTATGTTGTCCTGCTGCAAAAATCTATTCTCATGTTTTTAAGACTCAATTTTATCGCAGACTTCCTGCACAGAGCAGGATAATATACTTCATCCTTTTCTGCTTCAGCTCCCAATCTCCAAAACAGCAAGATAATATATTTGCTAGTTCTTTGTGAGCGACATTTTTCAGTATCACTGAGAATTAGCATGAAACAGAGGGTAAAATCTCCTTGGATTTCAGCAGGAGGTTGTTATTCGTATGCTTTCGTTTGTACGGTTTTCCCCAACTGCATTCTTAGATCATAAGTGCTTTGGGTCAGAGACTGTATTTCAGTGTGTTAACCACAATTCACACAGCAGAACTCTGATTTTGGGTGGGCACTCCAAATGCCAATGGAAAACTAATTGAGTGTGGAGTGTGAGCTACCACCTTGCAGGCAAGAATATGGGTTGCTTTTATGGGATGAATCTGGACCAGATTTGGATAAATTCAGCACTGGATTCTTCTATTTTGGAACAGGAACCAGTATATTTCTAGTGCGAAATGCAGGCACTGACTATGTAGATTCCTCTATTTTTGTAATGGTAGAGTGAAAGAGAGGAACAACTTTGTGTACAAAGACAATTAATGGTTTTGGAAAGTTACTTTTAAATTGCTGTAAAATATGTTAAAACAACACTTCTTTCATGATTTCTTTAAATAGCCCAATATTATTCTCCTCTTTAGAAGAAGGTCATGTAACTATATACTGTCTCTTAAATTCAGTGAATGCAAAACAGCTTCTGGTGTTCTAACAGGAATCATTAAACAAATTCATAAATCAATGACGCACACCAATGCATTACTTTAATTATCATTTCTGTTCAGATGGGTAGATTATGTAATGTAATTGTTTACTATGTCTGAGTATTACACTAGAGAAGTTTGGCTGGATCCTCATTTCAAACTCTGTTCTAATTTCTTCAGCATTTTTATGAAATTAACAATTCTGAAGAAATTCCATTGTAGTACCTCTCCTCCTTTTGGCATTTGCTCTGAGATAATTTCAAATATTTTTGTCACTCTGTGTGTTCTCTTGGAGAGGAATGCTATCCTTAGATTTGTCAGTTAAACCTACAGTTTTTAGAGATTACAGACTACTAGATATCATTAGGTAGACAGAATTTATGAGTTGTGCAGTTGACTTCAACAGTACTGTGCTTAAGATACTAGACGTGACAAAACAGAAAATGGCAGATATGGTATCATGAAAAGCAGTAACATTTTTCCTTGAAATACATGGAATAATGAGTTTGAAATGAAATATTATAATTAATTTTCTTAAAAAATATTTTTCATAGCAGAGTCGCACAGAATAGCTAAGCATTTAACAATCCTGATTTGTGCTTCTGGAAGAATCAAGGGCTTGTCCCAGAAATAATGAGATTAAAACCCCTTCAAGAACTAAAATTTAGATTCTTATTTATTTCTTGTGTTTGTAGCTTCTGAGGTTTGTGTTTTCACTGAGAAATGAAACTCCCATAATCTGATAACCTCAGGCACTGAGGTTTTCAGAATAAAATAAAACTAAGAATATCATAAAGTCCCTGTGATGGGATTTAGAAGAGCCCAATGGCCTGGATGAAGTTAACTCAAGCAGCAAATTAGGGCCCTGCTCAGGGTATTGAGCAGCAGGAAGCAAGGATATTCCTCAGCCAAATAGACTTTGAGAGATCTGAGTCAAAGACCAGGATTTCAAGGGAGCATAAAGGAGAATTCTGGGCTGGAACAGAGAGACTGAGAAAGGCTGTACACATAGAGTACAGAAAAAGAACTGCATTACAGTAACAGATCACCTGGTTGAGAACAAGCTTTACGTTTATCCCTGAAGACAGTATCAGCAGAAGTCTTTTGTATCCCTGTAGTCTCTCAAATTGGCTACAGTAGGACATCTGTGATTTACAGGCCTTCAAAATGGAATGAATTGGAAAGAATCTGTGACTTCTCTCGCCACGTAGCTTATAACCTATATATTCCTCTCATGCCTGGACATGAGAGTGCATATTTCTATCCTGTGCACTTTTGAATAAATAGTAAAAAAAAAAAATAGTAAAAGGTCTTTCATTTATCCATGTTGCATGCAAGATGTTTAAACAAGATATGCTATCTAAGTTTTTCATTACTGTTAAGATGAGCTACATATATATATATATAGATAGATAGATACATACATACATATACATATATCAGATGCCGGTCCTCTGAAGTGCATATCTCTCAGTATGCCGTACAATTCATTATTGTATCTGAAGCTAATAAGTAGGTAATAGGACAATCGTATGAGCTTTGCTTATTTACAACTGTTATTAAAGGCAAGACTGATAACAAGAATATATTATACCATATTATTTTATAAATGAAAAAGGCTTCCATACAAGGTGACCTGAACAATAAGATGTCATGTTTTATTCACCTCAGGGTTAGCTCTACTGAAGTCAGTGGAATTTCATCACAAACTAGATTATTGTGTTGAGATTTCATGGAGTGTAGGGATTCAAGAATGAATAGCATAGCATTTAAATAGATTTAAAAAAACAACAACAAAATAATAGAGAATGTTTTAAGTAAGAGCCATAGAAAACAACTAGAACATTTTTAGTTAAAATAATTTGCTAAGTTGTCACAAATACTGTACCCAGATATACTTTCTGAAACCTTCAAGTTAAATTACTTATGGGTGTATGTTCTTTGTATAAACGTGGCATTTGAAATAAATATTTAATTTTGTGAAAAAACACCATAAAACAATAACAACTCATCAATGTTAATGTAAGGATAGGCAGAAAGGTAGCAGTCACAATCCAGTAATAAAGAATCACTTACCCCTTTCCAAGAATTAGGGTTTACCAACCACTCCAAAGCAGGCAACCACCAAGTAGAAATACTTCCCTTACAGCTCCCAGCCCTTAAACAAGCTTAGGGAGAGGTGGAGCCAGGACGTACCCCTTCTGGTAGCACAGGTGAATTGCTTCCACCTGTGCTCCCAGGGCTGACTATCACCAGGTGCTTAATTACTGAGTCAAGCTGTGGCCTAATAGTTCCCATACAGTTAGTAATGCATTTTTTCCAAGATCTTAAAAACTTCTGTTACAGATATGTAATGTTTTCCTCTACAGATATGTAATGTTTTCCTCTACTAGTACAATAGTGCTTCACAGTTTGAATTATACTACTGTGTAGGCATGACATCTCAAAATAGTCTCTAAATGCTAGAGACTATTTGTCTTAAAGTACAGCCATTACCACAAGTTGGTATATAAGCTATCCCTCTTGAACCTCTGCAGGCCTTATGATTTAGCAGTCTGTTGAACTTGCCATTTTCTTCTCATTGCTGGAGTATCATTTTTTATGCTGTTCTGTATCAGAACAAAGTTCAGATGCCCAAGCACATGCTAATAGGAAAAGAGGAAAAGTCTGCCATACCAATACTCATCTGCTCAAAATGTGAAATGACTGGTATGGTACAATTTCTTTGTCTACTTAAACTTGTGAAACAATATAAACGGGTTCTTATCATTTTTACTCATTTGTGGGAATCTATAATCAAAATCACAATCAGTTCCCAACTGCTCCATACAATCACTACTTCAGAAATGTGCTAGCACTAATTGTATTTTGGAAGCATTATGAAAGGAATCTTTTCAGCATATATCAGGTTGTGTATATCGAGGTAGTTAAGACCGATATAAAATAACATATCACATATTCACTTCAGTGTGCAGTTTTGTGGTGGATATGCTTGTAATGTGATGTATATGTTGGAAGCTGGACTTGATGATCTCTAGAGATCCCTTCCAATCCCTACAATTCTTCAATCAGTTCTGTGATAGAGGGATTTCAAATTTCTTAGTCAAACATGAAATATGAAACATCTCTTGAGATGATGTTGCCAACTGAATAAGAACAAAAGCTATACAAATAGGAGAGACCATTGTCAGCACTGAATTTTCCAGTGACTTTTTTGTTCATAAAACATATACTGATATCAGATGTCAACAGAATCCATCCATAGCTCAACCTTAGAAAGATATTAAAAAAAAAAAAAGTTGAAAATTCATTGCAACTAGAATGAACAGACACATTTATTCATATAATTTTACTGCCTTCAGATTAAACATTTCAGTGTTTATCCATGATTTTATACCAGTGTCATTAGCATATGTGGGTTTGGTTCAAGAGAAGTTTGATCTTGTATCATAAATTACCTACATGGCTTCATATGCAACGGTTGCAATGAGTACTTTTCTAGTTTAATATGGTCATTGTGCACTGCTCTTAGTCCAATACTTTATACTGATGAAGGCTGCTCCATGGGATCTGTGCTCTTAGATTGTGCAGTTCAGGCACACAGAATTTAGCCTGCTGATCTACCATGTCAGAACAGATTTTCCCTCTTCCTTTACCCTGTCAGACTGTAGTTCTTTGTTATCTGGTAAAGGCAGATTCTTTCCTCAACATACTGGTCAGTGACATCGCTTTCCTCTGCAATGTTCCCACAGCTCCCTGTGGAGACTAACAGTGAACCAAAGTGGGAAGAGTTAGCAGACATGATTCATATTAGTATTCATAATTATGGTCCCATCTAAGTCAATAACCATGTTCCTGGAGAAGAAAATGAGACTATGGTGGGTCTCTGGGGTGATCACTTGTGAAGAAAGATTGTGCCCCAGACTGGTGATATCTGTATGGCATGCATGCCCATGACACTGCTGAGAACCTACATCTGGGGAGTTTTCTTCACACTGTGTTCAAAATAGGCCCATGCCCTAAGGGCAAAGCCTGCTCTCCAGATGGAAAATAGTGAGGTAACAAAGCTCCAAGTACAGACCAAACAGCCAAATGTCTTCACCAAAGCTACTCTGATTTATTTATTTTTACAAGGTTTTGATTCATTTTCTTTGAGTGAAATGACTGCTATTTCTGCCTTCGCTCAGTTTGAACATGTTTTAATAGAGGATTAGTTTCCTCAGGCAGGTGCAAGGAAAGTGCTTACAGGATACGACAGTGAAAAGAACCGGCCGGTAGGGAAAAAAATCTCAACATGTTGTGGTATAATGAGCCCATTTAAACAGAAGTGAATGTTTGACATTTACATTTCTCTGTCTCCTGTATGAATGCAGAACAATTCAGAAGATATAAAAGTGGTGGAAAATATTTTGCATCAGAAAAATTTGCTTTAATTAAACCTCCAACTTTGACAACTTGCCATAGGGAAAACTGGGTGTACTCCATCCTTAAGGGCAACCCTGTGCTCAGTTGTTCCATGGATCAGTTCTGGTGTCGCTCCAGAGACAGGACACTTGCTCCTTTCTCAGCCAGTGGTGATACAACCACAGTATTTTTTAAAAATTAACAAAAAATTAGAAGGAAGAAAAAAAAAGAAAGTAAAATTAATGAAAATTAGAGACTGGGAATAGGAGAATTACAAGAGAGGGAAAATTAATAAAGCCTATGTTATTTACTCTAACTTTCTAAAGCCATGACTAATGCATAATTTAAATATGTTTAATTAATTAATCCAGTAAATGGGTACCTAGCAATTTCAAGGAGCTAGCAAATAAGCTAAAATAGATTACATTATCAGAATAGGCAGAGATCATGCCCATTAATATCAGAGCTAATTTGTGTGTTAAATATCACATCATTGTTCCACTTCAAATTCCTCCTTAAAACCTCTTTGCTCTGATGAACCTGTGAATGATAAGGCTTATGCTTCACAAAGAATACTGCTTATTATATTGGTGAATTTTTTGTCATGTCTTCTATTTTGCACTATTTGTATTATCTTGCACTTAGATCTAGTGCAGGAATTTTTCCAATCTGTTTAGAAAGAGTTTAGGATTGTGAGCTTCTAGTAAGAATGAAGGTTTGTAAACAGCACGCTAGTACTGTTTTATAACAAGAATGGCACCATACTTTGGTTTATTCTCATAAGTTACAGTCATAATTAAAGATAAAATTTCCAATTATTTCTTTTCTAAAAAAGTAAAGCATAAGGCTGACCTTTCATCTCCAAATAAAGTGACAAAAGAACGTTTTACATCAAAAACCAGTGGAATATAGGTAAACAGAGAAAACTTCACAAAGAAATCTGATCCAATATGCCTCTGTCCCAGAAAAATTGAGATAACTTCAAAAGTGGTTTTGATCCTTCTATAAAGTCTTAAGCCTTCTTAATATAGCCCGGAACCAACCTTGGCTTAAATTCAAAAAGCCAATGGGTATTTTTCAATTGCTGACATCTGAATACCTCATTAGTATGTTGAAATTGTCACTCAAATGGCTGTTTTATTTGCCTAAGTGCTGATTTAATAGACCGAATGCAAGATTTGGCAGTACTGTTAAAGCACCCATGTTTGAAAATTGAGTGCTGACGTTGAATTATATGTGACTATTTTTTTTGCCTCTGTTCATTGAAAACGAGGTTTCTATCTATGCATCATGGCAATTCCCACATCAAAACCTGAAGTACTCTGCACAATAAACCTATTAGATACTACACTGCATGCAGGTTATGAGGTTTTTTAAAAACTCATTCTGTAGAAAAGCAACACATATTTTTTCAATTTTAACTGCTGCTTTATAATTAAGACTTCAGTTCTTGAGTGTAATAGCTGACGTGAGTTTGAAGAAAGAAATGCAAAGAAACAGCCCTGAGTTAGCAGAACTAGTGAGCTGGTCTCACCAGTTGGAAACTTGAAAGGTCCAGAAAGGATAAACAAAGGAGGATTTAAATGTACCTTGAATAGCACCCTTACTGATGACAAATGGATGATGAGCAATGAAAATATGTCAGCTGCTTTCTCCTGTTGAATTCACATTTTAATATACAAAACTATTAAAAAGATAGATTATTAGATCAAAATATCTCTTCAACATTGAACATGGAACTGACCAGTCTGAGATTTTGGCAAGGCTGGGTCATATAATGCAAGATATTCTGCAAATTAAAAAAAGAAAAGAAACAAAATGAAACAAAACATTTCCTTTATAATAAACTAATCTGATGTTAGTGGAGAAAGTTGTTTGAAAATACAGATGAAAGTAAATGTGGTACTGTCCCTTTAAAGTGAAACAACTCATTTGGTTAATAAATAGTTCATCTCTGTATGGGTTTTATAGTAGTGCGGGACATGTTTGTTCAACAGAACTAGCCTTCTTCTCTATAGCTTTTCTATTTTTATTAACTAAGCACAGACAAAAGGTGCTATGTTTGAATAATAATAGTTTACAATCGTATCAGTGCTAAAATTCCTTTTTAGCTAATCTGCCCTGAGAACTGAAATGACACACTGGCAATTCTTGAAGAACTGGTGTTTCATCCAGACAAGCTCTGGCATAATTCTGACAATGCTTCTGACCCTTAAAATGTCTGGCACTTCAGTTAAGAACAGTCAGGCAAACTGAACTTTGATAGATCTGTGGTGTAAGCAAATACCATAGAGAAGCTATGATGCTATCCTCACACTCATGTTACCTTGTTGCTCTGAAAGGCCTTGGATCAAGTCTGCACTTTTTTTTTTTTTTTTTTTTTTAAGAAAAAAGTGCAGTTTAAACTATGCACAGTGTGAAAATCTCTTCAAAAAGTGAACATATTTGTCTGCAAGAGCCACCAAAATAGTTGGGTGTACAAACAGATATCTGTCTAAATGTGTGTGCAAAAGGACAAGGAATGAAAAAAGATGTGTTCCTCAGTTAGACTTAAAAAAAAAGAGATAATGCCTATTATGTGCAAACTGTTTTACATTTTTACAGTTAGCAAATGTCAATAAATCCATGGCACATAAAAGGGCACTGCTACTTCGGCAGTTATTTGAATTCTATACTTTGTCAAATATATGTACCATTTAATTCAATAATCTTTACAAGCAATACTCATTGTGGTTTACAGTATGACACCTGACCTTTTGTTAATGTCAAATATCATTTTACTTTAGCATGGAAAATTATTATATTTCCATAAATATAACCATTATTCTTAGAAAAAATGTATTAAAGAAATAGAATAGGAAACTCTGATCAGCTAATCAATTATGTCACAAGATACTGATTTTGTGCATTATTGTTGACATTTCTGTGAGTACCCTATAAAGGCCCATGTAGTGTAAAAGCAAATGACAAATGGAAGTCAAAATTCTAGCTTTAAT
Organism: Tetrao urogallus; assembly: GCF_951394365.1. Classification (NCBI taxonomy): domain Eukaryota; kingdom Metazoa; phylum Chordata; class Aves; order Galliformes; family Phasianidae; genus Tetrao; species Tetrao urogallus. The sequence continues at coordinate 12,295,553 of NC_136818.1, read as the reverse complement.
ACTGGTCTGTTATCTGAGAATAGCTTAAAAACAAAATTCTGTTTTGCTGATTGGTGAGAAGAATGTAGCATTAAGTTGTTTTTCCAGCCAAGCTAGATAATATCTCAGGCAATAGTTATACAACATGGGGCTTGGAAGTTTTCTTAAAGACATTTAAGTACAATTTACAAAATACCTATTTAGCTGTGATAGATATCTCCAGTTCTGCCTTAAAAGCAAGCTAGCAACAGGGGAGATAAAGAATGCAGTTCCACATCATTAGGAGACACAGAATTTTTTTGCTGTACTAAGCAAATACACTTGCCACTGAATGAAACAAATCAGGTAAGCCTGATTCTTTTCCTTGACCAGTGTATTCATGTGTATTATATATCAATAGATGCTTGTCTTTTCATGTTGACAGGATAAATCTCATTGATTCATGTGGGTATTTGTGTTAGAGACAGAGAGTGGACTTAAAAAAAGACTGAAAATACACGCATATCTTATATATGTAAATAGAGCTATTTTTCTACTGTTTAGCTGGCTTGTACTGAACATCTTGCACAGAGCAGTGTATTGTCATTTCTTTGGGGATAGTCAAAGGCAGAATTTTGCACTATGGAAGAAAAGTAAAATCTTTTTGTTTATCATGTATCTCCAACGCTGCTGCACGTGCCAGAAAATTGTTCTTTAAATAGCAACTTTCTTCACCTTCCATACTTGGCATTGACATTGTTTTCTTTATGGGGCAAAGTGTAGAAGGATACAACCCAGTCTTAGAGTGGCTTAGCAAGAGAGGAGTACCAGATTTAGACTTTGTTTATGACATAGTTCTTCTATGAATATGCAAGCAAAAATCAAAAGAGTCTCCAGCTTGCAAAAAAGAATTCATTATGAAACCCCACAACAAACCTAATGAGAACTTTAACAATTCCTGATTCAAACATATTAGAGGACAAAAGAGTAGCAGAGATGAATCAGCTGACTTACTAATGCATTAAATAATGGAGGCATCAGTTGCCTGAGATTGTTTTGTAGTATTTCTATAGGCATTTTAGGTGCTTTAGCTTTCCATATGTTATTTATATGGAGGAAGATGGGTTAAAAACTGGGAGTCATGATAGTTATTTGAAAGGGACTTTCACTTCCAGAAGTCTCTTTGCTAAAGATAACAGAAGAGTCTACCACCTAGACAGTAATTTTTACAAATGAACCAGTCTGGAGAAGAGAGAATTTGCCAGAGACAGCATTTTACTACTGCTGTTAGAGACATTGCTAAATTTGGCCTGGACATTTTGCCCCTAGACATTCAGTAATTGAAATGACCAATAGAGGCTATGGTTACAGCTTCAAAAAAACCCTACATTGCCTACTTGTAATTCATTGCTGGTTGCTTGGATTCCCTTAAAAGTCAGCTCCTCATTTACAGTTGATATAGGTTTTTCTGTAAAGGCTGTAGAGAAGGTAATGTGACTTATGAACTTGCTTTACAGGATACAGATAAAAGTCTTCTTCAAGATCTCTGTGAATTGGTTGGTGCTGTTTTCCATCACACGAGGCTACTATACCAGAGCTCTGACAAAGGAAGGAGGTCATTGGAGTATTTCAACTCATTGAGTTTTCAACTCATTTCAAATCAAATGAGCTGAGTTAGCTCATAGTCACCTTTGACATTCCATTAGGCTTTCCCAGATTATTTTGTTCACAATGCAAAAAAATGTGTACCATAAACTCCTCCATAAGCAGAGATGGGAGGATGGAAACTTCTGGCAAAAGGAGGTAACAGACCACTGTGGGAAGAGCCACTTTCCACTGCTTGGTCAGGAATGCTTTTCCACAAAGTCAGAGCAGGTCGAGCACTACCTTTCATGCAAGTCAAACTAAAATGTAGCTTGAGGCTACTTGAGAGGATTTTATAAAGATGGGCACTCAGTGAAGAATCTGTAGCAAAAGTCAACAGATAGCTGACAGCCAGTTGATCATGGACAAACTGTTAATTCAGTGACAAAAAGCGAATACTTACCTCAAATTTTATTTACCTTAATGTACTTTAATGTACCTTAATTTACCTTTATGTAACTTAATATGATAAGAAGCAGGAGATCTACCAGCTTAACTGACAAACGTCTGTGAAAAAAAAACCTAAGAACAAAACCCTTTAAAAATGATAGGTAATAAATTACTTGGTAATAAATAACACATGCAAAGATTCCTGGAAAATCCAACAACTTATCTCTGCCATTCTTTAGAGAGGTGCATGGAATATCTAAGAGCTATGCATGAGTTTATCCACTGAACACTTTCAAAGACAGGGAATGGAGTTTCCTGGATAGATGAAGACAAAGAACCCTGACCATCCTTGACCACAGACTGCTGAACAGATGATGACTGATGGTGCAAGAGAGGATTCAAATTCTTCAAACAGAATCATATTCAAGCATTTCATTTAAAATCTGTTTAAAAATCATCCTCTTTTTCGTGATCTCATGATTTCTTAAATATACAGTTTTGTCTATATGTAATGTTTAAAAGTTGATTCATTTCTTACCTCACACAGGTCAAGTGAAATAAGTGCTTGGAATTTCAGGGTTTATAAACCTAGTTATGAAAATTCCTGAGACTCCAACGTAAAAAAAATATTTGATGTTACGCATGTTCTTCTTCGTCACAAAGCAGAGTATGCAGAACCAGATTCTTAGCCAGAAACAATAGCTAAGAATAATAAATCTAATGGCAATATGTAAGAGGCACTAATATTAAAGTACAGTAATATGCACTTCATGAGGATATTGTATATGCCATTTGCTCTTTTCAGTTGCAAATTTGTCTCTTTTAATGTTAGAGAATGAAGTATGGAGAGAGATAAGAAAGGGAATATTATAGTGGAAGCCTAAGTTATTTGGCTTAAAATGCATCAATGCTTACTGCTTTGTTGAAGAAACTAACTACTGTATATAACTACTGGTGACAGCCATCATGACTTGACAGAGGATCAATCACAAGAGTTACAAGTTCTTTTCCCTTTTTCTGATATGTGACTGTTTTGGAAAACAGCATCTCTGATAATCCTTTGTAGAACAACTTTTTGGATTATCATTAGTAACCCTTGTTTTCCTAAACAAACACGAATATGCTTCATATTATTAGCCCCAGTTAGGATAATAGCCTTGGTAAGAATGAGATGCAGAATAACCAGGGAGCTTTACTGTGTGGCAATAAAGAAAAGCACCTTGAACAAACAGAATAAAACAACAAAAATGCTTAAAGCTACCTGCAGCTGCACTGTGCGACTCTAATGGGAACAGTTTTACTGAGTATAAGGAGTTTGATTCATTCCTTACAATTATTCTGTTTTTAGCCAGTAAAACTTTAATGAAATAGCATGTTCAGTTTCCCTGAAAACTTTGCAGACACTTGTGTAAAACTAGAATCTCACTGCAGTGAGCCAGACCCCTTTTATCTGGCCATTGTTCATCCTGTAACTACATGCATGACTCCTGCACTAGGAAAATCTAGACTAGAAAAGATTTGAAAGATTATGCTTCACAAAGTTTTGAAAGGATTTGCCAAGTTTGACATTTGCACCTGTGTAACATACAAAGGACAAAGTTTAGCCCTTAATATTATTTTATCCTGGTGGCATTTTAATATATCTTGGTTTGATTTTACATCAACTCCTAACTCCTTAACAGTTTTAAATATGGTTGTGAAATACCGCTGGGGTCACTGAACAATGCTAGCTAAACATCCAGAGTGTGATATTTGATTATAGCTAAGCTTCTCCAAAAGGCAAGAGGAATTCACGAGGATAATAGTAGAGATGGAATTTTTTAGGGTCTATATGGCTACAAATTCATATAGTTTTTAACATATATTTTAAGGATATTGATTCCAAAGAAGAAATGCACCCACAAATAGAGACCCAAGATAAAGGCTAATGTGTAAATTGCTTTAAAATATGTAGTTACTGTAATTACATGGAGCATTTTACAAGCAACTAGGGACTGCTTTGGATAGATGACTTAAATTTAATCAGTATCTGGCACAGATTGCCCTTTTTTCACAGCTCACGTTTCTGAATTACAATTCTAAGGAAACTTGCTAGAATTGTGAGCTTCATTATCACATTAGACCTCTCGACTACTCAGTTTTCAGAAGAATGACTTCCCCACATCTCACAGAAGGTATGGTCTGAGTCCTTTTGCTCAGGAGCATATGCCTTTCTCTTCGTTTTTGGGCAAACTTCAGTTAGCTATCTATTCTCAGGTTTGTAATCACATGGAACATTATGAATAAAATGCATAAAACATAGGGTTGTTAACACACCACCTGATAAAGGAGGCATGCATCACCCTTTGCACTCATAGGACATATACACTTGTGCTAAACCCTTAATAGAAAATGCCTCAATTTTTCTTCAGGCTTTATTTTTTGTTCCTATAAGCTGCCAGAAAATTGTCAGTTAAAAAAAGGGAGATCCAAATGATCCATGCTTTTTAAAAAAGAGGGAAACAGAAAATAATTGTATATGGTAAATGTGAAAATTGATCTATCTGAAGACTCTGAAATTTACAAGCAAGAAATCAATCAGTTTACACCAAACAGATTAAAATCATGTATCATTGTTTTTAATGGTCCAAGATGTAAAGGTCTGAAAGTCTAAATCCTGATGATTACTTTTATTAAAATCCCAAGTGTTGGAAGACATACAGTGGCTGCCTAGATTGATTACTATATTATCTGCTTTATAGAAAAATAATATTCTTGACTTGCTGGTGTTTCTAGAGTCCTCACTACTATGCCTAATAAATTCTATCCCTAGAGTAAATTAAAAATTTTCTTCTTTTGAACTGTAGTGTGCTTAAAGTTGGATTCTTAGCAATACTTGGACAATGCTTTGACATCTGAGTTCTGGAGATCAATTTATACCTGTTAAAGATTATGAAGAATTGTCCATTAAAACAATTAGTATTTCATATAGGACATTGTGTTCATACAGGACATCGTGTTTACATAGGACATTGTGTTTAGCATGGATATTTATCAAACAGACAGAGCACTTATTCCTGATGGCTGAATGAAGGCTTGCTTGAACAAACTTATTAATCAGTTAGTGCTCGGTCTTTACATCCTGCCTTATTTTAACAAACCAACCAACCAACCAACCCCCCCCCCGCAATACTTTTACTTTTGTACATAGATTAAAATTGCACTGTTTGACTAATAGCACTGGGAAGTGCCTGTGGTAAGATGCCATAGCCATGGGCCATACCACTGAAAAATAGTAAAGGCTCTAATTAAATAAATAAATAATTAAATAAATAAATTCTAGAGAAATGCTTACTTTTTAAAATTTTTTAATAGAAGACTATGGACCTGATGGATACTACATGTTTATTATGTTTAGGCATACAAAAAGCTCAAGCAGATCACAATTGCTTTTCCTCAGGTATAACAATTCTGCTGTTACTGATCTGAATGGCAATAGTGTTTCTAATCACAAAGCTGTAAACTCTGATACACAGAGATCTTCAATATTTAAAACGTTTTAAAAAAAACTTTTAAGTTTTAAGCTGGGACAAAGCCTAAAAATGTTCTTTGAAGTATTTCTTAATTATGTGTGCAAAAGTTATTTTTTGATTTAGCAAAATGAAAATATTTTGTGTTGTTTAAGATTGTGGTTTCAAAAACATGTAAACAAAAACCATTTCCATAAAGGCTTTTTTCTGAAAATACCAGTGCACTACCAGTTTCCTTCTTAGATTCCCAAAGAAAACATCTGTTAAAATGACACCATTTTGTGGAATTTATCAGCACTGACAGAACTGCATTCTGTGAAAGAAGATGGTTTCATCAAAGCTGTTCCAAGCAGCTTAGTTAGTGAAACCACAGGGAGAAAAGCAAGCTTTACATAGGTTCCAGTTACAAAGAGTTTACTGTTTGTTGGTAAAGGATCAGCATGAATAAAATGAAGAGGTATGGCTAAGACAAAAGTTTCTAAGGAAAGCTTTGTGTTTCATTGTACAACTTAATTTCTCTGGGTATTGTGTAAGAGCTGTTAAAGGTGAATTGCTGCTCAAATTTAACAAGTATACAATTATTTGATTTTTGTTCACTACTCAAACTGCTATGAGTTTAAAATATGTTTTAACAGAAAATTATGAATTTGACCTCCATATTTTGTAGTGTGTAGTGGCTATTATAGTACATAATGTTTCATAAGGATAAGTTCCAAGGAGATTTTTTCAAGAAGGAATGAATAATAGGAATATTATTTTCTTCCATGAATAATTATATTCTTTGTTTGCAACATTTATTTTTCAAAGCTACATACAAGTATTGAAGAATCATCACAACATTCTTGTGGGCCAGGTTTTACCCATAAAGAAATGAGGAAAAATAAAAAGGAGAGATAAAATACAGTACCTAGCTCTTTAGTCTTATAACTGGTGTTTCAAGCTACTAAAGTAATGCAAATAACAATAATAGTATGGGAGAAACCTTTCAAGTTTGAGTGTCTAACTGGCTTGACTTTCATAGGTTTAGACTTCTGAGTGCTCACAGCTTCTTTTGAAGTCGATTGAAAATGTGAATGTCAGCACACATTAAAATCAGACCACTAATTTAGATGCTTAAACATGGAATTTAAATTCACAACTTTAAGTTTGGAAAAATTGGCTTAGGTGACTTTTCCAAATATTCTTTGCAAACCACTGTCAGAAGGAGATCACTAGGAGATTCTTCATTTCCAATACTTTCTCTTCACAGAGATTCCACTATATACACTATTGGCTAAATGAATCACATGCACAGTGACAGATCTATGCAGCCAAAGTAAGCTGATGTGGGCAGGGACTGCTGCAAGATATCACAGTCCAAAGATTTGTCTGAGATACCACAAGAATAAGAGATGCTCTCCTTCCTACTGGAGCAGACTAATTGCAATAACAGCTGGCATAATGTTGCTTCAGGGAAATGTCTCAGAAGAGGTCTGGCCACTTTACATAAATTCATCTTCTCTTCCACTTGCTCATTACCTCCTACTATGTTACGGAGAAAACCATTGCAAACCTGACTGGAATATCTGCATTATCTTCTACAGAACTCCTATAGTTTAGCTTTATTTACACTTAGCAATTATGCACCAGATTGTCCCGCCCAGTGTCGGAAGGTCAGTTCCTCAGCTACCATGGAGAATGACGAATTACATTTTTCTTTCTGTATGGAGAACCCTTTTCTGGTTTTTACTGTGGAGATATTATAGACAGAAAAGAATCTATAAGAAGCATCTTCCTCATCAGCTGACAGTCACGTATTACCACAGAATAGAAAGTATGTGACTTGATCTATGTAACTTCATGGTTTTGAAGAGGTGGCCAAAGTTTCCTTATATTTTATGCCTGCAGCAAGAGCTGAGGTGTGATGACTTTGACATACTGTGGCTCTCAAATATTGAAATAAGGGTTAAAGCTGGTGAAATTTTTTTAGTACCTTAGACATAAAGAAATGTCTAAGGATTTGTCTACCTTAGTAGACAGTGGTAGTTAAACACTGACGACGCAACATTCACATCGAGCTTATTTGATGGTGGTTTCTAGCCTTGTGCTGTGATCTGAATGCACAACTGGTCAAATCCCACTAGAGGCAATCCTGAAACATCTTCTGGTTTACAGATAGAGTGAACAAGGCTATTTCCAGATGTGGGCTGAAGCTCAGTGTTTTCAGATGATGGGAAGATCTACTTCAAGAGCATCCTCTGAATTTACATACACCCTGCGGAGGTACACCTTGTGCATGACTCTGTTGCTGGAGCTTGGTATTTCAAAGGCCAATTTGTGTCAGGAGTCTGCCTACAGCATAACTCAGGTGACTAATCAAACAACTTGCCCCTATGACCCCACAAGCATTTCCCAGAGGAAAAATAGAAGCTAGTTGTTACAGTAAGCTAAGCTTGGTTAGAGCAAAAAGTTGTTTGATTCTTTTAATGGTGAGGAACAGACACTACAGTCTCAATGTTGAAAGAATGAAATAGTGAACTACTGTTGTAGCTGCACTAAAGCTATACGAACTTCAAATGATATTGTCAATAAGGAAAATTTGCCATGGTTCAGTGTATTTTCTTTCCATTACATTTTGGGAGAGAAAGAGGCATAAGGAGATCAGAAAAGAGTCAGCTTAAATTGTGATGCTTTAATTATGAGCAACCCCAAGACTCTATGTTTACAAAAGAAAGATTACCTACGTGGTATTTGAAAACCATTGGGTGTAAGTTTATAGTGGTAACAGGCAAGTCTAATTTTCTTCCATACTTAAGATTTAATAGTTACAGAATGCTGCCCAAGGGAAAAAAAGTGAATAAGTAGTAACTTGATATTTATTCTATGCAGACGCGAAGAAAGCTTAAAGAAATATACAATGTCTGAAATACAGACATGTATAACTATTTTAATTGTTGTTTTTCTAGTAGACTTCTGCGATAGTAAAAGTTGAAATAATTGCAAAACTTTCCAGTCAAAATAAGCAAACAAACAAAAAAAACAAACCTCACCTCTACCAAAAAAAAAAAAAAAAAAAAAAAAAAAAAAAAAAAAAGTTTTGAAAAGCTTATGATGGATTCATTAAATCTGCACCAACTTTCTACAGCCTGAAGTTGAGAATATGTTATCATTCTGTATAAATTTTACTGTCAGATTGCTTTCTAAATGCTGACTCCTTCCACTGCTGTTGTGTCACCTCTATCCTGGAGAACATTACTGGAGCATTATGAAATGTTACTAGGTGCACTCTAGTTCAGAGACCCACAGCCCTGTTTCTTTGACTGCAGTAAGTGACCAGAAATCTGATGAGATGAAGAGGGCAGTAGTGGAAAGCCTAAAATCTCCTCAGACCTTCTGGTAAACCCATGCCTGCAGAAACATTCCTGCAATATAAGCAGCATTACTATTTTTTCCTTTTTGCTGTGAGAAGTGGAGGCATTGTCAATGTTTACCCAAAAACATTTAGAAGATTCATGGCGGAATCAATATGTGGAATGGAACTTTACTCTTAGGTAATCTCACTTGCATCAGGGCCTCCTCTTAACACCAGACCTTGAGTGCTTGACCCAGCACAGTTTCTTTAGCAGGCTAAAGCTAAAGCCTATATGAAACATATGGAACTTTATTTTAAACTTATTTATCTATTTTTACAGAGGATACTTTTCAGTTCATCAATATTTGTAATCATAGCAAACAAATTTGGCACCTCAGTTCCCCTTTTAACACAAGATTTGTCTTTTGTGTTGCATTTATACTGAATTAAATCATAAAAATACTCAGTTGTATAGTTATCAACAACATAGTACTTCTTATTACAGAGACAAAGAGGGAGTACATTGGGAAAAAAATTGTGAATCTCATTTCTGATCCTAATGAAGCAAGTAACCCATTATACCAAGGTTAATTTGTTGACTCATGATTTCCACTTATCCAATGATATACTGAATCATATGAACAAACCTCTACATCTAATCAGTTTTTTTTATTGAATCCTGACCTTTTATACACCTTCTTCTTGATTATGAATGACAGTGACCTTTATCTAATTTAAAACACACATACTGATGCAAAAATATGCAAAGTACACATGTAAATTCTGAATTAAGATGAAGATGTGCATAATCTTCCTGGGAGAAATTGCTTTAGAGAGAGATGTTTATATTAGGGCCAATTGAGGGTATGTGGGGAGAAAAAGTGAATTAGTCAGAACTCAGATAGGCTTGGAGGAACAGCTGTGGAGATGCTAAAGTCTGTTTAGATTTTCTGAGCTTCTATTTAGAATCCTGAAATGTCAATATAAATATCAATTTTTATTAGGCTATTCAGCATTTTACAGCTTTCATGAAATGATCAAAACGCAATAAAGTCAGACAAAATACCTTTTCACCTATGATTCAGTAAGCTAAGCCTGAGTATTCCATTTATGTTTCTTTTAAAATAAGTAATATTCATTTTCTGCAACACAAAGCCTGGGTCAAATTCACAATATCAAAAAAGCTGGCTGGTTCATTTTGCTAGTTATCTCATTAAAAAGGAATGCTGCGAGTATCATCTGGAGTCGGTCTTTTCAGACCAGGATGTAATTAGGAACTGCTGTAAATACTGAAAAAAAAATAAACAAATAAAACCGTGGAGTGACTTCTGCAGAGAAAGAACTCCTTAAATTTCCTTTTGCATTTCTCTGTTCATCACTAATGGGTCTGCGCTGAAATTACTGAAGATGAATCCAGCCATGGGCACAGTCTGAACTGCTGTGTAATCCTATAATCCACTCTCTCTTTTCACAAGTCATTCATTCCTCTGAGTTGCTGTGAACCCAAGTTGTTCTTGCCTTGTTCCACCCTTTCTCTTAAAATAAATAAATAAATATCCGTACACAGTAAATTTGCAAAACTCTGTGTAAAGACTGTCAAAGCAAAAATCTAACAAATGCAATCCTCTGAGAGACTCCAACCAAACAGTACCTGGCATTAGCATGTACTTTCATGATTAACAACAGGGGGTTGTCAGACTGCTATTTCTGAAATAAACAGATTTATCCTGACAGATAATCAGCAGTTTGCGCTATTTAATACATGTTATCATCCGCCACTGACATCATTATATTAAAAGCACACTTACTGTAATCTTTTGTAGAAAATTAAACAGGTTTTATGATACACATTTGATTGAGTTTTGGGGGCACAGACTGGAGCCTGTGGGAGAGGCTGGTACATTAGAGAGAAGGTACATACCAAACAAGACAGGGAAGATCCTAATAAATTCCATGCTGCATTTCATTTTTCTAAATCTATTAATGTGATTTCTGAATAAATTAAAACCAAATATTCTGCATGCAAACCATGACTTTTACACTTAAACAGCCTTTTGTAATATTGTTGGCTGTCCCTCCTATTTCCTGAGTTCTCTTCTGTTTCTGTCTGTCCTCCTGCCTGCTCCACATAAAAACTAGCCACACAATGCACTTGTGCAGTTCATCTGATCTTGTTATTTACACACATATTTCTGAGTTTGACTCAAAGAGCAAATGACTGCGCTTTTGGGGGATAACACTGGTCAATGGTATTGGGCATCTACAGCATAATTTTCTGCTACGCTCAGTGCTTCTCTTCCTTAACTTTCAGGTGTCTGTGTGAACCATCCCTCCCTTGAAAAAGGAGACACTGGGTTATCCTTAACTCACTGGAGATAAAAGTGCAGAAGCTGCTAAAACTCTTACTGATGGAAAAATTGGGCGCACATCAGCTCTGTGACCCATAGAAAATATGGAACAATGTCACTTACACATGGGGTCCCTTCCATGCTGCCTACTCACTCAGCTGCCTTTTTCTGCAGTTTGGACTCAACGTAGAAAATGAATTTTAGCCAGAAAAAAACTGAGTACCTCTCCCCCGGAGCCTCCAAATGAACCATTGTTCTCTCAGCTGGAAAGGTGATGGGAATTATATATATATACTCTCAAGTTCAATGGAGCAAATTTGAAATCTCTTTCCTTTGTTTAATTTTAGGTTGTCAGTTAACATTATACTATTATTGTTCTATGGACTTAGTTCTAATCCAAAGACTAGGTAACAGTAACTGCATGGGTTCTTTTACTTGTCTTGAATAAGTGTTTCACTCTTTTCCCTAACACACAGATTCTAAGTCACAGGCTTTTCTGTAGAGACAACTCAGATATCTATGTCCTGGCTCCAGTGGCCTGTTGCAACTGGATTTATTTCTCCAGAGGCAGACAATGCATCCCTTTTCCAGTCCTTTACCTCACATAAGATGCATTTTGTTTCCACTGCCTTTCTCCTTCATAACTTGGTAGAAAGAGAAGTGTGGAAGAATGACGGGCTATGCAGGAATCCAGCTTCATCTATTCACATCCATGCATTTTCATGTAACATTCTTGCTAAGGTTAAAAAAACAGAAAGTAAAAAAAAGAATAACCAACCAAACTAGCAGAATAAAGAAAGAAGGAGGAAGTCCTCTATATGATAAACATAACCTTTAAATAAATGCATGGCAGCATCATGCGGACTTTATATACATCTTAATTCCCATGTACTCTTTGTAGAGATATCAAACCGAACATTGCAGAAATATTTATGGATTGGGTAAACATCCCTTACCCTCCTTTTTCCCTTTATTCCTCTCCCTAACATTTCAGTCTCAGTTGTTAAAACTAATGCAGAGTTTCACCACAGATCTTTTCCCTCACATACACTGGACAAAACCTCAACACCTGATACTGCAGTGCAGAATGGAGAAAGAAATATTAATGTAGCCAAGTGATTTCAAATGTTTTGTTAGTTTTGAAAGTGCTGAATTTCTGCTGACCCACATTCTGCATATTTCTTGTACTCAGCGATGTTTGACGTTGTTTAGATTTTCATTTGCATTAGATATTTTATGTCCAAAGGTCAAATGAACATAGCTTTTGAGTCAGATGCCTACTGGCTGTGTTTCTTATAGTTATCTTTTCACACTGAGAGAAATAAAAAAGTGGGAGACAGTTCAAGCTATCCCAAATAAACAGACAGAAGTAAAGCAACAATTACTTTTCCTGTGTGGACTGCTCTTGCTCATTTCTTCTCAAGAGATAACACTCTCTGACATAACGTCAGATAACCATGTTCAATGTTTCACAGACTTGCCATTTAAAGATTCATTTCCACTCCACTTATTTTCTTTTTATCTGCCCCTCTTTTGGTGCATTTCAGATGTGAAAATTTTCATGTAGACTCCCCAGAACAGGTACTGGGGGAAGAGGGAAGCAAAAAGGTTCCAAAGTGGCTTAAAGCACCTCTAAGAAATGATAAAGGTAGTACGATAGGACAAAAAAATAAAGTGTTCTCGTGAGAATAGTCGTTAGCATAAAACCCTCAAAAGTTACTGAAACTTCAGTGAAGTTCCTGGGGAAGACAATATATAAAGCCTGAGGTAATTTCAGTCATTACCAAGCACTTTACATCTGCTGAAGAATTCCAAACATATAAAAGGATGTCAATCCAAAGCTTCAGACCAAAATAAACAAATAAATAAATAAATAAGGAGCAACTTGAAAGGCTGTCAGTAGGTGAGCTACGGATCTGATTCAGCTTTTAACCCCCAGAGGTATAAGCATGCTTTATCTGTGAAAGAAACGCAAGATCTGTACTCTGCAATGTTATATTTTAACAGTGTACTCTACAGTACAAGGCAATGATAAAAAAGGACAATATGATATAATTGTGTATGGGATTTGATGAGAAGCTGTGGGGAATGTATTATTTCTCTGCAGTTATGGAAAAAAAAAGCAACAATAAAAAAGCATTGACTGAGGATTTTGTTGACAATTAGATTTCCCATTTATAGCTGTACATTTTCTCAAAGGCTTTATCACTCATTTTTTAGGATTTTCAAATTTTCTTCATTCTCTAGAACATTTTTAAGGTATAGTTCAGCAAATGTACTTGCTTAAAACAGAAAGCAGCTAAGACCTTTAAGAAGTAGGATGGAACTTGTTAACAAGCTCTATAGCATCCTTTAAAATGGTAATTTATTTTTTTACCCGTCTTCTCTAAAACCATCAGAAAAGAACCTGAGGTGAGTATGATACCTGCAGTGTGTACAGCCACAGAGTTTACCACATCCTATAGACTTCTGCAAGACACACTATGGTGGAGTGTAGGGTAACTTATTTTGGAGATGTTTGTCTGAGTTACTGCAGCAATGGCAAAAATACAGAAGAAGAAACACCAGTAGGAAAAAAGGTACTGACCATAAGAGGATACTGACATTGTCTATAGAAAACTGTACCAACTAGCCTAAAATGAAACATAAAGGTTCACTCCCTTGAGAGTTCCCTGAAAATCCAGTCAGAGCCTCAAATAATGTAAACCACCTGACTCCATCTCAGTTATTTCAGTGATCAAGGAATTAAACTGAGGTATGCCAGGTGAACCTGGTGAACCTACTAGGAGAATCAAGTACATCATTCTGAAATAACTGTATGAAATGCTGATGATGACTCATGAAGGAACACTTTTATCCCTGTTATTCATTGGTCATTGGGTAAAAGGTGGAAAGGAAGCTGGAAATAACTGTGTGCCGCTATAATATTTTATTCCATTTACAAAAAAATCTTTCTCAGAAAAATCTTTTTCTCTCTTTTCAAATCTCCAGTGGTGAGTCATCTGATTTCCTCGCTGCATATCACAAAACTCCACAGGGATCATCTTTACTTCCCAACTTTATCCGGGCCAGAGGTTTAGTCAAACAAAAAATCCTGACGGTTTTCCTTAAGTTCAGCTCTCTTCTCTAAAATGTATTTCGCTCCTCTTTCCAAAAACTAAAGAAGTCTCCTTTAGATTTTTTTTTCCTGAGGAGAGGTAGGATGCATGAAATATTCCTTTTCCTATAAATCCAAATTTCTTTGTGTGGAGCACATCTGTAGCAAGAATATATATATTCTTCTCTGTCTAGAAAGGATTCTAAAAGGTTACTTTTTAAACTCCTATATGAAAAATACATACTTGTTCTCTCTAAGTAACATCAATTTACTTAAAATACTCTGCACTTGAAAGAGTTAATACAAATTCTAGTTACAGGATAAGAAAGAAAGGTCAGAATCCACTTACATCATTGTGAAGGGCTTTTATTACACACTGCTATAAAACATATTTCTTTTTTCATTTGCCATCCTCACAGGGTAACCTGCATACCAATAGGATCTCCAAAATGCCATGAAGCAAGAGATGTTTATCTGCTAAATTCTATGTACAGTAACCTAACAAATGCCAGAGAAAGAAAGATTGCCCTCTGCACAGCAATACTTGTGTAGATGTCTTCTTTATGCTAACAGTGACAAGGCTCTCTAGGTTTGTACTGTACTCCAAAATCAGAATGCATTTTTTTCAAAGAGCAGACTGTATATCAAAGAAAAAAGATGCTCATTGGGGGCACTGAAATACTTTGTACAGGGTACAAGTACTCTCTCCTGAAGCAAGCTAGCTAAAAATGTCTAATCCTGAAAGATAAACTTATGCCTCAATTGTTCTTGAAGAAATTAGTGTATGTTTGAGGATATTTATGTTTCTCTTTCTGTCCTGTCTGGTCTCTAAATTTTCTTTTTAATTTCTATCTAAAGATTCAGAGAGCTGTTACTTGATTAACTTGGATGTGTTAAGGAGTAGGTCTATAAAAAAGCTCCAGATCTAATCATTGTCATTTCTCAACTCCAGCTGTGTGAGAAAATAAACAAGAACTTTACTGTGGGACAAGTGTAAATCAGAATAATTCTGATCTTTTTTCACTATATTTCTCTTCAAATCCATTATTTGGAATTTATCGCATTTGAAGTTGTTTTTACAGTTATTTTAATCATTTCCATCCCCAAATTCTGACAGCCAATTCAAAGAAATATAAATAAATGTAAGAGTTACTATTTGCTTTCATAACACCAGTGCTGTCAGATACATTACATCAGTATTTAGTGTGGTAGATGCTGAAAGTTAGAAAGTAACTAATGAAGTAGTGCCTGACTTTCCTTTTCTTAAGGAGGTTTTTAAGAATCATATCCAAACAGTTGGTCTTGAGTTGCACTTTGCAAAGCGAGCTCTGCCTCTCCAACCTCTCTAAACAATAGATATTAACACAGAACCATGAGGGTTCAATTCCACTACTTTTGCTGGCAGTCCTATTAACAATATGTTTATCTTGTGGGATAAATTTACGACAGGCCCATTTGCAGTCTGGCCTGGAGTTTCCTTGTTTACAACATAGCAAAGTAAAAAGTGACCTTTTTATTTTTGTTAAAAACCTTTCAAGAATTAGTTCTGCTCCAAAGACAGCCCTTTAATAAGTGTTCAGGACAGAAAGCTCTAGTGATGCTGTTTTCCTCTGGGGGCTACTAAGCACTGCATAAACTTACATGCGCGTTAGTAAATGTTTTTAAAAGAAAACACAAACTTGCATGAAGATTACATTTGCAGATTAGAAAACTGCTGTACTAAGATCATACCTGCCATTATGGAAAGGAAAAGAAAATGTGGGGGGGGAGGGAAGGGAGGGGATATATAGCGGGCTATACAAACAGAAAAACAGCCGTTCGATCAGTTGCACCTATACATACATGTAACAAAAGCATTAGACACCTGGCACAATTCTATTAGGACCTAATTCTGACAACAATACACGTCATTATAGTGGGATCTGATAATGAGCAAACACTGGAGGCATTACACGTCTTTAGAAGAAGCAGACTTCCTACCTTATTAAGACTGATAGAAGGTAAGTCCCCCTTTAAAGAAAGTTGTAAGTAAAACCAGGCAGCAGTTGCAGTAAATTGAGTCCTTTCGGTCACTGTATACATGCAGCAGTTCTGCAATAAGGGAAAAATATAATGGGAGGAGCAGCTGTGAACGAGTGACCTCCTGAAGCTGAGTTCTCTTTGTGAATCGAGCACTGGGAGCCAGTGCTCTGATTTGCATGGATTATCTCCACTTGAACAGATACATTTAAATTAACTGGCACAGGGGCACAAAGATTAAAAAAAAAGGGGGGGGTTGGGGGGAGGAAAAGTAAGTGAGTGAGGGAAGGAGAGCGGGAGCGAAGGAGAGCAGGGAAGAACACAGGAGAGCAGACGCTCATCTGGGTACGCAGCACAGGCAGAGCTGTACCTCGGAAGAGCTACAGCTCCCTCTTCATGTCACTGCTGCGAGATGAGAAAAGCTGTCATTATGGCCGAGTTGGTAACAGATTTCCCCCCTCTCCTCCCCCCAACTTCTGATGGTCCATTTGATCAGATTTCTATAAACACTTAATAACTCAGTCTGTCACGCAGTGCGGGTTTTATACTGCAAGTCTCAAATGCTTATAAATCTGGTAAAACCTGCTAAATGATTTTAAGCGTGGAAATATTTTGAATGGAGTAACTTGCACAAATTGAGATGGGATATTTGCAAGTGTCCCTTGACAGATTTATTATTTGTGAGTGTGCAAGTGTCTTTAAAACACAGGCAGGCAGCACTGAAACTATTTCTGTGCAGGATGCAGAAGGTGGGTTGTGCTCCAGCCAGTGTTTCAACATTATCTAAAATCAGTCAAGACAAAAGAGAGACAAAAAATTTGCATTCAAACACTTCAGAATTTCTCCCTTATTAACATAAATATTATAAATATTACCTGTTGCACATTCCTGATTTGATTTAACTGCAGTACTTAAGCTGATTAGAGAAATATGACAATATGTTCAACCCTCTTGAACCTGCATCCAATCCAAGAGGAAGCTGATCTAAACTTTGTTTCTTTTGTTTAGAGTACTTCAATAACTTATTTTTACACTATTTTGTAATGGACAAAATGTGTAGATAGCCTGCTCCTTTTTGCTTATTTCAGAAACTGAAGTAGCTTGTTTTCTGTTCTAGGGTACGTACTAATCTCTTGAGTGACTGGATATTTCTTGTGTTCCCCCTGACTAAGGGCTGGAGGTAACAGGAAGGAAGGAAGCAATGAATTAATATTGTGATGACTTTCAAATTAGAAGTGCAGCATTTTATACATGATTTGGATATTAACAAAAATTTCTTCTCAGGAAGAGTGGAGATGCACTGGCACGGGTAGAGCTGATGGGGTCACTATCCCTGGAGGCAATCAAGAACTGTGGAGATGTAGCACAGAGGAGCATGGTGGGGACAGGTTGGACATGATGAACTTAATGAACTTTTCCAACCTTGATGATTCTGTAACATAGACTTTTGTGATCCTCCACAGGTAGTCATACTACTTGAAAATTATCACAAAAGTTAGGAAAGCAAAGTAGAACAGCTGGTCACACATTCCCTCAGTCAGCAGTCAAAAATAAGAAATATGAAACCTGCTCATTGAGAAATAGTATCTGGTGAGATTTGGTGGGGCACATTATCCTGTATTGGCAGTTAAAACAGTTCAGCTGAAATCTGGCTTGTAGGAATCTTGTCTTCTGCAAAATACTGCTTGTTCAGAGATCAATAACCTGAAACTGTAAAGACAACAAAGGCTAAACTCTGTCTCCAGCTCATTTGCAGATTGAGCTCAGTCCAACAAACATTTGTTGTGTTTCCATTGCTGTGTTTCTAAGGTAAAGCCTATGGAGTTTTCTCTGCAGGAGAAACATTTACTTATAATGCAGATTCCAAAATGATGCCTCTGCCTGAACAGAATATATGGTAAGTACTATACTTAATCTAGTCATGAGAAATTGCTTCTTGGAAATAATCACATTTACAGTAAAATTTGCTGCAGATAAATGATCACATAGATATTGGACAAAGTAGAGGAGAATATATTTGGATTTTGTAATAAATGTGATGTGACACAGTTATTGGTGTCTGCCTGAGCCCCGTAAACAAGTTCTTCCCCTAAGAAATGTGCTCATTTACTGGACAAGGTTTGGAAGTGTAATTGTTTTAGCGTTAGGATGGGAGAATCCTTGAACTACACTGTACCTCCGAATATTTACCTGGGTAATACTTAACCTACGTGAAACCCCATCCCTCTCTGTGCACTCTCTAGAACTTCACGTGTTCTTTGGTAGTATCTTTCTTGTATGTTGGACCACAAATTATATGTCTTAATTTCTCATTTTTTTTCCAAATGACTGCTCATCAGGTAATAACAGATTAATTTGACTCCTGCAGAGCACTGAGAAGCCAAGTGTTATTGTCAAACTTGTATATGGTAGCTGTGGAAAGCTGAATCCTGATGGAGGGCTTTGAAATATGTGGACTGTGAACCAAATTTGCTCCTGTTTCTCTTTATACCCTGATACACTTGTCAGCATTTCAGAATGCTAAGCTGATAATGACATAACAATTCAGTCCCAAAAACCAATATGCCCACAAACAGAAAGAAATAACCAACAATGAGAGGGACTTTCACCTTAAAAGTATAGTAAGAGGAAATGACTATGTAAGGAATCAAAACATTTGTGGCTGGTATATGACAATATGGACAATACAAAATGGTTGCGGAAACTGTGGGATGTGTCTTATTCTCTGGAAAGATTTGTATGCCTGAAGTGTCATCTGCTAAAATTCACAAAGAGAAGACCTTAAGAGAGATGTGGCTGGAGGCAATGTTGAATGAAGATGTGGATTTGGGAAAAAGGTGTAAGAGAAAGCAAACTGAATGGGGCAACCGGGGATTTACAGACCGTTGTTGAGTGAGACGACTTGTGAGAGAAAAAGAACAAGCTGAACAACAGGGAGATAGAGAAAAGTTAAAAAATATGCTTGCCATCTGGGAGACTGGAAAAACACAACAGACAAAACCAAAACAGAAGGTAGAAAAAAAGTGAAAAAGTTAATTCTAGCAAAGAGACTAGAATCCAAAGATGAGTAAGAATGGTAGTTTGTGAGAAAAAAAGAACAAAAGGCAGGATAATTTGTGATCAGAGGGTAAAGTAAATTAAGAAGTGAAAAATTAATGCCTACATGCATTGAGTCTTTTAAAGAGAATCCATAAATACTGGAAAGTCCTTTTCTATATATATAAATAAATAAATATATATGCACATATATATTTATTCACAGTGGGAAAGGGATGCAAGGAAATTTCCACTGGACTAAATCAAATAGAATTATAGTAAATAATTTCATTTTAGGTAGGGGAAAAATGGCTAAAAAGCAAAACTAATGGGAACTGTATCTCACTGAATAACCATGGAAAAAGTGGGATTGACATATTATTAAAGCAAAACAAATCTTAAGGAGTACAAGGAAATCTTGGTAGGCATTCATGTAATCCTCATGTCTTCTCACTGTACAGAACAAGAAGAAAATCTGGTCAACAAAAATTCAACTATGCTAAAGGAATTACCATTGGATAATCAGGAAAGAAGAGGCAAATATTATATAGTAGGAGCAAGGTAATGAAGAGTACGTGTTATTCAGGAAATATGTGATTAAAACAGGTAACCTTGTAGAGCTGCCTTCTAATAATGTGGCAGATTAAAATGAAGTAAAAAAGAAAGGGATGCATCTAACAGAATCTGTTTGGGCCAAATTAATGAATGTGTTTACCAAGAAGTCAAAAGCCAGGGAAAGATGGAACTATTTCTGTCTTTGTTCTAATAAACATTACATTTACTGTGAGGAAACTGGTCTGAAAACTTGTGAGTTCAATCATTAAAATGAAATGGAATAATCAGTAAAAACAAGGCTTTATATTTCAGAGGGCAGATTTTGGTAACCTAAAAGGTTATGTAAGTGTAATAAAATAGACTGATCTATTCAAGGTTTTCAATGAGGAGGAGTCTTAGAATTATTTTACATTTAAGTTAATAAAGCTGCATGGAATGTGTATCTGAAGGAATGGAGAAATTTGTGAGAAACTGGTCAAGAAATTCCACACAAATGAAGAACTTCCTCAAGAAGAATATTAGAGAAAAGACATATCAGCAGACACAGATGTGTTTTAGAGGTCAGAAGTAGAAAGTACAGTGAAAACTGTCAGTAGTCAAACTGAACTGCAATTTGGCATCGATATTAAAAGGCAGAACAGTCTTCTCACAGTTAAGCAATATGAGAACAAATAAAACATGGGACATCTATAAAAAGAGGATTCAGTGAAAATAAATAAATATCTATTTAAAATAAGAAACTCGATGACTACTTTACCATATGTTTTCAGTAATAATGACCACAGAGGTAACGGGATAAAAAATAGGAATGAAGTCAAGATTATAGAAATTAGGAAACTGGAAACAAAGCTAAAAGCACACTGTATTTAGACTGGGGAGAGATATCAAGTGAACCCTATCCCACAATCACAAGAAAGAGAACATAAAACTCCAATTGGAAGGAGCCCAGACATGGCTGACTGGATAACAGCAAATGCATTGTCTGTTTCTGAGGGAGAGGCCTATGCAGTTACGAACCCTTTAGTTTGACCTCACTTGCTTTAGAAAAAATGTTGAGGGAAAAATGAATGGCAGGGCGAAGGCAGGGTGGTAAATGGAATAGCACGCAAAAAGGATTTACTAAAGATAGATTGTGCCAAGTAAATTTGTTATCTCTCTTTAATGAGATAACTGATTTCTAGACAAAGGATTTGTGATGCATCTTATTTATATCTGTACTGCATATGATACAGCATCACATAGGAAACCGGGGATTAAGAGAAGAGTTGTAAAGTGGGTAAGAAGAGATTGTGTAATGGATAGATGGCAACAAGTGGTATTGAAAGAAGCAGCATCAAACTGCAAGTTTACTAGTGGGAATCCTCAAAAATCAGTCTTGGGATCAACTTTTTTTTAAAAAAAAAGTTCAAGTATAAAGAAATGAAGTATGAATTCTGCAGTTTTTATGAAGCCAGAAAACGATCACTGCAAAAAAACAAAAAAACCAAAAAACCACTTTTTTTTTTTTACATAAAACACACATGCACAAATATTTTGTATACACACACATAAAGGACATATAAAATATGATATTGTATTTTTAATAAGAGGATAAATAGTCACGCTCCATACAGGCCGGAATATGCGAGTGTGTGGCTTTGTCTGAAATTCCATGCATGGTCTTTGACACTCAGAGTCAAGAAAATATGCTAAATCTAAAACAACTGCTGAGAAGGCAACTGCAATGCTCAGCAGACTGAAGAGCCATCACTCCAGGAGTGGAATTAAAAGTTTTGCTGGTTTTGTAAGGGAATGCAAAAAGCTGAAAGGCATTATAGCATTATAGCTGATGTCAGTAAATGTATTATTATACACTAGGTTTGAAAACATCTGTATGAACTTATGGGATGAAGCTGAAAAAGAAAAAGTATCTTGTGTTCAGATAAGAAATACAGAGGAGATTTTAACCATCAGAACTGTGAAATTTCAAAACAGACTTCCCAAATTTGTGTTGAGTAAAAAAAATAAAAAAAAAACTACTGCATTTTAATGGCGAATTATTATTTTATTAGTAATTGTACCTGGTCACCTATGCAATTAGAAGATTAGATTCAAGACACTCCTTACTTTTTTCCCCAGTTTGCATTGAGTATATTGACCTGTCATATGTCTTCTCCCTCCCAGTTTTTTAGTGCCAATCAGCGTCTTTGTTGTTGCTGAAGAATTGAGCAGATTCAATGGTGCGTCACCTAAGAACAGGCTGTCCGTTGATTCACTGTGCAGTCTTTCCATTTCTACCCTTTATTCTGAAACATGCCTGATGAGGAAAGATCATGATATGGGAACAGTGATTATTTTGGCATCTGGCACAGAACCTATTAGGCCCTCCATCCAAGACAACTAATAAAAAGAAAAGGAGTATTGAAAGGTACAAGTTAACATAGTATAAAGAGACAAGACTACAGTTTACCAAGAAAATGTTTCTGAAGCAAAAGAACGAGAAAAGTGTATATTACCTTTTAGCTTGACTGCGATCATAGAACAAGTCAGGCAATGTCAGAGTGAAGGATGTGGGAAAGAATAAAGAAAATGGACAAAGAAATGCAAAAACATTTTTGACTTTACAAGAGGCTTGATTTTGATTCACTTATAAAAGAGGGCCCTTTGATTTATTTAGATCCACGTGAACTTCCTTGCTCAGCAATTGTACAACCTGTTAACAATTCTTTGCTGATTAGACAATGGAAAAGTAGAAAAGAACCAGCCATGGTTATAGCAGCAGAAAAACCAGATCCATTCTAACAAGTGGCTGTCACCTTCAAAGGACATTGCCACATTCCTGAGAGGAAAGTCCAGCAGAAACCTACAAGACAGATCAATATGCAAAGACAAGATCGTGCTTGCTGATTGTGCTGTTTGTGTTTATTCCCATTTCCAATACTGGTGGACATGAACATCAACAATAAGCAAACACATTCAGATGAAATAAAAGCTCCTGGATTTCTCATATCTTATCATTAATTTATATTAAAACTTAACTAAAACCCAAACACCAAAATTATCAATAAAAAAATTATCTGAAATACAAGCCCAGAGCCGATTAATTCCAGAAAGAAGAGGCTATGATCAGGTTTCCTAGGGAGAAATGTAGATGAAACCAGAAGACTTTGCCTGAATGAGGCAGAAACAGTCAGAAATTTTCTGACTGAAGAAAGTTAACCACCACAGAAACAGCCTATCATACAAGCAGCTAAATTTGAAGTTCCTGGAAACTGTTAAGGCTTAACATTGCAAGGAGTTATTAGGTTTCCAGGTAGAATTGCAAGCCACTCAGAAGCTGAGAATCCACTTCCCTAAAGAATTAAGTAGTGTTTTTTTCCCATATATTTTCCACAAAATATGTAGTTCACATAGGTAAATAAAGGTCTTTGTATGATGAGAAGTTATTTCACTACAAATTTTTTCTTCAACGTCTGTTCTTTTAATGCTTGAAAATATGTAGGTTTTTTTTTTTTTTTTTTTTTTTTTTTTTTTTTTTTTTTTTTTTTTCATTTGGAGAGGATCTCTGAAGTGGTTTCCCAGTTTGTATGAAAAAAAGTGGAAGAATAAATAGTTCTAATAGCTCTAAATAGTTTGAGGTTTACCTATGATGTCTGTAGGTCATCAGATTGATAGTTCAGCTATTCAAACCCCGTACAAGAAAAGATGGAAAACGCATTTTAAATATATTTAGTTACAGAATAGAAAAGGGAAAATAATAGAACATTCCAGAGAATGTTGAAACTATCACTTGTATTTTGCTTGTAATGACAGATTTCCCACACTTTTTCCAAAGCATGAGGTGCCTGTTAAGACAAAATATGGTGGACAATTTTTATAGAAAAAAGGTGAAATTTAATTCCAAACTCTAGGCTGAAGAGTATAATGAGCAGTAGACAAGCTATGCATTTAATTTCATTAAGTGACATGTATTTCATTAACAAAAGTGTTAGCAGAATTAAAACCTGACACTAAAGGAATGAGAAAATCATCAGTGGCAGCTAAAAAGCTGCTACAATATGGCACATATTGCAGAAAAACTGAGATTGATGTGGGATTAAATACATATGAAATGAATTTTAAAAACTGACAAAATTGTAGCAAATTTTGAATATTAATTTATGGCACCTACTGAAAGAAGCAGGACAGCATGTAATCTGCATATAAAAGGCTTCAACACACTCCTTGGTGCCAGACTGTTAGCCAGCTCAAAAGGAAAGAAAACACATTTTTTTTTTATCCAGACTTAGGGAAGAAATGGTTGAACAGGAGGTTCATTTAGTTTTATTAGTTAAAGAACAGGAGTAACAGTATGACCATGTGTTTTAAGTATAGTCTAGTAGAATTAACAAATTGTTGAAAAGAGGGTATAGAATCACAGAATTATTAAGGTTGGAAAAGATCTCTAAGATTATACATTCCAACCCCAACCCATCCCCACAGTATCAACTGTCCCTCACTAGCACATCTCCACCGTTCTTTAACACCTCTAGGGACAGTGACACAACCACCTCCCTGGGCAGCCTGTGTCAGTACCTGATCACTCTTTTGGAGAAGAAATTTTTCCTAACATCCACAATATATCCTGGTGTTAAAACAGCATGTCTACATGTAGATACTGTTATGCATATTTATGCTAACTGACCCTCTGAATTTATAACGAGAAACAGTCTTGTGAGGTTCTGAGCATCAAAAGATGTGAAACAAGGATTTCAAGGAACACCGAATTCCAACACAGGAAAAAGTGTCTAGAAATACAAAGAAGAACTTGACTCCCAGACTTTACTGTAAACTTCAATCTAAAGAGAAACTTTTTTTTAATTATTTTTTTTATTTTTTATTTTTAAACAACGTGGACTAAATTTTAAAGGTATTCATTATCCCACATACCACATGACGAATATTTCAGTTCTTACAGAAAATGACACTTTACCTTGTAAATTTGATATTGAAGTTACTTATTGTTTCAGCCTAGATGGTTGTGTCAGATATGACCATGCATACTAAAAATCTGAGCCACATGTAAGAAAATATCACTATTGCCTAGGAAAGAAAGTTGATACGGAAAAGTTTAATCTATTAATGGTTGTATTATTATGCACTTTCCAATACAATAAAAAAAAAAAAGGAAATTAAAAAGAAAAATCACAGAATCTGGGGAAACTAAACATTTGTATCTTTTGGGATTGCTTGTTTAAAAATGATTTTAAAATTGATTTTCTTTCCATAAAAGTATCATGCATTTTCTAACCACCTCAGAGGCCAGCTATTTCCTGTAATAACAAACTGAAATTTCCAGAGTGCCTAAAGTTTTGCTCTACATTACTGAAAACTTGTACATCATACAGAAATAAGTCCAGTAAGATAAAAAATGAAAGAAAACCAGCATGTGCATTGGTAAACATTAGATTAAAAAAAAAAAACATAAAAATTTTGACTTGTTTAGTGTGGTTTTCTGTTTTGCCAAGATTAACATAAAATTCAGAAATTCTCTGTTTTAGAAGTTTTGTCATTCAGCATTCAAGATAGCATATCATAATTCTCAGTGAGCTCTTTAGAGCTGTAGTGATCACTTCCGATTACATTTCTCAGTATTACAGTATGACTTTCTGTATGGCTTTGTTAGGTATTTTTACTATCTGAGTGACCAAATGAAGCAACTTACATCTGCTAAATTTCATGGAAGAAAGGGATTAGTTTGCATTCGTGTAAACATGGCTATATTTTCAAAGCTACTTGTGGGTTCTTTCACATGTATTTTAAGAATATAGCATCATCAAACACATTTTGATGTTTTCTATTGTCATTATAAAGGATCAAGTGTCTCTTCTACTTTAAATACACTATTAAGGCTTCTACCTATAGTTGCTAGAGTGGCTCAAGGGCCGAGTGGGACACCTAACAATTTCCTCACTCTTTTTGTGTGACAGTAGAAATCCCTCCCTGATAGCTGAATTACAATGAGCGTCAACACTGTATGTACCAGCACTGTATAGCAATCTCCCCCTGTTCTTTCCAATTACCGTATTATAATAGTATTTTAACATGCAAAATGTTCATTTTGCAAGTATCGTTTTGGGACTTGCTATTTAATTTCTGGAACAATATAATGAGTATTTTAAATAGCACTCATTCAACTGAGAACATCCTCATTTCTTACCTTGATTCCTGAAAATCATAAGCTATTACTTCCTGTCTGCTAACTTTTCTCTAGAAATTTCAGTGTAACTACACACAGTATATAAAATTAAGCATAAATTAAGGCCAAAGATCTTAAATAAATAAATATGTAAAGAAGAGGCATTTTAAGTTTCTTGCTAATCTGTAAGTATATTCACAAAATCCAGCATTAAATACCAAATTTAAATACAAAATCTGGGAGCTAGTTTTTCTAACTACTTCTAAATTCAAATGGAAGAGAAATAAAGGCAAATTATTCAGCAAGCAATCAAGATCACCTAAGGTAAGCAAGAATACACCGGCCATCTCCAGTTTTAGCTTTCAGCTGAGATTCCACCTGACCATCATCAACAAGTTTCAAGAGGAGATAATTAGTCCAAAGGATCTGTGGTCTTTATTTTCAGGTATCTAAAACTGCACTTAAATTTCAAAGTCAAAGACTAACACATTAAGCACAAGTAGTTTGAAATTTTTTTCCACAGGCAGTGAAACAGTATTACCTATTTACCATTACTATTAGTGGAAATTTATCGTCTATATCAATGTTTTAAGAATTGCATCTAGGGAATTTTGGTTGAAATATCTAGTTCCTTTTCTTTTTCCTTTTTCTTTTTCTTTTTTTTTTTTTTTTTCCCTACCAGTGGCTCCTATTTCCTAAACTATTTTTATTATGTCCCCTCAATTTTTTAAAAATTTTATTTTATTTTTTATTTACCAGTTCAGCTCCAATTCAGCCTTTCAGAAATGAGTGAGAACAGTTTAGGCAGATATGAATAATAGCACTTGAAAGAGTTCAGCCTTCGTTTCTCTTGCTGCCTACAGGACACTCTTTTTCATTAAAAGTGGCTTGCACACTACCAAGCTGTGCTTCTTGTAAGTCTCAAAGATGATACAAAGCAGAGGGCTGATATGCAGAGATCAATGACATGGCTAAAAAGGAGCTAATAAAGTCAAACAAATCAGTAAATCAGTTTTTAAAGAAATCTTTCTGGGCTAATTTTTTGTTTGCTCAAGAATTCAGATGATCCTGTTCTTCATGCAAGACTTTCTTCTTAATTCATCACATTTATTTTTGTAGAGAAGCAATATTGAAGATTGAATTTAAGCCACTTCAGCCTTCTCCACTTGGTTACGTAATACAAAGGAATTATTCCATTAAGAGTGTAAAACTTATCCACCTTTTCATTCCTGTGTCACTCCCTGGTGACTCTTCGTTGCGTGCTTTGTCCTAATATTAGTATTCATGGTTTTATTAAAGTACCAGCAGTTCATTCAGCAAAATTATCTGATTTGTGCAGATACCTCATCTCATTGCAAAATCCCGGACAGGAGTGAGCAGGGTTACATAGATTTATCCAAATCTAGGACATTTATGTATTTATCAGGGCCAGCATAATTTTGATTATTTGGGGTTGCACAGTGGAAAATGCTGTGTCTTGGGCAGACAGAGCGGTCAGAAGTGGCTGAGGGAAGATTTGGCCATGGTACTGCCAGTTGCTTTCCTGCTCCTGGCTCAGGGCAAGATAACCCAGCTCTGCTTCTTTTCCACATCTATACCTGTGACCAATGTTTGCTTCTTAAGTGGGTTTAGCTCCAAAATTCCTTTTGGAATAATTTTAATTTAAAGAGATATGCCCCATTGGGTGTACCTGGCAAGTTTTTAAAGACGTAAACATGGACTGGTGTGAGATGGTCCTAAAAATGGAGGAACGTTTCTATTCACTGGAAAGTGAAATAGGTCTATTGCTCGCCTTTTCCTTTAAAATGAGAGGAACTACTTCAGTCTGATGACAGCCAGAGGCAATTGGGTTTTGCTTTTGCAAAGACAAAGCCTTGTGGGGGATAGAAATGTTGCCTGCCCCAAGACAAGTACAGAGACACAGAAGCATATACTCTGCATGCATTCAGCCTCTGTGTAGTCTGAAGTCTATGCCTTGTCCTCAAAAAGACTTCTAAGTATTACTGGACATGGTCACAGGAACAAAGATTTTTGCACGTGCAGGGGGGAGAAGAGAGTGGGGAGAAAAGGGGAGTCAAAAACAAGCAAACCACAAAAAGCAGAAAATGGTCTACATGCAACTTATCACAGATAAATACAAAACCACAGAGGCTGGATCTGGCAATCAGCTAAATTCAATATTTGTACAGTTTGAAGTATTTCATGGGGTAAGTATGGAGAAATACAAGGAAATGCTCTATTTGTAGTCAGATGTACTGAGAAGAAATGATGGCTTCCTTTGAAGCGGGTTTCAGTATAGGTCACTCAGCACCTATCAGGATCTGACCAGTGCTGAGATACTGTTCAACATGAGTCACCCTAACATGGCACATATGACAGACAGAAGGACAAATACATGTCAAAGGAACAGTTACATTGACTTCAGTTGTATGCCACAAATCTGTATCAGAATTAGTCCTCGTAGTTTTTAAGATAGCCTGTTTCTGAAGGGAACATACTCTTCAAATCAAGCTTAAAATTGAAGAAAAATGTTTGTTATAATTACAGAATAAAATTATTCTTTTACTAAGTAAAAAGCAGTTCTGCAATATTTCGCTGCTTTTCTTCTATCAGATAATGAGAAAAATTTAATAAAATAGTTTTTATTGTAGTTGTTTATGATGAAAAAAACATGAAATTATTCTTTTCATCCAACATTTAATGACAGTGGAGACTGAAACATCTTGGAATTTTATTTATAGCAGATTTTCTGTCTTCATCTTTGACACCTAATTTTAGAGTGATACAAATGTATCTGTCTGTGTTTGGCACCCATGAAAAAGGCATTAACATGAGACAAACTCCCTCCCCTTCTCTATCAGCAGCAGTAAACTACTGGGAGAAAAATTATATAATTTACAACATGAACAAATGCTATCAGCTTTTTCCCAAGCATACTACAAATTGTTTCCTCATAAATGTGCTACATTTTAACACTTTTGCAAACTGAGTTACTCTTCTCTGGCCAGAATCTTGTACATCTTATTTGATGAGATACATTCATTTCACGAATATAATGTAAAATTCATTAATACCTTTATGAAATTGCTGTCAGTGGTGTTAGAAGCTGTCTCAAAATGAATAACAATAAATGGTAGTCTTAAGAATGTCTTTCATCAGGCTTTGGTGTTGATATTAAAACGTACATACATCTCTCCAAAAATACTGCCTCCTATTTACTTCTCTGAAACTACAGCAGATGCAAAAAGCACAACACTATTTGACAGAGAAAATTCTCAGACACAAAACACTATTTTTTTAATAGTAACCACCATTAGCTATGCATTTTCACCAGCAGTGAACAAGATTCTGTCTGCTGTGCTTGCATCACAGAGGTAACCCACCATTTCAGAGTATTTCACCACTCACCACCTCGTTGTGCTCACATCTTCTGTTTGGTCACCATAGATGTTCAGCAAGCATCAATGAAAATCAATGGGTATCATTTCTTCCCCGTTGAGGAATTCAATGACACATCTTCGTTTCATTAAGACTCCATTCTGTCAGACTGCCCCTCTGCTGCCATCTGTCACATGGCAACAACATGTAATGGAATATTGGTGGGAAGGTTGAACCTCTACTGCCATCCCACTGACATCCGCATTTGATGCAGTGGGCTGACATAGTAAAACAGGAGACATTACTTTCAGAACATTCCTCATATACTGACTACACAGTTAATAAAATAAAATTTTATATGTAATAATACCAGGAAGTTTATTGCAAATGTATATTTATATAAGTATGTTGTTTGAATATTTGTTGTCATACGAACATTACATAGGTGTATTCTTCCTTCAACAATTTTCTTTAGAGCTTCTCAAAATTTTATAAAGCTTTTATTTTGTAAAGCTTTAAGATTATTTTCCCATTACATAGTTGACTAGGCTTAGTTTTAGAAAAGATCTTACCTAGCATCCTCTGCACATTTCAAATTTCACACCCTCTGTGCAAGGACTCTGGAAATGATTTAACATCATGTCAAAATTAAAATGAAAACAACAAAAATAAACATTGATATCCTTTCCAGTAACTGGGAGAGTGAGGTACAGAGAAAATTCTGTGACAGGATTAGGAATGTTTTATCTAAGTAATATTCTTTCCATAAGGAAGCTCCTTTCATTCTTGCTGTTCTCAGAAGAAACATTTAATTGCTATTACTGGTCAAATTCTTTATTTACAAAGATCTGTGTTATACAGCTCCCTGGCTGCCTTATTAGTATGAGTTCAGAGATGTCCAAAACTTATCAATTACATAATTTGAAACAATGAAATAAATTGAGAGTTTTTTATCTTAAGACACTATTTTCCAGACAAGGAAATTAGTTACTAAGAATGCATTCTGCTATGTCTACAAAAGAATGTCAAAATATATACATACTTACATAGGATTTGCTATGAGCAGAAGTTGATTTGAGACTTTGCAAGCCAACATTAACTGTGAGATGGCACTGAGAAGAACTGACTGCCCACCTATGGGGCCCAAAGCATCTGTTATCATGACCTATGCTTTAGCTCTCAGTAGTGTGCCAGCTTAGAGCAGCCTTGTAGTGAGTGTAGAGATGCAGATGGTAACTCAGTGGTGGGCCATATCCCAGTTCTTACACTTGAATATTCAGCCTCCAACTACTGTGACAAATTCCTACTGTACTGCAGGAAGGGTTAAATAAGAAGAGTACATCTCTTCAAAATGTTGAGTAGTTTCTTCTTGCTCGTGTTCTCAGCATACAGCTAATGCACAAGGGGTTACACTTCTAACTGAACAACTGCTATCCCACATCCTCAGCCATGGTGAGTGTTAACACTCAATAACACCTCAGCACTGAACAATGTATACTTTTGATACACTACAGGCCGAGAATTGAATTTCTAACCATGTCCTTTCTGCATGAAAATGGCATTGGAAGCCTTAAAAATCAAGTCTTTATAATCTGAAGTAGCCAAATCCAACTTCTCATCCCATCTAAAATTAATTCCGTAAACTCCCAGTCCAGCTTTTTATAGCTTTTTTTTTCTCTCTCCTTTTCCTCACTAAGTACTGCTAAATAACCAAACTTTGTGCAATTTCCTCTCCATTCTTATTAATGTCAGTAGACCCTGCTTCAGCAAGACTTCATAGACCATTGTGTCAACTTCAGCTTATTCCCTCTTGAGTATTTGGACCCAGAGACCTCACTGGCTTTTACTTCAGCAGTTCTCTTCTTGTCCCAGCCTCATCTTCACACGCCAGCTCTGGGACAGGAAAAAGTTTCCTTTATCTTTTATGATGTAGTGACTGATTCCTAGAGTAAAAATTAAAGATGTTATACTATTAGTTTTATTTTATTCTTTGGTTAAATTTTTCCCCTTCACTCCACAAAAAAAAAAAAAAAAAAAAAAAAAAAAATCTTCTCCATCAGTAAACAATATTGTTTTAGGCTTAGAAATACCCTTATAAGTCAGGAAATAGTAGCAGAAGATCTTTGGCAGTGTTAAATGTATGTTATAAAAAAATTTCAGTGGTAAATGTTTGGCAGTCTGTCCTAATAAACTGATTTCTTGTTTACTTTTGAGGGATTCAACCAAGACTGAAAATGAGTTGAATTCTTACCTCTCTTTTATGTTCTCTTCTTAAAGCCTGTTAAAGAAAAAAATGTTAAAAGAAAACCAGCAAACTAAAACAAAGTGAATTGATTTAATGTATTTCTAATGTAACAGAGTAGAAAACCTAACTTATTTTTACTAAATCCAAAACATTTTAAAAGTACAAGCAAGGAATGCATCTCTATCATCTGAGTTTAATACAAAATCATGTTGCTCTCCTGTCACACAGAGAATTTGTTATAGATTTTATCTGCAATAAAAGCTATGTCAGTAGTGCCACATAATACATTTGTAAAGGTTAGAGATATTTTAACCCACATCTGTGACCAGAATTTTAATGACAAGCATATCCTCTGAAGCAGTACTAAGAGAGGAAAACTCTTCTGTAGACATTAATGCAAATCAGTGTAGAACAATGCCTACACAACACTGCAATAGGGTCATTGTGAATCATGTCCTTGAAATTACAAATAGGTGACATAAGTAAAAATATATTACAGATTCTGTCAATCTCCTGTCCTTGTCAGAGGTTTCTTCTTTTGCAATCCAGAGAGATTAAACCATTCTTATTGCTTAAACTGTCACAAAGACCTGCAAAACAGAACAGCAACATTACTTTAATGACTTTCCTTTTGAAAGAAACATTCCTACAAACCTTGCATAATGAGCAGTGAATTCACAGTTGTATTATTTCTGTCCATTTGCATTTGGTTTTCCAAAATTCATTTATTTCCACCTTGAAAATAACTTGTTAGAGAAGAAAATTAAGGAAACAAAGATACTATCAACAGCAGTTTGCTCACCTTCAAGGGCTTGTAGGATAAATTTTTATATTTGAAACTTGATATATTAAAAAATTAGTATAGAAATGGTACTTTCTGTTTAATCATCCTCTCTATTGGCAAAACTTTTCTATGGGTCTACAGTGTTTGGTATAATTGTTGGTTCTTTCAGTTGGTCTAAGATGAAATTTCCGCAAGATGCAACTCAGCAGTGTCTGCTTGAGAAGAACAATAATTCAGAGGAATGAAGGTTTTTCACAGGGTTTGAACTAAGAAAATGGAATGGATAATGTCTTTTTTTTTTTTTTTTTTTTTTTTTTAAACCTAAGTAGAGCAAGAAATATGAAGACTCTTCCTTTACTTGAATAAAAGATACGTCTCTAAAATAATCTTTTGGGTTGCAGTTTTCTGACCATAACTCTCATACTACTCCAGTCTTACTCTGGAATCTTTGTTGAAACTCCAAGACTCGTTTTGGATAAATGATGATTTAATAAGTGTACCCCATACAAAGTTTCAACTTTTACCTTTTCCTCTTAAAACAACAAGTTTCTAAAAAACATTAGCAGAAGCCTTGTTTTGATTAACCTTTTATCTTCAAGCCTTAGATCAATATCAGGACATTTTTTTCCTCTTTTCATTCATGATTCATTTTGGAAAATACTGTTGATGTCTGCAGCATTACTGAACCTCCATGTTACATTTTGTAATTATCCATAAGATTTGTGTAGCATATTGCACAAAAGTGTTTGCTTTAAAGAGACATCTGCTACAAATAAAATGAAACCATAAATTTTCCAAGACAGTCATCACCTACCTAGTTGCTACAGAGGCAAAAAGGCTCAGTTTCCCAGAGCAGGTTCCTTTTTGGCCTCTTACCAGTGAGGTCAATGGCACTTACTTTTGTGCTTTTTCTAGGTACTCTTCCCCACTTTAATGAAATTAGCATGTAATGCTTTCAACGCCTGCATGTATTGGCTTTCACTCTTTGGGGAAACATGTGAACATCATTAAAACATACTTTCTCCATCTCTTTTCAAAAATATTTCCTTAATGAATTTTATGAAATTCAAACTCAAGGGATTCATTCCAGTGCTGTCTTTAATAAAGTGGCATCTGCTAATGCTAGTAAACGTGAGCATCTGTTACCATTTCTATTTAAAAAAACAATTTTTTTGAGCACAGAGCTCAACATGGGCATAACATTTACTATAAAGGTGCCATCTCTGGAGCCTGATTAGATATTTGCTTTATTCTTAGAAACATTACTTAAGCTTATTCATCCTTGGCTTTGCAAAGTAAAAGATATGAAAGGAACTTTTAATGATACTGTTGCTGTCACTTTTTTTTCCCTGAAATTAAATGCTGCACTGCACCATAAGGAAGGCCACGCATAGATCTTGTCTCCTGAGAAGTTTCTCAGCACAGTTGGGGAATGAGGTTGCTGCTGATCTCTTTTTAAATCATGCTCTTCTCTGTAGTGGTTTGCTCTGTAAGCTTGTTAAGAGAGAAATGAATTAGGAGTAAGCTGATGACTTGCTCACCTAGGAGAGGCAAGAATTATGTTCTTGCATTCTTTGAAAAGTTCATGGGGAGCATCTATTCAGGTTCTCTTTGTGCTTTTTCTTCACAAGACTCTCAAATATCTGAACTGTGGTAGGCCTTGGCATTTTTACAGTGTATTTACCTTCCAGTATGTAAAGAGCAAAGGTGCTTTTAAAGGGGAGCAGGATATGAAGGCTCCTTCTCTGGCAAGATAACCTCAAATGGTTTTGCAGCTGGCTGAGACTGTTGAAAGTGCTTTTAATGAATGGACTGAAATGACATGTTTGGGGATGAAACAAGTTGGTAGCCTCAAGTTTTTGAAAAAGCAAATGCTTGAAGTATAGCTTTTCCTATTAGATAACTGTAGGTTGAGGTAGTTACACTTCTAAATTGCTTTTGCTATCCAAACCTCTGCTTATTGCTATTAGATAATGTCATTAAAATAGGTTAGAAACTGTACCAGAAACCCACACTGTGAATAGTTGTGAATCCATTCTCACCACAAAATGAGTGTGAGAATTCTTTTCTACAGTGAAATTTCAGGATTTCTTACACAGTCACAGGACCACTACAGTAAGGATGATAAGGAAAACACCAAATATTTGAGCATTTGTGGCATCTCAGTGAGAGGTGTTAACAGAGGAATAATAGTGTTTTGTGCAGAACTCCTTTGCTTTTCTTTACTGGAGAAACATCCAATTCTAACAATGAACAGACTACAACGCTTTATTCTATTTTACCTCTATTCCATTTTTATTTTGGTTTAAAAAAAAGGAGTCATATAACTGCATTTTGAAGGGAGATATGGCACACAAAAAGCATGGATACTTGGTAGTATCTCCCCAGTGAGAGCTTGCTCTTCAGGCAGCTCTGATATCTGTTTTGTAAGGTACAGCTGACAAAGATAATTAAGGCAAAGCTGATATGGTGATAAAGGCATGTAAATGTTAATAGTTTATATAACTATTTTTGATTAGATGAAATCTGTTGTGTGTTCTCTGTTCTCCTACAATGCTTTTTCTGAATGGAAGGAATTGAGAAGTCTGGAGAAGTTATAGAACATACAAAATACTAAAATATATTTTACCTACAGAATGCCATATTCCTATTCTCATCATTAGGGCTTATTCCTTTTTCTTTTTTTTCCCCAATACATGAAAGACATTGAGGCCCTGGAATGTGTCCCAAGAAGGGCAACAACTCTGGTGAGGGGTCTGGAGCACAATCTTATGAGGGGCAGCTGAGGGAGCTGGGATTGTTCAGTCTGGAGAAGAGGTGGCTCAGGGGAGACTTCACTGCACTTTACAACTTCCTGAAGGGAGGTTGTGATGAGGAGGGTTTTGGCCTCTTCTCCCATGCAACAAACAGGACCTGAGGAAATGGCCACAAGTTGTACCAAAGGAGGTTTAGATTAGACATTAAAAAAAAAAAAAAAAAATTCTCTCAGAGAGTGGTCAGGAACTGGAATGGGCTGCCCAGGGAGGTGGTGGAGTCACTGTTCCTGGCAGTGTTCAAGAGGTATCTGGATGAGGAGCTACGAGATATGGTTCAGTGGCTTGTGGTAGCAATGGTGATGGGAGAAAAGTTGGAGCAGATGATCTTGTAGGTCCTTTCCAACCTTGTGATACTGTGATTCTATGCATTATATAGCCCAGCCAGTGTTAGCAGAAATAAAACTTGTGTACTATATGAACGTATGTTCATGTAAACTGTGATCTACATGTTTGAGTGTTGAGAGCTTTTTTTAAAAAAAATGTAACATTTTGTATCTCTCACCTGTAACAAAGTTCTAATTGTAGCAGTCAAAGGTGAAGAAAAAACTAGAAGTTAGAAAAATGCATCCAAATAAATATTTTACATCTATCAAATCACAAACTTAGGCCAAGATTTTTTTCCCTTACCAGGAGAGGATTAAAAGTTATTTTCTGAGTGATATAAAGCACTCTTGTCTGGCTCATTGGTTCAAGGTTATACAATCTTAAACCTGCAGCTGGTAAGGGGCTGAAAAAAAGATTTACAATAAATAGTTTTACTTGCCATTTAATTTCTTTCTTACCTATAATCTGTCTTTTGACTGATACAGAAACAAAACATGGAGTGTATGAAATATAAGAAACACATTGACTAAAAAAAAACACATTAGCGGGCAACTGTATATGAACATAGTAAGTTTGAAAATCATGCTTTTAATAATTTTAATTTTAATAAGCCGGGGTGGTTGTTTTTTTTTTTTGTTTTTGTTTTTTTTTTTGTTGTTGTTGTTGTTTTTTGTTTTTTGTTTTTTATTCCTGCAGCAGAAACATTATAATAATTTATGCACAAGCAGACTAGAGAGAGACTGCCAGACTCCAGGACAAATAGTCAAGAGGAAAGTCCAATCAGCAAGGAAGGTGGAGGGTTAGTACACTAAGCAAAACACTTATGGAGATTTGGGACATCAAAAGCACATCATTTAGAAGTGGCCCAAGAATCTAGAGGTACAAGCAGGCATCCTTCCTGCATCCACATAAACTATGTTCTTTCAGCTTTCAGGTATTAGGACAATGTTATTGCTCCTTTATTTTTAGCTACTGAGCTCATGAAGATATTTGTTGAGGTTTCAGCACTGGAAGCTTCAGTGATTTGGTATGAAGATTTTGTATGATTATTTATGTAGTCTGTTTCAGAGGAAGTAGAGTGAGCTTCTAGCTGGCTGAGAAGAGTGTAAAAACAGGCAGCAAAACAGTTGCAAAGTGAATATCTATATATGCCCTGCACACTGAAAATAAGCTTTAGGTGAGGTTGAGAGTCCAATAAGGCTTAAAACCTTTTCTGTTTTTTTGTTCTTGTAAACAAAAAATCCCATTATTCTTATTTTCCTAGCTGGAATGTGTCTAGGTTCATATAGGAACGCATTATGTACATGCTTTGGGTGTCTATGGTATACCAGAAATTTCTACAAGCATCATCAGAAATTAGATGAGGAAGTGCTTAAGTTCTTGACTAATGTTCATTTCCACACATCGGGAGCTTTACAAGGCACAACTACTACAATAAACGATTCACCAGATTGTCTGGAATTAATACACATCTCCAATCTTGATAACACTATTACAAATAACGTAAGCAGCAAATAAAACAGGGATAGCTTCAGCAGCAGGAAAAAATAAAAAAGAGAGCGTGGCTTTTAATTTTAGCAGGGCATTCAACTGTAAAAAGGGAGAAGTGTTCTAGGTTGTACTCCCAGCATTTTATTTCAGAAGATTTTTTGTCAATAACTGCTTAATATGAAATGTATTCAACAAAACCTCCAGTATCTCTCCATAAAGAGAAAAAGTCAAGCACAGTTCATTGAAGGAACACAAATAAATGATTCTGCCTGGGAACTGTTTCCTTCCTACCTTGAATTTAGAAGCTTGGGTTACAAACTTTATTTATAATTTCCTAAGGTATTCCTCCTCCAAATACTGCGGACCTGATGAATGTTTCCTCTGGTATTTGTTCCTCTGTTGAACTATGAGTACCTCCTGATCTAAAACAGTGCTATGTGACTGTGTTAGTGCCATGCCCAGCCTGAGCTAGTTACACACATTTCTTTCTTAGTGCAGAAGATTTTGTTGACAAAAATATACATAGATATATTTTTTTTCCCCAGGCATGGCTTGGTAAGCCCAAGCTTTTTCTCAGTGTCTATTACAAGCTTTGTTTTGCTCAAGGCAACTGTCCTTTTCAGAATCATGTTTAATTTACTCTACTAATTTCACATGAATATTGTCATGAAAACCTGAACATTTAAATCTTGATTTGAGATCTTATTCTGCATGCCAGACACATGGTTGTTAAAATTTGAAGACCTCTGAACCTTACAAAGGCAACAAACCTTTACAAACTGTGGGTTTCTAGGAGCCCAAGTTTTCCCTCTGCAAAATGAAATAACGGGGTTTTTGTCCTATCTCACTGAGGTAGGTAGTAATGTCTTCCCTTTAATGAATGAAATCTTGTCTCTGTCAGAGTCAATGTCAAAACTCACACTGACTCCAATATAGCCAGGATTTTATCTATGTGTAATATTTAGGATGCTCTTATCACTGTGCAAACCGTGATGAAGAAAGAGTATTCTGCACACCCTGTAAAATATAACCTCATACACTCATCCAGCAACTCCCTCCTTGCCACTTACTTTTGTCCCTTTCTCCTCACATACAGATATTTAATGTGTATATAATTTTCTTGATGATATTCATCCCTTGTTTTAATATTGCAACCATATTTGCTGGCTTCCTGCCTAGTGTCTTGGACTCATCTGACAGTGTTAGCTTTCATTTGTTGTTCAGCTATTTTACTATCCTCTGTCATTTTGTTTCATATCCCTTCCTGTATTCTTTAAAAGTTCCCCCTTGACCTCTTGCTTCCTCTGGCAGAACTAAAAAACAAAAAACTTCTTGGATTAATGTGGTTTGCATTTCCAGCTGTAGTGTGTCTCATTTCAAAATTTTTCTTTGCATTTGCAATAACTTTATCTGCTCTGAAGCATAATGCAGTTTCAATTTATATGCTGCTTTTAACATCAAGCAGTCAGTTCAAAGTCCTTTATAAAATGGAGAAAGAGGAAGCTAAGCCTGAACAGTTTGTGCAAATAGGGAAGATTTCAGGCTAGATTTAAATTGAGATAGAGTAAGGGTATTCTACATATTATTTTTCTTTCTTTACTTTCAGTGTTCCCTACTTGCTTATTTTCTATTAAATATTACACTAAGTAAATCTTCCCTTTATTGTTTATTTGGTTGTTTGCTGTTGTTGTTGCTGTTTCTAATTGCTATACATGCATAGGGTACTTTTTTTTTTTTTTTTTTTTTGGAATGTTGCCTATGACTTCACCATTATTTTTAGACATGGGCCAAAATGAAATTCATTGAATGTTTGCCTGCTTTAGCACCGCATGTAATTCTCCAGGACAGCTCATTCTCTGGCAGAAATTCAGCCTCTACTCGTTGCTAAGGATATTAATTTATTGCAAATTGTACTACATTTTTTGAAAAATATTTCCCTACATGATAATAAGAAAATAAGAAGGGATCTATTTATTTGTTTATTTTTAACTGAGACTACCTACAACAGCCAGGATTTGCAATTCTGGTTTGACACTACTAGAATTATGCCAACTTCATCTGATTTGTCTGGTGTCATGATGCAAGATGTTAGTTATTAAACCTTTTGCATGGACAGGGTTGAAGAAAACACTTTGTTTCTATAACTCAAAGACCTTCATAGACATGCTGTGTCACTGTAAGACTTTCTCTTCTTGTGGTTATCTCCCTGTAATGTAACATTTTTGTTCTGGTACACATGGTGGCTAATTTCCCAAAGTATTACATCATTCTATTATAAGAAATCCTCCTTACTGTCACTCCTGGATCAGGATTATGAGGAAAGTCTAATGAATACTCAGGGATTAATCATTACCATAACCATGCATCAAGCTCTGGGAAAGGAAGAAGTAGGAAAACATGCAGCATTTATTATTCCAGAGGGAATCTTTGCAACTCTTTACCCAGAATAAAGTGCAAATTAAGGAGTTAACAGATGGCAATATTGCCAGGTTATTTCTTTTTGGAAAATTAACCTCCAAGTTCCCAGCATTTGGTTTGTCCTCAATAAGATACTACAGGGGACTTCTGGCCACAAAGACGCATGCCACAGTGTATAATCAAGATGCTATAATTGCAATATAGTTGTTTAATCAACAGATATCAAGATGTTGTAATCACAATATAATCGAGAGAATCAAGCAAGGTAGACAATGATCACAAAGAGAACAAGCGGAAGAGCTTACCCTTTGGCTGAGCTCACCAGAAGACACCAAGAGAGGGGATCTCCAGAAGAGATCCTTCCCCTCTGGTAGCCAGCTCTTAAATAGGTCTAGGAGGGGTGGAGCCAGGCTCCACCCCTTCTGGCAGTACAGGTGAATTGCCTTCACCTGTGCTCCTCTGGCTGACTCATGGCTCGCCTCAGGTGATCAATCAGAGGTTCAGGCCGTGACTCAGCAGTTCCCATACACACAGATAACACAAGAGCTGGGGACAGGTCTTGTGTCACGCCTCATATTGACTTTAGGAACTGCTTTCCAGTCATTTAACCTGAAGAAGTTCTTCAGACTAAAGATGAAACTGATAAACTAAATAAATTCAAACTAAAACACAGAGATATTTACTTTGATTCTTTTCCATAATCTTTTCTATTTACTTTGATTCTTTTCATAAATTCTTTATTTTACAGGAAGCAAGATGGATCTCCTCAAAACATATGCAGAGATACTTCCTTATCTCAGATTTCAAAGTCATCAATCAAAGGGAAAAGTTTGCCTTCTACTTTACTACAAACTTAGGAGGTATGAAATGGGAAATCTTTGCTTTATTGTATATGAAAAAATTACCTTAAACCTTTACAGCTTGGTTCCATTTGTCTGTGAATGAACAGCAGTCACATCATTTCTCTTTTACACGATATTTTGCAATGAATGGAAAGCATTACTAAGTTCTATTTCTCTTAAAATCATTCCTCAGAAGTTCTGTGATTATCCGTTTCCTCTTTTCAGTATATTACTGGAAGACAAAGCAAAGGACAAAAGTACTGATGAAATGTAAATACATCAAGAGGGTCTAGCTGAATCACCAATCTTGCTGCTAGTAGCATTGATCAACATGCATTTCTAAGAGCTCTATAAGCCATGGCTTCACTCACTTTCCCTGGTTTACTTCGCTACTGTATACTGCATGCCAAGCTATTTTACATAGCATATTTCATGTTTTTTTAACCTATTTCCAACCTAAAGCTGCCTCTTTTGGCATAATACTTGCAGTGCCTTCTAATCAAGTAATACCGATATTGGACTTTTTAAGTGTTGAAGTTTTAGAAATCTCTGCAGTGCAGGGTCTGACTCTCTTTTCTTTCTTTAAAGAGGTTAGCTTATTCCACTCTTCATCAAGGAAGCTGCTTTTCTCAGCTCCTCTTTTTCTCCTGATAGAACTGGCTCTCACTGCACTTCTCATGCCAGTGCTACTGGCCTATTTTTCTGTGCTCTGATGGAGCCATCCTACCCTACTTGGCCTCTTCCACTCTGCTCAGATTAAGCCTTCTAACTGCTCTTTTTTTGCTCTGATACGGTCATTCTCCTGTAATCCTCTGTGTTTTCCTATAATCGGTCTGCTCATCACTTGTAGAAAGCTGGCTTGATAATCAGATTCCCTCTTTATGGACTTTAATCCAGGTATTTGCTAATGACCTCTAAGACTGTGGTAGCTGCTTGTTGCTGGCGTTGTTTTGATAGGAAAGCTATGTTTTGCATCTGTCATATGTTCTGTAAAAATATATATTCGTCCACACAACTGTGAGATGAACTGCTTCACAGCATGTCAGTACAATGCCATAAACAGTCCTCGTATACATTCTGCAAGCCAGGCAGAAATGAATTCATGTAAATTCTAGTTAAAGACTTATTATAAAAGCACCTATTACAAAGACATAAAAGAATCCCACTGGTATTATGAAAAAAACTCCTGATAGAATCCTTCAAAGAGTGTATCAATATCAGTGTGGCTGTTGTTTGAGCTGTGTAGAACATTCTAAAAAATGTATATAAATTTATCTGAAGAGCATGTTTAATTCTACCGTATTTAAGAGTTGCTAATTGTTTTCCCCCTGCTTTGTATTAAATATAAAAGAATTTTAGGTATGTTTTTGTAC
This sequence comes from Tetrao urogallus, assembly GCF_951394365.1. Lineage (NCBI taxonomy): Eukaryota > Metazoa > Chordata > Aves > Galliformes > Phasianidae > Tetrao > Tetrao urogallus. Next base: position 12,253,838 of record NC_136818.1, on the reverse strand, counting down.
GTTGTTATAGGCATGTTGTAGCCACAACTGTTCTAGCAATTTCTAATAAAACAATTTATTCAATTTATTACCTTTCTGCTTTTTTTTTTTTTTTAAATGTAATCACAGCTGAAAATGTGGATGTATTTTTCCAGTAGTCACAATAACAATATAATAACAAAATACCCAATAAGAATTTTTAAAAATCAGAAAGTATAATTAATTCATGCAAATCCTTTTAGAAACATTTGAGCTTGTCTGTGGATTCATGCTGTCTTATTTCTTAATTCACCTATGCTGCATTATTAAAAAATATAAATTCGTTACTGTGAAAAATTATTTTGGCTGAAGCATCACCACTTTCACCAACATTCTTGTATGAATCAGAGCATGATAAAAAACATTTGACTTCATAAATATTTTACTTCTGAATGACTGATGAAAAAAGGAGTCTATAAACTGGTAAACGATGCAAGAAGTTCTGTGAAAACTAATTGATAATTTTGAGATCAGTGAAAAAAAATTATAAATCTGTCTTCTTCATGAAGTCTTTTGTTTAAAAAATGAAATGGTTTAGGCTATAAAATATAAGCTAAACAGCAGGAGGCTCAATCAACAGCTTTAAACTAAATATTTACAACTGAAAGCAGAAGATAGTTACAGATATAAGTAATTTCAAAATTGTATTTATATTTTTATTCATTTGCTCATTCTCACTTAAACTATTACAGCATTATACACAGTTAATTACTTCTGCTGGAAATAAAAATATTTACTTCTAGCACCTTTTCTCAGTGGACTTGCAAGAGCCTATTTAGAACTTGTGTATATGGTGTGCTGCACATCTTAAAACCATAAAGACCATGTCAGGGGCTCTAAGGAATAATAAAATATTAATTTGATGGCAAAAATTAAGTGGTTAAGGAAAGAAGCTGTTGTTCATCCCATGAGTGGCTTTTAAGACATTGATGTCTGGTTTTGAGTGTGTCTATTCTTAGTCAAACTAACCACATGTAATGAGACCTAAGTAACTATCTGACTTCAATCAAGCAGCACACTTATGGAAAACCACCAGTTTTCTCTCTGTCAGTATGAGAAAGAAAGACTGTTTCCTCTTTCTGGAGTCTTCTGATTTTGGTAACTTTTTAAAAGGCCTGTTTCTTCCCTGTGAACTTAAGGAAAAAGTATGCCCTTAAAGAAAAGACGATTTCACTACACATAAATAAATACTACAGAAAGTTTTACATGGGATGCTGTAATTCACTGAGGAAACAGAAATCTCTAACTGATCATGAATAGGGAAACAAATAAATTAATTACATGCTTAAAATAAATGAGCAGTTCAGACACTCTTCTGCTTCAAGAGAATTCAGTTTACAGTGCTTAAGGATTCAGCAGTACTATTGTTTAGTAGTGGGATATATTGTTCATCAGGTTTAAGAAAGAAAGAAATTGTACTTTGTTTTCAATGAATGCCAGTACTAGTCAGTTATATGGTCAAAAGGCCAATATACCCAAAGATATTGTACTATAAACCGGTTTGCAGTTAGCAAATGAATACTAACTATAAATTATAATAACATTTAATGTCATCAAAAACATGATAATAATTTATTTTAGCATGAATTAAACATAAAAATGAAAAAATTACTACCAGAGGTACATTTATAGTATTTACTGGGAGTGATGGTTATTTTTCATTTTGTACTTTTGCTTAATAACCATCAGAGTATATCAGAGAAAATACTGGTTTTCAAAAAGAGATTTTCAAAGTAGTTTTTAAGTACCAAGTTACCTGACCAGATCCTTCTTCCTCCTTCTATTGACATATTCTTTAAAGTAAAGCTAAATGCTGAATACATCCTAAGGAAGCACCAGATAGTTTAAAGACTTTAAACAACAAAATATGAAAGCATTGGTAAAAGGGCAGATGGCAGGAGAAGAGCAGGAGGAGACTGTGGCAATACAGAAGTGAGCAGAAAAAGGTCTGCTTCACAGTTCAGAGATGTGCAAAGAGCAGAAGTCATCAAACTTAAGCCAAGACTGTAATTCTTTTGAGATGTTCCAGTGAAATCATTCTTCTTATCCCTTGAAGTTAATGATCAGAAGGAAAAAATGGAATTATGACCCATAGTCCTTAAGGGAGGAAGAGGAAAAAGAAAAAAGACCCAACCATTGTACTGTGCTATCCCCAGGACATTTCCAAGAACAGAACAGCCCAGGAGCTGGATGTATTTTTTTGCTTACTCATACCATTGTTATGCATGTCTTATCAGCCTTCATTATTCTAACAATTAGTATCACGATTACTTTTAGAGAGACAGTCAGCCTTGGAATGCAGATGTGCAACATACGGTTGGTTATGCATATCTGTCAACTCTTTCAACAGCAAAGAGGAGAAAAATAGACAAGACTTGGGTTTTTTTTTGGCTTTTACATTTTAGATCCAGATAATTTATGTAGTTTATATGTTTATCTATGTACTAATTAACTCTTTGTCTTTTGGAGCTCTGATTTCCTGTTTAACACATTTAACAGTGTGCCACTGTGATCCAAGGAGAAAAATTTTTTTAGCATTTATGTGGTGTGAAGTCAAAACAATTCAGTGGACTTACACTCCCTTTAGAGCAGAATTTGATCCTCTCAGTGGAATTAACAAACAGCTGTAATTGCCTCCATTAAAAAAAAAAGTGCAAACAGATTTTACCTTCCTTCCTCACCATTTGTTTTTTTACATGCCGACGGACATTTAGCAGAGGACAGAGCAAAGCTTTTCAAGAAGGCTCATTCAAGTCAGTAAAGTCAACAACAAGGCTGAGCCTAGGTTTTGAACCAGTCTCAAAAACTGCTCAAGGGGTAGCAACTATCAAGGTTTTAATCTGCAGCACTGGGAATAACTGAATGCAGTTTGTTGTGAAAGATCAACATGAAAGAAATTAGAGCTGAGAATGGCATTGTTTTGCGGGGCAGTGCTTACTGAACTAATAGGTAACATTCACAGGAAATGTCAGCTGTGGATGATGTACCGTAAAGATGTGGAAATGCTTGTCCCTTTTAGACGCCAGTGCTTAAAAGCAATTTTCATCAAGTTATTTACAGTAGCACATATGACACTAAGAAGCAAGCTGACAAAAGTATGTGAGGAAGTACCTGTGTGCTTAAACTGCAGGATATCTATTAAACTTTCTCTACTTTTATTCAATTGGTATATCTCATATTGTTTTCTTTTGAACTGATGGATGAAAATCTTTAGCCATGATGCTTTTTGAAGATCTACATGCCACGTAACCTGAAGTATTTTCTGTAGTGTGTGAATGTGTGCTGATACATATGCATAAATTTTTGCACTGAAACATTTTAAGTATGAAGGCTGCTGCAAAAGTAATGCCTCCTGAGAGGTGGATGTTGGTGGGATGTAGTAGAGGTTTAACATTTCCACTAATATCCCATTACATTTTGCTGCTTTGTGACAGATGGCAGCAGAGGGGCAGTCTGACAGAATGGTGCCTGACATGGAAATGCATATGAAATGAATGTGTGTAATTGAATTCCTCCATGCAGGAAAAACTGGCACTCGCCGACACTCACTGATGCTTGCTGAATGCTTATGGACACCAAACAGAACATGTGAGCACAGTGAGGTGCTTGGTGGTGTGTTTCAGCAATGGCAACAGCAACGTGAAAAAGAAGTTCAGGGTGGCCATGCAGATTTTTATGAGAGTGATATGCAGGCTCTTGTTTATTGCTGCTGAAAATGCATACCTAGTGGTGTTGACTATGTTGAGAAATACTGTTTTGTAGATGAAAATTTGCTTTATCCAATAGTGTTACTGTGCTCTTTGCACATGTTATCATTTCCAGGGAAATAAGTAGGAGTCATTACTTTTGGAGCAAGCTAACTATTTACACTGCAGAATTTGGAAGGCTGAGAAATGCTGAAAGCTTCAACATGCTTTAGAATGCAGCTGGTGGCTATCTTGACTCTGTAGAAAAACATATAGACATTTTTCTTTATATAGAATAATCTAGTTTGATTTGCATTCCTTTTATGTATCCGTAGCATACATTAAACAAAATTTTAACTACAAATGTATTTTATCAAACTCATTATCCCTAGAATATTACTATCTCTTTATTAAATCACACAGGAAGCATTAGATGTGATTAACGTGTACAGCAGACGCTAGAACAAAGTATTTAATTGAGATACATGTTAGTGTCCACTCTGCTTACCTTACATTGAAGTTTGCTGCATAACATGCTGACATTGTCTTACAAATGAAATTGAAATAAATAAGATAATCAGGAGTGTTCTGAAATTGACTCACAAAACAAAAAGAAAAAAGAATCATTTTTTTAAATTTAGCATTATAAACAGAACATTTTATATAAAAAACACAAGAAAACAAACAACTCCCACAAATAAAGAGTGTCTTAATATTGTCAGAAATGTATTCAATTGTTTTTGTCTGAAAACTTATTCTGACAAAATTAGAACTGACTTTGTAATACTTTGATAGAGCTGAATGTTCCAGAGGAACACAATTCCACCTAAATTTCTCTGATCAGGACCAAAAATAATGAATACTAGTTTTTGAAATTCCCAGCACAGAAGTTTATAAACTGTTGAGAATTTAGAAGCCAGAAAGTGACCAAGTATACACATTTCATCATTCAGCATGTGGCACAAGAAATCTGACTCTGTTGGCTGACAACCTTAGTTCTCAAATTTTGAGAAAGGCAGAACTCCGTGGCAGGATTAAGCTGATCTGGCTGACCGCAGAGTGATGAGCTATGACTGACACAGCCCCACTCAGAATGGCGTTCTCACACACAGCAGAGGAAAAAATGTTAAAATTTCCCTTCTCTTAGAGAACAGAGATGAGAAAGAAGGCAGCGAAGAAGAAAAAAAAAAAAACATGGCATAGCATACGTTATGAATTTTAAAGAAAAAACTGCTTACTCAAGTGCATAAAAGATCCATTAGTTTTTTTTTGTTTTTTTTTTTAAATGTAAAATTCACTCATTTGGAGTGAAGTGTCAGAGATATTTTGGCAGCCAAAATGCTATAGAGCTCAGGCCTTTGCTGTCACTGCTGCTGAATGCTTGGTAATCCCAGCTGCATAAGAGCCCACAGGCAGAAGCTTCACATGGACCCAGCAGTCTGGCTAGGAAGCATAAGCATTTCCCAGAGATTTGTAGTCTGGCACTTCCTACTTGTGTGTACTAGCCTTCTCAACCTCCAGGCTCTCTGCAAGTGACATTACACTTTGGGATTCACAGAAAGCATATTGAAAGTAATGGAAAAATTCACATTGATCTTCAAGGCCTTCCAGACAGACTTCCTGTGAGTGCAAATGCTCCAAACACCAACGTAGAGATGTTAATATGACTTTGTAATAGAGTTAAATTGTTACAGAATTTTATATAAACAATTTTAAAGTGTGGAGCAATAACCATTTAGTGAGTGAGATGAAATGGGGACGTGTAATTCACAGCAACATATTTTAGCATTTTGTTTATATAATAGCAAACAATTTGCTATGAATTTTAGGAATTTTTTTTTTTAATCATCAATTTACTAGCATTTATTAGCGACTTTCTCTCATGTTGAATTGAGAGACTCCACCTATACTACTTATTTACTTGTCCTCTGTTCTTGATTTTTATTTTATACCTCTGGGATAGTTAGCATGAAATTAAGCAGAGAAAGAAAAATCCTGTTGACCTTAACAGTTCCTGGAAACAGAAAGAAATGGCGGACAGAACAAAGGGAAGGTCGGTCTGGAGCAGGTAGTTGTCACAGCAAGTATAACATACAGTGAAGCTCCAGTTATCAAAGGTTTCTAGTGCCCCAGGGATGTGTGTATAATGGGGAGTCTACCCCATGTAACAGACTTCTCGATAACATTTGAACTTTCAGCATCCTACAGCAAACACAAACCTAAACCAGAGCTGTGTGTATACACAGAAATCTAAACAGATTAGCTTACTCGGAGACAGTGAACCGAACAACAAACAAACAGAAATTAGGATAAAGGAGATCAATATACCGCAGCACTAGGGGAAGGTTAGCATCTAAATCTCAGTTGCTGACAACTGGTGGATTCATCACTTTTTTCGGAGGATAAATAGCTAGTTCAGCCCCTCCATTGAGAACACAGGCAAGAATGGCATTTACACTTTCGCAGCTCACATAGCAATCCTGTGAGGGTGGATTATTGCATACTGATGAAAACAAACATAAGCCAAGCTCCAGGATCACATTGTACTGCTAACTACTTTTCAAAGAAAGCTCAGACTACGGAGATTGCAAATATCACAGGTCCCACATCGCAGTGACAAACACAGTATACAAACACTAAAGCCATTGGCATGTTTAGATAGTCCTGATCAATCAAACCAAGCTCCTGCTATCATGTTTTCAAATGGAATTTTCTGAAGGATAATAGCAGTTTGTGTACATGAGGGAGAATCATATTTACTAGCATTTTTAAAGTAACAGACACAGCCTTGTATGTTCCTTTTGAGAAAAAAAACATTACCAGGTCCTACATTGCAGTTGTTTTCTATAACTGTACTGGTTACAGTAACTTCTAAAACTATGATTTTATAGGCAGATACCAAGCATACCTGAGATCCTTTATTATGCACTTGATTACATGTGCCTGACTGACATCGTAACCACTTCATCTTTACTGTGATGAGGAATTCAATATTATTTTTTAATTTATAAAGTCTAATTTACAACTATACAGGTTCACACTATGCAATAATAAAGAGGACATATGATGAAACCTGACAGGATATTGAGCGTATTGCACAAGTGTGGACAGCTGAAAAGGCAAGAAATAATACAGTTGTTACTGGGCTGCTTCACCTTAACACCACATAAACAAAAGCGTTGTTGTTAATCGTTCAAACTCTTCAGCTGCCTGATCCCACAGTATTAATCCTAAATGTGAAAACCATGAACCTCCAGCTTTGTCTGATATATAAAACATATAATTGTGCAGCAGTCTGTTCTGGTAAAGAAATTATTTTAATGTTTGAAATTAGAACATAAACATACACATGTAGAAGAAATAATGAAATAATGCCCTAAATTTTTCTTGTGCCTTAATATTGTTCTTTATTTTCTATAATGTTCACTTTCTGCTAAAATGGCAATGATTTTTAATGGAACACAAAAGATACAGAATAGACATTGCACCGATACGCTAAATGGCTTAGTATTAAGTGCACTACTTGTTCTTTTACCCAGACAGTCAATTATAGAAGAAATACTAAATCTGCAACAGTTCTTGAAAAAGAAAACCCTAAACATTTCTTAAAGTATATGGTCTTAAAGAATAACTTATCTTCGAAAAATTGCATTTTCATTATGCAACTGCTTACTTCAGTCTCACCCTTTATAAGAATAATTTATTTTTCAGTAATACGTAGCCATGTGCTTTTCTGATACTGAGTATACGAACAATCTGGTACAAGGATGATCCTAGATGGTCTTTAGTATAATGCCAATGTGCTAGTCGCTGCTACTTATCCTTAATAATAATCAGCTTATATTATTTTTATACACACACAAAGATATTTTTCTCACCTTTTCCACAATAATAAAGAAATAAATAGAAATCGATAGCAGAATTTAAATTCAGATTTCCAAAGTGAAATATACAGTTGATAAGAGGTGTTAGAAAGCACAGTTTTATAACAATTATATGGTTTTCTTCTTTTTTTCTTTTTTTTTTTTTTCTTCATAAGTTATTGGGTAGAGATCAATAAGTAAAAGATAATTAGTATCTTCTGCACAGTTTAGTTTAGACTAAACTGTTTTCTTTCCAGTCTTAAGTAAGTCCCGTACTTTTCATATTTTTCTTCTTAGTTCTTTATGACTAATTGGGGTAACATAAGCCTGCTCTCTCTTGGATATTACTGACAGTCAGCTCTCTCTCCTGAATAAACCGATCTCTTGAAAACTTACTTACATAGCATACAGCAGGAGAAATGGAGGGGAAGCAATCACTGTCCAAAGTGAGGTGCAAAGAGGATCCTGAATGAAAAATAGACAGATATGAATCGCACATGCCAGTTGCTGAAGTAAAGCCTATTTATCGCTAATATGTTGGTGAAGTTGCAGAGAAGAGTTTATCTGTGTGAATATAGGATTCTCATAGTATTGCCAAGGTCAGTGATAATGGATGGTGATCAAGTTAAAGTTGCAGAGGGACTGCTTTAACCTATGCACTTTTTTTTTTTTCCTCCCAAACATTTCAGAAATTAAAGTGCACTAATACACCCAGTGGGCCACATGTTCTTCCTTTCCCAGTTTCCCAAGTAAGCCCTTCTTTTCCTCTACTTTATATTTTCTTTAGGCACTAGATTCTTGAAGATGAATGTCAAATTGCAGTTGTAATGACAGTTTTGGGTAGTGCTTTCATTCACATCCCACACACCTCCAGGATCCACAGGGTGCAAGCAGGGCAGAATAGAGAGCTTAGCTTTTAATGGATGTTTAAGAAGTAATGAAAGAAGAATCAGCTTATTTCAGGCTTCCCTGTGGGCTACACTGTTTTCAAATAGCTTTTAGCTGGGACTTCTCTTCATAAGGGTATATATTGTTCAAGCATCTACCTCAAGAAATATGACTGTTTCAGATACACCACTTAGATACAACAATTGTAGTAATAACTCTAAATTGCATTAAAAGTTTGCACTGTGCTTGATAATGCCAAAATACACTACTGAGATCAATTTCTGGTGAAAATCATTATATTCCTCCTTTTAGTAAAGAAAGTGGCTCAGATCTGATCCACTAATGCACTGCATATGTCAGGCTTCCAGATTAATAAGCTAAGAGTAGGGCAGACGTAGGGATTTACAGTGTACCTGAAGTCTTGCAGTCTGCACTGGAAAGGGTACACACCACTCCTTTCAGGACATCAACTGTCCAAAATTCCTTAGATTTCTAGACTTGGCATAAGCTGCATAAAATGATTTCTTTCTTAAACTATCACTTCAGGTTATAGTTATGCAACATCCACAGAAGAAATCATCTTACAAGACTGTGGCAATTTGAAATTATTCACCTAGTAAACTGAATGCTAACCAAAAAAGCATTTTTAGTTTAAAAATATGGTGTGCTGAGTAAAAACAGTGGCAGTAGGAAAGATTACTGCTAAGGGAAATTTCCACAGGAGAATCAGAGGTAAGGTGGCATGCTTGTGCATCACCGTGTCCTAAAATATGCATCTACACTGAGTTCATAATGATCAACTGGGACCTTTGGCAAACCTGCACTGTAAATGCTTACCAGTGACTTGATTATTCCTGAACATATGAAATCCCCAGAATGACAATGGAAAATTTGTATGAACAAAAAATAAGAGAATTCTTACTTAAAACAAACAAAAACTTCTTTTTTTTTTAAGTTTTCACATTGCATTCTTTTAGTTCCATATCAACTCACATTTTGCTCAGTTTCTCATCCAGCAAAAATTCTGACTTACAGAGTCATTTCCAGAGAAGGAAAAAAAAGGACTGTGATTTATACAAGTTATTGTTCTAATGCAACTTTCTGCAATTTTCACCCTCTTCAATACTGAAAAGCTAAAGTTTGGAAGCTGTTAATACACATTAGCTGGTAAGAAGCTGGTATTAACTTTATTTACTTAGACTATAATGGTCAGAAGTTCACTGAAGTAAATAGCAATTATTAGTTTGGGATCAAGTCACAAATAGATGGCAATATTTGGTAAGCATTTACTCTGAATACAATGCTGCACTTTTTGAGGTTTGCTCAGGTCGCCTCATATTTTATGCAAAATATTTTGGAGAGCAGAGGAATTAACCTGTTTCTGTAAATTAACATTTCCTTTTCACAGATTTAATAACACATTTTGCAACTGATTTTAACTGGTATTAACTAACTCATTGCTTTAACCCTCTCAAAGCTGCATCCTGTGACTGACTTTTGCTGACTGGATTGAGTTCATCAAGACAGTGGTACTGAAGTACTAACACCTCTTTCCAGATTTTTATCCTCTGATGTCAGTGTTTATTTTCAAGAAATTAAACTATGAGTAGCAAAAATATTTGCAATTCATATGCCAGTTTTTGTTCTTCAATTGAGACTATAAAAATATGGAGCAATAAACAGGCTGAAGCTAAACTGGGTATGTTAGTTCATTATACGTACTCCTCACTTTAGATGGGCATTAAAGCTGCTGACATACCTGAAAACTAGAGGCTTAATAAATAAAAATCTTCATCTTCTGTGTCCTGGCAAATGCTGTTGGTAATTTATGGAAGCAACTGAACGAGTGTTTATACATGCCCACGAAAACACACCACACAACTTTCCAAATACAAGGCTTCCTTTACAAGAAAGTTCTTTTTTTTTTTTTTTTTTTTTTTTAATAATTAAGAAAAAAAGTGCCATTTCATTTAAAATAAACTTCCTTGGAAATTGGCCAATGATAAAGCCATGCATCCGCTTGGCAGTAAAAGTGGCACAGCAGGCACCAAGCTACAGCTAAAGAGCATCACAATCCATTCTACTATGGCTATGAGCAGTAGTCTCAGATGCTTCCTGGGATAAATCGTGCACACCTCTTCCTTGACTTTGGATTTCCTGTTTGTTTCTGCTCTCTGATCTCAAAATTTTCGCTCTACATTCTTTTTCTGAGTGGATAAAAGTGGAACAATGAGGAATATAATTAAGTTACTAGAAAGACAGTCTTGGATTGAGCTAGGTTCCTTGTTTCTACCTGAGACCTTGTTTTCCTAGAGTCTCATGCTGCACTTGAAGAGAAATGTCTCATTAAAAATACAGTTTGGGTGATTCTCATTTGTTAGTAGTAAGACAGCAAAACAACTGACCTTCAGTATGGGTGCAGGTCAGTAGATTAACGTCTCAGTCTTGCTTTTGAAAACACTGATTCATTTTGCTGTTCAAATAAGCTTTACCAAGGCTCCAGTTTTTAGAATATATTTCAAATGATTGACTAACTGAAAGCAGTCAGCAAAGGGTTTTTAAAAATATATATTAAGCAGTGCAGCAACAGTACATTCAGATGTTTCTTATGTTAGCATTTCTGAACAGGTATGAGAATTCTACTTCAATTATTTATTCCTCTCAATATCTGGTTGCTCTTCTTATTAAATATTAAAATGTAAAAATTTCTGGAAAGACACTGTTAGCATTGATAATGGTTGTTCTCTGAATTACTTCTAACTAACTAATTGAAAGCATAGGTTTTTGTTTTTTTTTTTTTTTTTTTTTTAAAGTAAGTTAAGCATCTTCTGGGAATGGCATTCTAACAGTGTTTTTCAAGGTTACTTTCTCTTCATTAAAAACTTTGTAAAATAATAATGAAGAGGAAACTGCCTCATTAAGAAAAGAATAAGATCACTCGTCAATTTTACTTCTCATCTAACATTCTAGCGGTAGGAGCATAGCAATACCTTGCATTTCTTAAGAATTCTTTGCCCCATATTCACTGTAAACAGAGAGGAGCCATAATTATACTTCATTTGATCCATATCAAAGCTACTGATCCATGTATCGATTTACATAAAGTAAAGCACATAAAACATTTTTGCTTTTCACCCTTACTTCGCCACCTTCTAACGAAAGTTTTCCTTTGCAGACTTCATTTGAATATAAAAATCTCCCGTTGAAATTTGCGATGTTAAACAAACCATACCAGTCATTCAACTTTTTAATTAAGGATTCAGTGTTCCATCCCTTTTTAGACATTAAAATTCAGGTGCAGTCATTAATCTTTCTAAATGAATTCACCTGTGGCTAATACTGATGTATTTTCTATGAGGCTTGTCATGGACTGCATACTGCATGCATAACCACTCTACAGTTAATTACACAAGGGATTATCGTTAGTGTCATAAAGATAAAGCCTTGCTAGAAGTATTACAGACATTTTTTGAGCAATGACATTTCGTTTTTGTTAACAGCTACCTAGTATTTAAGAACAATAGAAGTTTGTTTAAAGCATGGACGAGTGCATGGTGAATATCAGAGAACTTCAAAAATCAAAAATAGTGTCCAAAGCAGCTGACCAGCTCTTTGTTGTCTTCTGTTGTATCTGATACTGTTGTATCAGTTTCACATCTTCTCAAAGTAGGAAGAAAAGAAATAATGCAAATACAATACTCCTTTTAAGATTCAGATGTTAGAGTTCTATGTCAAGCATTCTTCTCTAAAATAATTTATAGCACTACACACCAGTCTGCCGGGGAAGAAAAAAGTTCAAAGGTTGGTAAGGAACAAAGAAATCTGTAGCATAGCAAGCAGTATAACTTACAGGAAAGTTCATGGAAATGTTCATGGCAGTGTTCTAGGGCGCACAAAGTTTCAGAGAAAAGCAAGAGAATAGCATATATACTACCTAAGTTTTTAATACTCCGAGGTCTGAGCTTATTATTTGAGCTTTATCAATTAGAAATGCAATTCTGTCTAAAACTGTTATGTCTAGCACCAAACAAAATTGTGGTAAAAGACTTGCCATCATCAGCAAGACTAGAAGATATTTCCTATCAGTTGATCTCATAGGCTCTGCTCCTGTTATGACTTGAGTAAACTTATCATAGCCATCCAGAGAGATCTAATCAACACAGAGAAAACATGAAATAAACATATGTAGTTAAAAGCAAGAACAACAACTTTGTTAAAAAGATAATACGGTAGAGAAAAAGATTTGATTTGCATGCCCACTGCATCTGTTTTAAATTAACTTCAGTTGAATTACTCCTGATTTACACTATTAGAAGACAATCCCCAAGATGTTCTTAAATTATTGAAGAATTTGAAATTATACACATCAGTAAAAACCCTGAGCAAAACACAAAAAATGGCATTGTGAGAGGATCAAAACAAAACAGTGACTAAGTCTTTAAAAGAATAATTAATGAAACAGTTAAAACTAAAATTTCTTTTTTTATTTCCTAATATTTTTAGTGGAGGAGAGATGAAAAGAGACAGGAGGGGAAGACTAGAAGTGTGGTATTTTTCTAATTCAAGTATTAAATACATTCCAGTCAAGAATGAACTATTTTTAGTTCTACTAGCATTGTAGCATAAATCAAAAAGAAGCCATCAGGTTCTAACATAATGAATTCCTGTGTGAGATTCACAATGATTTTTTTAAATTTTTATTTTATTTTTAGATTTCCTCTACTTTTGGACACCTGAAAAGTGAGGGGCAGTGGAACAGAACTACCCACTTCAAAGATTTACTTCACACTTTGCTTTCCATCTGTTAAATCCCTCAGGCCTTAATTCTATAAACAATATCAGATAATTAGATTTATGCATGTAATTTGATTTAAATTGATTCTAGTAGTTATTCAGTGTATTGGGGAAGTCGCGGAGCCAGCCAGTGGACACACACACACACACACACACACGAGCTTCATAAATGGCTTGAAAAAGAATCACAGAATCACAGAATTGTAGGCGTTGGAAGGGACCTCCAGAGATCATCGAGTCCAACCCCCCTGCCAAAGCAGGTTCCCTACACCAGGTTGCACAGGTAGGCATCCAGGCAGGTCTTGAACATCTCCAGAGAAGGAGACTCCACCACCTCCCTGGGCAGCCTGTTCCAGTGCTCCGTCACCTCACTGTAAAGAAGTTCTTGCGCATGTTTGTGTGGAACTTCCTATGCTGCAGTTTCCAGCCGTTTCCCCTTGTCCTGTCTCCATTCACCACTGAAAAGAGTCCAGCCTCGCCATTCTGAATGATCATTCTTTCTAAACAATGCCTTGTAGGTGCCATAAAAGTGAACTGTAGATCAATGCTGTTTATTTGAGAAACCTGACTTTCTCAAATCTGGAGATCTCCTCTTACATTCTTCTCTGGTTTGTCAAGGTTACTTTTCATTGTTACAGTATCAAGATTACAGGGAAAATGTGGGGTTGTCAGAAGCAAACCACTTACTTAAGTAAGGTTTGGGGATAGAAGTGTCAGCTGGAAGGATTTTGTGACAATGGTTGTGTGACTTCTTAGGATTGAGAAGATGCAGTTCTTGCTATTGTGGAAGAGCTCCTAGTGAAGATTAAATTTAATTTGGGATGGTAAACCACTTTTGCCATCTTCAGTCAATGATAGCCAATACAACAGACCAAAATACACTTCTGCTTTTGCCTATAAAGTACAGATAATTCTAACTGCCCCTTACAAAAAATAAAGTGCACATTAACTTTTCATTAAAAAGGAATGAAATAATCCTGGACTACAGATTCATTATTGCAGAAAAATAATGACTTTCACAAGATCCTATTTTTCCCTTTCTCTCATCCTTTTATTTTCCTCCCCACCCCTCAAATCGTTTCACTTATTATGGCAAGGCATCTTCTTATGTCTTGAAAGTTTTTATAGAAAACCAATTACCTTGTCAATGTTCTTTGCCTCTAGAAATTTGAATTCACCTGTCAGTTCAAAGAAAAACATTATTTATTCAAAGATAAGTCCAAAGGGTAGGGAGAAATTCCAACTATAGAGGATGTGTTGTTCTTTTGCCCATTTTGATTTAATATGATAATGGCAAGAACAAAAAAAATACAGCAAAAGCAAACAAACAAACAAACAAAAAAACCCTGAAAATAAACAAACCCCCCAAACCATGAATTTTACTTTGTTTTATGCCTCATTTTTCATTTGAAAATATGCAAACCATGCTTTAATGAAAAATAAAAAAACTTTGAGCATTTTTACTTCCCTCCTTTTGCTTCCCTCCTTTTGTTCTGGGACAAGGTGTCTAGAACAACTATATTCCTTAAATTGCCTTGGTGAGAAAGAACAGCAAGACATTATATTTTATTACTTGGGAATAATTTAGGAATACTGCAGGAAATAAACAGCACTGTCACAGCCCCTTATTTATTTAATTTTGAGAATGAATTTGGTGCTAATGAGGTTGAGGGGATGATAGCAAAGTCTAGAGTCAGGCACAGCGTGGGCAGGTGCTCTGAAAGCTTCTTCAAACAGCTCTGTCAGCAAGTGCACTTTAATCCTACTTTGCAATATCCCTGCTTGCCATCAAAGTGCCAGTTCCTGCCAGGTGCTGAGTGCCCTCAGCTCTCACCGCTGACAACAGCAGAAGAACTTCACATGGTGAGCTCAGTGTATGGCAGAATCAGAGCAGTGTCTTGAAACTTAAGTGCAGAGCAGGATATTTAATGGAAAATTAACTTTGTCAAATACAGACATTTGTCCTAAAGACAAAGATATTAGCATCAAAAAATCTTTCATTAATGTAATCAGTATTGAGATTTAGGTTCTCCAGCAGTCACCTGACTGCATTTAATGGTTACTGGTCAGCTATTTGCATTTGTTATGTAGAAATCCAATATAAAATTTTAAATATTAGAAAAAAAGTTATTAACCATTTAACTAACAACTCTCTGTCTGCTGATAAAGCAGACAAGCCAAAAGACTCAACAGAACATAGAAAAGTCATGGACTCAGAGGGGTAAAAGTGAAGTTTAAACATACACATGCACTCATTGTACACCTCAAAAATGATGTGACTCCTGGATGCTGAATCACCCATGCACTGCACAATCCAGTTGACACTGCCTCAATCTTTTTAGAAATATCATCTGAATTCTATCTTTTGAAAAGCCAGGAAACTTCTTCCAGCATTCAATTTTAGCCTGAGGCATTAATTTTCCTTTAGATATCTTTTTGGCTCTGGTTGTTGCACATCTAGCCTCAATCTTGATTAGGACTTGGGAATCTGAGTGCTATTATATTCAGCTTCTGCTGTGTAAGAATTTCACACTTCTAGGACTGAAGGTCCTGAAATCCTCACATGATATTCACACACGCTGAAACAAAATGATGCTTTGGCAGCCTGAATAGAGTTGCTGATATGGATGTCCACAAAAACAAGAGTCCTGACTGAAGATTCTCCCAGGTTTGAACATCTCTAAAGCTCTTCTCTTTATGGCTTTTCTGATGCCTAATACAGATTTTATGAAACCTTTTCCTCCAAGGAGATGCTAATGGACTCTCTTCTACCTGGTCTCTTACTATCACAAAACCTATATCAACTTTATCCATCTACATTTTATAGGATCTTGTTTGTTTCACACACATACTTATCTATTTTGGATCACACATTGGACAAGAAGGGTGTTTGGTTAAAAAAAAAAAAAGAAAAAAAAAAAAAAAAAAAAAAAAAGACATGACTAGGTTTGAATGTTAAATTGTAGATAAATTTTAAATCTCTACATACTATACAGAATTGCCTGAATCATTAGATCGTACATTCAGAAAAACAAATTATCAAAAAAGTTAACATCTTCACAAGGGCATAAGACGTACATTCCTTACTCTGGAGATAATAAGTAGAAATAAAAGTAATGCAGCTTGATACATGATTTAGTAGCAGATCCTTCATGTTATCTAATACTGTCTTCAATTTCTGTATGAGATGCTACAAAAGAAATGCCTTCTATTTATGGTGTTGGACCACCCCATCAGTGGCAGATGTTGGTGGGATAGCAGGAGAGATTGAACCTTCCCACCTATATCCCATTACATTTTGTTGCCATGTGTCAGATGGAAGCAGAGGATAGTTTGACAAAATGACATCTGAAACAAAGTTGTATCATTGAATTTTTCCATATGGAACAAATGGCACTCACTGTTTATCAGCACTTGTTGAATATTTATGGAGATCAAATACTGAATGTGAACACAGTGAAGTAGTGGGTGGTGCATTTCCACAGTAGCAACAGCAAGTCACCACTACTGAAGTTATTAACTAATGCAGCATGCAGGTTCTCACTGGCAAAAATGCATAGCTAAATTTGGTGGCTGCACTGACAAATAGTGTTTTGTAGCTGAGTACTTGCTCTATCAAACAGCTCTTTGAAAATCTGTTGCATTTTCCTTGAAAACAAATAGGAGGCATTACTTTTGGAGCAACTTATCTATATGCATACAGCAGCCTAGTCATGTTTCTTGGCATACACATTTGTTCACATTAGCACAACCACAGTGCAGGTTTCACATGGACTACACAAAGAAGACATATAAGTTACGCCTTAGTCTTTCTCATCAGAATATATATTTTATTATAGTTTCATTGCAGACGTAATGGATTGAGGAACTCTTGTCCTAATTACTAGTTAGGTTAATATAACTCATGCAATGCAGATCTTTGGTCGTTTTAAGGGCTAGATTATTACTCTTTCTAAACTCCAGTTAACCTTTGCATCCATAATATGTTTGTGTTAAGCACAATTTACATATTTAATATGTAAGTGTAAATGTGAAGATTTCTGAGATACACGTAGCAGTTTCATGATTCACTAGCACAACTATTGTTAATCTGAGATTATTGTGCTTAAATTAGACTGGCAGCAAATCGAAAAGCTATCCTTTGCACTTCTGAACATATGCTCTTTTTCAACTTGGGAGCAGGCTGATTACTGGTCTGATACAACAGCCATGAAAGGCTTCATTTCTCTTATTTATTGGTTCAGCAACATTCTTGTACAGTATGTTTGCAAGATGTCATATTCTAATAAGCATATAAACAGGGCATAGAGTCAGAAGCAAATTTCACAAAAGACAATTTCCCTCTTATCTGTAGGCTCCAAAACTAAGAGCCCAGCAGGATCCATCCAGTTTACAAAAGCTTTTTTCTCCCTACATGCAGAGTATGTTTAAATGTACTCTCAACATCCTTACCAAATGTCTTTTTCTGGTTGCTCAGTTCATATTTGTCACCAGTATACAAAATGGAAAGTGTAAAGAAAGCATGTGCAGCTTTGCATCACTAATCTTGTTACTGTAATGGCTATGAAAGTATCCAACAAAAAAGTAGCATTTAAGCTAGTCCACACATAAATACTATGCACAGCATGTGCCCAACGGATGTTCCCTGGCTCTGTGAAACAGTGGAAAAATTCAGACATTTTAATGCTACTTCTCACATCCTACCACAAGTGACAAATACCTTTCCTAGCCCAGATGAAAGGAGTGCTGACAGTTCTTTCTACCTTAAAGACAAATGAAGAACTTTGATGGGAATAAGAAGTTCAACAACCTCTCAAATCCAATTAAAAATTTTTATCTTTAGAGTCTTTAGACAGAAGAGATGAGGGATTCCTTTCCCTCTCTCTCTCTTTCAAGCTAACCACTTGTCACTTATCCCTTCTTTAATTTGGCATGTAAAACCCCCAAGACTTCAACCCTAAGTCTCTTGAGACCAAGATTACATCATTACTGTTATGGCAAGTTATACACTAATCATAACCATTACCACTTACAAGTTCACAGCTTCATTCAATTAACTGCCTGACATGGATTTTGCAGTTAATTCATAGTGAAGGTCACCAGTGGTCTGAATGGCAGGTGCATTCTGCTACCTCTCTGAATGCCAATTACTAGTCCTAAGCAACTACTGGGGAATATAGTCTCAACAAGGTAATCAAAAGACTTATAACTTAAGACACATTTTTATAGGCGTGTCTAATGATCTGTAAAATAATATAGCATAATTAGCATATTCAAATGACAACCACATCATTTTATACTCTAATTGACATTGAAAAGCAGAAAAAAAAGAGATTTTACTTTATCTTTTCAAAAGAAAATATGAGATTATGCAATTATATTAAAAGCTGTCTAGTACCATCACAAGTCCTTCTGTGCTATAATCAAATATTCAAAGGTACTGTAGTAGCAAGCTACAAGTACTTCTTGATCTCATGTTAAACTAAGGCTTGCTTATTTTATTGCTGGAGGATAAAGGCAGACATTATCAAAAGACATCACAGTAGAAATACATTGGTATAAAAATGCAGTCTGTCTTGCATTTGAATCAACTGCACCTACATGTGTTGGGGTGAAACCAGACATCTAAACTGTAGAAACAGGTCCCAGAATACATGCCTGTCCCTTGAAAGTCCATTGAGAGTGTGACGGCAGTTCACATGCTTCAAAACGAGCCCAAATAGCAGAACAGTGGACAAATATTTCCCTACTTTTACAATCTAAACTGAGCTAAACAAGCTTTCTATAATTGAATCTAAATTTTTATAAGCTAGTCTAAATTTGCCAAGTTGGTACCAATCTAACTACATAATGCTGTAATATTATGTATGTGAAAATGTATCCTATATCACAGCTACATGCAAAAGAATGCAGTGTAGAATTAGATTAGAAGTTAGCATAGAAATTCAGACAACCTATTCAAAAAACTTTTCAGAGGTTTGAATTGCTGAAGAAATTCACCTAGCCAAAGCAGTGAAAATCCCTACAGCCTTATATTACAGATCTAGTAAAATTTCCTACCACTGTTAGCAAGCTGTAAACTTACCTAGTGTTAATATATAAAATAAATTTCATGCTTGTCTACTCTTGTAAAATCACTGACAAAATACTTCTCTTTATAAAGTAAAATTTGGGACTCATACAATCTCAAAATTATTTTAAGCTAATTAATATTTGCGTTATGTGGCTGCCCAATTCATTTAAATACTGAAGCATAAACCAAACAAAGGTTCCTGCAAGGAAAGCAAAACCTGTCAACAGTTGCCAGTACGTTTTTTGTTTCTATTCCCTTGCTGACCAACACTTGATGTTATTTCATACAGATGGAAAATGACAGTGAGAAATGTGTATTCTCTCTGTATATTACACTGAGTGGTAAATACAAAAGAACTGAGAAAGATGCCTCAGGTATAATATTAGGAGGATGGAAATCCCATCAATAATTAAAGTAGAAGATTTACATTAGTAACTAGTCACATATTTTATTAAAAAATTCTAAGACCCAAGACAGTTTCCCAGTACTGGAAGAATGCAATATCCATCAGTAGCCAGTGCCAAACAATACAGAGGAAACAATTTTACATGTCATGTACATAGAATCATAGAATGGCTTGGGTTGGAAGGGACATCAAGCATTATCAAGCTCCCAACCCCCGCCACAGGCAGAGCCACCAACCTCCACATTTAATACCACACCAGGCTGCCCAGGGCCCCATCCAGCCTGGCCTTGAACACCTCCAGGGACGGGGCATCCACAACCTCTCTGGGCAGCCTGTTCCAGCACCTCACTTGGTAAATAGCTTCCCTGATATCCAACCTAAATCTTCCTTCCTTCAACTTAAAACCATTTCCCCTTGTCCTGCCATTATCTACCCTTTTAGAGAATTGACTTCCCTCCTGTCTGTGGGCTCTCTTGAGGTACTGGAAGGCTGCAATGAGGTCCCCCCGCAGCCTTCTCTTCTGCAGGCTG
Organism: Tetrao urogallus; assembly: GCF_951394365.1. NCBI lineage: Eukaryota > Metazoa > Chordata > Aves > Galliformes > Phasianidae > Tetrao > Tetrao urogallus. Next base: position 12,233,580 of record NC_136818.1, on the reverse strand, counting down.
AACATGCCCAGCTCCCTCAGCCTGTCTTCATAAGGGAGGTGCTCCAGCCCTCTAATTCTCTTCATGGCCCTCCTCTGAACCCTCTCCAGCAGCTCCCTGTCTTTCTTGTACTGGGGCTCCCAGTACAAGACCTGGATGCAGTATTCCAGATAGGGCCTCATGAGGGCAAAGTAGAGAGGGACAATCACTTCCCTATCCCTATTGTCCACCCCTCTTCTGATGGAGCCCAGGATACTATTTGCTTTCAGAGATGCATGAGCACTCTGCTGGCTCATGTTAAGTTTTATATTCACCAGAACCTCCAGATCCTTCTATACAAAATTTAAGTAACAGAAGAAGCCACATCCAGAAAAGAAAATTTGACCAATGTTTGTATTCAAAAATGAATGATCCTTCTTAATATTCCACCTTGATTAAGACGAAAACAGTAACTCCCAAACCAATGGATTATTAAACAGAATGGAACAAGAAGTTATACAAATGGGAAAGATGCAAGAAAACAATTTGGGAAATGTGAGCAATAAAATATTAACTCTATCATCCCATGGTTATTTCTACTTGACATGGATACTCATATATCAGAGGAAATGATCACCCACTTTTGACTGAACTCTCCTGTAGTTCACTGTGCCCAGGAGCATGGACATATTAGAGGATTTGCCTGGAGCTGCTGCAGGAGTTGCAGCTTGGTGGGGCTGGAGGGGTCCATTGGATCCTTCTCTCTACCACTGAAATCAGCCCATGAAATCTCCCTTGCTTGCTTGCTCCCAGTGTCAGTTCCCTCGTCAGTTCCCTCGCTCCTGTGAGGCTTGCAACAGCTCTTCCTCCACTCCTTTTCTCTAAACTGTAAAAATATCAACTCTATTGTCTAGAGTTACTGTGAGAAGTGACATAATTGACACTTCCAGACTCTCTGTTCTCACTATAAAACACAGAAAATCTGAAGGAAGACTATTCCTTTGCCCTTTTTGTCTTCCCCTATTTCCTATCTGAAAATTGCTGAAGATCATAGCAAGAATTTTGTTGACCCTTCTGCCCAGAAATATGGCTCAAATGTTTCCAAACAGGATTACAGGCAACATACTCACTGCAGGGCTACTTAGAGTGATATTCTAACATAAATGTCATATATCCCATATCCATCACACAAATGAGGCCTGGCATATCCAGGCAGCTCTCTTTCCTCTCCAGCACATTTCTTTAGAGTATTCCTCCCCCATAGGGTAGGCTGCCCATCTGACTTGCACTCTCCATGCACTAAGAGAGCCAATTGCAATCTCACTACTCTTGAAAATATGTAGCTGTCTTACCTTTGATATGACCCATGTATCAGTAAGGTACTGAAAATGGTGATTCACACAAAACCAATCCACAAAGTAAGTTGGGTTACGCACACTGCCACCTCAAGCACTAAGCAGCCCAAGACTATCTCAGCAACAATGAGTAGTAATTACATAATCCTCTGTGAGAAAGATCAGCTGTTCTCATGGGTTGTATTGCTTCAGAGAAGCATCATTGCTCCTTCTTGTGCTGTCAACAGAGAACAGACACATTTGAGGAAATAGTTTTCCTTCTATAATCTTGCTAAACAGGCTTAGTAGGAAGGGCTGATTTATTTAAAGCCCATTTGTCACTACATTGCAATTGTCCTGTTCTGTGATGTTGCCTAGAATATATTGCAATACAACAGCATTCAGTGTCCTCTCCCAGAATATAATGAGAAAGGTATATAATATATATATATAATATACATAATGAGATATTCAACATGATATATATATATAATAAGACATTCAACGTGAAGTGGCATGAATGACAGAAAAGACATAGTCCTTTTTCCTTAGATCAGTTACTTGCTGTTAGTTCAGACAGTAAGTGTCCGTTACATGATTTGTGATACTAATTTTTAAAGCTGTAAAATAAGTTTTATACTTTACCAAATTTTTGCACTATGCATTCTATTTACAGTAAGGAGTAACTTTATTCCTCTGTGTTTAAAGCCATTTTTAACAGGAAAAAACTCAAATTTCTGCTGAATGGCTTATGGTGCATAACAGCTTCTTCCATTTGGAAAAAAAAAAAAAACAACAAAACTTTTGTACTTACAAGAAAATTGCATTTAATGTTCTTAGTAATGAGAAAGAGATTTTCTTCACCTTTTAAAATATGTAGGTATATTCAGCCACCCTGCTCAACTTCAGGTGCTCACTTTTCCTGATCTATGCAATTTTATTTCTCAAAGAAACTTATTGTCCCTCTCCAGAGATAAAGTTTCCATTTTTGTGGTTCTTCAGAGAGAAACTTCTCATGTGACATTAGCTCACATCTTAGCTACAAGAGATGAACCAATGTGCAGAAGCTTAATGGTGGAACCCGTTGCCTGCCAGAGCTCTGGACCTGGCCTGCCCTTTTTCCTTAAAGCATGTGCATAAAGCACCCAGATAGCTTCCAGGCTACAAGACAAAAGTCCAGTAAGAAGAAGCAACAAAGGTATAAGATGTATAAGGTAGAATACAGAAAACACTTCAGATAAAGAAAACTAAGACATGACACAGAGGAAAAACTAAATAAGATAGGAAACCAATCTTTTCCCTGTCACTCTAATCTCACAGGACCAATCCTTCACTCTTTCAGTGACTTTAAAGGTTGCTCAGACTCTCCACTGTATTTGCTAACTCCCTAGAAAAATCTCACAGTTGCTGTTACCTTGTAGGCTCAGCCATGCATCTTCTCTCAAATACTTGTACTGCATCTCCACTGCTTGCTCTGGGAGAGTATCTTCATGCACACTGCTGCTTTCAGGGAAAGAGCCTTCCCCTCCCCAGATCCTTTCTCACTTTGATTTAAGCATGTTTGAAACAAACCACAGTGTGTCACGTATATACAGCAACTTGGCCTATACTCTCTCAGTTCAGTGCAATCACTGACCCCAGTCACTTTAATTTCCTTTGTCAGTCACTTTAATTTCCATACCAGATATACGGCATATGGCATTAAATAGTGGCTAATTACTAATTAGTAGCCAGAGCAAAAGTCATTAATGTTTGGTTAATTGTTAATTGCTTGTGACCAATTTCTCCAAAACAGTTGGTTTTGTTCTCAATATAATTTACAATTTTATCAGAATACATTTCAAAATAGAAATAATTATCTCTTCAAATGCAATTGGTTTTGGTAAGAAAATAGAGGGTTTTTTTTGCTACTGCACAGTTAATATTCCTAATTGAGGCAAATTTATTCTACCTTAAGAAACAATAAAGTTCATTTTGTGAACTTGAAATAATTCCATGTGAATTCATAAGCATACATAATTGTAAAAGAATTAGGTATTACTTTGCTTGGTTTTGAAAACTTAAGAGGTTGAAACAAAAACTTCCAAAAAGATGCTAAATTTCATCATAAAGATGTATAAATTATGCAGTTACGGACATGATATGAACCAATACATACAATAAAAAAAATAATAATAATTTAGCCTTAATGAGCTTCCCTCAACCCTTTTGATCAGGGCAATTAATGGAATTGGAGATACGTCTCCAGTGACTGAAGAAAGGGAAACATGATTCCCACTTTCAAGAAAAGGAGAAAGGAAGACCCAAGGAACAGGCTGGTGAGTCTCACATCTGTGGCTGGGAAGACTGTGGAACAGATCCTCCTGGAAGCCATGTTAATGCACAAACAAGACAGAGAGGTGATCTGTGACAACCAGCAAGGCTTCACCAAGAGCAGATCCTATGTGTCCAGTCTCATGGCTTTCTATAATGTAGTCATGGCACTAGTGGACAAAGGAAGGCGGATGCCTTCTAGAGGGACCTAGACAAATCCGAGAAGTGGGCCCATGTGAAACTAATGAGGTTCAACAAGGCCAAGTGCAAGGTGTTGAACTTGGGTCACGGTAATCCCAGATATGTATAAAAACTGGGAAAAGAATTCATGGAGAGCAGCTCTGATGAGACGAACCTGGAGGTTCTGGTGGATGAAAACCTGGACATGAGCCAGTAGTGTGTGCTTGCAGCTCAGAAGGCCAATAGTGTCCTGGGCTGCATTAAAAGAGAGGTGGCCAAAAGGAAAGAAAAGTGTTGGTCCCCTCTACCCTCTCCTCGTGAGGCCCCCTCTGGAGTACTGCATCCAGGTCTGTGGCTGCCAGTAACAGAAAAACATGGAGCTGTTGGAATGGGTTCAGAGAACAACCACAAAAATGATCTGAGGACTGGAGCACCTCTGTTATAAAGGAAGACTGACTGAGCTGGTCTTGTTCAGTCTGGAGAAGAGAAGGCTCTGAGGAGAGCTACATTATTCCAGTAACTGAAGGGAACTTTTAAGCAGGAAGGATAACAACTTTTCACATGGGCAGATAGTGATAGGACAAGGAGGAATGTTTTTAAACTAAAAGAGAGGGAATTAGGATAGATTTTAGGAAGAAAATCTTTACTCAGAGCATGGTGCAGCATCGGAACAGGTTTGACCATAGTGATTGTGGATGCTCCATCTCTGGAAGTGTTCACAACCAGGTCGAAAGGGGCCCTGGGCAGTTTGATCTTGGTAGTAGTAAGCCTGTTCGTGGCACAGGGGGTTGGAACTAGATGATCTTTAAAATCCTTCCCAACCTTACCCATTCTGTGTTTCTTTGTTAAACAGCCAAAATAATATGTTCTGTTAAAACATTCTTACTCTCATCTTTCCCACACTGCATTTACTACCCTTGCTGCAGCCTGACATAGCACAATGAGGATAGCTCATTCCTCAGCATCAGACTTCTCCTTAAAACTTCAGGAAAGACATTTGTGCTCTCTGCTTCAGTTCCCTATCTATAGGTTGAAAAGAATACTGTTTCCAGGAATATGATAAAGAAAATATTTTCCATTATAGACTGGGAAGTGCTTAGGTGTAAGGGCACTGATATAAGTACCTTAAGAAGATAAGTATCTAGGGTACAATACAGGTAAATAACAAATAGTTTAATCCAGCTCCTTATCAAGCCAGAAAGTAACTTTTGTCAAAGCAGGTTGTTAGACATGGGAAAAACCACTTGAGTCTCAGAGTGGAATCTATTAGAGAGGTCTGAACTCTACATTAAGGACTGCTCAAAATAGTGAAGTGCTATTAGTTCCAATTTACAGACGAAGAATCTGCAATAAGAAATCTCAAAAGTGCTTCTGCTGCCACCGCTCCTGGAGGCTGGCACACCATTCCTGTGCAGCTCAAGCAGCCCCAGTTTACAAAGGACCGAAACAGTGTGGTCATCAGCTGTGTGGGGTTCCTGGGATTTCTGTGCTCCCTGCAGAGCCTTTGGAGCTGGCAGAAATTAAATGCTGATAAATTCAAACAAGTAACAGAATGCAGTTTTGCTCAAATCCAACATTATGTTTGAATGGAAGCTGCACACATACAAAAAATGAGGATCAGGCCTCTAGAATATACTCTACAACAGCTATGAAATTTCAGCATCATGTTTTTTTCATGCATTCAAATGGGATCTGTCTCCCTACGCCTACTCTACATCATCTGACTGGACTGCCTGCTGGGAAGCAACAGTACCATGGCAGTTCTCACTGAGAGATCACTCAGTCACACCATTTATGGTTACAGAGACTGTAAATCTCTGAGAGAGACTATAAAAGGGTGACCGTAAAAAAATATGCTGATTGTTTGTTAGATTTGTTTTTAACACACAGAATTCATTCCTATTTATTGAGCATTCCACTGGAGCATCCAGGGTATTATAACTAATCTCCCTTCAGAAAACAAAGCTGCTTCTCACAGGAAGGTGCATTTTTCAAGGGTTTCCCTTTGCCATTCTCTTCTTCTCCAGACTCCTACAGGGAAGCATAGCTGCCTTAGCTTTTTAAGACCACACTGTTATTACTAACCTTGTGTCTGTCTATAGTAAAGCAAATTTTACAGATGTGATTTGCAGCTTTTTTGATATGAAGTTCCTTGTATTTTGCCGACTGTATAGCATTTTGCAGACCACAATACATTTTAATGCCTTCACTGTATATGTCATTAGCTTAGTTGTTTATTCTTAAAAGTTATTTTGAAGTCCAAACCAGACTAAACTGAGAAGCTACATTAGTCTTTTCCATTTGTATGTGTCTGAAGTGCACCAGAATTCAGAGAACAGAAAGCAAATGAAAAATGCGTTAACTAACAAGAGATCAAACAGCTGTAAAAACAATGTTTTATAATCTCCCATTTAGCATGCACAAATCTCTCAATTTTACAGGGAAAATTTCCTAGATTCATTCAAATAAGAGCTAAGAAATGTGTGGAAATGACTTGACTTAAAATGAGTGAAAATCATATATCACTGTTTAAGCTGCCACTAGCCAAATAGCATTTTGCTAATGACTTCTACTTTCAGACTACAAATCAGACTTGTTTGAGTGGCTAAATTGCTCCTACTCTTATCCATTATGAGCAGATAGCAAAGTAACCTGCAAGATACTGCTCCTGGGTGAGAAAGAGGAGAAGAAGTAAATAATTTCTTTAGTAGATGAAGAAACTCTTGAAAATGTTTCACATTATTAGAGAGGAAATTATTTTGAGCTTTAAGGAACTTTGACTGGTCCCAGAAGCTTTCAGTGCAGCAGGATGAATGGAATACATTTCATGGATGCTCTAGCTTGACATTCAGGACTTTAGCTTAAAAGCACTATTTTAAAGAATCAGATTTTTAAAAGGTATTGTATAAATACAAATTACTATAATTGCTATAAATTTATACAACCACTGTAAAGTCCAAAGGACAAAAGGAATGGAAGACAAGCAAAATGTGTTCCACTTAGTCTGACAAACAAATGTGAAATGAAATGTAAACCTAAACTCAATTACTTATTTTCTGATTGATGCACAGATTGTTTAAACCGACTCCAGTAAAATAGGAGGTATCTGTGTCATACCCAAGCAAAGTTCCTTTGGTTAGCACCTGCAAATTTTTGCTCATGAACTTGCTGACTTGTGTAATTCCGAAATTTGCATATGAAACTCTTCTACACTTTTAAGACATCCATAGCTTGCTAAATACAGCTTTGCAAATTCTCTTTGGAAAACAGCAGGCATAAAACACTTTAATTTTTTTCTATTGTTCAGAAAAGTTCTAAGACAATCTGTCCTATGTCTAAATTTCTATGAGCTAATACATAAATGTGTAGGCATCTTTGAACTAAAACAACCTCTTTTTTTTTTTTTTTTTTAAACGATTATTAACAGTTTTCCTCTGATAACAATTTTTTTGTTAATATATAGAAATCAATAGGATTTTTGCTTTTGTCTCTATCAAATAATTAACACTACTTATTTTCGAAAGGAGCTATTTAATTTACAAGAGGCCTATTAAGAAATATGTTTTTCCTCATTAGATATAATTGAGGGATATGACATTTTGTTCAAGGGAAAGTTTTTATTCTTAATTAGTCAAACAATGCAATGTTTCACACTTCCGTTGAAGTTGTGGCATTACTTAAAATTCTAATCAGTTAAAAATAAATTGGGAAAACAAGAGGAAAACTGGCAAAATGATCACATAAAACAATAGTTTTACCTCCTGAAAATGGAAGATTCATAGCCTGAAACTGAGAGTGCAGTCTTGCAAGTATTTGTGCATAAATTTAATTTTAAAAAGGTATTGTTAAACTGTTTTTAGGATCAGGAGCTGGCGTAAAACATATTTGATCCAATGGATGACAAGAGAATTATGTCAAATGTAATTGAGATCAGAACTGGTGTTCCAGATCTGTGATTTGTATGTGTTACTGAATATAAAACATGAGACCTGAAGTCTCCTGAAAGGATGATTAATGTTTTTGAAATGTTCCCATGAAGCCATATTCTGAAGGCGTGCAAAATGTGCAGTTTCTCTCACTTTTGACACCAAGCCAGATAAAACTCATTGGTTTTGATGGCATTTAACTTTGCAATTTTAAGTTTGCTTGAACTCAAAACCTCATAGTCAAATTTGAGGGTGGAAGTGGGTGTGAGCCCACACAGGTTGAAACCTAGATTCTGCTTGCACAAAGCCAGAGAAAGCAATACAAAGTCCTAATGCAAACTCAAAGTGGGTATGCATGAATATGTATGCATACACAGCTAGCTGAGAGCTAAAATCATAAAGGCCTTTGTCAGTTCATGTCTTTTTTTGGTGCAGCACCTGATTTCAAGACACATAATGAAGCTGCGCAAGTTAAAGCTCCTAGTGCCTTTTCCCTTTCCTTCCCTGTATTCTAAGTGTTAACCAGGCAGTTGGAGTTGTTGAACACTGTGAACAGTACACTTTGAATACTCAGCAAGTCAGAAAGGTCTCAAAGGTTGTACCATGTAAAAGTCAAGTAATTAAACACTGATTACTTACTGTAAAAAAAAAAAAAAGAAAGAAAGAAAGAAAAAAAAAAGAGTGTCTGCTGGGAAAGGCTGGATTCAGAAGGTCTAATTTAACACAGAAGATTTCAGTGGAAATAGAGCCTTTAACTTCATTCTGCTTGACTTCATCCACAAGAAAGGGATGAGAGAAAAGATTAAAAAAGCTATTCAGTATTTTCTTTCAGCAGTGGTGCCTTGGGAGGTGACAACAGCTACTGGTAATTCTTTCCATAATCTTTTCCCCTAAACAGCATTTAGAATCCTCTTCAAAATTTGGCTGCTGATCTGTGGCTTCATTATTTTTACAAAATACAAAGTCACTCCCTTCTGTGCTCTTGGCTACGGATTAAATATTTTGGTTTCCCGTAAACATCTTATTTAAAACAAACCACTGTAAACTCAGGGAAGCCTGCATCACCTGATGCTATTGCCTACTCACATATCAGAAAAAGTCTGCCCCTTCCCTGAGCTTCTCCCTCTAGAATCACCAAAAGCTCAGGTATGGGTTTGTGGCTGGCTTGTATCTGTAGTGTCCCAAGAGAAAGAAAATGCCCCAAGCTCTACAGGGAACTGAAACTATTTTCTTTGCTATGAGCCCTATGCCTGCTACTCCTGCCACCTCTGTCGCAGTGGTCCTTTGTGCTTAAGCACAATTAAGAATTAACTATTAAAAATTCTCTCATTTCATCCCAACATTAGGTCTTGGACTTGTGCAACACTGTGCATTTTTTTCCCCTACAAGCATATAGAGAAATGAAATATTTTGTAGAAAATTATCTGCTCCAAGCTTCTCAAACACTTACACATTAATATTGCTTATTGGAGACAGAGGAACGAAAGCCTCATTCACAACACATAGCAAGTTGATTGCTTACATCAATTGTTGTGATGGAGGAAAAAAGTGCTTCATTTTCTTGGCACTGAGTGTTGCCTGAGTTTATTCACACCTACTGAAATATAAACAGGCTTATGTTTACATTAGGTACTTTGGGGAAAACATCCTGCAGCCACAACTCCGGAGTGCTTCAGGAATTTTAAATACTGCTGTGATATTCTAATCTAACTAAATAGGCTTTTCTACTCACTCTTCTTTTTGCAATCACATTTCACACATGCACTGTACTCTCCAAAGGTTAAAATCCAGAGAGAAAATGTAGTATTTTACAAATTGATGCTCATTGCTCCACATCCTTCACATCATTAAATTTCATCCTTTCCCAGGGTTCACCCTTCATGTAATTATAAGACACTCAGGAGGTGAACGTTAGTTAGGAAGAACAAGAATTCATTTTTGAATTGTGTTGCATTTTGACAATGTAAATTAAACTGTTTTCATTCACATTAAAGGAAATTCTGACTCCTCAGTAAAAGAGATACTGAAAGAGCCCTTGTCAAAAGAAAGTGAAGGTAAGGAGGTTAAGATAAGGAAGATGTGAGACATATAGAAGGAGAATCACATCGCATAGACTTCAGGTTCAGATTCAGAAAAGCATGGTCTCCTCCCCTGCCTTTATCATGGAGTTTCCCTACAGAAAGCAGCCTCCTGAAATAATCTCAACTAACTCCATCTTGGCCCCATTCTTTCCCCATTGCTTGGTGCTGCTTTCAGTTTGATTAGCAGAATCTTCTACTTCAATCCATATCACCATATAACATTAGGCCAATTGTGGCAGCATTGAGAAGGAGGAGCAATGCAGAGTGACATGGTTAAGCTGCACACATTGAGCAGATAGCCAAAGCCGTGAAGTTACAGTGGTAAGTAAAAGAAAATGGTTGAGATTGGTATTTCTACTCTGAATATTTTAAAATGGAAAAATACAGCTTTAAGCAGTGTGACAGTTTCACTCAGATTTTGTTTTTTATCTTTTAAAAAATATTTCCCAAACAGATCAGTCTTTCAAGAGGATAGAAAGAATGCAGACCGGGGGAGAGGTTAGATATGTACACTAAGACTTTACTTCAGTTACGTCGTTCCTATAGAGAAAAGGCACTAAAGCACTTCCTTAATTCCTCTGGTCTAAAGGCTCTCACATCTTTTCAGGTTTAATCCAAGCCCTGACACTGACTTAAAATTTCAGCCTCGGTTTTCAATGTTTTGAAGATTAGTTAATATTTGTGAAACACTTAATTTCAAACATACGATTCAGAAAATCTTACTGTAGGTCTATTTCCCTAACATGTAAGTAAAATAGGATTAAAAATTTCATGGTTTAAGTTTAAACTGAATTTATATATGCATATTTATATATACCTAAAAAATTTATTTATGTTTCAGAGCAAACAAAGTTTTGTACAATAAATTTTCTTATCTACACAAGAAGATTTTTTGTTACCTGTCTCATAATATAACTTTTTCCTCCCCTTGCTATTGCAAGTTTTTTTTGGAAAGGCAAATCTTTTATTGGAGGGGCATAGGTGATCCTCTTTAACAGAGGAAGAAACTATCAGGGAAGGAAAGCTAAAGCTCTGAGAAACATCTGCTCTGTTAAAAAGTTTTTGCTGATCATCAGAATACCTTACAGCTTAGCAGCAAGTTCCCTAAGGAAGGACAAATCGTCCCAGCTTTGTAATCATACAGGTGGACAGTCCCAGAGCAACCAGTCTCCTGCCTGTGTGTGTATGTTCTTGTGCGCGTGTATTTTTGTTTTCTCAGTAAAACATCTATTGACTGCATTTAATCCCTGAGTTGCAGAGCTGTTACATTTGAAAATGGGTTCTGGGAACAAATGCATTATTGCAGACAGCAATTTGTCTTGTCCCTTAAGAAAGTTGCTTCCATATGCAACTTCACACTTCACAGCAATAAGGAATTTTCCAAAAATCTCAGTTTTTACCTTTGGTGATACTTGAAATACAGTAAAATGGCTATAATCACCATGGGCCATGCTATGGACTGATTTCTGTGTACAAAACATTCTCTAACAATTCCATCAAAATAAGTAGGATTACATGAATGGATAATTTTTATCTAGGAAGATTATAGCCTCTTCCCAGGAGACAATAACCATTTTACTTTGAATGAAACATTTTTTTTTAAATGTCAGCTTCACCTAATTTGGAAACAGAGCTTATTATTTAAACTGTACTGAGCCCTGATGGTGTGGAGTTCAGAGTCATTAGTTGACGGAATGCTAGAAAAGAAGAGTATGTCTGACCAAACAATCTCAAGAGCTACATGCCCACCTCTGCTACTGTAGTGGTTCGTTTCACAGAAACAAATGATGAACAAAGTGACAAGAACATAGAAAAAACATTCAAAGCTCTCTACGAGACATTTTTCATAAGACTTTTGATCTTTCTTGAAGACAGTAGACAAACCACAGACCTCTTTCTTGAAAATATTCATTTGTTTTCACAGAGACCTTGGAAATCTCTGACTTTGGCAAAGCTATAAGCCTTAATGCTAATGACATGTCTGGGAAGTTTTAAACCATGCAGTTAGGTAGTTAAGCTGCAAATTATTAAAAATAAAAACAAACCAACACTGGCTAGTGTATAGCAGCTTTTCAAATACTGTGGAGTTGAAGTAATAATATAAATACTGAGAAATATAAACAGGTGTTTCATATTGGTAAAGGTTCTCTGATTCTGTAACAGTAATTTCTGTAGATGAATACATTTTTAAATAAATAGAATATTTATATAGCAGCTTTTATTTATACATTATTTATTCATTATTTGTTTATTTATTTATTTATTTATTCTATATAGCAGCATAGAATAACACACCGCTAACTAGGTCTAGCAGGTAACAATCAGAACATAATTTATAAATAACATGTGGAACATGAGGGAGAACAATTAAACTGAAAATCAGATTTCTGTATGAACAATTTTTCATTTTTCTAATGTAAGCAATCCAGGAAATGACAGCACTAGCATGTATATGGGTGCATGTGTGTGACGGTATGTACATCTTTCTTATTTTTCTCCTTGTCTGTTTTCTTGGTGGAAATGAATCATAGAATCTTAGAATGACCTGGGTTGGAAGCAACCTTCAGGCCTACCCAGTACTAGTCCCCTGTGCTGTGGGCTGGTTGCCACCCACCAGATCAGGCTGCACAGAGCCCTGTCCAATCTGGCCTTGAACACCTCTAAGGACAGGGGATCCGCAGTTTCTCTGGGCAGCCAGTTACAGAGTGCTTCACCAAGCTCTGACTAAATAATTTCTTCCAATCATCTCATCTAAATCTTCTGTCTATTAGTTTAAAGCCATTCCCCCTTGTCCTATCACTGTATGACCATGTGAAAACTCAGTCTCCTTCCTGCTTATGAGCTCCCTTCAGTACTGGAAGGCCTTAAGGTTTGCCCAGAGCCTTCTCTTTTCTGTACTGAACGAGCCCAGCTCCCTCAACCTTTCTTCATAGGAGAGGTGCTCCTGCCCTTTGATCACCACATCTGTTCCTTTTTATGAGGAATTTCAGTTTCAGTTCTTCCCTCTGTAATATACCTGTGTAAAGATATGTACATACATCATCACTGGACATTGTTCACAGAAACAGGACGCATCCAACAAGGCTTTTTGCAGACAAAGTCAGTTCCTTACCACACAGCGCAGTGCTACAGGGAAACACAGCTGATTCTGGTGAGGGCCGCCCATGGCCTACCTGGAAGCATGTTGTCCCTGGCCTGGGGCCTGCAGTCTGTTCTATGTCATCTAGGCTCTTTCCTTCAGACCGTTGTGGTTGCACTGCGCAACCAACTGTCTGTGCTTTGAGTTCTTCCTGGGCTTCCATCATGCACTTCTGGCCTGCAAACACCAGCCAGGTGTAATGGTGTTTGAGGACACACATGAAGGCTGCATCTCAGCCTATGCAAGGCTGCAGGACAGGCAGCGTGCTCTGCCTGGCCGGCTCTGGGCCCAGCAGCATAGTGTAGGGGATGAGACCTGGCCAGCAGGGAGCAGGCAGATGGCCACGGCAGCAGATGGGGAAGAGAAAGCAGCCAAAAGACAAGATGTGTATGAATGTTGCTGCTGAAATGGACCTCTCAGCTGAACTCCGAAAGGTCTGTCTGTCTCTCTTAATCTTACAGCCTGATAGAGGTAAATGGCTCAGACAGTTTCTATTTGTGGAAATTAATACTCACTCCAAATGCAATTCCATTTTTATATCAATACAAAGAGAGCTTTAGGTTTATTGGAAATTAGCAGGTTCTAGAGAGAGCCAGAGGCAGTCACTATTATAAATACACATTAAAGTCAAAACATGACAGATTTGATAGAGAGGGCAGGTATAAACTAAGACTTTTTCTCTTAAGACTTTATTTGTGTGAAGGAGAATTGTGCTCTGTGCAACACTTTTTAATCCCACTGTAGCTTAGAGAATGTTGTTTATAAATGATAAAAAACAAAGTGGTGAATATTTTGTGTAACGATATGAGCCATCAACAAACTTTATGCTTACAAACTTTCTGTCTCCTCTACCAAGAAAGCTGAGGAAAAGAAGAAATAGAAAGCAGTTGGCAATGATCTCTGAGGATAACAGAAGGCATGAAAAAAAACCTCAGAAGAGGGTAAAAAGAGTAGAACTGTTTATTTTAGAGAAAAGATAAATACAAATAGGCCAGATAAAGCCTTATAAAATAATATATGGCAAAGAGAGAACAGTGTGGAATATTCAATAGCAGCTTTCTCTTATTACACAGACAAAAGCACATTCACTTAAAAGATGAAACTTAAATCTGAAAGTGAAAATATTTGTCTTCACAATGAAAAATTATTATACAGTGGAACTCTGCCAAGGAGCAGTTGGTTTTAGTTGGTTTTACAATTAAAAGAAAAAAAGACAAATGCATGAATTATGAGAATGTAGAAAGTAATATTGCTGAGGTGGACATCAGATGTAAGTTTCCTTGCCAACTGGTAGCACTGGAATATTGAGTGGAAGAGAAAAACCCTTCTTTTTGCATAAGGAATCTTGAAAATACCTTTATAGAGTTATTGAAGCAGCAGTTGCCACTGCCATCAAAGCCTAAGGGAGTGAACAAGCTACCAGTTGGATTCAACATGTCAATTCTGTAACAAAACATGGAAATAATAAAAGTAGAAGACACTTTCTGTATTAGTTTTGAGAAATAAGTATTATAAAAAGGGCAACTATTATTTCACTTAGCTCTTGTTACAGAGGCTTACTGGTATGACACTGTAATGTGGAAGAGACTCAAGATGAGTACCACATGGACTTAGGCAGTGAAAAGCCTATGGGATGGTTGTCAAAAAACAGGAGTAGTAGTGCTGGTGGTGAAGAGCCAAAAGAAGGAAGTGGCTGGGAGGCAGTGTCTGAGATGTAAGCAATCCCCACATTTACTGTAATTAATAGCATTAGTCAAAGACTCACTCCATCATCAAACTCCCATGGAGAAGCATCATGACTACAGCTGCTTAGGTATTAAGGAAAAAAATACTCAAACTAGTAAAGTGAGATTGGAATGAAACAGCTTTAATTATTGAAACTTAAGTAACATAGAGAAAACAGAAATAAGTTATGGATTATGAAGATGTAATTTTTTTTTTTAGCAGTTTATTTCAATTTTAAAATAATTTCCTCAGTAAAGATAATTGCAAACTACTGGTGATTGAGAGCAGCTCCCCTCCTCACCCTGGGAAAACTGCTGCATGTGTATCAATCTAAAGCTACAGATCTGCCTTTCATCTCAGCAGACTTTAACTTTGTGTGACTTTATGACAGAGAGGTAAGATCAGATACTGTTCTCAGTGCCCAGTTTCAGGTCATTTTCTTGCAGACCTTGTCCCCATGGCAACTTCTTGCAAGGCACTGAGAGTGATGACTGAGGTGCCAAAGCAGAAGGAATGGTCCCAAATACATGTTCACCCAGTGAGTAGAGGCAGGTGTTATGTCACACTGCAGCCCATAGGCACTACTACAGTGAGTCAAGGTCACCTGCAGGAGCTGCAGCTGTGCAGCCCAGCACCTGTCTGCACTGTCTCCCTTCAGTGTGGGGCTGATGCTGCCGCCGACTGCTCATCAGTGTGGTTCTTTTCATCTCATGTTCATCAAGTTTTCACAGCTGCTTTCGCAGTATGCTCAAATTTGGAATGAATGTTATATGTAACTTTAGAGCTATGAACACAGAGTAATATGCTAATAGGATTAGCATTATGCTTCTGGGGGAAAAAAAAATGTGCTTTTGCATAAGAGGTTTCTTCTACTTTGAAGATTTTGAATTCTGTACCCCAACACTGCCATATTTGGTGCTGGGGGAAATCTCTCACTCTTTCTGTCCTTCTCTCTCTATTTGCACGTTGTCCAATGCTGTTTAAAGACTTTCCTTCCATTTATTTATCAACTTCACCAGGTGGTGTTATTATCCTTCTATCCTTTTGCAGAACAGCAAATGAAGATTGCAAACGAGATCCTAAGTTCTGGAGACTTCCAGTAGACTCAAAGGGTGTTTGTGGCTGCTTCATATCTAGGAGTACTAATTATTAGATTTTTTTAAATTTAATATATTTTGCTACACATATCTCCTTGCTGTACAGAGCTACTTTCATTTGAAAAGGCATATGTAGTGGTGAGGTATAAAAAATAAATTTTGCTGGCTATCTTGCAGTGGTATTTTGCCAGAATTTCTTTCAGTCAAAATCAGAATTGTCCTCAGCTTTTCCTTTGTCTCTGGGTTTGGGGAACCATGACCACAGGATCCAAAAGATCTCTGTTCTCTAGACTCATTCTGTGCATGCTTAGTGGAGAAACTTGCTAAATTAATTCTGCTGGATGCTTCTTTACTCCCAGATGAGGAAAAAGTTCAAAAAATGTGTTGATTCCCAGCTCAGGTCAAGTAGCATGTTGGTTATTGGGGCTGAAAGTAAGACACGCACGCAATACTGAAATGATGTGGCTCACTACAGTATAATATTACTTTTTTTTTCAGAATTGACCATTTAAAATACATCAGGACAGAAAAAAAAGATCACTTATAAGTGTTTACTGCACAAAAAGTTAGGAGCTTGGGCAGCTATCTTATTTTTGATAATATAGCAGAGGCAAATGTGAATGTTTAGACAAATGCCCGTTGTTAAGCAATATTTCTCCTAGCACAAAAACAAACAAACAAAAATGGGAAAGAAATAAAAAAAAGAGAAAAGAAAAAGAAATAAAATAAGTTAGTTTAGTTTTAAATTAATTCAGGTGAAAATAATGACATATCATGCCAGTCACTGTTAAGGCAAAGATTTATCTCAAGGTTATATAACTGCTGTCTGTAACTAGGAAACCATCATCTGGCTTGTTCTTCTGCGGTTTCCCAGTCATCCTGTCAAATCCTTTCTACAGCCTCACTTACAGCACCCATATTATTTTGAAACATTTACTGGTTCAGAGGGTAGTTCATAGGTACAGGAAAAAATGTTCAAGCTGCAGAAATACTCTTCGTGAGATGACAATGTACTATTTATTGTCTAGCAAGCAAGTAGAGGAAGGAACAAATAACTACCAGAACAGACAGATGTAAACAGAACACTTTAAAACAGTCTAACAATGTTTTGTATTAAATCATCCATTAACTTTCATCCAGGAAAGATGATGCTCTGTATTGGAGGACTGCATGTAATGATAAATTTGAAGACTCAATTGAGTTTGTGATTTCTCTGAGTTTCACAATTGAGAAAATAATTTTAAAATAATCCTGAATGGAAAACAGAATAAAATACTATGAGGATTCTGTATATATATATACACATGGCTTTCAGATACAAGGAAGATTTACCAATCTGGTCTGACCTACCTCTTATTAATGTATTATTTTTCAACAACTTTCCAAGATTGCAAATATAATGTTCCTATTATTTAATATCATTCTACCTCCATTTGCAGCTTCCTATTAGATTTACACTGTGCTTTAAATGAGCTCTTCCTAGGAGACAGACTCAAAAGGATTATATTTATGCACACAAGCCTTGGAATAAGACATATCCTAACCTTTAATTATGAATCACTGCCATGGTTTCGGAAAAGCAGATGAAATCCTAGTGATGTTTTAAGAAGGTAAAATCCCGAGGTTTATTTAAGAGGGTTCTGTTACTTTAAATGTCATATACTGAAAGACCTTGTTAATAAAGAGTGGCACAGGTCACACTGTCAAGGATAAACAATCATTCCTAAATCCTTTGTTTCGGGCTACATTGAAACCTAATCCCCATGGTGTTCTTGCCTGGCCATGCATGCATGTAGATATGCACCACTTTTATAGTACTAGTGCTTTCTTTCAAGCACGTTGCTCCTTACTGCAAGGCATTTGATTTCTGGTAATTAATCAGCTCATCATACATGCTGTGTTTCTCCCTCAGGCCCAACTCAAGTTAGTGATCCAAATCTGGCCCCAGGAAAAAAGAAACCATTTATGTTCTTAGTGCACAGAATGAAACCCTGATAAACAGTGCTTGGCTAAACATTGAATTCAGATGCCTTTTTTTTTTTCTTTTTCTTTTTTTAAACAGGCTCTAAGTCTAGTCGGTTGGCTGTTTTTTTTTTTTTTTTCGAGCTGTAAGTCTGCTTCTGCTTTTATTTTGTATGATCTGTTTCTCCTTTAGCATGGCAAAACAAGAAAAAATAAAAAAAAATCACCACAAACTATCAAATGTACCCCTAAATGAGATATCAGGATTTACAGGATTATTTTTGAGATCTTATGCTTCAGCATCTGAACTCATTGCCCGAAACCTTTGTGTTCATTCTTTAAATAACACTTTGTCACGTATTTATCTATCATCCTTTATCTTTGCGTGCTTTCATGTTTGGCTTGTCTGTATAATAACCTGGTTACTGCTAATATTATCAGATTCAGGGAACAACTTTAGCTCGTGTTGGTAATTCTTCATGCATAGAGATGTGGCAACTCTCATTCTTTTCAATTATGTATCAGTTGTCCTTAACGTCTGTTTGAGGAGTCATGCTTTGTTACTGAGGATCCATGAGAGCATTAGAAAACTTAGCAGGCAAGCTCTCACTTTTTATTTCTTGTCATTAAATAATAACCTGTATGCCCACAAAGACACTGCTCAGCTAGTGAAAACTACTGGCTTATGCTTCTCCGTCAACTTGTGGATTGTGATTCTGCTTCTTGTTCTGCTAATGCATAAGGATTTTGAATGCTTGCGTCCTACAGTGATGAGACATACAGCCCTGCCAGCATTATTTCTAGGCTGTATTTTTCTGGCACAAACTAAGCTCTTTATGCCAGTTCTTTTCCCTATGGCAAAGGCAAGAAACCGAAAGGAATCATTTCACCTAATAGATCCTTGTCTCACAGGGCTGTTGTGAGACTTAATTAATTAATGTTTGTAAAGTGCTTCGAGAGTCTGGGATAAAAAGGTGCCATATGAACACTGATACAAGTACAAAATATTGTAATTATTAATTCCTAGTCTGATACAAAGCTACTGGATGAGCGGACAGCTGAGCTGTGGTCTCCAGTGCAAATGCAGGTACTGTCTACCACAAAGAGGGGCATCACAACACATTTTTGTTTTCAAAGACTTTTTAAAACATAGGGGCACATTTAAAACATGGTCAGCTTGACTCAGAATTCCTGCCAAACAGGAAAAAAAAAAAAAAAAGAAGTCTTTTGAGCACCACTACTATTCTGTTTTTAATTTTTCTCTTTTCTTGTTCTAAGCATACCATCCAGATAAGCAAAATAAACCACACTGGGCTGCAGATTAAGTCAAATATCAAAATCATTGCATGCTGACCATGAAAACTCACTCATGCTGTACATTTGTGGGTTATCAGGATCAAAGAGCACTTCAATATTTATCAAAAAACCTAGCCCACCATGGTTTAGTCTTCATTAACCCAATGTGTATTTGAAGAACTCAACAGAGCTAAGGCAGTCCAAGCTAAAGCTGACATTTTTTGACTTAGGAAAACATTTATCCTCTTGAAGAGATGTGTATCAGTTTGTAAATGTTGTGAAAGGGCAAAATAGCATACGGCTCACATATGTTATTGGGTTGTTTTTTTTTTGTTTTTTTTTTTTTGAATGCAATAAGCTTTGTGGAACTGAATTATGCTTTGTACATAGAGTCAAGAATGAACTTGTCATTTCTGTAATGCTAGTAAAGCTTATTTCACATATAATGGGACATCCTGCTGTGCATAGATGATACAATTTTTCTAGTTGGATTTAAAAATATTAAAATGAAAAAGAGGCTAAATTAGACTGTGAAAGCTTGGATATGTGTGATACGAAGGGTGCTCAACCGGCTGTAGGGAGTTTTTGAAATACGTGGCATTACTTCTCCAGCTACTTTTTGGGTTTCGTGTCTGAACAAGACTTCAATGAGATTAGCTGATATAAAAGACGCTTCCCCTTATATAGAAACGAATATGGATCATGATGAGTGTTTTTTTTTATTCCCTGTCACTGCCTTTAGCCTTTTCAGTCTGTTCTTACTGAGCAACTAATGTTCATATCCATGATGCTCAGCTAGAAAAAGATTACTTGAAAACTCATCATGCTATAACAGTAAATTAGTATTTCAAAAATAAAATAAAAGTATTCATGCATATTGATGGTATATATATATATATATGTATGTAAGAACAGAAAATGGCATGAGCATTATGACACAGTCCTAGATTGTTGACTCAGCTTTTCTATCAATGTCTTTTCATAACTTGAGCAAGTTGTTTAATTTTTCCAGTCCTTGACAAGGTGTTATAAAACCTTGCCTTTTTATCTGTATGGAATAGAAGGAACTGATCAAAGTGGGCAATTGCTACTTGTGAAAGAGAGGATCAAGAGTGTCAGAAAGGATGAAGAGAAATTGGAAATTCGATGCTTTAAGAAAAATAAAAACCAAATGCCTGTTGACAATTGCTGGAGTTCAAGCCAGGGAGGAATGGTTAGGCATTGTTAGCTGCTGGTTAGCTCCACATCCCTTTCTGAATATCAGTGAAATATCTTCTCAGGTATAAGGTCTTAGTGGTGTAAGAATGCTGGTGAGAATGGTAGACATCCATTCAGTGCTGACCTCCCAGTGGAAGATGCGTGTCTTTCATGAGGGTTAAAGTAAAACAGAATAGGATCCAGAATTGGTAACTGACGTCTTCACTATCTCTTTACTGGATGTTGAATCTCATAATTACTGCATTCCGGTGCAGCTTCTTCAGCTGGAATAATAAAGAAATAATTAGCAATATTTGGAGTGCAGAGGAGGAAAGCATAGCATTGTTGTTTACTATTTAAGCATATTTTATTACTAATATACTTGAGTGCTGGTTTTTGCATTTCCTTTCCTTGTGGCTGATGTTCTACTCTCAAATCCTAACAGAAGACAGTTTAACCAGGCACTGCTGATAGCTTGCAGCCTGTGCAGATTTCCACATTTCCACTAAAGCCAAGTTATAGGAAGCTGCATAGCACTGTCAATGTGTAGCACTTGCACAGTCCGTATCTACACTAACAAGTTGGCAGCATACCCATGTTACACCAGGCCGCTTTGTGACACAGCAGTCAGTCAGGTGGCAAAGGAATAGCTCCTCGGCCACAGGCTTTCTGCTGTAAAATCATCCAGTAGCAAGGAGTGGGGTGGGGTAGTGGAAGATGGGAAAGCTCTGCAACTCTATATATCGCTGGGGATCATGTCAGAGTACTGGTTGGATGCTGATAAAAAAAAAAAAAAAAAAAAAAAAAAAAGGCCAGGGCATTTTGCACCACCTGCAATAGAAGCCTGTCAAGGGAAGAAGAGTGAATATCTGGATCTGCCAGCATTTAAATGCAAATTAGAAGAAAAATACCAGCTGCATTGCGAACAGAATGGGGGTGTCTGAAGGTTCAGTAGTTCAGTTTGAATACCTCTCTTGTAACACCAGTGACTTACTTTCCACAGGGCCTGTGCACCTGTAGATCTTATTGTTCTCTACTGTTTGAATTGTTTATTTCTTCCAAAAATTACTTCACAGTTAGATGTAACTGTGTGTCTTTGTACAGCATTAAATAGGAGAAGGAAAAATGTGATGAAAATTATGCTGGGAGAAAGTAAGACTGGAACATTTTAGACCCTTGGTTTGTTCAGGATTTGAAATAGGGGTCAGCTGGGTTTTCCCTACCAAATTAGTTCCTCCATCTCCACAAAAGAGACGGGAAATCTAAGAAGCTTCCTGAGCTAATCAAGTAGAGGAGAAAGCACAACCAGAGCCTTATCTAAGTTTTCCCTCTGGCTTTTCCACCATTCCATTCCTTTACTCCATAAACTTCCAGCAAGTTTAAAGGCTCTCTGGCAGCATAAATGTAAGTGGGTTGCCTAAGATAAGGGACACTGCATGAAATGGAGAACATGAAAGCAAGCACACATCGAAACAGCCATCTGCTCGGCTTTGGAATAGGAACATTGCAGAGCTCATCTGTGCATTAGTGTTGCCATTTAATGCAGATTCTAACAAAAAAAAAAAAAAAAACGTTAATAAAATTCATGGCTGTAGCTGACTCACATTATAATATCCTTCTAGAAAAAGCCTGTACCATTGCTCTGTGAATCTGTGCACAGAATAATAATACATGCCATAAAGCAAACTGCAGAATCTCAGGTTTCCTTTGCTGCAGATAGGTGGACTCACTGTTTTCTGGTCATTGGGTAAACCCTTCTGAACTAGCAGTAAGAAACAACCTGTTTTCCTGAAATGGTGCCACAATGGACATTGTCCCCAAATCTAGGAGATGTGCTCTTAATATTCAACAACTGTACCAGTGAAATAGGTACTGAAGGGTGTTTGCTATTTACATCACTGGAAAATTATTAAGAAATGGATTATAAGGTCAATGGGATCTTTAAACTCATCATCAGCATTATCTGTTTCTGCTTCCAGCTATTTTGCATGTGGTTGTACACAATGAAAACTTTCAACATTTGCCTTTTGCCTATGAGTTCACTAGCTGTATCGCTTATCAGTAAAAGCAATGGTAAGCTAAGTTGATGGCACATGGTAAACACCACAGTAAGGATAATTACTTGTAAAGAGATGTTGTGAAGCTCTTCAGTAAAACCACTGTATACAAGCAGTACAATTTAATAGCCTATCCTACACAGCAGTCATTTAAAAAATGTCATTTTACAGACAAATATTATTTTTATAGGTTGGCTCTCATTCTAAAGTCTTTAAGGGATATATTTACTAAGAATGCCTTCCACTTCATTTACATTATTAAATTAGATTTCTCAAGCAAATATTATCAGTAGTATTAGTAAGCAGCTCTTTTATTTACTGAAGATAGAGCTGTGAATTCTCTGAAGTAAAAATTAGAGATCTTTAAGATACGCAAAAATTTAGAGGGCATGAACGGCATCGACCATTTCCTTTTCTTGCTGTAAAGTAACATTTTTCCATAGATTTTCGGAAGAGTGTTACATTTTAAATAAACAGAGATAATAGTCCAGAAATCTCTAAGCACATGAAGACTGCAAGACAACACATTTCAAAGTTTACAGAATGCGCTGAATACACAAATTGTTTATGATATTTAGAAAACAAAGTATTTAACTGCAAGATATATTAAGTGAATATTTAAGATACACGGAAGAGGACATCAAAATACTGGAATCTGCCAGATTTGGGAAACCGATAGGTTTTATGTGTCTGCGTGTGCATGCATGTCTACGCTTGTGAATCCTTTGGTTTGATAATTAACACACTACTGTGAGAAATGGGAGTGCTGCCTCTTCCAAATGATAAAATCCTCGTTGTTGAGCCCAGGACTGTCTTAACTAGGTGTTTCTAAACATCTCATGCTGAACAGCTAAATGAAGGGTTCTGACCTTATGCTTCCTTTGTAGATGAGCTTCAAATGTTATGGATAACAAACCTGGAGAGGAAGGATACGTTTCATTCCCTTGACCAAATCTTTTTGCATATGTACATAATATATATTCATTTAATTGTGAATCAAACACTCCTTGGTGCTTAAATTTGTCTAAAAATGAAAGTTACTTGGAACTTTTAGAAGTTTTGGCTATTGCAAGGTTATGTGATGACTCAGAGTACTCCTCATGTGGATTACCAGTGTTGCTGCAGTGAGCCACAGGAATGGAGTGGAAGTGTCAGAAGCATCCGATCTGTGCATTTTGGATTATGCAAATCAGGGATGAAACCATGTTCCAAATGACACCTGTGTCAAAACTCAACAAATTTTGAATGTCATTGAAGGATGTAGGGTGGATTCACAGGGGAAAATGCCAAGCTTTACATTTTAGAGACATTCACAGACTGCAGCTGAATTCTTTCCTACTTTAACAAGAATCAGTTAATTTGGCTCATATTAAATGAACGTTGACAAGCACATGTAGTACTGGCATACAAGGAGTTTCCTACAAAAAGGAAGATCGTGATTCCCTTTCTTCTTCTGTCAGGCAAACTGAATATGTACCTGTCACTGATCACTAGCTGGTCTTGATAGCAACTGTTGGTTTCTATTTAAATGTGTAGCATAAAACACTGTGAAAATACAATAAGTTGGATCTACTTTTGAAATGAATACCAATTGAGAAACAGAAGATAACAGAAAGGAGACTTAGAATTTTATTTGCTCAAACTCAATTTTCTATTTCAATTTTTTTTTTTCTTTTACCATGACTGTTACCCTCCCAAATAAAAATGGGAAGATCGATAGGAATTTAATGACAGTCATGGCCAGATTGGATGGGGCCCTGGGCAGCCTAGTCTAGTATTAAATGGGGAAGTTGGTGGCTTTGCATGTGGCAGGGGGGTTGGAGATTCATGATACTTGAGCTCCCTTCCAACCCCAGCCATTCTGTGATTCGTGTAACAAAATGTACTAAGTTTGTAGTCTGAGAATACAGCATAGAAGTGAGAACTGAGAGAACTGCTGCAAATCAATACAATATAGAAACTAAGCATGCAAATGGGTTAAACAGTTGTGACTGCTAATTAATGAGTTAAATTAAAAAGACAGACCAGCAGGTTATTACTATTTGTAAACTATCTCCAATATAGCTAGCAATGAAGAACATTTAATGTTTTCTCTCTCTCCACTGTGGAGCAGTGCCGACTAATCCACCGCTGATGCACTGTACTCAGCTCTGTCTGCTGCATACTCTAAGC
Source organism: Tetrao urogallus (assembly GCF_951394365.1). Taxonomy (NCBI): domain Eukaryota; kingdom Metazoa; phylum Chordata; class Aves; order Galliformes; family Phasianidae; genus Tetrao; species Tetrao urogallus. The sequence goes on along the minus strand of NC_136818.1, from coordinate 12,209,143 downwards.
TTTCACCACTATCTTCTTGCTCAAAAGCGGCATAGAAATTTATGCATCAGTGCAAACAATGTTTAAATGCACCCAGCTAATCACTGAAGGCATTGTCACAGAACAGAGGAGCTATGCAGATATATCAGATGCTTTGGCAACAGTAGCATAATCCAATCATTAATTAACATAAATTAAAGCTACAATGCTGCAGGACTAAGAACTAAAAAAGTTGGAAATCTGGAAGTTTAAAGGACCTGGGTTTGTGGGGAACTTTCAAAACATTGTCCTATACAAAGCCTGCCTGCCATAGCCAACAGACAAGGAATTTCAACTTAAAAATGGAGGCTTTGAAGAAGCTGATTAACATGGAGTTCAGCTTGTTGTCACGGGCTAATGAAACAACTAGATCAAGCTTCTGTTTTGAGATTGAAATCATAATGTAGTAGCACCTTTTCACATAATCTATTTTGTTTTTCTAAGGAAAGCAGTTATACTCCAACTAATTAAGGTGCTCTTCTGATTTTTGAAGCCCCCTCATTACAGACAGCCTGCAGGTTTTCCTCCTGTTTTGGCTGCTGGTTGTTGTGAGCTCTCTGAAATGCTGGCAAGCAATTTAGAACTTGAAGGCTAGTTTGTGCTCAAGCACTAGAAATGCATCTTTTCACTGTTACGTGTCCAGCTTTTTGGCTTTTCTCTGTGTCTTAGATGTGCTATATTTTTAGTCCCATCAGAGCTGTAGTACACAATTTCATAGCATATTCAATGGATTGTACAAAACAACTCAACTCATACAGAGGCTGCAAATTTTTCTGCAGCCATGTGCCATATAAATTTCCATCGTATCTGAAATTGTCAAGTACTCTTGCAGTAATCAACTTTTTTGAAACATATTTAGAATAAAATGACAGATGAAAAATTCAAATTTTGAATGGATTGTATTGATTTCATGATCTTATTGCATTTCATATTTTAATTAGATGTTTAATTGTAACAAATTTTATTTCTCATTTTCAAAAATAATCCAGGATTCCACTATACGATTACACATAACATCTAAATACATGAAAATACATACATTTAATCTATAGATACAAAGATTACTCTTTTGATTAGACAGAGCTGCTGGCACTTGTGTTTGCTGATATAGCAATGTTAACGTCTACATCTGTTTCTGATTTCAGTCTTTTGTTTGCAACTCTCCTGCCAGTGAACCCATTACTTTCAAAAAATGACACAGTTAAAATCATAGAGAAAAAACATGCATATATTCAGCTCGTATGAAGAGGATTAATGTTAAGCAGAAGAGTAAAGTAATCAATGGGCTTACATTTTAGGAGAGTAATAGAGTTTCTCATGGTAAATGCATAAATATACCTATCCCCAGTATGTGCATCCTAACACAATGTAAAGTGTTAACAAAGATTTATAATACTATAACCTCATTTTTGGCTACAATGTCTGTTTACATGTTATAATTGCTTTTGAAAAATGTGAAGTCTGTTTTTTAAATGTATACTATATTTCTGGATTCCTGTTGTTCGTTTTATTGGATCTCTGAATATTTGTACATTGCCCCTCAGGTAGCACTTGTTCAAATGTTTATCATGTTGTCAATTTAAGACTTTTCAGTCTATTGTATATACTTAAAGTGATTTCTTCATCACTTTTCATAATCATAAATCGAAGAAAAATATTTTTGAACAGAAAATAAGTTTTCTAGATGAGGAACTCACATTCCAGTGCCTTCTAGCTGGGAACTGCAACTTCACTCTCTTCTTGACCAAGTAGAAATACTTGACAAAGAAAGTCTATATTCACCTTTCCTGGGGATACATGAGGGCTTCCTTCCTTCCCTTTTTGGAACACTATAACATTTGTCTGCAGTAGCTCTCTTGTTGGACTCACCTGTTCTGATTACTGGCCCTGCTTTTGATAAATAAGAGACTCAGCTCATCTCCAAAACAGAGAGGCTTCAAACTTGTCTTGCAAATGAGACAGAAATTTCAGGAAGAAAGCACTTCAGAGTGCTCAGTACTTCACACACATCACTCACTGCAGCGTGCCCAGGCAGTATTTCAGTTTCGTTGGTAGGGAAAAGAACTATCAACAATAAAAAAAATTATTTGCAGATGGTTCTCTGTCTAATGGCTTTTTCTATGTTTCTCTCCTAAATAGTGATCTTATCTAATACTTTCCAGAATATTGTTTGAAAACTGCACTGGATGCAAAATTGTATGTCTCCTGTGTATCATAAGATGCAGTGCATGTAAGTGACTAGTGTAAGAAAAAAATCTGCAAAACAATGCCTAGTTGTATGAACAATTATTTCAAGTGTACATATACATCAGAAATAACACTATGAACTACTCAGCACAATATGAGTAAACAATCTGAAGGAAGATATTATGATAAGGATGATTAATAAGGATGACGACTTTGGCGTAGATATCTTCTTTTCCCTGTCTTTTCACCTTACAAAGACATACTGCTTCCTAGCTCCCCCAGCTTGAGACTGACTAGCTGCATGTATATAACTTTAAGTAGCTAAACATTTAAACTGCACTGTTCTTTCAGCTAGATTTTCAGCTGTCTGGGATTCCCATTTTCTGATATTAGACCAGCATTTTCCTCTCGGATTAAATATGTGCAGTCCTCTTTCCCTAAAGATGTAGGATACATTTTTTTTTTTCTCCTGGCTTATAATTTTCCTGGAGCAAGGCATCACTATTTCAATAGGAAGGCAATAAAACAATTCTGAACATTAGAAATAGCAGTCTCCATTCTAATACATTCCTTTTTATTTTTAACAGAATCAATAGTTGTTTGCAAGTGATTGCATGCTGCAGTTCGTAAGTAAGTTAAGACTGAGAGCATGCAGCTGTCTCACAGTTCAGGTATATTTATCTGATAAAGTTCGTGGCTGCTTTCTTTAAAATCCACAGTGCTCTTCCAGCAGGTTCATAGGAGTAATCTCTTCCTAGATCACTCAGATCTAGATCCCTTATCACAGAATCATAGAATGAATTGAGTTAGAAGGGACCTCAATAATCGTCAGGTTCCAACTTCCCTGCCACAGGCAGAGTTGCCAGCTACTAGATCAAGTACTAGATCGGATTGCTCAGGGCTACATCCAACCTATCCTTGAACACCTCCAGTGATCAGGGCATTCACAATCTCTTTGGCCAAACTGTTTCAGCACCTCACTGCCCTCTAAGTGAAAATCTTCCTCCAACATCTAATCTAAATATTTCATCGTTTAGGTTAACACCATTCTCCCTCTTCCTATCACTATCTATCCATGAAAAAGTTGATTTCCTTCCTGTTTCTAATCCCCCTTTAAATATTGGAACGCTGTAATGAGGTCTCCCCACAGCCTTCTTTTCTCCAGACTGAAAAAAATCTGTTCCTCCATCCTGTCTTTATAACAGAGGTGCTCCAACCTCTGATCATACTTGTGGTCCTCCTCAAGACCCTCACCAAAATCTCAACATCTTTCTTCCGTTGGGGGCCTCAGACTTGGACAGAATATTCCAGATGAGGCCTTACAATGACAGAGTAGAGAGTGACAATCACCTCCCTCCCCTGCTGGCCACCCCTCTTCTGCTGCAGTCCAGGATGCATCAGAAGATCATCATGTGGACTGCAAGTATACACTGCTGGCTCATGTTATGTTTTTCATCTACCAGGAACCCTAGGTCCTTTTCAGCAGCTACTCTCAAGAGTTTTTCTCCCAGTCTGCATACATATCTAGGTTTAGCCCGACCCAAGTGCAAAATCTTTGCAAGGTTTGCATTTTGAACCACATTAGATTCACATGGGCCCATATTTGAAGTTTATCAAAATCCCTCTGGATGTCATCCCTTCCTTCTGCTGCATCAACTGCACCACTCAGCGTGGTGTCATCAACAAACTTGCTGAGTGGGCACTTGATTCCATCATCAAGTATGAAATCCATCAATACTTTATACTTCCTTTGCCTAACCTCGGCATTGATTGAAATTAAGTACTACATTTGCTGGTAGATCTCAATGAAGCTAATCATCACACAAGCACAGATCAGCGTTTCCTATTCAGAAGACTTCAAAATACTTGAATATCCTTGTGATTGGTCTACAGTTAAGTATATTTCTATATTCATCTTAGAAGAGGTTGAAGTATCTCCTTTCATACTCAAGTAACTCTCACTCATCATGCACCAGTAGATCATGAAAGTCTTATACTATCCAATTGTTTTCTGTTATGAAGAGAACATTCAAATAAATTGTCTGAATCTCAGCTTAACAGGTCTCTCTCAGCTTCTCCATGACATATTTGAACATCAAGGAGAAATATTAATGTTAGGCTTTTGTTGTTGCTTTTTTATTTGTTTTTATTTTTATTTTTTCCCTAGAAAGCTGTTACTACAGAAGCTGGAGCCTTACCTCTTACTAAAATTTAACCTTAATAGTTATTTGAGTGTAAAAGACAGAAATACATGGTATTGTCAGCTTACAAGTTCTTTTGCTTTTTGGAGAGGTCACATTATTCACTCTTACTACAGTAAGATAAGAAAAAAAGAAACTTGAGAAACTATGGGATGTAACACTGATTAAAATGCTGTTACTGAAAGGAATTGCCTGAAGTTGCACAACTCTCATTTCTGGCATAACTTTTATTTGCTTTGATTTATAATAAGAAAAAAAAATCTACCCATCGTGTCCTCTTTGAGTTACTTTAGGTGTATATAGGCTATTCAATGGAACCCCTAAAAGAAAGTTCATAAAATAGAAGACAGTACACACTAAATTGCATATAACACTACTTTGTGCCTTGCATGGTGGTAATCAAAGGAAGCATATGGGTTTAAACTGTGGTGCATGAAAGGAGGTTATGTCCTGGAGAATCTGTCAGAAGGCTAATGTTAAAAGCAAAGCAGTGCTAAGAACAAGTGTGTAGAACAAATTTAAGGATTAAACAAGGTTTAAAACTGCCATGGACCAAGATATCATCATAGATGTTCTAGTCTCTGCATTCCACTGACAGAAAATGAGTCAAAACCATTGCAAATACCCTAAGTTCATTTTTTGTTAGATTTATCTATTTAAACAGAACAAAACATCTTCACCAGTCAATGTCATAGGCCATTTTGAATACATTCCAAATAAAGGCTACAAAATTCAGTGTTTCGGGACCTCTATACTTGTGAGGAGAATGTTTTGTACATTTATCGAGCTTATCTACAACATATATATCCACATACAGGAAAGGGAATGTGCTTGATGCTGTTTCTCAGGAAGTAGCCACAGCCACTGACTCCTGCATGAGGACAGATGTCTTGCTATCAATGCCAGCTGTGGAATCCTTCTGGAGAAATGATTTTCTAAGGTACATATATATACTTAGTGAGTTGCTACAATTTGTATGACATTGCAGGAGATCAATCAAATAAAACTGCAAATACCACACTAAAAATATTTCATGGTGTTCAAAATTTAAAGAAATGCTAGAAGAGGAGAAACATTTAAAAGTTGCTCTTGAAGGTATAAGATATCTGCATCACGATTAAGATAAATGTAAAAATAATATTGTTTCTTAATAGCATTTTTTTAATGAAAGGGTAATGACAAGGTCTTGCATGAGGAACACTTTTCCTACAGTCCTCTAGTATTTCCTTATCTTTGCAATCTGCTTTCTTTCTTGCTGTGACAGAATCCAAGTGTTGAATTTTGGGGAGTGTTACAAAGTCTTTTTTTCTTTCTTTCAAGGAGAAATAACATCATAGCTGAAACAGGAGTAAATAACTGTTTTCTCTTTCTTATTGGAAATACATTCTTCTAGTGATTTAGATTTTAACTATAATTTATTATATGACAAGCGAGGTTATTCTATTTATATGTAAGTTTACTGCAACTTATAAGTGAAGAACATTAAAAAATGTTATCAGGAAAGGGAAGTCTAGAACTCAGTCATCATTTTTTTTTATGTACTGCTAGGTGTGGTTTAAATAGCCAAAAAAACAAAAACAAAAAAAAAACCAACATCAAAGAAGCTCTTTATTAGCAAAGAAATAAACTTGTGCGTTACTGTGCAAGCAACGTCTACTGCATCATGAAGAACTACTGAAGTCTTAGCATAAAGTCACTCTCTCTTCTGGACAATGATTTTCCCACATAAAAATCCTCTTTTTTTTATTTCAACCACATGCAATCAAGTGCCAGTTAATACCACAGCATCTATCACCAAGTCATCATAGTCATTGCTCCAGTGTCAGTTGTTTCAATACCGGATAAAATCCACCAGCGTTAGCTTGCTGCCTCCACTGATATTATAGCAAGGCTCATCTCACTGCAGTTCAAAGACAATAAAAATGCATAGTAGTCAGCTTACTTTTTCTTGGACCAAATTTGAGAAAATGAAGAGTAGGAAGAACATGGGAACACTGTAATAGCTCAGTTTTGCACTGCTCTACTTGTTAAACTGGCAACAGAACTTAATTAGAATTCTGCTTAACAGTATAGCTACTTATCGCTTATATTGGGACAAAAGTGTTACTGCTCTACACATCCAGCAAATACTGTAGCGGTGTTATAAAGAACAACATGAATATTCAAATAATAACAATCACGAAAACTTAACAGTAATATAAATAACTAGAAAAGTTAGCTGAACAGCAGAGGAGAAAGGAAATTGCTTTAATTAGCACTTTTAGAATTTCAGGAATTTTTTAAAGTAAAAATATTTTTAGCCAATTTGTCTGAATGGTATAATCAGATTTCATATTTAATAGAATTTTGAAATGTAGCTGCAACTCTCCATTATTGTGTAACAGAACCTAAATTCATCAAAGAGAATCCTTCCAATTGTTTTCATTGAAAGTTCATTGCATTTTACTTGCCTTTCAGCTGCTCAAGAGATGCTCAGATTGCTAAACACGAATTTGTTCATTGAAAAAGCCATGTTCTTTTGTAAGACTCATATTTTGATATGTACTTGTTCAACAGGAAGGACAAACAACACATTGTTTTCTGCAGACAGTTTCTGTTCTGTGAAAGATGTGCTCAGTATGGACACTCTTACATTGCTTTTCTATGTACATACAGCAGTTACTGCTACCAGTTCCAATAACTGCATATAAACCGTAAATATTTACGTAAATGTTTGCACTTTTTTTTTTTTTTTTTTTTTTTTTAATTACTTTTGCAATGTTATGTACTGGGAAACATTTTTGTACTAACCCTGTTTCAAAGTAACATATTATTAAAAAGATTTGTCCGTTACAAATACCTTTTTAATAATATGTTACTTTGAAACTTTTAACTTTTTCTTTTTTTTTAACTTTTTTAACTTGTAACTTTTTTAGCATTTGCAGTATTGCAGCTTTACTGTGTTCTAATTGTGCATTAATTAAATAATAAAGATAGGATTAAGATCTTGTTAAATAATAGTATTCAACTATTGATTTAAAGCTATTCTCTTCAGTTTAAATACTGCAACTTCAAAGAACTAGAGCATGTCAATAGAAAAACTGTCAAGAGCACTCACATTAACAGGCGTATTCAAAAGGCTTTTTGCTTATAAGATACATTTTTAGCCATTTTGAACATGCATGATATAGGCAAGTAACAGAAGCATGAGTATTGTATTTCTTATTTAAATTTTCAAAGCCAAACACATGGCTTGCCTGTATCTAAGTAATTATCCTGTTATCAGAATATTACAGTGAATTAATTATACTTAGCTTATGTAATAGTTTAAACAATCAGTGCACACTGACAGTTACTCTCTGAATTTCAAATCAGAAAATGAAAATAAATCTAGATCTGCTTATTTCATCCAAACTATGGGAAGAATCTTCATTAAGCATAGTCAGATGGGTTTGTGCCATCCAACTGCAGGTACTTAAGCCTATCCCACAGAGTGCAATGGTCTAGTAAAAGACTGGTAAGTTCACTAACAATATTTGAGTCCACATGTACCAGGGTAGGAAAACAAATGTGAGCAGGCAGAAGTTTTGGTGTTATAGTTTAGGTTCCAACTTTCATTCCACTTCTGGCCCAACTTCCATCCTAGCCTTTGAGCTGTAATTTTTCTTGCCATACTAAAATTACATTTTTGAAGATGGAGATCCAAAAGCTGTTATATAAGTTCATATGATACATATAGATTAATGTGTCATATAATAGTGGACAGAAAAAAAGAACTCCTTAATCATCTGGGTTGAATGAATGAAGCAAGACATATTTGCCTGCCATCTGTTAATGTAAATGGTGCAGTTAATTTAACAGTATTAGACCTGAATCATCATGCTATTATTCCAGTTTTATATCACGGTGAAACTGAAAGTGAATCATTAATATATACGAAATTACACTGGTGTCAGCCATGGAGTAATCTACAGAGGGGATCGGGTTCATTAATTTTAATAATTTATGATGCACTATAGACTACAAAATTTTACTAAAACTTCTTCTATTTAATGTGATCCATTGAACCTAGCATGTATTATGAATCATCTGATGTATTTGATATGATTCTGTTATAAGTAGTTTTTGAGGAAGCAGGAAGTTTTAACAGAGTGTACTAACTTCTGGATTTATTTGGGAAGACTTCTGTACCAGGCCTTGAAATGTTAACCGTGGTAGTAGGTGCTATGTAGTGTAGATATTACGAAGAAGATGAACTATTCATGCCACAATGCAGAACATTACGTGATGAATTGAAGTCAGTAAATATAAATTAAATGCAAGAGATGAAGCACCTAAACAATGGCCAATTGGTGATCTTCAAAGGTGCTGCTGGTTTTTACAGCCGTTTTACAATGTCTTTTTTCATTCACAATTTGTTGTTCAGTAGAAGGGCTCTGTGAATCCTATTAAGACTTGGTTTTGTGAGGTCAGATGATCTGGATAAACTTGATTCCCTTATTATTTATAGCTTTAAAATGTCTGAGTAACATCATTCTGATCTGTATTTATTTATTGCTTTAAAATGACTGAGTAGCATCATTCAGAACTGTAAGTTACAGGTCAGAGCTCACCATTATCCATGATGATAAAAACTGGAATAAAACCAAACATTTGAATTATTTTGGCTGAAAACAAGAAAAAATGAAAATGACTTTTTAGAAATTACCTTTATTCACTTTTCTGTTTAAAAGCTTTTCAAGTTCTATTTCTCACTTCTAAAATTATTCTGATATATTTATATATATTTGAAATAATTTCCTTGTGAATTTTCTGGTGTGAGAGCTCTTTAAGCATCTATTCTTTTAACTACAGATCAGAGGGTATTTTATTCATAAATGATACATTGCACAAATTAAATAAAATCAGAGAAATCTTAAAAAATAATATTTTATAGCTCAAGCAGATTTTTATTTTATACAAATGTTACTCCAGCATTAAATTTAGACAGAATGTAGTTATTCTCAGTCACTACAGAGTGATTTATATAATAGACACAAATCAGAAAAGTGATTGCACCTTGAAGTTTAGTTAGTACCTCCAGGGTGCACCTTTGTACACAGTGAGGTGCACTTTTTTTTTTTTTTTTTTTTTTTTCCCCTGCTAGGTCTTGTGTCTCAAAAATATTTAGACATTACTGCAGTCACAGTGCTTTGGAATATCATTTTACTCAGTCTCTAACTCACTTTCCATCCTGTTTAGTACCATTAATATCAGCACATGAGAGGACGAAATCTAAGGTACCAGGGCACTAAGAGCACAATTAATCAGGAAAGCAACTATATCTCTAATTCAATATTAACAGGTTGGCATCTTTGAAATAGGATGTCTAAAATTGCATACCAGAACTGAATTAGCACCCAGCTGCTCAATGAAGGTGGAAGAGGCATCAAACACCCTTTACACAGTGTTGAAGATACTTGTCACCTGAACATCCCTATATCCCGAACATGGATATGAAGATATAATTGTATGTACCAAGCTTAAGATAGCAGTTTAGTTACTTGCTTTCAGTAAGTATGTATCAAACACAGAGAATGATCTCAAGAAATGAGTCTGTATAGTGTTCCCATAATGATTTGGGACTTTACTGCCATATACCCACCTCCCTCCTGCTCCAGGAAAGGCTCCTGTCATTGCAGCTGAACCATCAGAAGAGGTAGATGCATGTCAGTGTCTCTTCAGTGCACAGCTGAGTGCACATCAATCCTAATCATTGGCTGAAGCTAATATGAAAATAAGCTCTAACATGCTTAATAATCAGAAGATGGCAGCTAACTTTCCATATCTTATACTGGCGTGGGATTATTTCCCCTGAATGCAAGCATTTCTGGAGTGAATCTTTCTGGAAATCCCTTAGATCAAATTTAAAGTATATATAATGAATATCAGATTGCTAGTATTCATTAAGTTATCTTCCTATGGCTTCTGTATACTCAGATAAACCCTGATAATTCAGCAGGATTCACCATTTTAATATGATATGGTTCACTTCAAATAGTATTATTTGTATGCCTTTTCAGTAGACTTTTCAGAATAACAGGATAGTTAACATCACTATCTTGTTTATGCTGTGGAATTATTATAAATACTTGTTTACACTCTTTCTGTGCTTTGGTTGATGCCTACATTTTTAAGGACAGAATGACATTTAGCAATATATCTTGCACCTTGGCACATTTAATTAGTATTTCAAACTTATGTTTGTATTTCTGTTTCTAAAGCAGAAGCACTTTGCTCATAGTTTGGTGTCAGAATGCATGAAACCTCCTTGGCATAATGTGAATTAGAACAAGCAGCAAAATGAATGAATGATTAGCATTGGGCATGGATCCAGTGTTTGACATTCTACTCATTAGAAAGTCTACTCTAATTAATGTAATTGGAATCTACTGGGTGTGCCATTGATGGATTTGCTTGTCACCACAATTTTGTTTTATGTTCCATCAAACTCATTGGTGAAAACATGATGTATGCTGAGATTACCTTGTAAAGACCCAGTTCTTCAGAGGGATCTGCAAATTACAGCTTCTTGCTCCCACACAGGGACTTAATGAAGTCAATGGGAGGCAGGGTTCATGCTAGTGAACCCCTTTACATAATTATTTTCTTGTAATCTGTAAGGGTTATGCATAACAGACATATAAGGTTGCATTTATCTAGCACCTGGGGATTTCAAATGATCTCCTAAACACTGAGGAATCAATTGAGCCACTTTTCCTGATGCTAATAGCACCTTTTCCTATGAGGGGTCACTGGAATCACTCAATAAACTCATCGGGGCTACTCAATACATTGTCAGAATCTGGTTATAATTGAGTGGGTCTTGTAACAACATTGCTAGAATTAAAATGATATGCATTTCTGTATTGCCAGACTGATATACTGGAAAGCTTATAGTTCCAAAAACGGCCAATAAATAATTTAAAAAGTCAGAATGAAGCAAGGACAGTTGAATGAAACCAGCTCTCAAAGTTGCCACTTGAATAACTAGCACTACTGAATCACTGGAAGGATTTTTATCCTTTTATCTGTAGTTCCAACACTGCCATCTCAGCTGCAGACAGACATTTCACAAAGAATTTTTGCTTTTCAACTTGGAAACGTACATCTGTGCTGACTTTCTGTCTTCTGTATGCATATACATATTTCATTAGACCAGGGCAGCACTGATATTAATGTAAATGGGAGCTTTGTTTTCCACTGCCTTTTCTAGTCTAAGTTGTAAAATTCTGTAAACAGAATGAAAGAAGATATACTTTAAGCTTTGAAAGCATGAAATGGTTAAATGGAAAAAAGTGGAAGGAAAATCTACATGATAGGGGAAGATATATAGAGAAAACTAAGTCTCTTTTATTAAAATAAAATCTGTGGTCATACTTGGAATGAAACACATATCCCCGGAGAATATTATAGAATTCGTGCAGCAAGAAAAATACGATTGTTAAGTCATGAATAATAGGCTTCAATAGATGCCATGGCAATAAGTATATTTTTGGAAACAGTATTGTTAATAGTAGTCTGTTGAAAGATTAAAAAGATGTAACATTTCATTTACATAGTCTATCTTTTTCTTACAACTTTCTAAAATTGTCTGTAGAATGTGCTGCTTTTTTACATATGTTTCATGACTCATCATCAATTGCTTTGGTTATTAATACAGAATATAGAAAATTACCTTTTATCAAAAGTGAGTTCTGTAAAGCTAACTTACATTTATTTAAAATATAGCAAAGACTTACAGATGTTGTGATGAGTGAAAGAAGTAAAAGCGGTATCTAAAGATGCTACTAGAAAGTGTGCTAGAAGGTTCTGCTGACCTCCGTGATTTGTAAATCCATGTTTTAGAATGACTGAATTAAAAAATAAAAAGAATTGCAACAATCACTGTAACATACGATTAGCTAAAACAAAAATAGTCTCTTCTAAAATCTTGAACTCTTGGTACAAACATAAAAAAAAACTTATAAAAATATTTAGATAATCCCTGCCTGAAGAATCCTAAAGGATCTCAGTTTAAATGACTGTAAAAAGTTTTTCTCAATAAAAAAAACTTCCTAGTGCTCTTCTCATATAGAGGTATACTGCACATCTAAGGCAGTTTATGGTCACAAGTTCACTGCAACATCGAAGAATGCCCATGATTAGATTCTGAAACTAGTTTTCCTACAAAATTTTTGGGAACTCAAGTGAAAAAAATCAAAACTAATTAGCAAGTAGACAAAGTACTTTTCAATGGGTTTTAGGTTCTTTTAAACATACAGAATAGGAAAGAATGCTCAAATTGATGAGGAAATGAGATTGATAAGTATATATTTAATGACTTCAGTTGGCTTAGCGTCTCAACTGAAAGAAGGCATCTTCTTAATAGCTTTCATTCAGCAAGTGCAGCTCATTGTTTTAAGTTTTAGGAGAAGTAAGGGTGGCTGAACTTAAGTTTTCATATGCATCTTGATTCTTCCGGTTTTTAACTCCCAAAACTGTTACTTCACTGATCATCTAAAACATAATGACTTATTTCAGGCATTTCAGAAGCTAGATTTTCTGTCCTAAAAATGACAGAGCACATACATAAATCTGGAAATGCAAATTTCTGGAAATTGCATTAAATTTAAAAGCACTGTGTTCTAAAAGGTCATGTTCCAGCCCTGTACTAGGAGACTAAACAGGAAAAAAAAATCCTAAAAAAGGAACACAAGTTGATGTCTAAAAAAAAAAACCAGGAGCCAATTAAGATAATTACCTACAAAACGTACTTTTATTTTGCAAGTCTCTATCTGCATGTCTCTCTGGAAGTCTGCAACTTATGATCTAAAATGTGTTTTGCAATCTGTTTGTATGTTTTTTTACTTGGAACATATTTATAAAGAGCACAAAGTTGATTTTCCTCTCTAATTTCTTGTCATACACAACTTGTTTCTGAGTAATGTGTGAATTACAAAAGAATCCTAGGCCTGGATGAACCAAAGATCCATTGCGATGTTTTGCATTAGAGAAACTCATATTTTTAAAAGCTTCTGGAGACCTTCTCCTTAGGATCACTTTCACATGTTCTCTCTGGCTGCAAGAAGAAGATGCCTGCTTTACTTGGGCTAATGAGCCAACACAGTCATTCTCTGCAGGGAGACTTTTCCTTATCTTTTTCAGGAAAGGCACCTCAATTTGCAGTTGCTGAAACATCAGAAATGATCAATCTGGAATTCTGCTTTGACCCTTTACAATGCTTGGTATTTTAAGCAGACTTACGAATCTACCAGTATATAAGTATTGAAAAGAAGAGCAAGGTGTTGCAATTGGATTCCATGAACACTTCAAAATAAGAAATTTTCCTGAATCTTACTAAAAGGACATTAGAAGTATTATCCAAGGTTTGCATATTAAGATTGTGGATAGTTTAGGTTTTTATTTGCAGCTAACGTTACAGTTCAAGAGAGAATTTTGAGATGGGTTATAATTTCAGGACTGTAGATGTCTAGACAATGGCATTCATCACCCCAGCACCAAAGTCGGTAGGGTTTAGCTGTGCCTTGACCAAAAGGAATTTAGATCATCTGTTAAGTGTTATTTTTTCCGTGTAGTATCAACAGAACTGGGATTCTCAATGCCTTAAAATGTACAAAAGCAACTAATCATGCTGATTAGGGAATGTCTAGAAATAGCCTGAAAATTTCATAGTACATTAAGGGCCTGCATTCTTTATTGATTGTTCCTTCTGGATTACATTTTCTTGTTTGTACTCAGAAGCACAAAGAAAAATAATAGAACACTGTTTGGCAACTTACATAATGTATAAATACATATATAATCAAATATAAATCTTCATCTGGCAGTTCATAGTCTGCATACAAATAAAGAATATGTCTTTTAGTAGGTTAGTCCTAGGAAAGTCAACTTGTTAACTTAAGGTCTGTAATTCTTACATCACAATTCATACATAGTGATTCAACATTATCTGGAAGGAGCATTTCTTTTAAAATTAATCTACTATTCACTTATTAAAGTATAGTGACTTAAATATAAGTACAATTTAGAATCATGATTTACTGAGCCAATTCTTGTAGTCCAATTCTGGGTTCTAGTTTCTCTTGTTTGTTAGCAAACCACACAAGGTAAAATTTATCTAGAAACAAAAGATATATTTAAGGATTCATAGAAAACCAATATCAAAATTGTCTTGCTCAGAATTCAGATGTTAGCCTTGAGCAGTGACCGGGTTTAAATAAGTTGGTATATTACACCAGTGAAAAATACAGTTTCACAGTGCAAGCATCTCATTCTAATTTCACAAATACTGGCTTCACAGCACTGTATTTTTTGATTTATACTAGATCTATAAGATCTGCAACATTCAGAATCCATGTCCATTCTAAACCCATCTTGTAACCAAACTGACATGCAGATGGGATTATTTCTTTTCCCAGGCATCATAAATTCAATTTCTGCTGCATTTGACAGCCTTTTTTTTTTTTTTTTTTTTTTTGAGGACATGACTAATATTTTTTTTTTTTTTTCCAGTCTTCAGTTGCTTTACGTTAGTGTGTTCCTATTTAATTTGGGTTTTTTATAATAAAATCTGTAATAATACATTTACAATGTGCACCATTTTACACAATTAATTACTACTTAATAAACTATTTTAACATTGTTAAAATAAATGTTGTACAGCAGCAATGCTTTTCAATAGGATTTCTTGTGTCATTGTTTTGGAGACTACCTGCGTGTCTAAATGGTAGTTAATCTGCAAGCAAAGTGAATCACCCTTGCTTTGAAACAGGGGAAGAAGTAACATTGTGGTGGAAGCTCAGCCTGTTCTAAACATGCTGTGATTCAGGACAGTGACCATGCATGTGTTCAGTGTTGTGTGTTTTCAATTTCCAGCAGTCCAAGGAGTATACACTGGAACAAGGAGCATTCACTGGAACAGGCTGCCCAGGGAGGTTGTGGAGTCTCCTTCTCTGGAGATGTTCAAGACCTGCCTGGATGCCTACCTGTGTGACCTGGTGTAGGGAACCTGCTTTGGCAGGGGGGTTGGACTTGATGATCTCTGGAGGTCCCTTCCAACCCCTACAATTCTGTGATTCTGTGATTCTGTGTGTATGCAGAACACAGCACGCTCATCAGAGACGGTCTTCTGAAAGTGTCTGAGAAGATCACTTTGTGTTCATACCAGGAGAACCAGGCTGCATTTCTCGATATGTTCCATAAAGCATGTGCAATGTGGCTCGAAAGCTAAAAAAAGGTAGACTATGCAAAATTAGACTTGTAGGAACATACCTAAAAATAGTATTGGAGAGTTTTCTTCCAAACTATTCTAGAAGGCAATTTCTGCCAGGTTAAAACAGCTGAATAAATAGCTCCTGGCTTATTGATATGGCAAGATAAAAAGCACTAATTTACCACAGTTTATTGCATGCATTCATGCTTATGATTTTTTTTTTTCCCTAGGATAAGCATATAAGATCGTTCACGAATTTATATTTTTTTGTAGGAAAACTGGATGAAGAACTGAGTCAAAATGCTATTCTTAACTACAAATGAAATGCTAATGACTGGTTGAAAATCTGTTCTTGTCTATGTCTTTGCCTGTCAGATTTTGAACTTTGTTCCTCAGCAGTTTAGTGTAAATTGCTGTCCTTAAAACAAAACTTCTAATTAAAGCTCTGTGTAGCAAGTACCACTTGTACAGGAGAAGCTGTATTCTGTGCAGCATATAAAGAATTCTTGCAGAAAGATCTATTTATCTCATCAGAGTGAAATTGTATCTGAGTAGACAAAATGTACAGTGGATATGTAGAAATATATGCAGTATCATGTTGCATGTTATAATGCACTTTACAAATTACCCTGAATTTAAAAAATAATTTTCAGTATGACATACTGCCAAAGGAAACACAGTACTATAGCTTAAGACCTGGCATTATTTTGTTATTTCTTTTTTTTCTTCTTTTAATAATGAGAAAAAATGATATTGATTTTGGATGTAACCATGAAAGAATGATAATTAAGAATTACAGAAATCTTTTGTCCCTGCAAGGTTCTTATGCTCTCATGAAATTTTGAACTGTAGTACTTTGTTATCTCACAAATCATTAATACAGGGCAGCAATATATTTTGGGTTGGCGCAATGCCCAGCATAGCACCAAGATCAAGCCTCTGCTTTCTAGTAAATTAGAATCTGGCTCTTTATATCAGAAGTACACACATTTACAGAGACATTAGACATGAAATAATCTTTCATTTGCTGTGTGTTTTTCTATGTTGCTAGCTTTAACTTAAGTCAGGTCAAAGTAGTTACTTGTGGAATCAGGAACAACTGCATTAAGTAGACGTGAAAGGTGCAGTCAACAGCAAAAAATAGTTTGCTCAGATACATCTGAACCAAGTTCTGAAAGTTGCCTTAACTCATAATGTGAATCACTATTTATCGGCTCACAAGACCGTGCATTTAATGTATGTGACTGCAGAAGATAAGGCAGGACCAAATCCACTTGTAATGAGACCAGCTCATTTAGCGGCATGGTCTATTAATGAAATAAAACTGGAATGAAACATGGAAAAACCACACCTTTTTTCATTGTTGGAAATGTACTGATCCATTCTTGCTTTATTCCAGTGATTACCATAAATTTCTTGATCACTATTTGTGTAATTACTGTCATTTGCTTGTATTTAAAAAAAATTAGCCCACATTGTTTCCAGAAAGCTATTAGCATTACTTAAAGAAAGTAGTTGCAGACTTAATTGTTGACGAATTTTCTTTTATGATCAGTAGATATGATGGTATTTCATAGCAGCCTGTTCACTTAGTTATGCAACACAGAATAATGATTTTCCCAAATTCTTCTCTCCCTTTGAACTTCACTATTTCTTAGTGGCTTCTTTTTGGATGTAGTATTCTCAATGGTATTATCACTTCATGGTACATCTCTTGGAGCTATGGAAATGGGACATAAAGAGAAAACAAGTGTAACATGACTCCTGCTACAGTCAATTTGAAACTACTGATAATCTACAAAAGACACTCCCACTGGAAGACGGAATAAACAAGAGCTTCACAGATTTCCTGTAATATTTCTCTTACATTGTCTTCTGCAAGCCTGTCCCTTTCTTTGTAGGTAATCACAATAGGCTCACAGAATTCACAGAACGATTCTGGATTCTCAATAGGAAACGCTGATGCTTAAATCTGCCAGTTCCTTCTATTTAACTTTCATTTAGTAGAACTATGCTCTTGATGGCTATTATTACCACAAAACAAATGTTTATTTAGGAGTGAAAATTTCCCTCCCAGTGGCTGGTTTCATAAACTCTGTGTTTCAGCTCATCCATGCTATACCTTAACAATGCTTTGTTTTCAGAAGTGACAAAACAAGCTTCCATTTTGGTGCAGTGTTACTAAACCTTGAGATTAAATATAGCAAGCCCACAAGTGGTTAAGTGGATATAAATCAAGTCAATGGAACTGCACCTGCTTATACCACCTTTGAATTTGGCAGAGTATAATTATTCCAAATATTACTGTAAAATCACACTTTACATGTATGTCCAAAAACAGATGTGTACGGACGTAGGCTCTTTGGGTGGCTGATAGAACGAGCCCTCTTTAAGTGCTACAAGCATTTCATGTACAAATATTTTCTATGGTTAACCTCCTCAGACAGAATAATATTGCTGCAGCCAATATAAACATGTGAACTCACCAGTAAGTGTCAAAATGGGGACTGTGATGTGAAAATAAATAAATAAATAAATCCCAACTAAAAAAAAATGTCTCAAACACCAAAATGCTGACATGTTTACCTTAGATAAGACCAATATACAGTGATGAAAAGAGTCGATTGTTTATTAACTCCAGGAAGACTGAAATTTTTATTGCTTTCTAGAAATATTTTGTACCACTTTATAACTATTGTGCAGCAAATAACAGACAGGAAATCTGCAACTATGAATGGGGTAGCAAAGTATGGAGTTTAGTTTATTTCTTTCAGGACTTTCAGAGTTTTCATTCCCTACAACTCTGAAGCCTGTTCTTTTTTTTCAGGCTCCTCCCAGGTTTTTGGGACCAGAATTTCCTAGGGGACATGCCAGCAGTGTCTCTGGATGCTAAGAGATGTCAGACACTGCTGCAGATTTTTGGCATCATCCCTCTATTTTTCCTTTGCTACAGCTACATCAAATAGCATGTAATCAAAATATTCTTCAATTGTATGACGGAGCAGCTAAGTGCCTGCTTGTTCCAGTTTTCTCTGTCAGCTGGACACTTCTAAATGAATCAGTCTTTCTCAATATGTGTTGCATGATAAGAAGGGAAGCAACAGACATGTCAAAATGTTAGTTTGAATACAATATAGATGACCAGGTCCAGAACTCGTGCAGACAATTAGAGCTTCATTGCTACAGTTTGATTTTAGTTGATGAGTATTTATCAGAAATTATCCAGATTACCCAGGGAGATTCCACTTCTTCATTTTACTATATTCACACATGAAAATCTCAAATTCTGGTAAAAAAAATATCTTTAAATACACGAACATGAAAAAAATAATGCTTGCAGAAGTACAGAATGCTGCTAACATCATCTCGTGTGGATTTATGTCTGTTTCAATGAATTGGGAATCACGTGGTACATCAGCTAATTAAAATGCAAGCAAATAAATTGATTATAAAAGAAAGGATACAATGAAAAGGAAGTTGGTTATATGTATTATAATGCTGAAATAAATTTTAAAACTCTTAGATAAGGAAATGTTAAATATAGTCCTAAGAAAGAAGTAAAGGAGATTGTGTGAACATTTAGAAGATTTTTGGAAACGTTTAGAAAATGATTGACGTAAAGATGACATCTTTATGCAAAGCTGGAATATGTGACTCTATCTAGAGGCCATGGTTAGAGATAGGGTTTTGGTTATACCAAATTCATAAGTCAATGATTACTAAAAGTACACAGATACATAGGTCACTTCAAAACTAATGTCTTTTTATTTCCCTGAAAACTACAATGGTTAGAAAGAACACAATAAGACTATTTAATAGAGCAAACTCCCAACTACGAACCACTATTTTTCAACACAGTCACTACCATTAGCTATTCATTTTCACCAGTGATGAACAAGATTATGCATGCTGTGCTCATAAATTTCTGCATCACTGCTGAAATGCAGCACCCACCACCTCACTGTGCTCACATCTATTGTTCAACTTCACAAACATTCAGCAAGCACTAGTGAATATCAATGGGTCCATTTTTCCTGCATGGAGGGATTCAATGATATACCTTTGCTTCATCTGTCCTTCCACATCAGACGCCATCTTGTCAGACTGCCTCTCCACTATCATCTGTCACAAAACATAAGAGGATAGTGGTGGGAAGGTTCAACCTCTACCGCCAAAATTTGCCTCTGATCTCATAAGTCACCATAGTAAAATACAAAGCATTACTTTCAGAGCAGCCCTCAGGGAAAAACAAAAAGAAGAACAGAAGTAGGCAATTGAGGGGTTTCTTTCCATGATCAGAGAGTGGTAAATGACAATCCATAATTGTGAAATTTATTTATTCTTTGTTCTGTACTAGTATTCAAGATATTAAAAAGCAGCAATACAACAATGTAAATTTAAAGAGTAATTAGTCTATTTTGATGGATAGACTCAAACAAATTTTGCATCAAAAAATCATTTTTACTTAATGTCAATACAAAAGAGAGAAAGGGTATAACGATATTTAAAGATGTTTAAAAGTCTGTCTGGCAGTTCAAAGTGGAATTGCTCAAGCTAATAAAAACATTAAGCTAAGGCTGCAGAAGAGTTTAGCAAAGTAGAAGATATATCTGCTCTAGAGTTTGCCATGAATATTAGTATTCTGCACTACCGGACAATATGAGACTGTGATAAATGAAGCAAAATTTGGAAAATCTCTGGATCTCTGGAATCTCAGTGTGAATCTCTGAGAATACAAAGCAGTGCTGGTGCCAGAAGGAGACAGGCAAGTGCTGAGAGGAAGAATATGCTACAGTATGTAAGGAAAAGACATATTAATTAAAGTCTTAGAAACTTAGTCTTATGTTTTTCACTTAAAGCAAACGAAATAGCTCTCAGAAAGATAATCAGATAAAAAGAATGGCACGAGAAAATTTTCTGTTAATCATTCAGATGATTAAGAGAAATGGAAAATAAAAGTAAAGTTCACAGGAACAAGCGTGATCAGCAATTAGTCTTTGCAGTGCAGAAGCTTTACCTTGTCTGGCAGAGCCTGCACTATCCCAGGAAATTCTCTTAGCTTTACCTGACTTCATTTTAATACACTATATCTGCTCTAAAAGAACTACTGATGTCACAAAAAATGACTTAATAGGCTCAAGTATTCCATCCCCACTAGCAATATCCATAGGTGGTCACATTTGTTCTCTTCCCAGCTCTCTATCATCAGCTTTAGGAAGAGCTGAGGCTTTACCAGTTGGCAGAATCAGTTATCCCCAAACCGTTTGGGCAGTAGGAGAAACTGAGCACCCCCCTTGCCAGATATGAAGTTTTTTCCACTTGTGTCCAAACATCCAGAAAACTCGTTAGCAACACTGCCAAACAAAATATATTTAGAAGCATTAACCTGAAGCTGAAAGTTTCAATAGCTATTACACTTAATGTGGATTTTGTTTATGTGTATTAGATACTAAATAAAATATCCGATTACATTTCAAGGAGGATGGACTCAGCCATATTACTATAATACATTAAGTAGACAAGATAATTTGAAGAGGTTATTATACAAGAAAACTCTTGTGAGAATAGCTATTGGCACATCAGTAAAGTCTTAGTTATATTATAGGGTGTATGGGAACTGCTGAATCAAGGCCTGAACCTCTGATTGATCACCTGAGGTGAGCAATGAGTCAGCCACGGGAGCACAGGTGAAGGCAATTTACCTGTGCTACTGGAAGGGGTGGAGCCTGGCTGCACCTCTCATAGACCCATTTAAGAGCTGACTAGCAGTAAGAAAGGATGTCTTTTAGAGATCCCTCCTCTGGAGTTTTGCATTGAGCCTAGGATGTAGGTAAGCTTTCTATCTATTCTCTTTTTCTTGTTGTAACCTGCTCTACCAAACTCTCTTGTTTATTTCATAATTATAGTATCTTTATATTCATTGGCTATATGCAGGGTATCAGAATTGGTATCAGCTAGACGTTGACAATTGAGTCTATTAGGTATTAATATAAGCATTTCTGCATAATTTGATGTATGTTATGAGAGAAATAGAAGTACTTTTTATTTTACCTTTGATGTCCAATCAGCAAAGTCATGCTTCTAACCAATAAGGCCAAAACTGGGTGTAGTCATTTCCAATAGAAGGTTGCTGCACACCGATGATACTTTGAAATATATTTTTAGATGAAACAGATCTGAGAGAAAAAGTTGGATACAATTAAAGAACCTGGATATCTTTCTTTGCCATTTGTTAGCTGTTCCAAAAGGAAATATTTCCTGACTAAGAGCCTGCAAATGAAACCATCCCAATTACAGGATGCCAGTTACATATAAAGGATGAAAGTGCCTAGTAATGAGCATGATAAATAGAAAGGGAACTTATTATTGATCTTTTAAATTTTTGTTCTTAAAAGATATGAAATTTTGGTCAAATGAACTGTTTCACTTATTTGTATAATTTAATAAACTTATCTAACAGTCTATGTCTTATTTAAAAGGTGTTTTGTTTCACGTCACCTATTCAAACAAACAAAATCCCTGAATGCTATGGAAAGACCATATTTCCCTCAGTAGAAAGGAAAATATGTGTATTTATCTCAATATTGTGAAAGCATGGAGAAACTTTACTCAAGTAACCCACTGCGCTAGGGATGTAAAGTGACACTTACTTGAGATAAAAGAGAATAACCATAAAGAATAAAAGTAAAGTCTCCAGGAGGAAGCAAATATATATGTGTGTTTCTCTGCTTAAAGTTTTCGGGGAAAAAAAAATACTAAAATATGAAGACTGACAGATAATATCTGCCTTTATATTTATGGTTTCACCAGGACCAAATACAAATAGAAAAGAATGTAGAATTAGTTTAAAAAACAAAAACAAAACCTCAACGTTACTTTCCAGTAAAGATAGTGTTTTTCTGCACCTATAACAGGACAACTTCTGTTTGGATCAGCTAAATGCTACAGCCTGTATAACCAACAAAGTGACAATCTGTATTATGAGTACTTTGGTTAAAATAAGAAGTGATCTGAGCCTTTAGCCAGCCTTCAAACCAAATTGAACTCAAACCTTTGACATTTCAGCTACACTGTCTTCTGCCTCATCCTACATTTCTCATGGTATAGTGGCAAGCTGAAATGCCCAGAGGTCTGATAGTCAAAAGGGCAGCAATAGGCACCTTGCCACTTCCTGCTGGACTATGGATTTGTCAGAGAAAGGAAGTTAGAGTCGTAGGAAGGGGGCATTTTCTACTTCAAGGCATATATTATTGTTAAGGAGAGGGCAGGCCTTTTCTCTCCAAAGAGAGCATTGATGATAGATGACTGTCAAACTTCCCTGAAAGAATGCTGCTATGCCCTAAAGAAAGAATAATACCATGCTCACCCCAAATTCACAAAAACTTCATTTAGTTTGGATGTGATAAACCTCATAAAGATTCATCTAATAAGCATATCATAGTATTTTCTATATTTGATTGGATCTCACAGGAAGAAAATTAGTGAAATGTTGCACAGTAATTTCTCCCTGGATTAAAAGCATTTAGTCATTAAATTTCCTCTTTCAAATAAAATCACAACGTTTCTAGTTGGATCTAACAAACAGAATTAGATCTGTAGCTTGCACTATTGTAGCTTTTTAAGCTCATGAGAAGTATGGACTGGGAAGATACCAGGTATTCTGTGATTAAAAGTGTATTAATCATTTAGTGAAGATTACTGAATGATTCAAGATGAATTGTCTGTTTATATCATTGATGCCAGAATGATTAATTCAAATTTTCTGCTAGATTTAAGAGAATTAGAGATATAACTAGAAGAACCTTCTTGAACCACAGTTAGCACATCAATAGCTAAATAAGTGTGAAAAGGTTTGCGTGGAAAATTAAAGTACTTTAGTGATATCTGGGTTCTTTTCTCCACAACAGTGAAGTTTAAGTAAATCTTTAAGGATATGACATATGAGAAGACTGTAATATTTGTGATATACACACATCATTTTCTTAAATGGAAGAATTTATAAGGTCCATATTGATCTGAAATACATGATTTTTAGACAAAAAACATGGTTTTAGATGCTATTACAGAATTGTTAGAATGCTTGAATGTGGAAAAGGATAGTTTTTATCTTTATAAGAGTCTTGTATTTAACCACTAACAGGAAACTGTTCTTAACACCAATGTTGTGTCAGCATACACCCAAAGGAACAACTAGAAACTGAAGGCAGATTTGTAAGAAATGTCTCTTCCTACATGTTGATTAAGTTCAGATTCAAAGGCTTTTTCTCATGCTTCCCAAAAAAGAATTTAGAACAAAGTGGCAGCTAAAATATGTGACAAAAAGTCAAAATCTGAATTTTGCTTCTATCATCAATCTTCTTGTGCACGTAAAAGCAAAAAGTTTAACAATTAGTGTCTCTTTCCGATAACCTCTAACATGAAGTTTGTAAAGTACTTGATGCACAAAAATAACTTGCTGATACATGTAAAAGATTTCAAAACTTCAGCAAGAAGCCCTTGTAGATGTACAAAACATTGGTAGCAATATGAAATATTATGGAGAAAGACACCTTTCCCTAGTGAAGTGACAAAATTTCTGACCATTAAATACACTAACACTTTCTTCTATGAGGATTAGACTCATTAGAAAAATTATAGCCTTGTTGTTATAAACACAATGTAAACTTATGAACTTTACCTTTTACATACATTGTGATGTTTTCATTCAAAAAGTTTAATATTCTTACTGAAGTAAGAAGTAAAAATTAACCCAAAGACATGACTACTTGTATAGAAACCATTAGATTACAGCCTAAACCAGTAACTGAGCACCTGGTGAAGGGACATGGTCTGACCAGGGAACACAGATGTGAGCTATTCACATGTGCACTGGAAGATATAGACCCAGGGTCCACCCCCCAATCCCATTTAAGGGCTGGCAGCCAAAAGGAAAGAATCTCTACTTAGAGATTGCCTCCTGTCAGAGTTTCTAGGAAGTCCTGATCCTTGGGAAGGGTAAGCTGTTCCTTTTTTATTACTGAATTGTCTCTGCTGCCTTTCTTGGGTGATCTGGAACTAGTTAAAGGTCTCTGTATCAACTGCCTCCTATTCTTACACTGTTGAAAATAATGTTTTGTGTTATTGCTTTTCTGTATTTTCTTCTGGATTGCATTTTTCCTTTTGAAATGCAGTTATTAATAATTGTAATTTATTGATCAAATAAGTGTTGATTTATTTCTGAAACTTAGTTTATTTCATATTTGCGCTAGCATTAAGCAAAATAACAGGATACTATTGGTGTTACTGAAAGCAAAACGTAAGATTATGTCCCCTTATTATCTGGAGCAGCCATGCGTATTAAGTTTCAACTAGTCCTGTATAGCAAGTCATATATTAAATCTGACACGCAGTCCAGTTCTAAAATAAAGTAAGTTACTTCAGTCTTACCTCCTAAAGAACAATGGTCTGCGTTATCATAGTATCTGTTTGCCTGTACATCCACCTAACTGCCTATATCTCCACTTTATTCCACTCAAAAAATTTTTGACCCACTTTAGCTTTTTCACAATATCAGGTGACCACGAAAAAGGGAGGGAGAGCTGTTCAATAAGCTTCACGATTGCCCCAAACACGGTGAGAGTGGTGTCACACAGTAGTAGATGCTGTGTTACCTGGCTGGAAGACAGAAAGATCTTTTCTGTTTTTGCTCTTTCTGGTTAGCTTTCCTAACCACAACACTCAAACCAGTAAGAAATGACTCAACTAACTCAGGTGTTTGAGGCATTTTTTTTCCTCACTTTCTTTCAGCTCTCCTTCTACGTGCGGATATGCCAACTTCTCTAGCTCTCTGATGTTCATAGTAACTTAGAATTAATATGGGGAAGTAATAAATACATATTTTAAATCTTAATATCTAAGACACTGGAGAGGCACTATTACACTAAATATTACCCTTACTGACATAAATTTGCATATTGATGAGATCATGGCTTCCAGAGTTGTATTTTTCTGCCACGTTCCAAAAATTGTCACTTGCAGGATCTGTGCTGCAACAATTAGCATGTGGGAAATTTCTTTCCTCTAGCAGTTTCATGGAGCATAGAAGCATTTGAGCATTTGTTTATTACATGTTGTAAAATATGATAGTAGCAAATCTTATCTATGGAACTATATCTGCCACCCTCTCCCCCTCCTCCCCCCCCCCCCCCCCCCCCCCAGAAAAAAAAACCCACAACCAAAAAAAACCCAAAGTACTTAGTACAGACTTGGGATCAATATTTTGATACAGAAACAATTGAATTACCAACACTATTTCAGCATTTTAATGATTGTTATGTAAGAGACAAATAACAAAACTGTTTTAGAGTGTTTATTTGTGTGTCCTGATTTCAGTGAAAATACTTTCTCATACCTTTCTTTTCTGATAGAAAACTGCTGTGCAATGTGCTGTGTAAAGGGTCAACTTAAATTAAAAAATAAGCTATTTTAGTGTTTCAAGAGAGTAAGTTCTCTCATGGTAAACCCTGAATTTGAACTGAAGAGCAAAACTCCAAATATTGTATACCACTCTGGCATTATTTCTTTTTTACTAATGTTCTTCTGCAGCATTTTATAATGACAGGAAGATATCATAGGGGACAGCACTGTGGATACCTCAAAATGATTCAAATGACTCCTGGGTGTCTGTATGTGAGAAAAGAGCTTCCCAAAAGTTCTTCTGAAATCCTTTTTAAAGGGGTATAACTTTATTATTTCATCGTATTAAACATGGGAAAAGGTTGCATAGAATTTACTGTTATAAATATGTGCAGTAAACCTTCTCATTTTCTCACCTAATCATTTGTATATTTTAGGAAATTAATGTAATCAAATGTTCATTAGCAGTAATAATTAATTACAGAAAAGTTCATCAGACATAATATACGTGTTGCAAAATGATCACCATGATGTTCTTTTGACAGGGTTGTTAGAGCACAAATGTTCATGCATTTTTATGCAAG
Organism: Tetrao urogallus; assembly: GCF_951394365.1. Lineage (NCBI taxonomy): Eukaryota > Metazoa > Chordata > Aves > Galliformes > Phasianidae > Tetrao > Tetrao urogallus. The sequence goes on along the minus strand of NC_136818.1, from coordinate 12,182,525 downwards.
CATTTCACAAGCATGTGACACACTAGCTACAAATCTGCATTTACAACTTGGTAAGTAAAGATGCACTAAATATTACTTTAAAATATATCTCAATGTTGTTGATTTTATCATTTTGTATTATAGGTCAAAATTACATGGTATTTAGATACAATCAAATTTTTGCTTATAAATGTATTTTAATGTTATTTCTGCCTACAAACTGTCCACAAATAACTCATTTTTTAAAATAAATTTAAAAGTAAATTGTCAATCACTTATTTTCATCATCTGCATATTTTATCAGGAGTGACATGATGTGAAGTTTTTACTTTCAGGAAAAGAATAGCTATGTGGTTAGGACATAAGGCTTGAGGGAAAGAATACTCATTTACTTTGCCACAGATTTCCTGTGGCTTTGGGTAACTCTTCTTCTCTGACTAGGGTTCATTCTTTTGTTTATGAGCAGTGACAAGACCTTCTTTTCAGAAATAGTTTACTTTATTCATTCCCATTTTGGGGCTGGGGGAGATGCCTTTTCTCCAAGGCTTGTTAAAACGAGGCCATGCTCTTAATTGAAGCTTTTTGATACTGCAACACTATATAGTAGTAACACAACTATCATTCTGACAAAACCATTAATTTAATTGCACTTTCTGATTCTTTATAGTACTATTGGCTTCTGAGCATTCTGTCTTCAAATTTCATCCACTTCTGTTCAGGTAGATAAAAACAGAACAGTGATTTCAAAATATCTGCTAAAACTGCAAGAGGTTTCTAGTTGAATGGGCCACATGTGCAGACAAAGTCTTGTTTATCTTTGAGTTACTCAAAGTATTTCTCAGTGCTGTATTAGAATTTGTCAATGATGTTGGAATATAATGACAGTACGTGATGCAGCTGCTGAAAGTGTGCATTAATAATTAGTGGCAACTGATAACTTGGGAGACAGCAGAACAGTTCTTCTGGATCTTTTTCAATTGCAGATGGGAGATGAACATTCCTGAGACACTACAAAAATGTTCTGGAAAGACATACAGGTCCACAAAAAATTAGCACAAGACAAAAAAGAGCTGGGCGTATCCATAGGTTCATAACCAAAGTGATTGGCTTTAGTTGGGTTCATCTGTGTTATGAGTTTTTCTGAGTCAAATTTGTGTGGAATTGGAGCTGGGAAACCACACATAGCAAACTTTCCTGCAGTATTTGTTGAAAGCCAGCCAAAAAAAGCCAAGTTTATTTGGCTTAAACCTGTACTGCTCCTTCACAGTACACTGACAGGTTCATTTGTACTGGAATATTCTGGCACTGTTAGATCTGGAAACTTAATATGAGATTCCTGTGGCTCTCCCCCCTCCCACCCCCAGAGGCGAAGATAAATCATGGCTCTTCAGCAAACAGTTGTATCAGAAAATGTGCCTGGTTTTGCAACAACATGGAGAAGTCAGACTAGGGTGCTATGTTTTTTGCTTTTGTTGGTATGAGTTAGAGTTGTTAATTGAGAAAGGTTTCTTTTGGGATGCTTTACGGTTCTGCAGTGTTTTTTTTCTTGGATTCAGAATACTGAAGCATCTGCCAAGAATAACAATTAGCTGCTTAGCCTGTCCAGTTCTTATTTGAACTGAAGTGCTAGATCAGTTTTTCAAACAATTGTGATAATGTATCTATTAAAGTCTGGGTCTGGTTCAGTAAAAAGGGTCACAGCCATCTGCTTTAAGTCATCTTGCTAAGTCTTTCCCCTTTTATTACACTTCTCATATCATCCTATTGTCAACACTGAGCAAACCAACAGACTTCAGGTGCGCTTAGGAAATGGAAATCTGCCCACTTCCATTCACCACAGTAACAGCATGCAAGGACAAATCTGTTTAATTTTTGAAATGTTCAATGAAAATTAATGACAAGAATTTTATGAAAGCAGTAATTCCTTTAAAATTATCTCAGATTTAAAAAAAAGCCCTGCCAGTTCTACAGCTTTCAAGGGGGGGAAGTTGCTCACAAATTGGATGTTCTTCTCAGGTTATCAGTCAGAAATCTATTCTTTCACTCTGGCAAGAGAATTTAACACTGTTAATTGCTATCATCTTTCATTAGGATTTTTGTCAGCATGTGTTATGCAGCAACTGTATAGACCAACTGTGTTTCTAGTCTGAAATGGTAAAATGAGACAAATGTTAATTCTTTTCAACATCTTTTCAATTCTTTGCTTAGAAATTGGGAAGAGAAAGGAAAACTGAGGCATCAGGAAGGAAACTGAAAAGAATAGATTCCAAGTATGTAATTTTGTGTGAGATAGACTCTAAGACCTTCTTTTTATCCATCTTACAGACTCCGATAAATGTCTTGTGCAATAATTGAGATTCAACTATCTCAGGTGTAGAGTGAGCATTTTCAAATATATATACAAAAAATGTATGCAAGACTAATAGCACTTGTTTTATTTGGTCTTATCCTGCCTGACAAGTAAAAGTTTGTAAATTTTTCAGAGTGGAAACAATAGAAGGTAGCTGTATATCACTCTTCTGGCTGAAGACAACCTTCTTTACTCCCTCTGAGCAGGAAGCCCCGTGTTGCTAAATCCTTTGATGTATTTCAGGAGCATCTGGTTGCCTGTTACTGGCTGAAGATAATGATCAGTTACATTTTTCACCTGTTTCTCTTCCATACCTGTGAAGTTTCTAGTTTGCCCAATTACCAGGTTTTGCCTGGACTCCCATAGGCAGAGGATAAAGAAGCAGTATGACCACTGGGGAATTAACACTTAAGTCACCTGTTTCTTCAGGCTGCATCTTGGCTGGCTGTAGGTTATTAAAAAGAATAATTTCCTCCCACCTTTGTTCTGATTACAGAAATGTCATATTTGATCACCAAGCATCCTAGTGAGAAAATCTTGTGGACTCATGTAAGAGGGCAGGGAAAGCAAAATGGGAAGAGATGAAGAAATACTGCAGAAGAGACTAACCAACTTGTAACCTAACTATGCTTCAAATCTGTAATATAGTATGTGTTCCCAAAAATTACCTCCCAAGACATTTTTAATGATTCTTTTATGTACCTCTGGAGGGAAATGCAATTGCTTTTAGAAGATAACAGTGATTTGTGGAAGAAAGCAAAATCAAATATGGATGAGAAATAATACAAAGTTCAACATCCTATGACACTTCCAGCCTATTAGCATAAAGTGAACTTCTGGCATGGGCTTTCTTCACTTAAAATTGAACATATCAGGATAAACTTTAATATCCTAAACCATATTTTTACATGTGATGTATTGATATTGGTAGATAAAAACCAGTCACTGTGTTGGTGCAACAGAAAAGCTTATGAAGATCATCCCCTTGCCCCTCCCTCCTCCCCCCCCAAAAAAAACCAACCACGGGTTGTATGTTACAATTATTGCTGAAAGTATTTCAGATCTACCTTCAGGCTGGAGCTTTTTTTTTTTTTTGAGCATAATTCAACGCTATTTGTGGTATGACAGAACTTGTAAACAGCTCTCTGTTTCTAACAACTGAGTTAAACTCTTAATGAGTATTGCAGTAATGAATCCATGGAGGAGGACGTAGCTTATTTATATTGTTACCAAATTAAGAGCATCATCAAAAAAGCAGTTAAGGTATGTTAAAACTTCAATTATTATAATAAATCACTTCAATTTGATGGCAAATATAGAGAGCATAAAGAAACCATCATAAGCTCTAGAGACAAGCCTCACAAAGGCAGGTGCAGATAATGAAAGGTATGCCAAGTTTATTTTTCAAGGAGAACAAGAGAGGAATTTCTGTGAGAATAAGTTTTATGGAAGGATTAGTAGGTGATAAAAAGTGGGTGTGGGGAGAACATGAATTGCTTCATTTTAGCTTGAAAAAAGTGTTATGAATGTAATAAAAATGCAGTAACAAAGGAGAATGAGGGAAGAATACAAAGAAGAAAGTTTTATTGTGTTTGAGGTCCCACAAAACTTTGTTATGAAACAGAAGTGACCTTGAATTTGATGTTGTGGAGAGGAAAAAAATTAAAAGGAAATTGATAAAAGATTCAGGGAATTATTTGATATAATTGAAGTAGAATAGCTGGAGATAATTCTATCAGTTGTGATTTAGACAGGCACTTGCCTGAAAAGGGTGATGGGAGGACAAAGAAGGCTGACTTAGCATAGAGGCAAATCCTGTGTAGCAGGCATGAACTTTCAGGTTTTCTTTCTCTTTTTTCCTTTTTTCTTTTTTTTCCTATAGGGAGTAGGAAAGTAAATATATACTCACTTGAGTCAGTTTTTAAGTAAACTTCTTTCAATCCTTATTCATTTGAACTACTTATGCTCAGAAGGAGGCTAAGTATGATGGTGGATTCAATGAAGAGAGAACATCATAACGTTATTTTATAATGCATATGTTCTTTCATAATTACAGTGAATATGGGAAATAAAAATGTTGAGCTAGGTCTTGTCAGATATAATTGTCATGCAGAGCAGTCTGTGTATGTACAGGGCTTGTAGTTTTAAAATTTGTGACTTCACTTCTGGTTTCTAGGTCTTACAGATTATTTTTTTTTTTCTTTAAAAAATGCACTTGTGTAATGTAGAGGCTTGTGAAAGGTAACAGAATGACAATTCTGCAAGGCAAAAGCAGGTCAGTTCTGGACAGGAAGAACAACTTGGGAAGTGCTCTCAGACTCCTCAGACCCTAAATCAACAAAAACTGCAAGGGAATTCACCCAGCCATTCCTGGCCTCCTTGTTGGGACTGTAGGAATGGCAGCATGAGGATCTGCGGGTACCCCGTACTGCATTACCTGTGCTGCAGCCTGTGTATGTCACCAACTTGCTGCACTTTTTGCAAAAGATCCTTTTCTATGAAATGCAAGCTGAAAAGGAAATCAAGCATGTGCTGTAGAATTGCACTTGTCAAGCATTTGATTTGGCAAAAATGTTGAGAATATGCTGAGCCGAGAAATGTTCTTCAGCTTTCCATTTTATGAGGGAGAAGAGAAGAAACAAGTGGGGCTTGTTCATTCTGTTGTATTAGAGCATGAGGGACTGCATATCTTTATTTTCAGATGGCTTTAACTTAACAGTAGACAAATAGGGGCTGAAATCGGGCATTAAGAACAGATAACTAAGATATAGTGCAGCTTTCAGTAGCATATTGCTGTGTGGAGTAAATTGATGCCTTTGTGATAGCTTGAGCAGTCTTAAAGTGCAAGTGATGTTAGTTGTTTTTGTCTGAGCACATCCTAGAATGGGGCATACTGACCCATGCACAGAACAAAGGAGACATGATGGCAAAACAACAGCTGAGAAACTGCATGACAAGTCACTGTGTTGATACAATCCTAATAAACATCCTGTCTGGACAACTCATCAAGTTCTGACAATGGAAGTTTAGTTGAAATATCACTGCAATCAATTACATGTGATTTCATCAGTGTCATGCCAACTACAATTCTGAGATAGCTATGTCTGCTGTATGGAATGAAAATTTCATTGAATGTGAGATGGATTTTTCATTGAGTTGCATTTCATTCATGATGGGTACCTGTGATACATATTATTACTTTAATTTGGAACTGACCTTTATACAGGTTTGTCTTACACACTTAACAGTGCTTAAGTTTATCCCTCTGAGTATTCAATTTGAACACATTCATAGTTTTCCCAATGTTTTGCAGGGGAAATTATAGCACCTAAGTGGTAAACTCACAATAATGCTTTCAAGCTGTGTGAGAATTTAAAATATATTTATCTGGAAAGAGTATGAAGAAAGCACTCATTATTCTTTAGAAAGTAATAATTAAACTGCTTCCGCTCTATCTGGAGACGCAGACTCATTACAGATAAAGATAAACAAGTGCAATATAGAAACCCCAAACATTTATTCTTTTTTTAATGGACTTTTAAGTCAGTTTCTGTAGTTGTTGATGAATGCAATAAAATTAAATTAAAAGAAATGTCAAGAAGAAAACAAACTTAAAATTAACAAAGCCTACCATAAATTTGCAATTACTTGTCCATTAAAGGTCTTGGAGAAAGTTCATTTCAGCAAGGATAGAATTGACACAATTGGAGCTTTAGCAGTAACAATTATCATTGCAGATTACTTAAACTATTAAACTGAGAAGAATTCGAAAATATCATTAACAGTCAAATTACTTAAAAAAAACTCATTTTCTTTCTCCTTTATTTAATTTAAATGTCTGCTTATTCTTACAAGAGCAGAAAATGCTGATAAATAATTCCAGAGCATGCCTAAACATCTCCCTTCACAACTAGCTTCTAATTTGCTCTCAGGAGACCCTTCTTGGTAGTTGAATAAAATATTTTCGTTTATTTGAGGAGAACCTACATCACCATACGTTTCTAATCTCATGTTGCTTGGTAATGCTGCTAGATGAGGTCCTCAGCAAATCATTAAACTTGTTCAGTAACAACATTACAAAACACAGGAGATTTGCCCTTAGCGAAACAAAGAAGTTTTTCAAACGTGGAGGGGGGGAACCTTCAATAAGTTATCTTGGGTTTCTAGGGCAGCTTCAGAGAATGTTTAACGTTTTACACTTCCTGACATGCATGGTATAAGAACAAGGAGACTTCAGTGCAGTATCAGAGTGGTTTGAAAAACCCATGGTTTCACATCATTGGAAGTATAACAGTAATACCACATTTCTGATAGGGTCAAATGTTTTGTCTGTCAGCTCGCTGTATCCATCACATATTCTCAACTTTGAACAAAATACGGCCTTTTGAAACTTAAGGGTTTAACAACTACGTCTTATCTTTCTAGGAACTAACTATATTTCCTGATGATGTGATAATGTGAATGCTTTTGCTATGGAATTCATGAATCATCAAGAAATGATTTGAAGAGAAGAAATTAAACACTTGATTCAATTAATCCTTTTTATTAGGCTAGAAATTCATGATTTGCACTCCTAATAAATATGATGTGAGATTGCATATGCATTAATCACAAGAGATTAATAACTATTATTATACTTTATATTGAATAATACTGGATTCAAGTTACTTACACACCAGCTCCCTGATCGGGGGGGGTGGGGAGTACTGTAAAAGTGCTATATTCTTCCCCATGGAAAAAGACTCATTGCTTGACGGGTCATCCATCTTCTTTCTTGGCTTTATTGTATTTCTTCCATATTGATGGAATGGCTTTCTCCCTGGGAGAAGTTTGTTTGGTCAAGTGCTTAAAACCAAACCTAAGTTTGGTAGGAAATAAAAAATGCAATAGAGGAAAGAAATGCAGCTAGGAGGCTGCATTAGCTGAGGTTTGTTAAGCATCTTACTACTTAAGGCCACTGATATTGTTATTTACAATACATCTGTGGAAAGCAGATTAGGAAATGCATCTGTGTCATTTAAGATTTTCATTATTGGCTGTAGTAGAGGACCAGTCCATTTCCTCTATTTTTAATTTAAGACAATAATTAAGTATATTTTTTACTTACAATGTGTTGTCTATTTATTCATGAATCCCCCCATTCATTTAGGCGTCTATTCCTTTGGCAACTAGTTCATACACCACATAAAACCAAATTTTTAGTCTGTTCTTTTACATCTCTGAATAGTGAAATCAATAGTAAAGAACTATTCTTATGCATGTGGCAATTCTAAGATATTTAGAAAACTATAAGGGAGTAGGTAGATAATTTTATCTAGATGTATTGTCATAAAAATTTATCTAGATGTTTACGATTCTTCAGGATTTAGTAAAACAGCTGGTATATTCTGATAGTGTTAGGCACTGTTTTATTATCTTAGTTGGTACCTCTGCAGGTCACAGTTAATAGTGCCTATATTGTCTGATTGTCAGGATCAGACTGTGGATATCCCCTGGGAAAGAAACCTCCTTCCCTAGCAGCCATGAAGAGCCCCAGGCCCTCATTTGTTCACCTGGTTGAAACTACATAGGGCTAAGTTCAAGTAAGGTTAATAAAGGATATTCTTATCAGTTGAAAACCTGAATTTAACTAATTGTGCCTTTATTAAGATAAGGCATATCTGTAACTGAACTGTGTGATGTGCATCAGCCTTCAGAATTGCCTTTAAAGTAAAAGTAGGTTAAAAATGACTAAAGATTTGCCTATGATTTTTTGCTGAGTTTTTTTTTTTTAAATCTGTTTTGTTTAAAGTAATTTAACTCTAGCCCTAGCTGTTAGTTTCTGTATGGGAACAGCTGTATCACAGCTTGAACCTCTGATTGACCACTTGATGCGAGCAATGAGTCAGCCCTGGGAGCACAGGTGAAGGCAATTCACCTGCGCTACTGGAAGGGGTGGAGCCTGGCTGCACCTCTCCTAGACCCCATTTAAGAGCTGACTGCTACTGAGGAAGGATGTCTTCTGGAGATTACTCCTCTTGAGTTTTCTCAGCAAGCTCAGGGTAGGGGTAAGCTTTCCATCTATTCTTCTTTAGTGTGATAACTTGTTTAACCTAACTTTCTTGTATGTTTATTAATTGTAACATCCGTATATTCACTGATTATACAATTTTTATGAAAAAAACTATCAAGAAACGTTAGTATCATTTTTCACTTTTGGTTGAGATGCATGTTAGTACAAACAATACTTTCAAAATGCTAATTATTTTAAATTGTTTAAAAAATAAGATATTTTGCAAACATGATTTTTTTAAGGTTTGTCACTGTGAAGCTACTGATATTTAAAGAAATTATCAAACTATTAAAAACCTTGCTTGATTCTGGGGGGGATTAGTAAGAATTTTACTACAGTTTGTGTCCTGAGAATTTTTTTTTTTTTTTTTTTTTTTTTTTTTTTTTGAGGTGTATTTTCTAACCAGGAAATTGAAAAATTTCTATCAGTTAGTTGTGATTCTGGAAATAGAACTTTATGCAATATTTTGGTATATTCTGTAAGTTTGGGAACATTTAGGAAGATACTCTGTGAACAGCAAAATATCTTCTTTCTGTGAGTTAAATAGTGGACTCTTTTCTTCTATTTTGCATAACTTCATTTTCCTTGATGATTTGACTTCAACTCCTTTCTGATTTCTTAGAAATATCTCTAGGTAGGGAGAAGTCACCATTTATTATGTCTATATAATCATCATTTTCACCATGACCATTTGTTTTTTTCCTTTTCTGAAAGATATTATCATATTTTTTTGGTATATAAGAGGGAATGGCCTCAAGGTGAAACCAGAAGATGTTCAACTAGGTTATTAGGAAATACTTATTCTTCAAAAGAGGGATCAGGCACTGGTACGGGCTATCCCTGGAGGTGTTCAAGAACCATGGAGATGTGGTACTAAGGAATACAGTTTAGTGGGCAACATTGGTGAGCACAGGCAGCGAATTTGTAAGTGTAACTTTCTGTTTGTGGCTGAGTTGGGAGTAGCATCTCTGTGTAACTTAGTGATAACTAGAAGGTGTAGAAATGACAGTCACAGATTAAGGTGTACCTACTGCACAGTCATTATAAAAATATAGAATCTCTCTTCCCATATATGCAGATTGCACTTAAAGTGGAGAATAAGAAAGAACCTTTTTCTTACTCACATTTTTGTCTTTTCTATGCGATACTATGCATAGTATATTTTGTAAATTATGCTTTTTCCAGGTAAGTGTTCAGGGCTCATCATAATTTGTGCACTGGAGAAGAAAATTTTGAATATAATTTGAGAAGAGAGATGAAATCGTGGACTGAAAGCATGCATTATTATATCTAGAATCTCTTGTTAATTGTTGTATTTATTGCCTTTTGTGTGATATGCTATGTTGAAAGGTTTGCATGGATGTTCTTCCAGGGAATGTCTATTGAGAAATGAACATGCCTCTGTCTTTGAAAATTAATTAGCTTTGTACTTTCTGTTTTTTTAAAGGTTAAGTGTAATAATCTGAAACTGTTTTACAGCACTTCTGTCCTTTACAGAGCCATTACTTTGTGCAACTTAAAACTGGCTAGTTAAGCTTCAGTTCTCATGCACATCTCTTTCACTTTCTATTTTAATTTAAAGCAAATTTTGATAGGTAAAAGTGGTGAGGGCATCGTAGATGGAGAATACCTGTAGTCTAAACTGGCAGTTTTGCTGAGCTCTAGATGTAAGTCACCTTACAGCAATTTGGAAGGGAATTTTGTTTTTATGTTGCCTGTAACACTGCCTGCCAAAGAGTAATACCAGACAAGAGGGAGGGCACTTGGCAACTTTTATCTTGGAGGTGACAATGCAGAAGCTGCTAATTAGTGAAAGTTGTTTATACCAACTCAATGTAGAATTCCAGTCTTACATATGAAAAGTGCACAAATATTCTTTGTGCCAAATTGGCCTCTGTGTGAGGATTGGGTGGATCCAATTAATGTCAAACAGCCCTGTGTAGTGTGTTTGTATATACTAGAGTGTGATATGCTTACATGTGGCATCTTTTCCAGCTGATGTGCTCAACTATGAGTAGAGATGAGATAATGAACACAGAACATATTTATTTCATCTGAATCAGACAGAAGGCTGAATATGTTCTGAAGTAGATTACAAGCTACAACAGCCAGCTTCTTTCTTTTTATGCCACAAGATTTCAGCCAGCTATGGTCCATCAGTTTAGTTTGTGTTAGTCAGTTATTCAGTGAATTTCTTAATATTTCCCTCTTGAATGAGCCACATTTCTGCAAATCAGGCCTATTACTGAAAGTGTGACAACTTGTTACTCAAAATCTCTGACAAGCACCCACTTTCTAGATAGTTGCCAGAGAATTCCAACTGCTTTATTATGTGTCAGAATCCTCATAGAAGGAAATGATTTTTTGCCTTTTTTTATATTTTATTTTGCATTGGATTGGACAAGAAGAATGTGATACTGAGATTCAGTGTTAACCAAGACAAATAGCAACAGTGCGATGTATAGGCTCAAATTGTAAGCAAATGGTGACAGAATGAGCACAGGGAATCTGAGACAGAAGCTGAAAAGTGACGTAGATTAATGTGAATATATGCAGTTATCCATAAAGGCTGAACTTTAGCTTTAGATCAATATTAATTATTTAAGGAATGTAATATATATGCTGAGAGATTTTCAAGTACACAAACAGGGTACTAGCTTAGAGGTACCAAAGCCTAATTCAGAGGAATTTCTCTAATCTGTGAGAAGTAGCTAAAACAGAGAGAGCAACACTGGAATACTTCATGAATGAATATGGAATTAAGGAGATAAGGAATAACTCAAAGTTGCAGAGAAAAAAATTTGGAAGACAAAATCTGTTTAGGGAGAGTTATTTTCATTGTAATTGGAGAAGTAGTCAAGATGTAGAACAATGCTGTGCAGGACACAAATGAGAAAAGAATGACAAAAACGAAGTGGCACACTGGATAAAGAGGATCTTTTGGGAATTAGGCTGCGAGTTGCACAGTTCAGAAGGATGGAGAAACGTGGGGGATTCCTGCTGCATGTGTTATACTATACATTACTCTAAACCCTGGCCTTGTGCAATCATCACAATGCAATCTTTGTGTGGTATTACGTTATGTATGATTGGATTTGAATACTTTCCTGGTAGTAATCTTTGCATGGGTTCACACATGATTAACTTTTTGTAACTTCAAAATGTTTCACGTGAAGTTGATTCTTTTTTTTTTTTTTTTTTCCTGGAGCTTTGTGCCATGTACATTGTATTCAGCTTTTTTTGAAGCATTACTCATATTTTGGCAAGGAGCGGGTTGAGGGAAACAACACAAGAAAACACCCAAACCCTTACCTTTGGGATCATTTAGACCTGGGTCTGGTTTTGTGCCTCCATTTGTTAGACCAGTTGCATAAAAATTGATGTTCCTTACTGCTGATTCTCTGCTGAAAAGGCAGAGCTCTGTTTGTATGTATGGAAATGCAGAACTTTACACCTGGGCTTCCAAGGTCATACAGTACCTTCCTGCTTAAACACAGTCTCTCAGGAGACATCAAATCATACTGTAGTAGTAAGTTTTAGGGAATGATTCACAAGAAGATGGAGAAAGTTAGAAGCCAATTAATTTTCAAAGCTGTTACTATGGTAAAGTGGAAGATATTTGGTACCTGGTCTGTGATCTGAGGTCAGGACTGTCATGGAGCATATTTAAGTGAGAAATGCCTGTTGAGTTTCTGAGTACCAGACTCAGAAAAATTCCTCTTCATCAACATATCTAGCAAGAACTAACCAGAAGGTATTTTTGAACTGCAGCTGCTTTCTCAACATTACGCTATGCTGCACGTTAGTGACTTATTAATGTAGGTTGAGGCAGACTGGCATTGACGCATGTCTTTGTATAATACATTGTTTCACATAGAAGGCATGTCTTCCATCTGCAAAGAATAGTGATGCAGATGCAAGCAAAATTTATCCTGCAGATGAGTATGTTTCAAATAAGCCAACAACTAAACAGAAGATATGATTTTTAGAATTTTACTTGTGTTTAAATAACTTTGTTATTTATAAATATATTATAAAATGCTAAAAGCTCTATTCAAACTATAGGAAAATGATTAACTAGATAAACCAAGCCTGTTTCTATTGATTGTGATTTATCTTTCAGTATGACTTTTGATGTAGCTGAAGACTACATCAAAATGAACTGCAGTTCATTGCTTCTATACTTTTCTGGAAGTTCTGAAGTTATTGAATTATAAAAAAAAAATAAAAAAAAAAAAAATAAAAAAATGGGGGAACACGTGACTCACATCCTGTGTGAGATATAATGTGAAAACATTATACCTGCTAATATATAAAAAGAAGGCACTTCACTGACATGTTTACTGTTTGTTATTCTTGTTTAAAAACTCTTATAGGAAGCCAGAAGACACTTACACAAAAAGGTTTCTTACAAGAAAAGATTAGAACAATTATACCTATTTAGTTGATACAGGAGATGGATGAGAAGAGACATCATGAGTGGTATAAAATAATGAAGTATAATACAACTGTACTAATATTACAAATTGGCATTTTGTTCTATTGTCACTTTTAAAAATCAGTGCTGTTAATGATGTTAATGCAAAGCCATGGCCTTTTTATCTCTCAAGAAGAACCTAGATTTTAGCGGTGGGTGGATTCATATATACATATGAAATTTCTAATGCAATGTGGGAACTTAGGATTTTATTTGTATTCATAAAATAAAGGTTTGTCTGAGTTTTAAAGGAGTTGATGACTTAGCCAGTGGAACAGATCCACAAACTCCTTAGTGTGCTTGTGATGTCTGAAGGGTTTGCAAAATATTCTGTAGTACTTCCACATTCACTGAACACTTGTATTTTCACTTCCTTTAAGGATTTTTGGATAGAGATGCAAAAGAGATGAGGTTAAAATCTTATTTGGATCAAAATAACAAATCTGAGGTTTGTACCCTACCAGTTTAACTTCCAGTGGAATAATAATTCAGATTTGGCCAAGACAGTATCTTTCATAGAATCATAGAATGGCTTGGGAAGGATCATGGATGATCAATGGATCATTGAGCTCCAACCTCCCTGCTGCAGGCAGGCCCACCAACCTCCCCATTTAGCACTAGACCAGGCTGCCCAGGGCCCCATCCAGCCTGGCCATGAACAACCTCCAGGGACAGGGCATCCACAACCTCCCTGGGCAGCATGTTCTAGCACCTCACCACTCTCTTGGTAAAGAGCTTCCCCCTGATATCCAACCTAAATTTTCCCTCCTTCAACTTAAAACCATTTCCCCTTGTCCTGCCATTATCTACCTTTTCAAAGAATTGATTTCCCTCCTGTTTGTAGGCTCTCATTAGGTACTGAAAGGCTGCAATGAGGTCTCCCCGCAGCCTTCTCTTCTCCAGCCTGAACAAGCCCAGCCTGTCTTCATAAGGGAAGTGCTCCAGCCCTCTCATCATCTCATTCTGATGAGAATGTAGAGTTGAGTGGCAAGCCCCAGATTGCAGTATCTTTTCTGTTTAACCACAAGGCAAGCTCTGTAACTGGGGTTACTAAAAAATGTGAAAAGGCTGGCAGTGGAGAAAATTCTATTATTTCTCTAATAAATGTGTTCTCTTAAAGAAATTATAGATGGATATGAGAGATGACTTGCTCAAAAAAGCAATCAAACGTGAAAGTTAACATGCTTACTCTCTTGGTTCTGTGATTTTTGTTTATTTTTCATCTTTGAGGCTTTGGGAAGGTGCTGTTGGAGTAGAATGAATCTTGTGCAGATTTGTGAAGTGAGACACATAGTATCTCTGAATTTAGGTCAAAGTAACTGATCAAAAATATTCACTGTGTTCATTTTAGAACAAAATGCGGCATAAGGATGAACATCAGTGCTGCTAAGAAATTAACAATATCCCTCAGTTATATTCACTTTGTGCAAGAAGTCGTCTGTGTATTCCTTTTCTAAAGATGGTCTGAACACATTTCAGAAAAAGCAGATATTATTCTTCATTAAATTCCATGAATCTTCATGCATTTCTTTGCAAATGGAAAACCAGCAAATATATTCAACAGCTCTTTTTCAGGAAGATCTCTAATTTTAGGAAAGTCTTTTCTTCTCTAACTGTTAGAAATAGTCTGGCTAGAACAGCCTTTGTATAATAAACAAATTCAAATCAAATACATGTAGCTGAATTCAGTATGTTAATCTAACCCAAATAAGCTAGAGCAAAATGTTCTACGTGGTAATTTTACATCACAGATCTGTTTGGAGTATATCCAGACATGTTGCTATTATTATCCTAAGTGTGTTCTTGATAAGTGCTAATATTGAGACCTGTGCCTCTCAAAAGGAAGAGATATAGATATGAACAGGTTTTTCTGGTATGTTTCTCAATTAAAGGAGACTTACTTAACAACTTTTTTTTAATCTGACCTTTTAAAGTAGCATAGTGGGCAATAACCATTAACTGATCAAATATGAAAAATGTCAGGTGTGTAATAAGCACTGACAAGAAAATATTAAATCTCTTTAAGCTCCTGAACAATCACTGACAAACCCTGGCTCCTATGAAGGTGATTTTTTTTATTATTTTTTTATTATTTTTTTATTTTTTTTCCCACCCCTCAGTATATTCTGTGATAGGTATGATGGGTTGCCTCATATAGTATTATTCTACAAAGTGAAGTCTGCAGCTACAAGGAGATCAAACAAGCTAAAGAGTAGTGTAGTTCTGAAGAAACCATCATTGTTACTTACCCGGATGCTCTCATTTTCATCACACATTGCCAGGTCTCATTTAGTAATACGTTCAATAATTCTAACAACCCACTTATCTACTTTTCTTTAATATGTACGGCATAATCACTCTCAGATCATCATGTGTTGGAGTAGATTCACTTCCCTTCTGTTAATCCAAATAATTCAAGTTAACAGTGACTTTAAAAAAAAAAAAAAGTAGACTACTTTGTACTTGTAACTACAATGTCTGAATAGACAGACATTTTATTTCATAAGCGTTTGCTAGTGAAGAAAAATATGGTATTGTTTGGAGCCCAGAACTCCCGTTGTAGGCTTTGGGAGTTGATTCCTATTTTATGGTATTCATAGTGTTTTACACTGATAAATCCCTCTTATTTTGATGAACTTACTCCTTGTGATAGATTCCAGAAAGTTCTGATGAGACTCATGAGACTGCTCGTTCCCCAGGACAATCCTGGGCAGCGCATGTCCTGCACCAAAGCCAGTGCTTGTGCTCAAAATCTTTACAGGGTGCTAGATGAATACAAATTCTACCACTCCTAGGAACAGCCAGTGCTTCAGAAAGGATATAAGAAAAAAAAAAAAAAAAAAGGAAAAAAAAATAGACTGGAATTCATGTCCATCTGTAACTGTTAGGATTTGACTGTATTCTGTTTAATGCCATGTTTAATATTACAGTGTTTATAATATATTATTTTGAAGCTCCTATTGTATATGAAAAGATAATTAAAAATTAGGTCTCCTTACACCCTGATTCCAGCTGCTTTGTGCAAAGCAGCTGGTAAAATTCCTTAAACCGTCCATCAATTATTAACTCTGGCAAACACAGACACTTGATGGGGGCATAATTCCTCAGTATTAGCAGTGAATCTACTAATAAAGAGAAGGATCACATCAGATCTATGAGTGGGGTGTTGAGACGTGGAGATCCAGAGCCAAGCCACTCTGAGATCTTGCTGCCTTTTGGGCATTAACTTTCAGGCACGCTTTTCATTATCTGCTAGTGTAGACTTGGCACAGATGTGATCAGGAACACTATGCAATTACAATGCAATAGTGTAAATCCAAATAAATTCTGCATCCTTCACAGAAAAGGAGGTTCTTGCCAGAAGCAGTATAAACTAATAGTCTTTGGGGTACCAGTTTAGGTTAATGTTTGGCACCAGAAAGGCCAAGGAAGTGGGCAATAAAATCAATTGTAGTATGAGGATATTTTAATAACAACTGTTCTGTTTTCTTTGGTAGTGCAGTTTTATTTTATTTTCACTTTTGTAGTTTCATCTTGATGACATGGCTATTATTTTATAGTAGTTTCAAGCAGTTAATTAATGAACTGCACACATGTGACATGACACCACCTTGCCCAATTATCTTTGGCATCTATTTTATGGTGCAAAGCACTGCAGCTTTGTGAATTATTTTAGATTGTAAATTGGCTCTGGAAGCTGTTGTTTTAATAACCAAAACAATACAAGAGCAGTACTTGATGGCAGACATGCAGCAATGACAAACTGCCATGCATGATCTCATGAAATTCACGAAAGGACTTGGAGGCATTTGATAACACTTCTCTGTTCTTTAGATATCTCTCTTGGTAAATCCTCACACCTTATGCAGTCTTTTAAAAACAGACTGCACTATTGCTGACAACCTGTAAATGACTGAGCAGTGGAGAATTAGGAAGAGAATGTATAACATAATTTTGGATGGATTTTTCTCAGGATCATTTTACTGTTAATAGCAACCCCAAAATTTTGTTCTATCCTTACTGGAAATTAAATGCAAAGTAAAGACAAATATTTTAAATTCAAGTTGTTTCTGGCACTGTGTTTCCAACCCTGTAAAGGCTAATGCACAATACCTGGGGGTATCCTGGGCAGAGCTCAAATCCTTCTGCCTCCCTTCCCCAATCCACAGGGGATAACTGGAGGAACAAGGTAAATGTAGTTAAATCCATCCATCTGATTACATCAGATGTGAGCTATAACTGATAGATGCATTCTGTCCTATCTAAAAATGAGATCTGAGAAACTTTCTGTTTGAATAATTGTCTTGTTACTAGGCAGTAAGTCACAGAAGACTGCCCATCCAAGCTCAGATACAAATCTGAATCTCACACCTTTGGTGGGTCTTTAAAATTCATCCTAAATTTTAAAGCAATGTTTGGGTGGTTTTTTTTTTTTGCCCTTTATCCTCCCCTTCCCACTCCAGATTTCACAGAATCACAGAATCACAGAATCACCCGGGTTGGAAGGGACCTCAAGGATCATGTAGTTCCAACCCCCCTGCCTAGCAGGGCCACCAAACATACACATTTAGATCAGGTTGCCCAGGACCCCGTCCAACCTGGCCTTGAACACGTCCAAGGACGGGGCATCCACAACCTCCCTGGGCAGCCCGTTCCAGGGCCTAACCACTCTCCTCGTAAAGAACTTCCCCCTAACATCCAACCTAAATCTTCCCTCCTTCAACTTGGATCCATTTCCCCTAGTCCTGCTATTGTCAGCCCTTATGAAGAGTTTACTCCCCTCCTGGGTGTAGGTTCCCTTCAGGTATTGATAGGCTGCAATGAGGTCGCCCCGCAGCCTTCTCTTCTCCAGGCTGAACAAGCCCAACTCCCTCAGCCTGTCCTCATAGGGGAGGTGCTCTAGCCCCCTGATCATCTTAGTCGCCCTCCTCTGGACCCTTTCCAAAATCTCCATGTCTTTCTTGTACTGAGGGCTCCACACCTGGACACAGTACTCCAGATGGGGCCTCACAAGAGCCGAGTAGAGAGGGACAATCACTTCCCTGTCCCTGCTGACCACCCCTCTCCTGATGGAGCCCAGGATCCCATTTGCCTTTCGAGCTGCCAGAGCGCACTGCTGGCTCATGTTGAGTCTCTCGTCCATCAGGACCCCCAGGTCCTTCTCTGCCGAGCTGCTCTCAAGGACCACTCCTCCCAGCTTGTACGGGTGCCTGGGGTTCTTCCGGCCCAAATGCAAAACCTTGCACTTTGCCGTGTTGAACCTCATTAGGTTCACCCGAGCCCAGCTTTCCAGCCTGTCGAGGTCCCTCTGAATGGCATCCCTTCCTTCCACCGTATCAACCGCACCACTCAGCTTGGTGTCGTCAGCAAACTTGCTGAGGGTGCACTCAATTCCCTCATCGATGTCATTGATAAAGATGTTAAAGAGCACCGGTCCCAAGACAGACCCTTGGGGGACACCACTTGTTACCGGCCTCCACCTGGACATAGAGCCATTGACCATCACCCTCTGTCTGCGGCCTTTCAACCAATTGCTTATCCATCGGGTCGTCCACCCATCAAATCCACTTCCCTCCAATTTGGAGATGAGGATGTGGTGGGGGACCATGTCAAAGGCCTTGCTCAGGTCCAGGAAAATGACATCGGTCGCCTTCCCTTCGTCCACCAATGCCGTCACTCCATCATAGAAGGCCACAAGATTAGTTAGGCATGACCTTCCTTTGGTGAAGCCGTGCTGGCTGTCTCGGATCACATGCTCATTCTTTATGTGATCGAGCATGTTGTCCAGGAGGATCTGTTCCATGATTTTCCCAGGCACGGAGGTGAGACTCACCGGCCTGTAGTTCCCCGGGTCCTCCCTGCTCCCCTTCTTGTATATGGGAGTGACGTGACCCTTCCTCCAGTCGTCCGGGACCTCACCTGACAGCCACGACTTCTCAAATATGATGGAGAGCGGCTCGGCAACCACCTCAGCCAGCTCCTTCAGGACCCTGGGATGCACGCCATCCGGCCCCATAGACTTATATTCATTCAGTCTAAGGAGGCACTGTCGGACTTGCTCTGCCCTTACAGTGGGGAGGGATTTACCTCCTTGGTCCCCACATAGAGGTTTGGGGATGCAGGGCTCAGGGACGTGAAAAAGACTAGAATCCTGGCCACCAGTGAAGACCGAGGTGAAGAATTCATTCAGCACCTCAGCTTTTTCTTCATCTGTTGAAGCCAGTTCTCCTTTTAAATTTACCAAAGTAGGTACACCCGTTTTGGCCTGTCTCTTCTGGCCAATGTACCTGTAGAAGGTTTTCTTATTGTTTTTCACATCCCTTGCCAAGTTCAGTTCTGCCTGCGCCTTGGCTTCCCTGATCCCACGTCTGCAAGTCCGGACAGCATCCCTGTACTCTTCCCAGGTGACACAGCCTTGTTTCCAGAGCTTGTACACCCCTTTCTTCGCCCTCAGTTCTCTCAGCAGGTCCTTGCTGAGCCATGCCGGTTTCCTACCTCGCCTGCCCACTTTCTTATTCAGAGGAATGGAGACCTCTTGTGCTTCCAGGAGGGCATCCTTGAAGAGCAGCCAGCTCTCCTCAACATCTTTGTCTTTGAGGGCGGCGCGCCAGGGGATCTTGGCCAGCAATCCATTGAGTAGCTTGAAGTCTGCTCTTCTAAAGTTCAGCGTCCTGATCCTGCTCTTTGCCAGGCCCACATCGCTTGAGATCACAAACTCAACCAAGGCGTGGTCGCTGGAGCCCAGGCAGCCTCCAACTTTGACACCTTTGATGATCTCCTCAGCGTTTGTGAGCAGCAGGTCCAGCAACGCTTCACCTCTGGTCGGTCTGTCCAATACCTGAACCAGAAAGCTATCGTCAATGGATTCCAAGAGCTTTCTGGAGCTCTTGCAGCTCGCCGTGTGGTTTTCCCAGCAGATGTCCGGATGGTTGAAGTCCCCCACCAGGACAAGAGCCCGTGAGCCAGACATCTCACGCATCTGGAGCAAGAAAGCCTCGTCAACAGCCTCCCCCTGATCAGGTGGCCTGTAGTATACCCCTAACACCAGCTGACCTGTATTAGTCCCATCTCTAATCCTAACCCACAGGCTCTCAACCTGTTCCTGACTGTTTCTCGTAGGGAGCTCCTCACAGTTTATCCAATCTCTGACATAGAGAGCAACTCCCCCACCCCTCCTACCTCGCCTATCTCTCCTAAAGAGTCTATAGCCATCGATCGCAGTATCCCAATTGTGGGAGTCATCCCACCATGTTTCTGTGATAGCAACAAGGTCATAACTTTCCGAGTGCATCACAGTTTCCAGTTCCTCCTGCTTGTTACTCAGGCTGCGTGCATTGGTATAAAGGCACTTCAGCCGGGCTATCCGTCTCACCACCTTTATAAGGGATCTAGGATCCCCTAGAACAGCAGCATCCCCAGCATCCCCCTGCCCTACTCCTTCCCTGTGCACTCTGCCGTCATTGCTCATGGAGTTTGGTACAAGCCCTCGAATGACCCGTTCACCCCCAGTAGCCCCTATTTTGTCCCCTTCCCCCTTCGTTCCTAGTTTAAAGACCTGTCAATGAGTCCCGCTAATTCTTCAGCTAATATCCTCTTACCCCTCAGGGACAGGCTGCATGCATCAGCAGCCATCATGCCAGGTGCAGTGTAAATTGCCCCATGGTCAAAAAAGCCGAAATTCTTGTGTCTGCACCAGCTTTTTAGCCATCTATTTAAGAGTTGGGTGTTTTGGATCCTCCCTGTACCTTTCCCTGACACCACGGGCATAGAAGAAAAGACCACCTGCACCCCAGCACCTTCAAGCATTCGCCCCATTCCCCTGAAGTCTTTCTTGATAGACCTCAGGCTTTCCTTATCAACTTCCTCGCCGCCAGCCTGAATTATTAAAAGTGGGTAATAATCTGAAGGCCGAATCAACTCGGGAATTTTCTTTGAAATGTCTCTGACCCGAGCCCCAGGAAGGCAGCACACCTCTCTGCGGGTAGGGTCAGGCCGGCATATAGGGCCTTCTGTTCCTTGCAGAAGGGAGTCACCTATGACAATCACCCTTCTGTCCTTACGGGTAGAAGCAGTCTTGAGGCTTGTGGGCGACCGCTTCGCCTGAGGCAACCTCACGGGTGAACCTGTCTCCGCCCTCTCACTCGTCCCCCCCTCAAATTCCAGGGCCTCAAACCTGTTACGCAGAGGCACCTGGGGAGTCGGGGATGGACGGGTTGGGGGATGCCCCCTCCGCCGAGCAGGTACCCGTTTCCACTCCTCCTCCCTTCTCAAATTGCTGTTAGGGGGAAGAGAGGACAGGGGGCTCGCTGAAACGCTGTCAGCTGGCTGGTTCCCCTTTACCAGGTGTTTGTAAGGTGGCAGGGGCTGACGTGCTCCGTGAGGAGCCTCGTCTGTGTGCCGAGAACCTGAGGTTGAGAGGGACTGACACCACCAGTCAATCTCCCTCTCACACTCTTTTATAGTCCTCAGCCTCTCCACTTCCTCCTTCAAGCTAATCACAATTTCTTTCTTCATTTCTTTCTTCAGGATTGCCCAGCCTACAACCAAAAGTCTTCCTCCAAAAGCAAGCTGTAGCAGAACCTTCGACCTGAAAAAAATTTCCAAAAGATGTCAACCTTTGGACAAATTAACATACTTTTAAATTGTTCCATACTTATTTGACCAGAATGAACCCTCACTTTCAAATTGCACACGATGTCAATGAAACCTATCATCCCAGTCTAGTTATTTTTAGATGCTACTTTATAAATACATATGCAATACAAATGCAACGTTATAGATGCAAACATCTATTCACTAAATCCAGCAGTGGGCAGAGAAAAACTTCCAGTGGCTTGTGACTAGTTCTGGACAAGCAACCAGAAATTCAGATGCATCTCCTAGCCTTTAATTTTTTCCATATCAAAAGGTATGGTATGGTAAAATGCTTTAACTCATGTTCATTAGCCTTTCCAGACCTTATTTCTAGGTCCGCAGCGGTCCTTCACTTCCTTTTTTCCATATCTTTCAAGATCTATTCTGATCGTTTTCTGTTTCATGTTTTTCATAATAGTTCCTGTTACTATAGTATCTGAGCAGCTCATATTTTCTACTGTGCTCATCTTTAAGATACCCAAGTGCAATTACATGAGAAGCAAAGGAAAGTACTATTATCCCCACTTTATAACACAAAAATTGATAAAAAGACTCAGAGTCGAATGTGTAATGACACTTACATACCTAACACCCTTTGAAATCAGTGAATGTTAGGTGCCTAAATAGAACTAAGGTTGTGATGGAGGGAGAGTTGGAACCAGATATTCAGTTAACCACCTGCTCATTAAAACATAACATTCTTTAGACTTGTGTGATTTATGGATGCTTTTCATATTTGCCTATTACCTAAAAACAAGTTAGGCAGGTTAGAAATGCCTTCACATATCTTATGTATGTACCAGAATGTCTACTATAGTTATTTCTTTTCCATATTTTGTGTGCTTTGGACTAGAGTAGAATTCGGGGTGCATGAAGTGATACACAAAAGTGAAACATTGGGATAAACAGCTATTGAAACTCCTGAGCCCAAATAAAGATCAACTGCTACTTTTAATTTCTCTGGAAGACAGAGAAATTAGAAGTCTGGAACCAAGAGAGGAATTACTCCTAAAAAATATGCTGGAACGGAAATTGTGTAAACATTTGTGAATGATAGACAAATAACTACTTAAAACACCTCAGTATAATTCATATAGGATACTTATACAATCTCTCTCTCTCTCTTATCTTAATAAGCTCTTCAGTTAACATTAGGTGAAGTTTGCCAAAAGCGAAAAGAAAAGGTAGACGAACTCTAGAGTTGGTCATACTGACAAGAAAAATAAAACACAACAAAACTTCTGAATAAAATGATTTTCAAATCATTCTCTATTCCTAAGCAATGTGTTACACAGTCAATTTTTCAGCAGAAAGCTAATTATGGTACTTTTCAGAGCACCTTTGAGAAGATATAAACACATGCATGACTGGAATCATTTAGGAAAGGAAAATAAAACTGTTTTTGTAGTTGTGTTTGTAATGTAACTGTTTTAAAATAGCAGAAATAATACATAGTACAGATGCAACACATCTGCTCAGACATCTCTGCTTTTTGGCACATTAAACCAATTCAAATACATTAAATTAGGATTTACAGTTGAGCTTGGAATAATTTGAACAGGACCTATGGTACTGAAACCTAGGAAGCCTGTTTCAGCCTTCCCAATTTTCTTTTAGGTCTGTATTATACTTAACATCAGCATAGTTTATGTATATATATATATATATATAGTATATACATAGTTTATGTATATATAGTTTATATATATATATGTATGTATATATATAATTATTATTTCCCCCCTTTCAGTAGATTTAGAGTACTTATCTGTTTTTTGTTTATAACAATAAGGGGGCATGCTAATGTGAAAGATGTTGAACAGATAATTTAAAAATGAAAAGCACAATCAAAATCTAATACGAAAATGTTATTTTTTCATCACACGCTGTTCCAGTTATCAAATATTAATGTAAGTTTAGATATTCACACAGACATCAATACTTAAGTGATGTTTATCCAACTAAGTGTCAAATGCAACAATTATGAAAATTAATCTCCCTATATCTGCTTAAATAACTTTGCAAGACTTCAGAGCAAGTAAGATATATTCAGAACTAAAGAAAAAATTCCATATAGGCATGAATTAAAGAAGCAAAATTAAGATTATTGCTCTCTTATTAGAGAGTTGGGACAATTTTATTGTTTGGAGGAGCAACCCAATTTTAGCTGCAAGTTGAAAATGTGGAATTAATGATGGAGGGCTAGGAAAAATTATGAGAGTAAGTAGTTACATGAGGTAGAATTAGATAAAATTATCTGCATAAGTCAAAAAAGCTTTACTTTGAGAAAGAAAGGTAAAACTGAGCAGAGAGAAGGAAAGAAAGTGCCAAAAAAAGCCAAACAAAAAACAAACGCCCAAACCTCTTTAAGTCTTTGGAAATTACTAGATTGTTCAAGTTCATATACAGAAGATCTTAGATAAGATCAACCAGATAAAACTGTGATATTTCTCATTTCTAATTCCAGTAATTAAGTGCTGTTCTACTTGAGAAAGCCTCAGTGGGATTATAATAACGGCATAGGGATGGAAACAAAAAACGAGAACTACTACAGAAGGAAAGAATATTGAAAAATTCATGGCACACTAACAATGATTGTTAGGTTAACCTCTGCTAATGGTTTCTGTGACAGAGATGTCCAAGATACCTTTTTCCCTATGCACTTTCCCCAAAAAATGAGAGGAGAAGACAGAGTAAATTTTTATCTATCACAGTGATATTTCTTGAAGTTGCTCCTGATGATATTCTTCATAATTATCACAATCTCTTTCTGAGATGGTTGATTTTTAAGGCACTGGTCAAAGTATGCCAGTTTGCTGAGAAATGTATCAGCTTTGAATAAAGAGGACAAAAGAGATAAAAGTGAACTACTTAACAACTAAATAGTTGATCGGGACAAACACTGGAGTTGTAGGATTCAATGTTCAATTCAAATCAGAATTTCACAAAGCAAGGAATGACCTTCATGATCTGACCATGGGTGACCCTGCCTGATGCTTTATACCCTTTCTTGCTGATCCTGAAACGTGTGCAACATACCCAAGTCTGACTAACTCCAATAGGAAACCGATAAAGCGCCCTAACACTGATATTTAGTTACTCAATTAATTACTGTAATGGTGGCATTTGTGTCCTTCTTGGAGCCAGAATTCTTTAACTTCCCCACAATGTTTCCCTCTAACTGGTCTAGGTTCATCTTGGGGAAAGATGGGGAAAACTTCAAATGACAGACTTTGAAAGGCAAGATAATCTTTCTTTCTTGCCAAGACTGGTGTAGAAAGGAATTGAACTGTTTTGTTTGCCTCTGAGGACCACTGGAATGTGCCCCCCCCCCCCCCCCCCTTACTCCCTTCTGACCTTGAAAATCATATTGCTTCTCACTATCACATTGCTGGGAAATGTTACTTTATGTAGATTTCCATCATTCTAATTCCACATTTTCTTCTTCCACTCTATCCAAGCTATTTTGCAATCTCTACATTAAACCATTATTCAATGTCCCATAGAGGGTATAATGCACAGTCCTTATTAAGATACACATGTTCATGGAATAACCAAAGCTAATTAAAAAGATAAACTTATATTAGAGTATTTGGTGCTATTCTCAGAGCATTCACAAAATATGGAGCAAATATTGTACTTATAATTGCATTTTAATTGAGCTGTATCTAGTATAAAAAGATAGTTGCATATGGACTGTCAACTTGAGTAATGTTTTAAGATACATCTTTTAATTTTACTGCTTTTATTGTTACTGTTACAGTTTGAGAAAATTTCCCCACAGCTGTTTTTATTTTGTGAAAATCATTCATCCCATGAGCATGACTGGAGCAGTGTGCAGTATACATAAATCCTTATGATCATTAAACACGTGTAGTTAAGGACTGTTGCGTATCCATACATGTTTCATTTTCTTGCTTTGTGTTAAATATTTCAGTGATTCTCCTCGTTATTTCTATATCTCAGCTATAGCACAAAAAGGGACTTTGGCTCAGAACCTAGACGCACTGCTTCTTCCTCATCACTGTCCCCAGGCAACTGCTCCCTAGTGACATAGACCTGTTCCTCCATGATAGCTTGTGTATCACTCACAAAATGTCCCTGGCAGTTCTCTGATTCCTAAGTGCAGGTTGCATCTGCTTCTTGTACATAGTCTCTGGTACTGTCATCTTTCTCGTTCCTTTTCAGAATCCCTACTATTTTTCTCTTTCCTCCTGCTGTTCCATTGACTAGCTTCTCCCAGCTATCCTGACTTTTGTTCCAACTCCACTGCTCACATAAACACCTTGGTTTTCCTTCCTGCTCTGCTTCTTTCTCCTGAACAATTCCAGTTATTCATCACTCTTCCCAGGCTCTCACTTACTTGTCTCCTTCCTAAAAAACCTAACCATTATTTGATGATCCTCAGGCTGAAAATGATTTTGACATACAAAGGATCACATTTGCTCAGCAAGAGCCAAATCAGAGGAGCTAAAGATTACCAGCTTTCACATGAAACCTGGTAGAATTTTTTCCTGATTACTCTGCAGAATTACAAAGCACTCCTAAAATTTTCCCCAAGAAGCCAACCTTTCTATGAATTTAGGCTGAGTTAATACTGAACTCAGATAATTTTGCATTCTTTCAGATTTTGCAGAAAACATTTTAAAGAGCTTTCCTTGATTATTTTCTTTTCATGAACGTAGTCATTCCAGCCTGAAGAATGCTCCTCTATTTGGCTTAGGCTTCAATAATTTAGCAATTAACATTTAACAAGCACATTGTTTTTCCAAGCCCAAGGGCACTAGTGCGAGAAAATATCTTCTGATCTATAACCTCATTGCAATCTCAGAGCTCCTAAAACCTAACTTTTTTTAATTTTAATCATTTTTGCTGATGCAGGAGCCAGTCATAACTATACTGCAAGTAGCAAAACCTGCACAATACTCCCCCGTCAGATAGCATTTATTGTGCTGTAATTTGGTCTAAGACAATAGGGGAGATGCAAATTCTAGAGAGGCATATTAATCTGTAGGTCAAACAATAACAAAATATTGAGAAACTGTCTTAATGATTTTTTACATTGTGGTGAAAAAGAGTGTAATTCCATAGAGGGGTGCTTGTGATATCATAAACTAGGAGAATAAAGCTGAGAGGTTTATTAATGCCACTGAGGCGCTGAAATAGAATTTGTTTTATATCATGTACGATTGTGGAGGTGTTTATTATTTATAACACATTCTTCTTTTTTAAAGGTCTCCATTCTAAGCTCTCTTCTGATTCTCCATATCTTGCTTTTCCCCATTGGTTTTAAACAGCAATTGTATTCCAGATGCAGCTTTAAATGGTGCTGTGTTAGCTGCTACCTTTCACTTTTTATGACAAAATTTAGTCCATTATAACAGCAGTATTTTTCATTGAAAAGTAAAAGTTAAAAACTGCTGACTTCTTTGTGGGTGTGCGGAAAGAGGCTGCTCTGTGCATGCCATATGGCATTCAGCACCTTGTTGGATGCAGCCCTGAAGGCCAATAAATTGACACATCCTGACAGTGTGGATGAGCAGGCAGAGGCCGGAGGCTGCTCCTGCTCAGCTCTGTGGTGAATCTCTTTTCTGGATTATTGGAGGGATAATCACTGACCCTGTGAGCTCCAAGCAAGTGTCATGGCTGCTCCTGGCAGCCAGAACTGCATGGGACACAGGTATACAACAGTAGGGTGTGGGGTTCCTAGTGTCTGTGTGGAGACAGCGTGATACCCCTCAGAGCCTGGAATTTGCTTGCCTCTTTGGGCTGAAAATCTAACACTTACAAAGGAGGTGGTGCAGAAGGAGCAGGAAGGAGGTGGTAGGGTCACCTTTGTTCAGAGAGAAGTGGTGGGACAACCTTGAGACACAACCCACTCCAGATGGATGTCTGGTTGCTGCTGTGAGCCCTCTCATGCAGCTATCCAAAGCAGTCTGACATATGCTGTGACACTACCATCTCACCCATCCATTGCACACCCATTAATGACAGAATGAAGGCCAGCAATGCCCATGGACACAGGGCAGCTTCTATCTGCACTCTCACCTTACCTCAAGCACCCCACACTATTGTAGCACACTGTTCAGCTAATTGTGAGTGATTGCTTCTTCTATCACCCCCACTAAATTGATTAATGATTGCTCAATAATCCACCGTTACAGAAGACCAGTTAAAAGGACCCCATGAATGCAGCACTCCTAAACCCTGCTGCTGAGCTGCTCATGATACAGCTCCCTCCGTGCTCAAACCCTGGGAATCTGATAAATGACCTGACCTTCAGCATCTTTCATGTGCCTCAAAGCCCAGCCGAATTGTCTGGACAAGCTGAAGAGGCTGCCACCTCCCTTCAGGGCTAGAGACTGGCTGCAGAAGTTAACAGGGAGCAGAAACCTGCAGCCACCAGCCAAGCAGCAGCAGATTTTGGGAGGATAGGGATCACAGACTGAAGATCTGAAAGATCTGGACAGGGAGCAGGGAGATCTTTGAAGGAACAGTGTTTTCATGTCTTAATATTCTGAATATACAGAAAACTAGGTTGTTAATTTGTCCTGTGGTTGTGCTTGTGCTTGATGGGAACACCTCTCTGTAAGGCTGTCAGGTGGTGGCTTGTACTGGGGCCAGGTGATTGCAGATTCAGGGTGGGAGTGTACGAAGCCTTGCAGTAATGCCATGAAATATTCAGTTCCCTTGAGGTGAGGAGTTTAACATTAATATTTGTAAAGATGTTGTAAAGGACTTACTAATAATGCACTGATATTTTTAAAAGTCTGTGTAGTAGTTACGTCTATTCTCACAATAGTTTCATGCTGGTTCTAAGCAATGTTAGATTTTGAAAATACAACTGTCCGAAAAATATTTTCTCTACCAGTTTGAGGAATAAATTCAGAACACTGTGACAACAAAATCCCACTTGGTTTAATGTATAACAATTGCTGAGTTCCTAGCTTTATTTTCTCCCTGATTTCAGCATAATCTGTTGACCAGGTAGAGGTAGCTTCTGATGAGTGGTGAAAAATGACTGTAAGAAAGCTATATGTATATATTGTAGCAATAATAGCAATCAGTGTGTCATCATAAAAGCAGGAAGAGCGTAAGACCTTCAGTGTGATCTGAAGCATCCATCACCAGTATGTCTGTGGTAATCACCAAGACTGTGCTGATCATCGGTTATTCTCTTCATATTTCCTTTTCTGTGGACCATATCATCCCTCATTGAAAAATTAAAAGTAGTTTTTTTTTTCTGCAAAGGTTGATGTCTCTCACTGTATCTTCATCTGTCTCTTAAAATGCACATTCAGTTGGCAAGTAGAGATATACACAATTAAAGCACCAAATCACTCCAACATTTATTAACCTAAAAAGATCGTCTGTGGAGAAAGTAAGGGTTAGCTCTCAGCCAAATGACCATAGTAAATCTTCCCAAAAGAGACTATTACAGTGGCTTTTGGTATTTTTTCATCTGCACTCTTTTGCCCAAGATGTGCTGGGCACATCTACCTGTTTTTTCAGATGCCCCTATACAATGAGTCTTCTTTGAACCACATTCCATACTTTTCCTCATCCCTGCAATCCTTTTTTCCAGCTATCGTTTTCTTACCTTTTCTAGAGAGCTTATTTGTTATGCAACCTTGCTGTTAGCTGGCCCTTTGCAATCTTGGAGCTTAAGGCAGGATTTGTCCCAGTTTCTGCTAGCTTGTCAGATGTCTTAGTGTACAGTCTAAAAGTTTTAAATGCCAATATTTTATTTTTCTTTTTGGAAAAAAAAAAAAAAGAAAAAAAAAAAAAAACAAAATACAAAAAACAAACCTTAGCACTGTTGTCTACTTATAAAAAATACTAGCAGAGAGGAAAAAAAAAAAAAAGTATGTGACCTATTAAAATGAAAGATTGCCCATTTTTGTAATTACAAGTAACAGGAAGCCTGCTAGTACCTTGTTTGTTAAATTCTTCTGACCTCTTCCAAAAAAATTGTACAAAAAGTCACAGTTATTAGTACATCTAGAGCTAAGGTCCTGCTCTATGCACATGTGTTAGTCATTTACTAGGTTTTTTTCCTTCTTCTTGCTAGAACTGCGATGAATTGATAGCTCAATATTTGAACACTGGTGGACAATCCCCTTTAGGCTACTTTGGAGGAACTTGCTAATAATTAACTGCCATACTCCTCTGGCTCAGGTTCCTGGTTGCTGTGAGCTTGTAAGGGGCCCATTTCAACCTGGTTTGTTAAAAGGGACCCATGGATGAGACCTCAAATGGAGTCCTGGAGTGACAGCAGTTAGCCTAAGTGGGTATGGGAAAGGAGGCCGAGAACTCCCCCTGGTTTTTGGGGTGGATTCCCATGTGAATGCTGAATGTGAAAACACTGGACTCAGAGCTTTTTTAGACCGCAATGAAAGGGGCTAAGCCTACACACTACGTGGTCCCCAGGCCTTTGTCAGGGTCTGTCAAGTGTGAAGATTTAGCTCCTATTACAGGGAGTAAAGGGATCAGCTGCAAATAAAATATATGCTGTGGATTAGACAAAAACCCTGTTCCTTCGCTAAACGTACATCTATGCCAAAACTTAAGTACCTCAGAGGACACCCTTCAGTGCTGCTCTGTGAATATACAGTTGCTCCTAAGCCCAATTTTGGAGTCTTCTCTTGTAATTTACTTTGCTCAGTCTGGAGAACTGAGGCAGTTATCTTACATGGACTTTCAAATTTGAATGATTGATCATATGAAAATGAAAATTGCCATCCTTTGTCTCCAATTTGTGGAAGTAAATGTAGTCATTATCACAGTTAAACGTCAAAATATTAGCTAGCTACAATCTGGGTGTTGGTGTTGCTTCTTTTTTTTTTTTTTTTTTTTTTTTTTTCCCCTAGAAAATAAACTGTCAAACTTCTGCTCATGTTTCTTATGCAGCTTTTCAGAAAATGTTATCATGTTCTATTTCTGAACTTCTGTTAATAGGGACTTACATGTTAGAAACACTTCTCTGCAAAATCACAAGAAAACTTTCAGAAAACTAAAGAAAAAATTGCAGAGGAAAAAAGGAAAAGAAACTGACTTTGAACTGAGAATTTAATTTGCTATGGCTATAAAACTAAACTGAAATGAGGAAACAGACATGAAAAACAGAAAATAATGAAGTTATTTAACATGTATGCATTGAAAATAAATGAACAAACAAGTGAGTGTTGCATATGTCCTTTATTAGTAATGTTAGTGCTTTCTGACATATGCAGGTAAGCACTTTTAAAGCTAACTTAAGAAAAGTACATGAACACTGCTTAGTCCTAAATGAAGTAGAGATTTTAGTCCCTCAAGAAAACTATTAGAACTGTTTGTTTATTCAAGTGACCTGTATCTGTGTTAGTTAACTTCAATACTATGAAAAGTAGTTCATGTAGATGTGTATATGTACAGACACAGGGAATCGATGATCTGTATGTGTTGTGAAACTTTTGATTTCTTATGCTGCTCTTCTAAGTAATAACATCATCTTATCTGGAAACATTACCTGTATGTTTTCTTTTTCTCAAGAGAACTATACTTTCATTTCTCCAATAACCTGCACCTTTTCAGATGAATCATTGCTTCGATGAAAATAAATCCTTGGATAAACTGAATTGTCAGACAATTGTGCAAAATTTCATTAAGAAGATAAATATAGTGATAAGGATCATAGGTGGGACAGTTACTAGAGAGGAGAAAAAAATGCAGGAAAGCTTTTGGTAAAGTGAGGTCTCTAGAGTAAACTTTCACTTACATATTTATAACTCACAGTGCTACTGAATCACTGTTAGTAATTAATCCAAAAACGCTGTATTTGAAAATGGGGTAATAAGTAATATCAAGATGATTGGTTGGCAGTGCTTTCCTCGTTGGTTTGAAACACCACTTGAGCTGGGAACTGGGGAGGAGACTCATACTGAGTATTTGTGCCACCTCTTTGGTGTGGCTCTGGGAAATTGTCATTCATATCACAATCTTTTCTTTAAGTCACTCACTGCATCCTCTTGAGTGCTTGTTGCTAACGGAGACAGAAATAGTATTCTAGGCTGGATTTAATTCATTTCACACATAGATTCATTGTACACTACTTTTTTTCCAACATTTTTGTAAGTTTTGACACACCATCACTCATAATGGAGTCTTACTTTTGGGGAATAATGGACATATTCCTATACCAAATCTGGTGATGTCTTGTTCACAAACAATATTTGTAGTTTTCATGTGAAAAAAATCAAATGGCTTCATGCAAGGGGATAGTTGTGAAAAGCTGCGTCATTTCTCTAGCTTCTGACAGTGCTTCTAATGACCTTTAAACCACTTAACTATCCCTGTTCCCTTCCTGGCCAGTCGCATCAGATTAAATTTTTTTTAGAATAGATATGACAGCATGAAAGCAAAATAATGGTGACAGATTTTCACCTTAGGCCTATGTGTAGACCCAAACACATGGCCTGAGTGCAAGTAGAAGCACTAACTTAAGCTTAATTGCACTTTGTGGTTTCAGCAGTAGGAGCGCTATTCCTTACTTTGTCTTCAAGGACATGTTATATACAGACATGGACGTACGTGAGTATGCATATGAGAAGATAGATCTCTGCTGAGGGAATGTGCTCACTGAGAAATCTATATTCATATAGGAGTGCTTGTAAAACAATTCATCACTAGTCCACAAGTTTTTAAGGTAAGCTGATTTTTCATGAAAAAAAAAAAATGCACCAAAGTACGGTTTTAATAAGTCAGGACACAGGTATTTTAGTGGGCAGAGTTTCCTACATATGGAAAAGGGGGAACTCATAGAAGGATGAATATAAACCCCACAGCACAGATGAACCCAAGGAATTTCTGTTCGTTGATGAACAGGGACAGATCTTTTGTGGGTGTAAGTGGAAGCAGCTAAATTAAAGGATAGCTGAACTGGGGATTAATTAGAGCCAAACAGATTTAAAGCAATGTGAGATTGTGTAATTGCACAAGTTGTGTACTGGGTCTGCAGGTTTACAAAGCCTGAAGAACAGTATTGAGTGTTCAGGTTTACAGTCTCTTCTGCTTTGGTAATGACTTATGAGTAGCTCTGTGATGGCACCAAGCTACTGTTTATGTAAGATCTCACAAGTGTGAATGAGATTTGCACTTTTAGCCCTAGGAATTTTTGGAAATATATTTTGATTTCCAGCAGACTTCTGAACATCTGGAAATGCTGGCATTGTGCTTTTTCTGCATAAATCACAAATGACTGGAACCGACACTTTTTCTCCTAAAACTCCTTTTAAGCATTATTCCACTACAGTGGAATCAAATGTGATTCTCTCTCTTTGCTGTAGGAGGAGAAGCACTTTGTTTCTGGAGATCTCATCTTTTTTTTTTTTCCCCCCTAACTTGTAACCATAAAATGGGAAGAAGATAAGAAGAATTTCTTGGGCTAGTACAAACAGAGGCCAATTTTTGGATCTGTTCTGATCAAGTAAAATTGCTTCTGCTGTTGCTGTTACCATGTCTATTTGTATAAGCATTCTGTGAACTTCACTCTCTATCAGTCTGTCCCTGAATCATTTTTTGTTTGCAGTTTTTCCTGCGTTTTCCTTGTCCCTTGAAGGAAAGACAGCTGTGCTTTTCTGCAAGCATTGACCCTATTTGGAGGGTCCCTGGAGCTGTTGGGTACTGCTTAACCCTCCCATGGCAGCTTATCAGCTGCTGTGCCTAGGATATGTTCTCACATCTGAAGAGCTGCGCTATGCTTGGTCTTACCAGTGGTGCTACCCGAGGCTGCCACTACAGTGGGTCAGATTCTCATTTGGTAAATCTCTTTGCATTGTTTACCTTAGCAGACTGTGATAATCTTGTATTAGCCTGAGGAAAAAAAATTGATATGACAATATCTGAGGAGACAGAGTCGGCTTGAAAACTGATAGTGAGTACTTCCAATAGTATGCTACCTTAGTATACGAAGATGACTCAATCTCTCACCTTTTCAAGCACTTACTACACAGGGAATCTAACTGAATATTAAACTCACTGTCAGTATATTAAAACTGGTGAAAGATCTGAACCAAGTCCTTGAGTTGGAAGACCCCTGAGCACTGGAGCAGCTCCAACTACTGATCCTACCACAGATGCTGTAGTCAGCCTTATCTCTCCATTGCTGCTGTCAAACATGCAGAGTTGCTCTTTTAAATGTCTTGATCTTTCAATTTTTCCTGATTTGTAAGTGATGCCAAACTTGCTTTTTGATAATATGCACTCAATAATTCTCTTCATTTACACATCTTAACAAATGTGGAAAGTTGCCTTCCTGCCACTCCCAGGGGACCTCAGCTTACTTCCATAGAAAACTTAACTCAAGGGACAACTAAGAAAAATGCTGTAGTATACGAAAATTAATTGGTATTTGGTTTATAGTTACATGCTGACAATAATTAAACCAATTACAAGGCATACTGTGCTAAATTGCTACCTCTTTGTATACTTATACTGTAGTTTAGAGAACCAGAAAGGCTCTAGTTCAATGTCTGTGTATTAAAAAGATTCTTGTTAAGATCTTATACTTCAGCCTGCAGAATTGTCCTGTGTACATGCACATACATTTAGAGCTGCATGGATGTGTGAGATGTGTTTGGAGAGATCTAAATACAAATTTCCTTCAGTCAGAGGATATGTTCTGTTAAACAGTTGCTCAGATTCAGTCAAGATTTCTGCAGTGTGGAGAAAAGTGTTTAGTACATACTTGTCCAGAGCATGTCCTCTACAGTCTCAAACTAAGGGCTATGCAGAAACAAATTCATTGGAAAAAAGTGGGACACAATTCTGCCTCCCAAAAGATATCCCGTCACTTAAGTATACACAGAATGATGATCTTCATTACATAAAACAATGTAACTTATTTAATTTTTAGGTTGCTACCTGTGGAGTAGGCAGGAGAAAAGATGCTGTTTTGAGCATATCTTTTTAGGTGTGATTTGATGGTAAGGGCCACTAGCCATTGTTTGTATGCCAGGGATAGTAGCAAGGGCCCTTTTGTTTCCGACTCCTATTATGAGCCTGACAGAAGTAATCAAATTATATAGTGTGGAATTACACAGAAAAAAATACCAGTTGTTTAGTTAAAGCAGTGCTTTTTCACAATGGTCAGAGGGGAAACTTGTATGAAATGAATCCTTAATTTACCTATCTCCTTTGTTTTTGCAACACAGGGATTACATTTGTGGTCTTATGTTTGTTAAATATCTTTTATTTTACATGCTGTATTAAATATTATATATGAAGTTTTGTGGCTTGAACCTTTTGTGATGGTTCAGTGTTTGCATTTACTGTGTTTAATATCTATCAGTATGTATCAAAATATTATTATCTCAAGTACATTACAATCTGATCATCAAAGCTAGCTTAAAGTGAGGATAAATCATTCCTCACGTACTAGTAAAAAAAACAAGGAATGCTTTTTAAAAAGTAGAGTAGGGAAAATATTAATCCACAACTATTTATAGAAGTAAAGAGGATGTCTTTCAGCATTGGGATTCATTCCACTTTGAAGACATGAATAATGTCTCAAGGAAGGGGAGTACTATCAAACTGAAGGTAATCAGCTGGTATGGGAGAAAGTTTAAAGAAGTGTGTATGTGCTGAGATCTGAACATATTCTTTGTACTGTGAAAAGGATTGGTAGAAGCACAGCTGTAGGAAGGCAACCTCATATTCCTGAGAATAAATGCCACATACTGCCAGGAGACCAGGACTCTGCTGTCTATTTAGAACAAAAAATTTTGGCTACCTGTTGCAGCTCTGACTTATCTAAGATAAGTTTAAATTTTTTGAAATTTCGCACAATATTGAGAGTATCTGACATAAAGTCTGGCAAGTTCTCTTCTACATCAGGTTAATTCTAATAACTGAGCCTGTAAGCATGTGCCAGCCTTCACCACCACATTGAATCTCTGTTCTTCCTCTCACTTAGTACACTGCATTCAGTCTGATTTCTGTTTGTTAGACAAGTGTAATGTCTGGGTATGAAAATTACCCCTTTTCAGCTGAACTCCAGATTGCAGATTCCCACAGAGTACTTAACAGCGTGGGAGGCCAGAATTAACAAATGGTCAGACATTTACAAGCTGGTTTGAATCTTCAAACTTAAAAAAAGCGAAGAAAAAAAACAGCCAACCAACTAAACAAAAAAAACAAAAAACAAAAAACAACAACAACAAAAAAGCCAACCCAACAACAAAATCACGCACACAGACACAAAATTTGCAAACATAATGAAAATGTAATTTAATTTTTTTCCGTGAGTAAAGTTTTGTCATGTCTTATGGAAAGGTTAAAAAATTGAATGTAACCAATGTCAGTATACAGAAATAAAAAAAAATAATAAAAAAACCCAAAATGGTGGAATACTTAATTCTCATTCATAAGAAAAAACAAATCAAAAGAAAATTATAAATGTAATCAGATTGCAATTCTTAAAAAGATCAATGGATCTAATTCCTCTTGAACCAGTCAGCTGTGTGTGTTCTGTGCAGTTTGTTTGTCGTCTACTGCAAACTCTATGCCACTTCAGGTGCTGAAGAATCAAGGGTAATTTGTCTGCAAATTGAGCCTTTTGTGTCTTTTTGTTGTGTCTGGGTCCTGGTGCTGAATACAGTGAAGGAAAGGAGTTCAATTGAAGAGCATTGTGGTGAATGGTAGACATGCTCTTCTGAGAAAGAGGCACTCAAGTTGAGCTCTGTGTTCGTGAAAATACTCCAGTTTGTGAAGTGATACAAACAAAATCGTAATTTCTCTCACTGACAAAGAATGGGCAAAAGTAATAGATTTAGATGAAATGTCATATTCTTTCTTAACTCGTAGCATGGCTTCCAACAGACAAGTGCAGGCAGTTTGCCTTCTTCTGAGGTTACCCTTCTCCTAGCTGTTTTTCCAAAAGCACTGTCCTAATGAAAACACAAAACATATACCAGGTTATGGCAGGCACACATTAAAGGAATTTACTGGTAGCTGCATCAGAAAAGCAATAAGTGGGACACAGCAAACCAAGCTCCATCATTCAGTTGTATCAGAAGGAAGGGGAATGCAAATAGTGAGCACTTATCTATCATCATTTTCACCACTGACTCACTAATTGAGTTTTAATGATATTTTCTCAACAGAATCACCAAAAGAGATGGGGTTTAGACTGGCAGATTCTGAACATCTGTGTTTTTACCTACAAAATCTGACCATTAGGGAACTACAGTTTCTTTGTAGATGCTAAGAAAATAATGACAACTCAAGCCAGCAATCAGTTAAACGAAGGAGGTTGTTCCATCGCCTTATTTTAAGGGAAAAGAACAGGTGTTTAATAGTTTATATAAATTATGCAAAATCTAAAGCTTTTATGGTAACAAAACACTTAGCAAGAGACATGAATGAAGAGGTAAGTTATCCGATGATGTTTTGCATTCCAACCAGTGCTTCTTTAGCACTACTTTTGTAGTTATAGGCCTATGAGGGTTTCTGTTATATGTCCTATTTTCATGGATTCATAATTCAATCCTAAAAAAAATCCGATTTGCATTTGGCAGGCAAAGATCTTAAACTGAGACTGGATTTTTTTTATTAGGCTATGGAAAAAAAAGTCAGTTTAATTGTCTCTAAGTTATGAAAGTATAAAAATGGAATGTATTGGTTTCAGACTATTTTATGCTGCTGCAACTCAAAACTGCTTTGTTTTTTTTAAGGGAAATTTTACAAGACATTAGTCTGAATACTGAATTCATTCATTTGGGACACTAGGAAAAAGAAATGTAGAAATGCCTGATTTCTTACCTCTTTATAAGGACGTTTGATCTCTTGACAGACTCTTTTTCTTGAGTCAAACTTACTTCAAGATGCTGGACTTTGCCACCATTTATGTAAAACAGCTCCCAGTTTCATACGTTTTACATGATTCAGGTGAATGGCTTCAGTTTAATATACAGTATACATGAAGTTAATTGTCTAAGTTTCCACAGCAATTCCATGTTCTTAAAGACCTTGGCAGATACACAGGTACTGAATGGAATGGCTGAAGTTATTGAGAAAAAATTCAGCAGATTGCACTATATATATAATATATAAAATGTTAGAGTCATAATGAAAGAGATTTGTGAGTGAACTGAAAATGCAAGCCCCTTTACTCACTAGCTTTCCTAAGAACTGTTGATGTGGTAGAGTTTGGAGGCACTGTTCCTCTCCCTGTGCTAAATTTTTAGGGTACATAGAAGGCATGGTTTTTTTGCAAATTGAGTAAGCCAACAGCTTTTCATGTGTTTTGGTTTCTTTCTAACTAGTGACCTGCTTTCTTGCAGAGGAATTGATGTAATGCTGTGGAAAAAAAAATAAATTGTTCCTATCAATCTAATAACAGGTTCAGTAAGTCACAAACACTTCCTCCTACACTAGATTCCTTCAATTAGAAGGATCTATGCCCTCTTCAGTTTATTCTAAAAATCTCTGTTGGATCATATTTAAAAAGACAGATCTCAGGTCAGTCAGTACTCTTAACAGATAGAGTTAGCCAAACCATTTTCCTATTACACAGGAACTTTTGCTTCTGTAATTACAGTGTGTACATGTGAGGTTTTGCAAGCATATAATTAATTATACATGGTCTTCACAATATCTACTCATGCTGCCAGAATTTCCAAATAAGGAAAAAATTGCACTAAGCATTTCACAAATTTATTTTACATTTCAATGAATAACTTACGTTATAGTTTGTGGCAGTACTCTCAGTCTTGCCTAATTGTTCCTAGACATTACTGTGAAATAAAACCAAGTGTAGATTACAATTACCAAGAATATCACTATAAAAATTCTTGAGAAATCGTCTAGTCCTGATCTCTTTTCTTTCTGCACTATTGCTCCCTCTATGCCTTTGATATAAACGTTCATACAACAAAGATGTAGAGATTAAATGAACCAGCAGTTTATGTGCAAACACTTCTTGAAGGTCAGAGAGCAAACCAGGCAAATCTAACGTGAACATTGATGTTGAGTTGAATCTTTACTGGCAATTTTTTAAAAGATTGCTGTTATCAAATGGCTGTTTCAGTAGTTCTGAAGAGAGCTTAACCTGCTCTTGCTAGAGGCTCAGTAAGTCGATAGGGAAGTCTGACAGACCCATCAGATGACTTGGCAGGACAAGGGGAAATGGCTTTAAGTTGAGGGAGGGAAGATTTAGGTTGGTTATAAGGGGGAAGTTCTTTACAGAGAGAGTGGTGAGGTGCTGGAACAGGCTGCCCAGAGAGGCTGTGGATGCCCCGTCCCTGGAGGTGTTCAACGCCAGATTGGATGTGGCCCTAGGCAGCCTAGTCTAGTGTTAAATGAGGAGGATGGTGGCCCTGCGTGTGGTGGGGGGTTGGAGATTCGTGATCCTTGATGTCCCTTCCAACCCTGGCCATTTTGTGATTCTCTGACTGCCCAGTTTAGGCCACCTTAGATGGTATGAATGAAGGGCATTCACATTGATCTAAGCAAATGTATTAAACCTTGCAATAGAATTCATTAAGAGGGAATGTTTCTGCTAAAATGTGGAAATTTTCTAGAGAATAATAGAGTGTATGTGGAACAAGGGGTCTAAGAAACACAGAGCTTTTCTTCAGGTCTTAATGGCATTCTAATGGAGATTTCCTTGATTCCCCGGCAGCATATAGCTGACTTAGCAAATCTGTAATTGCAGGCCCTGAAGGCAAACTGTACTTTTCAGCTCTCTGTACTGGATATATATGTGCATATATAATTCAGTGATTCCCTCTGGATTTTAAAAAAGAGTAAGAATAAATGTCATCTGAATACCAAAGGCAGTAAAGGATTAGCTAGTTGGGTCCAGTGGCATTCAGTTCTCCCTGTGCTCCCAACCCTCAGTTTCATATATTTAAGCATATCTGAATGTTAATTCTTACTGCATCCTGAAATGTATTGTTTTGGAAATGCCATGTTACTGCATAGGACTCCATAGGCAGCTGGGAAAACATTTTGGTTGTTCCTCTTTAAATCTTTAAAGGCAAGGATGTTTTCACTGGCTGGAATACCACCTTCTCTTATCCTCTTTTCTGCAGTTTTCCTACTTAGCTTTATTTTTCTACATTCTGCTCTTCTGTAAGTTCTCTCCCATTTCTCCTCATGTTTTTATTTTCTGTGTCCATTTGCCTTTCATTCTAGTGCTGCATGTATTCCCTGAGAGACTATCTTTGGTGTCAACAGTCAGATCTTCATGGATTCCAGCAAAAAATTGCCCACTCTCTTTTGCAGAATAGAGACAATGCTTTTTTTTAAGGCCCTTCTTGCTGGAAGTGACTTCAGTGGAAATTAAAGTTTAAATACGGACATCTTGTGTCCCAAAGTCTATAGAAAGACTAAAAGTTTTAAGTAAATATTTGCTAAATATTGCAAAGGAGGAATATAGAAGAATGCTCAGATTTTTATCTCTGTGATGAAGATATGAATATTTGTGTAACTTGTCCCAAACACAGATTTATAAAGGTAACATGACCTGTAGATTCCAGATACAGTATTTCCAGTCCAGCAAAAAAAAGTCTTTTTAAGGGAATTATGTAGATCTGTGTGTGTTTGGAGGCTTATTTTTCATTTTCCCTTGCTTGGAATAGCAGGTGTCTTGGTTACAATGTGCCCACCAGAGCAGGTCTCAGAGGGAGGTGTAAAAAATGACATGCTAATCTGTACTTCTTTGGGCATAAACTTGTCATGGTTTTAAAGTCTGTTAGTTTGGGACGTTCCAGACCTGAAAATGAGTGCTGTAAATTAATTTTTTTTCACTGGTATAAGGTATCATTTGAAAAACTGTGGCTCATGAAACTATGGACTTTGAGGTCATGTGTAAAAATCTGTTTGACAAGGATACTCATGTTTAAAAGACAGAGGTGTATCCACAGTAAATGAAAAAAAAATTACTTTTGGGTAGCAAAAGATGAGTTTCGGAAAAGTAACAGCTACCAAAATGTACTTGATTTGAAAATTACATCTTATGAAGATGACCAGAGACTCATATGTTAACTGTGGGAAACATTCCCAATATTAATGGCTTTAAAATTGAAAAGTAGGGAAGAGAGGTTGTTTAGTAGCTAGAACACATCAGTCCTGGCATGAACAAAGACTTGCAACGTGATCTGGAAACAATCACTTTACCATTTATCTCTCTCAGTCCACTTTTCTTATGTCTTCCATGCTGATCTGATTTTCCAGATTGTTTCTTCTTGTTTTTCTTCTTGTTTTTCTTCTTGTTTTTATTGATGTGTAAAAATTACACTGTCGGAGTGGAAAGGATATATGAACCTGCATTTGTAAGATCTCAGTCCTACCTTTGGACTTTTCACTAAGTCTGTAAAAAATACGTGAATGACTTTTCCAGGACAGTTTATAGAATCAGAATCCTTAGAGTTGGAAGAGACTTTAAAAGGTCATCTAGTTCAACTCCCCTGCATTGAACAGGGACATGCACAGCTAGTTCAGGTTGCCTAGGGCCTGATCCAGCTTTGCTCTGAAAGTCTCCAAGGTCAACATCTCTAGGCAACCTGTTCCAGTGGCTCATCACCCTTACTTTAAAAGACTTTTTCCTTATATCCAACCTACATCTGCCCTCTTTAAGCTCGAAGACACTTCCCCTTGTTCTATCACAGACCCTGCTAAAGAGTCTATCCTCTTCTTTCTTGTAGTTCCCCTTTAGATATTGAAAGGCTGCCATCAGTCACCTCACAGCCTTCTCTTGTCATGCTGAACAGTCCCAGCTCTCAGCCTGTCCTTGTAGGAGAGGTGTTCCATCCCTGGGATCATTTACCTCTCCTGTACTGAGGACTCCATATTTGGATGCATTTGATGCCATACATGTCCATCTATTCAGTAGGGAAGTTGTTGAAAAAGCAGTATCTGGAGATTATTTAACATTCTGTATAGTCTGAGGAATGAAGAGAACAAGAGCAACTTAACATGAATGTTCTGTTATATGCATGTAGCTACAGTTACTCAACATGAGAAGCAAAAAATAAGGCATATAGATTAAATGTATCCTCTAGATCATTTTTGGGTAAATAATGAATATTAGAACCTCTTTGTTAGGGCATTTTTGTTGTCTTAGAGATACCTATCATACCAAAAAGTCAATTCTACTTTATATTTTCTCTTTATGAAACATAGTATGATCTGCATTAAACAGGGATATGGGATCTGATCTAAGAAAGATAGCATTGAGAATACAGCAATGGCCAAGAACAGAAACGATAAACTTAGAAAATTTGCCATAGGCCAATTTGTCATATAGATCTCATCTGAATCTCTATTCTTTTTTTTATTTCATGATTTTTATTCATCAACACCAATTCTATATTCTTTTGTGTTACTATCTCGTACTGTGTTTGTTGCTGGTTTGCTATATTACCTATCAAACATTTACTTCAAATCTGTTTCCATGTTCCTGGGCTACTGATGTATTTTCTTTAATTTTTTTATTTTTTTTCCTGACATATAATGTTCATGTCTTTGTGAAGTCATGCAGAAATTGCACAAATAGGAATTTTCATCCCCTCAAAAATCATTAGATTTTGTATGCCTTCATGGTATTTAATTATGAGAAATATTTGTGGAGAAAACTTGCTTTCAACATAACTAAAAAGACTTATCCAAGTCAAACTTCATGTTTTTCCTCAGAAATAGTGATGTGTCTTTCCAAATGCTCATCTTCATTACTATGGAAATCCTCCTTTCTAACATTATTTGCAGCAAGTGAGAAGAGTGTATATTCATTTTAGTACAACCACGTTCTTCACATAGTCCATATTGCTACTGTAAGACAGTCAGATCAAAACCTGTGAGACTTTGGAAGTTCAAGGTTGCAATTTTTCGGCAGATATATAAACAAGTAGAGGAAGCATGTGGGAACAAACAAGATTAGTCATCCAATTTACTCCTCCACGCATAGTATTAGTAAATGGGGTTGTGTGAGTAATTGATTTTTTTCACTTTGCTGTCCGAATTGAACATTTAAACAAAATATTTTCCCAGATTTCTCTTTGAAATGAAAAGAGGAGAAAATGTCTTAAATGCCGTATCTTGTTTAATTTGCATTTTTTAGTAAAAAAGTATATGTTTTGAAACAAAACATAAATGTTTCACTAGTTACCATTTTTTAGATTAAAATATCAACTGAAATTGACGTAACTACTTAGATAGTTTGGTCTAAGAAAAATCTGCATTATTCAGTGAATAAAATAATTGATCAAATACTCGCTGCTCTAACACAAAATCTGAAGGTCTCTGATTGCTTTCTTCCTTCATATATGCACAGTAAAAAAGAGTTACTGAAGATGTTTAATATGGTGGAAACATAAACTTCATCACTTTAATGTGCTGCATTTTACATTTACAATTCACTGCTGTTGCTAAACAGATGTAATTTGTCAGTAAGAAGCAGTTATTATGATTATAGTATT
This sequence comes from Tetrao urogallus, assembly GCF_951394365.1. Classification (NCBI taxonomy): domain Eukaryota; kingdom Metazoa; phylum Chordata; class Aves; order Galliformes; family Phasianidae; genus Tetrao; species Tetrao urogallus. The sequence goes on along the minus strand of NC_136818.1, from coordinate 12,139,578 downwards.
AAGAACTTGTTTTCTCTTTGACCTTGTATGCACAGTTTTTCACACCGGTAGGTTCACACCTTTCTTTATGAAAGTTACTGGTTGAATTTTGTAAGACTTTAGATTTACATAAACTGATTATCCATTCTGCAAGCAAGTCTCTTCAGATTAAAATCCCTTTGAACTTTAAACAATTGTACATGCAATGTTGTATTTTTAATTTTTTTCCCCAAAGAAAATGTTTTCTATCCATTTTATTTCAGTTGGAGAGCTGAGGAAAGCAAATGTTTGTGACTGCCCACTGCAGTACAGAAATAGGATACAGGTATAAAAATATGTGCATCAGCTGATGTACAATACTTTTGAAAACACTGTTACTTACAGTCAGATGTCAAATCCATTTTGGAATTACTTTATATATCCTACCCTAGATTTTAGTTTGATTGTCATTGTTGCTATTATTTTTGCTGTTTGTATTGCTATTCTATGAGGCCCTAAAGGCAACAGATAATCATGTAGAGTTAGATTCTCATCATTCCATACGAATAGATGTCTCTGCCTGAAGAGCTCATAGTCTGAAGAATCTCACAGTGACTTAGAATAGGGTAAGGTTTAATTTTAAATGTTGCAGTAGATGCATATATATATATATATATATATATAAGTATATACATACATATATATATATATATATAAGAAATCCATATCTTTGTCCAAATCAGGAAATATGTCCCTACACAACAATTTTTCCTGGAATTTGATTTGATTTACAAGTTTCAACAACAGTGAAGAGTTAGGCTGTCTATCACTACTTAAACCATTACATGTTCCCTGGGCAACTGGTTCATCATGGGTGCTCAGAGGTGATCCATCCTACAGTCCTACAGCTGCACTGAAGGAGAGAAGTCAACAGGGAGGCAAGAGGCTGGTTTTAGCCTTTACAGAGAATAATGTACATAGATTTATGAAAGTCTGTAACTATACATTTTATGCAGAAATAAAGTAGCTAAAGCAAACTTAAGATTGGAGAATAAACCATGGCAAAATTAGAAAATAAATAATTCAGAAAAAAATTCAGTCATTCAACGCTTGCTTGAGTTAGCAGTACAGTCTGGTTGTATAACTTGCTAACAGGTCATCTTTTGTATGTAAGTTCTTGAAGGTATTTAAATTATGTGGAGAAACACAATCATCAAGAGTGTTTAAGGAGACCAGATCTGGAAAGCATGGAGAGCTAGCTTGTCAGCGTGCTAGGATTCTGTCACTTTGACCTTTTTCATTAGTGAGTGCTTACCTGATTAAATCACTAACTCAAAGATTATAAATTAGAAATTATTTTAATTTCTGTTCGTTGATTTGAAAGGTTCGTCTATCAAAAATGGGATAAAAAATATTTCTTACAATTACTAAGGGAGACTACTTGAAATAAATGGTAGGTATATTTTGTAATATCATTTTCAAACACCCTTATTTAAAATGGATCAATGTTGTTCTATGGAAGGTGAGAAGCTATATTCCAGTTTTTTATCCATCTTTTTAGACATCACTTATAAACAAATAAACAATTAGCTGCTTTCTCATTATGATATTATGCTACCACTATAGTAGTTATGGTTGACAAGGCACTTCCGTTATTGGTTTCTATTTTTAGCTGCCACTAACTATCTGAAACAATTATTCTTTTATCTGAAATTTCTCCTGCTTTATCCTAAATCCCAGAGGTAGGTAATTTGTGAAGTTTCTAAAATTACTTTTGTCTCTTTTTCTGAAATATCTAGGCATGAAAAATTGGTATGTTTCACCAGTTTTTGTATTTGTTATTTATATCATCAGTTCTCCTGGACAGGGATCTGGTTTTATGTTTAGTGTATTTTATTACAATAAAATCCAGACTGCAGTTATGATACTGTATTAATACAACCTAGCTTAATTTTTCAAAAGCTTTCTTTAATGATTTAGTAAATCAAGCACATTTCTGTTTTAAACTTCAGGATATGGATTTTGAGAAGTGTTAGATAGTTTATTTACAACATTGTATGTTATAAGCAATTAAGAATAATGTCCTGGATTCTCAGCTGTAATGCTCTTTATGAAACTCAGTGTGGAAGGATAGTTTCTGTGCACGTAGGCACTTCTATTTATTCTCCCTGGGTTAAAACAGTTGTCATGTATTCAACTACCTGCCATCTCTGGTGGTAACTGTGTCATGCTGTGAATGAACCAGTTGGCAAATAGTGCTCCTGGAGTTCCGAGGGCTGGCTGGCCTAACGTGTACATTTGAACTTTCCTGGATTTGTAGCAGCTGAAAGTCCTGTCTTGTGCGTATCTACCAGTGCTCATTTAGAAATTTCACACATTCCCTACCTTTTTTTTTTTTTATTAGTCACTGGGCCAGTTATTGCAGAAAGAAACTCTTCATGCTCTGCCTGAATAGGTCACTTTCTCCAGCCGTTCTTTCACCTGTAAACTATTGCTCACTTCTTTATAACTCTACAGATTAACTTTCTGTCAGTCATCTCCCACACTATGATTTTTGCATCACTCTCAACTTTTTTTTTTTTGTCTTCTTTGGATTGTGTCAAATGAAACTTGAGACTTTCCAAGCCACTTCCTTCCCCATCCTCATTTTGTTCTTCTGAACTACATTAAGAGCAGCTTCATTAATGCTCTTTCTCATGATCCTTACAGTTTAATCCCTCTGCTACTGCTAGCAGACTGTTAGTAATCTAGTTCTTGTGTATGGCCTGAAGAAAGACATGTTCTTCTGCTGAAGTTATCTGCTTCTCATTCCAAATGAAATATATTTGTTTTCTAGAAATCTGTCATTAGTTTCTTAATAAGTATGTGCTCTTTCCTCCAAAGGAAAAGTCAAAATCTGCATGTAGAAAGATAGATTGTGTTTCTCTATTGAGTACAACCATGTGTTACAGGCCTTCTTTACCTCTTTTCCTATGGCGTCACACTCACTTAACATACATCTACATATGATCCTATACTAACTTGTTAAACAGTTTCAAGCACTTTTAAAGATCCTTCTGAGGGACCTTTAAAGGTCCCTTTCAACTCAAATGCTTTTATGATTCTAGGACTTTTAAAAAAGAACTGTGAATCAAAACATTGAATCTTACAACAGATATATTGAGAAGGGATAAGGTTTCTATAATGTTTTATGAGAGTGGAGAGGTTGAAGTACAGACCTACAGTAGAAGTCATACATAAAAATCTCTTAAAGTCTACTTTGTGTGAAAAGCTTCAAAGTGAGCACTCTTTTTGACATCATTGCCAGCTTACCTTGGAAAGATTCAAGTGCTACTCAAGATCGAGTCCCATGCCGATAGATCTTTTCTAGGGTTTGTCAAATGTATTTGAAAGATTTATGGCAATATCAATGCCTTCCTGCAACTTTATCAGTAACTGGAATAGTATGGTCACAACTGCAGTTGGATGATGATGTGTCTGTACAGAGAGACATGAATTCCAGCTAAGACTGAGGTCAAAAATTTCCAGCTCCAGATGACATCAGGGAGAAGTAGTGGCATGGAAGTCACTAAGCAGTTTCTCATGTGTAACTGTTATACTATATGAGACTTGAATGCTTCAAATGCAACAGAACATTAAAAAGAGCTCATCATTAGGTGTGGATGTGCATGTAAGTTTCCCTCAGAGAGTATTCTCCACAATATGAGACTGCTTGGGATCCAATTACTTTAATGCCTATTATGCTCACTTTTCATGCAAAACACCTGCTAATAACTCAGTAATAGTATCACTCTCAAGGACGCTGTTGTACTGGGGGTAGAGAATATATGTATATTTATGAGGTGTAGACCCGTTTTCATGTGATAGTGTTCCACAAGGACTATATTCATCTTTATTTGCTCTGTGGGCTAATTCAGTAGCACTTTTTACAGCATTATTGCTTTTTCAGAGGAACTAGAATAGACTTTTTTTTTAAGAAACAGATTTGAAAGGCGTTTGTGCACTTTTTTGGTTAAAATCGGGATTCAAAAAATATCAAGTCCCTTTTTCATAATTATTAATTTCTGATTACATTTAATGCAACATTGTAATGTTTGCAGGCTACATTGCTGGTTAGTACTGCTCCTGCTAATATCCTTTGTTATAGGAGCATGAATCAAACCTCAGAGAGCTTGCTGATGTGGGGGGAAAGTACAATATGATAGAGTGGAATCGGCTATACTTCTTTAACTTTTTGTGGGGATTTTAGAAGTGGATTACCCTAATCTGTATAAGAACACCTTTGCTGCGTAATAAAAAGGTCAAAAAAGTAGTTATTGCTGTTATACTCTAACTTCATGCTGTGGTTGTTTTGTCTCAACTTCTCCAGTGTCCTTATGTATGCAAGCAGTGTATGAGAACATGATAATTGTAGCACGACATCCTATAGATAACTGTGAAGTCGTGAAACTGTGATTTAGGGAGATGAATTTAGATTAAAAATATTTGGAAATACACTTCAAAATTAAATGCACATTAAATACTGTGCATTAAAATGATTATTTCTAAAATATAAGCAATGATTCACCATTGATATTATAATAAAGTAATATTACTTTGAATAAGCAAAGAGAGAGAAAAAAATTAAACACTTCCTTTTAAGTGCTTTGTGACTAGCAAGAATCAGAAAGCATCAGTATTTGTTTAACACGATTTTTGAAAGAAATTTCTGGCCAGAGTATGCAATTTGGGTTCTTGCTGCTGCCTTATGTCTTTTTTCTTTCACTCCCCCTCACCTAAATTGCTGCCCTTACTTCCACCACTCATTTGCTATGACCAAGATTTTAATAGCCAGAGAACTATGACTGCACTGTTTTCTGATTACCTGAAATTGAGATCATAGCTAGTACCTAATAAATCCTCACTCTCATTGCTATTCTTGTGTGGCCACATGGCAGCTTAGAACTTCTCAATCAAAATACATAAAGGATAAAAAAGCACAGAACTTTTCAGCAAGATTCACAAGGAAGGCCTTTGGCTACTTGCTGGTTGCTTTCTTTTTTTGTTTGTTTGTTGGTTTTGGTTTTTTTTTGTTTTGTTTTGAGTCTACAGAAGAGGTGTTTAGCTTTCTTGTTCTTGAAGAAGGTGCTAAGTATAGGAAGGATGAGTGCAAGAAGCAGTGAGAGTCAAAAGGGTGCTGTGAAACAGAGTTGGGGAACTGGATGCTGAAGGGCAAATGAAGATGGAGAAAGAAAAGGGTAGCACAATAAAATGGGATGTTAACAACTAAACAAAATCACCACATAGATGGGATTTTCTGTTATTTGGACTTTCTGAAGTTTTCCCAGGGGACTTTTTCCCAAGACATGAACAGTTTTTTAGGGATATATAAAATCGTTTAAAACCTAATGGAAATGTTTATAGCATAATTTCATGTGAGCATACTGGGATAAAGTACAGATGTTTGGCAGGCAGATATAAAGACATGCCTACATTAAAGTTCTGAACATTTCAGCAGTAGACTCTGTACAGAATGATGTACATGGACATGCATGTGGGTCTTCAAATATTAACCAAAAAATTCCGACTATGCATGCTTCACTGGCAACTGCTTTACACAGCCATCACGCGGATTGAGTGCAGCCCTGCCAAAAAGAACTTGGCAAGCCAGGCAGGAGCTAGCAATGTGCCTTCACAGTCCAGAAAGCCAACAGTATGCTGGGCTGCATCAAAAGACGTGTGGTCAGCAGGTCAAAGGAGGTGAAAAATGGGAACAGGATCTTTAGCAGGGTCAGTGATGACAGGACAGGAGGAAATGGTTTCAAACCAAAACAGGGGAGATTTAGGCTGGTTATAAGAAAAAGTTTTTTACAGAAAGGGTAGTGGTAGTGAAGCCCTGAAGCAGGTTTCCCAGAGGGGTGATGAATGAGTCATCTTCCAGGGGACATTCAAGACCAGGCTTTCAGCACCTGAATGAGTTGTATGTGTCCCTGTTCATTGCAGGAGAGTTTATCTGGATGACCATTAAATGCCCCTTCCAACTCAAACGATTCTATGATTCTATGCTAAGGCAGGAATTACTTATATTCATTTTTGCTAGTGTTTGTTATGATAGTTTCCTATTATACACTATGTTCCCATTGTGTTTCCATATTTTGAATGTGTGATTCCATGTTCTGTGTACTGTTTGGAGAATATGATGTACACTACGCATACAGTGGAAAACCACCCAAAAGCATCATTACATTTATTGTACTTAAGAGAATATGTAACCTCTACGTGAGCCTTATTGAAAAGGAGCAAATATTCTTTTTAAAAATAGTGATACAACTGAAGCCAACAACTAACAAAAAAGTGCATTTAACAATTCAGTTCAAGCCTCTTTTCCCATTTCTGCCCTAATTTTAGAACAGGGAGTGTAACTGCCAGTAGGCATAGAATGGAGCAAAGTCATTCATTAGCTGTACATGGACCCATTGTATTCACATAGGAATGAGATATCTTGTCCAGTAAAGGAGATCAAACATGACTAAGAAAATTATAGAGATAGTTATTGTGCCTCTGTCTACAGAACTGTCTGAAGGTTTAAAAATCTAACATTTTGCAGCATCTTGTAGAAGTTGATTGCAAAACTGCAGATCATGGCAAATTAAAGCATAGCTTATATAAATTCCTAATTTATGAAATTTATAATGGAAAGGGAAACTGACGTTCAAGTCTGACATTAGAAATCTGTTGTGCTAAGAAACATGTAATATTCATTCTTTATTTGTTCTGCCTCACAAGACAGCATGAAAATGTAACATTTGCTAATGCCACCTGTGTAGACTTTAGCTGATATTGTCCTACAGCTTTGGGATACATCTCATTAGTACTTAATTTTACTTCTTTGACTTAAATTTGGAAAATAATATAATTTCACATTGTCTAGAAAAGTAACATACTGTAGGACTCCAAAGTGCCTCCTTTATTTAAGGGAAATTTAGGAATAAAAGTACCATAAAGATTAGATATGTTTTTAACTGAAGGTTCTCATCTTAGTGTCAAAAAAGACTGTTCACTCTCAGTTATCAATCATGGTTTCAGGGCCATAGCAATTTTAGGCTATAAATACAGTATTAGCTCATCTAAATGATACATTTTCTCATAATTCTGTATTGGAGTCTCTTTCTGATCTATATTCTATAACAGCTTTAGTGATATTAATACTTGCCTTGGAACTAAGTTTGACAGCTTATGGTTAGCTACAACATTTAAATTTTACTATATAGGCTGGATTTTTGCTATTCTTGACAACTCTATATCTTGCTCTTATATCTTTGTGTATTATTTGGCATCATATTTGGCTGATGTTGGCACCAGCAAATATCTTATATTCTGAATACTCCTTAAAGTTTTAAACTGGTAAGATACTGAAATCAAACTATCAGAAATATTATGAAGGGACATTAAAAGTCTCTGGTTTACAAGCCTGCATTCAAAAGGTCATTTCTGTAGTATGTAGAAATAGGATCATGCTGAAAGACAGTAATTTTTCTAGCCACTTATAAAAAAATGTACTCCTTTTTTTTTTTTTTTTTTTTTTGGAAAATACACTTCAGGAGAATCAGAAGCAAAGTATCTGAGCTGAAATCCTGAATATGCTATAGTTGATTTCAGTCCAGGACTGGAAATTGAGCCCAATTCTCTCATCTGGAATAACAGTAAATTTCTAAAGTGAAACTGGCTCAAAATATTTCTTGCTCTATTGAAAAAAAAAATAAAAAATTGCAGTATTCCAAAAGAAAAAAAAAAAAAAAAAGCAAAGACAAATTTAAATAGTAATTTGATTGCTAATGAGACCCTATGCTGCTATTGTATGACACTTGTGGGACCATTCGGGTGGTCTTCAGCTTAACCTTGGTGTTAGAGCTCCAAGTTATTTAAAAACTCATTATCATAACAGAGAGAGATCCTTTGATGACAAAGAATCAAGAATGAATGATTAGAGATTTGTATTATGTTAGCTAGTGATTAATGAGAAGTCAGTGTCTGAGCTTATAACTAAGACAAGTCCTTAATTAAACAACAGGTTAGATAACAAACATCACAGGAAAGAGGCTGTGTGAAAGAGTGAAGCCACGCTTGCACTAAGGCTGATTAACACATATATCCAGCTGATTGGCAAAATGTTTGTCAGAAGGTTTCAGTGGTATTTAATTTCAGCCAAAGCCTTAAAGGGACAGATATTCTTACAAGGATGATTGAAGGGATGTGGCATTTGTCCGTTGGAGCTCATTCTATATTATTCAGATATTTTCTGACTGTATCTTTTGCTTAGCATAAATGAAAATAGTATATATTAAAGAACTGTAAATTCAGCATTTCAAAAATTAATTAATGCTTTTTTATTTTTATTTTTAATTTTTTTCTGTGCTCTATCCAGTTTTGCCTGTGCCAGTTTAAGAAAATCAGTTTTCCCTTATTTTTTAGCAACAGCAAAGTCATGAGAAAGGATTATAATATGAATTTGTTTTCTGTTGCTGTCATTATTGGTGATGATGTATGAAAGCTTTCAGTGTACCTAAAATACCAGCAGCAACAAATGGCTCAGTTGGAATCTTTTTTTAAGCTAGACAACAGTGATTCTCTCTCAGCTGCTGGTCTCCCCATGGGCAAATACAACATCTACTAGTTGTGCAAAATTCTGTGTTTTTTTCCCCTCATGGTCACACTAGAAGTTATCGCTTGTATCTACTTCTTTTTTCAAAGTTCATAATTTGCAGACATTTCTATCAGCATATGACTGAGATCTGTTCTCCAAAATAGATAGTTGATCCTCTATTGTGTATATTCCATTTTATCTTCACACTAGTTGTTCTCATCTAGAAGTTTTCTTTTCTTCTTCCATTTGACTCCTCCAGGTTTTCTCTTTTTATCTGATGAAATGTGTAAAATAGATTGCATACCATTCAAAGATAGTACCTAGTGTTTGAATTTGAACTTGCTCCCCAGTCTTGGGAACATGCGATAGTAGATTGAACAATCCTTGTTACTGCAGTTGTAGATGCTATTCAAATATTTCTTATTCCTATCCTTCTAGCAGCTTCTTCCTACTCCAGAGAAGAAGGCAAACATCACGTCATTGCTGTTTATTGAGCTGAGGACACAATCTAAGATCTGAATTAACTGCAAATATTATAGCCTGTTTAATTTTAAACATATGCTTAAGCTAAGTGAATTCTTATTGAACGTTTGCATCATGTAGCAGAGGCTGGTTGTGTTTTATATCTGAAGAAGTTTTAAATTAGTTATCTTGGGAACTGCCAGCAGGGTACGCCAGCTTAGCTCAGCTAAAGATTCAAAGGACTTTTTCAGCTTCTGGAGGATAGAGGAACTGGGGCTGTGGCTTAGCCCAAGTTTTGGACTGGTGCTAATTGACCACTGTGAACTCAACTAATTTAAAGCCATCTCTGGCACATTTGCATGATTTCTGCCTAGAGGCCAGCCCTTGTTTTAGTACCAGTTATGTTGAGTAGATGGACTGAGCACAAGCTTTGTGTGCTATACTCAGAAAAGAAAGCAGGATAACTTTCTTGTTAAGTCCTTGACTGGAGACTCAGAGATTGGAGTCTAATACCTGTTTAACTAAAGAAATTCTGCTTCTGTGTGCCAGTGCAGCTCTCTATGTGGGCATACTGAAAGTGATTATATGGGATGCACATGATTTTGTTCTGAATAAGAGTGACCAGATGGAGGGCTCCATCAGGAAAACTAAAGGAGACTAATTTAGATTATTTTAGTTCCCTGTGCTGTTATAATATTGTTAACAGGTAACCAACCTTACTCTACTCTAAGTATATTACATGTGAAATAAATCACACCATTCTCCTCTCCATCTATACTGCTTCATATTTGCACATGATAAACCCGTTTGTAAAGAGAGAAATGTGTGACTGATTTTGGTTGTTTTAATCATGTAGAAACATTATTGAGAGCATCATGCATGTAGAATACTGGAGAAGTCGATGAGTTTTTGAAAGAAATATATTTTATGTTTAGAATAAAAACTTTAGAAGTTCATCAGTTGTTTGCGAATTTATGACTGTGTCCATGATCCAAGCCACATCTGACAGGCTCCTCTAAGAATGCACTTTTTTATTGCATTCTATACTTTAAATCTGCAAGCTTTTTCTTCTTTCAATGCAGAAGGCTATTATGAAACTACTCACATTACTCCCAGAGGGTAAAAGTCTCTTTAAAATTTGCAAATCTAAAGTAAATTTCAAGCATACATTTTTGAACTCATTACACAGTTCTCTGGTAACTGAGCTCTCAGCACCCTTCTTATTCAAACTGTACAAATGGGATTTCGTTTATAAATATTTTGTTTGAAAAAGTAAGTTTTGAAGATTAAAGAACACCAAAGGAAGTGCAGACCAGTATCGTCTCAGCTGAACTGTAAAAATCACTCCGTCATATCTTTGGCTCTGGAAATATGTGTTTCTACAACCTGCTTTTCCCTCTACCCTTGTTCTTTCCTGGTCCCCTCTGCTTTGCTAGCTTATTTAAAATCTGCAAGCCAGATACCCAATTTATATAATGATATTCATATGCAAAAATCAAGAATTTGCTCCATAAAATATGTAATCAATAAAAAAGTACTTGAAAAATATTACTGGGGACATAATTACTATGCTGGCTGCTTTCTGTTTACTATTGGCATTGTGTGCTTTTTCATTTTCGCCGTGTGTCTATTTCATCATTTATGACACGAAAAGATATTTTTTTTATTCTGGAAAAAAATATAGGGAAGGAGCTCATTTTTAAGTAATTGGTTAAAATCTAGTAATGAAAACAGGGAAGTGGTTTCAATTTTCATTATGTTTAGGATCATTCTCAGGTCACATTTGACACAGATTCAGTGTTCATATAAATTTAATAAAATCTGTAAAGGAAATTCAAGTAACAGCTGTGAAAAGAATGTGATCAATAGGAGCCAAAATAAGTGTCACTTTGAAATTTGCCAACTGCTGATGGATAGTTAAATGAATAAAACTATAATGTCACTACCAACTTTTAAGAGCAGAAAGCCCAGGCAAATCAGTCACTTGAATGACAGAAACTTTGCATGGCAGCAAAACTGTAATAGTTATTCTATTAATTTTATACTATATTCTTTACTTGGAATAGCTCATACTATGAGTTATTTTGTCATATTCCTGACTTTTGATAACAGAATAATGATAAAGTTATGTTAAATATCTCTCCTACCATGGTGACTGATTCTCCAAAAATTCTTAAAATACACTCCTTAACCTGTGGATTCATGAGTTATTCATCCTCCTGTAACACTATAAAATTGTCATCTTAGAAGTAAAAACAATCTCTTATGCATATTTTTTTTCATTTTCAGGTATCTCTGGTGGCGCCCAGGAAATAGAAGTACCGTAGCTTAGTCTCCAAGTTGGATGGCAGTAAGGAGGAAAGAAAGATGTGGGACACATGGTCCACCATTGCAGCATATCACTGTGTCAGTATAAAGGTATTTAATATGAACTAGACTTAGAAAAAAAAGAAAAATAACTATTGACGTAATCTTCCATAAAATTCTTTTAAAATCTGTTTCTCACTGATATAAGTCTACACTTTAAAATGCTACACTGACTTATTTGTAATGGAGAAGTGAAGTTTCCTAAACAATTTTAAAACAGCTCTGCTGTGGTTTAAATGCAATAAACTATTGCAAGAATCATTTAAAGTCCAGAGAAGTTAAAAGATATTTTGATGACTTCAGTAGATTTTGACTGGGGGGTTAAATCTCTAATGCTGTGGTTCCTGTTATAAAAACAGATATGTTTCTTAAAAACACTTTCAGTTGGTGTTAGGAGAAGAAAAAAGCAGAGGGAAAAGGTGTTAGGCTGTGGAGATGTTGTTGCTGGAATAATATTAGTGTTTTTAGTGGTGAAAACTACCTTAATTTCCCTGTGTTTCATTCTTTGTCACTTTTGTGCTTATCAGTTTTTATCATAAGCTGTTAGATAGGACTTAATAGTTGTTACTTGCAATTGGCACTTTTCATTATACAAGACATTCAGCTCCAGATGAGGTATCTTAAATTCCAATAATGCAAATATAAGTGTGAGCAAACTATAGTGACCCCAGCAAACTTTTCTCAAAGAATCAATAGTTACTGGAACAACCCTCAGGCCCCAAGGTGTGTTTGTAATATGCATACATCTAGCTTAATCAGCATCTGAATTACTGGAATATGCTGCATTACGTACCCAGATAATGTAAATCAGCATAACTCTACTAAAGTCAACCTAAGGATGCTGGTTTACAACAGCAGAAGACTCAGCTTGCTGCAGGTTTACCATGTTTTCTGCTTATTAATCCATTGGTAAGTCATACTTTGTCTTTAGCTTCCTTAGCATTCAGCTTTCATGGGCTGAATGAACTTGCAATGATGAAAAGAAAAATCAGAATACTTATGGAGCAATTCACTGACTTAATCACAGGAGGAGTTAGAGAAGTAAAGCTTGGTCAACAGTAGCAGGTAGTGCAGAATAGTGAATGGGAGCTGGAGAGCAGAATGCGTGATGCATTTCAGGAAAATGAAATGTCTAATCTGATCCTGTGAACTGAATGAGCATCTGGATCACATTCTCTGCAGTCCTGGAGTATACCTTCAACCTTGAATTTGACATGAAAGAGATCCAGTTCCTGCACCCTGAGGCCATACTGCAATGTGAACCAAAGGAAAGGTGCTGTGACTGGAGGAAGTGTTTGCTTTTTAAGCTCCCTCATGAGTCAAACTGAAATACCTATGTAGACTCCTTCTAAAATCTCAAGCAATATTTTCCTCATCTTCCTTTGATTCTCCCCACGCAATTGTACTGTATTCAGAGTGACAGCTGACTTCATCAGAGGCTTGATCCTTTAATCTTAGATCAAAATCACAGAATGGTTTGAGTTGGAAGTGACCTCAATGATTAGCTAGTTTCAACCCTTCTGCCATGGTCAACGATACCTCCCACTAGCCGAGGTTGCCCAAAGCCATGTCCAATATGGCTTTGAACACCTGCAGAGACATCCACAGCTTCTCTGGATAACCTGCTCTGGTGCCTTGCCATCCTCATAGTGAAGAATTTCTTCTTTCTATCTAATCTAAATTTACCCATCCTGTTCTTCAAGGATGATGGCCAACTTTTTGAAAAGGATCTTAGGAGTTGAATATATTGGTGGGATTAAACAGGACCAACAGAGACTGTTGGGGACTGTGTATTTGTATTTGGAGTACCTTTAAAGATGTTATCTAGAGAAGAATAATGACACATTCTTGTGGGCAAACCATCTAAGCATTTACCCAGATGTTTCAGTGAGTTTGAGAGTTCATAACAGGTTGACACTTCTGTAGCCAATACCAACAGTACCAGCAGGAACATTATTAGCAGTATGTTAATTAGTGCAATTACAGATAGCAAGATGGTCTGCCCCCACTTCAGCTGTGTCTGTACTTTTCAGAGTGACTTAATTTTATCTTTGTTCATGTCTTGTCTCAGTATCTTATATAAATGCTTGTGTTGTTGACATCATGGAGACAGCATTGTCCTTGGCCATATCTGAGCTTGAAGCTACTTTTCTCTTGAAAACTGACTGCAGCCTATCTATAACCCTTGTCTCTAACGGTAAAATGGAAAAGTGGAAAGCAACTACATTTTTATGGCATTTTACATTTTCAAATCATTATTGTCAATTGATGTGTCATTACTAGTTTTGCGTTTTGAGACTCAGTGTGCTCACACTCTGAGTGTTGAAACATCAGTGTCAACCACCCTGATGTTTCCTGGAGACTGACAGGGTAATACCACTTACAGCTTCTGTTGTGCTGCACTCGTCTGAAGTTATGCTATTGCATAACTTATTGCTTCTTAAAAGTCTCAAAAGTATGCAATATATGAGCTAAGTGACTGCACAATAGTTAATTCTAAGATAAAATACAGTCTGTTTTTAGCTGCCTACGGAAAGAGCGCTCACATTTATTAGGAAAAAAACATCAAAGCAGGGATGGACTGAATTAGTTTTTACATATCAATAGATATCAGCTAATAGCATTTTTCTCCAAACTATTTTCCTATTGAATGCAATGTAAATGGGATCAGGATTAGGCTGAATTTCCCTCTTTAATCTATTCATTGCAAATCATACAGATGACAAAAGAATTTGCATGTCCATGAACAGTAGCCCGTGTTGTATTAGAATTGAATGGATGTTGCGTATTGGTTAGATGCTTTATCTTGCAAGATCATGCCAAGCCCAAAGTGAAAGTATAACTGAGAACACTGTGAATAGGATTTTTAAATGGTTAGCTCACAATGTGTCTTCATCTTCCAAGTTCAATTATACAGTTGCTTGAGATGTCATGGGCAAATATAAAATGCAATTGAATTAAAAAATTTAGCAGTTTTACGCACATAAATATACATTTTATAAGAGAAATCCATCTTTGTTCTCTTTGGTCTTCTGAAAATTATCCTGGAAGGTTCTGAGTATTTCTTACAAAGTGATAATTCTCATAGCCCCTGATATTGCAAATATTCAAGAATTTTGCTGTACTGAAGCTTTCAGAGGAAATTTGAAGTCTGACTGTGGTCAGAGAGTAATGAAAATAAAAATTTTCATTTTCTAACCTGATTAAAAAAAAATTGAAGCACAAGAACTTACACCCTTATCCAGATTTTTGAAGTTCTTAAAAGATGTAAATCAAAAACTGATGAAATTAGTGGATAAATGTCTATGTGGATTTGCCTGAGGTTTGTAAATCTAATCATAGCTTTAGTAGCTACTTGGAGTTGATTTGTAGTCAGAATGTTTTGTATATAGGCATTTGCAAATAATAAATGTTTTAGGTCCTATCAAGATTAAATTTATTACTAGTCCCATTGTCTGCAGTGTAGACTGTTGAGGGAATTGGTGGAACATAGCTAGTAGTAGTGCTACACATTAAGTGCTCTTCCGAAGTCTCCTTTCATCACACTTTAAAAATCATTCCCTAAATGAACAAAGATACAAAGATACCAAAGATACGATGAAAGATCTTTTATTCTGTTCAATTATGTAGAAGCACACTTTTTCCTCTCTCTCTCTCTCTTTTTTTTTTTTTTCTTTTTTTTTTTTTTTTTTAGGGGGTTAATCTTCAGGGATGAAACAGATTACCAGCTTTTGAACCAATTTAAGTAGAACCTCCAGAAACAAAGCCAGGACAAATAATTATTGGCAGCTCACAGAAGGTATTCTGTGCCCACAGCTCTGCAGGATACCGTTAAAGTCAGTTCGCTTGTCTTAATGGGAAACACCTGTGGTCTGGAATAGAAGACAAAAAATCAAACTAACCATGCCTGAGACATTCTAAGTAATTCTGAAAACAAAACCTCTCCTCCTGTCCTTCCCTTCTTTCTTTCATCTGCACCCTCCAGAAAGCCTTGCCAGACTTTTACTGGTGTCCCTTCTTTCCTTTAAAACAGATGTGAAAGCTTGTTTTCAAAATTTTATTTAATCACAGGCACTGAAGGATGTCAAGCAATTGCAGTTGCAATGTTAAATCAGAAGAAATCTTGCTACAAAAAAAAACATGCTTAATAAATGCTCCGTTGGAACCTTCTTTTAACTGTTATTAAAAGTGAGTGCAAAGCAACCGAAAATGCTTAACAGAAATAATGCTTTAAAACATTGTAAACATATTAATCTTTAAATTCAAAGCATTTTTGCTTTTTTGTTGCTTTCTCAAAATGTACTGGGAACAATAGACCTCTGTAGGTATTTTAATAGGTTACTGAAGCTCGATTAAGGCAAAAAATACATCCTGGATTTTCACACACAACACAAATTTATGCAACACATTTCATTTCATTTGGAAATTTCAACTACATAAAAATTATATTTAATTGCAAATGTAAAGTATATATATATATATTTAATTGCTAAGCTGAGGTGTGATTCACAGTTTGAAGTGGTCTGCAACCTTGCTACCATTGCAGGTCCTAGAAACCATAGTTTAAAGTAGAGATTCAGAAACAAACTTTAATCAAGTTAATCCCTGATGAGATGCATAACTGAATTTTTTGTATTTTAGATATTAATTCATACATGCACTTTTTTGATATTTTTCCTCTCTGCTATTTCTATTGCAACAGAAATACTAAGAAGAAGAAATCATAGAGAAAAAGTTCTTTTTTAACATTCACAGTTGCAGAGAAGAGGCCATGACATGGCAAGATGTTGAAAGAAGGCAACTCCTGAATTTTTAGAGGTCTAAAATATACCTGACCGTGAGAACTAACACCTATATTTGCAATGTTGTTCAAGTTTAAAAATGTCATAGAACATAAAAATACATCTTTTCTTCCTTAAGACTAGTAGTTGTATTAGTGTCAGAGTCAAGCTACTGTGGAAACATGAATACTTTGAATATGCATTCACAGTATAGAAATAATATGAAATATAGCTTTCATCTGACTTTTCATCCAGGAAACGGATTTATTCCACTTTTTAAAATACTAGAAGGAAATGTTTCGGACTTCAGAAATGCTTTTAATCAATTTTTCCATATCCAAGGTGACTGTGTCATTGTATGCTGATGATGGCTTAAAAAAAAAAAAATTAATAATAATAATTCTGGAAAACAGCCAATATAACAGAGAAATGAACAGGGAAAGTAATTCCAAAATACATAAAGATAGCCAATTTCTGAAGAGTATAGTGATCCCTGAAGGTATCCTGTGCAGCCTGAATGCTTTGTAGTCAAAAGGGTTTCCTTTCCTGCATTATTCACCATACCTTGATGTTGAAAAAACTTTTTATTTAATTATAGGGACACAAAGGAAGCTCTGTTCCATGTTGCCCTTTGATACAGGTCCAATATTCGTTAGGTCAGAAAGCAGTCTGCTTACTAAGTAGTTGCTTGTCTGATACATCCCATTCCCATCCAAATATCTGATGCCAAGAGATTCTAGGTTACCCAACATTGCTGCGTACCCATTCTTCCAGCAGCTTGTACACAGTGTCATCCAGCTGCCTTGGCTTGCTTTTTCTGTCTCCCACCAGCCACAATGCCAGCCAAACTGGATGGTAAAGATAACATCATTGTCCACAGCTAATATGCAAAACATACCCAAATAGAGAAATGAGACTTAATACGTGGATAGCACCTTTGAGACAACAGCTGCATGGGTGGAGCCCACAAACTCCTCAAGTATGCCTCATGCTTAGTGGTGGAACAGTCCTGTTCTTTGCAGGCATTTAGGTGGCTAGGTCTAAAGGATAACCCCTTTCTTTGTACTTTTTCTGGTCTTTCAGTAACTGGTTCAAATACTGGGGAAAATTACAGAAAAAGGCTGTAGGCTCACTAGAGAGATTTCTTTGTGACTTCAGTCCCCTTTTGCTATAAACACAGAGGATCATGACACAAGATCACGTAACTCCTTTTTTAACCCAATGTAGTGAGATCATTGTCTGACAGTGGAACCAAGTGAGGGTAATGCTACAAAGATTTTATTAGGCACCTGCAGAGAACAAGGTAGGATAACGATCCTGATTTAATATGCAGTGTAGCTGTACCTGGATCAACTGGGGACAATTTTAGGGCCTTATTTCCAACATTTCCAACCACTGAGGCATGAAATTTCATTTCCAGGCTTATCACTAATTAATCTCATGAACAGGGACACGTGCTGCAGATGGGGAACAAGTATGAAATTCATTTATTTGAGAACAAGAGTGAGCCCCACATTTGTTTGTTTGTTTATTTATTTAATTTTGGTCAGGTAGTTTCTGTGTCACTTTTTTTTCTTCTTTTTTTTAATTGAGGTATAACAGAGCAGATTCCAGGTCTGTAAAATGCTGAGAATGAAGAAATAGTGCAGTGGGCAATTCAGAAACCACATAAAGGCTAGTCTAGGACAAGCTGTTGCTATAATGTAATCTTTCATTTCCTATTGATGCTTATAGTTTATTTTTATAAATGGACAGTGCCTTGTAAAAGTACTCTCAAATCTATAACACCTATTATACCAGGGTCATCTCACCCTGAAACTCTTTTTTTTTTTTTTTAAAGAAGAAAGGAAGGAGGAAGACAATCAAGGAAACTGTTACCAGTAGGAAGAATTCGCTGTCGCATCAGTCCACTTCTAAACAATTAGTGTTGAAAGTGTTAGGAAAGGCTTAGCTGTGACACAAATCAGGATTATCACACTAAATTCAGCAGAGTTGCACAGACAAAACAACAGTATGGAAGAGAGGACAAGTGTGCAAGTGTTACGAAAAGTATGCAAGCCTTTTATGAAAACTCTGGAGAAAATGCAAAAGAGAAGCTAATCCACATGAAGGACTAATCTCCATAATATTTAGCATTAAATATCAATGTATGTCATATGATCAGTAGTGTAACAACAGTTAATTTCAGGATAATTGAAAATCATCCTATTCCAAGAAGTTTCACTGAACCACGGTCCACTTTTAAATCAGGAATGCAGATGTGGCCTTGGCCCTAATTCCCCACCCCATATGGTTCATGTTCACAACTTCTACAGAAGGCAATGCAAAAAAAAAAAAGTAATTTGAGTAAATGAGCAGCCATATTTAGCACCTCTGTGCATTTTAAGCAGCTGAAACTGCCACCTACCTTGTGCATTTGGACAGAAAAGAGTTCGTAGCTAGAAAAAGATAACAGATCATGTCAAAAAGTATTATCATTTATAAAATTATTTTAACTTCTATAGGAAATGAATTCTATAGGAACTGAATTCTCTGATTCACAGAATTCAAATTTTTTGCTCTGCAAAGTGCAAGAAAAAGTAAAAGCACAGGACACATCCTATATAAATATATTTTGCATTACATTTGTAAAATAAAAGCTTTCACTAAAACTTTGCCATTTTGTATTTTCTGATAAAATATTCTGAAACTGGAATATAGAAACAATCTGTCTTGAAAGTCCCAGTCAGAAAATTTCAACTGTATTAGAGCATGTGCCCACTTGTTCAAAATTATCCCTTTAAATTCAACACATTTATGTGATAAGTTTTTTATTTTAAAATGATTAGCCCTCAGAAAGATAAATGTAGATTGAGGTAGCATGTACATCAATACTCAAAGCTAAATAAAATATAAGAAAACAAATAGTTTAAGCATCAGGAAAATCAGAACAACTTGAATTTGACATATAAACAGCTAAAGTAAAATGTTTTTGCTTTGATTTTTCCCTTGATATTCCTACTGATGAATATCGAGGTAGTGTACTGCAGCATTAGACATCTAGGTTAAACTCTAGAGCTTACTGGATTTGATGAAGGCTTTTTCTGTCATTTTAATCTTTTAAAAACACCACCAAACAGATATGGCAAAAGATTACAGACCTAGTTTATCTGTTACAGTCTATCCTCTTTTGTTAAGATATCCTTATGCTTCAAAAGTTGAACAGATAGATCTCTGAACTTAAAAAATATTAATCTTATGGTATTTCTAGTTGTGATTTGTGATGTCCAATTAAAGAAATTATAAATCATAGAACTATATTTAGTCAATCTGATCAAATCACAAGGTGCACTTTAATTTTCAATAGAGATGTTAAACTCTTGCTCCTCTAAGAAGCAGCATGAGCCAGCTTCAGGCAGAGATTTGAACACTGGCACTGATCCAGGAACAAAGAGGAGCTTGAAATGGAGCTGCTACTGAAATACACGCAGAGCTTCTTCAGACAAGATGTCAGCAGCACTTGTTCATATGTCTGATAATGAAGTTTTATTTTTCTCAAATGATGAATTACAGGACACATACACGTAAGGCATTTAACTCTTGCATGAGAGGCAAGTACATGAAACTGCCAGTGGAAAGAAAGCATTTAACTCAAGGCATAACAGTACTGTTGGTAAACCACAACTTCTTACACTGCCACTATAATTTAAATTAAGTAGAAGCCTAGCTTATAAACTCACACTATGACCCATACTTTATGGCTGTTTTATATCTCTTGGGTCCTGATCACAATGAAACTCTCTCAGTCTAAAGCAATTTAATGCAAACATTCCTGGGGCAAGCTATAAAATGTGATTTTTGCAGTCAGTCTTTTTATGGGTATTTCGGTTGAATATTGTATACCCGTTGAAAAAAAAGTATGACAAATGTAGACATTACGACATATGTGTGGGGTTTAGCTGAGTCTGTATTTGCACATGAATATTAACCCGGGTAATTGAGAAAACCTGTCTCTCCACACATCTTGTTCATTTCCACAAAAAGCATGTGCATAGATTTAAGAGAGAATTAGTGCCTTGCCTGACTTAATTACAAATTTTCTGGCTATAATACTCTCCATGCCTGCTTCTTTTTAAGGGCAATGGACTCAACAGATGCCATGTTATACCTACTAGATGGGGATAAATCTACTTGCTACTAAGCACTAACAATAACACATGGAGATAGAAGTTGTGAATTGAGCTCAGCAGACGGCATGGTTTCCAATTCTTAAGCATTTTGCAGAAAACCTAAAAAGCACCATCAAAGATGTTCACAAGTGGTACCATTGCAAATGTTTACAAAACATGAAAGGAATGGTAAAATATGTGCTTAAAAATGTACATGTTGAGATCTTGAGAGGAAGGCATGAAAACACATGGCATTGAGAAGTTTTTGCATGTTGCACCAAGAAATTGCCTTTTTAAACAGTGATGGTGAATTCATCGTTAACGTTTTTACAAGTCCCTGGCACATAAATGGATTACTGTGATACAAGCCAAGCTAAATTTATGTCCTGGCTTCCCGCTAAGTAACTTGTGTTTGTGAACCTGTCTATATGATTTTGAGAATATACACTAGAATGAGTAGCACAAATAAATGAATTCTTGCCCATTGCACTTTCTTGGGGCAGACAGAATACAAGTCTTGTCACCCTCTAGCATTTCTCTGCAAAAGCAAAGGGCAGCTGCACTCTGTCACAGCTTCAGTTGCAGCAATGTACTAGAAAAAGTTTCTATTTCAAAATCCTAGTAAGAGTCAATTCAGTGAACAGTAGAAATAAATGAAGCTTATGAGGAAACATAATATTAGTCAATGGCCAGACACCAAGGTCTCTATAGCTTTTGATCACAGACAAATTCTTATTTCGATTTTCTGTTCTGCTTCCTCAATACAGTAATAATCTTATCACTCCATTTACTCTTCACAGCTGGCCTGCAATTCTTGGTTAGTTTTCTGCTGCAATTTACCTGTTCATATGTGGCTGAAACATTTACTAGAAACCAGAATGTGCCATTTACGCACACCCATAACTTCAAGGCTGGTGTGCTCTGCCTTGTCAGGCCTAATTACTTTCAAGGACTTCTTTCGTTCAGTTGGGAAGCACACTGAGTAAGGCAGTATTTAAGCAGAAAGGGCTCTGGTAGGATTTTGGCCCCCTGACAATCGATGCATAAGCAGCACACTTGGCTTATCTTATTCAGTGGATGTGTCTCTGATTCTAGGAATTAGTTTGTTGCGCTCTGCAGTTGGTATTTTGATGGTCATCATCTAGGAGTGTTGGAAATGCTCCCACTTGAGATGATTGTTCTGTCTTTTCCCTAATGGAGTTGGCATTCACAAGTTTGGTTCAGACTGTTGTTTGATACTTGTCTAATTTATGGGATGAAGCTGAGTGCTTATTGATGTATTTTCTTCTCAAGTGGGTGTGAGGAAAGATTTAGAATGTCAAATTTGGTTAGGACAATAGGCAAGGATATTTCCTCTTACTCTTTTGTCCTCTTTTCGATAGGATTTACTAAAAGAGCTGGAACTGGATTTGAGAGAGAACAACAGAATGAGGTAAACTGAAGTGTCTGCCTACTGTTTGTTACTGCCTGATTATTCCAAGTGTACTATGTCTAAGACACACTATAACTTTTTTTTTTTTTTTTTTTCCAGCTATTGCTGCTTTTCGATGTCTGTGACACAGTGGCAGTGTAATAGATATACTAAGGTAGTATAGTACACTGTGGCCAAATTCAGACACTTAGAGGAGTCCACAAAGTGCTGATCTCATGAACTGAAGCAAGCATGTTGGGTTAGGCAGTACATCCTCAGTAAATCTGTGCTTGATGTATCTCTACACTGAAGCTTGAACATATCACCATATGCTGAATCATCCATTTAGATATAAAAGTTTAATGTGTACATTGATTATAAAAAAAAGTCTGACCTAGCTGGATAAAAACTGTAAGGGATAGAAACAATTGTGTTTCAGACCATAGCATATTCATTAACTGATAGGGTTAATGAAAAAGGTATATTATAGATAGTTAATTCCATAATTTTTCGCTGTAGTTTTGTCTTTACAAAATTACTGGGAAGTGATCATCATAAAATACGTAATGATTCAAATTGCTAGTTGATATGGTTATGGCAGTCTTTGTATTCCTGTTTGACTAAGTCTTGCTGGTACATGCAAGCATTTAAAGTACACACAAACTTAGCAGTAGGTATGAAAGGCTGTTGGTAAAATTTCTGATTTCCCACAATCAATAGCTGAAAACAAATTGACTTCAATGGGAAAAGAGTAATTCCCTTCCTCTAACAGTCATACCCTTCACAGACTTGAATGCCTTTTATATGGTAGATCATGGGAATTGAGGCTACGAGTACTCTGAAGAATATCACCCTAACTGTGAATATAACATGACTTCCTCCAGTGCTACCATAAGAATATTTATTTTAATCCCCAAAATCTGTGTTGATGTCATATATTATGAATAAAATAAAAACTATGTATAGGCAACCTTACAACTTAATAGCTCAGCAGGATGTAAAACTCTATTCACTATACTTTGCTTGAATGAATCAACCTGTTTCCTGAGTGAAGTTATAATAGCACTAAATGTTTTTAATAATGTCTGAAGAAAGCTAGTTCCAAACTGTGTTTAGATTTAAATGTAATGTTTTGATTCTGAGAGAAATGAGTAACTATAAATGTATATCATCTGTCACAGAATAGAGAAGTTATTTGGTACCATAGGAGAAAAGAGTCCAACAACTTGTAAAAAGTGATAAGAATAAAAATAGTCTGCAATATTTTAATAGATACTAATTTTATGTATAAACTTTGTGATTTGATTTGTTAATTTTCCGGTTTACAGATCATGTAATATGCAGGGTTGAGCAAAATTGTAAAGACTCTTGAAAAAAATTTGCAATTTTATTTGACAAATTCATCTCTGAAAAACTTTCTTTCAATGGCTTTCATGCAGCAAGACCTCTGCAATAAAAGTAAGTGGACATTTTTCTCCATTTGTTTGCAAATCTATTCTGGTTCAAGGAGAGACCTAATTTCATTTGCTGTATTTTTTGCGTTTATATGTTATCATGGCATACATTCATTTCAGTTATTTCAGTGCTGTGTCCATTCAGCATTTGCTATTCATCCAGAGCTTTTAAAGGACACCCAAGGTCTCAAGAATACCTCTGTGGTGCAGTCTCTGTTCACACTAGATAGTTTTGGGCTGAGACTTTGCTATACCCAAGGGTCTGTGGTTCAGATAGTCTCTTGTTTGCTCAGCTAATGAGGTCAGAACACTTCTATTAGTAATGAAATTATTCTCTCTTGTGTAACTTCCCTCTAAAACAATACAGTCAAAAGGAATATAGCTACACACATTAACAACGGAGGCTTCAGTGTAGGATTTGTGAAATTTAGTGAAATATCCAGAAACCTTATTAGCACAAGTGAGATTAGCACAAGGTCATGCTATGGTTTTGTTAAAGGGAAAGATTAATGACTAGTTCAATTCTGGTACCTAGGTGTGTAAAGACCACTATAGAGCTTTTGTCTGACTCAACTCCCATCTGCCCAGTCTTTGGATGATTAGTTGGCAACTGTTTTTTTTCTGAAACAGATTCAATGAACTAACCTGAAAGTTAAACCAAAGCTGAGCAGGACACACCCAAGATGGAGGAAATAAAAGTCTATTTAATCTACTGTTGCTTTCTGGTTGCATAGTTTCTATTGGTCCAGGGACTCCCCCTACCTGTGTGGGCTTGTGGTGGCTCCCCAGTTTGCTACCTGAATGGAAATTCCTGGAATGTGCAGCTCTATGACTTCCCCACTCAGCTGATTAGGAATGAGAAACTGTTCTGCTCATGAGAATATCCTATTCATCTGAAGCAGCTTGAAGATTAGCAGAAACAGCCTTCAGGTTTATCCCATGGTACGCACTGATGTACTGTTTGTGTCAGGGATGTCATAGAAAATCCTGGGCTCCTATATTTTATAGTCACTAAAATCATCCAACTTCAATAGAAATCCTTTTCTTTCATCTGTAAATTTTAATCCCAGCAGTGGGTAGCATCACTGAATGGGAATTGAGAATTGGAGGGATGGTGATGCTGAGGAATGAAGCTGGGAAAGGCAGAGGTGAGCAACTAGAAGTGACATTGGGCAAGGGCTACAAAGACCTATAATTGAACATAATGCTATAGTGAACTTTGGTTAAGATGCTAAGACTGTAGTTCAAGGAGATGGTCAAGGAACATCTGGTCATTGTGTTGAGGGTCATGGTTAGAGAGAACTGTTGGTGATAGGTGGACAGTTGGACTGGATGATCTTGTAGGTTTTTCCAACCTCGATGATTCTATGATTCAATTCTGACTTTATTTGATTATAATCTTAATATAGGTCACATGCACTTTGTTTAATTGTATAATTTATGCGTAAACTGGCAGGCATTTTCTGGTGAATACAGTTCACCTATATATAGAGATAAGAATATAGATACTATCAGATACCCCACAATAAAGGCCCACACTATATGAAAGTTCAAACCAATTAAAAAAAAAATATGCAACAATTGAACATACAACTCTGGGAGTTGACAGAATACTGGATCTACAAGATTCACAAAACAGGGATCCCCCTGCTTTTGGCAATATTCGTGTCAGAAGCTGGCATTCTGACTGAGCTTCTATTGACTTCTAAGTCAATGCAACTTTAAATGCAACTTTAAACTGTACTTATATCATTTTTATCTGAGCTGCAATGTAACATTGTGCTTGAATCTTTTGCTGGGTTCCGTGGATACAGTTTCCTTTTGTATTCCGTGTGATCAAATCTTTGTCAGTGAACAGTCCCAAGTAATAAGAGTTTATTAATAATTGTAATATATTAACCATATATTTAAATTTTACAGGACATTAAACAAAAAACCAACCTGCATGAAACCATCTATACAACCACTGTATTCTTAAATCATACAAAAAAAAAAAAAAAAAAGGAAATTCCTTTTCTTTTCATTAAAAGGTAAAAATTCCTTACAGTAAGTAATTCTAAGGATTAGTCAGTATGTATGTTCATATCTCAAAATTTAGTTACATTTCAGTTTTCAAATAAAACTACCTGTTCACCGCAATTAGGGGAAATTAAAATATTTCTAAAACAAAGCAAATATCTATTGGAACACACATCTAGGTAATACAATCAGCATTTCTAGCCTAGACTGTGAAATTATGCTCATTGACTGGATTTACAGTTTAACAAATTTACAATTCACAGATTTACAAATAAGTATATTTTTAAAGATTATTATTAGGAGATATAAACCAATCTGATCTGATGGACTTCAAAAAAAAATCTTGTTTATGAACTATATATGTTTTTCTTTATATTCTTATATGCTTAAACTCAAGCTATGTATAATTTAGTTTTGCACTACCAATGATGAACACCAATATTTTAATACGCATAAAAGATGTACTTGGAAAATATGTTCTGTTTGGAACATTGCATACGTTCCATCCAAAATTTCCTTCTTATGAAAGCATAAATGTGAAAAAACAACAGCAACAACAACAACAAAATCATAGAATCTAGTTTGGATAAAAACAAACTGAGTATTTGATTAGGCAGTTTTGGAAATATAGCTGTCTTCCATCTTTTCACAGAAGAGTTAATATGTTACTCTAACTAATATTTCTGATCTGATCGTGTTCAAATAAAATCTACTTCTACCAACAAAATCAATGGAAGTTTTTATATATGAAAATTGTGGTAAATGAATGCAACTTTGTTTACCATGGCAGAAGTTGAAGGAAATAAATTAAGTGCTTACTACATTTTATTAAGGCCTGATAAGGTCTCTTCATTATTTCATAGGGCAGATCTTCCAAACAGCCATTCTGAACTTTCATCTTATGTTCATTCCAGATTAGTTAATGATTAAACCAACTAAATAAAGGAATGCATATATTTCCCATTTACCCAATATGCAGATTGATATGAGAACATAAGATTGTCCATATGGAGTCAGACCACACCTCTGTCAAGACTAAGATTCTCTCTTCAGCGCTTGCCAGTACCAGATGCCTAATGAAAGTACACAAGAGCAGGACAAGTAGATAGGGATATTATAAGCTGGGATATTCTGCCGACTACTTTCCAGCCATCTGTGGCTCAGGTAGCTCCTAAACTACAGAAATGATGGTGTCTGCATCTAATTGTCCTAAGCAGATTTTCCTGTCACAAATTTGTCTGAAGCCATGTAAAATTTTCCATCTGCAGTATCTTATAGTGAGCAGTGTCACAGCTTAACTGCAACGTTCTTTGCAGAAGCACCTCTCATTTGTTCTGGGCCTGCCAACTGCTGACTGTATCTATTTCACTTTTTTTTTCTTTTTTTTTTTCTTTTTTTTTAAGGCAGAGTGAGCAATTATTTACTGATTCAACTACTTCATGCTGCTTAAAATTGCACTGATCTTTGTAGAGCCTAGTACTCCTGGTGTATTTAATCATAGCTTTTCCGTTACAGAAACTGTTCTAGTGTTTTGGGTCCTTCTCAGCTGTCTGTGTACCAAATTCATGTACAATTTCTGGAGGTAGAGGAATAACAAAGGGAACTATTCACACTTAAAATGTGGATGCTACTTTATGTTTTTCTCTGTATTCTTTCTAAAAATGTGATCTAATTTTTGATATCTTTTAAAATAGTTTATCTAATCTTTTTGTATCTTTCCACTGTAATGCAGATTCTCATTTCTAAGAACAACTCTCAATTAAGAAATTGATTTTTTACAAGAAAAAATACACATTTTTTTCCCACTCTCCATCAACTTCCATTTGTTACTTTAGTTTGTTTTTAATCCCTAATTCTTCATTAGACAGATTCTTCTGCAATCTTCAACTGTGGACTCTCCTCTTTTCTGTTTTGAATATGCTTAATGTCATCAGCAAAGTTCTTACTCCACTATTTAACTCTTTCACAGAGCATTTATAAATGTGCTGAAGAACGCAAACTTTCACTTGGGATTACCCCTCTCAATCTCCACAAAAAAATAATTTTTAAAAAGTTTTCTATCTATGTGAGGATCTGTTTTATATAGATATTTCCTTTTGGTGAGATGTTGGGTCAGATACCTTTGGGATATATTCTGCCTTATTCTGTTTCCAGCTGGCTTATCTTCTCAAGCACAATAATATGAGTCTAATATAGAACTGGAGGTATTCAGACTTTGCTAGTGACTGAAAACATTACCAACTTTGATCCAGCTTATAATGTATATAAATGAGAAAAACTGCAAATCAGTGACTTGCTCTTCTCCTTTGTGAGAAAATTAAATCAGTGTGTTTATATTAGTCAAACAGAAGACCACTCATTGTGAGTTATTTTTAGCTGAATGCCTGAAAACAGAGTATGTGTTATGGCCAAGCCCACAGAAATGTGTGCTTTATAGTACAATTTAAAAATGAAAAAGAAAACCACCTTTTTTTGGTAGATATTTCTAATCTTGATTATGTATTTTTGTTAACCAACACAAAATGTTGAAGTATTGTGTTAATGAACTGTTATTTTCCTCCACAGATGTACAGATCAAATTTATTCTATGTAATTAACATTCAGCTTTGGTGCCCTGCAAGGGTTTTGCTGAGCATAAAACCATGTATTGGAATGCTGAGATTTATACTTGAAAAAGTAGCAAACAAAGGATATTATTACGTAAATAACTTAGAAAGAGATTAGAAAATATGTATACATTAAGAGTGTTAGCTGCTACTATAGACAAATAACTGCATGGGTATGCGTTTAGGGTATGCGTTTATATTGTGGTAAGATTGAGATAGCCTTAAATAAACTATGCTTACAAAATCTGAGAAAGCCAGTACTTTAATGAAGCCCTGTCAAGGTCTTCTGTATTTACCTAGAGTAGCAGGATTTACATGGGCAGTTACTTTGGAAATATCCAATATTTAAAAATCCATTATGATTGAGTTGGCCAGAATGTGTTAGCTAAACCAAACCTAACTGACCCTGTCTTTAACACCTTGGAAAATTATCACAACTCCTTTGAATTAACCTAATAATAGTCAGTCTCACCTTGGATACATCCACGCCCCATCTATCATGTTTTCAAATGCCTGTCTGTCAGTACCTCTCACACTTTCAAATGTACAGTCTGCTTGTTTGTATGAAGCTTTCAGAGTGTGATTTGCACCAGATTTATGTTTAAAGCTTCACCTCTCCATTCAAGTGTCAAATGCTAAATTCAGTCTCTTAGTTACTTCATGGTAACTTGTCCATGTAGCCATATTGTACATCAGCTAACAGCTTCTCTCTTGTCAGATACCTCTGATGGAATATTTATTCCTGCTACAAACTGTTTCTTTGAACTCTGTGCATGAATTCCCAGCCTCATGTAATACTCATTTTGTCCAGTCTCCCCTCTGCATGGGGAGATGTTTGAGTTCCTTGGGTATTTTATCCTTTGTTGAAGAAAAGTTGGATAGATGCCCAGATGGTCTTCTTGTTAATGAATATAAACGGAGTTTATAGGCAGTGTGATAGGAATGACAAAGCTGATTGTAATGGCAGAAAATCCACTAGAGAAAGTTAACTAAGGAACTTGTGACTAACAGGGTGAAAATATTTTCACTAGTTGCAAATTAGGTTGAAAGTTTTAGAATCAGCATGGTTTTATCTTAACATAGATCGAATATAATGGATTTACCCTGGATGAACACCAGGACATGTGAGAATGGAACTATTTTTATTTACATATCATAGAGATGTTACTGCTAATAATTAATTTAAATGCTGTGCTGGTTCACTTTCCATTTCCATCCTAATCTCCCAGCTCTCCATGTTGTTAAGAGTCACATTTCTCTTACACCAAACTAAATGTTTTGCTGAAACACAGCACAGATATATCACAGGGTAGTCCTGGGTAGAACAGCTGGCATTTCTCTCTGTCATAGTCCTTAAAATCTTGCTGGTACTCTCATAAGTTATCCTTTGACAGAAGTTATAAAAGAGAATTACAAAAACTTCATTTACTGTATGGACAACAGTAGAAGTACTGTTTGAATAATGTGATGTTTCAAAATCTTTCAACCTTCCCTCCAAAGTTTTTTTATTAGCTCACACAAAAAGATGAGTACCACGTCATTGTTTCTTTTTTTTTTTTTTTTCTTCTTTGACTGGGTAATTAAACAAACAAAAAAGAAGAAGAAAAAGAAAAGAAAAAAAAAGCAAAAAAACTTGTTAATCTGTTTGATAACATCTTATTTATTTAGAAGTATCTGAGATATTTATGAAAGTGAAATACATGAAAGGGGTCATTAGGTGGCCCAATAACGTAGGCAACCATGATGCATAAGGCTATGGAAGTATGGTACATTTGTTTTCTATGTCTGAAAGTCATTAATTTTTATTCAGATCTGGAAGAGTCATTAAAGGACAGCTGCTCCAATAAGGTATTACTTTTGTTTTCTTCCTTTATTTAAACTGGAAACAAACTAATACTAGATGGAAAGTATACATGTGGTTGATATCTTTATTTGGAAAGTGTAAGAAGAAACGTTTGATAAGAAATATAAATGTATTTTAAAAGAATTAGAATAAGGAACAGGCTGATTGATGGAGTGAGTGAAACAATCATACATCATTTCTCCTGTGAGACAGTCTGCTTTTGCAGACTAGTCAACTTAATGCAGTTTAAGCCTTGCAGTACATCCATATCCTGTAGTCATAGAATGATAGAAACATTTTAGTTGGAAGGGATCTTTAAAGGTCATCTAGTCCAATTCCCCTGCAATGAACAGGGACATCCACAGCTAGACAGACCCCTGACCAGCCTGACCTTGAATGTCTCCAGGGATGGGGCATCCACCACCTCTCTGAGCAACTTGTTTCAATCTCACCAACTTGACACATCTTGATGTAATCCACAAACTTGATGAGGGTGCACCCAATCCCCTGTCAGTGTTGTTGATGAAGTTATTAAAGAGCATCGGTCTCATTATAGATCCCTGAGGGGTCCTTACTGATTTCTATCTGGACATTGAGACATTAACCACTACTCTCTGGATACAACCTTGCAACCAGTTCCTTATCTATTGAACACCCATCAAATCCATATTTTTCCAATCTAGAGAGAAGGATATTACACGGAACTATGCCAAAGACATTACTGAAGTCCAGATAGGTGTCATCAGTTGCTCTTCCCTTACCTACTGATATAGTTGCAACATCATAGAAGGCCACTAGGTTGGTCAAGTGGGATTTGCCATTGGTGAAGCCATGTTAGTTGTCTTGTATCACCACCCTCTCTTCCTTGTTCCTTAGTATAGCTTCTAGGTGTTCCATGATTTCCCCTGGCACAGAGATGAAGCTGACAGATCAGTTGTTCCTTCATTCATCCTTTCTACCCTTCTTAAAAACAGTTGTGAAATTGCCTTTTTCCAGTCATCAGGGACTTTACCTGACTGCCCTGACTTTTCAAATGTTATTGAGAGTGGTTCGTCAACTAGATCAGCCACTTCCCTCAGGACTCTGAGGTGCATCTCATCAGCACCCATAGAATTATGGTTGTTCAATTTCCTCAGGTGGTTGCAAACCTGATCTTCACTTACAGTAGGAGGGACACTACTCCCCTAGTCCCTGCCTTCTGACACATCTGCTTGAAGGCTGTGTAAACATCATTTGCCAGTGAAGTCTGAGGCAAAAATTTATAGAGTACCTCAGTCTTGACTTATCTGTGGTTACCAGTGTGCCTGCATTTCTTGCGAGGGTTATGCCTACTTCTGTTTACCTTCTCTGGTTGTACTTATAAAAGACTTTCTTGTTTTTCTTTCTGCCTCTTGCAAAGTCCAGTTCCAGTTGGGCCTTGGCCTTCCTGACTTTGTCCCCACATGGCCTAGTCGATTTCTTATAGTCTTCTTAGGGTACCTCTTGCTGCTTCCACTTCTTGTGCATTTTCTTCTTGTTCTCCAGTTTGACCAGCAGGCCAGGTGGTTTAGCCATGCCAGTCTCTTGCCTTCCTTTCTTGACTTCCTGCCTGGAAGGCCCTTGTGCCCAAAGGAAGGCTTCCATAAGGATCTGCCAGCTCTGTTCCACTCCCTTGTCCTTGAGGACAGTTTCCTAAGATATTTTCTTGACTAATTCCTTGAAGAGCAGGAAGTTGGCTTTCCTAAAATTTAGTGTCCTGATTGGTTTTCGTATGAGAAGAATCTTACCAACATGAAGTGTAGTCTTACACTTGTGCTATCACGGAGATGTCTGAAAATATAAAATTGAAGTTTCAGAAACTAGAATACAAATTCATTATTAATATAAACTTGATTACTGAATATGAAATAAAGCTGACTCAAGGTCTTAAAGATGCTGGTTTTTAATTTGTTTGGGTTTGTATCCGTTAAACCCTCTGATATTAGTAATCTAGTCAGTGACTGTTCTTGACCCAGGTAAGAATTTTCCATTTCTTTTAATAAAATAAAAAATATTTTAGCTTTAGAAATGAGAGGCATGTTATACAACATGACACTTAAGGAGGTCAATTTCTACCAGCACATGAAGATCTGGTCTTTACTATAATGGATATCTGCACTTAACATTATGAGGGGAGGAAACCAGACAAATAAAACTAAGAGCAAGTAAAATCTTTTGGGGTTGTGTTATAAGCAATTAAAGTGACTGGACTGATTTCACTTGCTTCATCTCTCACCTGCTTTTGTAGCCATTTTTTTTTTTTCCCAGATATTTGTTTCAATTTTGTCATTTCTGCTGATAAATATGGCATTCTTGTACTTCTTGTACAATCTTCTTTTCTTTTTTTTTTTGTAAAGCAATTGGCATAACTGATTACAGGCAGCTGAAAGGCATGCTATATAGTAAAAATACTACCTTTATCCTTTCTACCACATAGTCCATAGGGTATAGAGGGAAAATAATTGTGAAAAATGTTGGCAAGCTTGCAGTGCTCTACAGCTAAACTGCTAAACAGAAAGAATCTCATATACCAGCTTTCCTCCTATAATCTCCATTTACTCATTTCTTATATGTGTGCTTCTAGCTCAAATAACTGTGCAGCCTTATAAAATAGAAGTAAATGTCAAAACTAAATGCATTGTTAGTAGATTAAATCCTCATTTTAGAAGGGTCTTACGCACGCATCTAACTCTAAGAACATATTTCTATGGATGTGAGCTTTACCTTGAGAAGACGATGCATATTTTCAATGAAAAAGGACTCCTAGTATAGTGGAAACAATTTGCTCTGCATACAATTAATGCCTTGAATAACACACAATTTGTTACCCTAAAAGCAGACAGAAATTATGGATTGCAATGAGATAAACTGAATACTGTTTTTAATGCAACTGAGATAAGCCTTCCCAGTAGATGAGGCAAAACCCAATAAATTGTGTTCTCTGAAGTTGAAACACTGGCTTTGTCAGCTGCAGCAAAAAAAAAATACAAAAAACAAAAAACAAAGAAAAACCTAGATGGCAGCAGCAATGCAACTGGCTAGTAGGTTTCCCCCAGAAAACTACCCTGGTATGCCCTGATCTTGCTTCCAGCAGCAGAAGTACTCCTCCGTAGAACTCTTCAGGCTGGCTGGCTTTTCAAATAAGAAAATATTTTCAGAAATTTTGCCTGTAGAAAATTTTTAGTACTCATTCTATGCAATGATTTTTAAGAGCTCAATTTCTGTTGTTTTCACATCTGTCATAAACTGATATCTCTGTGTTACACATTGTGCTCCAACAAAAGCAAAACTATCTCAAAAATGTGAATTGTTTGTTACAGTGATCTCTTGGAAAAGCTGACTTCTAGTTTTACAATAAACAATGTAGATGAATTAGTTTGCAAGCTTGGGCTCTGAAACAAGCTGATAAACTACAGATGTTATTCACCTTTTGGAACTTTATTGTTTAAAACCATTTGAAACTGATGACCTCAAATGATCTACATTTTTCTGATCTCTAAACTACGGAATTATGATCACATGAGAGGCATTTAACATAGTTTCTATAATCCACAAGTCTCATTGCTGTTTGATGATCTTGTTTAATCACTTATTTAATCTTTTCATAATCCCTTAGTGAAGATGTATATTATGATTTGAAATTCAAGAGAAATTAGGAGTTGGAATAGGAAGTAATTTCTTGCTACCGTACTGAAAACACTTCTTATATTAATTTTGCTACCAATGTAATTCTAGTGGTTTATCTTAAGAGTAATATTCATTAATATTTGTAAATCCATCTACAACCTTGTGAGTCTGAAGTAAATGAATAAATAAGGAAGCTCTGAGGAGACATACTGTCTATTTTTTTTCCTTAATTAATGGGTTCAGCTGGAAGCTGTGGATGAGCTAACATCTATGTTGACTCTAGCCAAGCCAATGGGAATTTTTCCACTGATTCCCATCAGCTTTGGACTCAGTCACTAAATTCTTACAGCTCAGGAGGAGAGCAAAATAGTATGAATAGGTTTCCACAAATATTGCTTTAACAGAACTTCACGATTTCTTTTTTAAACTCAACTTTGGTGTGGAAAGTGAAGAGAACAAGTAGCATCTGATGGAGTGCAAGTTGGCAAAAATTCTAGTCTGCCACTTTCCAAATTGTTTTAGAAATGTTTGGCACGTCTCTGTCACAAATTACAGCTGATTATAATTTCACAGTATGTGCAAGCAGATGGACGAGATGAATTGGGGAAAAGTTGCACCCCAGACAAATTAATTATTAGCAAGTATTTTCAGAGCAGAAGTTAAATATTAAAATTGTGGTTTGAAATAAAGCATTATGGGATGTCTAAGTAATCTATAGTTTTGGATCAAAAGTTTTATTAAGAGTTTGACACCTACCTGAATATTTTATTACTTTTATAAATGAAAATACAATTCATATTATAAAAAAAAAAAAAAAAAGAAAATATTTTGGAAATTCTGAGCAATTAATCACTTTTTTTCAAGTTAGCTGTTAAATCAACAAGCTCATGAGCAGTGAGAAACAGAAAACAATATGTGACAAGGATGACTGTGGACATGGTTGAAACATTTTTTCCCACTTTGTGGAAAATACATTTAATAGTTTCATAAACCTACTTTCAGATAACTATTTTTTATGTAATTATAGTTTCAATACATTAAATATTACCTGTTGCTTTTCTTACACTTTTAAAAGCTAGCCTGAAGACATACGGGAAGGGAAATGAAAAGGGTACATCAATGAAATAAGGATGGAACAGCAAAACACATCAAATGCTTCTCTTGCACGACATAGGTTGCTGAAGGGGTGACATCATGTGGTCTCCTTCCCATTCAGAAATTTATAATCCTGGAACTGAGAAAAGTGTTTATAAAAATGCTGGTTTGGAGGCTTTGTGATCTTCATACCCACCAACATTTATAAAGTTACATTTATACTTTATAAATTTACGTTTATAAAGTACTTTCTACATATGTATTTTTAAAACAAGTAAAAATACAAACAAAACCAAATAACAACAACAAAAACTTTGCTTATCAAGAATGATTTTATCTGACTGAAATAAGACATTTGAAATATACTATAGTTATTCAACATTTAAAGTATTCGGAGATTATTTCTTCCTTGTAAGAGAAAAATACTTGATTTGAACAGAAAATGAGAAGTGAAATGACAGCTATTATGTCCCTTAAAGAGCAAACTTTAACTTATTTTATTATTGTTTCTTTATTTTTCAAACATTAAATATTGCAGTTCCTATGCAGAGTCTGGAAGTGATTTAGTAATATCTAAACAGCTGTTGGATGCACTTAAAATGAAAATGAACATGTGAGAAAATTGTGTACGTCTTGAATCTAATAGAGAGACAGTACTATGAACATCGTTATATGCATACATTTATCTTTGCTCTAGTTCCAGATTTTGCTTACAGTGAAATGCAGCTTTAAGTATTTTCACCAGTTGAATTTCATTTTTTCCAAGTACTTGTGACAACCTGAACTATTTTACAAAGGCAAGTGCTTCTTGGATGTACTTTCAAGTTTCCCTGGAAATCCTTTTAATCAGCTGATGGTGCTTATGTGGTGTAGGAAATCGAATGTAATGCATATTCAATGACTCTTTCTGTCCCCTGAATAGAAGCTTTACTGGGTTTTTGAGAGTATGTCAAAGGCTCACCCTGGTAAATATTTTATATTTTTTATAGTATGCTATAGACTGACAGGAAGATGGATAAGTATTAAAATAACCAACAGTAATTCAACCAGTGGAAGTTTCTACAAAATAGGATATACAATTGTTTCATGTGTTTAAACATCATGAAAATGTTAGAATATGCCATCAGGCTATAGAAAGGAAGTATTTTCTATATCTGTTTGGCTATCAATGCTTTCTAACACACACACACTCACAAAATTACTATTTCAAAGCATGTGGCAATTTTTATCTTCGTCTTACCTAAAGAGATGTTTAAAATAGATGAATAATCACCTAATGGTGCATTTAAATGCATTATATTTGTGTATAATTCTTTATACTATCATGTTTAGTATATTTCATATTATGAATTTCATAATTCATATATTTTTACAATGTTAAACATGATAGAATCCTGTATATATTACCCAGGCTTACTATTTTAACATATATCTAATAACTTTTCCTATCATTTAAGTGACAGTTTTCAGGCATAACAATAAAGAATTGTTATATACACTGAGGAAAAATGAATCTGGATATGCACAGGGGAGTCATCTTGCTTTTTTTAAATGGTCTTTAAAAGGCAGTGTTTGCCTTCTCTCTCAGGCAGTATGATTTGAGTAAGCTTGTTTTACTTTGCTTTGCAGCTGCCAGAAGTAGACACATGATCAGTTACTATGCATAAGATGATGAATGGTATCTTACAAAGTGTGATTAATTAAAATATATTTGCTTTCTTACTTGTACTCATTTAGCCATTCTGAAAAAACTCAGCTTCAAGGAAATCTGCATATAAGAAGCATAACTTGTAAAGAGAAAAAGTATGCTTCAGATCTGTAGCTAAATTTATGCAAAGTTTGATTTCTTTTTAGTGCTGCAGGATTTAGAACATTTTGGAGTGTAAGATTAGTCTAGACAACCACAGGCAAAACGATAGGCCAAAATCCTGCTTAAACTTTGTCAGTGTAGAGTTCCCGATAAATTTTAGCTCAGCCATTTCACCCAATGTTCAGTTAGTGTGAAGTTTCTGAGTTTGGGAAAGTATACTTGAGTTATCTGCATATTTTGAGTTGAGTAAATGGTGGTAATGAAGAAATAAGTTACCCGATTATTTTAGATTTGCAGTTTCAAGTTATTAAATATCATATTAAACATGATTAATATGCTACCTTGTGCAAACACAGGTATGTGGATGAATACCACTAAAGATATTGTTTACATTAAGACACAATATATTTATGGTGTTTTATTATGTTATGTACTTTTAATCAGACCTGCAAACACATTAGTAAGTGTGACACAAAGTAAGCAGCATCATGAACCACCATGATGGCTATCTGATTGTATAACAAAGCAATCTTTCACCCTAATGCTGTCTTTCCCCAGTGGTCATTTCAGAAGATATTATTTAGCTAAATATTAATCTTGCTATAATTATCATAACACATTTTTAAAAAAATAGATACCAGAAATCTGTAAAAACAGCTGAGAAGCGTTAAGTCTGTGGTACTTAGTTCTTCTGTCTTGATAGAATTCAGAAATATATACACATATACATATTTATTCAAAAATATAGTGTTGACATATCAACAATGTGTAAATACAAAAAATTTACTTCTATGTATCATGCACAGGTGTCTAACTTTATGTGGCTATTCACATTTTATAATTTCCCAACAATTGTCCAGCAAATAGAAAATTGTAATGCTGTGATGTGTAAGTAACTCTAAATTAAGCTGTTAATTAATAGAGCTAGCGCATATCAGTTTTTGGCAGTTATCTTATGTTGAGACCAACTTTAATTAACACCTCATAAAGCATATCAGTCTCTTTCAATGAATGAATTTATTGTACAAAAAGGCCACATGGTTAAGAGGTCTCCACTGTATGTAAATTAGCCCTGAACTATGAGCTAGATCTGCTAAATGCTAGAGAATTCTCATACATAGTGGAAACAAAAATGCAAATCACATAACAATAAATTCAAATTTCTGTTCTGAACACCCTGCAGAAAACTTTAACAAATCATAACTGTCAAAGGGATGGATGATGAAAGTTTTTGTTATGCAAAAGAATACAAATCACTCTGCGGTTGCAAGCATCGCTCTTTTATTTTCTTGGTTGTAGGCACATCATCAACTTTAATGATAAAAGCCTTCCACAAAAATAATTCTTAAGCCTCAGGAACAAACACCTCTTTGGCACCCTTAGAGAATGCTCCACAAACATCATCAATCTCCTTCTGAGTATGATTTACAGCCTTTCCCTTTGGCCAGCTCAAGCTGTCTGTGTGCATGCCCCGGCAGCGTCACATTGGGATTCTCCTCCACTCTGTCCTCCAAGCACACACCACTCAATTGGCATGCTTTCCAGCAGCTTTCCAAATATGTTTGGAAATAGAAGGAAATTTGAGTAAAATGCTTTCTACACAGACATATCGAATATGCGTGACTCATAGGACAGAAAAAGGAAAGGAATGTACATCTAGATATAAACTAATGGCTCAGGTTCTCATTTCCATCCATGTTTGTGTGTGCAGCCAGAATGGATGCTTACAAAGATGCTTATATTTCCCTGAATCTCTGGCCCCTCTAGTTTATTTAATTGTTGATATCAAGTAATGGGCAGTCCATACACCAGGAGAGCCAAAACACAGAACATCATTTAGTGAGATTCATTTCCATCTGTGACATGTCTTTTGTGCCAGGTGCTACATATGTATTGTCAGAAAGGTTGATGAAGGCAGCTAGCAGTACACCAGCTGAGACTCCCCTGAAGAGTTTTAAGTATTCTCTGCTTCTGCTTTTTTTGTAATCCTAACTGAAGAAATGGGTGTGATAAGATTGCTACCTTCTGTAGAAACAGCCTTGTTCTGTCCCTTTTATGCCAGCCCTGTAGGTAAGTTCATTTAAGGGAGTGCAATTGACATGAAAATCTGAATCGTTGCATTGATACAGTAATAGAAAGGCTGTGAGGCAGCAGGGTAAAGTAACTCAAATTTAGCATTTGGGAGTATAGTTCCCTCTTCACAACTCACCTAACTGAAGTTTGCTTGTGGGCTGCAGGTTTCTGATAAATGAACTCTTTTTGGCTGCTTTCCTTCAATTTCGAGAATACAGCCTGTGAACCCCAACTGAGGACATTTAGTTTTCTTTAGGAACACAAGCTTCCTGCACTCACTAAAGCATACACATGTTCTTTAATAATAGTTGGATATAATAGCCATGATCATGGACAGAAAATCTATGTTCTTATCAAGAAAAATATATAAACATTGTGATTAGTTGCAAGCATATCTTTGATATGTCTGCACTGAGTGAAACAGTAGATGCATATGAGCCCTATCATATTTATAGGGGAAACAGTGTGAAGGAGAAGAACCTAGCTAGAAATGCATTCATAAAATCTTAGAGATATTTTTATGGATGTTCAAAAACTGAGTGGATAGAATATATTGAATAGAAGAGCACAGGGTGCTTCTGTGGTTAAGAGATATATTCTACAAAGAAATACTTAAACCTTCTCTCTTTAGACACCTAGAATCTGAGCTCTTTTTATACAGCTGATGAAAAGTGTGGGACAGCTCACAGCTGTCCTTGGAAACCTTAACTTCTAATATAAACACCTAAGTTAGATACTTCCATAGTGCCCACACTGATCAGTAAGAACTATTATCTACCACTAACTTGGAGCTTATTTGGGACACTGTGCAGAGCTGCAGTGCCCCCACAAAAACTACGGGAATTAAGTCCTCAAAAAGAGCAGTTTCTCCCGGTGTTGTTGGGTGCAGAAACTGATAGCATCAGGCCACCTTTCACTATGCCTGATCATAGAAATGGTCAATGGTTGATGGCCTGAACATCAGCCAGCATGAAAATACGTTATTCTACTGTGTGAATTGTAATTCTTATCTTTACTGTTTTAATCTATATAATGGGGATAATCTTCCCCAAACTCCCAGCAGTTCTGTAGAGTGGGAAATATTCTGCTATTTCTAGGAACTGTGTGAAGATGAAACAGCCTCAAAATGCAAAGTATGAAACTTCTACAAAAGCAAACACTCCAGTCTATATCTGATGATTTATTTTCAAGCATTCAGTCAATAAGCCAAATACAGATTGCATTTTTAATAAGGTTGGCAGGAAGTTTTCTATCAACAGTGGAAATCTAGTGTTTCAGTGAATGGAATAATTTTTTGAGGGTCTGCTTTACAGAACTAGTTTTGAATTTGTCCCAATATTTAAAATATCAAAGTTTAAAAAATGAGGACATATAAGGTTTTTCTGACAAATTTATTCTTTTGTCAAAGGCAAAACCAAACATTTTTATCATCTCATAATTATGTATTTTTACATAAAGTAATTCAAGTTAATACAGTGCTTTTGCCTTGCATTTCTGAAATCTTAGATGATTCTTGAACACTGAACAGCAGTCTCTGTGCATTAAAATTGCTTTTACAACTATTAGAGAAAATTAGTTTTTATTCTGTGTTCTGCAGTTAAATTTGTATTTATTTTGGAGTGGTTAGTTATGGACCATGTTACCAATTAATTTTTCAAAAAATTGAAGTATTTTAAATTCTACCATCACTATTCTTCCAATGAATGCAATTATTTTGTGCAGAATGGCAAAGCATAATTTGAGAAAAAAAATTAATTAAGCAATTTTAATATATCATAATAATCTAACTTCAGCTTGAATGAGTAAAAGCACTATAAAATACCATTCCACTCTACCTATAGCCCACGATGTCAGTGGGAAGCAGAGAAGTGAGAGCTTGACTAGTGATTTAAGTAAAAATGGAACTGAGTCTACTGAAAATAAGGAAATATTGAAGTCCTTATGGCATTTGTAAAGATCTTGCCTCCTCACAGTATCAGTTACCAGTACCCTTCACAATTTTTGGTGTAAGGATGAATTAATAAAAACCTTTTTTTTTTTCAACTTCTTAACTTCACTGTCATGTATATTTTAAAAGTAAGAAAGTTCTGAAGGCTTTCATGTGTTAAGTATGCCAAACATTTGATACACTTGTATTAATTTTATGAAACATAATAATCTATAATGATTCAGGAAATCTAACATTTTCAATATAACTGTGGAGCCACAGAAACTTTTACTTGTGACAGCATTATTTAAGAGCCAGTTTTGATAATAATTGATGTTTTTGTGCTTTTTAATTTCACTACCTGATGATACCTGAGAGCAGTAGACTTTATTTCAGAATCACTTTAGGTACCATTTATTTATTTATTTATTTATCTATCTAATGTCAGTCTACATGGCTACAATAAGCCTAGCTTTCTTTTGACTCTCACAGCTGTACACTATGGGGAAAAAATACAAAAGAACTTGATCATCCTGTCAAGGAGATTTCTTAACAAATTGCCTTTACTCTCAGAAGAAAACATAAAGAGACTTTTTGTAGCTTTAACAGTTGTCACAGTTCATATCTTTTCTTGGTTACTCAAGGAAACAAAAATAAAATATTTTATGCCTCAGAGATAACAATATCAATATCTTTAAAGCCTTATGAAATTTAAATATTTAATAAAATCATGATTAATTTTTTTAGAAACCTTGTGTATTGCTTTTTCCCTATAATATTAGGTTTTCAAAACACATTTTTTGTTTGTATATCATTTATTTACAGAGTAGATCATAGTAATTTATGACACAGAATAGCAAACTATTTCTTTGCGTGCATGAACATGAACTTCATGAACAACTTAGTGTTCATGGATTTGTCTTATTCTAGATGAAATTCACTTATTTCATTTAGCACCATAGAAGAGCACCATGAGGCATTTCTGAGATTTTACGTAACCATTCTTTTTGCACAATTATTTAACAGAAAGACCTTGCTCTCTATGGTGCAATGATTTGTTAAAATTTCCACTCAAGTCCCTAAGAGATGCCAATGAAATCAGAGTGCTGGGTTGGTTCTTTGGGACCCAAAGGATGCTGCAGCTCAGAGCAGGCAGGTCTTCCTTCTTCCACAGCTGTTCCAGCAGCCTCTTCTCTTTCCTCACAGGCACTGATCATGCACCATGGACCCACCATGGAGTTTCCTCAACTGCAAAGTCTGTGAGATCACTGTGTGCTTGAGTCTCATCATCTTCATCGCTGCTCAGATCTTTGTGTCTGCCATACCTGCATGGTACATACAGACTTTTGTGGTTCACATCTTTTGAAAACTCACTATTTTCAGCAGAGGTTTTACATTTCATGTTTGTATTGGGAACCTATAAATCAGTTGAAGAACGACTGTGTGGTCCTTCTATGCCATAAATTAAGTTAAATTAAGCTGTTTGGGATGTTTTACTAGTAACAGGTGTGTGTACTTAAGATAGAATTAAAGAAACTTCAGAATACATAAGAAAAACAAACTCCAACAATTTCAGCTGTGTTTCTAGTGCATGTTAAAAGCATATTATCCAATACTGTTTATTTTTTTTCATGTAAGAATAATGTAATTTACTACAGGAATCCAAACACACTTCATTCAAATAAAGTTTAGATTTTACATCTTCTAGCATGTCACCAAAAAAAATTGCATGAAATACACTGACGTAAAATACATATACAAATTTTCTTCTGAAATTAGCCAGCCTTTGATGAGTTATTATTATAAACGCATTATATTTATATATAAATGCATCATATATACAGAGAAAACTGTTTGTCAGCTGCCTGGCTCTGAGTGGGTATAGCGACGTACTTTTTGCAATTGCTTCACTGCTGTGCTTAAGCACCTCTGATCCTGCTTTAAACAATGAAGAATTTGCAGGAAAAAGCCTTAAGACACTTGGGATGTCACTTTTCAAAGGCATCCTTAGCTGCTTTATAGGCACGATCCATTCATATAACGAAGTTGTTGCTAAACTTTAAGCATGAAAAGATCAGTGAATAAACCCATTGTTAATTTTGAAAGCAATTTCAAATGCCTTTACAATTAAGCCATTTAATTTCCATTGGTTTAATTTTAATCATTTTTCATTAATGTAAGCTAATTTGCAAGCTAATCTAATAAAGTAGCATGAAACATGAGGAGCAGTGCATTAAAATGAAGGAAGTTCTGTTGCTTGCAGCTCATTAAGGTTCTTGAAGTTTAGAAGACTAATTACTGTCTAAAAATGCTTTTGTTTACCTCAACCTTTTGAGAGTTCTTATTTTATCCCACAGTTTAAGATTCACGGGCCAAATCACAAGTACATGTAACTTGGAAGAGCTCCAATAAAGTCAGCAGACCAGTTTATACCAGTTGAGAATTAAGCTTTTTGTTTGTTAACTTGTTTTCGGCGGAAGTTGATAAAAGCTTGCCTTTGAAAGAAACATTTTAGAGCAAACATTAGCAAACCGTGGTGCATCATTTTGTGCCCAGTAGAATCTGTAGGGCACTTTACATTGATTTCAGTGGGAGAACCTTCAGGTTCTAAAATTCATGCTATACAAGATTGACTAAACATTTGCTCTAGTTTCTTATAAAGCATAAAGCAGAGGGCTTAATTTATGTCTGAAATAGATCTTAAATATTATAAAATAATCTACCTCCTAACTTGCAAATTGTTGTTCAGGGAGACTACATCACAGCCATTGATAAATTACTAAGACATATCTAACATTGTTTTACTTCAATTTTCAGCTATTTTAATAACTAGAACTGAGCAGTTCTTTAGCAGATTTTTTTTTTTCTCTGTGTGGCTTTCATGTTATTATGAAACTGGGGTTTTTTTGGTTGTTTTTTTTTCTTTCCTGTCATTCATTTCTGATCAAATGTGAATGTTAATTATAGTCTAACTCTAGTTCTAATGTTTACTCACTTAAAGACGGCTGTGGTCATACAAGCAAGAAATCAGACAAAAATACTTTCCTGAAAGCTGCTTTTCACATCTGGAAATACACAATGTTTGCTGATACCCAGCATAGCAAGTGATCCAGGTCACTGTGCACCACTGAAACATTCCCCTTACTTGCCATGAATTTTTTTAGATTTTTTTTTTTTTTCTCTCCTTACATAGCAAAAGACTAAGAACTGTGCCAGAATATTGCATGTCTTGTGAGATAGCTAGTTTGGTGAGAAATGTAGATATAAATGTGATAGCTGTGTGTTGTGAACACTATGATCTTAAAATACAATCAGACATCCTGTACTTCATTACTACAGTACTACAGTACTACAAAAGTAATCCAAAACTCTACAGAATAAAAATGAGAAATATGATTAGCATTGAAGTAACATTAAGTGTTTTTTATTACTTTCCTGAGGAACATAGGAAATACTGAAATGCTTCAACCTTCAGAAACACAAAAACAAAAGCCCTTTTCTCACACACTGTCCCTTTTTCCCAAGCATCCCTCCGGAACTTCTTGTATGAGTTTCACCCACTTTTTCAGTGGATGGGAGAGATGGATGAAACATGTGCCTCGGGGATAGCTTTAAACCTGATCCTGACACAGTTTCAGTTTGCTGGTTTGACCTTGTTCAGCTACTGAGGGCCTTAGGGACTGCACTGAGATGGAGAGTGCCTCTGTACCACTGGCTCTGTCCATCTGTCTAGATCACTGCACAAATCTAACAGAGTGATTTTGCCCTTAAACAGACATAAATACTGCTGTGTAGGCAAACTAAGAGCCTCCTCCCATGCAGGAATGCTACACAGCCAAATGCTGGTCTTGCAGTGCACTTGGGTGAAGAACAGTGAGCAATCTTATCCCAAGTGACATTTCAGCAAGGCATATAGTGAAGTTAATCAAGCATCAGTGTCCTTGGGAGAGGGAGAGAGATCAGAAACTCTTCCTGATTTGGGTTTTTCATTGTTACAGAAGCTGTAGCAATGAACACACAGTAACAGTGTTGTTTACAAATAAGATGTGAAATAGGGAATCCGAAACTGAGAATGAGTGTTATTCTTCACAAAAATGAGGCTCTTGTATTTTAAAATAATGTTTTAAACACTATAAAAGGAAGATAAGGAGTATTTGAATAGTGAATGATATATATAATTATATATTTATTTCATTATCACTAAGAAAACTAACTTTCGGATGCTCTCACCCAGATATAAAAAATGCTAAATTTTCCCTTCTTTCTTTAAGTGAATATGACCCCACTAAAATTCCACATACATAAAGATTTCTGTGAAAAAAATGTTTTATGAGCAATGCAGTAGCTGTGTATGCAATTAAAGATTTGGCCATATGCCTGTAACTGAGCTGCAAACAGGGTAATGCAATTTCTCTTTGATAGAATATGAAAAGAAAATAGAAATTTGGCTGCTGAGCTGAGTTACTTGGTATTGTTCAAGCTGTGGTCACCTTCAAAGCAGAAGGCACAAAGAAGTGGTAGTTTGGAAACACTATTGTGTATGTAATAAGCTGCCACAGGGATTTGTGGCACTCCCTCATTTGTGAAGACTATTTCCACACAAGAGCCATTTCCATGAAGAAAGGTTAATCCAAAGAAAAATCTACTACTAAATTCAGTGGGCTGGGAAATCTGTCCTGTTATGGTTCCCATGCTATCAA
This sequence comes from Tetrao urogallus, assembly GCF_951394365.1. Lineage (NCBI taxonomy): Eukaryota > Metazoa > Chordata > Aves > Galliformes > Phasianidae > Tetrao > Tetrao urogallus. Next base: position 12,094,656 of record NC_136818.1, on the reverse strand, counting down.
TAGATTCTGAAGACAGCTTCTAGAAACATTCTTTCAATTTTTAAATTACAAAGTAGGATTACAAACTGAGTTAAAATGATTTGCCAGAAAAACCTTTTATAAAACTGCAAGTAACTGAATATGAATATTTGCTAGATGCAGATATTCACACTGGAAAACTACTTCCATATTGTACATATATGAGAAAATAGTTATTTTTGCAAGAGAATGGCAATTATTCAATCACTGGGAACTGTTTAAATGCATAGAATTGTGGATGTGACCATTAGAGGTATGAAGAAGTAATAGATATTTTCTTTCTTCTAAAAATCAAATTGCTCTTTGTTATATAAAGAGGAAATTCAGTATGCTGAGTGAGTCTCTGAGGTCACTCGCTGTGTTTTCAATCATTTTCTGAGTGGAATTATTCTATAAATACTTTCTAATTCAGCTAAATGTGAAATGTTTTTGTATCTCACAAGAATTAGCTCTGGTTGAAAGAAGTTTAAAAACATTGGAAAGTCCAGAATGCTCATGAATTTCTACCTGAAAATAAAATAAAATAAAATAAAATAAAATAAAATAAAATAAAATAAATAAAATAAAATAAAATAAAATAAATATATATGTATATATGTATGTATATACTTTCAAGGAAAAAAAGACATTTTTGGACTGCTAAAACAGGATTTTATCAAGATCTTCCACCTAGGTTTTTCTATAAGATAAATATTGAACTTGAGTACTGTTATATATTATGTTAAATGCAAACAAAATTATATTGAAATGTATTTTTCTTTTTTTTTTAACATTTCAGTAAAGTGATTTGAACTATTATGAATCATTTGAAGTGTTAATGATTTCATGAAGAAAGCCAAAATACTGAGGTCACAGACACAGGCATGAGGGTCAGCTTAAAGGAGACCAGAAGAAGCAAGTTTTGCCAAACTGAAACATGCAAGTAACATTTTCTTCATGTACAGGACAGATGTCACAATCTGAGTCTATAATTGCACTCCATTTCCATCCTTATGTTCACATGTGAGCAAATTCATGGAGTTAAGCATGGAAATTAAACTGTTCAAACAAAAAATGTTGCTGCAACAAAAAGTTCTCAAAATGGCCTATTATCATCTTGAAAATGTGCTATCTCCTTATTCACAGAGATCACTACAGCCTTTTTATCAATCTGAAAATTCAAGAGCACGTTAATGCATTTTACCATCTATGAAGGAAGCATTTCTAGTATGAATAAATCCAGAATCACTAGTTTTGCTTACATACACCTAGAAGTTAAATCAGATTTATTGCAACTTTGCTGGACAAGGTAAATTACATGCTGTCTTTCCAGAATGCTCAGAAAAATCTGTCTGCCAGCTGATTCATTTCAGCAAAAGAGTTCTGGTTCTGATACGTCTGTCTTCTCTCCTGAAACATAAGTTAACCAGCTTGCAACAGAGAGAAACTAAACAAAGGTTTCCCTGGTACAGTCAGAAGTTCGACATTCTCAAGTACCCTGAGGCCATGTGAAAACCATAGGAAAAGTAAAAAAACAACTGTATTAAAGGAGTGCTGATTATTGTAAACTTGAAAAACAGAGAAACAGAGAAACAGGAGGCTCCTATTCCTTTTACAATTAACACTGTGAAAATAAACATTTACATGTTAAGGAAATATGTTTTCTTAACAATACTTTTTTTCAGGAACGTATTCCATTACTCATGAAGGTCCTGCAGATAAGGGTAAGATGGTGATCTAAGAAGAAATACGTGTTAATAACTGTATCTTAGCAGATCTATCACCAGTGACAGGGAAACAGCTTGTATGAATCCTGGATGATATTACCACTCAGACCTATGATTGCAGCAGAGACCAGGTCTATCATAGTACAGCTATTTTAATAGATGTACACTTGACTAGTTTATCACATTGTCCTAAGTGGTAGGGGTGCTCTAGTTAAGCCTAAATTGTACCCTTCCCTGGATTCTCTATATCCAAATATTTTAATTACAAGAATGACTTCCCAAATAGTGATAAAGGACATAAAAATAAGTGACCGGTGTAAATTAAACTCTTAACAGCTTTCCCCTACAGCTCCTGGCTGCGTAGCTCATGCTTGTACATTTCTGGATTCAAATCATGGTGGAACAGTTAGAGGTTTTGACTTTGGTTACGTAAGTAATTGTTCCAGAGTAAATCTCTGCCTCTTCCTCTTTGCACTTTGAAAGCTCTGGAATTTATGAGTGAATGAATTTAGCCACACTGAAAGCATTAGTTGATCAGCTTCACTGTCATCAGCAGATGTCACTGCAGCCATTAGTAACTAATGAATTGTTTAAGAAGATGTAATGGCTAATTTGTCTGGTCAAAAAGGCATAAACACAACCTCTAAAAATGCCTTCTATTAAGGCACAAGAAAAAGCCAAGTTCATTGCCCTTTAATTTTTAAATAGAACGAGTTCCAAATCAATTATGGATCTAAGACAAATTAGCTGGTAAATTTGTGGCATCTTCTGAGATGCTGACGGGAGAAGCCTAACTGTTGTGCAATACTTATGGTGCCAATGGATCAGGTTAAAAAAAAACCAGAAAATTAGATCTATGGAAACATAACATGAATGAGGTGGCTTCCAAAGAATCTTTAAATACTACCATCTACCATCAAGTGTTTTTTAATAACAAGCATTTATGTATGAAGATGTTTTTGTGTGCAACTTTGAGGGAAGATAAAACATTTTAAGACTGAATTGGGTTTCTACTAGTTTATGAACTAAGAGGAAAGTAAAATAAAACTTATAAGAAGGCAGCCCACCTAACTGTCTGGATTGTGGTCTGAGTTATTAGTGCAACTGGGACTTGCAGATTTTTTTTCCTCTTAAGATTGCTGTAGTTTTATTTTGAACCCTGAATCTGTTTAATGTTGTGTTTTCACTCCATTTGGAGGACAAAGTTTTGCAACTTTAAATTATAGAAATATCAGTTACCATTGTTTACAGTCAGGGAGAAAAAAAACAACAACTGAAAATGATGAACAGGCACTGGGACTTACCTTTCTACATCCATGGAAACAGATGTCAGCTCTTGCAGAATAGAAGTGATGAAAAAGATAAGGAAAAAGACTTTCTAAAAAGTGAAGAAATGCTATTGCACAAAGAATCCCTCCTTATAGCAAACTACTGGAGTGCTTTGTAAAGTTGTGATAAATTGTGTCACTGTAGTTTGGATTGTTTCTTAAATCAAATTTTAAAAATACCTCAGTATTGAGCATTATTGTTTATAACTAAGAACACAATTTATATTAAGAAACAACTACTTATAACTCCTTTAGATTTAAAGGAGAGGGCTTTAGAAAAAGAATTTACAATTTCAAGAGAGAAATGGGTCATGTTCTGCTTAGATTGAGAATGAATTATATGAGAAAGAAGTAAAGTACCTTAGGTCTTTCTTTTTTCCATTTTCCATTTCCATTACAGGCACAGTAGAAACATTGCAAGGATTTTAGGCATTTATTTGAATAAAGGAGAAATCACTTTTTAATTTCTCATGTCCTACTGAAAATCCTTAGGCTCTGGATGCAAGGAAACTTGTTTGGAACTAAGCTATGCGCTCTAGAATAATCTCTTGGAATTTTTGTTCATACTTTTGTATATTTGCTTTAAAATATTCTTCAGAGTTCTGTTTCAAACAAATTATCAGTATTACAAAATACAAACAACAAAATCAAACAAACAACTTTAAGTGATCTCAGTAAGTCTACATTCCCTCTTCTAGACGAGACCAACCATGAATTTATATTGATCAATCTTTCTAGTCACTTCATAAAAAATTACCATAGGGGAGACTATATGGAGTTTATTACATAGTGGAGACTAAACTTTTCATATTGATCTCTGTAGATCCATTTAATGCAATTAGCAAGGTAATATTAAAGTGATGAGAATGTATTAGGATAATTATCATAATGTCAGCTGCATTAACTTCTAACAAGTGGACATTGTTCTCTTCTGAACACCATGGTTTTAGTAATCACAGAATCACAGAATCACAGAATCACCCGGGTTGGAAGGGACCTCAAGGATCATGTAGTTCCAACCCCCCTGCCTAGCCGGGCCACCAAACATACACATTTAGATCAGGTTGCCCAGGACCCCGTCCAACCTGCCTTGAACACGTCCAAGGACGAGCATCCACAACCTCCCTGGGTAGCCCGTTCCAGGGCCTAACCACTCTCCTTGTAAAGAAATATGTAAAAGTGTAAAGTAATATGCAAAAGTGATGAGTGGTAGGTTTTGATACTAACTTGATGGTCTAATAACCATTGTCCTCAAAGTCACTGGCTAAGGTCTGTAGGATAAGCTCTGAAATAATTGAACAATTAAAAAGACAAAACAGTGGCATACTCTGCAATTCCATAATATTTTACATGACAACCAAGGTGGCAAATCAGGCATCATGGTGCTAATCTTCTGTCTGGTGTAACCTTTTCTATTTGCTGAATACAGACAATTAATCTCCATTGTAGAGAATAATGTTTGGCTTTCCTTTTTCCTTTTTTCCTTTTTCCTTTTCCTTTTTCCTTTTTCCTTTTCCTCTCCCTCTCCCTCTCCCTCTCCCTCTCCCTCTCCTTCTCCCTCTCTCCTCTCCCTTCCCCTTCCCCTTCGCATTCCCCTTCCCCTTTCCTTTTCCCTTTTCCTTTTCCTATTTTTTCTCCATCCTATAGCAGCAAATATTCAGGAAGCTAGGGAGGCACAATGCTCATTTTCAGGAATTACTGCTTATACTTACTGATATATTCAATCTTCATCATTGTAAAAGGATCAGTACAATAGTACACTGCCATTATTTTCTTTCCCTCCATGGACAACACCAACAATATGACTGCATCATTAAGAGATCCCTGAACCGTTTGTGATATTTGTCATGCAAAACACGTCTTAGCACTCAGCATTATTCTCACAGGACTTACACTCTTTGTAAAAGAAATAGTTACTTAAAAATTCTCTTGTTTGAGTTGAAGTGCTTCACCAAGTATATAGTAGAGAAAAAACGTTTGATGAATTTAATCTTTCTTTTTAATAGTAAAAAATAGGACATGTATACTATATTTGGCTTACCAATGATCACAGCTGTGCTAATACAGCAGAATATTAATCTGTACTTTTTCACTCAGAAAAGATTTTGGAAAGGGACGTATACAACAAACATTAGCTGTAAATAAATAAAAAGTTGAGAAGCTTTCCAGGAAATATTTGTATATGTAAATGCAATCACCCATGTAGAATAGGAAGCCAGGCATGCTGCATTTATCCAGATCACCCTCATAAACTAGGTTAACTGAGTTCTTGCTGAAGGATTTCATGTTTCCAGAGCATACAGACCGTAGAAAAAATACCTGAATCTCAGTTCCGAAAGATTTTTATTAATTTTTTATTAATTTTTTATTAATTTTAAAAGTTTCAGAAAACAGTTGTAAGGGTTTGTTTGTAATTTCTTTCACAGCTTAGTATGAAGGGACTGGTTTCTGTTTTAATTGAGATATTGCTTTATTGAATGGACAAACCAAAATTCAGTATATGAAACCTCATCATTTTATTTTTCAACTGATAGATGCAAGTCTTATGCTCATCTGACATTCCAGAGCACCTGTTTTTCAAGTCACCAGCAGAAGGAACTGCAACAACATTTATGTAACTAATAAATACGTAATGTCTGTAGATGAGACCTGAGATTTTCAGAATCAAATTGCTGACACTTGTAACAATTCTTACTTTGTTTTAGATACATGTTAATCAAACTGTAGGATAAATTAATTACATCATCTTACGGAGTTTAAGTACAATTTCTTTATACCTTTTTTTCAGAAAAACAAATTCCTGTCTTTTCAGGGATTACACGGACATATGAGACTTGTTTTCTAAAATACCAAAGTTAATGATAGATTTTTTTTTATTATTTTTTTTTTTCAGGAGGAAAATCAATGCAATTCTTCCACCACTTGAAAAGATTATTTAACTACATATTTAAGTTTCTGTACCATGTGATACTCTGCATTTAAGAAAAAAAAAACAAAAACATTCTATTTCAAATCACAGAATCTAATGAAACTAAATCTATCAACAACACATTGTAATGACATTTATTTCATAAGATTATTATATAATGACTGAATGTCCAATGAAATTAATTTGCAAATGCAAGTGCAGAGTCTGACAAACTAGAAAACGGCTGTTTCAGAGTATGGCATTTTGATCTGACGTATTCCTTGTGGATAGTCTGATGGGAAGAACAAAGCTATTAGAGAAACCTGATAGAAGTTAGATTGAATTTATTTCATTATACCTAAGAATCAATTGATATAACTTGAACTGTAATTTGCCTTTTTTTTCTCATCAGATGAAACCTTTTTACAGGGTCATTTCTAATTGTAAGACCTGTGCTTGTAGAAGAAAATAAATGCTTTGGAGCACAGCTGGGATTTTGCTAATATCTAGAGTGTGATGAAAAGGGTGGAAAAGCAGGGGAAATGATGGCCCTATCACCACCTCTTCCAGTGAGGCTTGTACAAGAGACTGATTATATGAGAAAGGGAAAATTGTACTAGTCTAAACATAGTCTTCTCATTCAAGTTTTTAACAGACAGGTAACAAACTCTGTTTGATCTGCCAAAGAATTGCCAAGATATGACCTTTTAAATTCTTCAGACGATGGGGAAAAAAGATCAATGTGAAATGGGTAAGTGGGAATAATCCATATTAAATTCTTTAACATTATCAGAAATTGAATCCAATTAAATGAGGTCAGTATCAAAGTTTGCAAATAAGAACTTTGTTTTCTATTTCATAATGTTTTCTAGTTTTATTTCCTATTCCTTCTGTTTCCTAGGGTATGATCATATTTGATTATGCATTGTTATAATTTATCTGGTATTTTTGTGGACTTCCTTTTGACATTTTGTTTTATACAAGCCCCAATATAACATGTTAAATATAGTATTTCATCAACTAAATATCATACTTTACTTGTAGCACTCCTGTGTTAGAGCCAAATTGGTATATCTATCTCTTCTAAGCCCTGATTTGTGAGATTTAAATATTTCAGCTTTTTCTCTCTAGGTATTCTCAGCATCTACTTTATTTTACTCTGTCTCCAATCACCTAATTCCCTAACTAGGTACCATAGCTCAATAACAACAAGCTATCAACTTACCCTTGTCATTTCATTTTTTCACACATTTTCTTAGTCTGTGTTCCATATCTCAGTGAATTCTTATCTGCCTGGTCCACTGCCATAGGCTTGTGCTATATAACAATAGTTCATCTCTGAAATGTCAAAAATAATGAAAAAAAAAGGAAAATCACAAAACAGATATTGGCCACAGCCACTTCTGTGGATCCAAAGCTCTTAGTCTTCTGTTCATCAGCAAACCTTAAAGTTACGAGTTGCCTTTTCTATCACCTGCACTGCAGCTCTGCTGTTGTTTGCCAATGGGATGCTGCACAGCAGTGAATGCTTCCTGAAGAAAGTCTCTGTGCAGGTATTCGCTGTCAGCTAAGAGTGCATAGTGCAAGCTAGTAAGGGATTTTCTCTTCTTTCTATTTTTTTTTTTAAACTATCACACAGTTTTCTCAAGAGCACAAAGTTAAAGGAAAAGGTGACTTAAGAACAGGTAGCAGTTCTAAAAGTGGAGCTGTAGGTGGGATTAGGAGATTTCTATGGAGTTTCAGAATTTCTCAGGAAAGTTATTGAATGTGTTATCCTTACTTCTGTTACGACATTTCACCAAAAATTTCAGTCATCAGTTGCTTTTAAAGGGTAATATTTTCCTTCCACTTGGAGATCTGATTCTTCCCCCGGGATGAACAGATGACTAGCCATTTCACCAGTAATAAACAGAAAGTCTTCAGTATCTCCTGACATTAAAACTAAATCGGTGTTAATGGAAAAAAATGCAAGAAGGGAGAACAATGGCTGATATTGTTCTCATTTAACAGATGGATTGAGACTGAAAAGCTGGAGAAAGAAGGGAAGCATTGCCCACCCTGAAGGCTAAAAACAGTGAAGAAATAGGCCTAATTCAGCAGAGAGAAGAAGCTTAATAGTTCTCTTTAAAAGAATCAGCCTTTCTCTTCACAAAGACATTTGAATATTATCAGAACTGAACTGTTCACTATCAGAAGTGTTTACCGGTGTTGTAAAGATCTAATTGTGAGGGTTCTTCTGAAAGTAAAAAAGAAAATTATGTAAGTATTACTAAAGGCTATCACTGCACTCCCATGCATATATTTCTGTGAAGTTATTTCCGAGTAGTTACACATACTAAATATACTTTAGAAAAGAAATCATTTGTACAGTTTTCATTAAAGTTAAGAATTTTTCAATGTAAAAACAGTAAATTCACTACAGCATCCTTACAGATCTGTGGAGAATATTCTGGCTGTTCTGTACCTTTGCCACTCTATGCCACATGACATCAGGATTAATTAATGATTTTTAAATTGACCACACACACATGCATAACGGGTAACCTGACTTTCCAGCTACTGTGCAATGTGAATTGTGGTGTAGTCCCAAATCTCTGACCCATGATTTTGCTATTTCGGATAGTGATGCCAGAATGATGGGGAGAAGAGTGTGAAGTGTGTGTTCTCAGTCCAGAACAGTGCATTCCAAAATGGAGCAATTAAATGGAATTTCTTTCATCCTTTCAAGTGTAACAGAAACCAATAAAAATGAAAATATGAGTTAATAAAGGCAAGAGCATAACTAGCAATTTTACCAAATTAGGAAAAAAAAATAATAATTCAATGACAGAGCTATGGAATTAAAAGAAACTGGACCATCAGCATCTTTAAAATTCAAGTGAGACAGTGCATAAATAATGATAAGGAACAACTGATATTTGTAGAAAAAAAAAAAAGACTGACACTGGATTAAAGCTCACCTACTACATGTAACTGACTTCTCACTGCATGTAAAAAAAATGAACTAAAATTGTATCTTATATATAGTGTTGGTAATAAGTCCTTAAAGCTGAAAGCTCAAATACATTTAGACATGTATTAATTTTCTGTGGTTGAAGGTACCAGACAGATTTACTTTATTTATCAGCCTTATCTAGGATCATCTCCTTCCTCAAGTGGGAAGTAATGAAATGCAAGGTAAGTATATGAAGGTATGGTGTCATCTTTTTTTTTTTCTTTCCTTTTTTTAATCTTCTTTTATCTAGTTAGTTATTTAAACATTTACCCTGGCCTTTTTGTGAGGGTATCAACAAATTCAGTGTCATATTGAAAAGTATGAGTCTGATCTTATGTGCATATACAGGGAGATATGAATCCAGAGTCATTCCCTACTCAAAAATGCTCTTCGGATGTTTCACATATATTCATTTCATCTTTTCTTTCTATCTGCTTTAGTCCTCTCTCTTGGGTCTCAGCATCTGCTTACAGCTCTATTCCCTCCAAAACACCAAATCCTATTTAGAACATATTCAGGACATAGCTCCTGATTTTGAAGCAATCTGTCATTTTTATGAGGAGTTCTGACTCATTTTTATGGGAGGCCTAAGGGACAAATGGCATGCAGCATGCCAGAAGAGAGTGATTAGCCTGCCAAACTTGAAATCTCTAGCAAACGCCCATTGCTGTTCTAATTAACTTACTGCATTCACCATTTGCATAAATAAATTACTTAGTTGAAGCTTCCTGGATTGCGTGACTTTGCACTTTTTTTTTTTAATTGTGAAACCAAAACTCTATGTGAAAGCATAGTGAATTTTGTAGTTTTTCTAAATAACTTCTTCCTTCTCTGTAATTCTCATTCATAAACTATTTACAAGCACAATTCTAGGTTTAAATAAGATCTTTTTTGTTCGAGTTATAAGTTTTCTAAATAAAACATAAGTGCCATATCTTTCTAAATTAGATTTTATAATGAATAGGTCGGTGCTTTTTTAAATACTCAGCCAAGATTTGGCAAGCATATCTCAATACTAACTATCTTTCTAAGACTTTACAAGAATCTCTTAAAGAATTTAATGGACACTGTAAAGAGCTGCAGCTGAATTTCTGCATTTTTCATGAGAAACAGAAAGATGAGGGAATTGTCAAGCCTACGAAAACAACATTAGAAGTTAATTTTTAGTGGAACAGCTGTAAATGGAGTACAACGTAATTAGGAAAGGAAAATCCCATTTGTGAAAATCGCAGTGTAACCACTCTACTAAGACAAATACTTTTTTTAAAAACAACAACAACAACAACAAAACACACACACAAAAACAAAACTGCAGCGTGAAAAACAGATAAAAATGGTGAGAGTAGAGCTTTGGAAATACCCTGGGCACACCCAGTCTTTTTCAGTGGTTCTCTTGTTCTAGAAATAGCTAGTGCTACAAAAGTAACACATCCACATCCTGCCTACTTATAATTAAGAGCAAATCAGCTAGGGGAAGAATTCTTCAGTCACAGGAGAAATCAAGATGAATAAATGCAATAAAATAACTCTGTATGAAAACAGATTTCTTACAAGCTACAGAAATGTAGAGATTAATCCACTAATCATTTGCAAGCAATTTCATAAATGTGGGTGACTTATCATTCAGAACCTAACCTTACAAGATCAGTCCATACTGACTTCTCTTCCAGAACCTAGACAATCATAACATTTTGGAGTGATTCATCAGCTCAAAAACTTCCTTCAGACTACAGTGCCTTTAGTAAAATCAAATTATGCTGAATATCTACAAACCCAGTATACGAAAAATATAAATCACAACATGTATTTATTCCTCCAGGATAACACTGATAGGTGAAAACAAGCTCAGGATTCACATGGAAGCCACTTCACACCGGATAGAAAGTTGCTGTGTCTCTGATCTATGTAGTAACAAAGGTATGTCATCATATTCCCACCTCTTGGATAAATGGAAAATCTTTGAATTACGGATGGGCACATGAACATTTCTGGAATGCAGTGAAGTGATCTCATCAAACTACAAAAGCTTTGTGACAGTGATCAGTAACTCCTGTTTGGCCACCTTGCTGTACCTTATGAAGTAGGACTCTGTAGGAGAGCTGTTAGTTCAAGGTTTGAACTGGTGGTTGAGCACCTGATGAAGGAGTGTGTCTGGCCCACAGAGCACAGGCAAATTGGTTGCACCTGTTCCCAGTGAGACCAGAAGGGCTAGACACACTAGGCTCACATAAGGGCCAGCTGCTGAAAGGATAGATTCTCTAGACTGAAGCTGCTTCCTGAGGAGGTCTGTATAGCTGTAGAGCCCCTTCACCAGTTGGGTGAGTTCAACTTATTTTGTGTGCATCCTATGGAACCTGTCAGAAGCAATGTTGTTTCTCTGTGAGCAGAATGGATCAAATCTGGAAAGAGTTGGTGGTGTTTCAAAGCATTCTTCAAATAGAGCAAAGACAACGTAGATCTGTTGTATCAGGTACCTAGATGTTTGAAGGTAGGATTCATGGATTTCCTGGTATGCCAGGAATTTTCAGTCTTCTTCACAAAGAAGAAAACTGTGGTGATGCTTCAACATTTCAGTGCGTATAACAGCTATATATAGGGGGAAGAAAGGGAGAAAATAATAGTACAGATATAAAAATATTTTACTGCAAAACTAAGATTTGGTCAGGAACTCTTCTCATAGCACCAAAACTATGCTTCTGGGAAACTTTCACTAGGTAGAATTTCTAGTTACAAGAAGTTATTTATTGAAACTGCAGAAACTGCAGGTTCTGAGAGAAATACTAGGTCCAAATTCCTAGCTTAGCGCAAATATGGAGCGCAATGTATGTAATGTTATTCTGTCCTGTGATTCCTTTAGTCTTTCAGAAAATAAATGAATTGTATTTTTTTTATTTTTTTTTTTTGTATGAATGTGCATAGTGTGAGAAAGCTGCTACTAGGCAATAATATTCTTACAATACTTCTATGCAAAGCTCTCCTGATGCACTTCCTAGTCTCTGTACTGGGTCTATTCCAAATGGTGCTCTCCAGTAAAAAAGTTACAGCTAATCAATATGATTTACCGACAGGAAATAGTACTTCTCCAAATTTATTTTTGCCACTTAAAATTGAAATAATCTTGGCATTTTCTGAAACTTTTTTCTCCTGTATGACAGGATTGGAAAGTTTCTTTTTAGAGTTTCAAATGGCATTGGCGTGTGCTATGCACCATGTATCAGTAATTGCCGGGCTACAGCATAGACTTGCAATGGAGTTAAGTGTCCCTTGCCTGCAGGTTGGAATGCAAATATAGCTGGGGGAGATAGGGGCTGCTGGGCCCCAAGTCCTGCCCTGCTGCTACCCTGGTAGTGGTGCAGGAAAAGGGACACCAGATAAGGCATTGGTAAAGGGAAGACTCAAGCACGTGTTCTGCTGACAGCTGCTTCCCTCATTCCCAAACACTCCTCAGTGACTCTGCCTGATTTCTCCTTTGGAAGTGATCTCACTCAGGGAGTCACTTAAGCATGGCCAGTTACCTGTTGACACTGGTAACTGGACACTGACTATCCTGCTCCTTCAGTGATCTCTGAAGCAAGTGTTAAGTGGTTATTTTAATTGCAATGGTGAGTCTTACTTATGGATGTGCTGATGAAATTGCTGTTGTCTGTGGAGTTCAGCTGGGCTAATGTGCACAGCTGGACCAGTGAGAAGGACAGGGCTGCTCCTATCATGCCTCTCTCAACCACCTGTAGAAATTTGACAACTCTCCAATCACCCTTTTGGTTCTCATAATGGGTTTAATAAAGGAAGTGCTGACACAGTCTTAGCTGCAGCAGCGTAAGTGCTCCCCTCCAGTAAGGGGAAAAGTAGGAATATAAAAATGTCCCTCTTTGTTCAAAATAGAACAAACCAGATGTTTTCCCAGACTATAGTATCTGAAAACTCTTTCACCGATTCCAGTGTGTACAGTATAACAAAAGTGTTCAGGGGCCTCTAACTTCTTATAGGGTATTTTATTGTCTTTATTCAGTAGTTTGGATATTTGCTGTGACAATAATTGAACTATGAAAAACACATTTCGTTAAAGCATGTTATAGTGCTGCTTTTAAGGAATTGCTTGTAAACTGGAATGGAAATGATTTTCATTAGTTAATGCTTTGAGTCAATTAGAGTAGTTGAATAAATAAAAATATCTGTTGTATAAAATGTGAACCATATTCACCATTACAACTTTCCAGAGCAATGTTAAACCTAATGTTTTCTAAACTAGAAAAAAAAAAAATTACATACAAGGAATTGATTTTCTGTATAGTTGCACACTTATTATTACTTGTTTACTTTATAACATGCAACAAAAATTTTAATTATGAAGATACGCTATTATATTAGAATGTGGCTAAAAAACAGGAAAAATAATGTGGACAAAAGAAGGTTAGAGGAAACAAGGAAACTCTATTCAAGAGAAAAGTTAGAAGTCACTCTTGTAAAGTTTTACCCAAAGGAACAGCACCACTGAAGCTGTTTAACTGGAGAGTACTATGAATAATCACCATCTTGGCCCCAGGTACACATTTTCTTCCCCAGAACAATAATTAGGAAGAAAAGATAGTCATTCATAAACACCTCAGTGGAGCAAGGGGAAGTTTTAGCAATCCCAGGTGTTCAGAGTTTATAAGCAGTAACAAAAAAGGGAAAATGTGGATAACTGATGAAAATGCTGTTACTTTACTCTTTTAAAAGGAAATTAGGTGATGTATCAGTGCTGTTTAGGGAATTGGAGCAATTCTGAGGAATGAGCAAAACACATACACAAAACTTCTTCATTTTCTCTGAAACAAAGTATGTGTTAGGAAAATCATTCTGCATTAAATATTTCTTCATTTACTGGGGTAACCACGGTAATGCTTTTTATGAATTCTCAGGTACTCAGTGGCATGTACTACTGGGCTTCAGGATATTCTGTCATGACAATGTTAGGTTTTTGTTTCTCTGGGGAAAATTGAAATTCAACTTTAAAATTTACATGGCAAGACCGCAGTGGAATTGTGTTTAAAGGTCCAAGTAGCAAAATGATGACAGGACATTCTAGTCAGGTGGCATCTTTATGACATCTGTGTTAGAGCCTCTGTTGTACAGTATATTTGTATGAAGGAAATTCAGTTTTTTGTTGAAATTTTTGAACAAAGTTTTAGGAACAAACAAAATTTTACTGAAGTAACTGGACTAAGACTTTGACTTCCCATCAGGGCCTACATTTTTTTCAGGGAATAATTTCCCTGCTTAGTCATACTTGCCAATATTATTTGTATGCTTAAAAAAAATTGACATTAATATATTACACATTTAAGCATACTGTTAGCAGTGGAGCATTTTTCTATCCAATGGATAGGATAGAGGTCTAATAGCTTACTATTTCCTGAAATATAGTCTCAGCTTTGCCATTTTCTTGTGTGTTTATGTGAAATCAAGAAATGTTTTCTTCAGTGGGTGTCTTTGCCAGAGTTGCTGTATCTTAACATCTCTACAACTGCTGTTGGACTTTATGGGGAAAACTGAACAAAATGTAATAAATACATTTTCCAGCCAGCTTTGTAACCACCCAAGGGATTTTAGTAAAGAACAATAAACGTTATTATTATATCTTCCTTAACAAATACAGAAAAGGCATAGTTCATTCTGAAATATTTTAAAATAAAAGTAAATCCTATAGAAGCATGATAATCTTCCATGGGAATGATTGGTTTCACTTATCACTTGCTGTAAGTGTTTTGCTGAAGTTCCAAAGAAATTTTTACCTGAAAAATGTAAGACACCTTGTGCTTTTGTGGGTTTTGTACACTATCCAACATTTTCCCCTTGCTCAAACATTCCAAATTACTAGTGTTCTGTTGTGTGTTAGGGTTTTTTGTCTTAACAAATACAAAAAAGAAATCTTATACACATTTATTTTCAGTCAGATGGTTTATTCCAGTTGAATCTTTTATAAATGAACACCTTAGCTAAAGCCAGAACCCTCTGTACTGATGACCAATTGAAAGGCAATTAAATTTTTTTCTTCACAGTCATAACTGGAAACACACCAGGACTCTCGTCTTTATAGTTATGTAAGGAGCCTTGAGACATCACATGAGGACAAGTGTAATTAACGGGCACAAAGCATTGTCTGGCTTTGCAATATCCTGTGCTTGCGAGTGTTCAACACTTTATCGTTCTGTCATACTACAGTCTTTAAGTCAAGGTGATGTGTGGCCTCAGTGCTCTCATGCAGTTCTTTGCTAGGAGGAAGGTGCTGCATGCCGTTGGGTCAAGGAGCCCACCAGCTCCTCATGGGCCATTTGTGCCCATAATTGCTTTCTTCATGTTAGGAATTTCAGATCTGTCAGATGCGAGTATGCATCGTGCCTTTCCTTGAGTGGCAGTTGTCCATTGCCAGGTGCAGCTATGGCTGACTCTAAACATCTATGTGGAGGTGGGTGCTGAATTCATTTGAGATTTATCTACAATTATACAACATTTTTCTTATGATCCTGCATGGCCAGTCTGTCAGAGCAAGTGGCAAAATTGTACCTTTCAAGGAATTGAACTTGCAGAAAGAAACAATTGTTTCAGTTTGAATAGACTTTATCTCACACATTAAAATTGAGGTCAATTAGTGCTGTCAGGTTGTGTCATCAGAATACATCTTTTGTTTATATTTGCAGTGCATGTTTGGAATGCATTTGGATTTCTGTGTGTGAGAGACAGAGCTTTTTCATACTTCTGTATTTTACACAATTATCTCAAAGTTGTTAGTTTGCTTTATTGTTTTTTTCTTTTTGTCATAGGAGCAACTATACCTAGCTTCTTTTAACAAAAATACTGCAAACATTATTGATAGGAAGCAATGTTTATCTCAAGCACTGGAGTGAAATAACCACAACATACCTCTATATGGGGAAACCCAGAATCAATGTCTTCGATGGCTTTGCTTGCTGATGCTTTTATACTGCTTGAATTTGAATGGGTTCCCTCTTGTACTTCATTTTCTTTCCCAGACAGCCAGCTGGTAATCCTAATCTGGACTATGAAATAAATATGGAAAACCATTGCTCTAGAGAAAAAGGTTCTTATGTGAAATGCTCTTCTCCAGCCTTACCACCTGAGGGGCTAGATTGCAGCCACATCCCAAGATGGTTTAACGTTTGGCTGCATGGGACACTCTATCCCAGAATTTGGACCTATTTGGAAAGAAAACAGGTTTTATAAACTTTACCTGACATATCTGCCATCAACAGCACTTGCCTTTGTAATATAATCTGCTTTGATGTTTGGTAAATGCTACTGTGCACCTACTCCCATATACGTTTTGTATCTGTTTCCACTACACTTTATTTCCCTGTGTTTTTCTCTCTATATATACTGGGATTAAAAATTAAGTGCCTTGTTATGTGCATAATGATCAATACATTTTATATTGTCTGTCCTTTAATTCTAAAAATTCTATATTTCCTAAGCAAGCAATAGGGAACAGTTTCTTCCTAGAGTAAAATAATAAACACTGCTGTAACAATTGTTTAAGGGAATAACTTTTTTTTTTTTTTCTTTTTTTTTCTTTTTTTTTTTTTTAATAAAGCTCCATTCTTTGTCTCAACTACTTGAATTTTAGTATCAGTGTCAGAATGAAAGCTACTTCAGCAATTGTATATCTACTTAAAAACAAGTTTTCTGGCTATAAGCTTTCTCCTAGAAAGCCTGAAACCCCATGGAATTATATCAAGCAGGTTACTAGTCATCCTAGTGTCAATTTTAGCTGACATATTAATCCATCTCTCCCATGGCTGCGCTATGGTACGGCAACCACATTGTATTAATCAGATGGATAGAACTGGATGTTATTTTTCTTTTAAGAAGAGAGTGTGGGAAACTGCACTCTTTCAGATGTAGTATGACAATGAAGCAGAGATCTAATTGTCTGATTGACTGTCAAATTTTGCTTTCTGGAAAGTATTAATTTATTTAAAAGACTAGTTTGATCATTCATTTTATCATAAACACAGAAAATTAAGCGAAGAGTAACTCCAGTATTTTCTGATTGATGTATTTAAGACATAATCTACTCTTCATTTTGGTTTTTATAGGTATATAACATTTTAATAACTCTTCAAACTGGCTTTACTCATTTATATGTACCCTTTTATATGTAGTTTGAGTACCTAATGGTATTACTGAGATATAAATGCCAAAGATGCATTACTTGAATAACAGCCAATGTAGCTAAAAAGTGAATCATGAAATCTGGTGGATGACATAGCAGGATAAAGACATGTATTTAAAATAAGATATGTACTCAACTTACTTCTTGTGTCCCTTTTTCCTACTGTTATCTTGCTTGTTATTTCTAAGGAATTTATAACTCTTAGTTGTCACAGTAATTGTAAGATTTATATATATTTTTAACACGTTTACACTGTGTGAGACTGATGGAGTGATGATTTTATGGTGCAGGTTTTGAGTTGTTGACTACTGTGCTAGGAAAATACCTCAGATCCTGAAGCACTCTAATGTTTTGATTTTTTTTTCAAATAGAAAAGACCTTCACTATAGCAAGAAGCCACTCAATTCTTTGTTTTTCATTTTTGCCCTTCATATTCTGTCATTTTCCCACCATTCCTAATGTGACTGCTGTTTTCTGAAGTTATTTGAAACCTGCTTTTTTTCTAATAGACTCAGGCCACAGCCTTTTCCTTCCCGCATGTACTGGGAAGCAATGTAACGTTTGATTCTTATTTTTTTCATTATTTGGAAACCAAAATTAATTATATCTCAAAGTTTGTCATGAGAAATGGAAAAGAAGTCTTCATCCAGTAGTTACAAAAATTATTTGAAAACTATGGTTCAGAATTTATAGTTCAAAAACTGATTTCTTAGATAGCTATTTCAGACTGTTAATGTTGGTATTCCAGTCTGTTCCACTGACAGACTTTGGAAAAGTAGGTAATACCTCCATGTTAAACTACCCTAAGTCTAAAGAAAAGAATGAAAGAACAAAGAAAAATAACAATGAAAGAAGATAAGAGAAGAAAAAAAGAGAAGTAAGGAAGGCAAGTAGGAAGAAGGGAGAAGAATGGAAATGCAGGGACAAAAGCCTATGCATACATAAAAGGGAATTTCTGTCAACAGCCGAAGTCTTGCTATGTTGCAAATCAGTTTAACCCAAATACATTCACTGTGCAGTACACAGTCTTTGAAATAAACAACAAGAAAAAGAAAACCCACATTTTTCGTGTTTGCAAATGACTAACATTATGTTTACCAAATACAATTTATTTCTGCTGGTATAAACAGACATTAGAATATTCCATTTCCCTAGAGACTTGCAAGGCCCTTTTTGTAACAAATAATTTGTCGATCTCTGCATTTTCAATTTCCAAAGTTTCGATGTTGTTAATGATATCATGATAAGATTTTAGGAAACACTTAAATGAAAGTTCTAATATAGTCATTTAAAATCTGTATAGTCAGTGGAACAGTTTCTTTAAAATTCTCAGCTTCCAGAGTAAATCTTAACATATTCCCTTGTTCATTCAATCTGCAGCTCTGGAAAAATAACACAATAACAGACTTTTAACACCCAATGGATTTTGGGCTTCAGGCCCTGAGGCTAATAAGATACAGTGCCAGTAGCAATCTTAGTAGACAGAAAAAAGAAAAACACTAAGGGAAAATAAAAGTACTTATTTACTATTGAGCATGTTTCTTTTTTTACTTAAGCCTCTCTGTATTTGGGAAAGCTGGGTTGTGTTTTCAGGTGCTCTACTAAGACAGACTCACAAATGGTACACGGTCAATGGAAATGTGAACTGCTCATTGAAAAATTCAGTAAATGAATTGTATTTTCTGCCCTGTATCTAGTATAATTTCAGGTAATGTCTATGCTACTGTTTGTGCCTGACACTTTTAAGACTTCCTTTAGCAAATCTAGGTACTACTGGCTGGATGTTTGCTCTCAAAGAATTGTGTTCAATGGCTCGATATTCAGATGGAAGCAAGTGATGAATGGTGTCCCTCAGAAGTCTATACGGGGACTGATAGAGTTTAAAACCTTTGTCAACTACATGAATTTAGTGCAACTCTCAGTAAGTTTGCTCATGATACCAATCTGTTTGATATACGAGACATGCTGGAGGGAAGGGTGCCTTCAGAATGAAGAAATTCTTTGCTATGAGGATGGTGAGGTACTGGATCAGGTTGCTCATGAAATTGTGGATGCCCCATCCCTGGAACTGTTCAAAGCCAGGTTAGATGGGGCTTTGAGCAAACTGGTCTAGTGGAAGGTCCCTGTGATGGGGATCTTGGATGTAGGTGCTTGTTAAGGTCCCTCCTAACACAAATGGTTGTCTAATTCTATTAATAAGAACTGCATTTCTTCATTCTTATCACACCTTAAAGGCTGCACTGAAGTTCACCCATGATGTGCTTCCTTTTGGCATAGCACAGCCGGTCAAAGAAATGGCTGACAGGGCACTCATGTTGCTTTTTAATAATTTTTGTTTGTAGCTTTATTTGAAGACATCTAGAGCCAGATGTCAATAAGGGGAGCCTGTGCTATTCTTTACTTTCTTAGTAGTGTCAAGGCATGTTAGGAGTCCTAAGCAGGAATTCTAAATGTGTGTGCTCATATAGTGCCAAAAGTGCTGAGGAAAGGGAAAGCAAGTCTGTGTGGTGCCTTCCTATGCTGAAGTTCAGTACAGCACTCTGAACTGAAGGGCACAGCTAGCGGGCTTCAAACTCTGGAGCTTACAGACTCATAAGTATGCAGCCAACATGGCTGGATGTTGACTGTGCTCGTGCAGTGCCCACTGTCTTCAGTCTTTAACATGCATTTTGTCATGACAATGCTGTAAAGTAAGGAAGTGTAATTAAAATTTATTTGCAAACAGGAACTGAGTCACAGAGACACACAGCTGAACTCTAGATGGTTTCAGGTGCTTAGTTCAATTTTTGCCAAATGGCCTGGAGGGGGGACTAAGTCTGAGATTGGAATTAGACAGGTGTCTAATTAGACAGGTGCCTGTAGCAGGGCATATGGAATTAGATGATCTTAAAGGTCCTTTCTAACCCAAACCATTCTATGATTCCATGAATTAAGCTCTGTTCTTTCATGCTATCAGTCACTGGTTACACTACTAAATCTTCTTGCCTCTTATTCAGAAAAAAAAAAAAAAAGAGAGGAGAAAAAAAATGTGGAGTAATATTTGCTTTGATTTTACTACTTCAAATTGTGACTCTTACTCATTTTTTTAATAAATACATCAACACACTTGTTCTCATAAGTTGCAGACACTTTAAAAATGTATGCAGTTAGAGTTATAGACTATTGGCATACTAAGTTTTTAATCTTTTTATTAGCATTTACTTTTTTTTGAAGATGTCTGTAAGGAAGGGTGTTCAGCTGGTTTTCTATTCTGTTAAATATGTATTCTGTAGCAAACATTCTTAAAACACTTAAGTTTGATTTCACAATGAAATTGAATTGCTGGATTATTTTTCCTATGTATACTGCAGAAACAAATCTTTTTGGAAAGAGGTCTTCACTGTCATATTCATTTTTCTAAATTGAGTGTCAGGGCATGTTAGGTATACTTAATAGCATTATAATTGCAATTTTAGAAAGATGCAAAATATCAAGACATGCTGGATTTTCTGAACAGCACTGCAAGTATACCTGCTGTATTTTAATTTAGCAACCTGTTAAACAAAATTAAACATGTTATGTATCCTCAAGGAATATGAGGGGCAAAAGGTTAAGTACTGCTGTGAACTAAACTCATCTTGATGAATAAAATGCATATTACTGATAGGAATGATTGCACTAGTTGTCAAACAGGATTTCTGACTTTTTGACATGGGAAGCCCTAGTACAATAAAACATTCAACTCCATGGGCCGTTTTGCCATGAATTCAGTAAAAGAACTCATATGTTTTGGACTATGTTAGGTAGAATCATACCCCAAAGCCCTAACTATGATAGAAAATTATTTCTCATCATAAAGAAATAGTGTTCAAAGAGCAGTGAATCTCTGGAGCAAACCAGTAAGTGGGGACCTTTGCAATATCAGTGAAGTATGTTGCTGGAATGAAAAACAAATGAAACTAAAACAGGAAAGCAGCAATCTGTTGTTGCTGCTGGTTATTTCCTTCTTTAATTCTTTTCTAGTTTTAAGTATCTCTGAGAGTTGTTGGGGATTTTCTTTGGAAAGTTTTCCATTGTTATTTCTCAAGATATGAAATATATAAGCTTCATTTACCAGAAAACTAAATTTATCAGTGAAGTTAGTAAAGACTAAATAATTGCTAAATGGAATAATTTATGGGGTTAATCCAAACCAGTAATTCATAGTTTGCAAAATTTTAATTTGAACACAATTGACATTAGTGCACAAACTACATTTCCATGGGGTTTGTTTTCCATTACCTTATGATGGTGATGAAAATACCTTAATTTAAAAGAAAATAAATGAAAGAAAATATATTTTAAAAAGTAAATATCTTGGTTTACTTTATTATGCAATTAATTATTTAAATATATATATTTGAGTATAAAACTTTCTTCAAAAGGCACCTCAAGGATAATGTATTTTGTAAATTGACAAACAGAAGGAATGAGTTGCTTCTACTAGTCAAAATGTAGCACAAAATGTTTAGTAGCTGCATTAAACAGTACTTAACCAGAAATATTCTGTTCAGCAGTACAGTTCAGTTTTGGGGGCTATGAGTGAGAGTTTCCCATCTTGGATAGCAGATTCAATTTTGTATATATTTTTTTCATACACCCTCTCTGGTTCTGTGCATTTTTAGATGTTCATTTGTGTAAGCTGTTAGAGCATAAACTGTACTTTGTCCTAGGAGTTGGTAAGCTTTGTTTTTTGAAGGTAGCATGTTAGTAATATCCTCTAATAATAAAAACAGATGGAACAATTCAGTTAAAAACAAATGAAACCCATATAATCTAGCAGATTGTATGACTTGTAGTAACTTTAGAAATAACTTAATATTTAAACATCCCTCATACAAGTAAAAACAGCCATGAAAAGTCATGTAAATTAACAACTACAACTTCCAAAATCATGCACATATATATTTAAAGATTTTATAACCACCATATATATGTATATATATGTGTATATATGTGTGTATATATATATATATATATATATATATATATATGAATGATCTGAAGAATTTTTTATTTCCTATTTCTGTTCTCAATCAGGGGAAAAAAAAAAATTGCATAGAATTACCTATGCCATTATGCTGCTCAATACACTACATCTTCATGCAAAAGTCATTGTTTTCCAAAATGTAATGAGAAAGAGAAATGAGAGTGTATCTGTATCCAGAAAGTATCCAACTGGCTGATGGAATGGTTTCTTCAGTATCAATGTAATTCATGATAATTGCTATACTATCCTGCTGTGACTCATAAATCACTGGCCAAAAGACTTCTCTTTATTTTTATTTCTGATCTTCATTCCACTTTTTTTTTTTTTTTTTTTTTTTTTTAAGCCAGAGATGCTCACAAGTTTCCTGTAAGAGTGAGATAAATATAAAATAATTAGGTATGAAGCAGGGAATCAATCTAGGACTCTGAGTTTAATAGAATGATCATACAGCAAAATGGTTAGGAAGAAATCATTTAAACCATCAGTCAAGAGCATAAGAGCAATACAAAAGGCAAATGGGATGGAGAATTGTTGGGTGAGATACAGAATATAAAGAACCAGAGGTATCTACAGCATACATTGCCTTAATGGAATACAGGGTTAAATTACACAGGTGACAGATAACTTTTAACAGTCTAAAAACTTGGTGCGAAGATACACTTTTTTTCCCATTTGCACAGTACTTTGATCCACCTATAATAAAGTTGTAATCTAAAAAGCTCTGCCATCTCACAAATATTTCATAATTAAAAGAGAAGAACTTACAGCAAAATGTAAAATTAAAGAAAATGCTTGATTTTTTTTGTTTTTTGTTGTTTGTTTGCTTGTTTGAAAATATATATATATATATATATTTACTTATACTAAGTATAAGTAAATACTTCTTATAAGTACTTTTATTTATATATATTATATTATATTATTATATTATATTATATATATTAATATATATATATACTTAATGCACTCATAGATTGTAACACCCAGAGGCTACATAGTAAAATTCTTGTTCTTGGGTATTCAGTGAGTTTTGCCAATTATTCAGATCAATAACTCTACATGCTGAAGCCAACACTTTACTGATAGAATCCTTTGAACACCTAGCACCAGTGAAAATAAAAATTAGAAAGCAAGTTATTCTGGGCATTTCTGATCTTAATTGAAATTATTCCATGTTTGTATCAGTAAAGTCAATTTTTCAATCCAAGCAAGAAAATGAAAAGGGAAGCATAGATTCAGATGTGATACAGAAGATCATGAAGGTGCTTTATTTGATGCCACTTCATCAAAGAAAAGGAGACAATTAGGTTTTGTGGAGAAGAGAGTATGAAACAACAGAATTCATCCTTGCTGTTAATGCGATGTTAGCAAGTAGAAGCAAATGTGAGCTTTTTTTTCTTACCAGTTCCAGAGGCTCCTCACATAAGAGCATGTAAGCTGAGATGGGTCTCCTGAATCCAGTTTCTCATCCTGTGTACCATCTAATTTATCATTTTTCTTTTTTTCTTTTTGGCTTAGGAATTTCCACATTATCAGGTAACAGTTAACCACTGAACTACAGTGCAAATTAAGTGTTCTCCTTTGATGTCTTTGTAATGGAGATGTTCCATCAAATGCCTTTTTAAACTTTGTGCTTGAACCTTCCTTTTGCAGAACAACAGTCAATTATTTTACGTCTTATTGAAAATTGAGATAGACTTTTGAAAACAAAACAGCACATAATGACTACTAAATTAAAGATGGGTATGCTAACTTAACATTTATTTTCATTTTCTCTCTAATTCCATTAATCAGTAAGTATCATCACCACATTCTCGTATATGCTGATGAATTTTCATACTGATTCTTTAACTAGATTGAAATAAAAGTTAAGTGTAGTGTTCACTTGGGAGAAGTAGGAAACACTGAAGTGGAGATTTCAACAGGAAAAGAAAATAATTTTCTCTTTGTAGTTCTTACAGTTTCTTCAAAATTCTAATTTAGATAAAATTAGATTGCATAGTAAGATAAAAGGAGTTTGAGTTGGTTTTTTTTCCCTCAAATATTTTTGGATTTATATTTTATTAAATCTCAATAAAAATACAAACTCAGTGAGTGAAGTTGTTTGAAGTTTGTTTTTATCTGGACAAACAAGAAGGAAGCTCTCAGGTAATGAAGTACTATGTATGTTGTCGTTCTTATATCAGGACAAACACTAAGAAAATCTAGGAAACCGCCTATGTTTGATATTTTCTACTCAGGTCAATTATCAGAAAGGAAAAAATAATTCCAAAGCACTATTTTCAGTTTTCAAAAGATAAAAACAATAAAACAAAGCAAATCCCCACAAATATAAAATATACAAATATATTTATGGTGATATTTTGCAGGAAAG
Organism: Tetrao urogallus; assembly: GCF_951394365.1. Classification (NCBI taxonomy): domain Eukaryota; kingdom Metazoa; phylum Chordata; class Aves; order Galliformes; family Phasianidae; genus Tetrao; species Tetrao urogallus. The sequence continues at coordinate 12,070,146 of NC_136818.1, read as the reverse complement.
TATTTGCTAATAGAGTACTAATTATTAGGGGTTCTTATGTGTACGTTTAAATAGCTACAGTCCAGAATCTCGTTCAAATATTTTAAAAAATTGAGGTGTACAATGAAGGGTGAATAATGCTTCTGACCTAGGAATGGAAAGCTGTTTGCAATTCATAATGAATAAATTGAAATGTACAACAAGCTAACCAGCTGAATATAACATAAGCAAAAGTTTCTCAATTATGTTTTTATTTGTCTGGTGGTCGGTTGGCTATTTGGCTGTTTTGCTTTGGTTTTTGTTTTGTTTGTGGCAGCCTGCTACCTGCTTGGGGTTGTTCTTGTACTGATCAGAGACAGAGAGCAGCATAGCTCAGGCAGAATACAGAACTCCAACCAGTGGATTTTCTTTTTATTCCTTACAGCTCCAGGGCTCCTACCACCTTCCAGGACATGAGATGGCTGAAATGAGAAAACTGTCCATAGCTGCATAATCCATACCAGTGAAAGCAGATCTACAGACATTTAGTAGCAATCAATCACTTATACATTACTTGCTGCATGCTATCAAAGGTAGGTGTTTCATTTTCTCTGTTCTGCTGTATCTTTTGATTGCTATATCAGGTATCTGTTTTCTTTTTTTGTTGTTGTTGCTTTGCTCCTCTGAGAGCTTCTGGAAAGAAGAGTAGCACTTGGGCTGGAAGGAGAAATGCTGCTCCAACTCCACTAATCAGAACATCATCTGAGCATTCTGCTGTCCATTCAAGAAGAGTAGATAGAAATCAGTTTAATATTCACTGCTCTGGGTGGAAATAGGAAAGAGTTGGTACTGCTCCTCCCCGCAGCAATTTTGCAAGTTAGCTAGTTTGTACTTAGATACTTTTCCTCTCTAGAACTCTTAAAAATTTCTTTTCAGAGATGTCATCATTCTAGTGAATGATATCCTAACAGTCAACACGGACAGTTTGACACAATACTTTAGCAGGCTGACCAATGGAGATAAATTATATTAATTAGTAAATTACATTTTTATGTAACCCCAATGGACAAGAAATCAATTATTAGATGTGTGTACCTGGAGAAAAAAATAAAGCAAAATAAAAGTGAACATTTTTGCAGTAACCACTGTGTAATCTAGATTTATTCTGTGCAAGTTTTTGGAGGGAAATATAGCTGTTTTGCAAACAAATGTAAAGATTAACTACGTACAGTAATTCTGAACCTTAAAAGTAGAAATACAAAAAGATTTTAAAAATCAGTGTCTTGAAAAATATTGAACTGATTAAATTAATTTCTTAGATACAATACTAGAATATAAATGGAGAAATGATACATTTATGGCAAAGATCAGAAGGCATATTTCATCTAAGAATCAGTGAAATTCATGACAGAACAGTAAAATCCTTAGTTCTATAGAGTGTGTTTGACAGTGAGATTTAAAAAAGATCTAAGTGTTTGACTTTTTTTTTTAATAAGTGGACTATTTCAAATGAGCACATCTGGTTTATGTTCCTAAACCTCTGGCCTTTAAAAAGTCTTGTTCCCAGTTCATACAAAATACCATTCAGAATTGTTTGACATGGTGACCTTCACCATAAGGTGACTGGCTGAATAAACTGATTAAATAGATTCAGGAACTTAGCATGTATACAGCAAGTTAATTCTGGCATCCTGGAGTCATTAGTAAACATCCTCATTACTCCGCTACTTTTCTTACTGTAGGTTAGGAACTGAACCAAAATTAAAAATAAATAATAATAATCTGTTTATCTATCCAGTGGAACTGAAATAAGGAAAGCATTTTTTTTGTCTGAAAAAATTTCCATTATATTGTCACATTTTCTTAAATACAAAGAAACATAAGAACTTCAAAAATCAAGTAATTATATTAAATGTCTTTATAGTTTCACAAGGATTGAAATATTGAAGAGGTGGACTGGTTAGGTACATAAATACAAATGATCAGTAAATATTTCGCAAAAGCTTTTGAACATGGTAAAGTTAAAAACTAAATAGAGTAAGGACTGGAAAATTTTTGTTTTTTTTCTGTACTCATTAATAGAACATTCATTGTTATTTGTGTAGAGTGTAATTCTTTTTGATTTGCCTTCCATTTGCCTTGAGGACAAGCTAGTTTAAAACTGTTCAGCACACTGCACCATGCAGAACAGGTAATCTGTCTAATTAAGGCCTGTAAGGATGTTCAAAGTAAAATATTGAAGAGCTACCATAACCTCACTTTCACCCTCCCTATGTACCGCAGCTTCTGAGACTCAGAGATACCCTAGCCATTAACTCAAGTGTTTACACTTTAAGCTCAAATTCCACTTTGCCAGAATGCTTCATTTCACAACTCTGTTTTCTCATTTACAGGCAGAAAGCAATTTATCAAATTTTTATATTACATTTCTCAGCTTGTTCCAATATTGGACAATATAACATATTCCTGGAAATTCAAAATGCAAAAGCATAGTGTGACTTTATCCAGGGACCTAATAAGATTTATATCCACATTCTTTTTTCATGTGTTCATTTGGTGCATTTTAATGAATTATTAATTATGACCAACAATAAAATATTATTTTGCTCTGATGCACAACAAAAGGAAAGGTACCCAAGAGAAATCCATCTGACATTTCAATGTAGACATGGCCAGAGTATGTTCACAACTTTCTCATCAAGTATTGCGAGATATGCATTTGCCCATCAAATGAACCAGACTGACTGGGGCATTTCTAAAGATACAGATGTAATCCATGGGGAGATAAAGTCAAGATTTATTACATTTTAGGGAGCATTGATTAGTGCTCTTTTTCTGTGTTGTTGTTTTTTTGTTTTTTTTTTTTTGTTTTTTTTTTTTAAATAAACAAGTATATGACTAAGATCAAAAGATTTCTCTATTTTCCAAACATGTTTTTAAAGGTTGACATATAGGTTTAAAGCCTATGTAAGGATGCATGTTTTGCAACTGACAGCATTCAAATTGAAAGCTGCATGTAATAGTTCTTTACTTAATATATTTAAAATATACTTAAAATCAGATTTATGCAAATGCTGTAAATATAATATTGTTTGCTGTGAAATTTTTCATTTCTCTTTTATTACATTCTCCTAAGTGACCTTAACTCTAACACAAATTTTCAGGATATTCTATGTACATATTACTGCATCTTCTCATCTTAAGTTATGCATCTTGTTTTTTAACTTAATGAAAAAATATAGTTCTTGAAGTATTTCATCAGCGTAACATTAGCGTTCTTATACATTACTTGCTAATATCAAAATATCTCTACAAGTTTCTTTACTTTCAAGGTCATTATAAGAAGTGCTTTTGAAACTACAGTGAACAAATGTTCAAAACAATTGAATTTTCTGTTCCTTACAACTATCTAAAGAGTTAAGTAATATATTCTAGAGTATTCAAAGAAAAGTTAAAAACACTTTGGGTGTGAAAGCTATACAATAAGACTAAATATATCTCTGATTTCCTTTTAAAAGAGAGTGTGGATTTGTTTTTGCCTTTGTTATTTTATAAACATATAAAGGTAATGCTCTGCCCCATATATTAAGATGCATGTTCAGTAAGCATATTTGTTCCCTGTGAAATCCTTGGATTTACTTGCAATCTATCAGAAAAATGTTTAATGTTCTAAAAAGACCTAATTGTAGAATATATCATGCATTTTACCAATTTCTGAAAAATCATTTTTATTCATAGAAGTAATGTTTCATGCTTATACAGGATTACTAACAGTGATAAGAAATCTGCTTCAAATAATCACAACAGAAGCTAGTTTAATGCTCATTTGAAGGAAAAGTGAGTGCTAATGGATTTTGACAAGCTGATCATGCCTTTAATAGCATCAAGCATACCAAATTCTTTTTCACACCACACAGTCCCCAAGGGATCATCAACCTATAGATCAAAAATCCATGACCTTTGACCTTTCTATAGTTAACTGTCAAGTGATTATTAGGCTGCCAGTCGGCATAATATCCCTCCTCTGTTTATATTTACAATTACTGTTCTCAAGTAAAACCAATTCATTATATTCATTCTCTACATTTTGAAGCTTCTTTTTATATTCTTTGAACTGCTACTGTCTGCTTAAAAAAAATAAGGATCTGATCTGAAATGCTCTTTACTCTTTCTGCTATCATGCTTTCTAATAAAACTCAGTTACACCATACCACCCTTTCTATCTAGGTCTTTGATCAGCTCATAGAGAAGTAGCTGGGAAATAGCTCATTCCTTATGAAATAGCAGAATTTTTTCTTTTTTTTTCCCCTCTCCTAAATTCTAAAGGGACAATGCCAACTTGATACTCTTAAGTGTCAACTGGAGGTGACGTAAATATTATGTTTATGTATATCCGTCTTGTTCTTTGAACAGACTGAATTAGAAAATTCAGTCATATTTTATACTAATGTGTTTTATCAGCATTTATAGATTAAAAAAGATTTCTTCTGTAGAGTAGGATGTAAAGTCCTGCCAACAACATCACAGTTGACTTCTCCTTTTACAGAGCAGCAAGGCTCAAGCCCAGCACAGATTGCAGAATATCCCTTTGGCTTCAGGGAGCTGTTAAGGGATTTTTCTATGGGGGCACACCTCAGTGTCATTTGCTCCCTTGTCTACTTCAGAGTCCAAATCAGCAGTTGCAGAAGGTGCCTGGGCAACTGCAACTCCTCTGCCTCCAATTGTTATCTGGTGTTTCTCTGAAGCACTAATGAGAGGGGAGCTGCGTCTCCTAAGCTGGTGGGTGCTAAAAGATAGTTACTGAAACAGTTTGAGACATGTCTCTGCTCTGTCCTTCAGAAATAATTAGAGGGGCAAGAAGTAGGACATTGCACATGGGAAGTTCATCAGTGTCTCTCATGTCTGTATCAAGTTAGGAGCAATGTGATTGATTCTGGGTGAGATTAGATAATTTTTCTATTTCACTAGGATTTGAAATTTAAAAAAAAAAAAAAAAACTATTACTATACTAGGCAATATCAATACATTAAGATCTAGCCCCAGGTTAAATCAGTAACCTAAAAGAGAATTTTGGAGGTTTATCCCTGTTATCTTCTCAGAAGCCATACCCAGATTTTTCATACTCTAATTGTCATAAGCTTGACAGTTCCCTATGCTTTTTCCCTCTTTCCAGAGAGAAAATACTTGGAAAAAATTATTTTCTATTATGGCAAAATTGAGGTCTGGTGACTAATGGCTAATTATTATTGCAGTTCTTGACCTGATCTGTTGTGCTGGAAACAAACTTCAGTCTCCAGAGTGTAACCATATACAGCAGGCAGACCCTGAGTTTATACAGGCAGCGTATTAATAACGGAACAGCTTCAGAATTGTTATCCTAATGAACAGTCTCAGATCTAATAAATTCCAATGCTGAAACTAGGTGAGCAGACAATTGTTTTCATTCAAACTGACAGAACTCAAAATAAAACATTTCTATTAGTTTATTCAGGGTGAAGAATAGCATTAGAAAAATATAGGAGACCTTCTCATTGGTGCATTTTTTCAACAGCTTCAAGCTGTTAACAGTTACTTTGTCCCTAGGTATGCAGTGGTGCATGTTATGGCTAAATGATTAGTTTAGAGGCCCTTGACATACAGACTTTTTCTGTTCCCCAGTATCAACTGTGAAAATGTATTTCCAAGCAATTAAACCTCATCTCCTGCTGGCTTGGGAGCCAGGAACCTTCAAAATTCAATTCATATTCTTCAACACCTACTACAGTTGGAAAACCGAAAAAAAAACAAAACACACACACACACACACACAAAAAAAAAAAAACAACTATGTTAGAGTCTCAAAGAAATTCACTGATGTGTGTTTGAGAGTCTTTTAAAGAGGAGAATGAAAAGCCTGGAAAGATGTTACTAACATAGCAAATAAAGCAGATGACAAAAAGTGTCCTTGTTTATTGTTGCTGTTTCGGAACTTTTGGCACACATATACATCAGTATGCACAACTGAAAGAAAGACACACAGTAGGAAACACTAAGGAGTCAGAGTTAATCTCCCTTTCCTCCTTCCCCCCAACTCTAAGGAAGATTTTCTATTTTCTGATTATACAAGTTTTAAAGGAAGGAACCTCTATTTCCAAATACTTGTGTGGTAGCTCAGATAGAAAATACATACAATTATGTATATTTCACAGTGACCTACATAGCAGCTTGGTTTGCCTGTGGAGAGGTGAGTGTCAGGTAGCTAGAAAGGAGTGCAAAGAATTGTTTCCTCTAAAGACTGCCAGGTTCTCAATGCAGATGATGGAGTTCAAGTTCATTTCCAGTTAGGTTTCTACCTATGCTCATTAATGGCCCATTGCTAAGAGCCAACTTATAGGAGCATCAATGAGAATAAGGGTACAGTAGTACTTGCTTACTCTGTTTAACAGCCCCTGAAACTTTTGAATAATGCTTTGCCATAAAAATTGTAGTTCTAGCAAATGCTTTTTCTATATTTCATTGTTTGGAGATGAAAAAAAAAAAAAAAAAAAAAAAAGGAGAGAGAAAAGGGGGACAAAAAGCCTTGATTATGTGGGTTTTATGAAAAAATGCAAAATCTTGTATGATGTGGCGTGATAAAAGGATGAAGTGTTTTCTTTTGGCAGATGTAGCTTTGCTTAAAATATTTCCTCTATTGTTGCTTGTAAGACAGTTACAGTTTTCTGCTTGCAAAATCAATCATACTGACCAGTATTTAGTCTGAGTGTGATATCATTTAGGGCAGTTTGATGTGGAGAAGTTTGATCATTTATTTTGTAAGATAAAATCTACTTGAATTTAAAATATAAAAAGAGAGCTAATGTGATTCCTGCCTATTTTTAAGGACTTAGCTGAAGTCCTTTTCAAGTGCTTAGCTCCAGAGTAATGACTTCTGGGATGAAATTCTGGTGAGCTTTTGAAGGTCCAAGGTAAACATCTCCTCTATGATTTGTCTGCTTGAGTAGGAAGGAGACAACTTCATGATTCTATCCCTAACTTTACTTGTGAACAGAAATCTCTGGGTATTCACCATTCCTCAGCATGAAGTATTTGTAACTAACTATGATCTAAGTACTAAGCACCACTAATTACAGAAGTGACTAATAATGTAGTGCTTTCATGAAGCACGGGTCAGCAGACTTGATGGAACAATGAAAGACAAAGAGGTAGGCTGAGCAGCTGGAGCATAAAAGCACACAGTCGGATAGTCATGATATTACTGCTGAATCTTTGGGCTTGTGGACATGAAATGGTGTGATTTTTATATGTCTTTCTCAGCAGTTGTTGTCTTCCTTGCTAGATTCATCAGTCAGACTTAATAACCTAAAATAAAAAATTCTCATTAACATTTGTGCTTTGACTCAAATCACCTGAAACTTGGAGTTCCAACATGGAACTTATATCATGCTTTAATTGCAATTAAAATATTGGAACTCCCTTCATAAGTCCTTAAAACTACAGTAGTTTTCATACTTTTATCATATTAATAAGATAGCCAATGTCTTCTTGCAATGTAATTTAATAGGATATTACTAGTTTAAATGTTACATTGTTTCTAAATGGTTTAACTTAATAATATGTCAATCTCATATTGGTAGAAGAACAATATTTTACTCCTTCAGACTCTCCATTTTAATACTTTATCTGATTTCCACAGATGTCAAAAGTAATAGTTAGAATTGGATGACTATAGCAAACATCTTCTGAATATTATTTTGATTTTAATGGAATTAGTTTAAATTGTGTATACACTGTTTCTGTGATTACTTTCCACAAATACTCTTGTTAATGAATTTGTAGAAGAATTTTCTCATACTGAAAATGAGGCATTTACGTATGCCTATTGTACAAAAGGGAACATACTGAAAATGAGGCATTTACGTATGCCTATTGTACAAATTGCATTTTAAATTTGAAGTGTAACTATTTGTCCTTAAAGTTTCATAGATAAAGCTATATAACTAGGGGACAGAACATCCTTTATGACCTTCATGACAAGTCATATTGTATTAAATGTATGCTGGTTGTTCCTAATCAACTTTGTGTGATACTTGGCTAGAAGCTGGAAATAGATTTTTCTGTTTTTCTAGATTTACAAATATGAAAAAAGAAAGATGAAGAAAACAGAACTCATTTGGGTGAGAAAAGTTTATATTTCTGCAAGATGACTCTTGTCTGTGGGGTTTTGGGTTTTTTTTGATGGATGGTGGTTTTGTTTTTTGGTTGGTTGTTTTGTTTGTTTGTTTTGTTTGTTTTTAGTTTTTATGCAGTGTCTTACTGACATTGAACTCCACAGAATCTCCTGTGGGACTTCCAGAAAAGTACTCTCTTGACAAGTGTTTCCTTGCTGTTCTGCACACACTTTCCAGAAGCTTCTCCCAGTTAAAAAATAAAATAAAAAATAAATGAAACAAAAAACTATTTTGAAGCTTCTTAATTCAGCCTCTACTGTCTATTTTTTCTGTGTATTTTGTCATTAATACCTTCGGACTTAAGGATTTCAGTATGATTTTTCTCACATTTCTCAGGAACTTTTTCTACTTTTCTTTGTTCCTTCCATCTTTGAGATTTATTCAATTCTAACTTTCTCTCTTTCCAAGATTCTTACGATTCTTCCTCTCAGCAATTTAAAATTTCTTTTTCCTTTTTTTTTTTTTTTTCTCCCAGGGAGTTAATTTTGTAAATTTTGTGTTTAGGTGGGGGACTTATAAGTTTCCAAGCTTTTATACCATGTTTCCATATTTTTATGATTAATTATATATATGATTTAGCCTTGGAGACATGATATTTCTCTTGGTTCAGTGCTAGAGTTCATGTCAGGCTTTCACTTTTCTAACTTGCAAATGAGTTGTTTTGCTAACAGTAGTGCAAAAAAAAAAAAAAAAAAAGTGTAAAATATCAGTTTTTTTAATATCTACTTCCAACTCTAGCTCAGATGATTGATTATATGCAGTCAATGGGCCAGAATTTTCCAAAATTGACTCTCATGTATTTCTGAGACAGTCATAGGGACAATTTATCAACCGTAGATGCATAAGATTCAATGGGGAGATCATGCATTCAAGTTGATTAAAGAAAACCCAGTACTTGACTGGGAGCTTCATAATTTGATTGTAATGTGACTTGTTTCTCTGTCTGGGTAAAAGAAAAAGTGGAAAAGGGCAAGTTGTAAGAAATAGTTGGATAGAAAATATTGAGTAATAACTTTCTTAGTTATATTTCACTTCAATTTAAGGAATACATTTAAAAATTTATTTTAAAATATGGATGAGATGAGGTACATTCACTTAGTTGTTGAAGAAGTGTGATATGTGTTTACTGAGAGAGAATTAAACTGGGTGAAATTTTCTGCAGCCAACTATTTCCATACCTTTCATTCTAGCTGCTTTGTAGAAAAAAAAAAATCCCAGTTAGTGAACAAAACAAGTATCTAAAGCTTACATTGTTCATATCTATAATTGATAATACAATGACTGTTGAATAGAATGGTAGGGAAGAAAAGTAGGCGCTCATAGGTCAGCAGAAATCTGAGTAGTTATGTTACTTTGGATTTGTCCGGTCTTGATTTCTTGCTTTATATTCTCTCTTCACTCTAGTGTCTTCTCAAACAAAAATCTTAAGTTCCATGAGGAGGCATTGGTACATATTCAAAGCCATGAAGTGGGAAGACAAGTAGTTTAATTTCAAAACTGTGTTAAAGTGAATTATAACAATGTAAGTTTGTGGTTTCATGACCCATACTGAGTGCTGACTTGACTTTGAAAGATCCTGTGAAGGAAAACATTTTCATCAGCAAATATTACTCATGCTGAGTAGTAAATTGTGACTTCCCAGAAGATATAGCCCTGAGAGTGACGTCATGTGAAGCATCCTATTCTGATTCAGAAATGAAATAAGCTTATATTCTGTTATCTTTTGCTCATATAGTGAGTTACTGCTGAGTATTGTGTACACTATCAATTTGCATTTTGCCTAACTAGTTGCAATTTAAGTTTTGCATACAGACAAGTCTCAAGATTTTGTCGCTTATGATGCAAAGACCAGGTAAATCTTCACAGCTTTTTTACAGCTTTTTTTTTTACTTTTTTTCTCATAACATTTAACAATAATGATTTAATCATTCTTAACTCCTTGATATTTATTGCAAGAATATTAATTCTGATAATCTTGCTTGGTGCTAGTGTAGCTTTGATAGAATTTCAGTAGAATTTCCACTGGTATTCAGAATTAATTACCAGCCCCATTACCTTGAAGCATTTTCCTGCTTTGTTATATAGGACTTATTATTGTAGCTCTTACCTGAACAAAAGTAATGAGTAAATAGAGTAGATGTTTTCATATTGGCCCCACTTAGGCCAAAAGATGCAGAAAAAGACCCAGTGAGAGTTGGGAATACACATTCTGTATCAATTATGAATGACTCCAGTTGCTGGTGTCAGCTCCCCAAAGAATGTACTACCCTTCAGATGCAGTAGTCATTTGTAACTATACTCAAGAGGAAGAAGATGAGTATAGACAAAGAGAAGCAATTTATCTAACTGAGGAGATTTATTAATTGAGGTGGTGCAAACTTTTTTTCACACAGAAAACCTGATTGCACTTAAAATTCTACTGCAATCAAAAGATGTAAAGTTATTAGATAAAAGGTTACCAATCAGTCCTTCAAATCTCCATGGAGCAGCAACATCAACAAAAGTCTAAACACCACAGCAAGTGATTTACTTATTCAAAGACTGTCCATTGACCTTCTTAAAAGAATGGAAGCACGTAGGTATTGATTACTGCTTGAAAAAAATGCCTTAAAAATCCTTTTATAATTTCAACTTTTGTTGCCCTGGTTTGCATTAAATATATTATGAATGGATAATGTATCACCTTAGAAAGTGACTTTTTATTGCATTATACTGACAGAGCTTTTTAGCTTCTTAACAAAGTTATTTTAATCCGTGTTTATAGTGCCAAGGTCTGTCCATTATTTTATAAAATAAGCAGTGACTGTAAGTGATGTTGTCACATTACCAGGATCTGTACCACATCGTAGATCTTTACAAAGAGGTTTGAACGGGTACGTTGTGGGATGGGTTGTGTATAATGGAGTGTGAACTTTTCCTTCAGTGACCTTTTTGCACACAGTAACTCATCCTCTGAGACAGAACAAGGAAATTTTTTTTTTAACAAAGACCACTATTAAGGGCTCTATTTTACTTGTCTCTAACAAGATGTAGATGTAGTATTTGTAGTATTTTTAGATGTAGTCAATAAGGATGGACTAATGGAAAATTAAAGTTATTTTTAATGTTCATTTTGATCTGTATTTTGAAGTGTATTTTGAAGTATATTCTGAGATATGAAACCGATATTCTCATATCCTGTAAGAACTATTTACTATTCTCCTGATTTCTGACAAGTCATGGTGTATTTTTTTGATGTAAATAAATTTTTAGTTTAAGAGAAAGGTCATAAACTAGAGCTTCTTCTGAAAAAAAAATAAATCAGCTTTGACAAATTAGCGTGATCCTCAATAAGTGACACTGAAAAACTAGCTGCAGGGGAATAGGACAAAAAATAAGAAAACTCAGGGAAGGCAGCAAGATTGTATTAGGAAGGTTACATCTTTGGACATTTATATGTCTAAAGGAGGGCTTTGGAGAAAAACAAAATAAAATAAAGTAAAATAACAAAACCAGAAAACAGCAAACTATGATTCTGCCAAAATCCAATTTTCATTCCAAAAAAGTCTGATTTAAAAGTTTGAGTGCTCTCAATTCCAATAGAGAGCATGAACCTTCAGATATTAAGTTCTGAAGAGCAGGAGGAAGTTTGTTTTACAATAAACTACGTTGGGCTTTTATTTAGCTAGGAGTGTATCATTCTTAAAGTTTTTTCTACTGAAAAAAATTCTAGTAAACAGAAAAAGCTCAGTACTCTATTCTCTTTCCTTATTCTGGTATAGACACAGCTGTAATTTTATTGAGGTTAATACTAAAACAACTAGAAGTAAACTTGCTGTGTGTTTGCAGTGTGTTTTCTGAGGTGATTTATAAATAGAGTAAATTGATTCTCCATAGGATAATTTAGGATTCCGGGTAAGTTTACCTCCAGATGTATGCATTAATCAAAGATCTGTCATAACTGTAAAAGTATCATGGCACATTTATTGCACTTTTCTGTCAATTTCATGAGTCTATGTATGCTTACAATTTTGAAAGAATTTTAAAACTGCTGCTTTAGCAAGTGCATCAGGGTACGTGAAGTCTGTTAGAGCTATTTATATATCTCCCTGACTTGTTATTAAACAGATGACCACTACTCAGGTTCATCTTGAAGAAGTGCATGGTCACATCTTATGATAAGTATTTTACAATTCCTTTGTTCTGAACAGGGCACTGAAAAAGTGAAATAATCCTGAACCTAACAAATACAATCAAAGCATGATTCAAAAAAGAAGTTGTTTCAGTATGACTGACAGATACACTTGGAACTCTATTGGAAGCCAGTAAGGCAGCACTTCTAGGAGACAGAAACCCTTCCTGACTGTGTGAATGGATGGAGAAAGATCATGTGCTGTGCCAAGAGGAAGGGCAGATCACTGAAAGACAAAAGGAACACTTCGTCAATACCTAAAAATATTGAGGAAACTGAGAAAGGTACGTGCAGGCTGGTATTTAGACAGGACTTTAATTTTATTTTAATTGCTAAAATCATTTGGGAAAGTTTTTGGAGGGACACGGGATGTTACGAGTCTTCTTAGCTGCTCTGGACAAACTTCCAATTTCCAGTGAAGGTGGAGGAGCCAGGGATAGAGAAACTGATTTTTGCTACTTTACTTAATTAAAAAGAAAGTAGCTCTAACTCACTGGGAACCTCAGTTTCCCTATCTGATAGACAGTTCTTAATAATTTCTGCCATCTTAATTAAATATTTTGAAATATATGAACCAAGATAGCTATCAAAGAGCTGGATGTGAACTATGACCTCAGCTAAAATATTTTTGTGCATAATAATTAATTTTAAACTCTTATTATGCTGTGTGTTTCATCAATAGAAAAAACATGTCATACTACTTTCATAAATCAAGTTCTGTGTTTGGGTTTTCTAAAAGCTCTAGTTAAGTGACGACAGAGTTTGTGTGTTCTGCAGATGTATATGATCATAATATTTACTGGTGATATAAGCTGGGCTTTGATTCTCTGCATTAACTTTATCAATACAAGATAACAAATGACTGAATGTAACTGAAAGCTCTGCTAGGAAGGCAACATTGGTATGTCTTTTGGTTGACCTCATAAACAAATCAGCATTTGTTCCTGGTCGAAGCATTCTCTGAGGCTGCTAATCATTGCAAAAGACAAATTTTGATTCCTTACTCAGGCAATCTATAAATTAAGGAACAACTTATTGTCACGCTACCCATGGGTAGCAAAGCAGTTTCAAGAATGTGTTTTCAATAACTTGAATGCCACATCACCATGTGTGGCAATTTAGTATACCTACCAGTACCAGTGGGAACTCACTTGTTAGTTCATACAGATTAGATCTCTTGCTTTTCAAGATAAGATAGAACTCTTAATTCTTTCTTTTTCTTTCTTTTTTTTTTTTTTTCCTTTTTGCAATCCCCAAGGCATGTATCCAGGAGACAATGATCAGCAGAGGCACCTCTGGGGCTGTGCTGGCAGATGGCTGCTGAGCACTTAGGAGCTCTGGGGACAGCCCCAAGCCCTATTCTCCTGGTGCCAGAGCCATCAGAGTAATGGCAGCTGGCCAGGGGCTGGGGGACTGCAACCTTCCCACTGTGCCTTCCTCACAGTGACCTGGGGTAAAACCCACAGAGGAAACCTCATGTTTTTTCCTGCCTCTTGTGGCTTCTTTTGCCTATTCAGAAAGTTTCTGGACACTGGCTGATCCCTGCAATACTCAATTTTGTAAAAGAATGTAGCAAAGAGTAGTTCTCCTTGAGGTTTCTTAGATGGCAAGTAGGCTGATTCCTCTGAAGAGTGAATTAGGAATAATTTTAACAAGACATTGTAGGAAGGAGTTAACAAATTAGAAGTATTCCCAAGATTTTACTTCTATTCAACTACAATTAAAATCAAAAAAGAGTGTAAAAAGAGTTTGGGAATATCATACAGTGTAGTTCAGAAAAATCCCGGGAGAAAGTTATAAATGCTTCCAGCAAGCAAAATAAATAGAAACATTAGTCAGTCTCAAGCCTCATTTCCTCAGTGATGGGAGGTAACAATGCCATAAATCACTAGTTACCTTAAATCATATGATCTTTTGTGCCATAGACCTTTTGGTAATCTTTACATTTACCATCCTGGGAATATTTGCTGAATAAATATTTACAAGACCAACACACTATTTCAGAACAACAGACTTTTTTGTAAACTGCGCTTGAAAAATAACTTGGGCATGGAAGGGACTTTCAGCCAAGTATCATTTATTACTAGATTTATGGGTTTCTTTAATAAATGATGTGTGAGCAAATACACCACCTAATAAGATAGCAAGACATTCATGACTTAAAGCTCAGTTTGATACTTTGAACTAACACCTGATGTTTGTATATCTTGCAGCATTTTATTCGGGAATTGAAAAGAAGCACACTGAGCATGTTTCTCAGCCAGCTCTTGTCTCACTTTGCATAACACTGGGGTATTTTGGTCAGGAAACTCGACAATAGCTTGACTAGAGCTGAGAATGCACTTGGCAAGACTTGTGCTTATTTCAATCTGACACTAATATGCTTTTTTAATACTCTTTCAGTGTTAACATAAATATCTGCAGTTGTTTGTAGAAGAAAAGGTGCCACCTCACATCTCAAGGAACTTGCCCATAGATAAGTTTATTCTCAGTTCTTCATTGAAAGAAAAACAGCCACAATAGCGATATCAGGTTTATGTGAATAAGGAGTGTTAGACTGGAGTCATAGTGATAATTACTAGCAATTTTTATAGTTTTATTTTCTGTCAAATATTTCACATTTATATTATATGCCCACATGCCAGTGCAAATGTAAGCAGACCAATTCCCAGCATGGAAAATCTGCCTCTCTATGGAAAACAGTTTTCATTGCTATGTGAAAAAACCTAAAGACTAAAATGAGGAAATATTTGGCTTTCTGTGAGTTTGGAGCTTAAAATGTGATTACCCTTTACATTTGATAGTGATGGGAATTTCTCACAGTTTGACTCCAGGGTTGGTATATTAGCTTTGATTGTTGCTGCTAGATCTGGGGAAGCAGACGAGGCAGATGACATACTTGCGAGGGGCAGAGATCTGCACTCATACCCTACAATACTTCCCCAAAGCTGTCTGCTTCCCAGAGTGTGAGGAGGCCTTTCTGGTGGTTTGCTGGTTCATCTGTGGCAGATGACAGGGACCAATTTAGGTACAAAACCCTGCAACTCAGCATCAGCTCTGCATCCCATTCTCTTGATTACTAGACCAATAACACTTGATCTTTTGGCTGCTCTTTAGGTAATATTAATCAGAAGGTCTGTGGTTAAGGGCATTGGTGAATAAAGTATATTCATAAATATTGCTAATTTTAAAAAAAAATTATTGATAGGTTAAGATCAGAATGGATTTCTTGAGATTGTTTCTTCATCTGGAGCTGTTTGACTCGCAGTCTAGAATAATGTAAGAGAAAAAATGAGACTGTTCTTTTGCGTGGTATTACAGAGTATGTTTGGGGGCATTCCTCTAATATTTATTCAGGTTTGTTTTAGCATGATCTCTAGATGGGGAATTTCTGTGATATTGTAGGTTACTGCAGGGTCCAAAATTGTGACCTTTAAGAAGGATAATCATTATAGGTGTTTGCATTATTTCTATTACTAAAAGTATGCCAGTGTCATGGGAAGACTTGTAATTTGAAAATAAATATTTCTTTAATTCTATATTAAAACTCACAAGGTACAAAACATCCTGAATTGTAAGTAGATTAGAATGTTTTCAAAATTCCAATGGAAAAATAGAAGTGAATCTCTTCCATTTCAATTTAACATTGAGAAGCATGTGATTTTTATATCAGTGGATCATGTTTAAATGAGTAGGATTAAAAGACATTGGAAAACCAGAGCTGATTCTGTATTTCTAAAGCATTAATGAACATGAAAAAATAAAAAAAATAAACTTTATAATATCAGCATTCATGATTTGTCAGAAAGTGGATAAAATCTATCAGAGATTAAAATGTAGAAATGAGATACCAGATCGCCTGTGGCAAATTTTGGGAGTGGGCTTTTTCGCGTGAAATGGGTATATGACCTTAAGATATGGCAGTCCAAGTTTTATTGGTCTATTAATACATGCCTCAGGTATGTTTTGAGGTAGGTGGCCACAGGCTGTTAAATACTTCACAGCACTTGAAGCTTGGAATACCAAAGCTATTCTGTGATAAATCACAGAAGATCAATCACAAAAATTCCATTTTAGGAAGATGTGGTATAACATAAAATACAAATAAATAACTGTCTGTTTAAGTCTAGAAAGCATTATTGCGAAGCTACTATACAGGTCCGTGTAATTTTTGAGTTTAGCTATTGTACCTCAGGACACAGACTTGTAATTTATAGTAGCAGCTAATCATGATACAATTGAAAAGCAGTTAGGAAAGTAGAGTCATGTTAAAAGTCATGTGAAAAAGTAAGGACAATCTCCCAGGCCTAACAATCACACTTGACAGGCAGTTTTTTGTTTTTGGTTTTTTTTTTTTCTTCCAAGAAGGATCTCCCTGTTAATCCTGACATCCATGAGTAACTGGCAGATCCAAATCTGCCTTGGTAGCAGGTTTTCATTTTCCTGTTTTGTTCTTTCCAGCTTAGACAATTCAGTTTTGCATATTTTACCTCAGCTGCAGTTCAGAGATTTTTCTTTCCATCCAAATGAGAAGCTGCCTTCTTCTCTTTGCCCTAATATATTTTCTATATAAAATTTAAGTAAGATGATACTTGCAAATATTGTGGCTGACAGGACCACAGTTCTGAAGTTCAAAGGATTCATGTAAGAATAATCTTTAAAGAGTAAATTCCTTTCAGGGTGTAGGAGAGTATTGTTCTCAGGATGGAAGAACAAGAAGGATTCAGAGGTTCAGGCTGATGGATCTGGAAAATGAAAGGACAGTGGAAGTACTGTTTACTAAGAAGCTTTGTAAAAGATGTAGTAAGTATGAGCAAAGCATAAGGAGGAGTGGATTAGAAGTTACCTGAGGAGAAAAGGATAAATAGAACAGAATCCCTAGTGGAATGAAAAGAGGAAAACATAATTGTACAGGTTAAGGTGTGAAAGAGCTAACAAAGTGCAAAACTGAAGATGTTTTGGTAGTCGGTGATCCTTTGGCCAGACAGATTCCCTTTGCTTAACTCAAAGTCTGCAAATGTATAACCTGGAACAACAGTAACAAAGATCTTTGAAAATCATCTGGAAACTGTGACCTCTTAGGAGAATGTAAGTCCTTAGTAGTTGCAGTTTGTACTGGAGAGAACCATTGTTCACATCCTTTGTTTGCATTCCCATACAGAGGTGTGCACTTAGCCATACATGCTTTCTAGGGCTTCTCTGTTTTACTTCCTAATCACCATTTCAATCATGTTTTGTCTGCTGAATGTATTGTGGCTTAACTTTCTCCAAGTTAGTTTTTTTTTTACTGTGGACCTCTTTTGTATAATGTATAATGTCTCACTACCTACTTTCTTATTATTTCCTCTATTCATACTGGTGTTTGCATTTTAATGCCATTTAGTATCATATTGAAAACTCATTTATATACTATGTATTTCTCCTTCCAGACCATTAAGGAAGAAGTTAATTAAGACTGGAAACGTCACTTATTTTTGCAGCTCCAAACTGAGCATTTCTTCCAATCCATCATCTTTCTTTCTTTATAGCTTTTTCCTTAGTTATTTAGTTCATTTAAAATTCATGTAAATCTTTCAACCAAGATAATTTAGATTAATTTTCAGTACAGGATTTTACAAAACGTGTATTAAATGATTTACATTATGTTTGCAGTGTTTCCTTCATTCACTAATCTCGAATGTTTTTTCTATTTCAAGAATCGTATTTGTCTAGCAAACGTTCAGCTTTCATACTTGGAGTTTATGTAAGTTCATTTTCTTTTTTCCTGTCCTTCCCAGTAACCCTGATTTTAGTTTCATTGCCTTCCTTTGGCCAAGGTGGTGCATGTATTTCCCAAATAATTTGGTAATGGTTTCTGAAACTAAATATTTTTGGTTTCCATTCTCTTTCAGCCTTGAAGTGATGACAGTTCATCTATATTATTCCTGTTGGTTTCCAGGTCTTGAAACCTGAACTAAAATAATTCATTGTTTTATTGAAGTTCTCTGGCACTGTAATTATTTTTGTCTTATAAACACTTGGTAAAGATTACAGATTTATTTATTGATTGTCTGGAGAAAAAGTTCACAGTGGCCTTAAAGACCATACAAGCTTTTTTCATGTTAGAGGAATTCAAACTCAAAATGAACTGAGAAATTTTATTTGACTTTAAACTGTTTTATATTTTGGTAACTAATACAAAATATATTTATTTATTTATTTATTTTTATATTATTATATAATTTAATTTTTATTTTTATATAAATATATTTATATATATTTATATTTATAATTATTAATTTATATTATTAATATATTATTTATATTTATTCAGTATTCTTAATGGCGTAAAATGCAATCTCTAATTTTAGTGTCCCAAAGGTAATTGTAATTATTTAGCAGCATAGATCTTATTTTTTTCCTAAATTTGTATTTTAGCATGTTTCTTCTTTTTAAAATCTCTATATTGGAAATACTCAAAATGTTAGCTACTTCTAAAATTTCACACAGCATTTGATTAATCAAATGATCTCTAAATACTTTAGAAAAATATTAATTAAAAAATGAAATTCTTATTACCACGTTTGTCATTTTCTAACATATAAAATGAGATACATGTGAAGATTATATTGCAAGAGACTATGAGCTTGCTTGAAGGACTATAAGACAAATCAGAGTAAAACAGTTATTATTAAGAGAAGGGATATTTCATTTTCAAAGTGATGTCTTTACACTGAGTGACACAAATCCTTCTCTTATTGGAGGTATTATACTTTTCCCACACTTGAACTGATAGCTTACACTATATTCATTTTTAAGCAAAAATATCTTTTCCTGTTACATCCTTGCAATGTTTCTTCATCAGAAGATGTTATTCCTTGGATGACTGCATTGGTAAATAGCTTTCTAATAACTTTATAATGTCAAAATGATCATTTAGGAAACGATAAAATCAATTTATGACATGCAAAGAAACTATCCTTGTAATAATTACAAAGAAAAATTTTAATTATTAAAAGTCTGATGATTTAGTTTCTGTATGTAGCTTATTATGATCTTGAAACACAAACTATTAAATCAACAGAAGCCCCCCGCTGATTTTTCCAAGTCTTTTACCAGCCTCTGTGTGATGAGTGACAATTGAATGTCGATTATTCCCCAGCAAGAGAATATTTAAAGCATGGAAACAAAAATGTAATATGCTCATTGTTATCACCAAAAATAGATTTTGTACAGTTCACAGAGGCAGAACTACTACAACTCAATATTAGTGGGGTGCACTGCACAGGCATAACATTAGCATAAAACAAGATAGCTTTATGGCTTTGAGAGAAAATTTTTTTGTCCCTTCTGTGGTCATTAATTATACTGAAGTGTTAAGCAGGTATGATTCAACTTGAATTATCTTGGAGCTTTCTGGTATCTTCCATTATCACCTTGATTTTAGTCAAGTTTGTTTATTGTTTTAGCATATATGGGAGTATGCTGGTGGAAAAACTGTCAGCACAGATGTACTTTTTAAAAATAAGAGCTGTGGTAGATTATTTAAGCACATTTTAACCCCTTGATCTAGCCAAATTGACGTTCAACAGCTGTTAGACTACAGATGTTTTGTATACATTTCCTGGGCAGCAGATATAAAGATTGCTCTCCATTCCAAGCAAGAGGCACTGCCTTCTTAATATCTTTTACAGTAAAGCTTATTACATTTCAATATATCCTCAGAGTAGCTCAAGGACACAAATTGCAGCAAATTGTATGATCCAAAAAATGTAATTAAGGACAGTTTGGCATCAGTTCACCTCTTACAGGATGGACTGAAAAATATCTGTGTTGTTGCTCCTAGCAATTAAGGATCTTCAGATCTACTGTCTTGTATGGATAACTTGATTCCTTTCTTTTTATTCAACACTGCATGGATATTTAGGATCCTAGATACTTGTTCTCTGTTGGTATTGTCATATAGGCCTCTGCAGAATTTGGTATCAAATGCAACCAAGTAAGGCAGGCTTTTATACTCTGGATGACATGCATTGCAGGGGAAGGGAGAATCTTTTCCTCCACCTCATATTACCAGAACAATATTACCAGAACAAAAAAGAAAATATAAAAAACAACAACAACAAAAAAGAACCCAGCTAAGATTATGAACAGGATGGTGTTTCATATAGTTGTTTTTCTGCACTGGAAAACTCAAGGTTACTCAGCTGTCCTGTAATTTTTAAGGTGAGTAAGAATTAGGACAGTACAACATCAGTCAGGAATCCAAAGTGTATTTTTTCTTTTTTGTGACTGTTATTAACAATAATAGATTACTTATAAGCAATAATACCAGCTTAGACTCAATTACTTATGTCTGGAAGTGAGGCTGTGTTAATACAAGTATAAATTAAAAATCACTTATACTGATACAAGTTTTCATAATTAGATTGCAGTCATAAGCAAATAAATTAACTCTGGATCGCCCTCATCTCCCCAAAAAATAGCTGATGCATGACATAAAAATACCTTGACAAGGAAGGTTGGGTGGGGCCCTGGGCAGACTGATCTAGTGATTGTTAACCTTGCCCAAGGCAGGGGTTGGAACTGGATCATCTTTAAGGCCTTTTTCAACCCAAGCCATTGTTTGTTTCTCTGATAAAGTTCAGGTGAGATTCTTGCATGTAGAGCTACAGAGGAGATGTGGCAGCAGAAGAAGACTCTTCATCAGCCCATGATGCCAATGAGAGAGGTAACTTTGGAGTAAAAGTGCTGTGGCAAAAGTTGTATTAATCCACAAGTGTTCCAGCAGATGTTCTTAAGATTCTTTAAGGAAAATATTCCGCTTTTTGGTAGATACTGACCAAAATGACTCCTTGGCGTAAAGTATCTTACATCAAACATTTATTTTGTTCTACTAACATGTTTATAAAATCATTTTTAAAATTTTTTTACTTATTCATAATTCTTGTTTTACTTGTGCTCACAACTGCTATGTAAAGCATTTAATTATTTTGATACACAAAATACAAATAGTTGAGATCAAATCTACTTGCAGAGATCTCTTACAAAACTTAAATTTGTGATACTGAAATTATATTAAGGTCCTTAAATTCAGTACCAGCTGTCCATGCAACCATCTAATCCATCTCAATAATTTGCTTATACTCTATTAACAAATTCCCATTCAACCCTAACTTTGTACAAGATGCCACGTGTACCATCAGTGATAGATGCAGTAATTCAAAACAGGTATGAAGATATGTTCTGATCATCAGAGTACAGGATGTAGAAATAAAAGCTTCTGTCCATAATGAGAAGTGAAGGAAATTTATGGTATCCATACTCATAACTTATTTCACTACTTCACAATTTTCCACTGAAAATATTTGTTATGCAGTATTTTCCTATGACATAAATCATTCACTAGCTATTAAAAGAAAATGTTCTACTCTTATTTCTGCCCGACCTTGCTGTTACTGTCAAACACCTTTCAGAACACAAATGCTGAAGATCCTTAAAAAATTTGTATACATGTAGATGAGACTTTGAAAAGCAGGTACATTTTTTTGGATCCCAAAAATTCTATGCAGTTGCAACAAGAACTTTGAAACAGTATCTGTTCAACTCAGTTCTTTAGAGTTACCAGTACTAATATGACGGATAATAATTTGTAATTTATTTTGTGCTAAGTGATGTGCGCCACCAAAATGTGCTGTTAAAATCTGCTGCTAAAGCATAGTCAAATTCTGAAATATATGAATGATCATCTGATATAATTTGTCCAAATACACAAAAGTATTAGAAACTGGTCTTTTTAAAAAATGATATGATTGCCACTTAGTGCACTCATTCAATGACATCTAAAATTGTATAGCTAATGCTTTTAAATACAAAGGCCTGTCACACTTATTTCAGATGAAGATGCACACAAAGGTATGGGTAATGTATCTTGTAATAGTACAAACCCTGTGGGCAGTATTCTGCTTTGCCAAGACAAAAGTGAGGTAGTGCAATACAAATGAGTAGTGCGAGCAGTTAATCATCCAGTTAATCAACATGACATCTGGTTCTCCTACCTTTAAACCATTTTGGCATTAAAAAAAAAAGAAAAAAAATCCACACATGCATTCTCACAAAAACCAGCACACAAATACTGACCTGATCTCACTTAAAGGAAAAAAGAAATTTTTTTTTTCTCCATCGTACTACTGATAAATAACAGAACATCAGCATTCCTTAACACAATATTTGTAGATTGCAAATCTACCAAAAGTTTATTAAAAGAAGATAATTTACAAGCTTTCATTCTTTTTAATATTATTAGTCAGTGCTAACACTAATTGTTTTAAACTACCAAATGTATTCAATTTCACTATGATTACATTCAACAAAACTGCACTTAAGCCAGCAGATTATGATATATCAAAGTATCAACCATTTCAGCCATATTAGTGATTTTAAAGAAAAGATCATATATTTCCCCTGATTATTTCAAAGAAACAATGATTCTGCAAGTGTCACGAGCTTTGCTTTGGGATACAGACCAATGAATATTTGCATACAAACACAGTCATTCAAAAAGCACTATATAATCACATTAAACAGCTCATTCAGTTTGGATAGGGAAAGTTAATTTAAACTAAGGAACACTGAGCACTTGTAAGTATCTGAAAGAGAGAATTGATCAGCAGACCCAAACACATTTCACAATTATCAATACCACTTTGCTTTTTGAGGTTGAATGTTCTGGAAATGGAATAGCAATTTTATTAATTAGATATGGTTCCTCTTCACAGTCGTTGATTGTCCTTTATTTAGAAAGAGCGAACACTTAGTTTACAAAATAAATTAATCACAGAAATGTCTCCATTTTATCTATAATCAATTACTCTGCCTGTTTTTTGCCTTGGATCTACCAGTTCATCTTCTTTATACTGTTCTAGTATTGTGCCTTGTTCTCAGATACCGCATAATCAATTTTCAGTTTATATTTACCAATACAGCTTTCTTTAATCATATTTTTCATGAGCACAAGTCCTCAAGAAGGTATTTCCAGTAATAAAGCTGCACTGCCAGTTAGATTAGTTTTGCACAGTATGTAATACACTGGGTTTACTGTGGCTAGAAGGTAGTTTTACCAAGATATTCAGCTTGGATGTCTTATCTCATTCATCAAACTCTTGTCAACCAAAGAAGGAGGAGAAAAACATCAGAAAATCTTGAAATGCTTTCATAGTCACACATTTCTGTCAATCAGTGTAATCCTGTGGATAAGCTGGACAATAACAGTGTACACAGTTTTTGTTCACTACTAATGTCTACATTTTAGACAGTGGGACCTAAACACAGATGACGTTATGTTGATTTTTAAATCCTAGCTAGATTCATTTGATCACAGTTCCTACATGAACAACATCATTGTGTCTAGCTTTTCTATGTCCATTTGTTATAATTTGAATTTGACCTATCCTTTAAATATCAGCAGTCCATGTTAACACAGTGAGATATAGGTATGAAAATCAAGCGTGAAACATTATCAGTTTTGTAAGCATGTATGTCTGTTCCAGCTCTTTTAACTGTGAGTCCACTTAAACTCAGTAACTATACAGTCTGGTTTTACTGATTTAACAAAAAATAATTTTTCATGTTACTATTTCTTCTTGTTAAAAACTATTTTTGCTTTGATATTTCCTGTGAAGTCATTACCAGTAACGCATATGTCTCCAGGTACCTATCTGCTCTAGATAATATACAATATATATATTCCAATATATCATTATTGGAATGTCCATGTCTCCATTTCACTGACACACTACAGTTAACTCCAGTAAAATTATCAGTTCTTCCTTAACAAACGATTATTTCCCATAAAGAGAGAGATATTTCCTATCATTTGCAAACATTGGATTTTTGTGATCAGTGTGAATGTTTTTGACATCCCTGTTCAAGTGGTGAATTCAATTTCTACTTTGATTGTCGCCAGCAGTCAAAATTTTGATAGAAGGAAAAGTAAAAACTAAAGAATCTATGAAGCAAGAGAGAAGGTAGGTAAAAAATTCAAATCCTGTCACAAATACTTTACTCCTAGTACAAGATTTACAGATTTGCTCAGGTTAAAAACTGGTATAAACTGAACATGGAAAAGACCATTGATTTTAATGTTTGGAACATGGATTCTTCCTTTTTTAACTGCTTTTTAATTAAAAAAAACCAACAATAACAAAATATTAAAATGATTATATGACAGAAAAAAATAATACTTTTAAATGAATATTTATAAAACTTTTAATATTTATGATACTGAGATTTTGTTAGCTGAAAGTCAAACAATTTAAATTGTATTTAATATCAGAATATTAAAAATATGAAAAGAATCGTGGGAAGTTTTCAGTTCTTTATGCATGGTTCCAAGTATAAAATTGATGAAAAATCAGTGTGATGATTGATGTTTGCTGTAAGTTTGTTCCACAGCTATCTTTCATCTTACTAGTTTGTTAGAACTGAAAATACAGTTGGAAAGCATGCAGACAGTACTATATGCTGACTACCACTTCCACCAGTGGCAAATATTAAAATGAAAAAGTGCAAAAATAAGGTAAATTAAATTATTTTGCAACCCATTAAAAATACCACTCTATTTTTCTCTCCAATGTCATTTCTGAATGCAAACTAATTAAAAAATGATAGGTCATAAAAATTGATAAAATGCTGTTTTCTTTCTATGTAGTTTTTGGTAACAATAAATAAACCCAAGTCAAGAAGGACCATCATCTTTGTTACTAGTCTCAGCAAAGAAAATTTCTAGATAATTTCTTATATCACAGAATCAGCACTTTTCTCCTTCTTATTCTGCGAATATTTTGTAGCTTAACAAAGATCTTTTTTTTTCTTCAAATATCAATATAGCACCTTTCAGGGTTATTACATATTATTAAAAAGAAGTTGAAATAAAAAACAACAAGCTGCATATTTAATGAAGTAGGCAATAAATGCTTTAATGACGATTTTTGCTTTTCATGTCCATTTTAGCTAGAATAATCCCAAAGTACTTTAAATTATGCTTCCTAACATACTGGGATTTGCACACTAATGCATTGATTATGATTCCATAAATGAAAGCTAGAATTTATCCTCTTCTTTATGTATTAATTATACTGTGTGTCATCCCTAATCTTAGAGAATTTATTTACAGAGTGAAAAATGAGACAATATATGTCAAGTGGATTTTTCTGAAAATTTTTGTGAACCTCAGCCTTTTCCTTTGTTGTCACTAATAAACTATTTTTAAAAATGTCAATAAAACTATGCTATTCAAGTGATTATTAGATTTCTTTATGCTTTCATTTAGGACAGGACAGATCTTTAAAGTACTTCTAAGTAAGTGATCTTGTCAAATCTGAAGATGCTTTTCTGCTCTAGTTTTCTGATGTAATATTATAATTTCAGTTGAGTTATTGTGGGGAAGATTTCTTATTGTTTTAGTGCAATGATTAAAAGAACAGTTGCTATTAGAAAGATGTTTGTAACATCCAACTTAAATGTTCTTTGCTACGGTTCAATTGAATTACTTCCTATCTTATTAACTAGAAGTGGAACCATTTACTCCAGTGCTTTTTTATGCAATGGCCTGTATGCCTGAGGGCCATTATGTACATCATTTAAGCAAGTTATTTCAGCTGTTCAGCAGAACTTTGTTTTCGTTGTTGTTGTTTCTCTTTTTTTTTTTTTTTTTTTTTTAATTTCTTCAGCTGGTCTAAATAATACTCCAGCTAAGGTTATTTTCTTTCTGAATACAGCTGGAGGATTACCCTGAGCATCCCACAGGTACTGTTCCAGTAAACAACTCTGCTAAAAATTTCATTCTTTGATTTGATTGGGTTTGGTTCTGTGGAACCATCTGTTAATATGTCTGTCCAATCCCAACAGGTGGGAAGAATTAGAGGTAAGATAAAAAGAAAATGGGCAACGGAAAGAGGAGAAAATTTATTTTCCTCTGGAAAATAAAATAAATAAATTTGCTTTAAAAGAAGGAAAACAAGTTACCTATCACTTCTCTACAAAACCAACATATATTCATTTTATATATGTTTCTACTAAGTAATTATAAGTATGAGACATAGTCTTTGATAAAGGCATGTGATAAATGACCAGTGATAAATCATAAACCTCAGGTCTTTTTGTGTATAATTTCTTCTTAATTAATTGTTCTCCATTGCTTCTGAAGTTTACAGTGTTGCAGCTGTCCCTATTGCAACTCCTCTGTCTCACTTTCGTGAGATCCTTTTCCTGACTTGTCCACATCATTCTGAATTTTAAAACTCATATATTTTAATTCCCTTTAGCACTATTAAGTAGACAGTATCTGCAAATTTAAGCAATATATTCTGTATAGCATCTCCTGTATCCTAAATTCTTACAAAATTAGGTATACCTTCTGAAAGTGAATTTATTCCCTTTATTGCAAGAAAAGACACCTTCTTCAAAAATTGAATCAACACTATATGCACATGCACACTACAGATAGAGATGAAATAACAACAAAAATAAACAAAGGCAGTAGAGGTTGAATCTTCCCACCAATATTCTGTTACATTTTGTTGGCATGTGACAGATGGCAGCCGAGGGGTAGTGTGACAGAATTGTGTCTGACGTGGAAGTGAGGCTGAAGCAAATGAGTGGGACTGAATTCCTCCATATGGAAAAAATGGTACCCATTGACATTCATTGGTGCTTGCTGAACACTGATGGAGACCAAGCAATAAATGTGAGCACAGTGAGGTGGTGAGTGGTGCATTTGAGCAGTGGTGACAGCAGGTCACCTCTGCTGGTGCAGATTTTTATGAACGCAGGATTCAAGCTCTTGTTCATTGCCAGTGAAAATGCACCCATCGTGATGGTGGTGACTATGTTGAAAAACAGTTTCTTGTAGCTGAAAATGTGCTCTATTAAAGTGTTCTTGTGCTGTTCGTATCTGGTAGAGTTTCCATGGAAATAAACAGGAGGCATTAATTTTGGAGGTACTCACATGGTATATAGAATGCTGTCAACTAAAGTGATATTGATTAAGTCATTCTGTTCTTTCTGTATGTTTTCAATGTATTCATGATCCTCATTCATTCTCCCTATAAAACCCATACAAATTTAATACGCATTACGTCCTCAGGAAGAAGGATGCAAGCTGTGGTGGTTGAAAATTACTTAAAGAAAATGAGAAGACAAGAGTTGTGTCATAATGTCAGTCAGAATACTTTAATACATCTTTTATGAACAATAACATTTTTAGTGAATATAAAAATGAATCCACCATCTGTGAGATTCATTTCTTTTAGAAAAAAAGTCTATTGAGAAAATAACTTCAACGAGGTTTACAATTGATTACTTGAAATATAATTACTTGTCATCCACAAATGCAAATACTTAGCTCAATTAAGATTATTTGAACTTGAACCTATGATTCAATGATTTTGTTTGGTTTTCATTACTGACATTCTTTGTGACTGTCTTTTTTGTTGAATAATTCATTGTATATGACATTCCAATTAGTAAACAATAAATTCAGTCCATCGCATAAAAGTAAATTACATTTTCTGTACCATTTGCTCCGCTTTGCAAACAGGCAATAAGTCATCACTTAAGACATTGTTCTGAAAAAGATGCTACAGGGTGATGGATCACATAGTTAATTTAAATGAACAAACTGCAGTCACCTTTTTAACATGGAATCCAACTTTATTCAAAAGGCACAATTTTGAATTAGCAACTGACAGAATAAATACAAATACATTAAGACCACTTTCAAAGATTTTTTTTCTAAATTCTTTAAAAAACAACACAATTGTTCATCATAATTCAGCTGAAACATGCAGGAAATTATATCTGAGAAAACAGCTAGATATATGAGTAGATCACAAATCCAAGTATGCTTCAAGTATTAAGTCTGTTTACAACCTTCTCAGTTTGTTCCACAGCTTTCAAAAAAACTTTGTGGATGCAATACAAAGTTATTTCACATCCTTGAAACAGATTTGCTCCTAACATTCTTTGACTGGAATTTTTTTGAATCAAAATAATGCATTTTATCTATCACTGTTCTTAAAAAAAAAAAAAAAAAAAAAAAAAAGCATTCATCTAAACAGCTTCCAGCTACTGCAGTTTCAAATAGCAAAATTATATGTCACATTTCAGTGTGTTTGTAATGATAAGACTGATCTAAACAGGAAGTAATTCACTACCTGGATGTCTTTCCAAAGGAGGTACAATGCTGAAACAGAAAGGACCATGCACAAGGAAGGGAACCATCTATTCTCACGTAAGAATGACATTCCAGCCTTCAAGCTCTTTTCTGCTGTTCCTTGTTCTTTCAAACCTACTCATGTATATCTTCATTTTATTTCATCGTTACTCTTCCAGGTAAGCCTTAGGGGAAATAATTGCTATCTCTTTTCCTGTGTCTCTTTGTAGTGGCCTTACTGTCTTTGAATATCAGGAGGGATAGACTGAAAGCACAGGATAAGACAAGTTCTCTTCATCTACCTTGAGAAAGCATGTCTTCAGCCATCAGACACAGATTACTGTGGATGAGATTGTTCTGACAACTTGAAACACTGACCTGTGTTTCTATAGTCAAACCAATTTGGAAAACTAAAATCATCCTTCGTTCGATGAAATAAAGATACCTCCACATCCCAATTGGATTCTTATTATTTTACTATTATCTTTAAAAAATAGAAATTAAAAAATTAAAGATCTCCTTATTGTAACAGGTACATGTCTTCAGACCGTCACAAGAAAATTCCTTGTTTGGATTTCAGCTGAGAATCTGTATATCTAGGTATTCTAAGGCCAGAAAGCCTTCAGTTGTTCGTTTACATACAACAGTATGTAAAGCCACAGCAGCCCTTTTCCAGTGAAAGAAGTTCCTCATGCACCTTTCTGAACTACTTTCACAGTCACATTAGGCATTATGAGCTGAATCAACTCCTTAATAGCACAGTTTTAAGAGGATTGAAATATATCTTAAAACCTTTTTTTTTTTTTCTCATCAGTCATATTTAATACAAGATAGATTTGGTTCTTAGGTTTAGCTTTTACGTTATAGAAAATGTACAGAACATTTCTGGAAATGGGCAGGCAATTCCAGACATATTCTATGCTAGAGTCAGACCTAGTGGACAAACAACTGGCCACTACAGGCCACAGTGCTTTCCTTCTGATGTCAGTGTTTTTGGCCAAGGTGGCACCCACTGAAGAGGTGATTTCTTATCATTACCATCATACTCAGAACTAACACCTTCTATTCATTTTACTTTTACTTTTTACATAAGGGTTCCAGGAAATTCTGGGTTACTAGAGGTCTTAAATTATGCTATTTTACAAAGCAGAAAGAGACTCAGTTGAAATGTTTTTCAGTGCTAATTTGGAACTGAAAGGCTGACGTTATCTCCTACAGAGTTATGGATGTGCCCTTTGCCATTTCCCTGTTCTTTCCTTGGTCTATTCCTTATGGAAGTGGACAGAAATAATGCTGCTGTGAAGTTAGTAAAATAGACTATGTGGAATGTAGACAAATGTTACTGTCAGTACAGCCAAAGCTGCAGAGGTTTTAAAGGTTACTGATAATGACAGAATATCCAAAACTCAAGCATCTTGACATGAATGTTAGCCCTTTAAATACAGAACATCACTAATTTTAAGGATTTCACTGTAATAAAAATTCTATTTCCGTAAATGGTAATACATTTGTATATTATTATCTTTAGGTCTTTCTGACAAGAGGAAATCTTTAAAATGTCTCCATATATTTTTATAAACATCAGTGTCATGAACCTTAACAAATATTCATTTATTGTATGATGAAAAATAAGTTTGATGTATATTCTAAAAATGAAAGTTTGTTTTATGATCTTAAAATGTTGACATTCATAAAATTAAAAAAAAAAAAACAACAAAAAACGACAAAAACAAAACAAGCCACCAGAACACAAGAAAATCCCTAAAAATGATCTTGATTAAAACTCAGTTTCCTAAGTCTGTCTATTTACAAGTAGAAAGAATGTAATATATTTCATATTGTCATGGTTCTATGTTTTTTTTTTTGTTTCGGGGTTTCAGTATTCCACATCAAAACATCATGTAGTGTACGGTGTATTAAAGTGTAAATGCCCCAATTCCAGGTACCTATCCCTGTACATGACAGAAGTCATGGAATCTGGCCCTTCTGGGTGGGGGGAGGGAAAGCGCTCCCTTGCTGCCTGGCAGTGGGTGCTGGAGGGTGCTTTCCTAGCCGTTCCAAGCTTTTCAGGTTTGACTCGGTCCTGGGAACTCTCTCTCTCATCTTGTCTGATTTATTAATCTCAATTTCAATTAAATTATATATATTGTGTTATCTTGTATTCCGATATTATAGTAAAATAAGTTTTCCTCCATAAATTGCTACTGCTGTTCTTTTTCTCCCTTCCTTCCTTCCCATTTTTTGTGGGACTGGGGTGGGGGGGGGAGGGCAGAGGCCTGTTGCCTCTGTCACGGACATAGATTGATCTAGTCAACTCTGTGACAGATTTTTGGTGTGCGTGTCATCAATACTCATGTTGGTGTGCATGTCGTTAATTTTCCTGAATGTACTCCAACGCATTCATAATAAGGAGTCTCCTCCAAAACTAGAGAATGGTGACTGGCAGGGAATATGGAGAGGTTTATGAAAGGTCTTAGAAGCATGGGGACCTGCAGTGTCATGGGATTTTACTCTTGAACACTTGTGGGATCCCGAGAAACTAAGCCAGTATTTGAGTCAGGGACAATGTGGCTTACATAAATCTAAGGAGGTACAACTTATTTGGGCTTTGGTTTGTGCTTACCGTGCCCTATATAATACCATTCTGGAGAGAGAGAATTTCCGAGCCAAGGTTCAAGCCAAAGGGGAAAATCTCCAAGTCAAATCTAATCAATTAAAGGAGACACCAGTAACAATACCAGTTGCTCCTGTGGAGGGCAAGAAATGAAAACGAGTGTCTTCGCGTCTTGAAGAAAAAAGAGAAAAAGAGGAGGAGGAGGAGGTGGAGGAAGATCAGGCGAGGGGCCCTCCTCAGAACCACCACCATTGTGAAAGGCAAAAGGAAAAACTAAGAGACGTGCAGAAGAGAGTGATGAAGAGGAAGTCTCTATTACTACTCACCGGCCTCTAAAGATGACTGAAATCCAAGGTTCAAGAAAGGAGTTTACATAGCACCCAAATGAAACTCTTGTTTCCTGGTTGGTTCGCTGTTGGGACAGTGGGGCCAATAGCTTGTCTCTGGATGGTAATGAAGCTCGCCAACTAGGTGCCATTGCCAGAGATCCAGCTATTGATCCCCAAAACAAAAAAAAAAACCATAGAACCATGACACATATCTAGGCAATAAAAAAATTTGTTATACAAATGTTACTATTCTAAAGAATTTGTCTATTTATTAATTACCAGGCTGAAAATATAGACCACAATTGTCATGGTATCGAAAAATCTTTCAGATAAATTTTGATTGATGCTGTATCCTGGGTTCATCAGTCTAATAACTTGATTAAATTTCAGCAGTATTTGTCACTTCATATCAAGAGTTAGACTTTTACCATGACTAGTTGTGTTAATAAAGTAGCTATCATAAAGAAGAAAATCTATGATTCTTCACCTCTTCAAATTAAAAATGATAACAACTTGTTTCATGGGAAAATCTGTTGAATCTGTGGCAGCCTAATAGAGTTGCTGCTGGATGACCATAAGAATTAATTATACTCTTTAATCTAGTTAAGTGTTGGAAGCATCGTTTAGAGATCAGAAATGAACACATACTGTGTAGTAGTGTTGTAAAATCTGTAAAAATTAATCCTTCAATTTTTTATTTTTTTTTTTTCCCCAAATGGAGCACTTGCAAATGCTGCCAATTTAGCCACAGTAATACAGGAATTTTGAGATGATAGATCTTGTCATTGAGGTACTTCTGCCATTTGCACCTAATTAATTAGTAATAGATGTGGAAGCAGCATTCTGACCTAGATATAAATCTCTGTGAGTATATGTGTATTTATAGAATGCCTCCTTGGGTTAGATCATTAGACAGCGCACAACAAATGAACTTTAAATGATTCAGCGGTGCTGGTTCATGTCAGCTTTCACAAACACCTCAGTTGAGGTATAAGAACTGAAAAAGTTAAATACAACAACTATCCCATAAGCTATGTCCTGCTTTTAAATTTTGCACCATCTTATTGACATTTCGAACTTGCAGCTCAACATACTATCTAGTGAACTTTTACCTGTGATGAGACTGCTATTGATCAACACAGCATCTAAAGCTGTTCTAATCTTTAATAATCTTATATATATGTATATATATATTTACTTCTTTAATACATATTAAATCCTTTCACATTGTCTGATGCACTAAACTCACCTCACTATAATACCAATCCTAGGAAGGATAACGGTTTTCATCTCTACTAAGTGTCTACATTTATGAGCACAGCTGGTGTTCCTCCCTTATTGCTTTATAGTGTGCTTTCTTGTGGATTTTTCTCTGATAATTTCTCATCCTTACTTATCAGAAAGAAATCTGAGCATTAATCACAAGAATACAAAGAAAGGTGCTTCTGTGTTAGAAGCCTATAATTTTTTATGAAGGTAAATCTTTTCAGCTGCATTGTGTAGGTATGTACATATCTACACAATATTCTCTTGTGAACACCTGTAAACAGTTGAGTTTAATTAAACTGCAGCTGTTGATGAGTAAAAACAGAGATTTACAGACAAATATGCTAACTTTACATTGTCTTCCATTGTGCTTCACCCTCCTCCCCCCCCTCCAGTTATGTTACCCTTCTTTCTGAACAGTAAAAACATTTTTAAATAGTAGCTGTGTAATTAAAGACTAAAAATCAAAACGCTTCCTAAAGCAGCGAGTATGCAGTACAAGTAATGGTGCTCCCTAGATGAAGACCTTTGAGAGTAATGTATATGCAAATAATATCAGTTTACCAAGCACCTTGAAAGCCAAATTGCTCATCAGTAGACATTTGGGAAAATGAAGAATATTCATAGATAAAATAATGGAGGCCCCTGAGTTATATGCCATCTTGCAATAGGATTAGCTAGCAATTAGTAAAAAAAAAAAAAAAAAAAAAAAAAAGGAAGGGAAAAAAATGGTAGAAATAACTAGAGAATAGGAATCAAATACATTCATTTGCATAAATCACAAAACAAGCTGAAAGTGATATTATAGAATGTTTTTAGTTACAATAAAATTAACAGTATAACTTCTGCTTTATTAGACAGCATTATTTGTGTGAGTTTAATAGTTTTGAAAGAGCAAAGGCGTGTTACAAAACAAAAATAGTACAAGGCAGTAGTGAAAAGCTTACTTTGACAAAGGTGATTGCATGTACTAAGACAGCACTGTTATCTAAGACAATATTGATTTTAAGAGAAAAAATGTTGCAGAAATTAATTCATTATAAGGAGATGCGCCGTACAAATAGAAAGTTAAAACCAGACTGTCTGTGTTGACAATCAAGAGCTGCAGCACCACCACCAGCAACAGAAACTTAAAAGTTCTTCTAACCATTCATGACCTCCAGTTATTGCTCAGGGAAACCTTACTGCTGATGAACTAAGCAAAAGAGAATCGCCTATCACTTATTCCATATAATTAGTAGCAGTCTAAAGCTATGTTATACCTTGTATTTCCAAATTATCTCACTCTGAAATCACGACATAGTTATACCAAATGATACTGTAAGCAGGCTGGAGCCCTTTGTTAACCAATTCTGATCAGCTACAATACTACAAAACTACATATAATTTAGAACAAAAACATGAAACTAAGTTCCTGTGTGCCATAAGACTTAGTCATCAATAGACGACACAAGAAATATGAGTGTTTAGTATATATTTATTTCAGCAGCAGGCTCTCTCTTGTCATTTTGGAAAGATTCATTACTGTTTCACTGTTTATCTAAAGTAAACTGTTCAATTAATACCTTCCAATTCAGAGACTTCCGTATCAGGTTGTACAATCTACTACAGGTAGCACTGCATCACTGTATGTACGTATCTCTCATACCAGGAGACTAAAACAAGCTTGTAATTAGTAATTAGTAAGCTTAGCAATAAACCAGATTAAAAAGCCTATCATAGAACTCAATGATAGATTGACATCAACTGTTGCATCTAAAATTTGTTGTATCTGCTGTGAAAGTTCCTACTTAAGATATAATATTGCTTTGTTTCTTCCAGCAACTTGGCAGATGCAAGAGTCAAATCCACAGGCCATCTGAGAAAAAAAATGGGAAATGAAATCCCAGAGTGCAGTTTTCTAATTTCTGCACAGCACTGAAGCTTTCTTCCTTGAAACAAAGCAGGAACATAGGTGAAATTTAGTCTGTTTGATAGAGAGCAGAGTTGTTGCCAGCAAGTTTCCCTCTGAAGCTGCTCAAGCCCAAGTGGGGATTTTTTAAGAATCCTAAAGCTCAGCTAAAGTTAAACTGGCATTCCAGGTGGAGAAAGCACTTTGTTACACATATTTGAAACTCTCCTTTAACAAAACTTATTTTAAGGTAGAGGTAATGATCTTTATTTATTGCAGTTTCAGCTGTTGAAAACCCTGTTTCTATACTTTCTTTTGCCTGAAGTCTTTCAAGATCAGACTTCTGTTCTAGCTATATTTGATACTTTATACTTTGAATACTCATTTATTTTCATGTCATATAGTTTCAACAAACTGTAAATGTTAATATTGAAATTAACTTAATAGAGAGGACTTTACACAGAAATATAAACCTGTACAGATATATATGTCATTTATATATAGTATAAAATATATTACATTTTTTGGCTTTATAACATTCAACTGCCTTTAAGCACAGACTTACTTTGGGTATGTGACAGCCAACAGCTTAAGAATCACTGAAGCCAGTAGCTCTGCACATTCCTGGTTACTCTGTGGAATAGACAATTACATACTTCTATAGTACTTTCCAAAATTAGAGACTCAAAATAGTGATCACCTTAGTGTTCAGAATAGCACTGCTGGCTATGTGCAGGGGTGTGAAACCTTACTGGTCTTAGAAGCATTTTGTCCTTTGAGGTTATCTCTTGCACTTGTCAGTGATTTAGCTTTCTAGTATGATCATTCCATCGTTCTTATTATAATCCCCTTTCCTCTTATCTCAAGGATGAACTCTTAAAGGAAATGTATTTTTTAGCCTAGGTACTCCAAATCAGAACTCTTCACTTTGCTTAAGGTTGATTTGAGCAATAAAAAAAGAAATAAATTGGTTCCTACATAATGAGCCTGTACTTTGGTATACTGAGACACCGTATCTTTTTTTTTTTTTAATTCGTGTTAATACAACACACTTTTTAGATGAAGTAATCTTTATTTTCAAATTGTATTAACTAAATACTTTAATAAGGGTATACCATAAAATAACATTGGAAAATAAATTGGCTGGTCAGTCTCAGCTTTTGACACCTGGTTTTACCCTTTCCTTCTTTGATCTATTGTAATTTATCTAATAAGCCAAGCTCACTGAGTCTATTTTTTTTTCAGAAACACCAGACATTTCAAGTTTTACATATTTTACATCTAGCTTTTGCTAGCTAGGGAGCTCATTAGCAGTTACTTCTTGTGGTGAATAAAATGCCACCTGAGAGTATAAGAACTCCCTTATTCACAAGTTCACATTCTTTTAAGAGGTCGCTTAACCTTTAAGTCAACTGCAGCATATTAAAATTAAGCTGTTTTCAGCAGATAAGAGATTATTCAGTTGCACTGGAATTTCCAGGTTATACAGTTGTACTGGAATGTAACTGAAATATCGTCAGGCACAAAATTCCAACAGTTAAGTCTTCACAACTACTTCAAAACACAAGGGTTAAATTTGTTTTGAATGAGATGCAATCTTTGAAGGGAAATACCTCATCTTTGTTTTGACTACTGTAACTCAAATAATCAGCATAATATGTGGAAATAATAATAGTATCCCAGACAGCAAAAGAAATGAGCAGGAATTATTCTTGTTTTTACATTCACAAATGTAATTTGTGGAGGGTGGTAGAGAGACAAGTCTGGAAAGATAATAGCAGAAGAGCTAATGGAACTGCTATTTCCCTAAATCACTGAATAGGTCTTTGTGAAAAATATCTTTGGCAGGGACAAAGTCCCAAAGTGTTTCTGCATTTGGAAATGATTGATTATATTGTTTTTGAAAAACATTTGGAAAACTTTTGCTTTTCATGTCCTATGTCCTATATATGAAAAAAAAAAAAAAAAAAAAGGTATATTAGGTACGTGAATTAATTTGTGCTGGCAAGATTTATATGATAGAAAAATATTTCTTTGACTGGTCTTCTGACATTCAAATTCAAGAGAATAATTTTCTATTCTATTTCTTAGAAACGGGGCTGCTGCAATTCAGCTGAGTTTTTATTCTTGGTAACTATTTTGTTTCATCCTCACACTAATGGAAAGAGAGCTAGTAATCCTGATAAATTTGAAAATTACTTGTCTGTATGGGATTTATTTTCAATGGCAGACTTCACTTTCACTTAGACATTTTAGAAAGGAGGGCTGTATTCTTTTAAATCATTGTTTTTCTCACAACTGAAGTAGAACTTCAGTCCTAGTAAAGAGAAATCAATAACTCTGATGCAAATTTATACACAGAGGTGCAAACCATCACAAATTTTGCATATGATTTTAAAAAGTCATTTAACAAATGGTAAATATTAAATCTGAAACCAACATGCCTCAGAATAGCTTAATGATGACATTTTCAACAATTAATTCCAAAATTATTGGATCATATTTATGTCAGCTATTACGGTGACCAGTAATGTCAAAAACTTGTGTTCTGAGAGGCTGTGTAGGTAATGTTTACAGCAGGTATCACAAGACTTTTGGATAAGAAGGAATAAATACTTCTGATCTTTGGGGAACTTCTTATTCCTGTAGGGAAATTTGCAAGGGTATATAGAAACAGATGAAACTCATGAATTTTTACTCTGATGTAATTTTAAACTATGTACAAAAAAAAAAAAAATGAACATAAATATATATTTTTCCTTTCTATTGATATTTTAATTTTATCAGGAAGTTTAAACACTATTCTTCACTGAATCACTTAATGACAATTAGCTGTTGTACTTGGCATTGTTTAAGCATATATATTTTGTAGATAAATATATACTGAAGCAATAGAGGTGAGCTTTCTTACTAAGTGGTGAAAATTTTTTCTCATAGTCTGAAACCTTATCATTTATCATTGATATAAAAGCAAAGCTAAGCTATTGACAATATCATTCAAATATTATTTATTTTCTGAATCAGTTTTAATTCATTGTACTTCAGGAATAAAAGAAGCATGTTTGTCACTGCATAAGCCTAAGGAGAGGAATGTCATTTCAGACTTTTAAGGAGAATAACAGTCAATTTTCAAATGCCATTACTTCCTTCAGACCAATATCAACTTTATATTGTAAAAAAGAAACCCAAACAATCAATTAAAATTAATACCATCTATTCACATTTTAAAGATTACATTTATATGTATTATAATGATTTATTTTTTACTGAATTATTCTTAATAATTACATACAGCTTTTCCACAGTCAAGTACTTGAAAACTGAGTGAAGTGATGGTGATCTTGGTATTATCTCAGGTAAAGTAACTAAATTCAGTAAAGTTATAGCTTAGGTAGATATTATCTAATAATAATCTGTTTCAAATAATTGAAAATATTCACTATTGGATGTCACAGGACAATCTAGCAAAGATTTTGAGATATTCTCTCTTGAGATCTATGTTTTGTTCAGTCAAGAAGAGAACAGTTCTGATAACTTAAAGAGAAGTGACCTAGATTCTGTGAGAGATGGAAGTTGTGGACTTCTTAGAAATATATGTCTCTGCTAAGTCATTTGGACTGACTTTTGATGATATTTCACATTTGTAGTTGTTTTCAATATCAGCCCATGAAAAATCTTAGGTCTATGTTTTCTTAAGTGTATTGCTTCCTAGGGGACTTTACTGTTGAAAAGATGTCTAGTGCATAAGTGCATCATCTGAAGCTGCAAACTAGAGAAAGTACTTAATACACTAATCATGGTCTAGATAGAAAGCTACTTCCACAAAGACAAAAAAACAAAACAAAACAAAAAAAAAAACCAATGAGGAACTGGGAAATTTGGACTGCCATCTCAAGCTAGTCCCTACTAGACTGAGAATAATGCAGATCTGTTGGGCTCTGTTGACATTATTGTTTTCTTAAGTAATCTTGGAAAACATAATTTTATCCTTCTCTATGTGCTATCTGCTTACATAGTAAACTGGTCTTGGAGTGTGTGAATTGCTCCATGGAACCAGATGGGAAAAATGTGCTCTGAGAGTTCAGCTAATGTACTGGAGGCTAGTTCAGAGGAAACATCCTGAAAAATACTATGTATGGGAGTTTCTTTAAAAAATATCTGTATGCACCCTTGATTTACCGTACCTTGTTGATAGTGTAAAAATAACCACAGGAATCTTTGATACAGAGTGTAAAAGAAAGGATTACCTTCCCTCATTGTAATGTGACGTCTGCCTTGCATGACTGCAATGGAAAAACAACATGCTATCTCAGCCTGAAATGTTGCCCTTTGCATTCTTTAACCTTCCTTACTACAATTTCCCGTCCACCATCCAACACTGCAAACAAAACATCTGGAGCAGCTGCACAGCCACATAGGGCCTACTTAATACTTGGTGCTCTTAAGGAGAATTTTACTGTTAGAAGACATAAAAGACATACTAACATCAGCTGGTGACAAGTTCTAAGTGCTGCATGCTTATTGCACTGAAAAGTCATTTGCAGAAAACAAGTCTACTCTTCTGAGGGTAAGTTTTTCCCGAAGTTTTGATTCCAAATTAATGGCCAAGTCCAAAAATTTTTTTTTCATCCATTGTGTATCAAAGCTAATAATTTTTTCTTTTGTTAATAAGAAAGTAATGTGTGTTTCAATGTGAAACCAATTCAAGATTGCCATAAGAAGTAAGCATACAAAAGTATTTTCAATATCAAAGCTCTTAAATGTATCCAGCTGTGATGTTAAACTATAATATACACAAATAAATTGAAGCAGAAGCAATCAAGCAAAGTAATGCATTAAATATTATGAATTGATGAAAACATAAAGTGCTTTAAAAAGGTAGCTTGTGAGCAAACCTTAAACAGAACTGAAGTGCAGAATTTTTAAAACTGTACAGATCATGAAAAAAGAATGTCAAAAGTGAAGGTGTACGGCAAATCAGTGTGCAACTCAAGCTGATCTTTGCTGTGTTTATGTTACACATTGATCTCATATAGCAAATTCTTTGCACTTTCGTGTCCAGAAAATGGAAACACAAAGTTATTGCAAGCTTATACTGCATCTATTTTCCACCTTCCCCACTGATTCAACTAAATAAGATATGGAAACAAAAAAAAAATTTTTTCTTTATTGACAATTTAAAGTTTTAAGGCAGAAGACAACTATTTGATTATTTTTGACACTACATTTTTTTTTTTTTTCCATTTTGCTTCAATTGTTTGAAATCATTTATCTCAAGAATATTTGGAGTTCTGACCTTTATCAGATGTCTTCAGCATTTAACTTCTTCGGTATAACTTCATTCTTTCCAGCATTTTCATGGTGTTGGAAAGAATTTTGGTTTGATTTTTATGGGCAAAAGTGGTGACATATTCTAGGTGGCTTAATCAGAGTTTTTTGGAAGATTGTCATTACATTATCTTTGAAATGAATTTGCATGTGCTCATTCATTTACTCTGTAGGAAGACCATACCTGTATCTTTCATCCATGACAACAGTAGCATTTGGAACTTCCAAGCACTCAACTCAAGAACTTGCAGTGAGATGTAACCCATCTTGGGAACTTGAGGAAGTTGATACCTCTCCTCTACTGGCAGGTAATTTTGTTTGTGCAATTCTTCTGCTAGATCTGCTTTATTTTTGTTTTGGGGAATCTCTTTTTTTTTTTTCAGTGACCTGAAAATAATCCATTCTGTGACATAACCAGAAAAAAAGCCATGACAGACTAATAAAAAAAAAAACAACCAGGAAAAAAAAAAAAAAAAGAAAGAAAGTAAATCAGTTATACCAGTTTATGCAGCTCTATTCTCAACACAATTCACACAAAAAAATACATGAGCTGGAACTAATAAATGACCTTTCCCCAAATAGATAACATTAATCACAGTATAACTTAAAGTTATTTTGTGTACTCTAAGACAAATTATAAATGATGTAGGTAATAAATAAATTTAAATTCCTTTTTTAATAATGAAGGTGGAGGTCTTAAAATGTCAAAAACAGTGTAATGTTTTAATTTTCATATTAAAATATGTCAAACAATACTGACAGATTTCATACTTTTCTGACTATTTGTGCTATCCAAAAATATGGTATTTTCATATTATCCTTATAAATAATGTATATTCATTCTCACATGGCAAAGGGGAACAAAGCCTGCACAAGCACTGTTCATTAATAGGCAAATCTATTGTCTATGACAATCAAACTATGTTTCTATGTACAAATGTTTCATGGAGAAAGGAAAATAAAGTAATTATAGTGAACCTGAAGACATTTATTTATAAGGTCGTATCAGTAGTTATGAATCTCTTTATTTATGTGTGAAAGTCCACACAGTTTCGCAGGCTCTCCTTGACTTTACCAAATTAAGAGTCTTGGAATGGAAACAAACAAACAAACAATTATTTCCCCTGAGAACATATCCAGTGTACTTCTCATACTTCCATGTGAAAAGGCACCGGGTTTTTGTAGGGGCATAAGAA
The DNA here is from genome assembly GCF_951394365.1 of Tetrao urogallus. Taxonomy (NCBI): domain Eukaryota; kingdom Metazoa; phylum Chordata; class Aves; order Galliformes; family Phasianidae; genus Tetrao; species Tetrao urogallus. The sequence continues at coordinate 12,028,994 of NC_136818.1, read as the reverse complement.
ATATATTTTCACCATAGTACTTTGTAAATATGCCTGAAGATAAATTGCACATAGTGTTTTGTGATAATGTAGGTATCAGGTATAATCAACGCAGAACAAGAGAACTGAGGTTTTTGTGTTATAAAAAAAAAGTCATGCAAAGAGAATAAGAGAATAGGAATTTATTGGTTGTGTCAGTGTATGACTCAAGAAGGGGACAGAGGAGCTTGGTAAAGTAGGAAGAGCCTGAGGCCAAAAGTGTTAGGCAATGTGTAGAGAGGAGCTGTGCAATGCAAAGCACCTATGGAAGGTATAGCCATCAACATGTTGGATGCATTTATTATCTTTGCAAATTATGTGCCCAAGGTGACACCTTTCCTGAAATCTTTGTAAAATGTACTCTAAATACAACATGTAATTGAAGATTGTTTGCAACTTACTTTTCATCAATGACATAGCTCTTCAAAATGAATAAAATCTTTTTTTTTTCTTTCATAACTGAGTATCTATATTCATCCAATGTTTTGCACGTTAGCTAGCTTTCACTATCGAGAACCATGAATGTGGTTCTATATGTTATTAAAGTGCATTATTAACAATACTTAGATTCCTAACATGTATCTTCATAACCTTGGAAAAAAATCTTTACTTCTAAAATAGCTTAATTGATTTTTTACTTTTCTGTAGATAAACGTTTTTCCACAATCTCAGTACCTGTACTATTATAAACCAGTACTTATACATCATATTTTTGTTACTCTCCTTTAGTTCCAAAGACGTTAATTACTATTGACACGTTATCAAGGGCTAGTTGCAAAAAGTACTAAGTAGCATTAATATACATGTACAGTTACATTCATTTGGGACAGCTGCTGAACACCACATCACTTCAAGTTGTACAAAATTAAATCTGGCAAGACTGTAGCTATGGAATTTGGAAAATCTTGTTTTTCACAATAGAGAAGATAAGAAACAGTGAATTTTGTTGCAAGTCTGAGGTAGAATTCTGAGCGTATCTTGAAACACAAATATTTGGAAATCTGAGGATGCTCTAGGTGGTCATTTACCTATTTACTTTTCAGATGGTCACATTTTGCCTTTACTTTCTTCTGCAAACTACCATAGTTACTTGCTTTTGAAATAGATTTTGCTTTCTTTATTCTCCTTCATTTTTCTCTTAGAAACACAATATAAAATTTTTTCAGTGGGACAGAACACATACTTATGAACTGAAATCATTGCCTGATCATGGAATGTGGCCATTATAGTGGATCAGTATTGTGAGAAGTAGATTGTGTTTTTGCAGTAGAAGCTTCCAGCTTCCAGTATTTTCTGTATGTAGTATAAGCCTTTACTGAACTTATAACCCTCTTGTGAAATAGCTGTTTTTCTTCCACTAAGAAAAGTTGCTGAACAGAGTAAAAAGTTAAGATTTGGGGTGCTCTGATTGGTGTAGAATTGAGCCAGGTACAAGATAAGACAAATATGCAGAGTAGAGAGAGCACCTAGCACAGGACAGAACAACTGTGCTCATTCTTGTAATTATTGCCTTCCTATCTTCACGGAAGACTACATAACATACCCAAGAAACAACAGGTTGGTAAGGGACCTTATATGGAAATGTACCATAGCAACAGCATCGGGGAAATTGTGAGCCCGAGACTCTCAACCAATGAGCAAGTGCCAGGAGAGCATTACCTGCGTCAGGTTTAGGGTATACAATGGAATGAATTTCGAGACCAGTGCGCAATTTCCCCCTTGCCAATAGGGGGCGTGAGCCCATTATTGCAGCAATGAATAAACTTTGCTGCTATCACTAAGATTCTTGCCTAACCTGAAATTTTTGATTTTGAGTGTTTCTGACAGTGTTGAGAGAATGAGTCATGATTCCACGAATATCCCCACAGAAATGGAGGACCCCTACCTTTTCATATTACTTGTGTGATTCACTATCTGCTACTTCAAGTTTTGGCTTTCATTCTTTATAAAGACTCCACCAAATAAAAAGTTCTATAATTATGAACTAAGAAGACATTAGTCTGAAATCTGAGGGTGGAAATCCGTGCCCATATAGGAAAAGTATACATAATAGCTGTTAGAAAATATTAATTCTTACTTGGTCCAGAAAAAAAAAGGCAAAAAGATTCACTGATCCAAATCTAGAAGATTTACTGAAAAATAGCATACCCTTGTCACTGCCTCATCCAAAGCACATCAACAAACTGAATATTGACTGACTTGAGTGCACTTTGGGTCAGGCCATTAGTTTGTCTCTAGTGTAACTACTCTCTTCATAAGCGGAAGGACAGAGCAGAGTGGACCGTGTCTGACATTTTTCATTCTATATATTGATAGGAAATTGCCATTTAAGGATCTGTGTTCATTGCTTTCTCTGTCCCTAAGTTTCAAGTGGATTTGGAGGAATAAAATCTGAAACAATTTCTGTTTTCATAGATACATGTATTTTTCCATTATTAAATCATTCTGAAATCCTGAAGGGCAGAAAGCTATAGAGGAAGAATAGTACACTTTGCTCAGGTTGGATTTATGAGCCTCTGTACATATAGTCTTAATACCAACAGTTCATTCCTTTCATGTAAAGATAACGTTCTCAAAACTTTTGATATGCAGGTGTTTGACATACGAAATACATTTCTTCTTTGTTCAAAGAAGATTCTCTCTTCAGTTCTCTACATTAGCATTGACTTTAAAAGCCTAGGTTAATATAATACCTCCACAGCAGCCTTCTAAAGATGATAACAAAAGATCTATCCCCAAGGCAGCCTAAATTCATCAGTTAATTTTATCTAACTTTCACTTGTCCAAAAACAAAAAGAAAAAAAATCCAATCATGTAGCATTGTTTATAATATCAGTAAATTCAGAATAATAGTAAGATACCTAAGTATATCTGATCTACTGTCATTTGATGATCAGTTTGGATTTTTTCTAATGAAGCAGAGTTCACCAGAAGAAACTGCAGGCACTATATACTGGAAGAGAGTATTTTGAGTTTTCAAGGAAACACAGCATTTCTATTTATTTCTACTTCTGGAAATTCTCTATTCTCTGCTGGAGTCTTTCAACAACTTTGCTTACAACTATTGCAGACAGGATAAGCGCTCCCAAGAATATTACTCCTCCCGCAGTGATCTGCTTTAAACTCTCTCATTCACTTTTCCAGATCTGTACAATGCACAATTCTTGACAAAATCTGTCTGCAATCATTTCTCCCTAGTCTTACAGCAAAGCATCTTCAGTTCTGTCTTTAGAAGTGAATTTTCCCCCATATTTCTCTTAACAAATGTGGAAGTTAACCCATTGCAAAAGCAAACCTCATAGGTAAAATAATCTATTTGGCTGTATTTTATTTGCAAGATAATTTCTGCAACATATACCACACACCTGTGATTTGCTGCAGACAGACGTGAAATATAAGTACGGTAATGGTGACAAACTTTAAGAATTTCAACTTATATCCAGGAAGGTAAATTTATACTGTGATATTCTTTATTTTTTTAACTTATCCATTAATTCCCTTACAGGTTATTGTGGTTGCATAAATATGAATTATTAGGAGTGGAGACAGTGGATGAATTAGCCTGGAGAGGATTTTGGAAGTCAGAGTAGCTGGCTATATCAAGGACATCCATTTCCTGAAGGGTGAGTGCCAGTACAGCTTACAGATATTTTCTCATAATACTTGATGCATAAAAATGCTCATGTCATTTTTCTTGAAAATATAAACAAATAGATAAATTGGGCAATTGTCATATGAGTAAAGGTCCAAAAACACTTGCAGTTTTAAAATACTATTACAGTGCTAGATGACCCAAAAGTACAATCTCATGCAGTGAGAAACAAAATGAAGGCATGATCTCCGAAGATTTGATTGTCTGGAGGAAAAACTTTGAAAGTCAAAAATCAGCTTTCTTTAAGGTCATATAGCATTTTTCTCTTAGACAAATTACAATGGCTGCCCCAAAAGTAATGCTGGTGACTATGTTGAAAAATAATATTTTGTAGCTGAAAATTTACTCTATCAAATAGTGTTCTCATTTTCTTTGTATCTGTTGTAATTACAAATTTGAATTTGTAATTCAAATAAATAGGAGGCACTACTTTCAGAATGACCTATATAAGATGGACTAAGGCCAAACCTGTATGTGTCTTCTTTGGAACTTCCTCCTCTGGAAACGTTAGGTTCCTTACCTCTTCTGCCATAATGTACCTACATGACAGTGGATAGAAAGCACTGTGTTACAAAATATCTCCCTGCCAGACTGTCACTAGCTATTCTTGAGCATGTTTGCCCTTTTCTCTGAAATTCCTTTGTTCCTGGATCAAACAAACAGGTCTAACTACTGTATAATATAAACACCGTATGACAAGACCTCCTAGTCAGCAGTTATATTAAAATAGTGAAAACAACAACAACAACAAAAACAAAACAAAAACAACAACAACAAAAAACCACCACTACACATCACACACAGACAAACCCAAACATTCCTCTGGTTATCCTATCTATACGAACACTTCCCAAAGTAACCTAATAAACAAACCTAAAATATCAGGCAATACAGCTTAGTAGCTAGTTCTTGTGGAACTAGATTCATAACCCTCCCTTATTTTGACTGACAAAGGGATTTAAGTCTGGTTTGTCAACCTCCTCAGAGTCTACTGTAACCATTAGGCTATAGCGTGGTCAGAGGTAAATCTTTCCCTCTCTCCAGCTGACACTATTCCATTTGGTATAAATAATTTAGTGAAGAAGGACGTGAATCTGACTTTCCCACATGATTGCCCTAATCACTAGGCTATGGAGTTAATCTTGCCTCCTTTCTTTTTCCTCTAGCTTAATTAATATTTTATTGTTTACACAAAAAATGGAATAGTTATAATAGGAGAGAAATTCTGAGAGATGGAATTCCGAGTAAGCCAATACTTAGTACACTTAAATGAGAAGTGGGAGATCTAACACCAAATCCCAGTTTCAACCCATGGAATCAAGCCTGATTATTAATATAGGTAAAAGCTCCTACTAATTTTGTAAAGTGAACAGCCATCCCTGAGTATTCACTAAGTATAAATGAACAACATCCGTAAGTATTTCTCACTCTAGTGAGAAAAGTGTGGTGTGGGTTATTCACCAAACTGCAGTACATGCCCATCAGTTGTACATCCTACTTGGAAGAGAGGGGTTTACAGGCTCTTATGTGCAGTACTCACACCTGAGCCCTCTTTTTTTTTTTACTTTTTTTCTGATAACTTCTATTTCTTTTTCCTTTTCCCTTCTTTTTCTTTTTTCTTTTTTCCTTGCCTTTTTCATACCTTACCTTGAAGCACCTAATGCAGCATGTGCTCATGAAGTATAGAGGCACAAAACCCAGAGTGCCTTACTCTGTAAGGTGGGGTGAGCATTGAAACAGGGCACCCTTTGTGATTTATAAATCAGTCTTCAATATATTTGTGCTGAAACTTCCTTTGAATTTCCATTCCTCAAAGTGTTCCTCAAATTAGGTTTGAATTCTGGGGCAGAGGGCAATACCAGTGGGAACAAAGCAGTTTTATGGGATATTTTACAATTCAGATTGATTGTTCTGTGGGACACTTTAGCAGAGCTGCTAGTGTCAGCTATTCGGAAGTGAGCATTTTTGAGAGATGGAAAACAAGCCCCTGCAAGCTTGCAAACACTTTGTTCTCTGCCCCCTAGGCACATCTGGCAGAGAGACTGCTGCTGCTGACATGAGCTCTCAGGTCTGATCTCGCTGCTCCCAGGATGAAACAGTTAGGTAAATCTGATGCAAGGGAGCAGGAGTCAGCTTGAAACACAAGGAGAAATTGTCTTTTTCTGTGAAATGTTTCTATGAAGTGAGACCAGAGGAAGTAACCACACAGGGATTGGATGATGGTATTACATCAGGGACCAGTGAACTGTCTTCCCCTCCCACCACTCTCATTCTTTCCTTTTCTCTTTGACAAGGTCTGCAAATGTGTCAACTAATCTCAGAAAGTAGTGCACAGAATACTCGTTCAAAAGGGTCAAAAGGTCAATGAAACTCCTGTTTTAATGTTATTCATATGCTTCGTTTTTTCAAATTAGTTCCTAAAGTCCTCCTTCAAATGCTCTCTTCTCATTCTTTCTTCAATCCAAAAGTTATAGTATAACTCAGATATTTACATCAGTCACTCTGGAAGTAATGCCTCCTACATATTTCCATGGAAACTGCAACAGATACAAACAACGTAAGAACACTGTTTGATAGAGCAAATTCTCAGGTAGAAAACACCATTTTTCAGCATAGTCACTACCATTGGCCATGCATTTGTGCCAGTGATGAACAAAATGCAGTGACGAACTACATGCTGCACTCGTAAAAATCTGCACAGGCAGATGTGACCTACTGCAACCATCACCACTGCTAAAACACACCTCACATTGAGTGATAAAACAAGAATAATATTGGGTTAGAAAAACAAAACAAAATAAAAAGAACACCTCAATAACTCTGAGAATCCTCCATCAGCTGTCAGTACTGAGGAAACAAAAAATAACTGATTTTATAATCACTCTTTCACATTTTCTTGTATCCTCCTCTTCTCACCTCAGCCCTCACATCAATCTTATGCCTTTCAGCACTATACAGACACACACTATACATTCCTTCAGGGCAGCACACAATTCCCTTACCTGTTTTGACAAGAAATGCACATTGAGTCACATGCCAGAGGCCATGGTTACACAAAAGTCACAGGTCAATAAAGATCACTTACATTTCCTATGAGTTTTTTCATCCTCTTTTTTCCCCTCCGGGAGGCAGGGCCTCAGAAAGGAAAAAGAGAAATGTCAAGGGCTCTGTTGTCAAGAGCTTAAAAAAAAAAGTCCTCCAAAACCATGATTGGATGCCCCCCCCCACTTCTTATTACCTTGCCTCAAGGAAAGTGGCCTTTTTCTCTTGGCCTCCCTTCACCTCGAAGGAGTTCTTCATCCCTTCAAGAAGTTGGTCACTGACTTATCTCTCTCCCTTGATGATGTACAAGAAAGTAAAAGAGATTAGTCAGTGTTCTTTTAAAAACTGTCCCTTACAAGGAAGCCAATAAAACGATCTACATTGTATCACAGTTCAACATATCTGACATCTGTTCTGCAAAAAAATTCACTTCATACATATGCTTCTTCAAGCTCATACATATGCTCCCCACAAGCATCCTCCAGATGCTCTTCTGAGACATTTTGGTAGCACATCCATAGCATTACACTAGTTATGCTTAAATAGGTATCCTATTTTTTTTACGTTTAGCATAGTAACTAATTTAGGCAACTCTGCTTGGTAAGGATAGTACCATAAACTATTTTAAGGCTGTTTCAGTATCAATCAGAATTTTCTCCTTTTCTTGGGAATTAATCTCAGTGAACTTCGTTCATTCTAGTATTTTGAACTTAATTTCCACAGATCATGTTCTACTCATACAAATACTCATGATATATGAAATTACTGCTTAACACTGAGCATATAATTCACATAATATTTAAAAAAATAAGAGAAAAACACTAAGAATTAAAAAAATAAAAAATGACAATATTCCCAAAAAAATAATAAAAATGACAATATTCCCAAACCCTTCAGTCTGAGGGCTTTATATTTTGAGCCTCAGATATCAGTAACTCACAATACTGGAAAATAAAGGTATCACAGTGTCTATCTTAGTGGTTTTTTGCAAACACAAAAAGGGTATCATCATGTTAATCTGGATTGAGATTAAATTTCTGAAGCAGTATCTCCAGGAGTAGTCAGACAAGAAAAACCACATAAGGAACGTTTTAGGGTACATGTTCTGAATTTCTCCAAGAGAAAACCTCAGCAGAAGATGGGCTGCAGGAACATTTCCATGGCAATCCAGACAGAGCATAGAGTGAAGATATTGATACTCTGTTTAGTGTGAATGCTCATATTTAACAGTTTTGCTCTCTATAGATCTGCTCCTATTCATATATGCTAATAGAATCATTTTTGATATTTACTCTTATAGATACATTTCATTTCCAAGCACATTTGCTAGCATAAAATACATATGTAAGTCTTTGATATCTGATTTGAACCTGGCTCATGACAGATTCATCCTTAAATTTATTTATTTAATTATTATTCTGAAAATTCTCTTTTATTTTGTTATTATTTGGTTTTGTATTTTCTGATGTTATATGTTATATATATATATATGTATATATAATATGTCATTCTGTTTTGTACAGTTCTGGTTGATATATCAGCTGCCCATATTCAGAATTACAAGCAAATTAACTAATTATTACATACAACTATTTAGTGAATAAGGAGATCTGGAGCTTCACAGACTGCTTATTTTCTCTTCCTTCTGAAACTCTCAACATGAAATAAAAAAGCCGAAAAGTTAACTTAAAACCTTTAGAATGTACCTCAAAACAAGATATTTAACAAGGCTGTCATGTAAAAGGATTTTCTAAGAGATATTCTACAATTATGTCTCACATCAAACTTTCCATCTTGATCAGAATAGGAGCAAGGGATTCAGTCATACTACATGTTAAACACCGTTTCACTAGCTGTCAACCTAGTTTCCATGGCAAATCACAAGTTTTTGTTTTGTTTTGTTTTTATTTTGTTTTTTCTAGTAATTAAGATATTTTGTATGGAACAACTGTTTAATCTTAGATGAAGTGTCTTCTCCTGTTGAGGATCCGAACAAGGAGAAGTCAAAGAAATCTATGACATTTCCCAATAGCACTTGACAAGTTCAGCGGTGCTAGCAGGCAGTAGCAGCCTGAGGAGGTACCACTGGGAAGTCTGCTGAAGCATTCATCCAGGAAAAATAATTTCTTCTGGGCATGGGGTGGACTTTCTTTTATTTTGAGACTGCAATTTTACTGTCATTCTAGCCTGTGATCTGTTACTGTAACTAAACCTATAGACAGACAATATGCCAAAATTTTACAAAGAAGCATTCAAAATGAAAAACAGCAATTCTGGAATAACATCAAAAAGTTGGAAATAACGTTCTAACAAATCAGAACGTGTATTTTGGGCAAAGTATTTTATTTTTTTTCATATTGACCTTAGTTCAAAAAAAAAAAAAAACTCAAAGTTATAATTACTTTTTAGTATACTGTCTTATACATTGCGTTCATCCTTTATGACAGTTTACCAGAGAAAATACTAGGCCTTAAATCCTGCAATGCCTTGCTTGCTCTCTCTTGTGCAGTGAAATTGCCAGGTCACAGCCTAAACCAATTCTTGAGCACCAGGTGGGAAGGTGTGGCTAACCCAGTGAGCTCAGGTGCAAGCAAAACACCTGAATGATCAGAAGGTAAAGAGCCTGGATCCACCTCTTCTCAACCTCATTTAAGGACTAGCAGCTAAAAAAGCAGTGTTTTTCCAGATGGAAGTTGTACTTCTCTGAAGTTGTTAGTGGTTGTTGGGTGAGCCAATTTATTTTTTCCTTTATTGCTTGCTATTGCTCTGTGTGTTTTTTTTTTTTAAGGTATTGTTTTTGTATATTTTTTTTTTCTATCTGCTATGTCTGTTATTGCTATTGCAAATTTTGTCTGATGGCTGGTCTTAGTTGTCTAGAAGACAGATTGTCTCATCAATTTTTAGCCTTGTTGCTAACAGCAAAAATGTAAGTAAAGAAAAGATGTGTTGTTCTCTGGGAAAGGCTAAAGTAAATTTTCTCTTATTAGAAGCAAACACCTCTCTGGGTTCAGTAAGGAAGTATGTCCAAGATGTTATCATGTCCAGATCCACAAACCAGTCTTGGATTTGTCACACTGAGTGATAGAATAAGGTCTTTAGAATAAGTCTTACTGCCTTATTTTGGAGTAGGAAAACAAAAAAATTCTTGAGATCATGAAAACATGAATTTGTCAAGGTTGCACAAAGAGGCAGTTAAAGACTGTTTCTGGTTTCCAGAACCTGGGGAACTATGTCAATCTCTAGTAAGTAAACCCAGTTTTACTATAAATTCATGGTAGTATCACAATTGACTTCCAGTGCAAGTTAATGTAAATGTGGCCAAATAGGTCTCTGAGCAGCCCTTTACTTGAAGGGTAAAGAAATAATCTCATAAATTATTCCCATTTGATTCTGGATCAATTGAACAAAGCCTCTTAGTATTATTTATATATCTTCAGTGAAGAGAATTGGAATAATGTAAGCTGTTTAGAGGTTTTCCTGAAGACCATAAGATAATGATGTTGTAAGCACTACTGCTTATAACCTCTATACAGTAAAAATCTCTATAGTAGGTCTTGACACAAGTTCAGTTTGGATTTATTGCACTGTAATAGTGACATGGTATTCCCTGAAAGATTTCTATGAAGAAGATAACTTATCTCCAAGGCCTCCTATCACTGACCTGTAAGTCATACTACTGTACCAGCTTTATGATTTATCTTTTTAAGAGTGATCACAGGGAGCTGCAAGTGATGTACCCTATTAAGACTATTCTTCTTCTCTGGTTTAGGAATTACCATTGATACACTGTAATTTTCAATATAATTGTCAAGTTTACTTAGTTAAAGAAATAAGCAGTAGCTTTTTAGTCTTTAATGCATATAGTGAAGTGTTAATGGAAACATTTAAGCCCTCTATACTCTTTGCCAGAATCTAAATACAGAACTAAATTACTTATATAAAGTTGATCAATCTAATTGCTCCCTTAGCAGTTCACCTATGAAGTTCCCACTGCTTACCTTTCTGAGAATGTTTTCAAGAGTTTATGACTGATTGGAATAGACAAAATGTAGTTAAGAATCCAGGAAGTTCTATATTGTTTTAAAATAGAAATGTGTCGAACACCTGTAATCCCTTGATCCTATCATTTTATGCTTCATAAGGGATCCCTTTTGAGAAGGCTTTGTGTGTCCTGTCATACTTGGAAATGTTCCTTGATAGAGCAAATTCTTTGAGAACACAAATCAAAACTACAGCTGCTCCTCTAAAAGCTGTCAGTGCTAATAGCATCAGAAATTGGATTAAGTCAGTCCTGTTGAGAGACAGTATGTCCATTTCTGTGTTCAAACCACACTCACACTTTTGAAGAAACATCTGCTCAGAAGTGAGGAACAGCATAAGGAATTATAATAAGATCTTTCAGCATTCAGGAGATTTTCTAGGTTGTGGTTTCTTAGGTTATCTGTTCTTGCTTTGTGTGAACTTGAACATCGTTGTTCGAATAATGTATCCTAACATATTCTAGAGTTGTATGAATAAAGTCTAGGTGTGATTTTTCAGCTGAGAATGGATAGAACAAGTGTGTTCATTTGCTCCAAAAGCAGTAATCTGAGATAAGCAAAGGAGAAAGAATAGCTACACAGAAATGATAGATATGTAAGTGTAGATTTCCAGGTGACAGTTTGACTCTCTCCCACTGTATTGCCTTTTACTTTCAAAATAGATCTGTAAGAAAGTAGCAGTGATCTCTGCTTTTTTTTATGTTGAAGAGGAAAAGTTTTAAAGCTTAGGTAGGCAATGCTATGCTAGGGATAAACTCATTCTCTTTAGTTCTGTAGTAAAGCTCCTGCTATGTTAGTTTAAATATGAATTTTTCACCTGTTTCTCAGTACGATTGGTAATTGGAATACTGCTGTTGCCAAACAACACTTGCCTGTTACCCATCAATTTTATTTTATTTTAATTTCTGCCATCTTGTTTACACATGAAGCAGAGGGAAATTTCTTAATGCCCCCACAACGACCAGCCTAAACATTGTGAGCTGCATGAGCTGGGTAAATGGATCTAAGTCCTTTAATACTCTCTCTGCCACGCTTTCCCTAGCTAAAACCAAGTGGCAGGATGCATGCGTATACTTGACATGCCACAGTGGCAGCTTCATCTCCTTCTCTACCAGAGGGCTGCTTACCTCTGAGACATATTCATGCCTAAGGCTGATTGCCTCTGTGCTAGAGGTAATTTTGCTTGTGTTAAGAAAGCTGTTCTGCTCACGTAAGATAAAAACAAGCATCAAATATACATTTGCAAAAAAAAAAAAAAAAATCCATGATCTGTGTAACATTTATAGTATAGTCAGCTCTACTACAAGTTTTAGGAGTTCAAAAGAAAAACAGATTTCCAAATGAAATATTTTCTACCCCTTTATTTATTTAGTATTTATCAGAACATATGAAGTCAGAAGGATGAAACAGATTGTTATCCTTAGCTACATGCTTTAGGCTCAGAATCAGCAAGTCGATAAAACAGTCATTTCAGAACACATGGACTATCTGAATTCCACTTTATATCTTCAGGGTCACAAACCAAATGCTCATTTGTTACCCGAATGGAGATTCATTATTCTGACTAAAACAAACAGGATTACCTGTTTATCAATTCAAAACTAATTTATTTTTTTTTTATTTACCAATATACTCATTGTTAAGCAAAGAATTATCCTTCCATTTTTTTTATATGCCTCACTATTTAAGAGGATTATCATTGTAGAATAATCATCTTGCTTTAATTACTAGGAGGAGTACCACATCATTTTATTAATTTTAGGATTTGTGCCAAGTTGGAAACAGAATGTAAAACACAGATTCAGTCAGTAACTGACAGCAGCTTTGTTAATGCTTCCACAAAATCTTTATCAAGTGGAAAGAAAAAAAACCCAAAACCTAGAAGCAAAAGATGCTTATATACTTTTTAAATAAGCAGTCTTAGTGAACAATATGAACACATTCTTATACAGTATGTACCTTGGGCAGAAAATGCATCATCTTTTCTTGATTACTCAGAAGCCAAAGTGACAAACTATTTCACTGGATTAGTAGCAGGGTCATGGTGCAAACTGCATTGCCCAGAGCAGAAGGCAGGAGCACAGCCAGCCCCACACAGAGACAGAGTCACTCCCAGCAGGTTGCAGGCTCAGGAAGGAACACAGTGATTTCAGCAGCCCTCAAGAAACAGCCATGATTAAGTTAATACTGATCAACAGCACCTGCCGAAGCAGTTTAGCGAACACACTTGTTTTACTGATCCTTCAACATATCTCTTCCAGGGGCTGCTTGTATGATCGAGGAAATACAGATCTCATCCTCTCTCTGTGTCAGCTTGGAAAAGCATTTCTCAGGTGCATTCAAACTGGGAGCAGTGTCCCATCTGGAACTTCTCAGCTTAGAATCACACATGGGATGGTCCAGGTTGGAAGGGACCTCAAAGATCATGAATGTCCACCCCCCGCCACAGGCAGGGCCACCAACCCCTGCATTTGATACAAGACCAAAAAAAAAAAAGAAAAAGGAACTGTGGCTAATGGACATATTTAGTCATAATTTTCTCAGGTTAGATGTTAGGAAGAATTTCTTTCTCAGAGTGACTGGGCACAGGCTGCCTAGGGAAATGATGGAGTCAGCATCCCTGGAGGTATTTAAAGATTGGGTAGATGTAGTACTGAGGGATATGGTTAGTGGGCAATACTGGTCGTAGGTGGACAGATGGACTGGATAACCTTGGAGGTCTTTTCAAACCTTAATGATCTTTTATTAATAATGATCTGCTTATTTAATAAGTCTTATTACCAGTGCTCTTAAAAATGTATATATACAATCTATTAGCAAAAGTCAAATCATCACATGACAGCATTTTATAATATTTTTCAAAAATATTAAAATTAAAGAGCTTGAGTACGTGGAACATTGAACAAAAGTTTTCTGCTCTTTCTTGGTCTGGTTGTTTCTTTTTTCCACTCAAAATGTGTTTGGAAGGGCATATAGAATTCAGGATTGGTGTCTGTCTTTTTCTCTGGTCTATAAAGTGTTGTAGACAACCTACAGTAAACAGCATTCCAGTGGCTCACTAAATTGTAAAAGTTCCATTTCTGCCAGTGACTGTAAGAAATCAATGTGTTTGAGCATGGCTTAAAAAAGAGAAAAATATTAAACTATTCTTAATTGCTATTTTGAGTCACCTTTAGAATGTTGTCTTCTCTTGTTACATTATATACATGGGGAGGAAATCTTTCAGGACAGAGACAAAACAACTGATTTTAAAAAAGTTTGACTCCTGACAGATCTGTCAGCCTTAAGACAGTGACAGACAACCACAGGTTTAAATGCAGCATCTTGAACTAGGTTGCCACCAGCTGCTGCAGGCTTTCCTTATGGAGATATCTTGGCTCCTTTCAAAAAGAACTTCTAGTTTTCTTTTAATATGCATATAAGTTAATTGGAAAGAGCCTTGTTGCTCCTACAGAAAGCAATTATTCTTTAAAATGTGAGAAATAGGGGTATTGTGCAGTCAACAACTGTAATAACCTCCAAAGCTCTGAGTTTTCTGATTCTTGTGGCAGAGCTGTCTAATATGTACTTTCAGCTGAAAGTTAAAACATTATTATATTTACTGTTTGAAAATGCAGAGAGAAACCTTTACCTCGTACTCAGAAAATTAAGAGTTAGAAGGGATCTTTATTTCATAAAATCAGGAGGCTTTAAATTCTTTTTGTAAGTTAGTTCACTGATTGCTGACATTGACTTATATACATAATGTATTTTTAAAAAGAAATGAAAACACAAATAAAACTTAGAGGAAGAAAAAAAGCATATGATCCATGCAAAGAGATGATTAAGAATTTGTAATTCAAGCCCTCCTAGATTTCATGGTATCAGTGGAGGTTACCTTTCTATTTTTGATTCAGTCCTTGAATATATTATATTTCAGAAAAGTCTGTTTAGTAGTAATCAAGTTAACCAAAGGTATAGTGAATGGAGCTGAACAAATAATTCACAATGAATAATTTACTGCAACTTTGTTTTGAGTTCTGGAGTGTCAATGAGCAGACACCTTAAATTTTATTCAGAAATATTTTTTAACTGTACACATCAAAGGATCACTAAGTGTGTCTGCCATTCCACCATAAAAAAAAAATCTGTCATTCATAAACTGAAACATCAGTCATAAACTAGTTTTATGGCATGAGGCTATTTGTTTTTGGTTTTTCATAAATTAAGAAAATAATGAAACAGCTGTAATCAAAAGCAGATTAAAATGAAACAAAAACCAACCAACCAAATACAAACACATTGGTTTTTTATCTCATCTAATATGCAAAATTAAAGAACTGTAGGAAAAAAATCTCCACTCCTGACACTGATGCACTTAAGAAAGCATCATCATTGAGGAAACAAGAAAATGTGGGTCACAGAACTGTTGCAAGGTTTGTTTTGTACTCCCTTGATGTACGTAACATCATGCCAATGTTCAAATGCTTTCTTCAAGGACTTAATTTATATTTTTATTTGACTTATTTAAATATCCTTTTTCCAGTGTTGATAGATGGAATGAGAGACACAATATTTTAATATCCAAAGCAGCTACCTTTCCAGCTCTTTTAAGCAGACGCATCCTTATATTACTTTCACTTGTGTGAATTTTTGACTAGCAGCTTTGTTGTGATGCATTGGTTGATTGTGTAACATGTAATGATTGGTTTATTGTTTGTTACCCTATATAGTAAGACCAATTTTAGAAAAAAGTCTTACTGCTGAATCCAGCAATATCAACTATAGATGACAGGAATCTCATTTCTTTGATGTGGTTGAATTTATCTTAAGTTTTACAATGTTTAGATATATCTCCAGAGTTGTCAAAAGCAATGTTTCAACTTGCATGAATATGAACGAGCAAAAAGACCTGCCCATGTTCCCAGCTGGATTTTGAGCCTGTACTTAGCTCTCCACCTCAGTGATTATATTGCTGTTGGTAAATAGACTAGAGCTATATCAGGTTATGCAAGTAAATGAGTTCTACTTACTTATTTAACAGCAGCATAGACAAATATATGCAGGTTTAATCTCTTGACTTTCTTACATCAAGTGCAAAACTCAATCTTCTGTCATTTAAATATAGTTTTAAAACAGTAATTATTAGCATCACTACTTCATTCTCCTATGGCAAATTTTATGGATTGTTTAGAGTCAATACTTCATTAAAATTGATGGATTCTTTAAGTGTCAACTGATATCCTGTTATAAACTATGAATTAACATTTAAGTTCATTGTCACGAAATTCTGGAGTTAAGGCCAAAGATTGCTAATCATTAAAGACTTAATAAGCAGCTATCTCCCCCCCCCCAAGCTCATCCTATTAATTACATTATAAAGCTTTTTTTTTTTTTTTTTTTTGCAATAAAATTATGAAGTGAAAATACCAGCAAATCAAGCATTAGTGGTATACATACTTGAAGATACCTTATTGTTTGAAAGCAGAGAACACTTACAAATGACAGTACCTTTACATTTACATGGTGATAATAACATGGATGCTAACACTAACTGTTCAAAATACTGAGACCATTTCAGTACAGAAAAACAGAGGATAGTTTTTGCAGTGCTGGCTAAGGTTTCAGAATCCTAACAGGATGTTCTAACTCATGTAGAACTGAAATCTGCCATCCATCTGCAGTGAAAGAAATCTTTCTAGTCACATTTGATTGTATTTAGATAATTGTTCTTTTATACTGGGAAATATTGTGGTTTTGTTTATTCAAATGAAAGACATAATAAATGAAATAATGGAAAACAATTCTCATGTTGTATCCTCATTAGTTCTTCATATAGTGAAAATTTTCTTCTTTCTTTATGCCGTTTTTAAAAATTGTGTATATTCATCTTGTCTGGGTTTATTGAACTCATTATCTATTAAAAAACAGATGAATTCTTAAAATTAGTGTTTAAAAATACATTTCTCTTTTAAGGCCAGATTGATTTCTATTCTGAAAATTCACCTCATGATATTTTACTATAACAGTTTTCATTGTCTGAATAAATCTTGAAGTTTTGACTCAGAGCCTCTGTTAGAATATCTGCCTTATGTGAAAGTGTAGGACTAATAATAGTGTAAACTGGGACCTATTTCTAGATTTTTCTATGTAATCACTTGTAACCAATCAGGCCCAATCTATTTAAATGAGAGTTAGAACAATTCCTGGGAGACTAAATCAGCATATTTTTTTTTTCTTTCTTATATAGAATGAGGGAAGAAACACTGACTTCTTTAAGAAGGTATAAGGAATCACTAAATATTTTAAATTGTTACAGGATTTTTGAGATACAAAATATTGTAAGAGCAATTTTAACAAGTAATATGCAGGATAGTTTAGATTTCTTTCTCTCTGTCCTATTCACTTTATCCATAAAGTGTCTCTTCAGATATTCATGGAAAAACTTGCAAATCCATATGATAGCAGAAGTAGTTAAACTTGTGTTAAAAGTGGAAAACATTGTGCGTACTCCATAATCCTGTTCTCTTATGCGTGAAAGATATGTACAAGTTTGTTAAGCATGCAGGAATTTCATATTTCCTGTCTTTGCTAGAGAAGCAGGAAGTTGAAAAAAAAATAAATTATTCATGGACTTCTTTCTTAGGAAGGATTTTTTATCTTTCTAATTCAGGGAAAATCAGTTTAATAACAATAAAAATCAGTATCCTTATTGCTAAAAAAGTATTTTCTTCTACTTACCTATTTGGTGTATGTTCTCTGAAAATGCACAGTTGCAATCCCCGAAGACAGCGTGGACCTAGCAGACCAATTTTTTCTCAATAAATGTAGTTTTTATTTGGCTTTTCTATGAAAGTATGTCGTCCACTTCCTGAATGAAGAGTAACATTGGAGCATAGGAGACTGTGTGCAACAACGCCTTTCTTCTCAGCTCCTGCTGAACTTTTAAATCTTGGCTAGCCAGAAATTTGACAGATGCAGAACTTATCATATGCAATTCATCTATCATGTAAGTTTTTGGAAAAAGCTTATCAATAAAGCAATTTAAAATGATGTAATTTGAAGGGGAGGTTTAAAATTTTCTAAGGTTCAAACTAAAAATAAAATGGACCGCAGTATTATGGCAAGATATCCAGCCCTTTCCTTTTTGCTTCCGGTTTGTTTGGTACCAATTTGTTCAATTCTGCATGCTTCAAAAAATATTCCTACTGACATCACTTTGGCTTGGGAAGTGAGGCAGTGGCTCTGTAGCTAGACAACCTGCAACAATATGTTTATTTATTCTGTTAAATATAAGTGACAATTCTCCAGGAGAAGCAATTCAAGGCTGATTTCTGCAATACAGTACAGTAATTCCTTACAGAACTTTCCTCTAATCGTATAGCACATTCATACGTGCTTGGAAAGACTGGTCAAAATAAAATACTGCTTTAAGCTGCGAAACAAACATTTCCTGAAATGATGTTGCTGAAATGTGCTCCATGGATGCATACCTGAAAATACTGCAATGCTTTGCAGGATTTGTCTTAGCAAGTGACAAGCAATGATGTCGTCTGCTACACTGATTACACCGTATATGAGAAAAGACTCAGTAACAATGAAATAATTAGTTGTCTTATTCCTGAAATTACTTTCTACTCTGCTGTACTGCTTTCATGCCAATGTAACTTCAGGGTAATCAATGGATCCAAGTAAAATGGATAGTGAGGAAAATGCAGTGTTTTCAAAGACCTTTGCAACTTGATATCAATTGAAGCATCATCTTTACTTGAACCTGCAGCTATCAAAGCCAGATTAGCTGAGTTTGCCAGAAGTGATGGCAAAAGGACTGTCTGACCAAATACTAGGGAGATGCTTTTGATAGTTGCCACAGCTGATGATGGGCATGGTAATGAGACAAAAGAATAAAGCTTCCCACTCTGAGTGAGACACTTGGAGTGTTTGTCTAATCAATGCCTCAACAGAATCCATTAATGGAGCCCCAGCTCTCTGTCTCAGAAATGGTAGGTTATGATTCTGCTTGATAACTCAGGAAGCAATTTCTATATTCGTTTGTGTGTGTGTGCACACTGTAGAAAAAAGTTTGGGGGAATTCATTTACAATAGTGTGCATGTTGCTTTCTCCATCACAAACATTTGTTTTTATCATTTTGTTTTCAGATAGCAAAGGAAAGCCCAGCTGGGAGACAGGCAGGGAGTCAAACAGAAGAAAAGGGATCCCTGGAGGGTTAGGGATGTTCAAGCAGATGGGGGAGGAGGGAAGAGAGAGCATGAGCAGATGGGAGGGGGAAAGAGACCAGAGACAGAGCAGATGTGGGGGAGGGAGAGGGCTAATTTTGGTTAAAGACAAAGGAGGACAAATATTAATTAATTTTGTAATTTACATTTAGAATCTTTTTCCCAAAACTCACTTTTTGTGTCTTACAGTAAAGTTTGAATAGTCTGCAGAGCATAAGAGAGAGGGAAAAAAAAATATGAATGTCACTTGAAAAAGCATTTGAAAGTGGCAGCTCTGTAAGAGTTTCTCAGCCAAGTTTTGTCTCTAAAATACTAGAAACTATGTTTCCATCTGTGCTGTATTCAGCTTCCCAAGGTAGACTTGGAAATATAGGTGATAGGAAAATAATAAAAGGGAGACTAGCATATTTGGACAACGATCTTTGAAGTTCCGGAATTAAGGAGGTGTAATTAATATTGTATTCTCAAACCATGAGTGATCTACAGAAAAGTCGTTCCTTAAATAATAAGAAGGTACAACCCATGTCCACACGTGGAACACTTTCATTTCCTATCAAGTCCTTCTCTATTTTCTGTCCAGCTCTATATTTTAAAGTTGCATTTCGTTGCTGTGCTTCCTGGCAGGGTGTATAGGTTGTGAGCGAAGTCTGACTGAGAGTGCTGCAGCTGAAAGTTAATTAGTGTGTTGGCAAGCTGTCAGCCAGACTTTTGTCTGTTTGCTTTTCGTACAGAAATGAATGAGAGTGGATTCCAGAGGTGTCTGAGTACAATTAAGTATCTCACTCTCTAAAATAAATATTTTATATTGTTGCATGCTTTTAGAAATCTGCCAGAATGTGTCTGTTGAGGGTATTTTCTCCTGACATCCTTAAATGTAAATACATGTAAGAAAGTAGAAAAGGTGTAGTGCAATTGTATCTGTTTGGTGGAGCATAAAGTACTGAATTCTGGTTTGGGTTTATACAGAGAATTGTTCTGTTTAATTCTCCAGCCACCTCCAGATTTGCAGAGGAATAATAGAGATCAGATTCTGGTCCGGGGTAACTGGGGCTGATTTAGTTGCTAGTTATGCAGCAGCGGTGCCTGTGTAACTTGTTGAAAGATGATATTCCAATTCTGTGTTTCAAAACTGCTAGAAGTCTTGATGTGAAGCAGTCTAAAGCCAGTAATAAACCTTTACCCACAGTAATGACTAAGCATGTGACAAAAGGGTTGCTAGATTTTGCAGCCAGAAGTAAAGCAGATAGCTTGGGTGCAGAAGGGAGAAAGAAAATAAAACAGTATTAGAGAAGGGCTAGACTGAGTTAGGCTGGAAGCCACTTCTGTGCGAGCTCTGAACATAGCTGGGATGCATGCAACCAAGGAAAAACAGCACCTTTAACACTTACATGTTCCAGATGCCTCATTCCTAACTGGAGGTTGTCAGACACCAGCCTAGATGAAAGATGATGCTCAGACAAGCAAAAGTCAGTGCACTCAGGTCTCTTTCCACCCTCCTTACTTCTGCCTAGACCTTTTTCTTTCATGACTTACCTTTATTGAGGTCCCCCGTGCTTCCCCACAACTTCCTCACAGATCATAACGTGGAGGTTACAATTGGGAGCATCGCCATAGGCAGAAGTGGTGTTACAGAGGTAGGAGACAGAGAACTTATGAAGTGCTATCACAGATACTGCCACTTTGCATGGGTGACTGCTCACTGGTGACACAGTACTTCCTCAAGCCCCCTTCAGCAGCTGCCCTTGCAGCCCTGACTCTTTTGTCTGGGGATGGTTGCAGAAAAACTGAAGAGGAAGACTGTAAAAATTTCTCTTTATGGTGTAGTTTAATTATTTTTGAAAGCACGTATTTCCCAGATTGCAGAGGCGCATCACCAGGATGAGCAGACACAATATTGGCAGGGCTCTGCGCACTTTTTCCCATGATCTGAGGATTTACTTGCCCTGAATGAAATGATCTGATTCTTCTTCCCTCTGTAGAGAAGCTGTACAGAGGGCATGGCCATAGCTTCCACGTCTGTGGGCTCCAGGAATCAGTGTCAGCTCTAGAAACTATGAGCCAATACTTATCTTTTCTTGGCTCTGGGAGAGTATACCTACTTCAGATATTCAGATACACTTCAGGTATGCCTCAGGAATACATAAATAACCTGTGGAATAGGAAACATGTAAAAAGCAAAGGTTTTTCTATAGTGCACAATCCCTATCTCATGCTGTTTGTCTTGCAGCCAAGCTTCCCCATAATCTCAAGCGTCCAGATGCACCTGATGGCCTAAAACCCTGTGACTTCCTATGACCGTACCAAGAACATTTACAGGCCTCCCTAAAGGAATATCTCCATGAATAGTACTGCATTGCTCTTAACTAGTACTACAGCCCCTGAAGGAGCAACCATAGATGATGCAGGTGAGGAAAAACCTGCTGCAGGGTGCAACAGTATCTGGAGGCCCCACAGGATACATATCTTAACAAATTTGATTATCTGTTATGTAGACAGATTTCTAATGCAAATGTTTATGGTGCTGAAAGCCAGAAAAATTATAGGAACCCCAAAATAGGAACTTCGAAGTTCCTTAAAATGGTCAATACTCTTTTTTTTAATCTTTTGTGTATTATGAGCATATTTTCTGTAATAAAGTTGGCAAAATTTCTGACACATAAGAACAAAGAAAGGCACTGAAAGGGAATTATGCTCTCTTGGGTGCAGTTGTCTTTCCTCACTGCTTGCCAAGCTAGTTTGTAGGTTAGTAGAGAGATTGGGCTCAAGGCTGTTCCCTTTCTAACCCCTTTTCTTCTTTGTTTTGTAAGTGCAAAA
The DNA here is from genome assembly GCF_951394365.1 of Tetrao urogallus. NCBI lineage: Eukaryota > Metazoa > Chordata > Aves > Galliformes > Phasianidae > Tetrao > Tetrao urogallus. Next base: position 12,007,211 of record NC_136818.1, on the reverse strand, counting down.
AGTGCCAGCTTGGTGCCTTCTGGACTGTCTTTAATTTTTACCTGAAGACAGAGGGTTCTCTTGTGCCCTCATCAGTGCACACATGTGAAGCTTAGTGTATTAGCTTATATATGTTTTATAAAAGATGTAAACTATTTGGAATTGAAATAGTTCCCAAGAGTTCAAATATAACCCACAAGGATTCATATTTAGCCCTAACCCACTAATCCTGCAGTTTTGATGGCTTGAAAGCCTACTACTTCAGAGTTCTTTGTCAGTATTCCCAGCTGGTCCTTAATTGTTTCTCTTCTATATTTATGCATACTCCAGATCATGTGTTGGTATACAATGTCTTTATCACAAATTGATTTAAATTTGTCCGGCTCCAACTCACAGAATCCATCAGCATAAAGAGAAGCATTTATTTCCTGTCCATCACAGAATAGTGCTGAAGCAGTCATGACTTCCAGGCTCCAAAACACATCAGCACATAAATTAGTAAATGCAATTTATGAGAACAGATTCATAACAAGTACACTTCTAACAGCATTATATTAAATGGGAATGTGTAAGCCTGGGCAGCTTGTCCCTCCAGATTGTCAGTCAAAGCAAAAAGAAGTGAAAGCAACTTAGGTAAATATGCAAGTTTCTTTGTTTGAACCTATTTTGATAAATGTTGCCGAAGTAGAATCTGTGCCAGCTGAGAACTGGTGGGAGTTTGCCAGTCTTCCTTAGCTGACCTCCATCCATAAGCTTCTAAGAGCATCAAAATAGAGATACTGATGTTAATGTTGCTGAGCTTTTGAAAGGGTCCTTTGCTATCTTTATAAACACTGGGAAGATCTAATTCAGTGCCACAAGAGAAGCAGGTTATCTTCATTACTGGGATGAAGTAGTGAGCATATAAGAGTGCAGGATTAATATTGCTCAAAATACAGGTTACAGCTTGCTTTTTGTACAAGCATCCTGTTGGAACATGCTTCACCTAAAGTTTAAAACCTATTAATCTTTGTAGAGCAGGAAATCTACAATCCATGTCATCTTGCTGACATGAAGCATAAACTGCTCTGCAAAGCTGCCAAAATCCTCATCTAGAATAAGTTTGGGAATGAGATCTGTAAAAGCATGGACAGCCTTAGCAGTTCGCTGCTTCTGATAACTGCATCACCAGCTATATCCCTTTTCTTCCTTCCTAGCCGATTATTTGGCAGAGTGCAGTGAATTTTTTTCTCTCACTTGCAGAAGTAGACTACCATATGATATATTACAGTAAAGGTTAAAGACAAAGTTTGCCCTTTAAAAGAGAGATGCTACCAAATAATAGGACTGCTTTATCACAGTGTTGGCTTGGAGGCAGCTAAATATTTCTCTTTAGGGATTTCTCAGATCTCGCTTCTGGCTGTGCTACACGTGACCCTGTGTGCAGGAGTGAAGCCTGAAGACACACAGCTGTCACCTGCCTTGTGCAAAGACAGTTCTCAGCCTGTGCATGGTGTCCTTGCAGTCCAGGATGCCACTGGGGTTCCCAAGCCTAGAAAATGCTATGACTTGCCAGTATTCCCAAGTTCCAATCCTTTTTGTCAAAACCCCTTTGTGTGTTACTGTGGACTTCCAGCAGCACACATCACAGGCTGCTGGGCCCTGCAGAATGAAACACCTCATGCAGCATTCCAAATGCACTAAGAAAAGTAAACAAAAACACTTGGGTCAAGGCAAATCAGAGAAGGGAACTGACAGATGAGGAGATGGAAAGCAGTCGTTGATCCTAGAGTTCACACAGTAAAAATTGTACTAGCATCACTCAGGTACCCAGGCAGTTAGTTTAACAGCTTTTTCTTTTCTCCCTCAATGAACTTTACAAAAATGCTGTTGGAGGAAAAAAAGTTTAATTATTTGCATGTTTATAGTCACAAATTAACAATTATGTTGTTTTTCAATGTTAGTAAAGACATGAAGTTGTAAGACTATAGTGAGGGTTTTTTGCTTTTTGCTTTTTTTTTTTTTTTTTTTTTTAACTGTTGTAACTTTATTTTCATGTTTAGTTTGCTACTTTCTACCAGTAACATGTGGAACCCCAGCTAGAATTAGAAAATGCCAGATCATCAGATTATCAAAAGGTAAATAAGTTTCCAACCAGAAGAATATTTTACCTCACTCATCTATCATTCAGTAAATCCACTTACACATGCTGTTTCCAGGGGTTTACTTTCCTGTCAGAACAAATCAATAGCTCTCATCCCCTGAACTAAAAATCTCAATGGTGGGAAGTTAAGAATAAAAATAAAAATTATTTAATCCTACTTTTCAAAGAACCTGTGTAGTACAGGAGCAGATTGTTAGCTTTACTCTTTAATCCACAAGTATAATGTGAATATGCAAAATGAGTTTTCATGCTATACTATAAAACTTGTAAAATGTTAAAATCCTCTTGCACTTTTTTGTTTTCTCCTTATTTGTGAATATGGATGCATGAAATTCATGGGGAAAATGTCTTGAAAGTAGAATATTTGGAAGAAAAATGTATTCAATTCATAAATTAAGTAGGGATCTTTTTGGCCAGTTAGTAGAAATACATTCACATTTCCAGTGCAGTGATTTATTAGAGTAGCTTGTGTTGAGACACTGCCAAGGAGATGACTGCTTATTGAGTTCATATTTCAGCTTGTGAACACTCATGAATGAATCTTTAGAATTTTGTTTTCCTTGCTGCTCTGTACCGTTAGTCTTCTAATTCTTCACAAAATTCTAATTACTGGAAGCAATTTTTGATGAATACCCCCAAGGCTTAATGTAAGTGAAAATCGGTATTTAGAAAAGCTAGTGAGTGCAATCATCCCATTAAGGCACGATGGTAAAGCAGTGATTTTTTTCCTGTTTGTCCTTTGCTATCAGTTTACTTATTGTAATAGCTCTTTTATCTCTCTGTATTCTATATTCACTGTACTCTTTATGGCTTTTGTGTTCTACTGCACTGGATAAATCAATACTTTTGATCTCTGTTCTTGCCTTGATATCTATTTGTAAATCCTATTACCATACAGATTGGAGGAAAAAAAAAACGAGCAAACAAACAAACAAACAAAAAAAAAAAAAAAAAAAAACAACCCACAGAATTAGTCAAAGCAGTATTCATTTTCATTTCTCAGAATGACTTATTCCATATTTGGTCTGTAACCCTTAAGTCGGTTGTCTTAAAAGTACCAGGCCTCTGTCCGAGAGCTATTTTTATTGTAAATTAAAATATATACATATCTTCCCAGTATCTGGCCAGCTCTGTTATATAGAAGTTGATAATATGACGCATTGGAATGCACACTGTGTGCACCATGAAAGTGACTCATTTCCAATGAAAATTCATCATATCTACAGGAAGGTAGGATAATCAAGGTGCCTGCATAGCCTTCTGCAGAGACACATTGGGAGGTAGTGAGGCCCTCTTTTCCCTTCCAGCAGACACAGGTAGATTCTGTACACAGTAACCACAGGACACGCAAGCTAGATCCATCCAAATTCTTCTAAATCCTCCCATATGGAACTTGTGGAAAATAAAGAGAATACACAGAAGATTGAAAACCATCAAACATCACACTCTGCTATGCTTTTCTATGTCAAAGGAAGGATGCTGACAGGAATTTAACATTATTGAATGAAATTTAGGTTCAAGAAGAAAATAAAATTTTAAGATGGCTGATTGCTTAATGTTCTCTTATATATAGATACTTCACAAATTTATATTCTGTCAAAAAATACTTAGATTTGTTTGCAAAAAAGAATGAACAGAGCACAATGTCATGACTTACCCTGGAGATTTCTACAAGTTGAAAGTTTTAGCCTTATAATTTATGTTTAATAATATTTTAGATTTAGATGGTAAGGAATACGCGTGGAGATTATTTAAACGAATATCTAAATTTTATTCACCTTGTAAGAAGATGAAACAGTAGAAAAGAAGAAAGTAGAAAAGCAGTCAGTATAGTAATTAAGTGCTGTTACAAAGAACTATTTTTCTTTTCCTTCAATCAGAATGATTATTGCAATATGCAAAATAAATATCATTGTTGACTTCAAGAACATGAAATAACTTTGTCTTATAATATAACTTAATATATATAACTTACTTTAAATAGGAGCCTTGGCATCAAAAGCTGATGTATCTGAAATATAATCAAGGTATTCAATTGAATTGTCTTCGAAGATATGCTGGTTTTCATTTCCGCTAGTTTCCTGCTAATTTGTCTGCATTAGCAGAAAGCAACATAGGTTGTATTTTAGGTACAGTTACAGTTTTTACTTTCCCATGTTCTGAAATTGTCTCTCAAACTTCACACGTTTCTATAGCGAATTTCTTGAAGTGCTGTTAAGCCCAGCTTTTAACTATTTACAATGTGGTAAATGTTATCTTGAGTGTAATACTTGTGGTAAAAGTTCAGAAATTCTCCAAGACTCTTTTTTTTATAATATACTTTCGTGTATGTGGTTTTGTTGTTTGCCTTTAACTATGTGGTTGTTCTTTTATTATTGGTTTGTGGGTATTTTCCTAAAGTTTTTTATTTATTCTTGTCCTTAGGATGCAATCAAATCAGCCTTTGCAGAACAGTTCCTTACTTTTAATGCTGTTTTTCTGAAGGTATTAGTTGCCTGAATTTTAACTGACTAACCTACATTACTTTAGAATTTAGAGCCACTTTAATTTCCACCTTTTGCCTCAAGCTCATACATTTTTTAGCTTTGTTTTTAGCTTCTATAATTCTTGGCAACTGGGGAAAATTTATCTTCCCGTCCCAAACACTAAAGCAACATTCTTAAAGAAACTACAGAGCAAGTTCAATTCTTAAAGCTTTTACACCAGTGTTTACAAGTAATAACTGCTAAACTAGATAGCTTGTAATACAGTATGCTAGAAATCATGCATATCTTTCGTGGGTATCCAATATGAATCACGTGTGTGATTTTTATTCAAGTTTCCTTCTGTCTAGCCAAATTTTCAAATCATTGTGGCTCAACTGCCTCTTTGGGCTCTGTTCCAATGCATTCAACGTTTGTATGCATTTTCTCCCCTACTGGTCACTTACACTGCTGGAGGCTATTTTTAGTATTCCAAATTCCTCCTCTCCTGCAACAGTTTGCAACTATGCAAAATTCTACTGCAAAGAGCAAGGGAATAAATTCTTCCCTCTATAACCATGGTGGACAGGACAAAAAAAAAAAAAAAAAAGAAAAAAAACTTATAACAATGAAGATTTAAATTAGATGCTACAGAAAAAGCCAAAGACAGGACAAAAAAAAAACCTTTCAAACCAGAAGTAGAGTTAAGAATTAGGATAGATTGCTTGGGGAGTATGTGGGATTTCTGTCACAGACAGTTTTAAAAAACAGGTTAGACAAACATCTGTCAAGAACGGTTTAGGTATAGCTGATTCTGCCTTGGGGCAGAGGGAATGGAGGAGGTGACCTCTCAAGGTTCCTTCCAGACTCGTTTAATTCTAGTTGGTTTTTGTTTTTTTTTTTTTTGCCTGGATTCAGAAGGGTTCTTTGCAGTTGCAATGGAAGGTCAGATTTCTGTTTATAAAGTACAGATGGGGTATTCATTCAAGTATATATATTCAAATGTGTTCAAATTCAAAAAATGTTAATTCAAATGGAAATCATAGTTAGGAAAATGTTGATTAAAAATATCATTTAAATGTGAGACAGGAAGGAATTTTTTTGAAAAGTTAATAAATCTAACAAAAAACACAGAGGGTAGCACTTGAAACTATTAATTACATAAGGAGTTTTAAACATTCATTAGATTGTACCACTTGTCCTTCCTCTAAGTATTATTGACCCTTCAGAAATGAAGTTGATCCAATACTTTCTACCATAACTCCTCTTAGGGATTAGGAGATTTCAAGTATTTTCTCTTGTGCTATTCAGTTCTTGATTGCTTAGAGCCAAAGTGATTTAATTCTTCCCATACAAAGAAACTATCAAATTCCAAGGCACATTTAAGTATATGTAGAACATGTGTAACAATCAGAGTTAAAAAAAAAAAAAAAAAAATACCTTGTGTGCTTAGTTGGAATCAGCTGGAGCCATTTAACCCTTTAAATCCTGGGGAGCAATGTTTAAATGACTTAATTTTGTAGTTCTAGCATTGCTTTTGTAAATATAAAGTGTTATTGGGGTGATAGAAAGAAGCTGCATTCATCAGCTCTCAGAGGAGTCTGTGACTAATGCTGAGCAAACAGACTGAAAGTCCTGTAAAAGATTTCTTCAAACCAATTCTTTCCACAAGATGTTTGCTGTGAGCACCCTATCCTTCTAAAGAAAGCTGTTCTGCTTCAGAAACCCAGAAGGCATTCTCAGTGGCCAGGAACAGTAGAATTAACTTTTTTCTGAGAGCAGTTGGATATTCTTAACTAAGAGTAACTAAGATAACTTTATCGCTCTTAGTTTTAAATACTGTAAGTTATTCAATTTAGATTTGCTTTAAAGATATTTTACAATAATGCCTCCTAATTTGTTTCCATGAAAACTACCATAGATAAAAACTACAAAAAGCTCAAGAATATTCTTTGATAGGGCCAATTTTCAGCTACAAAACAATTGCCACCATTAGCTATGCATTTTTGCCAGCATTGAACAAGAGCCTGCATGACACATTTGTAAAAATTATCAGTGGAGGTGACCTATCATTTCATGGTGTTTTACCACCCACCTCCTCACTGTGCTCACATTCGCTGTTTAGTCTCCATAAACCTTCAGCGAATAACAATGAATGTCAGTGGGTGCTATTTCTTCCACATGGAAGAATTCAGTGACACACCTTTGCTTCGTCTGCACTTCCATGTCAGGCCCCATGTTGTGAGACTGTCTCTCTGCTGCCATCAGTTGCAGAGGAACAAAATGTAATAGAATATTAACAGGAAGGTTCAACCTTTACAGGCACACCACAAACATCTTATTCTGATGTCATTGCTCAACAGAATAAAATAGGAGACCTTACTTTTGGAGTGGCCCATGTAGGTTATGTGGAAAGCAATTTTGATGTTTTATCAGTATTTATCATCATAATGTGTAGTACTTCATCTTTCAGATTAAAAATTCACAAAGCTCAACTTTTTTTATTCCAATTGTTTATCAAATTGACACATTCACTTGTTATTTATTTATAAGCGTTTGTGATTGAGTCACGTATCCAAGCAGGTGATCAGTGAGCTAGGAAGTGGCACAGAGATACTACAGCAGACAAATGCACTGATATCACATGAAGTTCACTGTAATATGACGTCAATTTTATTAGCAAACACAGAGCTCTTATTGTACATAGGTTTCTGTTGACAACACAGTGGTTCTGCCTCTTAAATTAACACAGGCTCAATAAGCAGAGCATACACTTTCCCTGAATGCTTTGGCTCAGCTCAGACATTAGTCTTTTTGTCTGGTTAAGACAGACAAGATAACATTTTGTAGCTCCAACTTTGTTTGGATTTTTTTTTCCCTTAGTCTAAAAGCCCAGTGTGGCTCTTGCCAGACACTGAAACCTGAATGTTATTGGCCAGTACAGATCTCTGAAAAATACTCCCAGAAACACGAAAAAAGCTGCACTGCTGGACTTTAAAATACTGGACGATGCTATTTGTTCTGTACACTGCTAGCGTATAATATTTGATAAGATTGTACTTGTACTCTTACTATTTTCCTACCAGCCATTTAAACGTATCTTCACATCTGTTTAAGAGCTGCAGGAAGTGTGGGGTATGTGAGTGGACAGTGAGGTAGATTGGGAATTGGCTGACTGGTAGAGCTCAGAGGACTGTGATCAGTGACACAGAGTCCACTTGGAAGCCTGTAGTTGATGGTGTTTCCAGGCGTGGGTGTTGAATCCACTCCTGTTCAACATCTCCCAGGCAACGAGCAGGACATGCGCTAATGGCCACAAGTTGTATCAGAGGAGGTTTAGATTGGACATAAGGAGGAACTTTTTCTCTCAGAGAGTGATCAGACACTAGAATGGCTGCCCAGGGAGGTGGTGGAGTCACCATCCCTGGCAGTGTTCAAGAGGCGTCTGGATGACATGCTGCGTGATATGGTTTAGTGCTTGTGGTAGCAATGGTGGTGATGAGGAGACGGTTGGACTAGATGATCTTGTAGGTTGTTTCCAACCTTGTGATTCTATGATTCTATGATCTCCACCAATGACCTGGCTAAAGAGATAAAGCCCTCCCTCAGCAACTTTGTTGATGGTATATAGTTGGAAGGAGCAGCTGATACACCAGGTCTTGCTGCCATTCAATAAGAGTTGAGCAGAAAGAAGCCTGATGAAGTTCAGTGAGGAAAAGCATAGAGCTTTTACCTCGCATCAGCTGCAAGGCAAAAACACAGATCTCAGTTCAGGTTAGGGGCTGACCTGGTGGAAAAAAAGCTCTGTGGAAAAGAACCTAGGTGTTTTGGTGACCAACAGATTGTGAGCTATCAGTGTGCCCTTGTGGCTAAGAATATCAATATGGTGTTCTGGTATGCATTAAAAAGAGAATAGCCAGCAGGTTGAGGGAGGTGATCCTCCTCTACTCTGCCCTGGTGAGGTCACATCTGGAGTACTGTGTCCAGTTTTGGGCTTCTCTCTTCATGAAAGATAAGGAACAACTAGTGAGAGTCCAGGAGCCTGGAGCATCTCCCATATGGGGAAAGGCTGAGAGACCTGGGGCTGTTCAGCCTGCAAAAGAGGAGACTGAGAGGGGATCTTATCAATGCTTATAAATATTATAAGGTGTTGTAAAGTTTCCTCTGGAGATATTAAAAACCATGAAGAAGATGCTTTCTTCTTCAACCTACTCTAGAGAACCTGCTTTAGCAATGGGGTTGTACCAGAATCTCCAGAGGTCCCTTCCAACCTTTGTGATTCTGTGCTGGCAGATCAAGGAGCCATCAAGCATAGCACAAGCCCACGGTTTCTGTTGACCCATAGAGCTGTCTACCAAACAGCTACCTCATTAACAAGTTTATGGAGATAAAGTTCAGCTTCTGTTTCTTTGCGCAAATATTATTAGTCATTTTTTACAAAAATTTAACCTAGTATTTTTCAAAATTGGCATACTCTAAAATAGCCTTTTTTTTCTGGCATCAAACCACTCCTCATCCAGTTGTTTTTATAAAAAAGAGATTTTTGCATAATATGAAACTTTGAAAAATAATATTGTTTAATATGACTGTGACATAAGATTTCAGAGAAAAATAGAATGAGTTTATTTGAAAAGCTATTAAACAACATTTTTATGATTATTTTCCTCTATTTCTTAATAGGGGAGGAGGTTTTGTAATTTTTCTCAGGTGATCAAGTCTCCATATGTAGATTTTTCTGTTAATATCAAGTGAGGTATCACATAGATATACACATGTTTCTTCTGTAAATAGGATATACTTACTGAGTGGTGGTCTCATATATCTACTAGAGCTTTTCAATTCAACTGCAATGGCTCTAACTGAACAGCTAGATCAGAGTTATAACTACAGATTATTATTGTAGCTATTGAGAAATTGCTTTTGTGGTCTCTGCTACATTTCTACCAACAGGGTGAAACTGCCAAATGCAGCACGCCAGAGATGTAAATTCTTCGTTTAAATACATCTTTTAGTCTAGATTTACTGTCCACTGTCTCTGCTCCTCTTTTGAAATTTTAAAGACTAGAGGAGAATGATAGGCCCTTGGTGCAGGAAATCTTGCTGAAGCATAAAGTAATTCACAGCAGCAAATGTTTTCTGGCAAATATGGCCCCCAGGCTCAGAGTTTATAACTCTTACTCCAGTACATTCTTTGCAATACACTTTGTTGCCATACATTTGTAAAGACAAAAAAACCCAAAACAAACAAAAAAAAAACCAACAACCAACAAAGAGGCAATGAATAGCTTAAAATCTACTGCATCTTTACTCTAAAGCATGACAAACAACACTGCTGAAGACTTCCAAACGTATTTATAGTATTTAATGCTATTTTGTTATTCTGTACCTGATATTTTAAAAAAGTAAGCATACTACTGTTAATAGGGGGAAAAAAAAGTGTCACAGGATCTAGTTTTACCTTGTCTATACCAAGTATTAATCTGGTCTGTTCCGTCCTCTTTGCCCCTTCTGAGAACAAATGCATTCTTTGTGAAACTGGCTGGCTATTCAGTAAATAGGTTTTATCCAAAATTATTTTTTAAAATACTTTGTTCACAAAAGTAGTCCAATTTTGTAAATTACATATGAAAGAAAACAGATTCTCTTTTGTATATAATACCAAAAGATTGTTGATGTATTATTCATATTTTTCTTACTTTCCATTCAAAACATTGCAGTTATCAGACTAGGTCGGCATTTTATAGTAGTTTGCCTTTGCCTGTTTTCCATGTAAAAAGGAGGAATAGAGATATTTACACTTTTTCACCTCTATATATGCCTCATCCAATGAAATTTAAAGATCTCTGAGAAAAGCTTTCTAACCTATATTTGTTTACCTAATGTTTCTAGAGAAATCTACTGAATTTAAATGGAACCTTAACGAAAATTCCAACTTACAGAAAATTCTGAGATTTCCTATCATTTTTGGAAGTTCAGAAGTACTTATTTGCAGGTCATTAATAGAATTGAAAATAAAGATATTGAGACAATCTTCTTGAGACAGTGTGCTGCCACCCCACACAATGTTTGTATTGATCAAATTTGATTTGAGTTTCTGAGGTGTTTCTTTCAGTGCTTTCCAAAATAATTTAAAATATATACACACCTGATATCTGCTTTAAGTAATTCTCTTGTTACCTGTAAACAAATACCTAGGAAAACCATTTTATGTGATTGGAGCAAACTGGCTGAAATGTGTGCTTTTCTGGAACAGCTGAGGATTTCAGGACTATAAGAAACAGGAGGCAAATAGCTCCTAAGTTTTGAATTTCTTATTAAAGTTAGCCCTGGCGCAAAGTTTTGAAGAAATTATGCATAGCATCTTAATATTTACTTATCAGTATGAGTAACAAAAATTGATTGTAGCTAAACTCCATAAGGTGTATTTGATCATTTTCTGTGTTGCTAAGATTTTCATTTCTGTTATAGTTTGACTGCAATCAACTTACCACAGCATCAGGTTAACAGTAGTATTACAGAAGTGAAGGCAAAAAAGACATTTCTAACACACTATTTGAAGAACTGAGTTTGTTCTTGCCTGACAAAGCATTTCTGAATTCTTGACACGAAGGAATAGGCAATCTAAGAATTTTAGAAATAGTCAAACTTTTCCTGCCTATGAAGATGTTGCATTTAGTGATAGAGTGAAAGAGGAAGGACAATCACACACAAGTTAAAATACTGCTACGTAGAAATTCCTTGTAAGCCAACAATTACCTCAAGTAGGATCAAGGCCTCATTGAAAGGATCACATAGCTACTTTGTCAGAATTTGATACATCTGTAAATGCACTAGTGTTAGTGATATTTTAGTTGATATTTACCACTTTCCTGTTGCACTGAACAAGGTTTCATGAAGGACTTGCATTAATATTTGATGGTCGTTTAGCGAATAGATACTATGGAGGTGTTTATATTCTTCTCAATAGTGACTATGAGCATAGGCAGTGATTTTAAGGGACTGCTATGAATTTCACCACTTGAGATCCTCATTAGGTGTAGAGATTTTTTTCAAGAAAACTGACAAATTTTGGGAACTGTAGCTATAATATATTTGAAAAGAACTTAAAAATTAATTTAAATATTTAAATATTTAAAAAATATTAAAATGATTATATTGCAAGAAAATAAGATTATTATTCTCTTTGGAAAGTAACAGAAAATCTCATAAAGTTTTAATTATACTGATCCTCTAATACTCTGATTTTAGTTTAGGACATCAGAGTAAAGAGCTAAGCAAGAGAGGAGATGCATGACTTCAAAGTTTTCACTCCCTTACTTAAACTTATCACATATATATAATGAATTACAATTAAGTTGTTTCTGATTCTCTTCAGGAAGAGTAAGGAACTGAATAATTTTATATCACTTCTACACTCATTTTTCTAGTTGAATTCAGAGATGGACAGACAGATATAGCAAAATGGAGAAATGCCAAGGTCACAAATCATTTTGAAGGCCTAAGGGTTTTAGAAACATGCTACTTCCTTAGGAGCTCTCCTAAATTTCTAATATTCATGTATGTTTAGGTAAACAATTAAAAAACCCCACTGATCTGTGTATTAGTGCTTCTTTTCTAAAAGAATCACAACGCATCACTAAGGATTTCCTAATTCACACTGATTGTTTTCCTAAAAATGTGTATAAATTTCTTCTACCTCAGACATTCATAAATGTTATTAAAAGTGAATGGCAGGCCTGATTTAAATTGAAATGTCAGATAGTTGGTTTCGTACTAGTTACAAAGTAATGACACCTGTATGAAAACTAAGCAAAACACACAAACACAAAATCTACTATAATTGGTGTTAAATATGATATGAATAACAAGCCATAAGAACTGAAAACTATGCATTTAAAATGTGTATTTACACACACATGTGGATTTAATAATGCAGCCACATGAAGGCCCACATCAACAAATTCTGGAGCTTGGTTTTGGTTGTTTTTTTTTTCTTTTTCATTAATCATACCATGCCTCTTGCTTCATTGTTCCTGTTTCAGCATCACACCTCAGAGGGGAAGTATGTTAATTACACCAGTTCTGCCTTGGCGGCTGCAGTCACTAAACACACTGGGGGGTAGCAAGCACAAGCCAGCACTCCCTTAAGATATCAGTTTGCTTCCCCGCTGTTCCTGATAAGGGTAGAAATTGGGACTTCGTGTTGTCAGATCTCTTTGGGCAGGAAGGGCCACTGTGCAGAGTTCCCTAAGGGCAGAGGAGACTTCCTCTGTATCTTGCTACCTTCACACTTCGAATATTTCTGCTAAGAGGAATGGAATTACTTGTGTCCTTCTATATCTGACTTTTGAATTTTAATAAACTGATAGGATCATCTGTACTAATATGTACTAAGGCCAAATTTAAAGCAGCTTGAATCCTTCGCATTCTGGGACCAATTTTATTGCTTTTAAAGTTAGATTAAAACTGTCAGGTCAGCAGTGCCTTGTTTTAAAAGCAAAAAGATCTTTGCATGCTGTGACTTCAGAACAATATTCTCAGTGTATCCACTTTCTTTCCTTGCCCCCATTTTCCCAGGAGACCACATACAACTTCTTCAAGGGCAGGTATTGTACAGAATCCAGAAAAGAGAAAGCCTAAACACAGACCACTTATGGGAAAATCTAATACAGTACTTGGATGGGTAAAACTTGGACTACAATGTGAGCAGAAACTCATACTATTAATGATCAACAGGCTTCTTAGTACTTACAGTTTTACAGTGCTTACAGAACTGTATAGTACTTACAGAAAAATATGTGAGATATGTGCTCTGTAACCTGATTTTTCCCCTTGTGCAAGAAGGGAAAAAAACCCTGCATATTTCAGATGTCTTTCTGGTCCTCAATGGATAGACCTGATCCACACCAACCTGGCGTATTTAGATATTTTACATTCCTTTCACCAGCAAAATAGAACCTGTTTATCTTTTAGCCCAATATAAACAAAAAAACCCACCTTATTTCTTCTTGAAGCATGTGCAAAAAATACCTTAATTAACATATGTACACAGTATGAAAAAACCCTACAGAGGAAAAAAATCCTAATTTTTTTTTTTTTTTAATTATGGAATAATACCAATATGAATGTAACATTCTATTTCAGTTTTTACCTATAGTAAAATAAGTTTAGAAACCTTGAACTATAGGTGACAGTGAATACTGTTAACACATTGTACATAATGTTCTACTAGAATTTAAGCTGCAGTTATTAGTTATATATTGTGCTCTATTATCTTGAGAGGAAAAAAAATAGAACAACATACAAGCTTACAAATAAGCAGGACATTGAAAAGTCCCTTTCTATTAAAAAAGTAGTATTAAGACTGATAAAGCAAATCCCTGAACAACTTCACTATGCCTTTGAAACAAAGAGAGCAAATCTTACCTAAGACTAGTTTTATGAAGTACTCATTAAGACTAATTGGGAGTGGAGAAATAAAAGGGTTCAGGTCAGCTGTGAGTTATGAGCTTTGAGGTTTTTTTTTTTGTTTTTTTTTTTTTTTTGTTTGTTTTTTTTTTGTTTTTTTTTTTTAATAAATCCTATGTGAGACAATTAGGATGGAGGGTAGTATTATGTAAGTGGCTGTATTTTGTTGTATTGTATATGAATATTTTAGAGAATTTTCTTTAATAGAAAAGTCTACAGCACATTTGCTATTGAAAATGAATACTTGGAGTATTGCTTGATATTTTGAGTCTCAGGATTAGTAATTTAGAATCAGATTATAATATTCTTTAAAAGGAAAAATCCAGTAGTATCAGTTAAATTCTCCTTAAAGACATTTTTTTCTCTCTTTTCTTAAAAAATATGAAAAAAATCACTGATATGAAAGCTTGGATTTCATTAATATTTCTACAGAAAACCAGAAAATACTTTAGCTAGAAGTAAGTCCATCTTTCTGAAACTCTAATATTCCATTATGCCTTTCATAGTTGTACTGTATTCTTATGTTTTAAAGGGGTTGGATACCAAGTGACATCTAGCAGGAGATGTAATTCTGTTAAATATATTGCTGTAAATCTCTCTTGCATGAATATATAAATCTTGGCTGATCTATCAGGGTTGTATTAACTGATCCCGTGGTATAGGCTACACCAGAACAATAGCTTGTCCTCTACATATAGAACAAAAAATTGAAAAATAACCTGATATCAAGAAACATTTAAAATTAACCATAGACTTAGCTCTGAACTGATACATCTGTTTTTCATCACTCAGATTATGAGAACAGAATAATTGAGTTATCTCACAACCCAGAGACAGAAGGACAAAACTTTCACATCCTAAAGCTTCTTACTACTGAGCTGTTCAATGTATTGTACCAAGGTACTAAACAAATAGAATGGAAATTGCTTATGAATATAATTCAGGTTTGTGGTATTTCAGGCCTGTTATTTACTGAGCATTTGCTGAGGTGGTTTTGTTTCATAGAACTGCATATTCAGTGGTGACATTCAGACTGCATTCAGGTTACATCAGCACATCTAGTGAAAGTCTTTTAATGGAAGAAATAAGTTATTTCACAGTGAAAGATATAAATTTGCCTCTTGATACGTAAGTATTAATTTAGGATTGTGAATTTGCACTTTCTTCAAGGCCTGCAGTAGATGACAGACTCTATGTAGTGGAACAAATTCTGTAATATCTTCAAGAGTCTCTGGTCCCTGAGAAGCAATGCTAAGAGGGAGATGCATACCTTGCTTTTAAATTAAAGCTGTAATAGTCTTTAAAAAGTGATGAACATCAAAAAAATCAGGCAAGAACAACTGAAAGTTTGTATCTGATGTCTGTATTACAAAAAATCCCAAGGCAGTTTCTAATTTTCTTTTGTAATAGTTAAAATATCACATCTGCGTAAGCTAATTAAGAAATACTTCTGCTCTTCAAGTTTAATCTGGAATGGTATCATTGAATTCCTTTATATGGGCAAAAAAGGCTCCCACTGACATTGGTGGAACTGAATAGATATAGGTGATGACTGCATTAAAAAACAGTGTTTTGTATCTGAAAATTTATCTATGAAATGGCGTTATTGTGTTGTTTGTAGTTACTGTGTCTGTTGCAGTTTCCATGGATATAAATAGGAGGCATTACTTTCAGAGTGAAATACGTTTAACCATATCACAGTTATCTATGCTCTACTGTTAGAAGAAATTGCCTATAGATTCTTCTATCCTCCAGGGGAAAAGAATGCATTGAAAGTAAAGTGCTTGACCATGCAAGTGCCTTATACTTTCAAATAGTAATGTAGGTAGCTCTGCATAAACATGACAATCCCTTGCAATCAGCCAAACAGCGATCAGAAAATCTGTAATTAAATCTGTTAGCACTATAAGCATTAGAATCTGTACAGCCATGAAGTAAGAAAAATATGTGGAAATCTTGGAATGTAGAAAAAAATGATAGGATAACTGGGAGAAAAATACTTTTATGTCTATTGTGCAGGTAGGAAACTGAAAAATACATTAACCTGAGTACGTGATCTGAAAGATTATACTTGTCCTTAGCTATCTGAAAATGGTGAAATTTAACAAGACACTTCTCCGAGTGTCTGTTTTCTGCTAGATTCAAAACTTGTGATAGTTGATTGGTCTTCAGCAAATGAATTTTGATCTCCAGGGCTCTGTGAAGAACAACAAAAAACAAAACAAACAAACAAAATCCTGAAACCTTGATTGATACCCTATTGTTTAGCAGTAATTCTTGATTTGCAAAATAATTTGCAATAAAATAATGTCTAGATGTTAGATTTTTAATACTGTAATGATTTACTCAGTATGAGTTGCTGTATCATCAATCCTACATGGAATAGCTGTTCTGAGCCACTTACTGAGCAATCACCAAACTTGAATGGAACTTTTTTGTTCTATTTTCTCGTCTTTCTTGTTTTACACAGGTTGTTTTTTTTTTTCTTTTTGCCTCTGTATTGTGAATTATTTTCTCCATAGATAGCTTTTCATTGCAGCATATTGGAAATTCATGATCCTTGAGGCCCCTTCCTACCCTGGCCATTCTGTGATATTTAAGCTTCCTCAGTGCTTGAACACTGACTATTTGTTTGCCTTCTTTATGTTGACTTGGAAATTTCAGCCATTCAGGTGTCTTCAGCTTTTTTTTTTTTTTTAATTCTTTTTTTTCCTGGCGGGACAGTTATACACATAATTGTCATATACATATAATTATACATATAGAATTACAGAACCAGAACTTTGTGCTTAAGGAACCATATCTGAAAATTAGGAATCATACATTGATTCATTATAAAGATGTGTATTTGATTCTGTTTTGATTATTTCTAGATGTACTTTCTAGTCAATATTTATAATCTTTCTTTATAGCATTCTACTGAATGTTTTCTTGCAGAAAACTGTATTTGGAAAGTCTCTGAACAACTTTGCCATCCGATTTTCTGCCTTGATTGTTTATTAATAAATATTTGAGATTTCCTCCCCTTTCTTCTGAAACCTTCTAAGTTAGCTTGTAAGATTTTTCCACAGCTATTTTGTTCAATTTCTAATAGTTATGTACCTCACTTTGCAGTTCTCACCCTCTGATTTTTTTTTCAAAAAGTTTGTAAGGGAACACATTGCCTGCTCTCACTAACATCTGTATTTGAAACATATCAAGAATCCTACTTAACCATTCTTTTTCATCTTGATAGGAAAACAGTTTTAGCCCACCAAATATTCCTGACTGCTCCTTTATACATCATGGTAGGTATTATATTCACACATTCCTATAAGGGAAACTGGCAACACCACTGATTTCCTCTGCTTTATGAGCAGGTGACAGTATTGACCTTTTAGCTTTTAAGTATTTGCAAACCTGTGGCCACCATCTCTATCAACATGCATGTGGTGAAATTCTTCAGTCAGACACACTATATGAGAAGACAATGGTTGTTGTTCTTTTTCCTGCACATATAGATGGCCTAAAAGTAATGACAGTGAGATTTCAATTCTTTGAATCATCTGAGATAGGTTAGGCTAAAAATCTAAAGATGGAAAAATTATTAACAATGCTAGGATTTCTACTCTTGCAAGACTTCCTGCCCTGGTATGTATTTGATTAAATGAGAAAATACTGTTCCGCTTCCCAGAACTCTTGGCCAACAGTTTCAATCTTACCTTTGTGTTAGAGGATGCCTTTTAGATGCCCTGCACCAATTATGTCCTTGTACAAAAACTTGCTAGTTTAGGATGGGAGGAATGTGACTAATGAAATGTTTTCTTGCGAAAGTTTCAATAATCATTATTATTCCCTCTCGTCCCTCATTGAAATGAAAGGCTCAATCATCTGATCTGTTTAACTCCTACATCAATACCTTTTTTTCCTCCTGTTCCTTGAAGACACATACCTGTGGCCAGCCAAAAATACATTCAATAATGTGTGGTAAAATCAAAAGTATAATGAGTGACAGATCTAGACACTTAAATGTACAATTTAAATTTGACTGAAAGGCACCATGAAAGTGAGACTCAACTTTATATAGTAGTCTAATAACTGCTTTGAAATACAGCATTATATGATTTCTATTCTGGAAGTTACAGACAAACTCTAAACTAAACACTATTTATTTATTTGTTTGTTTGTTTATTTATTTATTCCAGGTAAGCATTTAATTTCAGCTCCACAAAGGCAAGATTTGGCACATAAAGCCTAATTTCGTTTACAGCATTTTTGTGCTGTCACTGTGTGTGAAACATCAGGTTGGTTGTTCAAAACATTAGAATGTTAAAATTGTCACTTCAATTTTTCTGCATTTCATTTTAAATTCTTTTTAATGGTGTTATTACTCTGTCCACAGAATAAATAAGAAAACAGGATTTGCATTTAGAATGCTGCAAAATACTTTATTCACTTGGATATTCTTACAAAGGTACCATATTCCCATTCATATAAATCAAGATAAGAGTACCGAAAGCAAAGCAATTTGATTAGGCACTAAATTCAAAATGTTACAAGGTTGTGGTCTAACAGCCACCAGGAACTTATGTCTCTACTTATATGGCACTGTCTAGAGTGGAAAATTAAAATGACATTTTTAAGAGATAAAGACATTCTTGTTCTTATTCAGCTTCAGGATTCCTGCCAGTTTCTCTGTTATAAGGTGTAATGTAATATTACATACACATACACTATAAACAGTGAGACTTTTATAGATACGTCAAAAGGATACCATTTGTGAAATAAAATGAATTACAACCTTGTAAAAGTTCTATAATTTACTCCTGTATGGCTCTCTCCCAAGAGACATGCAACAAAAAGTAAAGCCTATATGTTTTACTTGTGTATAATCAAGGTAATAAACTATAGTTTTCAGTTATGGGAGATATAAACACTGCCCTTAGGTAAATTAATAAACAGGATCATTAAAGCTTATGCAATTTTAATTAAAGAATATCTTTAATATTTAGAGCATTTCATTTCTGTTTAATAGATCCCAGTGACATACATGTGAATATGAAACTCTCTTCTTCCTCTCTTCCTTTAAATTTCTCTCACCTCCTTTGGATATCAAAGTTGCTGTAAAAAGTTTTTCCACACCCGCCCTCCCCTTCTCTCTCATCTAACTCAATCATTATTTGATATAGTTACAATTATGAAGAAATTTTACTTGAGGCTACAGTAGATGTTTGCAGACTTCTGCAAAAACAAAACAACCTCCTACCATCTCTTTCCAATAAGAATATAAAAAAAAACTTTATGGCTTAGAGATACTTGGCAAGTAACTGCATTCCTTTTCTATCAAGTTTAATGGCTTTTATACAGCAAACAGAACCCATTTAATCTCATACTTGTTCTATACATACTTTTTTTGCTGGTACTTTCCTGCCTACCTTCTTATAATTAGGAACTAGGTCCCTGAGGGCCCAATTAGCCAACATGTGAATGTAATTATAACCCTTGAAATGTTTTTTTCCATGTGTGTCTGTGATATGACTTTGACCATGCATAATGTGAACCTACTCACAAGGAAAGTTAATCCCCTAATCATTTGTATAGAGAGCTTTTCTCAGATTTATAGGAGGAATACAAATGATTATAGAATAATCATACTCCAGATAATGTAATAAATATGTAACGCTTCTGTGACAGTATTGAAAAAAAAATCCCAGTTCCAGAGCTCTTTAGTACCTCTATTTCCACTGAATCATAATTTCAGTGACCCAACTAATGCATCAATAATACCTGGATTTACTTTGCTTCTGGGATTTTAAAACTTCATTTAAATATTTGAGATATAACCTTTGCATTATTTCCTTGCTTCCGTGAGACAAATGGTTACAGAAGTTCTAATTTTCATGCTCTTTAATTTGGGGAGCATGAAATCCAAAATTCTGAAATGCTATTCCAAATATATTCTAGAATTTTTTTTTAACATTACTTTAGTTACAATTAATATGATGGCCACATTATGGTGACCAATCTGTAAAGCATCTGGACATTTTTGTTTTACTTTTCACATAACTAGGTAAAACATTTATTGAAAATCTTTTCAGTGTTTTTTAAGGATTGTAACTGAAATACATAGTAAACACTAACTTTTACTGACAAGCGAGTCTGGTACAAAATTAGAAGTATTAATAACTGTCTATTTTTTGCTGGCTTCTTCACTACATTGTCTGCGAGGTATAAAACCACACAAAAACCCACAGGAAAATAAATCTATTGAACATTAACACCTCGCTTGTTATGTCCATCTTGGGTAAAACTTGTTTAGGAAATAAATACATGCTCCATCTGAAAAGAGAAGAAAAATAATGACAATTGGTCTTTGAGAGGATGTTCATCTCTAAATAAAGTTGTTGTCCAAATTGTGTGGAAAGTCAAATAGACCACACTGGTGAGAAAATATCTGAGCTGACAATCTTACATTGACAGCTTTATTTTTCAAATGGCCTATTATTGGGTCTTGTCTTTAAGTATTTTTACTTCACCTCTAAGAACATTTAATCATAAGCTTACAAATAACTTCTAGAAATATTTGCCTGTTTAAATTGACTCCTCAGAGACGTAGCAGACTGGCATTATGGGAGAGACTTGGTGTATCAAAACTACTTATGGTTGGCACCTTCCATTTTCATTAAAAATGAAGCACTACAGCAGATGGGCTTCAAAGATATTTTTAAGATTTATGTGCCAGCCCATAGGAAGGCTCCAGTACAAACAGTTTCTTTACAGAGAATTGAAGCATACTAGGTCAGGGCATGGGACCAGGCAGCATGTTTCTCACACTGAGATATTTTTTCATGTGTTTGGTGTTGCTAATTTTCATTCTGTGTGTACCAACAAATAATTTGAATAGGAGAAGTTTACATCTCTCAGGTGCTTGTCCTGCACTAAATGTAGAGTTTGAAAACAATAAAGCAAAATACACTGAAATAAATAACATTCTACAAAGTAGAGATTTTAGACATCTTATATCCAGGCTGCAAATGATGTTTAGTCTCAAAATTAATTTCACAGAGAATATTGCCACAGACTACAGGTGGTGAAGAAAAAAACAGTACAGTTAATGATGAGAACCTGTTTTCAAGAGAGATGGTGCATGTCATTTTAATTTTTGTTAGAAAGTATGAAGCCAGGTAACAAATTGTGTCTAAAACTATACTGAAAAGCAAATCCTTGTTTTCATTTCTGTTTACTTTACTACGCAAATATGTTGTTGCTTTTCTAAAATATTAATTGAATTAATGTTTAATACTAAGTGCTATTCTTCAGTATTTAAATACTGAAATTACAGGGACTCTATAGAAATTTTAAAAATGTCCACAATTTTGCCCATTGATCTTATGAGTTCTGTTAAGTTTTACACACCAGATATTTGCCAGAATGCAGCAACAGGCTGAATCCTCTGGCTCTCTTCAGAGTGACAAAAAAATTTATCCTGGTGTGTCATACTGATGTCCCCAAACACACCGCGCTCATCTCTCTTTGGTTTTGCCAATTTCATACTCAATTGGCCTCTGTATATTTGCTTCTGACAAAATCGTAGGTTTTTGTTGTGTATCTCAAATATCAAAAAAGAGAACAAAAATAAGCCTCATCTCAATCTTCTGATCACTAAGAGATATTCTTTGAATGTAAGACCTCATGGACCTTCTTCTGACTCTTAACCTGCATTTTGAACCTTGATTTTTTAAATTTCTGACCCTGGATCCACAGTCAAACAACGTCCTTCTCCACTGCTGTGAAAACAAAATTATCTTTTCTCCTATTTTTTAAAATTCTCACATGTTTATGTTTTCATGTTTATGTATTTCTTTACCAAAACTTCCAGTGCTTTTTTTTCTGTCCCTAGAAATTAACGTGTGGAAAGACATCAGCATACTGCAGACAACAATGAGAAAATCAGCTCTTCCAGACAGGATTCTTTATGTCCAAAGCTATTCCAGCCTGTTAAGACTTATTAGGAGATCTGTGCTTATATCTGATTTTCACTAGGAACTTTGTCCACAAGTTGGACATACTTGCAGACATGCTGTAATATTCTCAGTCTAACTGTGTGTCATTAATTCACTATAATTTATTCCCTAAATTATCACAACTATCAATAGCAATAATGATGGACTTTTGTGCTGCAGGACAAGTCTATTAAGTAATGACTAGAATACTATTACACGTAGCGTCTTGCTAGATCTTCACGATAATAGGCTGCCTATAAACGACATTGTACATGTCCTGGTTTAAACCCCTGGTATCTAATTAAGTTTCTTCCATTGATCAGAAGGATCATTTGTAGATAGAAAGATTTTTAGCTATGGGAATTTAGATAAAAAATATTTGCTTATTACTGCCCCTTTTTTATTAGGTTTTTCTATGTCGTATTTGCTTTGTGCTCAGAGTATTTTAGGATAGCTCTGATCCAAAAAGCGCCCTATAATGGTAAGTGCCATAAAATACATTGCAAGAAAGTTGGAGTATTAACAAAAGGCTTGTAAGATAAATCTGGGAATTGCTTACTGGAAGATAATAGTGATAGACATGACTCAGCTTGGCTCTGATAGTAACCATTTGTGATACCAATCTCAATTACATCTGAAACAGTGATGCCAATAAAGCAAAGATTCTGCCTGAGTTATGGTTTTTTTGGTTGGTTGGTTGGTTTGCTTTTTTTTGTTGTTGTTTTTTGGGTGTTTTTATTTTTTGCTTTTGTGGTTTTTTAATATTCTTTTTTGCTTCTTTAAAATGTTATTTCAATTAACTAGCTATTAGCTAGTTATTAGCTATTTCAATTAATTTCAAAAAAAAAAAAAAAAAGGAAAAGAAAGAAAAGAAAAAATGAAAGAAAAAAAAGCCCCACTTTTTTTTTTTTTTTTTTTTTTTTTTTTTAAATGTGCTTTCAAATGTTTTTTTAAAGAACCTGTTCCAAGTCAAAGCATCTTGTTTGGGTTTTTCTAAGTGGCCTGCTATGATATATACCTCCTGCAGTATTTGGTGATTGCTAGCAATTTTGCTTTCTGTTTGTAAAATTACAGGTTTCTTCACTTGGCTGCTGAAGAGCTTGTTTGTATCTCTATGGATTCTATTCATATTATGCAGTTGGACCAGCAGAAATAACTGTAGCTACAATATGTCTATCAAGAACTGAAGAATCAGCAGAAAAAGGAACAACAAATACAGTTATTCATCATAATCATTGTCATTAGCAGAAACAAAAAATCCAGAATGTATTCCTACAGGACTCATTTCTTCTAAATAGCCAGTATTTTGGACAAGCAGTTTGTTGGTTTTGTAAGGCTTCCTGATTTACGTAGAAAAATGAATCTATTTTAGGATATTATTTAATTTGAAAGGATACTTATATCCTTCTATTATCCAAAAAGTAATAGTTTCTCCATGCAAAAATACTACGTATAAACTGGTATTTAAATAATATCTTTCTGTTAAAAAACACTAATTTTATGGAATAGAACATTTAATTTGTTGATGCTGAACTTTAAGACTCTTACATAATGAGCGCAGAAAAGTAGGATCCTGAGTGCCTTGAATTGCTATCTAGGGATGCCATGTCTCCTTTGGCTATGTGGAGATCTGCACTCTGTGTTAGATGTTACTAATAATAGCAGATGTTTTCCCCTTCGCATTAATAAAGTTTTAGCTATGCATACAAGGACAAATTTTATGGTTGAAGAATGCAGCAACAGTGTACATAGAATTCTGCAAATGAAAAAGCCTATGTATACTAAATTCTAGAGTACAGTAGAAAAAAAAAAAAGGGAAAAGGAGAAAATATCAAAATATCAATAGAGCTAAAAAAAATCTACAACATGGACATTACACAAAATGGCATTTAATTAATGTTTCAATTGCACAAAAGGTAAAGTAGGCTTTTTTGTTTTCTGTTTTTTATTTTATTTTTTTATTTTTATTAGTTAAATTCTGGAACAAGCAAATAAACTCTTGCATGTGAATCGAGTAAAAGATTCTCCTCTAGAATGCAGGATTGCTATGGACCTAAAAACAGATGAAGTAAACAGCAGTTACTGGAAAAGTAACTGGCTGAAAAAAGATAAACCCATGTTGAGATTCATGCTGATGTAACTGGCTCAGCAATTTGTGTACTAGATTGCAAGTGCTGCAAAGCATATCATTGAGTTCATTTCAGTTTCGCATTTTTCTGACATAGCATTTCTTTCTTCTTATTTTAAGTAAAGGAATGTTTTTTATATATATAGCTGACCTAGAATATGGCCAGTTTCCATTTTCCCAGTGGACTACACTGTTTGCACAGAGGTTTTATTTCCAATCTGAAAATTCATGGATAATAAAATCCACAAATGCTTGCTTTTATAAAGATACTGTGGAGTCTTACAAAGTCCTCTTTTGACTTTACCGTAGATCTTCCTTCAGTTACAATCAAAACTAGTGAACTAAACTGGAGACCAGGAACCCAGCTACTGTCCTTTTTACTGCATAGAATGGTTTAATAGTGCATTAATCCCAAGAGGTGCATGCCTAATGCTTGAAATTGTTCTAGCTTTATTATTAACATTTTAGTTACTGATGAGTACTTATGATTTATAAATATTTACTAAACTTGGTTCACAGGCTTTCAGTATTTTCTCTTTGGGCCACAGCTTGCTCAAAGAAATCTAGTGAGTGCAGGTTTTCCAGGTTTGAATATTACTCTTTGTTCACAAATTGTAGAATTTTAAGTGCCACATGTCACATACCAATAGGATCATGTTATCTCACTCTTCTAGAGCATTAGTACTAGAAAAATTACCTCAGGAATTTTGGGGGACAGTTTAAAATACTTTCAAAGCAAAAGAATCTTAATATCTGCTCTTGGATTTAAAATAGAACAATTTATCAGCTTGCTAGCAGAGCAGATCCCAAAGTGTGATCCTTTCTACACACTTTCGAATGAATGACAGTTCAAAAGACCTTTGTCTATTTTTATGTTATATAAAATTATATATTTGAAAAGGAAACAAAAAGAACACAACAAAAAACAAAAAAGTAATTGAATATTTTTATTAGCTTCAACATCTGAATACTAGACAAACGTAAGCTAGTATGAAGCATGATGAAACTCTGCTCAGAAAAATGAAAGGTATGTTGCACATTGATTAATTTTTTTTCTTATCTGATCAAGTAAGTAGACTTCATTAGACTAAGGGGATCTTAGCTTAAATAAGTTCATTGCAAACAGAAATTATTTATTTTCATATGAAATATTCTCTAGAAACAACATCTATTACTTTGCCTAATTTCATAGATTTTAGAAGATTTTGATGACTGCATGAATTTATATAGCATAGACATCTGTACTGAAATAAGTGTGTAATATAAAGACACGTCAGGAAAAAATGAGCCATGTGTTATAGATTATTTCATATGTTATGAGTTATTTAACTATCTTATACAATCGGACATGGAATCTTATTTGAAACAGCAATATTTTAGTTATCTAACACAGAAATATTTGTTTATTGACATTACTATATGTTGGCCTAACCCAATCATGTTTCCATATGCCACAGCTTTATAGGTAGTCTTCACTGTCTTGTTCATATGGTCTTTTTCTTTTTTTTCCTGTGTACCTGAATACATCATCAGCATTTAGAGAATCACAGAATGATTGAGGGACTACATGGGATCATCCAATCTATCCCCCTGCTTCAAGCAGGGTCAACTAGGGCACATTATCCCAGATCACATCCAGGTGTGTTTTTGATATCTCCACAACATCTCTGGGCAACCTGTTCCAGTGCTCAGTCACACTCACAGTGATGAAGTTTTCTTCTCATGCGTAGTTGGAACTTCTTGTGTTTCATTTTGAGCCCATTGCCTCTTGTCCTGTTGCCAGGCACCACAGCCTGGCTGCATCCTCTTGATACCCTCCCTTAAGGTACTTGTACACATTCACTATCTTTAGTAATGAATATATACTTTTCTTTGTACATACATGTACAAGTTGAGGGATGGGTGCAAAATTGCTAGCTTTTTACATGTGAATTTCATATTCAGAGGCTCTTTTATCCTGTTCCTAAAGTAATCTACAATAATGTCAAAATCTTAGTTTGCTGCCATCATTGGCCAATGAAAAATTGAGTAGTACTTCAGAACTGCGTTTCTAGGGAGATCCCAGCTACAAGCACACATAAACAATAATAAAGGGTATTAATCATGTTTCGCATCATAGAAATTTCTGCTCACTTTCTTTTCAATTAAATGGTTCATAAAATAGTATCAAATTTTGAAAGCAGAAAGCTGTTTAGATCAAATGCTCCTATTTTTCATTTGTATGCAAAAAAATAAAAAATTAAAAAAAAAAAAAATTGAAACATGCCCTTTAAAACACAGGGATGGTTTTAGTATCCATTAAATGCTTCTGTTTGCCCTAAATAATTCCTGAATTATGCCATAGAGGTCTAAGTGTGTTGAATGAAATGAAATGAATTATTATGATCAATCATGTTTCCTATGGTATTGGCCAAATAGCAACTATTGTGCTAGAGGAGGTACATAAGCAGAGAAGCAAATGCACTTCCTAAACTGCTTTTAATCTAAACGGATGAGTTGGAAAACAAGGGTGAGGGAAAAGATTTAGCACAAACAAGTGAACACACAGATGGTAGAAAGTGGATGTGATTTGTGAAATGTTCTTACATGAAAATGAATTAAGAGTTTGTCAGGAGACGGTCAACTGAAAAGAACATGTACATAAAATAAATGAGCTCTTAAAGGGGGGGGCAAGATTAGTGGAAGTTTGAGACAGAGACGGCATTGCGAGACCTGAAGCAGAGGGACGTTAAAGAGATTGTTCCTGCCGTTATTCCTAATTGCCTGAGTCTGTCTGGCTACTTTTACTCATTTAGGCATATTTTTGTGGAGATAATATGGCAAAATATGCAGTAAGTGGGGAAAGCATCACCTGGGTTCTAGTCAAAATGGGGATTTTTTGGCATTCTGTCAGCCACAGGTAGTAGAGGAAGAGAGGAAGGAAAATAGTTGTAAGGAAGCATCGATATGTCCCCGCATTTTGTAGAGACATATCTTTCATAGGTGGTCAGCACACAATCCATCATTGTGGCCCAGCTGTCCATGCAAGACAGTACAGATACTTCTTATGGGGAAAGATTAAGTTCCAAAATATATGCCTCAGAAATTTTGGAGAAACCCTAGCTAAAATCTAATAATGTTCTACATTCAGAAGCTGGAAAAAAAAAAAAAAAGAAAAGAAAAGAAAAAGAAAAGAAATAATAGTGTGATCTATCTGTGGATATTTGCCTGGAAAGCATATTAAAATCTTAAAACACTGTTGAAGTTGTTAGGGCAAAAAAGAGTCAAGTGTGAGATCTGAAACCAATCAAAGCTTTCAGTGCTAAGTAGCAGTATTTTCTTGAGAGCTTATCTATGCATGTTGCATTTATCATCACAACATGTCTAGTGTTACAACTGATGATGATATAATATTACCACAAGAAAGGAGGAATAACCTTAAATATGATCACTTATCTGCTTTCTCCCTTCTTTTTTTTCTTGGAAAGCCATTTACATGTAACTCACCTCTTAAAAGAAAGGGAAAGCAGAAAGGGGACGAGGTTCCAAATGTGACATCAGTCTTTCTATCCTCTCTTTTTGTTTTCTGCAATGCCCTTTTAATTTTAGAAAGAAATTCTAAATTGACAGTTAAATGGTAGCAGGGCAATTCTCATTCTCTGCCTTGTGAAATGGTCTCTGAAATGTACAATTATGCTGTCATCTTTAGCACTCCACATTGGACAGAGTTTAATTATTAATGTGTTTCCCTCAGAGAATGACTCGATCATGTCACAACTCTAGACAAATACAGCTAATGCAAAATCATAAAATATTCACTTGAATACTGCTGAACTGACAGGAAATTAATTCTATGAACACTTTTGATATTACCAGAAAATTAGTTTCAAATGCATAAGACTGAAATAAATGTGTTCATAATTTGCTCAAGGGTAACACTCATCTTGCAATCAGTTGGTGTCTTTTTATAAATGTTACAAGTATTCAACATGGCTTTATGATAAAGAAGACAGCTAATGTAATGTATTATTTGTAGACAGAATTTCCCTTGTAAACAGCAGGGAGTGAAGAATTGCTCCCTCAGAAATATTTAAACTCTAGGAGTATTCTGCAATTTATCATTTTGTGGTACCAAAAATGCACCTATATTTGAGTAGTCCCAGGAGGGAGCAGGAACTCAAGAATTTTGTAATAATGACAGGATAGTTTTTCACATCTGAATTATTGGATTGAGTTTTATTAGCCAGATTGGAAGTGGCTGAAAAGTCATTACCACTCTCTAAGTTGTAACCAGTGTAGTCAGTGGAGAAGGATCAGAATCTCCTTAAGGCTGTCTTTGTTGCAAACTTTACTAACATAGTGTACTCTCCCACTGGATGAATAAAAATGCAGATGAATTCTGACAATTTGCAAGAACAAGAACAACAAGCTCACTTGTTGTTACTTGTGGCATGTTGTTTGTCTGAATTTGGAGATCCTGAAACGTAAAAGTTTTGCCAACAAAAATAAGGATGATTTAAAATTTCAGTGTGGATGTGTGGATGTACGTTGCATGCTTTTGCCATTTCCCCTTTGCTTGTTTTTAAGTGTTTGTGTATTTGGTTTTCTATCTGATTAGTTGTCCTGAATGATGGCATGTGTGAGATCACACGCTACAGGAGGGGAAAAAATTCTTGAGTAGACTACTTGTCACTAAAAGTAGGGCCTGAGACTTTACCTCTTTGGCTACTTGGCAGATAATCCAGGAAAACAACAGGGCCTGGCTCAGAAGTCATTTTCAACCAGCAAAAAGTATTAGGAATAAATATTATTCACAATGAATAATTTATCAGCTTTTGTGGGCACCTTTGGAAAGTTTCCTTAGAGATGCCTAGGCTTAAATCACCGTGGAGTCTAAATTGTTTTTCAGGGCTAATCCTGCATTCCAGTAACCAAGGATATGTAAAGTGTGGTGAACGTAGTAGAGCCACATTAGCTGAAAGAGCTGGCATTATAAATAACAGCAGTGCAAGAAACACATCAAATCCAGTCTACAGTTCTCAAAGTGTAGAGGATGTTGTAACTAACCAGTATATTCAACAGGAGGTGATCACCAGGGTGTCAAAGGTGGTGGCCAGGTCAGTCACTTTAGTACGTCAGTGACAGAGGAACAGGGATTGTGTTCCAGTTCACTTCTCAGGGTTGCTTGAGCCAAGACATTAACCAGGAAACGGGGGGAATGGTTCTCAACAGTATTGTTTTCTACCGACAAAAAGCCCGAGTATCTATTTATCCATGTTTTTGGAAGACATTTTTAAGTAGCAAAAGAGACATCATCAATTTTACAATGCAGCTCATCTGGAAATTCCCTGAACACCATCTCTGTGTAAAGGAGGTCTTTTTACATTTTGGCTACAGCTTTTGAAACTGAAGAATAAAAAAATATCCTCAGAACATCTTTTCTGCTCTGTCTGCATGACTGCATAATAAATACACCATTAAAATATGCACTGTCATTAATGAATACCCGTGGATTGCACAGTTTAACTGCTTAAACTTTTTATTAAAAATTAGAGGAAATTAGAGTATTCATTATTCTGTAATGCTACTTCCTATCATGACAGATAGAATTAGTTCTTAGAATTAAGATGTCTGTATAATGGCAAAAGTACAGTACAGTACTGAAGATATTTGCCATATGGAAGAAGGAAAATCCAGCAGATTACATGTTAATGAAGAAAGCAGGCAAGAGACAATAAGTATCTCCAGTTGTAATTTGTTTTACTAGGTGTTTCAGCTGCAGCTATCATAAAGTGAAAAATAAAATGCCGGTATCTTGTGGAAACACAAAGCTTACATGCTAAAAGCAAAGTCCGAACAAATGCTAGCTTCTCTTGGGTTTATTTTTTTCTGGTTTGAGGTATTTTTGTCTAATACAGTATCTGTGCAATGCATTCTAGCACTTCCAGTTAGTAGCTCTCAAATGAAGTTGTATGGGAACTGCTGAATCATGGCCTGAACCTCTGATTGATCACCTGAGGTGAGGAATGAGTTAACCCTGAGAACACAGGTGAAGACAATTCACCTGTGCTGCCAGAAGGGATGGAGCTTGGCTCCACCTCTCCTAGACCCATTTAAGAGCTGACTACCAGTAGGAAAGGGTCTCTTCTGGAGATCCCTCCTCTGGAGTTTTGCAGTGAGACTAGGACCTGGGTAAGCATTCTATCTATTCTCTTTTTGTTATTGTAACTGGCTTAGCCAAACTCTCTTGTTTATTTCATAATTATAACGTCTTTATATTCATTGATTATATAGAAGTCCAAATAAATAGGAAATTGTGAGCTGGTTTGCAGATAATTCAATAGGATTAGAAAATTATTAAACATCAGAACATTGGTTAGTCTGTGGATATCAATAAGGCAAATCAGTTACAAAGTAACATCAAAAATACTTACACGTGGTTCTGTAGAATATTTGAATTAAGGGAGAAAAAAATCTATTCCTTTTAAAAGGTAAAATATCTAGAGTGTTTGCTTTATTCTATGTTTGAAGCAAAGCCCCTATAAAAGGAGAAAAAGAAATGATATCTTTAGGTGGATATACTAGGCAAAAGGCAATAAAGGAATAAGCTGCTACCCACTAGTCTAGAAAAAGTAGCCTCTTATTAACTTCAGCCATTATTGACTCACTGCGCTGAAGTCACAGGCAAGTGAGTGTGGATTTCCAGACAGGGGAGTGTACAAGTGGAACAGGTATTACAGTCTCCATGTTATTCAGACTTCTTAGTTGAGTGTCTTTGTAATTCTATTCATTGTATATCTCCACAATATTTTTCAGACATTTAAATGACTTAATTCTAAGAATGTGTCTCACTAAGTGGATAGAACTTCCAGTTTATGATTTCATAAAGTTCTGAGAGTGTTTTTTTTCAAACAGACAGTATCTAATTTTCAATGAGTAAACTCGTTATTATAAAACATATGAGTTCAAGAGATTAAATTTGAAAATTATATATTTTATTCAGCATACACTTTCAGTGATAGAAATGCTTGAAGTAATTTTAAGCTAGTCTATTGTTCTCTTGTCATCTAAGTTTATGAAATTAAATGCATATCACAATTCTGCTTAAAGAAAAAAATTAGTCATTTTGAAAACTCCTTTCAGATTTGGAACAATACCGTATTGAAAGCACAAAGTTTTTAAAATAATTGCATGAGCTGAAAGAAGGAAACAAAAGAATCATAAGTTATGACTGTATTTAGCTGTCTATGGGAAGATAAAATCCTCAGTTGGGATAAATTGTCATGTTGCCATCTACTTCAGGATTGATGCTCCTAGTTGAAAAAGTGTATCTAATATGAGTTTACTACAAGTCTTGAAATTGCATTTAGTATTTCCTGACACTTTCAAATTCACAGAAAGTGCTACTACTCAAGGGAAATTCTATATTTTAATAGGAAGACAAATGTTTACTTTAATTTGCAGGCAACATGTAAGTAATTTCCACCCTCTAGCAACCCAGTCTCTGGCCTTGATGCATACTGATATGGTTTTCATTGTTTTTTCCCCTTCCTCACCAATGCTGAACACTCCTGCTCCGTGCTTTTCTGAGACAGCTCTTTTCCTTAACTCTGGTCTTCACTGACAGTGAACTTACTGGAACAAATGCATGGGAGTACTAAATCACTCAATCAAGCAGGTAAAAAGGAAGTTACAATCTTTCCACTCTGAGTTGCACTGACACCTTCAGATATGTCTTAATTGATGCAGTGGGAGTTCTGTTCTGGTCTCTCAACTACAACTTCCTCACTGGACTGCCATCTAAAGGGGCATCAGTTGGACAATAACCAGGAAAACAGCATTTCAGGAAAATCACATTCAATAGCTGTAATGTAAGGCAGTGTATATTGAAAATAGGGAACAGCATCTCATAAAACTGTTTCCAGAGCTAAACAGTCACAATAGTAGATTATAAATCGAATTCGAAACCCCAAATAAAACTCTTTCAATCTTTCAGATAAAGGAGTAGCTACATGCAGCTAATTCTTACTACATTCATTTGCTAGCGTCATTTCCCATTGATAAAATCTTCATAAACATGCTTCCAAATGATGCTTTTAATTAATTTTATTTGTTCAGAGTCTGCATGAAGCAAAATCAGTGTTGGGTGGTGAGTTTTAATGGTTTGTGATTCACTGAGGCTAAGTCTGAACAGCAGAAATGCTTTGGCCCTTCCAGGATTTGCCCAGAGCAAGATGCCACAGCACTAAGGATGATGGGCTGTGCAGCTGCTTCTCATACTGGCGCACCGCCTTGGAAATGCCAGCCTTCCTGTCCTGCTCTCCTTCAATAAATCTGCACCTTTATTTAATTCAACCTTAGCTGAAGCCTGAATTGGCTGCTAAAACCAATATTGCACAGGAAGCTTTAGAGGAAAAAAAAAAAAAATAGGAAGAAAAAAGATGTTTTATGGAAGGAGACTTCTAATTCCTTAGCCAGTTCTGTTTATTCATTTTTTCTATTGTCTTCTGCCATCTTTTGGCAATTTTCTCTCTTAGTAGCATGACTTTGTGATCTTCTCATTGGTTTCACTGCACAGCTTAAAAATACATGAAACACAAATAAAATCTTTACAGATTATAGAGTAAAATGCCAGTCTCTGCTGGAGTCTTCTTACATCAAAACCAGCTGAGTCTTCAGCATACCCATTTCAGCATTGGACACAAAAAGGCATGACATGAGTAGTATTAGTGAACCAGTTATTCATGGGTCGATTCCATGAGAATGACATCAGCCTGTAGCTGCCAAAACATCCAAATGTGGGATGCAGATAGGTCAAAGTAGTATTTTTTTTATTAAGGAAAAATTACATTGTAACAGTAACTTTTTTCATAGAATTCTCAGTATGCTGACATGACTGAGTTTGTAGACTGCCATGTTCAAAACAAACAAACAAAAAACAGACTTCCTACCAAAAGGCTGGCCCTGTGCTTTTTCTAATACAATTTTGTGTGTGTTTGTTTGTTTTCCCTAATATTTCTGCACGGTATCTTAAACTGATACTTGCAAATATGAAGAGTACATTTCCATCCTGATCTTTAATCCAGGAGAAAACTATAGGAGAGAATAAAAAAAAAAAAAATAGAAGCAAAGGTTTACATATAAAATTGTTTTCTCATGTATGTATTTCTCATTATAATGGCTGTATCTGGGGGAAAAAAAATAAAAAACAAACAAAAAAAAACCTTTCAAATGGTAGAAATTTGAACTGCCTTATTACATTATTACACGACTGGTTGGGAATATTTTGACAGAACATTTTATCAGAGATTAGAAAATGCCATGCTTTGCATCCAAGCAAATGTTTTACAGAAACCTGATAAATTTTTCAATTTTATTTCAGAAAGAAAAAGATGTTCTGTTAAGGTCGGAAAATTTTGCTTTGATGCTTTCAAAATGAAATATTTGACAAAGTTTTTAAATGAACTTTTATTTGAAATTTTGCTTTCTACTGAAGTTGAGGCTTCAAACCAGTGGAGGGGGGGAAAAAAAAAAGAACTAGAAATTGCTGAATGAAAAGTCTTGAAAGAATTATCTCTATGCTCAGAAAAACACTGAACTTCTAGATAGGCATTTGCTTCTTGGGGGATTCCATATCAGCTTCAAAGTACTTGGATTAATATTACTGAAGATTTAATTCTCCTGTTGCTTCCTTTATACAAAAGAGAATTTCCTGTAATGCTAGGGAGTAGTTAATAAGTAACAGTCAGAAAAGAAAAATACTAATTATGATTGCTACAGAAAGAAGCGTAGGAATGCGTGTGCTCCCATATATTTGTTTGTTATTCTACAACAAGTCAATATGTTGTATTGAACTTTAAGAGTGAAAATTTCCTATGAAGTCTTTAATGTAAGGAAAATTTGAAAGGTGAGTAATACTGATTTTTTTATTTTTTATTTTTCTTTTTTTTGGCTGCAACTTCAGTCTCCTCTTGGAAGGAAAGATTTTATTTCACAGCATTGTTATAGCTAATTTTACATGAGGCTGGAAGGTTATGCCAAAGTCTCAGTTTTAATGGGTTATTAACGTTGTCGGTACTGTCTCAGTTAGAGAACAAACTGATAGAAGCACTCCACCCATAAGCAGAGTGCAGTTAAATCTGTAACAGAAAGCTATGGCAAAAAGAGAAGTTACTTGGAATAGTGTTCTACAATTTTCAGAGCTGTACCAGACACTAATATTCCACGTACTTAAAATATTTCTCCCTCCACTCTTCCTGTCCAAAAAGCCTTTGCAGTGAATGCACTGAGAGGGAAATGAGCTGAATGCTAACAAATGCTGGATGGAACTGATAAAAGTAGAAAGCATGGTTTGTATTAAAGAATGAAACACTAAATTCCATTCATGTGTGTTATCTGAAAAGGCAATTTTGCAACAGTAAAATCTAGCACAAAGTATTAAAGTATGTCACTGTGATATGAGGCTCCCTCCTCTGATCTTGTTTATGGCTGCTTCTTTTCTACAGTTCTCCTTTTCCTTTGAAATGCTTCAGAGGACAGTGTCGTCTTGTTTTGTTTCAGAATGATTAACTTTGTATTTCCGTTATATAGATTTCCAGACTACACTTTCTAATCCTTTATCACCTTTTACCTCTCCTTCACTTTTTCACCTCACCCTGCAGCTTTGCTTTGTGAATTAGGCCTTTTGTCTTTTCTTTTACTCCTCTTGGATCTTCCTTCTTTTTCCTGATGTCGCCACCTCTAATGCTTTCCCACCTCTTCTAATGCAAACATGCCTAGTTTCAACAAACTTGCCATTGATCCTATCCTCTACATTGCAGATACACGCATAAAAGACTGTTCTTGATGGAACAGCTTGTACTGGATGTCATCTCCAGACAACTGGAAGAAGAGGAGGTTATCAGGAATAGTCAGCACGGGTTCACAAGGGGGAGGTCGCGCTTGACCAATCTGGTAGCTTTCTATGATGTTGTCTCTGGCTGGGTGGGCAGGGGGAGAGCAGTGGATGTAGTCTACCTTGATTTCAGCAAGGCATTTGATACTGTCCCCCACGACATCCTTATAACAAAGCTGAGGAACTGTGGGATAGATGAGTGGACAGTGAGGTGGGTTGAGAACTGGCTGACTGGCAGAGCACAGAGGGTCGTTGTTGATGGTGCAGAGTCTGGTTGGAGGCCTGTAACCAGCGGTGTTCCTCAGGGGTCTGTGCTGGGTCCGGTCTTGTTCAACATCTTCATCAATGACCTTGATGAGGGGATAATGGCCACCCTCAGCAAGTTTGTTGATGATACGAAGTTGGGAGGATTGGCTGACACGCCTGAAGGCTGTGTTGCCATTCAGCAAGACCTGGATAGGCTGGAGAGCTGGGCAGAAAAAAACCGGATGAGGTTTAACAAAAGCAAGTGTGGAGTCTTGCATCTGGGGAGGAATAATTCCATGCACCAGTACAGGTTGGGGAATGACCTGCTGGAGGGGAGCTCTGCGGAAAGGGACCTGGGTGTCCTGGTGGATGACAGGTTGGCCATGAGCCAGCAGTGTGCCCTTGTAGCCAAAAAGGCCAATGGCTTACTGGGGTGCATTAAAAAGAGCGTGTCCAGCAGGTCGAGGGAGGTGATCCTCCCCCTCTACTCTGCCCTGGTGAGGCCTCATCTGGAGTACTGCGTCCAGTTCTGGGCTCCCCAGTACAAAAAAGACAAGGATCTCTTGGAAAGAGTCCAGCGGAGGGCCACGAAGATGGTGAAGGGCCTGGAGCATCTCTCCTATGAGGAAAGGCTGAGTGAACTGGGTCTGTTCAGCCTTGAGAAGAGTAGACTGAGAGGGGACCTGATCCAGGTCTATAAATATCTAAGGTGTGGGGGGCAGAATGGCGAGGCCAGACTGTTTTCAGTGGTGAGTGGAGACAGGACAAGGGGAAACGGACGGAAACTGCAGCATAGGAAGTTCCGCACAAATGTGCGCAAGAACTTCTTTACAGTGAGGGTGACGGAGCACTGGAACAGGCTGCCCAGGGAGGTGGTGGAGTCTCCTTCTCTGGAGATGTTCAAGACCTGCCTGGATGCCTACCTGTGCGACCTGGTGTATGGAACCTGCTTTGGCAGGGGGGTTGGACTCAATGATCTCTGGAGGTCCCTTCCAACCCCTACAATTCTGTGATTCTTAATAAATACCATCCATAATAACACTCAGATATATAAAATAGCAATTATCTGAATCCAAGTGGACTTTTTTTCCCCCACAAACAATGGCAAATGTGTTTCCTGAGCAAGCAGGAGTTGTATTGTCCTTTCATAGTTAGAAAAATTAAAAGTCCTAATTTGGTTGGAAAGCATATTTTCCACAAGGAAACATTTTCAGTCTCCTAGAGTTTGGCAATAAATTCTTTATCAAGTGTAATTCTTTGTCTAGGAATGTCCAAAATTGAAAAAAGGTATCTCCAACTTTGTCTGCAGGTATGGATATAGGCAACATAGACTACACTTTTCCTCCTTTCTCCCCTTGAAAGTCTGTATCATCAATGTAAGCATTTAGAAAGTCCATATAGGATCTGTCTGGTAAATAAATGCACATCAAAAGAAAGCTGTCCTAGTTATGAATGTACTAGTACTGAAGTCTGAAGAACTGAAGGGTGATAGGAGCTATTATAATATTATATTATATATTATTATATTATAATTTCTAGATATTTGGGAGGCCATCTGGGTATATTCAACAAGTTTGGGGAAAATAAGTCTGAAGTTTCTCATTTTAAGTAAAACTAAGTTCTGGTTTGGATTGCAAATTACACAGAATCTTGTCAAATTCTTCGGCCACCCAGAAAATATTACAATCCTGATGCTTCTTGAAATCAGAATGCAAGAATAATTCAACATTATCCATTTGTTCAATAATTTAACTATGCATTTTATTAAATCTTAATAAATATGGTGTTTTTAATTTTATTGGGAAGGAACACTGTTTTCAATTTCTTCTTCTTATTCTTTGGAAAAAAAAAATTCCTGTACCATGCTAACAAAATCACAATACAGGTGCTATAATAACGTAAATTGCTTCTCCCGCTAATGCCTACTGTTGGCATCTATATATTTACTAAAAAATTAACACTCACATATATATATTTGTACATGTGTATTACATCAACATAATTTAACTACTAGTAACTTACTCTGTAGTTTAGGTTACTAAGCTTTTAATGGCATTGTTTTAAAGTAAAAGATAATTGGATGTTATCTTGTAAGAAGGGGAAAAAAAGTTTAACATATCTGAATAAGAAGTTCCATGAATAATCAATGTTCTGTTTGGAGACAGCCATTAACACATTTTACCATAAAAATAAGCACTGTTCCATAAAACTGCTGGTCTTCACACATTACTAAACTGATTGAGATTGCAATGAACAGTCCTTTAACTATGGTCTTTGGAGAATTGAGGATGCTACAGCAAATTAATAGACTGTTTTCCCTATTCACTTCTAGTGAAGTCATTATCCAAAGGCTCAAAGTTCCTTTGTGTTTAAAATTAAGCAAACTGCAGCTGCTTTGGGCATGAAATTGCAGTAAGTATTTTGAAGTATGCCGAGTAATAGGTTAGGACAGTACACGTGAATGACTGTATTTTGAATCACAAACTTAAGCTTCTACATAAACTAATATCTTCACTATACCCAGGACATTAGGGCTTGAATACTAGACCCATTTCTTGTTTACTGACTCTGTACCTCTTACATATCTTAACTAAAATTCTGGAAAATATCAGTGTGGTGGTTGTGTCCATCAACAACTACTGTTAGTATATTACCTTTTGTTTATTAACTCAGATGGTAATTAGTATTGTATATTGGATTATACATTCGGCTTTTCACTAGCCTTGTAGATCCTCTATGAAAACTTCAATACTTCTTATCTTCTGACTTTATGACAGTATAATATATTATAGCTGATCAGCAACAGGGCATAAATTGAACAAGCATTTATGCTTTATTTCCAACCAGTTCTATCTTTCTTAAAATACAATTATCATAGGACAGTTTTCATTAGAAACACTGGTCTAGAGTGAAAGAAGATCACAGTTAATCTTCCTGCTTTCTTTGAATTTTAAGATAACTTTATTTAGGACTCCCATGGCCACCAGAATAAAGAATCTAAAATAATGAAGATGAATGCACCATTAAGATAAAATTTTATTTGAGACAGTGTTTGTGAATTAATTATTGCAGTAACTATAACTGATACTGCAATACATGTCAGTTCCTGATCAGGAATATCTGGTGTTGAAACACATATAAGACTCATTGTCATGTGGAATGAAAACATTTTAGTACTTACCCCATACAGTTCAGATTTTTGAACTTAAGTTTTCATGATATTAAAATAAAAATTACTTTTTTTTTTTTTTAATTTCAAATGAAAAGCAGCTATCAAAATTTTTCTGCTTATAGCTGCCAAGGAAAATTGTTCATAATTAAACAGCAGACTGAGCTAGAGCTGGGTTTAGGACAAAATGTTGGTACTCTGATCACTGTCTACACTTATGTCTGGCTATGACCGCAGCCTTGTAATGGAGGCAGCTACTCAGAACACTGGTTTCAGATTCAGTGCTTATAAATATGTTGCAATGTCTTCCCAAAGGAAAGAACGTGAAATAATTTGAGAACCCAATCGTTTCCCAGCACAGGCATAATTATGAAAGACGACATAGCTGGGGGGAAGAAAACTGATTAATATACTAGTTCATGAAGTATACTAGTTCATGAAGTAAAATCATAATTACTTGATAAGAAATAACCAGGCTTTCATTGTTCTGTTTTATCCACTAATTTATGGTTACTCCAGATAGTATTAATAGAGAATAGTAAACTAAATTGAGGAACAGTGCTTAGTGGATGCAGCGAAGAAATGTTAGTTCTGATATCTAGGAACTCTTCTTGGCTCTGTTATCTCCTTATTGTGTGACCTTCAGTGAACTGTTCAGCCTCTGTTACTCTGCAGAGTCAGTGGTATCCATCAGATTTCGTAAAGCAAATATTCTGTCATGAAAACCACTCTATACAAGCAAATGCTGCTGCTTCTTTTTTAATACAATTATAGTATAATTTCTTATCAGTTATATCCCTCTGACGTTAATGAAACAGATTTCTTCACAGGTTGATATGAATAAACTCTAAATTATGTGGTTAATTAGGTAGATATATAGATTTACTCAGTGGAAAAATAGGTAAAGTAATAACTGCATTCTGAGCTAAGTAACTCCCCAAAAGGGTTTATTAAGCTGGGTTATGGTTCTTAGTATGTTAACAGAAAACTCTATTTGGGTTATTAATGCATTTAAATAACTGATGACTGGGATACTTGTGAGAAATAATTGTGTTAAATTATTGTGTAAGGAGGCTATAACTGGAAGGAAATCTAAAAGTGCTTGGATAAAACAAGCTGAGATGGCTATATTTGCTTTGATTAGAATATGAAGGAGGGTGATTAGTGAATCATAGCGCACGTCTGTTCAGAGTGGCTCACTGTTTTGAAAGTACCATACAGTTTAGTCTATAGTAAGGTAAGTTTACTCACAATCAGTTTGGCAGCTACTAAGTTCTTTTACTGCAATAAAATGATGCCACTGTTTGGGTATAGGCCTAAAAATACTTTTTGGTATTGATAAAAAGGGTGCTGGGTCAGCACACACAAATGTTTGGAACTGAATGGTCTATTATAGTTCCAGGAGCAACACATACATCTCTTCAAGCGAGCTGCATTGCCCCTTGATTAGTGGCTGGTTCTTTGTGGTTCCCAGTGTCCAGTCCTACAAGTGCAGCACAGGGAAGAAGCAGGGAACTATCATACAAACCCTGACTCTGCAGGCAGAGCAGGTGGCTGTGACACAACTTAGAGAAACACTGTATCCATTGAAGATTGGACATTCAGCCCTGATGCTAGAGGCTGACAAAAGTGTCCTTTGTATTTCAGTAGACTGCAAGACCATGTCAAACAAACCTGATCTAGGTCTGAATGGGATTTTTATGTTGTAGTCTAGATTTAAAAAAGAATGCAAACAACAGAAATAATTTTCTCTGCTGTTCCTAGTATGACAGATTCACTATTTGTTTTGAAAGTTGCTTCTTTCAGAGTTTTTGCAAATGTATTTAATTTCAAGTTTGTTCAGATATTCTTCTTCTTTTTAACTACTACTTTTATCTTGCATTGCATTTCAGTGGCTAATATTTCCATATTTCCTCTTTCCACTGCAAATTAATTAGCATTTTTTAAAATGGCAATATCTTTCTGACCTGTGTGTA
Source organism: Tetrao urogallus (assembly GCF_951394365.1). Lineage (NCBI taxonomy): Eukaryota > Metazoa > Chordata > Aves > Galliformes > Phasianidae > Tetrao > Tetrao urogallus. Next base: position 11,966,785 of record NC_136818.1, on the reverse strand, counting down.
TTTGTTTTGATCCTTTACTTTCCTCTGCATGTGTGAAATCTCATTCTTTGAATGTCTCAAACTTTTATAAGACTCATATAAGATTACCCGCTTCAATCACAGTCAGACAGTTTTAATAGAAAGTCCTAAAGAGACTAGTCCACTTGACAAGAAACAGTAGATAACTGTTTATCATCTTAATAGCAAAACTACATTTGGACCTTGGAATGAGCATTAGCTTGAGAAATAAGTATTACTGGATTACCAGGATACGTCAAATTCACTTGTTGATCTAAGCAAGTAGAAAATTAGAGTGTAACTTAGAAACTATCGTATTCTTTGACTTAATATTAAGACAAAAACTTTTTAAATAATTGAGAGCTGGGTGGCTGAAACTAAAAGATAAGAAAATTCTATGTTTTGTGCTTGTTTTGTCTTCTCTTGTCTTTTCCCTTTGGATTACAGAATTATCTAGTTTTTCTTGCAGAAAGTCTTGCTATTCTATACTGAAGTGACTTTAAATAGAACATACTTAACTTACTGCATAAAATTTTACAACTTACACATTTCTTTTTACATCTGCAATTTATTTCCTTCAGGTTGGGTGGTTGGCTGTTCTGAAGCTCTTGACACTTTTTATAAGGAATATCATCTTTTAGCATTAAGTATATGACACAATAGGATCAAAGATAAATAGAAAGAAAACAGGAGAGCATGTTGTCTATATTCAGCAGGTGACCTTATATAAAGCATTAAGAGAATCTGTATCAGGAAGAGGAAAGGGAAGACCATGTCTGGAAGAAAAGCATATCCTCTGTGATGCCTTTCCCCCCCCCCCCAGAATTCTATATCCCTTAACCAAGAATGTAATTTCTATAAGAAAAAAAAAAAATAAAAATCAACAATGTAAAAACATTCTCAGTTCAAAGTTGCTTCCAAAGATTGGGCTTTTTTCTCCACTTTTTGTAAAAGGAGTAGCTAGGTCACTTGTATTTGTTACTGGTGTACTTTTCATACTGTATTGTTCTCATACGATAACAGATAATATGAAAAGTTTTTCATTCAGTATTACACTGCAAGTTCCACTGGCACTGTGATCTGGAGTAAACTATCTTTTTAGAAGATTGAGCAAGAATTTCATCATAAATGACATATAATATCGTCAGAGTCCTTATTATATAATGATATTAAATTCCACATCAGTCTAATAGATATGTACAGTGTATTTCAAAGAATCAAACTGAAATGAGATTGCAATTGGGAAATTTAATTTACTGTCAGCCAGAACATTTGTTTCTGGTCTGTAATAACTGCCTGCTGGTAATTTATAGACTAAATATAGACTATATGCTACATAAGATAGAAAATAGACTATGGATTACATAGAAAAGTACAAACACAGGAGTTAAAGTCTAAGAAGTGATTATTCAAATAACAAAAGATTGGGAAACCTGTTTGACTTCTCATTTTTGTTCCTTCAGCCATGCAACTAGAAGTACAATCTACGAGAAGTTATTGAAATTCTTCCTATGCAGATACACTGTGTACATCTTGGTAGCGTCAGATATGAAAGCCATTTTTTTCTCTGAATTTGGGTGGGAAAATTGAACAGAACTGTCTTATATTTATCATTTTTTATCAAATTAATTATGTGTATTCTCAGACTAACCTTGCATGCAAGACTTTGCAGAATTAGATTTGCTTATGGAGTGTTTGTATGATATTATATTTTAAATCTCTCAGCCTAACACATCCTCCAAAAATAAAACATTGCTATTAAACAGAATGCAGCATATTTGTAAAATCTCCTGAAAAATCCATCTTTTTATATTAACATATTTTTTTGTTATTACTCTGTTAAGGGCTAAACTTAGGAGTTTACCACTGCAGTACAACACCTGCCAGCAAAACTGTTTAAATGCAAGTTCTTCTACTGCTCAGTTCTGCTAACAAGCTGCTTTTAAATGATCTACAGACAGAAGTGTAACAACAGTGTTTTGAGATTTTTTTTTTTCTTCTCTTCCTCTTGGGACATGTAGTGGAGAGCTATTCATCAGTTATTAGGATTTCATTCTGTTGATGCCTGCTGTGAAAACTAGGTGAACTTAGAGCACTGTGTCTTATGATCTCTTTTTTAAAAGAATTCCAATACAAGTATCAGACACATACATCTGCAGAGAAATAAATACTGACCTACCATGACATAAATCTCAATTTTAACTCCCAGATTTGTCATTTTTCAGTGTTAATATTTTGTACACTTCTACAGTGCCTGTCAGGATATAGCAGTGAATTGGTTGTGTTAGTAAAATTCATAACTACAAAGAATTAAATCTTTAATTTTAACTGTCATTTTAAAATCTATCTGTTCATGTATAACTTCTCTTAAGCTATTCTAGGTTTTTACAACACTGAATACACAAGCAGAAAATGCAAGCGTTGAAACCAGTAATAAGCCATTTATTTACAAACAAGTTCTGAAATGTAAACTGTATTTCTGAACTTCAACATCCCTAAAATGACTCCAATTAGACATGGGTAAGTGTGATTCATGCTTTGCATGTGCTCACCTCACACAGAGTGATGTACTGTCACTGTTTCATTCATTCTAAACGCAATATCCATAAGAGTTTAGAAAGTAGATATCACCATAAATCAATGTTATTGGACTATATTTTGAAACAAAACATTTTACAGACAAAGACATCCTACATTCCATACTGATCATGAAGCACTTGTGTGAAGGTCATCTCAAGTCAGTGACAATTTATGGATTCATTTTCTGGAAAAATAAAATATGTCTCTATATTTTCTCTGCATACATTACAAGTAGCTTAAATCTATGCAAGGTTTCTGTGTAGAATTTCTAATGCTCGTAAGGGCTGCAAACCAAAAAACATTAATGAAAATATAAATACTTGAGTTCACTTCTTCTAGTAAAGCTCGGAAGGGAATGAAGAACTATGCTTGATTATATCGCCACTTTATAAAACATGTAGAAATATTAGTGGTGGTAAAATTTACTCCATTGTTAACTTAGGTTCATTTAATGACACTTATAAAATACTAAAATTTCTCAGAAATGTAAAGAAATTCAAACTAACAAATACATGGTGTCTTATCGTAGCAGTAATTGTTTCCTACATAAAAGCAAGACTGCACTGTTGGACCTGCAAACTTTTCCTTGCTCCTGAGACACAGTGTGTTCTGGTTGTTTCTGTCTTTGAATGAAGTTCTGAGGAATCACTGCTGCTCAGGATGCATAGGAAAGATCCATGGAGCAAGAAGAAAAGGGGAGCATTCCTCTAGCCATCAGATTGAGCTACCAGGTATGTCAACCTATCAGTTCTGCCCTGCCCATAGTCCCTCCTTTTCTCTTTCTCTTTGTATTTATTTATTTATTTTAAATTGACAAAGATACCCGAAGAGTTGTTGATATGTCTGTCTCTCTTTGTACAGGGCTATATTGTGCTATTTTTCTTCATGTTTATTATTATTATTATTTTTTTTTTTTTTTAATCAAGATATCTGGGGAATAATGGAGACCTGAAAAAGCTTATGGTAGTTTAGGCATTTTAGACAAGTTATGTAATCATCCCAGAGTAGCTGCTGGTATTTTTATCCCTTTCTGGTTCTCCTAAAGTCTGATAGCTCCTGTCTTGATCTACATCAAGGAATCAATCAGATCTTCTGCTCGGTGTAGTCTAATGATGAAATTTGCTGAACAAAAATCCAATTGTTCTTTCAGTTTTAATGGTGCTTTGTCCTGATGTTTCCCAGTAGGGTGCACTGAAGATTGCCTTAAATAAGGTCGGATTCCTAATATAATGTCAATAAAGACTTGATATAAAAAACTTAATGTACTCAAATACCCTAGAAGAATCTTAGAGAGGTGTGCATATCTCTATAATTTGAAGTAAAAATCCCTATTCTTATGGCTAAGGAATATATTGGTCCTATTACTATTAGGATGCAAGAAGGTTATACAGTGAACAGATTATAGTACCTTAGTCTTGTATTGGAGTGGCAATGGAAACTAAAATCATGTCTCTTTATAAATGGCAGGAATTCAGTCATATAAGAACACCATTATGCCTACATGGACATTATAGAGGAAATCTTGAAACTATGTTGACCTATTTTTTTTTTTAAGAGGTAACTCAAAGGGCAGTTCATGAATGATATTCTTTTCACATTCAAAGCTTTTTACAGTAACAAATAGGATAACATTAAATGGTACTGCTAGGGATCAGATCTTGTCAGATCAGCAAATAGCTTGTTTTAACAAATCTTAAAATATATTTTCGTGTTTCTTAATCTGTACACATGGTCTGAAGGAAAAATGTAAAAAACAGAATCTGTTTTTCTTCTGCTAAAGTACTTTGGTCCATCTTTACAGAGCTGAGAACAGATATTTATGCCAGGGCAGAGATTAGGAGAAGCCTTAGATTTTAAAAGCCTTTACACTAGGAGAATCCTCTTCTGTTTAGCTAATTTGGTTGTCTTAGAGCAGAGGTCAAGATCTGTCCTTTACAATTAGGGAAAAGAAAAATGTCTACTTATGTGAAACAACTGATAGTAAAATGTCTTGAAAAGCTCTCAGGTCAGATAATCACCTCCAAGCCATGAGAACTTAGAAACCTAATAATATCTTCCCTATCTTTGCATTTTTAACCCAAATTATTATTTAGATTATGTTAGAACATTAAAAAAATATCTTTATAATAAGAATAAAAATATATAAGATGAAAATATGAAAATGTGTAATGAAATGCATAAACTGTAATTTAATGAAAGTTCTGACTAGAGCAATATATTATTATTATAAAGAATATTGCTGAACACTGAAGGTAGATAAATTTATCTAGTATTGAAATTTGTATGTTACATAGTGATGAAATCCATCTGTTAGGTGCTCACTTATGCCATATAAGCTACTGAAAGCAGCCATCATCAATTCCCCATTACTCTAATCCTACCTCTATATTCTACTACTCCTGGGTCATTCAAGGAAGGCAATGATCAGACCTGTAATTACAGAGCAAATAAATATACTGCATTTCAGTGAGGAAAATGATGTTTACTTTTCATCTCAAGATAAATTTAGTGTAATCAAAATGCTAATAATGGCGTGTCAGCTACAGAATACCTACTGTGGACAATACTGCTATACTCAGGTATTGTGATGATTCTGGAAAAAAAAAGCTCATCATTTTGTGAAGTGCTACTCTTGAGGGAAGTTAGAGGTAGGCATCAAAGAAGAAGGTTTTTGAGGAGCTGGAATTATTCCTGATACTGGTTATTCCTGGCACTTACATTATGTAGAGGAGCTATACCAAAAGGAAAAGAGTTATACAGAGACAAGAACAGCATAGATTTCAGGGGAGTAAAACTTAGCATTTGACATGTTTAAGTAAATGTTACAACTCTGAATATATTTTAGCAGTTTAAAACTAGTAGATGTATATCAGTGGGAGAAATTCAACTAAATGAATGCAATTTCAGGGAAATTTCAAACAAAACATAATGAAACCAAACAAAACCAAACCTGCTGAAAGCCAAAACAATATAAAAACCTAAGAAATAAAAGAAGGATGTCCTTAAAATTTTCAGAACATGATGAAATGGATGGACAGAAAGAAGGCTCATCAGTCATTTTAGGTGATCTAGTACTTCTGTGAAAACAAATTCTTTGTTTTCAATGCCTGCATTTTCTTTTTATTGAATTATGATTAGTTTTTAAGGAAAACAGTTGTTTTTAATGAAAAACAATGCAGTGCTGGTGCTTATAAAAAAAAATCTATGAACAAATTTATTTATTTATTTATTTACTTTTGAATGAAGGGGCATAAAAACAGCATTTGAATGGTGTAGGATTCACTGTTTCCTGAAACTCAATTTATTAATCAGCAAATAATTCACCCAGCTTTCATTCCTATTGAGAGACATTTGTATCATGTCTTAGTTGGTACTATAAAATCAATTGGTTCTCATCAAGTGATAAGGAACAAAACAGTGATAATGAACATGTGCTTGAAATAGCATGCAGTGATAATTGTATTGTTCTCAGCCTCTAGCTGTATTGTGGACACTAAGGCCAACTCTGTGATCAGAAAACATGCTTCAAAGAAAAATGCAGGCAGGTCAGGTAAAAGAAAAATTAAAGTTGTGGCATAAACATTAATTAGTGGCTGCTTGAAACCAACAAGTCTTCTACAACATTAACTACACAGATGAAGTGAATAGCTGTTAGTACCTAAATAAACAGGCAGCTCTCTGTAGCACCAGGTGTCTTGGGGCTAGGCTGATATTGAAGTAGTGGCTGACATGTGAGGTGGGGAAATGTGGAAAAGGCTGCTCTCAGCTGTAGGAATTTTCAACACGCCTTGCAGGTTTGCAAATAGGACTGGAAGTTATCTGGAAACAGGCATGTTTATGAGGTTCCCTGTGTTTCTTCTCTCTTCCAAGTGGGAAAACACTGTAAGAACAGTCCTCGGACCATGTGGTCCAGCGTTTTAGTTTGCCTGGGCCATACTGAGTGAAGAAAAATTGTCTTAGTCATTAACTATACATAATATAATTAATATAACATATATATAGTATACATTAACTGCATATCATAGAATCACCAAGGTTGGAAAAGACCTAAGAGATCATCCAGTCCAACCGTTCACCTATTCCCAATAGCTCCCACTAAACCATGTCCCTCAGCACAACAACCAGCCTTTCCTTGAACACCCCCAGGCTCGGTGACTCCACCACCTCCCTTGGCAGTCCATTCCAGTGCCTGACCACCCTTTCTGAAAAGTAATGCTTCCTAATGTCCAGCCTGAATCTCCCCTGCCGTAGCTTGAAGCCATTCCCTCTGGTCCTATCACTAATGACACGAGAGAAGAGGCCGACCCCCAGCTCACTACAACCTCCCTTCAGGAAGTTATAGAGAGCAATCAGGTCTCCCCTGAGCCTCCTCTTCTCCAGGCTGAACATTCCCAGCTCCTTCAGCCTCTCCTCATATGGCCTGTGTTCCAGACCCCTCACCAGCTTTGTTGCCCTCCTTTGAACACGTTCCAGGACCTCAATATCTTTCTTGCAGTGAGGGGCCCAAAACTGGACACAGTACTCGAGGTGCGGCCTCACTAGTGCTGAATAGAGGGGAACAATCACCTCTCTGCTCCTGCTTGCAACACTGTTTCTGATGCAAGCCAGGATGCCATTGGCCTTCTTGGCCACCTGGGCACACTGTCGGCTCATGTTCAGCCGAGCATCAATCAATACCCCCAGGTCCATTTCCTCTACGGAGTCCTCCAGCCACACCGCCCCAAGCCGGTAGCGTCGCCTGGGGTTGTTGTAGCCGAAGTGCAGGACCCGGCATTTGGCCTTGTTGAAACTCATCCCATTGGCTTCAGCCCAGCTCTCCAGCCTGTCCAGATCCCTCTGTAGGGCCTCGCTACCCCCAGGCAGATCCACGCTTCCAGCCAATTTAGTGTCATCTGCGAATTTACTGAGGGTGCACTCGATGCCTTCATCGAGGTCATCAATAAAGATATTGAAGAGGACAGGCCCCAGCACCGACCCCTGGGGAACACCACTCACGACCGGTCGCCAGCTGGATTTGACTCCATTCACCACCACTCTCTGTGCCCGGCCCTCCAGCCAGCTCCTCACCCAGCCAAGAGTGTACCCATCCAAGCCTCGGGCTGCCAGCTTCTGCAGGAGAATGCTGTGGGAGACAGTGTCAAAGGCTTTGCTGAAGTCTAGGTAGACCACATCAACAGCCTTTCCCTCATCCACCAGATGGGTCACTAGATCATAGAAGAAGATCAGGTTGGTCAAGCAGGACCTGCCCTTCACGAACCCATGCTGGCTAGGCCTGATCCCCCACTCATCCCGCACATGCCGCATGATCTCCCTCAAGACAATCTGCTCCATAACCTTCCCTGGCACCGAGGTCAGGCTGACAGGCCTGTAGTTCCCCGGATCCTCCTTACGACCTTTCTTGTAAATGGGAGTCACATTGGCAAGCCTCCAGTCTTCTGGGACCTCACCAGTCAACAAGGAGCGCTGACAGATGGTGGAAAGCGGCTCGGCTATCACCTCCACCAGTTCCCTCAGCACTCTTGGGTGGATCTCATCTGTCCCCATCGACTTGTGACAGTCCAGTTGGAGCAGTAGGTCTCTGACTGTTTCTTTCAGAACCACAGGGGGGTTAGTGTGCTCCCCAGCCGAGATTACCAGGTCAGAGAGAGGAGTATCCTGAGGATAACTGGTCTGACTTTTAAAGACAGACGTAAAGAAGGCATTCAGGGGATTCTCCTTATCCTCAGTGGATTATAAGGCCTTCTCCTTATCCTCAGTGGTCACATTCCCAGCCTCATCCAGCAAAGAGTGGATATTCTCCTTTGTCCTCCTCTTACTGTTAATGTATTTATAAAAGAGTTTCTTATTCCTTTTCACCCCAGCGGCTAGGTTAAATTCAAGCTGGGCTTTTGCCTTTCTGATTTCACCTCTACACATCCTAACGACTTCCTTGTATTCGTTCTGAGTGGCCTGTCCCTCTTTCCACAGGCGGTAGATTCTCTTTTTCTCCCGGAGCCTCAAGAATAGCTCCCTATTCATCCACGCCGGTCTTCTTCCCCGCTGGCTCATTTTGCAGCTCAGGGGGACTGCCTGCTCCTGCGCCCTTAAGACTTCCTTCTTGAAGAGCAACCAGCTCTCTTGGACCCCTTTACTTGCTAAGACTGAATGCCAGGGGACTCCCCCTATTAGTCCCTTGAACAATTCAAAGTCCGCCCTCCTGAAGTCCAAGGTAGCAATTTTACTATTCCCCCTCCAGGCTCCACCATGAATCACGAAGTCTATCATTTCATGGTCACTCTGTCCAAGACAGCCTCCAACCTCCACATCTCCCACCAAACCTTCCCTGTTTGTGAACAGCAGGTCTAGTGGGGCAGTTCCTCTCGTGGGCTCCCTGACCAGCTGTATCAGTAAGTTGTCCTCTACACATTCCAGAAACCTCCTAGACTGCTTCCTGTGTGCTGTGCTGTACTCCCAGCATACGTCAGGGAAGTTAAAGTCCCCCATGAGGACAAGGGCAGGCGACTGTGCAGCTCGTGCCAGCTGCTTATAGAATACCTCGTCTGTCTCTTCATCCTGATGTGGAGGTCTATAACAGACGCCCACCAGGGTGCCTGTCTTGTCAGCCCTTCCTCTGATCTTTACCCATAGGGATTCAACGTTATCGTCCCCAGTCATAATCTCAGTAGCGTAAAAGCATTCCCTAACGTAGAGAGCCACACCGCCACCCCGCTTTCCTTGCCTATCTTTCCTGAAGAGTTTGTAGCCATCCATTGCAGCGCTGCAATCGTGGGAGCAATCCCACCACGTTTCCGTTATGGCAACTAGGTCATAGTTTGCCTGCTGCACAATGGCTTCCAAATATATATTTATATATATATTCCAATATATATATTCCAATATATATTTATATATGTAGCAAAGCTTTTTAAATATATATTTTACTAATACATATAGACAAGAGTGCAACAGAAGCTATGAAACTAGAGACATATTTGACTTCTTTTGTGAAAATAATGTTTCATGTTTGATGAAAGTGGCTACAATTCTTAATGTGTTCCCAAGGTGTTTGTCAAAGATTTTTGATTAAATTTTACTCTTTCTGTACTTGATCCTTGAAAACCATAGTTTGCAGTATACGTGCTGACAAAAAGGATGATGCAAACAAGATGTGATTGTGATGTGGGAGATGTTTTTCTCTGGTGAGATGGCTTATAGAAGTCTGGTAAAGAGATATGGTCAAATATTTGGGTTCAATATCTGTTTGCAACTTCATGTGTTCCATTTGAAAATCTGCAGGTAATGTATTAATGTAATACATTAATACATTAAAAACTGAAAATTGAATCATAATATTTCAGAAAATTGATTTTTTTCCTTTTACAATCTTGAAACCTATTCTCAAATTTCTTTTTCAAAATACAAAGAAAAGGTGTATATTTTTTGCTGTTCGCAGGACTGCATATAAAGTGTATGAAGATACATAAAACGCAGCTTGCCATAATTCAAGTTTCATTTCAAACGCTATTGTAGTTTGAAAGATCAACTGATCTGTTGATTTTTTTCACCTTAAAGATGAATGTTTACTTTATTGAAATGAGTGGTCACATCCACCAAAAACACTACATCTATGAGCCATTTTTGATCTTCATTTTCTGGCACAAATTTTCCTCTTGGTTCTGTAGATGATTTGAAATATTTTTAATATTTTGCCCTGATTTAGCCACTTCAGAAAAATAAATTATGCCCATGATGTTCCCATAATCAGCATCCCTATTTAAGGGAAGTCCTGAAATTGGGATGATTCAGTCCCTTGCACTTAATTAAATTCACAGCTTTGATGATTTTTAACGCTTTTGCACATCTTGATGTACAATGCACTGATATTTCATCAAATGAGTTGCTGGTAGCAATTGCATTATCTGTTAATTTTGTAAGTCTAGTCTAGGTGCCATCAGTAGCCATACTACATATGCTGACAAAGGTTACAGAAAATTACTTTAATGTAACTTTTAATACTTTGTACAAATTAAGAAATTTGTGTTTTTTAATGGCACCAAATAAGCCATTTTTAAATTTCATTATGAATATCTCCAATAAAAATGTCAAACTGATCCATATCTGTAACATCAGTACTTTTATTGCCAAAGCAGAAAACTTGAAATTTTCTGCTTTTGTTTCCAAATTTCTCTCAATAGATTTTACTTCTTCAGTTCATCTGGCTATATTCTGGTGTGACAAACTGATTTTAGAAAAATCTTTTTTTTTATCATGACAAATTATGTTTACCATGCTTTCCATGCGTTGCTTAATAAACTCTTCGTCAGTAAATGATTTTGATATGTTTACAGGCAGATTTGCTACCACATATCTAGCTTTTATCTATTTCAGTTGTAACTTAAAAAAAAAAAAAATTGTAGAGGTGACAGACTTTCTTCAGTTCCACTATTTTGTCTTTACAAAACACTCCTTCATATGCATCAATTTGGCAATGTGTTTTTGCACATAATGTCTTTTCAAATTATAACCTTTGAAAACTGACACAATTTCCTTACAAATCACCTATATTGTCATGTTATTTGTTCTGGCAAAAAAACGTCACCTGTCCATTTTTTGTTGGACACTCTTCCTTCAACCACGATTTCTCTTTTTTCAGGCTTTGTTTCCTTTTGAGATTACACTAAATAGGCTGAAATATTATCAGTAATCACTATGTTTTACTCACTGAGTGATGCAAGTGCACATAATGTATAATACATGCAGTTTTCAATTAAACTGTTTGTGGGAAAGTATCAAGAGGTGGAGTCAGCTCTGCATCACATGCTCATGTCCTGGTTTCAGCTGAGGCTGTGCCAATTGCACACTGATGATTTTGCTGTTGCGAGCCTGGGGCTGGGCCAGTCTGCTTGGAGGAAAAGAGCTGCCACCATGATGGTGCAGGGCAGGCAAGCTGTCCTGAGCTGTGTGCTGGGCATGCCTGACTGATTATCTGCACTTACAGGCTGGAAGCCAAAATCTTAGAGGCATGCGCATGAGTTACCAGAAGTTTTTGTAACCTTGACAGAGGTTCAACCCAAGTTCAACACTAAAAATACAGGCACTATCAGTAGGGGGTTATTATTCTTTGTACAAGTGGTTTTCCTTGTCCTATGGAGAGATTATTCACTGTTGCATTACTTTTACATTCATGCAGCTGCACTAATTAGAAGTCAGTTACTCATGCTTAATAGGTGGACAAATGTGACCATGCTCAGGCTTTTAGTCTCTCAGTATTGTGAGGATTAATTGGCAGTAGACCCAAACCTCACAGTCCCTCCTCATTTCAAGACCCCGTTCACCTCAGTCTGTAGCTTTCTCCAACAGAACCATGTCCAGCAGCTTATCAAGGCTGCACAAGTGGTGAAAAGTTTTACCTTGCCTTGAAGTTTGCAGCTTCCTTAGAAAGTCCTACACCGACACAACCTGCAAAACTTAGTCTTTCCTCAGAACTGCTTTGTCAAGTGCTCTAGTGAATGTCTGTTTTTATTTTCTCATTCGCAGTGATAAATCAGGAAGTAGATTAAAATGTTAAAATATAGCACTACTTGTGTATGTGAGCTTTTAGATTATGGCCTGTACCAGTGACTGAGCACCTGGTGTAACCAGACCTGAGAGCACAGGTGGAAGCAATTCACCTGTGTGACTGGAAGGGGTGGACCCCCTCCCAAACCTCATTTAAGGGCTGGTAGCCACAAGGGGAAGTATCTCTTCTTGGAGATTACTTTCTTTGAAGTGTTTGGTGAGCCCTGGTCCTTGGAAGGGGGTGAGCATTTCCTTCTTTATTGCTAGTGTGTGACTGCTACCTTTCTTGGGTTTAAAGCAGTTATGTCTGCTGCTTTACAACTTTAATACCACTTGAGAATTTCAGATTTTGAAGATTCTCTTGCTCTTATATTTTCTACAGTTATTTTATTGTTGATGTTGTTTACAATACTTAAAGCTGTTTTCAAAAACGAATAATGGTTATTCTATTATTTGGAAAACAAGCAGCATGATGTGCTTGCAGCTTTGCCTCTCTTGAGAGTTTACAGTAACAATTTCAAAGGATATGGAAACTACATAAAACATTCTGAGCTTAAGTATTCATTACAGTTGTTCATTATGCTGAACAAAGGATCTGAAAACTGTCCTTGCTTTGGCAGTCAATTCCAGGTAATTAATTTCTATGTCCAAACAAGATGCATAGATGTGCTGACATAATGTTCACTGCTTCCAAACCTTTACAGATATTACTGTTCTTATTACTTGTGCATGCTTAGTGCTTTTTCCTACAAAATATTAAGAACTTCATGCTGCTTTGTTATAAATTCAAGGTAATAATAGTATAATTGTGGTGGCTATATTGTGAAGAATTAGTATGAAAGAAATTAGGTTTCATATCTCATAATTTGTCAGCTCACTTCATATTATTTTGCAAAACCGAACTGACTGTAAAACTGTTAGATGTATTCTTGGCATGTAATCCTACTAGAAGTGACTTGCATCATTTTGTAAACGTATGAGTGGTTTTTTTGTTAGAATTGGCTATTTTCTCTGGTCTAAACTCAGTGCAGATCTCAACAGTTTAGATTTTGTGAATTTGTATCTGATCATGTCAGCCTAATGAACCGACTAGGCATCAGCTTTGACAGGCTGCCTGACATTGTACAAGATGGAAATAAAAGACTCAGGGCAAAACTATGACCCCATACAAGTCAATGGCGAAACTTCTCTTGGCTTTAATGGATCCAGGATTTCATCTGTGGCACTCTGCCTCATATTTCACTCCAAGAAACAAACAGCACACAAAGTCTAGTGGGGACTATACGTGATACATTTTCCCAGTATATAATGAGGTATTAACTGAGTATAGTTAAAGCTTTTGGATCTCAGTGGAGAAGTGGTTTTTTTGAAGAGGGCGAATGAAGAAAAGATAAACATATAACTGACTGCAAGGAAAAGCCACTCCATGGGAAAGCGAGAAATTGCTTATGTTGCATGTTTGGGTTTTTTTTTCTCCAGCTTCCTGAAGTTATGTGACAACCTATTGGAAAAGACACACCAACATTCATTGGCAAAACACAGAAAAATGATGGGAGTACTTCTCAATCATTTTAATGAAACTCCTACATGCACTATTCAGAAAATAGCATAACTTAAAGGAATTTGCAGAGGTCTTTATCAAACACTCTCTTCTTCAGCCAGTGATAGTCCTGTCATTCTGGGATAATTTATTTTGATTATGGGAAGTTTAAGGACAAAGATGGGTTTGTAACTTGTTTTGTTTTACAGGGTTTATGTATTGCTATATCGAAAAATACTCCCTTGCAGTCCATTACTCTGTTGAGTATTTTGGTACCAAATAGCAGCATAAAATAGGTTTCTTCCTGGTCTGCTTTCACCTCCTTTGCCCTGAAGCTCCTCCCAAATCAGCACCAGATCCTTCTAACTAAATTTATCCTCTTCCATGTAAAATTGCTCTATTTACTTAATCACGGTTGATTTTTCAGAAAGTAGAAGTGAAGGTCACCTCTCTTGCCCCATGTTTGTTTTTTTTCACTGCAGCCAGATGCTGGGATGGCACCTTGTGGTGAGTGACAGTGAAAGAAAAGTTTCAGATGGAGATTGAATGCGCATCTCCTGCTAAAAACTTTGCTCTTTACTGGATTTTATGTAGACACTGAGGTTCTTTACTCATATTTTATTCAGTAATTGTTCCCTGAATGAGAAAGGGCTGTGCCCAAGATTTAGGAGCTGTCCCTATTATAATGTTTAGAATTCAGCTTTTTTTTTTTTTTTTTTTTTTTTTTTTTAATATTGATTTTCAAAGCTAATCTAAACAAAAGAAAATAAGTGGGACAGTATCCTTTGCCTCTTGATCCCTACTCAGTGGGGACTTCTCATGGAGGAGTTTCTCCAACTCCTGCATTATAGGAATAAATGAATGGAGCAGGACAAGCTGAAGGAGCAGGACCTGCATACTTAACATCTCTATTTTTCTCCTAGGAAAGATGTCTTCTGACATGCACATGACATCTGTGAAATATTGCAGGTGGAGGGTGCAGAGAGGCAGCTAATCAAATGATTGTGGAGAGACATCTCCCTTTTTCCTGGCCACTTTGCTGCCTCTCAGCCTAACCTATGCAGCCACACCTTTGGCTCTCCACTGAAATCTGAAAGCTTTCATTCAGCCCTCCATTCAAACCCATCCCTGCCTCATTCAATCAAATAAACATACTTTGTGGAAAAAAAGACATAGAAAAGAATACATGTTCAAACAGTTGTATACTGAGCTGGTAGTCTCAATCTTGCTACCTGATGGAGAGACAAATAAGAAATAAAACTCTTCTCCTAGAAGATGAGGTATGGTGCTTCTTACCATAATTTCCTTTCACTTTCTTATAGTGACTCCTTGCTGGCTTTGAATCCGTGGAATTTAACCTCTTATAAAACTGAAGATGGTGGGTAAGTCTTAACTGTATCCATGAAATTAACTACGACTTCATCTGAATCTGGCAGAACAAGTAGCATCAGAACTGGATCAGGCCCTGGACAGTACCTTTGGAAGCTTACTTCTGAAATAGTGAATGCTACCTGTTCAGTAGTTGTTAATCTGAGGCCAGTGGGCTTTGTCAGCTTTAAATCAATTATGGATCTCACATTATCTTTCAATCTTGTAACAAAGAACTGTTAATTGTGTCCAGATGAGTGAATTCTTTCTCTTTCATATGGATCAGGCAGGAAACAAAAAATATTTAAAAACTGGGACAGATAAGTACAGAATAAGGGATACTATTTATATCGGTAGTGTACTAGTGCCTTTTCTAAGTTAACAGTATGACTTTGGAGGCACCTATGTTAGCAGATATTGGAGATATGAGGACATCGTTTTTAGCAGAAGCTTGAAGGACTTCTTTTCAACTTCATGTTATGTCTCATTGTAATGTGTAGGCCTGTACTGAAATGCATGTCTTAATACACTGGCCTTTTCATGTGTTATCAAGCACGGGGAAGTCTAAAGGAGCAAATTAGGTCACTTGCTGACGAAGTAACAGGCTATCAAAAACCAATATAATGACTATTATCCAAGTTTGCTTTTAAATTTGGTGCTTTTCTTTCTTCCATCAAATCAGGCAGAAAATAGGACTGTGTCAAAAATTAGGTACTTCCTAAGAAATTGTTCCCTTTTCTAGTTGCTTGGGTTTTTTTTTTCTTTGCGCTCATCATAGGGGAAGAAAAGAGGTCCTTTTACCTAGAATATTTTCACCACTTTGCCTGTATGTGAAAAGCAGCTTTTGTCAGCAGAGTGCTTTCTGATGGGTGATGTAATGTGTGAGTCAGTGTGAGAGCTGAAGGTCAAAGCTGTAAGACTACCAGCTATGTCACTTGGTCTCCTGATCTGAATGTTACACATATCATTTTCTGAGGTTACTGTCAAAGAAGGGAAACCAAGCCATGGATGGGAGTTTTCATACTACTGAAGAATAAATCAAGAAAAGTGACTCTCTCAAAGTGTGCCAAAAATAAGGAAAGAAGAAATTATTTAAATCTGTTTCTTATACCTGAAATGGTAATTTGCACATTGCCTTCTCTGAACACCATTAATCATTCCTTCCATTTGTACACAAAAAACTTTGAAAGAAGAAATGTGGACAAATGTTGCAGCCATCAGTGTGGGGCTGGGATTTGTCCAGAAACAGCTAGCAACTGGCAGGAACTCTTGTAAGAGCAATACGAAGGTTAAAGCAGTTGAAAAATCACTTTGAATTCATTTAATAGACACTGTCATTAGGAGTGCATTTTCAAATGAGAAATATTACTGAAAATATCCTGTTTGTTTCTCAGAAACATTAACTTAAAAAAAAAAAAAATCTCACTTATATTCTAAAATGAAGTGTGTGTGTGCACACTGACTTGTTTTCAACAGAACCTTTTACTACACAGGCTCTTTTTTTTTCTTAGCACTGAAAAGCAGAATGAAAGGTTTCTTTAAAGAACCACAGCTTATTAACTCTATGAGACTGGATATTATTAACTTTGCTCACTGTTTTCACTGATTGGTTTTGTAGGTTGAGTTAAAAATATTATTTCTGACATTTAAAGCCCTTAATTGACTAGATCTCAATGAAGTGCTTTACTGAGTTCCTGGCACTCCACATACCACTTCTTCCTTCTGGGTCAAAAGGGGCAAAGCTCTTGTACTTGAGGGTCTGCAGGAGTAGAAAGGGCACTGTTAACATTTTTGCATGTTCAACCAAAGATCATAGAGCAGACACCTAGCTGACTTTTCCCAGGATCATGTATTGCTATATAAAGAGGAATTACCATTGGCTTTTATGTCAGAAGGCTCTGACAGAACTTTATTTAACCAGGTGTCACAAATACTTTGTGATTAGCAGTAAATTTCAATTGTGATATTTTTTCTTGATTTCTTTTTTAAAAATACTTAAATTAACAGCATGTGATAAACTGCGATTGAAGGACAACGTCATATAGCATCTTGACCCTTCATTTGCAGTTGCTTCATAGTTCCTAAATATATCCAACATCATTCTTCCAAGCTTCCTCTCTTGCACAGTATTCCTCATCTATGGTTTACCCCTTAAAATGTCTGGCATGACAACTCAACCAAATTTCTTGCATGGAAACATATCAGTCTCTGAAGCCTAAGTACACAGATCTCACAAACTCTGAGGTGGCTCATTTCACAGGTAAACTATATTTCCAAAAGACTTATTCACAAGGGCCTTATTTATCAGAAGTTTAGAGCAATGTGTTGAACTATATTTTTTTTAATACTTGTCATATGCATTTTGTTTTTTTGATGTTTCAGTTTATTTTGCTATTAGAAGTTCATGACTTTGTGTTGCAATAAGACAGACTGAGACTAGTAAAGTAGCTTCCAATTGAGATCAGGGTTATAAATCAAGGAACGTCTCCCTTCATAGTTTATTGTCTTTCACAACTCACTGATGCCAATGGAAAAACATAATTTAAGAGCCACAGAAAAATAGTAAAGCTAAGTTTATGGGCATTCAGTGAAAAATTTTCATAAACCAAAGTTAAAATAGCTTGTGTTTATGTATAGTGCTTAGGCATCTTTAATAGATATTTGTTTCAGAAGTGTAATTGTTATGCATTTCCTATTTATTTTAATGTTACTAAATAAAGAAGACAATTATGATTGAAATCTCTCAAAATCCCTTTAAGTTCTGGGAAAACTGTGCAGTGGGCTGCAAGCAACTCAGAAGAATACTGGACTCTTTTAAGGATAACATCCTGGTTCAAGAACTGGACAAACCAACCACAAATGAATCATTATTGGACCGGGTCCCCACAAATGCAGTGATCATTAAAGAGGTTAAGATTGGAGTCAGTGTAGGCTGCAGTGACCATGCCCTGGTTGAGATCATGATTTTGAAATATATGGCTTTGCCTGGGCAAAGAGCAGAGCCAGAGCCCTGAACTTCAGGAGAGCCACTATTACCTGTTTAAGGAATTACTGGATAGGATCCCATGGGAAACTGTCCTTAGGGACATAGAGATGGAAGCTTGTTAAGGATGTATTTCTGAGAGCAGAAGAGCTCTCCATCCCCAACATAAGAAATCAAGTAGAGGAGGCAGGAAACCAGCATGGCTGAGCATGGATCTACTGGTGAAAATTGAGGGGAGAGATATGTACAGACAATGGAAGAATGAAACACGTGGCTTGGGAATAATGCAGAGATGTCATTTGTACATGCAGAGATGGGGTTGGGAAAGCCGAGGTACAGATGGAATTAAACTTGTGAGGGATATGAAAAATAGTAAGAAATTCTATTGGAAGAAGCAAGCAAAGGATCCCCTTGGTAAATGAGAAGGGAGAACTGGCTACAACAGACATTAACTCAATGAGTTCATTGGCAGTCAGACTTCTCGTATCTCTTATAAATTAATTTTAAGGTCCTTTTCAACCTAAGCCATTCTACGTTTCTATGTTATAATTAAACAGATTATATCAAGTCCTTGTCTAGCTTTATTTTATTCTTGGGTGAATGAAAGGCCTCCTCTGCAAGTACGTGCAAAGAATGAAATAGCAGGTCACTTATCAAGAAATTTATCAAAATACTCCAGTTTCATATGATTAAGATCTGTAAAAACTTTTGAAGGACATATACTACAGTACATGTGCTCCAGCAAGGGAGGTGAAGCCATCTACATCATTATTGACTGTGAATCAAATTACCTCCCAAGCAAGCTTATCATCTGAGACTTATTGGTTCCTATTCCTCTCTAGGGTTAGAGCATACAAGTAATTTTTAACATCATGGTAAGAACCCTGTTTACTAAACTGTACGGAATTCTCAGCGCAGAGAAATGGGGGTGTGAAGCTATGTGAATGCAGAGCTACCACTTTCAGATAACCTGCATCTGTTAAGTGATAGAAAGTAAGGTGCTTAGTGAGGGAAGGCAAGGGCAATTGTGCTGCTGGTGGGAGCAGCATCCACAGAGCAAAGACAGAGCCAAATGGTATGCTAAATGCAGACTGTGCTGATATGTCCCAGCCACTAGCTGATGCTTGTGGAAACTTTCTGGCTTAAAGAGCAGCAGCATGACTGAAAATGAGGCATCCCCATCTCAACACAGCCAACAGGTGACTGAAAATGATCACTGATATACTGCACTCTGACCTCTGGTATTGTGCAGTCAGTATAAGCCAGCCTGGAGATGCTTCTCTTTGGAAATCTGGGGAAGAATTTGTAGGGCAAAGATAATACAAAAATGCAACTAATCAGATGTTACTGATACATCATCTGCAAGAAGTAAGGAAAGGAAAGGTGATCTTTTTTCGTTCAGAGATTCTGAGCCATTCTGCAGCTATGTTCCCTCCAATATTCATCCCAAGTATTCCAAAAAAGAAAAGCAATATTTCAAAATCTTATAAAAATATTTTTTTTTTCTGCAAGTGGGGGCTACGTACCTCTGTGGAAAAAGAGGCTGTGGATGCTCTCTCCTTGGAGCATTCAAGGACAGGCTAGATGAGGCTTCAAGCAACCTGGTCAAGTGGGAGGTGTCCCTGCCAATAGCAGAGGGGGCTGGAACTAAGTGATCTCAAAGGTACCTTCCAACCCAAACCATTATTTGATTCTAAATGTTACTTAATCATGTGAACATCAATTTCTAAGGGTTATTCAATCTTTATTAAACAACAGTAAATATTTATTGAAGGATTGGATAAATTCTTCAGTACTGGTCCTGTCCAATGTACTGTAATACTTTTCTTTGTTTTAGAAAGTGCATGCCCTTTATTTGCCTGGAATTCTGTGCACAGATTTGCTTTTACAAATAGGAAGTACCTCTATTTTCCTAATACCAAATACCTTCTTACCTGAGTCCACCTTTCGTTAATCCTTAAATAATATACTTTATAATATATAATAATATATTTTATTATATAATATATAATAAAATAATTTGTGTAGTTCAGTTTGTAGTCTATCCTATTGTTTCTCTATTCTTCTTAGAAGAGCTGTGACTGGTAACAATAATATAAGGAATCCATTACTTTTCCATCTTAATACTTCCATCATATTTGATAGATTACAATGAATTAGTCATACAGAATTTTGATAACATATTTTATTATGTTGATTGAAGGTATTCACTTGAGATGACAGCTAACATGGCTCAATAGCCAAAAGCTTTTTAGTGCAACTATAATTCTATTCATTGCAGCTGCCATTCTTGAATGAAACAAAGGAAGGTGCTTAAGTGAATGATATATCACTGGAGATGTGCTTCACTCTACAATTATGTAATATACCAATAACTGCGATTAAGCAATCTCAGTTTCAGAGATCTCAAAAACATTTTATTTTGAGATATAATCCACCTACCCTATCAAAAAGAAATCTGCCAGATTTAAATCAGCAGTTAACTTCTTTCAGACATTTAATTTCTAAATATGAAGTAATACTTTGTTCTTCTTGACTAGAACACTACTCTTCAGCTCATGGTCTGTAACAAGTATATTAGATTCAACTTTAGGTACCACACTTCATAAAAGTTGTGGGCCAATTAGAGCTAGACAGAAGATTGTAGCAAGAAAACTCAGATGTTTATAAAACATGACCTTCAAGAACACAGCGAATGAACTGGATTTCTTCATCTAAGGAGGAGAGGACAGAGTGTGACAAGATAACAGTCTCCAGATACGCAGAATGCTGCAGTAGAGAGTCAGGAAACAATCTGTTGTCCATGTTTGTGATGAATAGAAAAAAGTAGTAAGGAATTTAAATTGCAGTAAGGGAGATTAAGGTTAGATCTTAGTAAAAATTTTTGAACAGTGACAACAATGAGGGAAAGGTTAGGATAGATTGCCTGAGGAGGAACGTCCATCACTGAAAGCTTTAAGAAACAGTTAGATAAATGTCTGTCAGAAGTGACATAGACAAAATCAATCCTGCTTTGACATAGAAAGAGATCTATGTTATGCTTTAAAAATTTCATATGTTATTAGCCATTACAACTGTATGTGGTCTGCAATGTGTGTTTGTGTCACTTTTGTATATACACTTCAATATGTTAAAAGCATGTTGAGCTCAGAATCTCATCCTTAAATGATTGTGCAGCAGAATTAAAGCCAGCTGTTTAATCCTTTATTTCCTCAAAATGTTTGCACCATAATAATCTTTAATTACCCTGTCACTTGTTGGCTTATTTTCTCATTCCTCTATTTCATTAGTCTGTTGAATAAATTCTACTCAGTGAAAATGCATTGTTTTACATATTGTCTAATGCTCAGTGGACACTTTCATATGTAATTACTTTATGCTACAGTCTTGCTCTGAAGATAATATTGCTATAGTCTCAGAAAGATTTCCATATTGGTTTCCAGTGCTGTGTTTGAGGAATATTTACTATTAATTTATCCTCTTAGCATTACTGTGATATCTGTACATCACTTGGGTAACACTGATTTTTCAGTGCATTCACTTTTATATAGCAATAGAGATGTTCAGAAGAGAATTAAAATATAAATCATTTAATGTTTAGCAACTCTAAGGCATCACTTCCTAACTTCTCAATTGCAATAGCCCAATTTCATTGCTATTGTACAGAACCTGTGTGTATCTTCCTGATGGTAAACTATTGCATTTAGGTTTTTAATTGCAAATTCTATTCTGCTATTACATTATCAGCAAGCAGAGTTCTTTAGCAGAATAAAACTTCTGAGTTCACAATATTTGCACAAAATGACTGATTTCTAACAATGGTAGATTGTCATTCTTTATGTTTATCATCATTTGTGTGGAATTATGTGAACACGATTTGTTATTTAGGTTTCATGTGTGCTTATTGCAACAGACTATAGCAATCCTAGACTATAATCTTGATTTGTCAAGGAAGTATGTTCTAATGGGTGTTAGAAAGATATAGCTTACTAATTTCATTCAAACACCAGCCCCACCTGCTACTAAGATCTCAAAACACAAATTGATCTTTTTAAATATAATGGGAAAATGCAAGTAGTAATAAATAGGTCTGAGCTCAGATGGTGGCTGAAAGGAGCAAGGAGCAGTATTATGTATTTATACACAGGTGTATGGGAACTGCTGAATCACAGCCTGAACCTCTGATTGACTGACCACCTGAGGCAAGGAATGCTTGGATGCCTACCTGTGCGACCTGCTGTAGGGAACCTGCTTTGGCAGGGTGGTTGGACACGATGACCTCTGGAGGTCCCTTCCAACCCCTACAATTCTGTGATTCTGTGATTCTGTGAATGAGTCAGCCCTAGGATCACAGGTGAAGGCAATTCATCTGTGCTACTGGAAGGGGTGGAGCCTGGCTCCACCTCTCCAAGACATCATTTAAGAGCTGACTACTACTGGGGAATGATCTCTTTTGAAGATTGCTCCTCTTGGAGTCTTCTTAGTGAGCCCAGGACAAGGGTAAGCTTTCTATCCCTTCTTCTTTAGTGTGATAACTTGTTTAGTCTAACTTTCTTGTTTATTTCTTAATTATAACATCCGTATTTTCATTTCTGAGAGATGACCCAGACATACTTCCTGCTTCACTGCTGGTTGTGGTAAACTTCTTGGGACTATAAAAGCCTGACCTGTCCTAGGGTAGATCTGATGCTTTCTGTAGCTGATTTTGAAACTCAGTAACTTTTTGCAAGGTACTGATACTGTCAGTTGTATTATCCTGAGCTTTCCTTTCTTCAGTACCTAATCTCACGTTTTTAGCCAAGCTCCAGTGTCTTTTTCAAGACTGTTCTCAGCTTTGGACTCCACATATGTCTTCACCCTATCCAAATCTGCACTCTTTTGCCTCCCCTTCCACCGTTCCTGCTATTTCTTCAGCAGCTCTTCATCAGACACCCATCTGCTTCCCTCTTGGCCTCCCGGTTATCTGTTTTCTTGAGGAAAGCCGTCTAATATAAACCTCTTTAAATTAAGTGTTTGTAATTATGCTGTTAAAAGAAATGAAAACCTGAGTACTTTATCTGCAGGTAGCACTGTAAATCCCACTTACAATGTAAGAACTTGTAAGTAGACTATCACTTCTACGTGAGTAAACTACTATTGACTTTAAGTGACCATTATTTAACCTTAAGCATATACCATATTGCTCCTGTATAGACAGGTAGAAGAAATTAATTTAGACTAGCTGAATTGGGTCTAGTTCTTTTATATCTGAAGTCATGGTTCTTTAAAAAAAAAAAAAAAAAAAAAAACTCTATCTAGTCTATATGTTAAAAACTCAGCTGAGTTGTTCAAAGGCATTTTGTGCTTGCCTGAATACTCACTGCACGGTGTTCTCAAGGCGCATCCTTGGAATAATCAACGTGTTCTATGCTTTTTATTGCCTTGAACTGAGATTTTTTTTTTATTTATAGAAGCTATACATATATTTATAGACATTATTCACTCATATTTTTCACAATATATCATATTTAATGTTCTATGTTCTAGACCTACATATACAAGCTTGATTCCTATCTTAATGGTCCTTCATGGAATATGCATTTAAACTGTTAGCCTAATAATATTTTTGATTTATTAAATGATATATGTGCTGATTGGAATATGGAAAAAAAAAAAGTAGTTAAACACCATGGTTTTGCAACATTAAAATAGCAAAAAAATTTCCTTGAATGGAATTTAAAGAAAATGTAGCAAATAAAAATGAGCAATAGTACCTATTGCAGGATTTTTATAGTTGTAAATATATGATGTACATGTAAATCTAAGAGCCATTAATTCAGTCATTCTCTTTATATATGTATAAATATATAAAAAATATAAAGGATATAGTTTGTTTGCTCTGAGTCACATTTGTTTTGCCTTTTCATGCCTAAGCATCAGAAGGCCTTCTACTTTTCTGACCCAGGAAAAATAATTAGCTTGAAAATAAGTTTGTGGGGTTTTTTTGTTTTGTTTTTTTTTTTTTTTGTAAGACCTGAATTTAAGTGTGAAGACCTGATGCAATCTTTTCTTGTTTGGACTTTGGCTATCCTTTAAGCCTGTAAAAGAAATATTAATACAGAAGCTGAAGCATCTTTCCAACAATCCCAATAGATAACCACCATCTAGTGTGTAGTTGAAAGCTAATGAAGTGTTCAAGAGGTCAAGAGAAAAGTAACTTGAGACGTGGATGGATTTATTTTCCTCTACTTTTTGATACGGTGTATAGTTCTGTTTGTTTCTTTTAATACAGCATATATTGTCATGTTGAAAAGCACAGTACAGATTAGCTACATTGTTTTCCTGAATTTCATCATAATGTTCACCAGTATTGGCAGTCAGCAGGTCACTTTCCTGATGTTTATTCACAATCTGGTTTTATAAGTTTGTTTGTTTTCTGTTTGAGCAACTGTGAAGAGCAGAATCGTTCTGATGGAAATATTTTTGAGCTGTTAGGTGCTGACAGGTAACTAACAATTTGTCACATCAAAGAGATAGCATCCTTATTAATTACCTCCAGAAATTTAGTGGTACCGTTTGTGCCTAAAATGATTTCTTTAGTTGACAAAAGAGATCACAAAAGGAAATTCTTATCAAGAAAAGATAAGATACTTTTAAAGTGGTATTTTCTTTACTGTAGAACCACTCATCGTTCAAGTGCATACTTATTACAGATGCCTTAGTTTAGAGAAGAAATTAAATAGAAAAAGAGAAAATGGTCAATGCTAGGATTTGGATACTAAACCTTTAAATAGAAAGTGAAATGGAGGTACTAAACTTTACATAGACAGATGCTCCTAAGGAGTGAATGTGAGCAATTAGGGAACAATGTATAATACATCACTAATAAAAGACAAAAAGGGGGGAGAGAGAGGGGAGAGGAAAAAAAACAAAAAGCTCCAAAAGAAAAAGATGGCTTTGTTAATTTCGTGCAGTTATTAGTCTGTTTGTAATCTGATTTTCATTAAAAAGTAAAAAATCGCTACACCCAAATTGCATAATCTGTATGACTTTCTTCCTTTTTTTTTTTTGTCTGTTCTGAAATACAATGATAAAAATATTTCTAGTTGTAAAAACAACTTAGAAGAATAAATAAATCTAAAGCCTTTGGAAGAGTTGTTCTTGCTATCCCATTCAAAGAGAAAGAGAGAGGATGAGAGATTTGCGTATGGCTTGGAGTGCTTTCTGATTGCAAGATCAGGAATTCACATAAATCCCTTAAAATTGTTTTTGGTTTTTTTTTGGTTTTTTTTTTTTAATGGGATTCTGAAATCTGCAGTGTCCTAAACCTATTTGTGCTGAAATAAGAAGCAAAACTACACAACTTTAATGAAAACTTAGTCAAGCTCTCATTAGGGCTGTTAAAAATCCCACTTTTTACTAATGAAAAAAATAGAATGTATGCTCTGTGTTTCTGAGTTTTGCAGGTTACATATATTGTTAAAGCTAAAGAGTAGAGGTTTCTCAATTTGGACAAAGGTCTATGAATAATCTCATGCCATGTTTAAAAATAGATATATCTATGTTAATACTTAAGAAATATCATCTTTGATTTCACAGCAATAGAGACTTTCATTCTAATAATGTCTATTCTTCCTACTTCCAACTCTGTTTAAGGCTGTGCTGGTTTATCTGTTTAAGCTCTCTTCAGAGAGGCTTGAGGCAAAATGACTGAGTAGTTGCCATGTTGCATATTCCAGAGTTACAATTTCCTAGTTTGCTTTTCAATTTAGGCAGTGAGGTTTTGGGTACATTTACTTTTTTTAATTATTATTTTTTGTAATCTCTCTATATTTAACACATTTTTTTTTCTTTTTAAAGTTTGGTGCCAAGTTATTGTACCTTCTCTCCCCCAAGGATCTGAATGTAATTGTGTTTTGGGCACTATTACATAGTGGTTCAGTTATAGTTCTTGAAATAACCCTCTGTGTGTTATGTAGGGCTGTAACCTCTCCCCTTGTGTGCTCTAGTACTAGCGGTTCCAAGAAACAATTGCTTAAAATGTCAAGAAATTGCTTCTTAAACTTCATCCCAATATGACATATGACCGGTTTATGTGCTGACTGTTGAAGTTCCCCATTACTACTGTTTTGTTAGATTTAGTTGCCTCTGTGGTCTTAGTATTGCACAGTGTCATTTCCCAATCAGGAAAACAAGTAATTACAAGCACGTGTTCTCTTTCACAAATTGTGAGATCCATGTGTTGTATGGAGCACAACACAAAATTAATTTCATTCTACACTTTTGTTGTTTTTGTTTTTAAGCTCAAAGTGGAATACAAGTTCTGCTGGGCTTTTTTAACAGACATTCTGAACAAATGTGCGCTTTAATTTGTATGGATATGCAATTATACTTTGTGATTTGGCTTGTGTGTCATTAACTAATTTTGAGTGACTTTAATGCATAAATTATACTTTAAGCTTTTCATTTTTCCTGGGGCTTATCTACTTCATTGAGCTTTGCCAAACTATGGACATACACTAAATCTGATATTTCAGATTTAGAAATACCAATATAAGATCTTTCCAAAGCAAATACACTTTTGTTCCTTCAATTTTCTGTTTCTGCAACTTGAATAAAGAAGGCTAGAGATTTTATATACTTATTAGAGCTAATATCATTGAAGTTTCACAGTTGCAGGGTTGCAGCTTCCCATTTACCACTTTACAAATGATAGTTTAGGTCATAACTTAATCGTTTTCGAGTTCAGTGAAATGAGGGATTCAGGGATTGCAGTATAATTTTTGGTAAGTAAAAAATCATAAAACAGAGGCTCCTCTTACTTGAATGAATCAAAGCACCGACAGAGACTGCCTTTGTTACACAGAGTTTAAAAAATATGGCCCAAGCATCTGTAGGCAGTCATATAAGAAAATGGCAAATTTGAGAAGAGAACTAAGAAGTTGAATTATCTAATTGCAAAAAAAATTTTGATCCATACGAGGCAGATTTCCTTTAATCTTCTGACTCTTAGACTTGTGTACCTTGGAGTATTTCAACTGGATATTTGGAATGGGAATTTTTTGTCAGGCTCTTTCAGACTCTTTTAAATGTCATGTAAGTACACAACTGATTTTCTTAATTGTGCTTTCTAATTTTTATTTATTTAGTCTTCTATCATTATATCTTAAGACACCTTCTCACCAGTACAGCTGCCTTAGCATTTTCCTTACCACATCTGAGTTTTGTCACCCCCTTCTCATTAGTTGAATACCTGAGGCCAATTCTGTAGTTCTATCCTGTAGATAAACCAGCTGTTTTGTAAGAACACTCGATTTCTCTCACCAAGTAGTACAGTTAGTGGTTTTTACATTAACAAAATATTTGTTAGACGAGAGTGTTGAAGGATCTGTGAAAATTTATGACATAAGTGCTTCTGAGACAACAACAACAAAAATAAAAAAAACAATTTTTTTTGTTGGTGGTTGTTGTTGTTTTTTGCATGTATGAAAGTTATAACAAGAATAAGAACATAACTTCTCCAAGGAAGTACTCCTAGTCTCTGCTGACACTAATTAATTTAGGGTAGTTTATTTTCAGCACAATAGTCGTACTTTGAAGCACATCTTTGAGTAATGAATAAAATCAGTTTTCTTCTTGTTTGAAGTCAAAGATATATGCTAGAATAATAGAAGAACTGTAGTTATTTTTTTTCTAGGAATTACAAAAAAGGAATTGTGTAGATTAGATTAATGAAACATTTACTGAACATTATAGTTTTTTATAACTGCATCTTGAGATTCCATACTTTTTCAAGTATAAATGAAGTGTTATAAGTGTTAACAAGCACTGAATTTTTTTTTAACTTTTGACTGAATTTGGGAGTTGCGGAAAGTGAGAGAGAGACAACATGTTCTGAGCCTTGAAAGAAAATCAAAATTGAAATATTTAAAATCATTAGGAAATGGTAAAGAGAAATTTGGACTAAAAGTAGGAATGGAGAATGAGGCATGTTTGTCAGATTCTACAAACACTTCTGTTTCATAAGAAAAAAAAAAAACATAAATGCTGCTAATATGTGCCCTACTATGTACTGACTCAATAACGTTAATAGGAGTAATTAATATACTTGATCTGTTAAAAGAAGAGGAGGTAAGAAACAGATCTGTCTTTGTCTGTGCTGAAAGCTACTGAAATGTAGGGATTTTTTGAGGCAGTACCAACTGAGTAAAGCTGTAATTTGAGGTGTGGTGTTCAACATAGAAGATAATTCCCAAAAAGGAATGCTGTGCCACATATTTGACTTATGGATGATTTGATTTAACCACTGTGCTATTCTTTATTACAGCTGAAATTAATGAGTCTCAGTGGCCCAGTGTTATTTGGCCTCAAACTAAGGTAAATCAGGAACTCTCAAGGGTAGTGGCCTATGGGAAAAACTCAGGTTTACAAGGCAATTTTTTAAGACCTGCACCATGGAATGATTGGTCATACCAAATTCATTAGAAATCTACAAGAATGTGTAAATAGCATATTTAATGTGGTCTGGCCACCCCAAATCCACTGAGACTGTATTTTGAGGGGTCTGCTTTTGATCCAGGAAAATTTTGTCCTAGTTTTAGGAAACGAGGTTATGCTACTTCTCTTCTTCTTTCTCTTTTTGCTGTATTTGATATTATTCCCAGGGCTTAGACAAGACTTCTTTTAATATTTGTACTTAAAAATGAGGACTTGTTGACCAAGAGACAGCAATCACCAGTCCCTGAAGATTTGTCTTGATGTTCTGGACTATATGCAAAGGAAATCATAGGAATGGCAAATACAACAGCTTCACTGAGTTTAAAAAAAAAAAAAAAATGAGTATTATCTAAAATTGCTTGGAAGAGTTTGAGTCAACATAATTTAGATGCAAGAGGCAGCTGTGCAGAATAATACTGTGAATCCCCTTGGTTGTGTTGACGTCAGAGTACACAATGGCATCAAACTTCTGTCCCAACCTCTCAATTACTCAGTCATGTTCTTCAAATGTACCAATGACATGGTAGTGCAGTATGTACAAGACTTCATGCATAGGTCATCTTCCATGTAATAAATTTAATTTGAGTTTTAATGAGATTAAATTGCAAAACTGAATGAGACAAAGTTTAACATTTCCTTTAGCCACTGCTGTTCTTTTTATGTGCAATACAATACAGCCACTAATTCTGGTGAGGCTGGATTTATTTATTCATATTCAGTTAATGTTTTGGATCTTAACAGTATTTTCCTGAAAAGTGTTCGTGGCAGCATAGAAATGGCAATTTTCTGACATTGATCCCTGCATGTAACCTCACTGGAGAAACATAATCATGTCTTAAAGGCATCTTTCCATACAAAATTTCAAATGTCTGAAGTAGAAGTGTGAGTTTCTCTAAAGGAGTTTACAAAAAAATAAAAATTCTCTTCTAAAAATGAAGGTCTTAAAATTTTACAGAATTCAATTTCAAAACAAAAGAAATAGTTTGTTAATATTTCTTCAGAATTTTTACATATTCGTGCAGGACATATGGGCCTGGAAAAATATCTCAGAAAAGTTCGAGGATGTTTGTTATAGTAATAATGGCAATGATAAGTAAGTTTGTTTGTTTGATAAGTACTTACGGTGTTCTTGTAATGAACTTGACTTGGCTGTGTTTACTCCTTTTGTGTTTACTTTTTGCAAATGTTCATTGGGTTTGTTATTCTCACAGGAATGTTTGCTGAAATGTTTATTTTAAAGAGGATTTTGGAAGACATTCTTAAATTGTAAATTTTAAACATAAATATTAGAGCCATTAGAGAATATTCATTACGAATTATGGTTATCATCTTAGAGAACAAAAGAAATGTTTTATCCAATTGTAGTTAACACAAGGGAAAATAAAAGATTTTGCTAGCGATGAGCTGCTTGAATGTAATGTGCCAATAAGATATTTTCTTAACACTTAAAATGTTAATTCTGTAGTGATTCCTATCAGCTGATGAATGTAGATATTGTAAGTATTTCTCTACTCATGTGTCTCCCTCTGCAGGGTATATGATTCTGTTGTAAACTTAACCAGGGAGAAGTTAAATTCACAAATCAGTCTTTTTGATTGTATATGTTATGTGTGCTTACAGAGCTCATAAAATGAAATCCATTAATAATGGAATCAGTGGCCGTAACAAATCATTCTTAAACTCCTTGTGCAAAACGTGATTCAGTCATTTAGCAATCAACGGTTACTTGTACCACTTTTCATCCTGACGCTCTGAGTTTGGACAGCTAAAAATGTCAAGTCTCCTGTCTCATGTATCTGTCATGAAAAGTTGGGTGGTCTTTCCTTGTGTATGTTTACTTCCATCCCATCCCTGCACTGTGACTGTTGAGCATGGAGCAGGCATTGAGCTCATCAAAAATCCATTGTTTGTGTCTAATTCCAATCAGCTTCCTCAAGCAACAACTTCATAGGAATTTCAAAGTTAGTGCCCTTAACTGGGGACGTAGCCACAGACAGAGGGTGAGTTCATGGATTACTCTGAAAGAGACAAAGCATTCTTTTCTATCCAGAAATGTGGAAGAAATGAAAAAAATAAAATGAAAGAATCAGAGGTAAACTGTAGAAATTAAAAAGAAGCTGCTGTCCATTTAGATTGTGGTAATTTGTTATGATGTTTACTAAAATGCTTTTGAAAAACACAATGAAGCAAAGCTTAAATGCATAAATAAAATAACCTGCCCACAAATATAAGCAAGGACATTTATCAGAAAACAGATGTTCTCTTATAGCAGAACTAAACACTCCTAGAAACATAAGAATCCATTTATCTTAATGAATGCATCATCTAGCAGATATCTGAAGTAACAGCAGCAACAGTTTACCTGCAGGTCTACCAAACATAATGAATTCCTTTTTTTTTTTTTTTTTTTTTTTTTTTCCTCCCTTGATCAGATATTGATAGGGAAGAACTTTCATTTTTAAGAATTTTAAGAATGACATTTTAGTTATGGTCAGTAGTAAACAAGTTTTTGAAAATATTTCCAGCACTATCTAAATAGATTCTATCTAGAATTGTATTTGTTTCTGAACATCCTATTCCTTCTCAATTGGTAAATGATTAACTAAGATTCTGCAAAGAATTCTTGAAGATAGTCAGTTCCTCTTGTACAGAAAATTCTGAATAATAACAACATTATGTAAACTGTCCATTTTAATGTATTTTTCCTAGAAATTTGGTGCAGCATTATAAACATTAGTGCCACAAATTGTCTCTGGCTTGACTTTTGTAGCATTTACAATTGCTTTTAAGTTAAAAGGTCATTACAAGTATTCTATAATGTCCTGTATTTCCATTAAGCATACCTAAACTTTTAACTGTCTTTATAGCAGCAGAAGGGTCTCACGAATAAACATATATCATCCTACATGTATGTATTTTGTTCTCTGAACTAAGAAAGTAATGATCTCAGAAATACAATGAGGAAGCTTTTATGAAGTGAGGAAAAAGATATCAAAAAAATCAGGAGTGAAGTTAGAGCTTCTCAGATCTAGAATTAATTACTTAGGCTCTCCTTGTCATTGTATAGTAGTTTCCACGGGAAAATCTTACACCATGCAAATGCAGTGTAACAATGCAAAGGAAATGCCCGATTGATTTACCCTCCTTAGCACTTAGCAACTAATTGATGAATTGCTAAGAATTAGGTCTGCTATTTTTAAGATGTGATAATTCAGGTTTGTCACTGGATAATCTGTCACTTTTTTTCTGTAATAGAGATGTTACTTTCATATCTTCAGATTACTGATATGGGAAGACATACTTTTCCCCAGGCAGTCAGAAAATGGGAATAAATGTGAGAGCTGGGATGTAGGTGGGAACTCTGGGGACTTGTAATGTGTTGTTATACATATTGTTTTGCTATTTATGTAAATTTAAGTAATAAAATATACCCATACCCCTTCTTATCAACTGTATTAAAATGTCTTCAAAGAAGGAAGTCAAAGTGCATTTAAAAATTCTCTCTACCTTTATATCCTATCATCACTATGGGATCTGCTTTTTTCTGTATTTTCTCCAGAAGCTCTGCCTAACAGTGCATACAAAGGGATCAAAATGTGTATTATTCTGTGCCAAGATACGGTATTGTTGTAGGCCTTACAATTCTATGCTAGATAGGGCAGGAATATGCCTCTATTTTGTTGTGAGTGATTCATCAAGAGTTCGTTTTCTATCACCAATGCAGAGCACGATGGAAAAGCAGTCCATATATCAGACAGAGGGTCCCAGGGAACTAATGATTTTTCAGGATGCTAGCACATTAAACTCTAGCTGAAGATCAGTGAACATGTAGATGCATTTAAGACAACTTAGTAGGTATGTAAAAGGGACTTGCAAAAAAAAAAAAAAAAAAGATGCTTTAGGGATGTACTCATTGATTTGGCTGCCTCATTTTCATAATGTATTAACTTTAAGTGACTTAATCAAATGTGGCTGTATAAAGAAAGTGTTTTCTCAGAAATTCTATATTTATTTGAACCTTTCATATGTGTGAGACAATATCTGGAGGATGGATCTTCTTCTTTGCTATCTCGTGGCTAGGGGGATGTGTGGAGGAAAAAAAGGAGTTCTTATACAGTGCCCAATATATCTGTGAATAAAAACCTTGAGATGTCTACCATCTTAAGCAGTTAATTTAAAGCATTATGTAATAAAGTTCAAAAGGACACACACAAAAAAAAGGGACCCCAAGACAATTACAGAATGTCTTGGGAACCATTTAAAATATGTCTTTTATCTTAGTTATGGAAATGTAGCTAGGATTATAGAAACACTAACTAATATTGTCCTTTTTTTCTTGTTAAACCAAGGCATTCTCTTAAATTTATATATATATTTGCAACCGTGTTTTCCTTTTTGAGATATTACTTATAATTGTCTCATTTACCTCAGGTGTGGTCAGACAATTCAGTTCACAACCATCTCTCTTAAGTAGAAAAGACATGAAAAGGAAAACTATCTGTCCCTCATGCACAGAATTTTGTTTTGAAAAGAAGCTTGAAGTAGCATTTAAAAGGTCAATTAATCTATCAAGGAAAAGTAAAAATGTTATTTGACTCAGAAGACTTGCCACACCACTCAAATAATGAATGATGAATACCAAGCCTTTGAGTGAATTTTTGCAATCAACAGTCCATGACAAATCGATAGGCTGACATTTTCACGCAGTTGAAGAAAGTGATCAGATTTCATAAATATCACAAATTGCTGCTGGAAAAAAAAAGATCATTCACAGAGGGAAGAAGGGAAAAAGGAGTAGAAAGTTGACTGTGAATTGCATGCCTGAATGTGAGTGCAGCCATATGTGGCGTGGAATCTCTACCTATAGATGCTCCACCCTTCTCCCGCTTGGGATATGAGTGGCTATGCTATGACTGGTTACAAGTCTGGCTGGAAAAGAGTGGCTAGAATTATGAAAGGATTTCATTCACAACCATGCAACACTTTTCTTCAAATGTAAGCTGCATTTACGTTAATCCTCATACACATTACATGAAATAAGACCTGTCTGGGGTATCAGAAACAAGCTTATTCATACTTACTCTTCTAGTTTTGAAAATAACTTCTGAATCAATACTAAGCAAATTTACAAGCGATATTTCAGTCGGTGGAGTGGTAAATAGAGAAGAGATCAGTTAAACAGTGATCGGTATTTGATTCACTTTAATGATTTAAGTATGTAGAAAAGCTGTAGAGTAAGGGTTAGATAAAAGTTATAAACGAAGAACAAATAGTGAAAAATGCAATGTACGCTGAAATGCAGAGGCTCTAAAAAGAACTTAACATGAAATTCAAATGTGGTGCTCTGGCACAAGTCCATATTGACCATGATTAAACAGAAGGATGCAAATAAGAATGTTCTTTTATCCACATAGACAATCTGACAAAGATAGCTATATACAAAAGGATGTTTTAAAAATGGCAAACACTTCTGTTTTGTTCATGATTTACAGGCTTGTTCATAGAGCTTGGTTCATAAGTGGTGCTCCATACACTGTCTGATTTCACATAAATGACCCCGCTTCAGTCTGATGATCAGATCACTGTGTTAGCATGTTTAACATGAGCTTATCTGAACTGAGATACTTTAGATATGAAGAAGTCTCCAGACACATCCCATAAAAATTCAAAGGTAATCTCTATACCATCTCTAGTGATCAACACCCGGTAAGACAGGCTGAGCTAAAAACAAAAAACCAAAAAGGCTGTGAAGGCATCTCAGTGACAGATCCTTTGTTTTGGCCTACTAGTTTCACTCCAGAAATGGCTGAAGTAAACAAAACTGTTAAAAGTGTTCCTAGTACCGGGAAAGTTTCTTATACATAAAGTTTGTGATCCTCCCACTTCAAGGATGCTGGCACCATGCCCTTCTAAGGAAACAACAATGAAATCAGGCCGTAACAGACCCAGCATGCATTGGTTTCTTTGGCCCGGGATTTTTATACACCACGACTGAAAACACCTGAACACATCCCCAGCCAAAGTAAATGAAGAAATAAATTATTGATAATTAACTAAAGTTCTTTTACTTCCCTCTTAACATGGTTTGAGTACCGTGAAGGTAGTCAGTTTATATAAATTCAGTTGGTCTTATTCGTATCAATTACCAAAATGTAATATTTAGAAATTAACTGTTTTGCATAAATATTGTTCCTCTTATTGAAGTGAAGAAAGAAATTATTTTTAAAAATTTCAAAGTTTATTTTTTGAAGATAGGTAGAGAAGCTTCCAGCAAGAAGAAATAAGAACTTTTTAACCCAAAACTATTATTTGTTGTTTTTTTTTTCATTTATAAGCTGTTCACTAACACTTCTTGAGGCAATCAGAAAGGATTAGAATTTTCCAAATGAATTTCTTTTTCTGTTAAGAAATAATACTTAGTAATATTTAAGAGTGTATTGCTGGTTGCTAGTCCATTTTTTCAACAGGCGTATTATCTCTGGAACAAAATTTGTATATAAAAAGGCAAAAAAAAAAAAAAAATTTAAACCAGAAGGAACCTTTAGTTTCTTCTATTTTTACTTTACCTTCTTTTTTTATCATTGTGAAGTTTGCTACCTCACTGCAGTATCTCTCATACTTAGCTTCTCTTCAAATGCATTAGTATCTTTTTGTGTTATGGCTTTCTCTAGTCATACATGTCCTCCAGCTACAGGGTATGTGTTATCAAAAACTGAAGACTTGGAGTCTGCTCTGCCATAGACTTGTTAATAATCAGATATTAACCTGTGTCAACTGCTTTAATTTTTTAAAAAAGCCAACCAACAACTAAACAACCCAATCACCAACATAATTCCCTTGATCACTGTGACAGTATCCTAAAAAGCATTGTATCACTTTATATTTTGCAGAGTATCTCATCTAATTTTTATTAGTACATTGTTATTGATTTCATAATTTATATTTATCTCAGAGTTTACAGGTGTATACATTTGACTTCTTAATCTTATCATAGAATCATTTGAATTGGAAGGGACCTTTAAAGGTCAGCTGGTCCAACTGCCCTGCAACAAACACCTACATCTCAATCAGGTGCTAAGAGCCCCATTCAGGCTGATGTTGAATGTCTCCAGGGGTGGGGCAACCAACACCTCTCTGGGCAGTGTGCTCTGGTGCCTCACCACTCTGACTAAAAAAATAATAATAATAATTATATCCAATCTAAATCTCCCTTGTTTTAGTTTGAAACCATTTCCCTTGTCCTGTCACAACAGATCCTGCTAAACAATCTGTTCCCATTTTTCTTATAGTCCTCCTTTAGTTATTGCAAGGCTGTTATTAGGTCTCTCTAGAGCTTTCTCTTCTCCAGGCTGAACAGCCCCAGCTCTCCCAAGCTGTTCTGGTAAGGAATATGTTTCATGCCTTGGATCATTTCTGTGTCCCTCCTCTGGATGCATTCCAATTGGTCCATGTCTCTCCTCTACTGAGGACTCCACATCTGGATGAATTACTCCATGTGAAGTCTCACCAACAGAGGGGCAGGATCACCTGCCTTGCCCTCCTGGCCATGCTGTTTTTGATGCGGCCCAGCATACAGTTGGTTTTCAGGGCTGGGAAAACACATTTCTGGCTCATGTCCAGCTTGCCAATGGATCTTTGGCTAACTTCTGGGGACCAAAATGCAGGATCAGATTTTGTTTGGAAAATGCCAATGTATGAGAAGAAATCTATTTCTGAAAAATCATCTGCAACAAAGTGAGAATTTTAGGTTCCGCTAATTTACTAGCTGCTGGATACAAGCATCTGCTGATGACCTTGGAAAAGACATCTGAACCTTCCTGCCCTCAATTAAGCCTGAGTTCATAATAAAAAGAACGAAAATATGAAATACTTGACCCAATATTCTAAGTGCGCTGTGATGAAAACCGCAGCTTTTGCTAGTTGAAGAATGCCACAGAAAAGTTCATTGATAAGAGAAACTGTCAAAATTGGAATGTCTAAGTAATTTTAGGTGAGATTGGGAAAGGAATATCAAACATATTTTAAAAGCAGAGAAGTGAAAGAATGTGAATTAAATAAGTTGATTATGTACTTAGATATTTGTGGGTTAAACATGAGATCCTTCCTTATACATAAATGTTCTCTTGCTCAAGGCCGTAAGAATATATAATAATACAAGACAAATTCGTCAGTACCACTGATGAAAAATTATCAGATATTGATGTCTCTTCATGCCCTTAAAACAAGAAAATCCACTGAGTCTTGAAAAGTATTATTAAATAAGAATGGTAAGCAAGTTTCTGATAACAACAGCTATCAAAATATACTTCAGATTTAGAGAAATGTTCTAAAACTATTGATGTTGTCCCTTGCTAGCTCTGTTTTGGGTCTAGTTCCAGTGAAAATTAATCTAAATATTATAAGATGAGATTGTCAGGTTGAGTTTAGGAATGCACACCTCTCACAACCAGAGTCCTGAAAGTATTTAGAGTACATTCCACATTTATTATATGTTCCTAATTTAAGAACAAGAACATGATTGAGTAGCAGCAGTAGGCAACACAGGGAGGGTAAAAACATAGGGATAAATGATTAAATACTGCATCAGAGCAAAAAAAAAAATAATAATAATCTGGTTATGAATTTGATGTCTTAAGTCATTTGATATGGCTTGATTATTTAACTATCAAAGACTGTTTATCACCACAGATCCTAAAGACAGCTTCTTCATCCAGAGGCAATAATATCAGCAACTTCTATGTCTAAATCTCTTCCTTCATTACCCAACTTTTTGCTTTACCTGGCTGTCCATTACTATTTCTATCAAGTGGCTTAGTTCATTTAGCTATGTTCTTTTAATTACTTCTTAAAGGGCTTAATTCCCACCAGGCTTGTTGTAATCAAGGTTTGACACCTAGCTTGGGTCTGAAAATTCCCGTAGGGATCAATTCTTACAGGAATTTGAGTCTGGATATGTAAGCAAGATTTAAAAATTCAATTGTTGCTCACTCTGGTAAATAGAATCGTCATACGGTAATGGTGCTCTTCTCGTAAGTTCCCACCATCAGTTAGTAAAAAAGCATAGAATATATTCTTTGAATCTGTTCTTCCTTGCCTCATTACATCTGATATGTTATGCAGAGATTATTTCTAACATGTGTTACTTTGTGCATGTCCCTTTCTTCTGTTTTCCTTTGAACTTGCTGTGTTCTGCATAAAAGTAAAAATTTTCATTCATCTTTAAGATTGTCTAGCCAGGACATGGGATGAGATCCACAAAAAGATTATTCAAGCTGCACAGTTGGAGGAAACTTCTTTTGCTGCTGACATTGATTATAGCTTTATTATTTGAGGGATTACTGAAAACCTCTATTGTGTTGAAGGTGTCCTGGCTTATTTATCCTCATCTTGTAGTTAACAGACAATCTTGGGTTGGCCCCCATTAATGACAGGCAGGACCAGTTCCACTAGTTAAAACCATTGGCCATTGTATTACAGGTATAAGTAAAACTGGGATCTGTTCTTTGAAGACATGACTTATGACTTCTTGAATGTTTTATTATTTCCCACAGAACTGTTGTGGTTTCCAGGAAGCATAAAGATCATAAAGATCATCTTTGTCACATGGAAGACATTTTAATAACCTATACAACCTTACACTACTGACATCTTGGCAGGGTATGAATCAGAGAATCATTGAATGGCCCGGGTTCAAAAGGACCATAAAGATCATCTAGTTTCAACCCCCGTGCCTGACCAGACTGCCCAGAACCACATCCAACCTGGCCTTGAATGCATCCAGGGACAGGTCACCCATAACCTCCTTGGGCAACCTGTTCCAGTATTTCACCATCCTCTGTGTGAAAAACATCCTCCTAATATCTAACTTAAACCTCCCCTGTCATTCCCCCTTGTCCTATCACTATCCACCCTTGTACATTCCCCCTCCTGTTTATGTGCCCTCTACAGGAGGGGGAACGACTACTTATGAGGGTGGATTTGCAGAGGGTACATTTTATCTGTTCCTTTTAACATTCTCTTGTTTGGTATATTCTTTAGTGTGTTCTTTTTTTATGGAATCACTGAAAAACAGCACTTTCTCTATTGTTAAATATGAATGAGAACTCTATTACAATTTAACATGTAGATGCAACTCTAAGGCTGCACTTAAAACAGTTATAGCTACCCACCAATGTTTAGTAAGGGAAGAAGTAATGACTAATTTGCTTGCTCATTTTGAAACCTGACTTTCAACTGATGTAAGACTGACACAGCCATGCCTTGTATAAAAATATGTTTGATTAGTATTAACTAAATTAATCTCTTTTAAAACTTTCAGAACATACTCCAATAAAATGTTTGTTATTTACATAAAGACCTACTTTAAAGATTTAAAGAAGCTTCTTAGTGCTTGGGTAGTTGCACAAATTGCTGAAATTTTTTCTGTTTTAGTATTTTCCACATTTTATGTTCATTTATGATTCCAACTTGTGTTTGGTTTGAGCTGAGGAAATATGCAGCCATATTAAATCTGCCAGCATGGAAGCTCCCAAGGCAGGCATCTCCACTCACTTGAAGTGGCATACAAGCTATTTTCAAATAGATTATATCCAAGCCAAGATTTAGAGGCAATATGCCTGGCTGAAGGAAGACAAATCCTGTGGAAGGCAAGCTCAGAATTATTTTTTCTTTTTTTTTTTCTTTTTGCTTCTGAGGTAAAAAGAAAAGTTATTATTGGGCTTTACTCACCCCTCAGGAAGTATGAGGACAATTCCCAGCTCGCCTTTGTGATTTATTTTGTCACAGTGATTAGGCTGCAATTTTAACAAAAAGATTTTAACCCTTTTTGATAGAAGCTGTGTTTGTGCTTAAGTACAAATAACAAAGCAAAAATCACTTCAAAGAGAACCTATCATCAAGAGTAAAAAGTCCTAAACCAGATTGCTCATATTTTAATTTTTTTAGTTTTTCTTTTTCTTTCATATCAAGTATTTGTGCTCCAGGAAAAAATAGACTACATTTCAATGCTTACAAGATAATGCTTTAACTACAAACTAATTAACTGTACAAGAAGATTATATAAACAAAGGATTAAACACAATCTGAAAGCTTGAAATATGTTCTCAAATTATTTGTATGTTTTTTCTTTATAATGTTAATCTAGAAATTTGAAACTAAATATTTCACTTGCTCTCATGTGAATATTTCTGATTATGATCTTCAATCTATTTCACTAATATAAGTTCATTTAATTTAGAATTACGCTTAGACTTTTGCAGGAGCAAAATTAAGTCTGCAAGACATCTCCCTTTATGGAATGATATCTCTCAGGGTTTTTAAAATTGCTCTTCACAAAAATCTTCAGACAGTATTTTTCAGTAGATAAAAGCTTAAGTGCCCTTTCCTTCCAGTTATTTCTTCAGGTGTCTAGACAGCCCATTGGAGGCTTTTGCCACTCTGCCTAGTACCATTTCAAATCAGTAAACCAATCACAATAAACATAGTAAGAAAATAAATCATATAAGGCATGATCACCTTAACATACAATCAAGTGGTGGAAGTTCAGTGTGAACAAATGTGACTGGAGTATGCCATAGCAAATATCCGTCAATTAACAAACATATGTAATAGCTGTAAAATATGTAATACTTAGGCAGATTACTATGTAACAAAGTATTACTTTGTTACATCAAAATACTTTCAGTTATAGAGGGAACCAGACTAATTCTGGGCTTTGTTTTTTAAGTTCAATACTAGATGATTTTTGCTGGCTTTTTTTTTTTTTTTTTTTCCAAAATGTTATGAAAATGCCAGAGCTGTGCTTATCCAGTTCTTTTTGTTTTTGTTTTTGTTTTTTACTGAAAATGTCTTTTTAACAATGATTTAATAATGATACTATTTTACTATTAATTTCCATAAACACTTATGATTAAGGCAATTTTTACATGACAGAAGAAATTCAGCTAGCTCTCATGAGATTTACAATGTATGCATGAGTAAAAGAAAGTTTACATTTGAATGTTTACACTTCAAGAAAAAAAATTATGAATAGGGAGGCACAACATTATAGACATTAAAAACATTTTGGCTTCAGTAAAAAGATCTGAAAAAATCAAAAGATAATTTCAGGATGATCAACTTGAATGTGCTAACAGGTATATCCCTAGTGAGCATTTTGAGAAACACACTCAGTGTATTTACACTTAGCATGCAAGTTATTTCACACTGTAAATAGCATGAATCCTTCCACTGACTTCAATGGCAACTGACGAAGCTTTTTACTCACATTAAAAGATAAACTTTTCAAGCCTTGAAAACAGAAAGGTCTGTGTTTCTGTGTTCTTGCAGACCACCCAGCAAACTGAGAATGTTTCCCAAGATGTAGCTTCTGCTGTTTGATTTTGCTTCCTGAGACTTACATCACCTCATTACTACTGGTTGTTTGATT
Source organism: Tetrao urogallus (assembly GCF_951394365.1). Classification (NCBI taxonomy): domain Eukaryota; kingdom Metazoa; phylum Chordata; class Aves; order Galliformes; family Phasianidae; genus Tetrao; species Tetrao urogallus. The sequence continues at coordinate 11,925,877 of NC_136818.1, read as the reverse complement.
TAAAAATAGGTAAGACTGGCAGGTTCTGGCTAGTGACAACTTTGTCAGGCTTGAATTTACTTTTCTCTTAGAACAGAGGAGCCTTTTTGATGGCTGCCTATAGATATTTACCAGATTAATTTCATTTTATTTTGCTACAATGTAAAAAAATGAGTATGACCTATCAGTAGACAAAGGTGAAGTTTCTGGGATTTTTTATTCTTTCATTTTATAGGGAGATGTCAGCTTTGGGATAAATTCCCAGTAAGTATATAAAATGAAAAACAATTCAGAAATGTGCAGAAAGTGTCAGAAGGGAAATAATTGTTATATTCAATTGTAGTAGTATCTTTCAGGAAATCAGGATGTTGCTGTTTTTTACTGGTTGAACTCAGTTATAACCAGTCATTCAATGCTGTGGATCAATACAAAGATATGTCAGATAATGAAAAACTTATAGAAAGTGATTCTATATGCAAGCTCTAGGTAAACCATTGTTTTTCTTTCAAAATATTTTTTAATTCATGTCTTCTTTATTTTTTACAAGATGTCTTTCTTAGACCAGATATTTTAAGTCGAAGCCTTTGGTTTTGTTTTTCTAAGAGCAATTATTAAGGATTAAACCATATTTTGAAGGTGAACTTGTTTACTAAAATAAGGGAGACTTAGATTGGATACTATTTATTTATTTATTTGTTTGTTTATTTATTTACACTCAGAGTGGTGAGGCAGTGGAGCACACTGCCCAGAGAGATGGTGGATACCCTATCCCTGGAAACATTCAGGGTCAGCTTAGATGGAACTCTGAGCACCTGATTGAGATGTAGGTGTTCATTGGGCCAGAAAAGATAGTGAGGGGCCTGGGGCATCTCTCCTATGAAGAAAGGCTGAGTGAACTGGGTCTGTTCAGCCCTGAGAAAAGAAGACTGAGAGGGGACCTGATCCAAGTCTATAAATAACTAAGGTGTGGGGGGCAGAATGGCGAGGCCAGACTGTTTTCAGTGGTGAGTGGAGACAGGACAAGGGGAAACGGCCGGAAACTGCAGCATAGGAAGTTCCGCACAAACATGCGCAAGAACTTCTTTACAGTGAGGGTGACGGAGCACTGGAACAGGCTGCCCAGGGAGGTGGTGGAGTCTCCTTCTCTGGAGATGTTCAAGACCTGCCTAGATGCCTACCTGTGCAACCTGGTGTATGGAACCTGCTTTGGCAGGGGGGTTGGACTCGATGATCTCTGGAGGTCCCTTCCAACACCTACAGTTCTGTGATTCTGTGATTCTGTGATTCTGTGATTGCAGGGCAGTTGAACCAGCTGACCTTTAAAGGTCCTTTCCAACTCAAATGATTCTATGATTCTATATGCAGTGAAAGAGTTAAGGTAGTTCTTCAACTGTTCCACTTAATGAAGCTAGTATATTAATGGTCCCAACTAGGATTAGAAGTTAACACCTCATTAAGATGAACAGAGGATATAGTTTGCACCTTTAATGTTGCTCCTATTCTGCATGGCTTGCAGGCTCCTTCTACTGCTTCTGGAGGGCAGGCTTAAAGAGAACAAGAGTGCATCATTAATTTATATAGGGAAGTCTCTTTGTAAAAGAAATGACTAGTGATTGTATTTTTCATGAAACTGATTCTGTAGAAAATCTTTTGCCAGTGTAAAGATCAAAACATCAAGGGACTCACAATCTTTTGCACCTACAATTTGCAGTGTTAAATTTAATGACATGAGAAATATTATTACTCAACATTACCTGTTTTATACAGGTGCACTCCCATAAAAGTGCACTCAGTGAGAACAGAGCTTTTCCCATACAAGGAGGAAAAAACAGATGTTTCCCTCATGGCCATATTTGCACTCAGTATTAAAATGAGTAAAAATCTGAAACCCACCTAGAGGCAGAATCACAGTTGTGCTTTTAAGAGTAAAACCTAGTGCAAGTGGTTTGATTGCTTTTCCTCTATCTCCTTTACTTAAAAAAAAAGAAAATACATATTAGTTACAAACACTTGATTTCCCTTAAGTGAAACTTACATGTATTTTTCCAAGGAAAACACATGATCCAAATCTATCTGATAAAGGAAGGCAGAGAATGCTCCAGTAATTTGCCTGTATTCATCAAACAATACAATTTCAGGTACTCCTGTGTGATAACGTAGTTTGTTTGCATGACACCTCACTGCCTCTGTTTTAGTTTCCTTACTTGAAGCCATATAAGTACGAGGTGCAGAGAATAAAAGATAAAATAGGGGCAGAGAATCCCAGCTGAGTCATGGTTGCTCGGAGATAAGGATATAAAGAAAAGAGAATAACCTGTAACTGATTTAGTACACATATACAAATGTGCACCTATGCATGTTCTGGCATATTTGATCAGAGTGATGAGGGTTTTACATACTAATATATTGAATTGCCATAACTAGTGGCAATAGTGGCAACATTTTCTATGTAAGTATTTATACTTTTATAGTTTTGGGTTCCTTCTATAATTTCAATTGTCTTCCCAGTGGCATTACAGATGTTCACTCTAAATTGTGAGTTCTTTTGAATATCATTGTCCTCATATTTACAGAAACAGAAGTGAATCTGAAGTAATTTAGTATGCAATAAATCCAACATTTAAGAGCCCGCAGCACCCTTTTTCACTCAAAATTTCCATAGATACAGTAAATTTTGTAACAGTCAGAGACCAATGGTATAGCCTGCAGTGATTAACACTAGTTGCTAACCAAGGTTTTGAAAGGCATTAGTGATTTTAGATTTTGAAAAAATGTCTGTGAGAGATGGATTTTCAGAAGAGAAATAGTCTCATTTTCCTGGGAACTTGACCCTTTTAAATTACCTCTGTTTTAGTATCCCCCACTGAACACACTTAAAATCAGCAGTTACTTCTGGAAACTTGTCTGGAATTAAGCAATCTTATTACCCACACCACATGCATTTAATTTTCTGATTTCTTAAAAATCCATTTCCTTGCTCCAGTTTTGAAGCTATCATGCTTTGAATCACAAATTTATACCTGCTGCTAGAGCAGATAAAATCAATAGGCAATACTTTAATCCAGACACAGTTCCTAAATGTCTAAGGAAGATGTCTTCAACACCAAAGGCTTTGATGCCTATAATGCATTAAAGAGTATTTCAGTTAGTGCTGTACAAGACTGTTCAGTATTGAAGAAAAAAAAAAGTCATATTTTCACTCAATGCTTTTAGGAATTTTGAAACAACTAATTACTGCTCGTATGCAAATTGAGTGGAACCCAATTAAATAAATATCAGATATATGGATAAATCTGCTGGCAAAGCTGTGTGCTTTATATCAGTTTGTACACATCCTGTGTTTGCTATGAAACCTGTTTAAACAAATAAGTGATAAAATACTAAGTAAGTCAATGAAGAAATCCCCTAAGTACAGAGTTGTGAATTGTGTGCTGTTAGGTCTCTCCACTGGTAATTGTGCTTGCCTGCTCTACTATAATGGACAAGCTCCATCTTAAGTAAATATTATCTATTTTAAAATAACAGTGCCAATAAAATCTAGATTTTCTGTATATCAAGAAAATATACTTTAAAGCCACTTTTATTGTTTCACAACAAAGCCAAAAGATATTCAGCTGTCAAAACACTAATAGCATTTGCATGCAAAATTTTTTTCATCTGGCAAAATACCGTTTATAAAACCAAACTTATCATGTCCAAGTTCATGATTGTAAAAATCTCTGCTACCAAAGATATTTTAACTAGCTAGACTCCATTGATCTACAGCAAAGCTTTGTCAACTAACGTTTTTTTTTCTTAAATTGATTCTCCATCTTGTCTTCTCATTCCTTCGACAGCACACAGCAGGAAGCTCTGTCTACATACAGAAAACAGGATCTTGCTGTAGGCATGGGTATAAAACAAAAAGACAGTGATTAAAGAAAAAAACAGACTGCTGTTAGTATTTGATCTTAAAATTATTGATCTTGTCAATCAGTTACAGACACAGAGTGCCCATTTAAATATGTAATAACTATTAATGTTACCACAAAAATGCTGACCACTTAAAACCCAAAGAAATCTATATAGTAATGTGATGTGATGCTTATTTGACTGTATAGCTATTTATATGTTGTTTGCTCCAGAAGTAGTGCCTCCTATTTATTTCCATGGAAACTACAACAGATATAAACTGCGTGAGAACACTATATGATAGAGCAAATTCCTGGCTACAAAACACCATTTTTCAACATAGTCATTATCAGTAGCTGTGCGTTTTTGCCAGCAATGAATAAGAGCCCACATGCCGCACACATGAATGTCTGAACCAGCAGAGGTGACTCACTATTGCTGTGACCACTGCTGAAATGCACAACCCAGTGTCTCACAGCACCGACATCCACTGTTTGGTCCCCACAGACGTTTAGCAAACACTGATGAATGTCAATGGGTGACTTTTTTTTCAGCATGGGGGAATTCAGTGATACACCTTTGCTTCATACACACATCTATGTCTGGCACCTTTTTTTTTTTTTTAACCTGTCCTCATGCTTAGTCTCTCATGTATCAAGCATGTTTCCTATAACTGAACCAAATTCAAGCATTTCATAAGAATACTGTTAAAAATCCATTGAGCTAAGTAACATCATGCTCCTTTTGTCCTTTTTCCTTTTTGGGAAACAGTACATTCATTCTGTCTGTCTCGAGAGCTTGCATTTCTGTTGATGTTATACCAATACTGCCTCTAAACATATTTTTGTGCAAATACAATTAAACACTATTCAAAAGAAATTGAATTTTATCGCAAACCTAAGTGGTCTTCAGTTGCTGATCATATTAAAAGCTAACAGATTGTCCATTTGGAGAAAAAAAAAATGAATCCTCCAGATCTGCATGCTTTAGTTAACAGTCAAATGTGATATGAGTAAGATTTGGCACCTTAAAATAAGTTAGATATTTTCAAGGGAAGTAAATGTTGATAGTAATTCCACAATGTTCACAAAATATTCGTTGAGTTACATCATTCTTTTTCTCCATCACAATAGAGAAAAGCACTTACTATCTGCATAATACTATTTACTATTATAATAATATTTACTATTTTACTATTTACTCTAATAACTTGCGGACCACAAAAGGATACAAATAGTGTGGACAATTGCATCTAGTCTGTAACTAGTTAAAATTTATAGAAAAGTGTATTTACGCAACAGACAGGTAGGAATGTACTGTAGTCTAGTGCTGGCCAAATGGTTTATGAAATGCATTTTACAAGTACCTCATTTATCTTCTGAATTTATCACAAGTCTATAGTTCGTATTTAGGTACTGTCTAGTGTGCCACATGGCATTGAAACCAACAGAAGCTCATGCTGAAGGGTTTTTCTTTGTTTGAATTAGTTTATTAGTTGAGTGGAAGGATTAAAGACAGACTAAAAAGTCATTATGATGATGTAATAAAACACACATTGGTTGTTCCTTCACTTTAAAATCTGCTTCTTAAGCACATTCTTTTGTAAGAAGCCAGAATGAAATGTCATTAAGCATCTGGACATAAAGATAATTCTTTAAAACTTTTCTTTGTTTTTCTTCTAAATTAGGCAACCCTGGAGTAAAAAGATAATTAAAGATATCATACAGAAAGCATCATAAATTGTTCACCTTATTATAAATAAAATATAACTCTCTAAATTATTTTTAAAGTGACAGTTGGATAGAAAATGCAATAACTCTGCTACCTTGCTTTTTGTCACTGCATCTAGGTTTTGGTTCACATTAAAAAATAAAAACAGTTAGCATGCTTTTTTTGTGTTTTTATAATGAGTATTAAGTATTGAAATTTCAGTGTATGAAATGTGAAAATCTAGAATAATAAAAAATGTTTAAATAATATATCGGTGAAAAATAAAGAAAAGAATGCAAATCCTATTGTGCCATGGAACCAAAAAATACTTGTTTTCCTTCAGTGGCAAGAATTAATGTAATACCTTTTCCCTATGCTCCCAAAGAGAGATATTTTTATTTCTTTGTATTTTTTCTAAGCGTTTTTTTTTCTAATCAGGAAAAACCTTTCAACATTGGAACTGGGAGTACTTCTCTTCCATTCTTGTCAATTAAACTGTTTATCAAGCAATCATGTTTTCTTTGTGCTTTTCCTTTAAGAGAGTAGGACTTCATTCTCTACTCCTGTAGTATTCTGTAGGTCCTCACAATAACTCTTTCTTTGGCATTTAAGTTTTTGTCATCTACTCTCCATGACTTTTAACCATGTCAGGAATTAATGTAGGTCTTGACATACAGGAACCCTGCCTGGGTGAGAGGGAAGCACTCTCCACCTCCTAAAAGATGTGAAAGAGAAATGTGTGTCCCTCTGGTACTGGGACATTTCCCCAGCTGCTCTCCTGGAGAAAGCTGCTGGTGCAGTAAAGGAGAAATGTGAGGTTCTCGTGAAAATGTGCAAGGGAGACATTTCTCCAGTCCCCCCACCTGTGATCATGCTTTGTACTATGATACAGGACACACGTGCTACCTAACATAGCAGTGCAGCAGTGCATTCCTTTGCAGCCAAGGCTGCTGCTTGCAGGGAAATTCAACCCAAAGAGTCAAGACCTTAAGTGAGATTTAGATTTTCCTAAACAGGGAAAATTGCTATTCTGGTGGAGATACTTGTAGGGTTTTTTACCCTATCGAAGTGAGTGAGTGCCAGTTATCACTATGACTCCAGATTGTCTGCATATTAAAGACATGAAACGTAGAATGTGAGCAGGGTTCTAAATGCCTTCTCCTTCCCCATATCCACCCATATGAAATTCAGATTGCTTTCTGATTAATATGAATGGAAAGAATACAAAAACAAATACTACATCTTCCTCTGCATGTGTTACCTTCCACTCTTTCCTAGACCAAGAATTTTAGTGTTCACTTTCAGTATAATACACTCCACTAGTGTTTTTATCTGAATGAAAGGTACGTATGTAGATAAATAAATAAATCAAAAAACATTGGATCATAGCCTTTTTTTTTTCCTTTTATATTTGTGTGTGTCCATATATACTATGCTAATTTTCTCTTTTCATTACAACCTTATTCGATTTCAAATAGGTTTTGTTCTTAGTTCTCAAGATCTGCAGATTTTAAGCTTTGTTTATTACTGATATAAAAAAAAGTGATATATATGTTAGATTTTCAGAATGGTATCTTAATGAGAGTTTAAAGGAGATTTCCAGATTATCCAGATTTCATTCTGATCTGACACAGGCTTAATTTTGGTCTCTGTTGTACAGGTGTGTATACGGGAAGTGTTAGATCACGGCCTGAACTAGTGATTGAGCACCCTGTGAAGAGGTGTGGCCAGCTCTTGGAGCACAGATGGAAGCAATTCACCTGTGTAACCAGAAGGAGTGGACCCTGGTTCCACTGCTCCCTAACTTCATTTAAGTCTTGGAAAGCACAAGGCATGTTTTTCTATTTGGAGATTGCTGCATTTGGAGTATTTGGCGAGCCTTGGGAAGAGGTAAGCAATTCCTTTTTTATTACCGGACTGTGAATTCTACTTTTCTTTGGTGATCTGAAACAGATTTAAGACGACTGTATCTGCCTCCTATCCTTACAGCACGTCTAACTATTTATCTTGTCACAACCCTCTATTGTGCATGCGGCGGAATTTGAGCAATTTGATACAGAATATAACAATGAAACTATTTTACACCTTGCAAAATGTTTGTTAGGTACAAAACTGTAGCACAAAGCAAGGGAGTGGTTAAGAACAGATTTCCAGTAAAACATGCTTTCTCATTCTTATTTAAATATTTGAACCAGGGACATGAGAAACTGAGGATAGTTTTGTCACAGATAAGCTAAGGGAACTTACTTCAAAAAGAAGTAAGAAGGCCAAGTGCACCCTTGCTAATGTGCAGGATCTTTTCATTTGTCAAACCTTGCAAGTTACCCATGGTCAATGCGAAGCTTTGGGTAGAAGGAAAGTCTAGTTGTTGTTTAGTTACTGAGCTTTGTTTGCTCACCTCACCATTGTTTCTGCAGTTAGGGACACAATGACCTACTGTCCTGTACCAGAATACCAGGAAGGGGGGTGAATGTGAAAGCTGAACATCATTGCTTCTCTGCTTTACCCACAAACATATTCCCAGCCATGGTCAGCAAAAGGCATTTAGCAGGGAACACATAACTTTGCCTATGATGCAAGAGACTAGTCTGATTAATATGTTCTGTCCAGTCCCCTGTGATGCATCTGGGCTTTCAGTAGCATTGTGGCCACATTCAGTGCTCCTGTTTCATCAGTCAGCTCTGAGATGTCTTTCACTGAAAAATGTAGGTGAGCCTCTTCTTGGCTCAAGTGCATTATTGGCATTCAAATATTGTTTCTTAACATCATTGGTCAGTCCGCACCAAGAAGTCTGTGTATTCTGCCTTCAAATCGGCCAGTCATAATTTGATCCCTAGATAAAAACTCAGAAAGCTGCTAATTACCTCTATTGAAAATTAGTACAGCTGAGACACAGTCCACTGATCCAGAATCATGTCCTCTGTGACTACTGTCAGAATTTGATTTCCATGATGAACTCTCTTGGCTCTCTAGAAGATGATCGCTGCCCTCTAGTGACAAAGATATTTCTGCTGACATATTACAGTGTCAGTATGATGCAAAAGCTAATAAATGCTGTATCATTATATAATAAGGAATTTGGATCTAAAAAAAAAAAAAAAAAACACATTAAGAATTGCCATATTGTAAGTAGAAGATCTGAGCTTGGAGGCATTAGAAAAGGAAGCATTCCATGTTCACCTGATATCGTCAGTATCTGTAATAGTTTTCAGGTAAATTTTTGTTTGATCAGATGTTCACAGATTTTCTAAACTTCTGACACCTGTCACCAGCTCAAAGCCTGTGGTTATTATCTTAAAACCAGAACAAGAGTTCTGCAATGCTCGTTTTTTGCTAGAAGTATCCATCCAACTCTAATACACTCAATGATGTAACATTATGTTTTTAACAGCACTTCAATGTGCATGTGAATCTCTAAAGAGTGACAAAGTGATGTCTTCATAATTTCCTGGGTGAAATCACAAGCTGAACTCATGGACCAGCTAGGGAGTCCCTTTCTGTAATAGTGCAGACAATATCAAAATTTAGACACATAAGTGCAAATCATGAAGAACTATATTGAAAATGAACCAAGAAGCATATTGAATCTTTAATCAGTGTGTAATTTCATGTTAACTGTGAGATAGCCAGTAGGATATAATAATGTGATTCATATGAAATATTTTAATGACTCTATTATGTGTATACTTTGGGACAAGCTAAAATCTGATGAGTTTTTAAAGGTAAACCACTCAGAAGAATATGTACAGTTCTACATGATGTGTCTCAGAATGTAAGATTTTGTTGTTTTGTTTTTTTTTTTATAAGACTCACAGAACACACTTAGTAATGTTGTTGCCATCCTTTTTAACATCGAACTCCAGAAAAAAAAAACCACAAAACTTAATCCTGAAGTGGCTGCAATATCCATTTCAGTGCTTCATGCCAGAAGAAACATGTGCTTCCCATTTTTATGCTCTGTGTGACAACATTTCATAGACTTTCCTGCATTATTTCTTTTATTTTTTTTAGGCAATGGGTGTTCAAATTATACCCCAATTCACTGTGTGTAACGTAATTCTATGTATTTGTAATTTCCACAGTTCTTTACATAGAGTGATAAATGTGAAGGATTTTCCTACATGATGGTTATCTCTTTCTGTAAGTGTAGCTTAGTCCTTTGATGCTGAGATTGTTCAGAGGACACAAGTAGTTTCAATGAACATGGGATTTATTCTCTGTTGTAGAGATGATCTCTTTTAGACAGATTGTGGTGATGCTGCTTTCTCCTGGAAAATGGCATTTTGGCTATGTCCAGTCCTTCATCTGGAGAAACCTGAGCTCTTACTTTAGTGTGGAACAGAAAATACTGGTTTGATACTGGCTAAAATTCAATGTCAATCCAACAGTGTCTTTTTATGTCCTTTCTTTCCTTTTCTTCTCTAAGACTTCTGCCATCCTTTTCTATCTTGAAATCATTCAAGATTTCATATAACCAAATCCCAACCACCCTTTATGTGTTCACTGTAGCTTCCCTACCATTCTGAAAGATGGTGGGGAGCATATTCATCTGACTTTCATACACTTCCAGAAATTAATGATCTGTACATTACTTTCTCTTACAAATACTTTCATGAAAAACTTTGAATATTCAGGTAACTTGATTTGATTCATTTTGTTGTGTATCTTAGTTTGATTCTTATTTTGTTTTCTAATGAGCTTTTGTCCAGGAAGCAATACTGCATGAGCTATAGCAGCTTACACTCTGACCTTAGATCTTTCCTGTAGTTTTCCCATTTTCCCTGATATTTCCAAGTGATAAAGCTTGGATCCAGATGTTGAGTTCTTAAATTTTATTTTAAACTTTAACAAATCAAGGGAAGTATGTACATGGTTAATATAATAGTGGATTACAAAACTGTATAAAAAATGCCTTGTATAGGGTATTGCTTGAGAGCTCAGACAGTTTGAAAGCATTTGTCTGTGGTGTCCTCAGATATGGATTGAATAATGCAAGACAATCTTAATAAGTTCCTGCAGCTTGAAGTAAGAATGTTGTCCACTTCTATTTTCTTATTGCACATTTCTCAGTGGCATGTGTCTGACCCAGTATGCAGTGTTACATTGGTCCACTTGGTCTACCAGCAAAGGACAAACAGGCAGGAATCCACTGAGTTAGTGATCTTCAGTGCATTGGTCTGAACCTTAAGGGGTCTAATGAGTATCATAACTTCTGCCAAAAGGGGCAGGTCCAGGCACAGGTGGGGTGAGAGCCAGGGAAGGGAAACAAGTCTGTATGTTTGGCCAGGGTTGCCCCTTCCTAGGTGCAGAATCCAGCACTTGCTAAACTTCATGGAGTTGGTGACTGGCCAGATCTCTAATTTATTTAGGTCTCTACGCAAGGCCTCTCCACACTCAAACGGGTTAACAGATCCTCCCTATTCAGTATCATCAACAAACCTGATCAAAATACCTTCTAGATTCTACATCCAAGTCCTTTATGAAAATATAAAGGAGAATTTGCCCTAAAAAAAAAAATGGAGGCCTGAGGAATGCCACTATTGACCAAACATCAGCCTTATGTGAGCCCATTAATTTCATTTTTTTTTTTTTTGCCCCTTTTCCACCACTGGGGAGGAGGGGGGAAAGCCTGGCCTTATCCACGTGACTCCCACCCTTTAGATATTTATCAGAACTGATAAGATTCTCGAATCTTAAAATGCAGTGCCCACATCCACCTCAGTATCTCCACTCATTCAGTGGGCATCTTTTTTTTTTTTTTTTTTTTTTTTTTTGCAGTGCCATTCTCTTGTTCTCACTCTGTTTCAACTTCTAGTGGAAACAAATTATGAAACCTCAGAAATTGCTATGAAGGAGCTTTTAAGTTAGGCCTTTGTCAAGGGACTGTCACTTTGTACTACAACTAGAATTGTAACCTAGTTGATCTCTAGGTGCTACAGAGATATGAATGTTTAATCCTGATGATCAGCATTAGAAACACAACATTTTGAGATATTAAGTGCTTTGTATACAATCTGTCTTTCTAATGGAGTGTCTAATTCTTGTTCTTTGTCTCAGAGTTTGATTTTTAGTGTGTTTTTTATAGTAAAGTAACTTTCTAGTAATTTATTTTTCATCATCATCAGCTAGTAACACCTGGCTGGATGTGTAACACCTCTTCCACCCAAGTAAACCCATATAGAGAGCAATTTATCAATACAGCTGCCTAGAGCTGGGCTGCAGGGATTTTATTTTAAGCCAATCCTGCCCTTTCAAATGTGTCTCAAAGTCTACTAGTGGATCATATCTCCTTTTGCACTGACCTGTTTATCTTAGCACTTCAGCACGCAAGGGGACTGCTGCCGACACCAGCACTGGCACTTATGTTCTTGTTCCAAGCTGAAAAGGCATTTGGTAGAATTTAACTTTGAAAAACAGTAGATGAATCTTTGAAGAGGGCACCCACGAGAATTGAACTTGTAGTGGAGAGAAGCTAAAATTAAAAAATGCCGTGGAGGAAAAAACTGGGGATAGAGAAATTTGAGCTGAACAGATTGGAGAAGGGCAAAGAAGATCAATGTGTTTATTATCAATAAATCAATTTGTTAATCCAGGTGGGATTCTGCAGCTGTAGAATGTGGAGGGCAAAAGGAGGTGAGTGGGATGATTTTAATTTTTTTTAAATAAGGGGAAATCAATATCCCAATCAAATATCAGATGGGAGATGGTGAATAGAGAGGGGAATCTACATAACATATAGTTCCAAATTGGTTTCCTAAAATACTCATGTTAATGATGAAGAAACTCATTCCAAATTAGTGTATATTGGCATAGTTTAATATAACTGCCATAACTTAACTTGCACCAGCTGGGAAATCAGCTTAGTATATCCAAAGATAACACTACGGTGGAATTGCCCATTTTCCTCAGTGAGGACTGTTCCATATGGATAATAGTGAATTTATAAAGGTTTTAAGTAAAATAAAACTCATGGTGAGGATAGTCTGGATTGACAGGCAAGTCTGATTAAGCTTTTCTTAGCTTGGGCTTCATAAAAGGCCTCCCTCTGTCTCTGTTCTTGAACAGAGACTCCTCAATAGCTGGATATCTCTAAGCTATTGCAGCTGAGGACCTCACATTAAAATGAACTGATGAATGCCCACTTCAGCATATCATGTCACTCCTATTGTTGTGTTGTCTAAAGTATCCAACCCAGACGACATAATGTACATGCTCTTAATTTGAGTTTAATAAAACTCCTCAGGCTAAAGTCTACACCATGGGTCTTACATTTTGCAGAGAAAAAAAAAAAAAGGAACAGGTCACAGCAATAATCATTAAATACATGCCACATTCTTAATGTTCTATATATAACTCAAGCATCCTTATTAGCTTACTAAAACATTGTGTTTATTAAAGATGCAAGCTTATAAATAATGTAAAACTCTTAGTTGATACTTTTTAAAAAGAGTCAATCTTTAAAGATTTTTAAAAGATTCTCATTATTTTTTTTTTATCATGATTCTTCTCAGACTGTTGGATAAAGAGACTGGAACTGATGATAGAAGGGGTAGTGGAGAAAAGGTAGGCAAATGAACAGACTTATTTTGGGTCATATGGACAAATAAATAAAATTGTCTAGATACAGAAAAAATAAAATATTCCAGCAACTGGAGTAAACGCTGGCTGTCATAGTTTTAAAAAAAAAAAAAAAAAAAAAAAAAAAAGTTATCATTTTCAGATAGGCTGAATTTTGACCGTAGTGGTGAGAGATCTATCTCACTTTGCTGCTACAGTAATTTATAATGTGCACAGCATGCTATAATGTGAAACATGTTATTTTCACCTTATTAAGTTTTGCATTTCCTTATCTTTGTATACTCTAATCTGGCTACATTTGCCTAAAATGTATAATTTAAATTTTGGACAAGTTCTCATATAGTAGGAATTGTCACTGATATCAGCAGAGCAATGGCAATTTATACTGAGGGTCCGCTTATTTCCTTAAAACTACTGGAAGGTAAAGTACAATATCTAAAATTTAGATATGAAAGAATTAAATGTCTTTGGAATTATTTGCTGTCATCTGATACGGTCAAAACCATAGGGAGATTTCCATCTTGTGAGCAATCAGGAGAACACCAAAGGAAGCTAGCTACTGATGGCTTGAATAGATTAATATCACTGCTAATAGGGAACCTGAAGTCTTAATTGGTTTGCTGTAAACATTACAAACACGTTTGCATGCTTCCATTCACTTTAGGTGCTGTAGATATGATATTCACACTGAGAGCTGCAATTTAATTACAGTAAGACTGTTCCTTATTCAATTGCGGTTGTGCCCTCCCATTATGTTGGCTATGAAGCATTGTACTGTTCAATACAGCATGTATCATGATGTCAGAAAGATAAAGCTACACAACAGCTCAATTTTGGTTGCAAGAATTTCCATCTGGACTGGAATCAATGTTGCAAATGGTTATTAAATCCACACATTCTGGGTAACTGAAAAAAAGTGAAAGATCTGAGGAAACACGTTTTTTATTATGGAGAACAGTAGTAATGAATAGCAGAATTGCTCACTGTTGGTGGATTCATTGGTATGAGTAAACACATCATACCTCACAGAACTGAGAGCCCTGCCCACTCGCAATATTCTGAGTTGCAATGAATTGAAAGTATAGACAAGTTGATTCTGCCATTGCAGTTACTCAATTTACAACATCTGCTGAACAATTGACTTGAACAGTAAGCTAGGTTGCAGAGTGAAGATTTGCTTCCTCCTCATCTTCTCTGTCCACAGCCTTTGGAAATGACTTTGCAGTCATTTCTAGTCCAACTAACAAAACTGGCTTAATGAAGGCTGTAATTTCCACCTTCTTAAAGTTTAGGTAAATATAGGATGCTTGGACAACAAATTTGAGAGAACATTTGCCAAAGGATACTTATGAGAAAGAATGATAGTTTGATATATAGGCCTATGAGATAGACTGGGAAACAGGACTTTTCTGAATATTTCACCATCTTATATGGCTTGAAAGACCTTCTAGGATAAAATATTTGAAAAGATAGAATAATTTTCTTAAGCATGTTTGTATGAACTTCCTTATTTTAGGGAAACAATGCTCCTGTCTGGAAACAGAGGAGGAACGTGTATAATCTAAAATGGGAAACCTAATAGAGCAGATATTGGGGTGAATATTTTGTGTATGAGATAGAGGAGAAACTGCTGACATTTAAAACAAGCAAACAAACTGTAACAGAGCTGAAGGTTACAGGAAGATGTAAATCTCTGGGACAAGATTATGAGTAGCATCAGTGATGCTAGATGAGAAGGTGCTCTAAGTCTTTCATTAAGTGAAACAAAAAAAAAGGGGAGGACATATACTAGGATCAAAATCTTATTTTGGATGGCCTTGGTTGTACTACTTATTCTTACTGATTTGTACTGATAATTTTATACCTGAAATGGATGCAAAACATTATTGAGTAGTCAATTAAAACACTGGTTTAAATCAAACAATTCTTAGTCCACCCTTTGATAGACTCCTGTCTCTACAACATTACAGAAGAAAAAGAAAAAAAAATCTTAAAAAATGCTTTTTTATACTTGCCCCCTTAAGGTCTTAAGGGTATTTACTATTGTCCATTTACTTTTCCGTAGTAGTATGTAATTAAATGTTGCTCCTGACTTTCAAAATCATACTGAATTTAGGAAATAAATTTCTTAGTAAAATGCAGATTGCTCATGCTGAGAGTTTTAGGGACCCTAATTTCAGTAAAATGCTTTATAAAATGTAGATGCTAGATGAGCAGGATAAAACAACGGAGGAATCCTGCTATTTGGGAAATTAGTTTTTTATGTTAAATGGGTAGAAAATGGCAAACCTAATAAAGTAAAAAGGAAAGGGACTATCAATGACTCCCTTCAAGGCAGTGTGCCAGGCAGCTTTGGCAAGATTTCCACAGTACTACCTTCAGATTTTATTAAATTAAAATAAAACCTGTCATCTTTGCTTTTACTGGCTCAGTCAAGTGCGCAGTTTTTTACTTAGTTCCAACATCAGCCTTACACTTCCAGCCGGCATTAATATTTCAGTATGTAATATGCATAATTCTGTGGCATTTTTAACATATCTAGCAAACAGTTACTGAAAAAAAAATATTCCACTAAAACTTAAAAACACTGTGTTACTAACTACTTGATCGTGTTAACTTCTTTTCAGTATTCTCCCTCACGGACTAAAGCATTTGGAAATGTAGTCAAAGAATCAAAGAAATCAGAAATGGTAAAGTCCCACTAGATCACCTAATCCAATCCTCTAGCAGCACATAATTGTTCCCAATAATACATTTTTCACCGTTTTCTTCAATCTGGTTACAGATACCTGGGAACATTGCTCCCAGACATGATTTTTGCAAGCTGTATGAGTAGAGTTCAGACAGACCCTATATCATGTCTAAGATCTCTTCTTTGCTCTTCTAATTTCTTCTGGCAGTCTCACCTTTTTATGGACTCATATAGTGACTGGGGACTACCAAAAATCGAAAGGAAAAGCTGCAGCTACATGTTGTCCTTTATTACATCTATGGGATTTTCCTCTTGTAGAAGGCTTTTGTAGTTCAAACCAGAGCTACTTTGCATGCTGATGAGAGCAGCTTTTTTTGTTAGTTCCACTGCTGCTGCTGAAGACATCAGCCATGAATCTGATCCAGAGGACTTATCTCTAAATCCAGAGGAACAAACACTTCTACTAGATACAGTCCTCCATTAGTCACAGTCCAATCTGACACAGATCTTAACAACAAATAGACCCAGCTGTTAATGATTTACATAATCCCTTGCCTCTTCCCCTCAAGACCTTGAACAGCCATTGAAAATAATGGCAGCATCAGAAGAACATGGTTGTTCTGGAAGAGGAGTGGTTCATAAGGTGTAGGAGTAAGTTGGAGTAAGTTCCATGAAGGCATCATGAGTGTTAGCTGTATGTGGCACTGAATCTGACCTATTCTTCAGTGTCCAGAAAGTGCTTCAAAAGTTGAGCATGAAAGTTTGGGCAAGACTAGGGGATCATTATTGGAAATGTTTTATAGTTGTAAGAAAACTATTCTAGTTCCTGTGCATTTGAGATGAGCTAGGTCTTAATCTCACAGGCTGAAAGCAATATTTTAATTTGTGCTTGGATGCATTTTTGCAAATGGGAGATCAAGCCAGTCCTGAGGATGATTCTGACTGAGAGAATGAACTTGCCCTCTGTTTGTCTTTTGGCACCTTTTGAGCACCTTTCTCTCTGCAAATTACTATTGTATGCTTTTAACCTAAGTTACTGACCTTGGGGGAAAGAATGCATGTTAAGTGTGCCAGAGACAGGTAGCTCAGAAATTTTGAATGACTGGTTCAAGGACCTTTGGTGTTGTCTCTGGAGATGCTTTATCTTTTTCAGCATTTCCTTCCTGTTTGCAGTCTCTTTCAACACAGTAAATTCAGAATACTGCTAAGCAAAATAGTCGTGTCTTATTTTCTATACAAAATACTACAGCTATTATACTTATCTACGATTAGATATATCTAGATGTACTGTTGATGTGTATAATCAACATGACCCCTGTCAGAAATCAATATACTATCAAGAAACATTGGAATTATTTTTTATATACATGTGCTGTGTCTGTTACAGGAGAAGCTGACATGTATACACTTGAAAATACATGTGTTTTCATTTTTTTTTTTTGTTAGAGATCTTATTTCAGATTCACTGCAGAAACTTGACAAGCAAGTGAATAACTTAGCATCATTGGGGATATTTTAAGCTTCTCTAGCTGCTGAGGTTTACTGAAATGTGGAAGAGGCTTTTTACTACTAAAGGTCTGCATATGTATTTTCCTATGATACAAGTCCTGAGCTTTGTTTATTTACAGATATGACATGAAATTTCTATAGTAAGCCTTGAATGTTGTGAACTATATCCTATAAGCAAGCTTACATTCAAGTCTTTGAACTATCTGTAATAGCTGATGTAGTTTCAGACTTTTAAAAAATACTATAGTTTTGGACAGAGTATGTTTTACTGTTCTTGCGGGGGGAAAGGAATTCTCAAATGTAGCCAGCACAAACTCTCCCTTGTGCGAAGAATTAATCTCAAAAATTAGAAACAAATCTGTTTCTCTACACTTTTTGTTATTAAATTTAGTAAATACTCGCAGTTCTATTTTAGAAGCAGGACTGTGAACTGTAAGAATGTGAATTACAGTCCGCTCCATGTAAAGCTCACATTAAAAAAGCAGAAGTATTCACATGAAAGTCCTTTCAAAACGCTAAACTAAATGATGCCAAAGTAGATTGAAAAGGCATTTCAAAAAGAGGTGCCAAAATAGATTGATAAATCCTTCAATCATACTGTATCATAACCTGTACAGCAGATTTCAGTCACCCTGAATTTCTTGCCATTCAACAGAATGCACATAACTTATTGTTTTCTCTGAGAAACACAATTGGCAGCTGCAACTTAAAAAGAAATGTTCAATAAATAAGATTTCATATGTAAAGGCATATCTAGAGAAAAATGATTTCCATAGCACTTTGAACTGACATGTGAGAAAGGACAAATCCCAATATTTTCTAGGGAGTTTAAAAAAAAAAAAAAAAAAAAAAAAAAAAAAAAAAAAATCCCTCAATTATTTTAAAGAATTTATTTATTTAATTAATTTAATTGATTTATTTGTTTTATTATTTAAGCAATGATTTCCTGATGACAAAAAGAATACAAAATAAATGTTTTGAGTGTAAATTTTCTATTTTATTTTCTATATCTCATATACCATATTTATAGGAAGGGAACTGGCCTCAGCTGAGGAAAAGACTGTGTTAAATAGACAAGCCCATGAAAGTCTAAGATAGCAGTGAGAAAGTATAGTTGTCTTATGGCATTTTCTGCCTCTGAAGCACATTGATTGACCATTTTCACTTAAAATTTATATAGAAATCTTCTGTATCATCAGGACTAATTGCAAACTTCGAGTTTTCACTGAAAACTTTGAGTTTTCAGTGTTTGCAAGAGTGGAATACTTTTGTTTTTATGGTTCCCTGTTAACTTTCTCATACTTATATAAGGATATGAGATTCTATCTATGCAGTATTAAGGCATATTCAGCTTTATATTTTTAATATTTCTCTTTTTTTTTTTTTTTTTTTTTTTAAAGTAATCATTAAATGGTAGGGTGATGATCTTTTGAAATCCATTCATATCAATGTGAAGACCACAACACTGTGATTCCCTAGAACAACACACCTACTGAATTGTAGTGTTAGTTTAGAATATACTGATCGCCTCTGTTTGGAATGACCTCAGAGAATGACTGTCAGAGAAAAAGAAGCAATTTTCCAGTTTTCTTCTTGCAAATGAGTTTCTTTTCCGTAGGTAAGCAGAAAATGTAAAATAACACCAATTTTTCTTCTAATTTACTAGTCAATCTTGTTCAGTTTGGGGAACATTCATTTAGTACATACCATTTAAGACAAAGCAAATCTAGGTTTGTCATGCTTTCTTCACACTGTTACATTCTTATTGATTGCATAGTGACAATTAAATTATTGTGCTTTAAGCCACAGTAGGCATGTTTATTTCTCTCTCCTCCTTCCTCTGCCTCTGTCTCTTCCTTCTCTCCTTTCCCCCACTTTTTTTTTTTTTTTAATAGACTTCTTTGATTACTGTCAGATACAGGCACTGGGCTGGTTTAAACCTCTACATTTCCTGGTCTGATTGAGTGCATGGCTGCCCCCCTGAAGAAAGACATTTGAAAAAGCTGCAACATATTTCTAGACTTCAAAAATGCCAGTAAGCCTTGATCATTTCACCTGTCCAGGATAATGTTAGAGGGCACAAAGTGTCTTATGAATTTATACAGAAGCTAACTTCACAACTCATAGACAATCTTACGTATTTCTGTGTGTGTGCGTTTGTGTATATCTGTGCAAGGACATGATCCAAAACTTGTGGGTGCAAAGGAACCTTCCAGCTGAATTCAGGGGACTTTGATTAGCATCTTATGCATCAATGTGTATCAGATTTTCTGATGAAATAACTGCAGTTGAAAAGCCATCCCTAATGTTTGTAGGTAGTGTATTATTTAATTATGTAGTCCTGCAGTGGCAGAACTGCCATTTCTGACACAAGCCAAGATGCCATTGGCCTTCTTGGCCACCTGAACACACTACTGGCTTGTGATATAATCCATTAAGATCTCATAGAGGCTAAGAGAGTTTGGATATAAGTGAATCATCTATATATCCCAAAACCTACCGTATCTTTTTTTAATTTCTATTATTTTGGTTGTTTTATTTCCAAATATTGCTTCAATTTTGATTTATATTTTTTTAACTGGGATCAAAAAAAGGATGTTTTGTGGGGCTTCTTGTAAAGTGTTGTTTAATGTTTATAATCTCAGGAGGAAATGGGTTTGTGGCATGAATGAGTTAACAGGTACAGTGGCTCACGGATTATTCAAGAAAAATGTAGTTTGGTTGTTTGGTTGCAGCTCTTTTTTTTTTTCCCAAAAAATATTCTTTCTCAGCTGCATCTTTTCATTCTTATGCAATAAAGGCAAAGACTGCTGAACCTATTTTCTTCTAAGAGGCAAGGTTCAGTGTGACAAAATGTTAAAATACATTTGTTTTAACTACATATAAAAGATTTGTCACAGAGCCTGAATGGGAGATGATAACCCCGTTGTCATAATCTTAGGTTCATTTTTCTTTTATGGAAATGAAACATAATTATACCTAAAGAGAAATCTGTTCCTGGAGCTTAATGTCTGTAAGAATTGCACAGACAGCAGCTCATGACTACCTTGGGTTAAATGCTTTGAGATCCTAGGTAGAATTACAAACTTTCAGATCTCTAGAAGCATATTATTATATCAGTCACACAATCTACTATTTAAAATTCAAAAAAAAAACCTTGAGAAAATACTAATGCCAATTAAGCAATGCAGGAAGAAGCCAAGAACCGTGGCTGTTCTTTCACTAAGAAATAAGGTATATGATTATTGTCCTACAAACTATGGTTCAGAGGACATTTGGTTCCTGGTGGAAAAAAATGTAACATGACAGCTGCTATTTCTAGTTCTATTTAAGAATGTTAATTGAAATCTAAACCAGCAATAGGAACACTAGGCTTTTGCAGACTGAGGCAAATATAAAATGTAGTGTCAAAGTATAAAGACTAGCCCTAACAGAACATGCTGGAAGAGAAAACGACAATGTATAATTATTATTCCAAAGAGGAAAAGAAGCAAACACAATTGTTCAATCCTTGTTTCTGTAATGGAGATCAAGAACAGGAGTGGAGAAAATCTACAATATCTTCACTATTAAAGCAGATACTGATTTGTAATGTATTTATCTCAGGAATCATAGCGTAAAGGACAGAACAGAGCACTGTCACCCAGAGATCTTGTTATTTCTTGCTTTTCTTGTAGTTGACACGTGACCCTTGTAGAGCAACTGAAGCCTATACGCAAAGAAATACTGAGAAAGTGGGTGCCTGACCATAAATTTAAGAAAACCCCCTCCAGACTAACACATCTGTGCGGGAGAGATTATCAGAGAGATCATCAGTTAGGGGGGAATCAAAGCCATTAGACATAGATGTGAGGAGCTGCTGAAAACAGGGTGAATTGCTACTTTTGATTCTCCTTTTGATGTTTCAATCTGGATATCTGCTACTCTTTGTTAATTGCTTGCTTTCTACCATTGCTTAGTTCTATTATTTTATGTGAAAGGATTTCTAAAAGAATATAAGATAGTGGTAATGTTTGCAAAATGTTTGCATATGTAGCAAGCAAATAATTACAATCATCATGAAAAATATCATGATGCTGGGTCTTCCACAGCCTGAATATCTTGTTCACACTGTTCACAAAAGCACTAAAATAGAATTAAGGTTTGCATCCATTCCACTTGTTCTAATTTTCCCTGATTTTACTAAGAACTGAAAGTTAGAAGAAAACATAAGGAACTATGTCTCTGTGAACCAGTGATTGAAAGTATTTATTCAGGAAATAGCTATTTTTTATCTCAGTTTACGTATTGCAAAGACAGAAAATATATTGTGCTTAGCTGGTAGTTTATTTAACACCTTTCTTTTTTTGTAGAATCTTAGCACCATGTGGTTTTTAATGCCAAGTGTCTTCTTTCACGCCTCTGGCATTTAGCATTGATGTTCATCAGAGACAAGGTTGGAGTGGAAAGTTTGTTTCTGAATGCAGACAGGGCAAACTGTTAGTTGCAGAAATTAATGACTAGTGTTAATTTATGTTGATAGTAGACTAAGCTCAAGGAGACCTGAAAAAATCTTTTCACTTAACCATTCTCTTCCACAAAATGATGAAAAGCAGATAAAAAATTCTGAGGGTTTCCACGAAGATTAAGGTATTTGAATGCCTTTTAGACTTAGTTCTCTATTCCAAAATCATACTGGAAACTAAGGGAGTGCATCACATTTTTAACCAGTAGTTTAATATATAGCAATTTAACATAAACAGCATTTTAAATTAACTGTTCTAATCCACATTACTAGCCTTTGAGGTCAATACCCATTAAGCACAATGACATTTTTTACATTTTCGTTAAGTACTCTTCAACTCAAACAATACATCTAATATTTTACAGACAGAAACTTTACTGTAAATGTAATTATCTGAAAAACAGCTGATCTGGTTAAGATGCTGTAATGCTAAACTTTCACAAGGAAATAGGCTCTAGCCAAATGAACTCTGGAGTTTGGATTGCATTCATATTGGTCCACTGAGCAAAACTGCTCAAGATGGCTGTATAGATTACTTGCTGCTGAACTTTCAACTTGATATTTTTGACTTGAGAAATTTAGGATTACTAATGCTAATGAAATGCACTGAATTACCAATGTGAAGCTAATAAAGACTGTGTATTACTGCTTTAAACATGTGCACCTCAGTTTTGGTGTTGCTTTGCAAAGCTTCTGTTTTAGCCTTGGAGCTAGTTCATAGTGCTGCCCAGAAATTTCATAGTTTTGTTGTGGTTTAACCAACGAAAAGCAACAAAGTAGAATCCATGCACTGAGATAAATTTTGTTTGCTAAGACAGAAAATGAAGTGGGAAAGAATAATAATAATAATGAAAATTATTTGTATGTGTGTATTTATTTGCACGCGCACACACACCAAATGATACACAAGCTATTGCTCACGACCTGCTGACCAATGTCCACCTAATGCCCTAACAGAAGTCATCCTCCTGGCCAACTCCTTACTGTTTTTTCAAGTATTTTTCATTTGTTGTCCTATGGCATGGAATATCCCTTTGCCTAGTTTATCTCAGCTGTCCTGATTCTGTCCTCTCCTAGCTCCTTGTGCCCTCAGCCCTCCTCCTCACTGGCAGGACAGTATGAGAAATTGATAAGCTTCAATCACAGCAAATGGAAGGTATCTTTTTAAAACATACAGGCAAAATAAAGGTGAAAAGAATGAGGATATGTCTACTTCCACAGGTTATATCAGATTTTCTAGTGTCTTTATTACATAGTATGATATGGACTACTCATGAGTCAGATTTGTTCCACTTCACTAGAGTTTCCTGTTTCTGAAATACAAAGATGTCCTTTTCTTTAAAATTTAACTGTACTGCATATTCTTCTGTTTCTACATGGAGACAAAGAACAACATACTTGTTGCTCCCTGCTAGTGATTTCTTCTGACTCATGGTGAATTTTATCAGAAAACTGGGCAAAAATGAACTGTTTGATGTCCTAATTGTATATCTAAAACGGTGAAAAGTTCAAGTATTTTCTGAAGAAATGTGTAATAAATAAATAAATAAATCCTTAAATGAATATGAAGTTTCTTACGTATTTGCACGTTGGTTGAATAGCAGCACTACTGTTGATGTAGAAGAAAGCTCAGATCTCTCCCTACTCACACTCTAGGTAATGAGAAACACTTTGTGAGTGAGTCACTGGTGAATCTGAAGGCTTATTTCTCAAAGAGCTCTTCTAATACAGGTTCAGAGCAGCATACAGTTACCTCCAGAGTTTTATGTGCTCAGGGTTCCTTGTGGGCCATTTTAAAGAGAAATTGTATAGACTAGACAAAGTATGTTAAAAATCTTTTCAAGTGCCAATTTTAATAAGTTTCTTTGTACAGACTTTGATTATCCTAATCCTGATCTCCTTATCAAGAATTGTACTTGCATTAGGCAAATAGTATTATTATAAGGAAGATCTATAAAACCCTTATTTGTAAAATATGCAGAAAAAGTATTAGTAAGGTATGGACAGGACAGTATAGTATATACAGTAAGCTAATAAGTGAAATATTTAGGTCAGTTTTAGTTAGATATTTTTCTCCAAGCACAGAAAATAGATGCATTTTGGTTTTAGCATTCCTGATGACAATAATGGAATGTGAAAATAAATTAAATATTTTAAAGTAAGTTAGAAAGATAAGCAGGATGGGTAATAAGAGTTCTTAGGATATTAAAGTAACTATTTTTTCTTAGGAAATATCATGATAACGTTGTATGCTTGCAGTGCAATTTCTTATCCTGAAAGGGAATAAAGGTAGGAACAAATATTTCATGAACAGACTTACCTTTAAATGTTTCAAACCCAAAATCCACCACATCAAAAGACTGTTATTAACCGCAGATGCATGATGCTTCCATTTCTAGATCATCTTCAGTATCTCTAAATTCCAAATGCTCTGACTTTTGTTTGTCTTGAATGACCATACTGTTACTTGGGTACATACCTAATTTTATCTAAGTGATCAGATATCTAACATTTAAAAATGGAAACACTGAATGATGAGACCAGTTATTCACGGCGTTAATTTACATGAGAACAAGTCAATGAATGGAATTAAAGCAGAAAGAAGAAAACAACCCTTTATTTACTTATTTTGTGGAGGTCTAGGATAAGCACTATTAATTAATTTACCTACCTTTCTAGTTGAAAAGTAAAGATGATCAAACAAAATAAGAAAATTGTTTGATTTACATCATTGTAAATTAAAATTCTATCAGAATTTCCTGGATTGTTTTAATGGTTTATGTACTCATTAGTTTAACAGCTTTCTCGTATGTACCTCCCTTGCATCTCTTTGGTTTGACACTTTCATATCAAATTTGTCTAAAAGGGAGGTTGATGTAACATGCTCTAAGTGAAACAGCAGACAGTAAAAATTCTGAAGCCTTTTTCTCTGACTGCATACTAGCTGTCATTTCAACAATTACAACTATTTGATCTGAATTGTTTCCCATTTCTTTTCAAAACAGGTGTTGTATTAAGAGAGGATATTTTGAAATATCCATGGAAGCTTTCTGAATGTGCATATTTTAGTGATTAGGAAGATCCTCTTTTCTTCCTTTTCTTTTTCTGCTATAAATAGCTTTTGAGAATTCTATGGTCCCATATACATACACTTGACACAAGCAGAAAGCACTTTGAAAAAGTGTGACTTGTTGACTTTTCCTCACTTTATAAAGCTTATATCTGTAGCCAGGAAATACGTTGTTATTTTATTTATTATTAAGAAAAAAATTAAAAACAAATTCCTTATTTTTGTCATGAAGTTTTGCTCCATGTTTTTATTTTTTAAATGCCTAATAATATTGATAATACTGATATGAATAACTAAAACTTGAAGATGTCTCAGACATCAGGAAACTGACAGGCATTTGAAGTATCAGCTTTAAATGCTTTTCATTTTTCATCAGTTGCTAACAGCAAAGTTCTGTCATTTTCAGCCTGTATAATTCTAGCTAGGCTATTACAGGGCCTGAAATATGTATGCACAATCTTTTCCCCTCCTTAAGTTCACATGAGAAAAGTTTAGGAAATGATGATCAATAACAAATCACAAAAGAAGTGTTTGAATTTCCACCACAGAACTCCTTTCTTCATCTCTCCTTTGGCCTCCTTTCAAGGAAAAAGGAAAAAATATTGAAATGGATAAGATGGGGCAGAATGAGTTTTATCAGACAGCAGACATTGTGCTTGATATGCCACTTTCATGCTTGCCCAGAAAGCAAGATTTTATGTACAAAAACTGAGTTTTTTCTTGTTATAATCAGTGCAGAATTCTTTAGAAAACATTAATAGCATCACAGTTACTAGAAATTCCCCATTTTGGGATAAAATCTCAATTTAAGCAAGTATCTACAGTACACATCTGTCACAATTATGTTGTAATGGTGCTATCCTGCAGTTTTTCTGTGGTTGGCAGGACCAAGACATATTGTAGTAGTTATCTTTTAAAACATTAATATTAGAGAAGATAGTGTGCTTTTCTTGTACAGCAGAGCGAGGAGGAATGATACTCTGGGACTGTTCTACAGTCTAGCTGGGTTGTTAGGAGAATGTAGAAACATTAGAGGGTCACTCAGCTCCAGAAATAATAAGCGTTTTAATTCTCAGCGGCTCGTAGCAGGTCAGGATAATTAGATCTATCAATGTGCAATAAAGGACGTTAAAACCTACTTGTCACCCAGACAGGCAGGGTTCTTGTGTAATTTCTTGCTACTTCTGTTTGTTTCTTAATAAATCCACGCCTATATTATGTATATTTTCTCAGAAAGGATTATCAGGGTTCTGAAAAGTGATTAATTCAGGTAAATATGGTGACACTTTCATTATCATTTTGAAGGGCAGATAAAAATCTCTCATGGGAGAAAGAAAAGCTGAGCTTGTGAAATATACGAGGGGGTTAAATATTTGGACTGTCTCTGTAGTGCTCTACATGCAAAGTAAGCGGCTTTCTGTTTGGACATGTCAATACTAAAACTTTACCATTTCTTCGGCAATCTTTGAGCCTTAGTCCCAGTGGACAGTTGAAGGACAAGACTATAGAAAGAACTTCTGATGAAGCTTTAGAAAATACATTTTTTTAAATGTGCTTCTTGTTTGAGATTTCATTTGTGGTGAATGGGGAAAAAAAAACAAACAAAAAACAAACAAACAAAAAAAAAACAACAAAAAAAAAACACCCACCTGCACTAAAACACAGAAAAACACAATAATTCTGCTAATGTCAGCTTACGGTAGACTTCTTCTTTCCAAAAAAGCTAAGAGGTCTTCCTCTCCACTAGGAGCTGTCTAATTATATACAGGAAAAGTGATTAACTGATTATGATGAATAAATTAATCTCTGAGGACTTGTATGTATTCAGACATTTCTAATTAGTATGGTTTTCAAGAAGACATTCAAGGCAGTCCTCTGTTCCTATTAGTAACGATTAACAGAACAATGAGTAATTTTTGGCAGCTCCTTGCAAAATTATTAGAATTAACATGGGAGTTTGGATTATGGATTTGTGAAAAATTTGTCACTGATTGATGAAGTGAGACTGACAAGTACTGTAAACCTCCCTGGAAAATCACCCATATCTAATGATTTCAGTAAGCAGCAATGGAGCAGGTAGAATACAGGGGTTTCCTATCAGCTGTGCCAGGAATGTTCACTCCCCTTTCCAGTTTCCTACTTGTTACATGCATGCAAGAATGGTACTATTATGTTGCTGCATCTCAGGGCACTTCAGAATGCTTTATCAAGTTAATACATTAGATACTAAATATTCTGCAGGTCATTGTGTATAGCTTTAAGACTACCTTTGTTCTTTTTGCCAAAAATGCGCCTTCTTTGATGATGACATCGATTCAACATTTTAAAATCAAAATCAGCACACCACAATCATAATTTGATTTTGGAATAATAATCATGTTCACCGGGAGGCAGTTCTCAATAGATTAGTTATGAGAGTTGTAGTATAGCTGTGGAAAAAAAGTAAATATGATTCTAGGATGCATCAGGACAGACTAAACAAGTACATGCCTCTGCACAAAACATTTGTAGTGTTCTGAAAGTACTCATAATATCAGTGAAGAGACACGAATTTAAAGTAAAGCAGGCATAAAGATGATCTAATAGTTGCCTGGGGAGAAAGAGAGCCCATGAAAGGAGATTGATGGCTTTTCTACCCAGTAAAATGAAGTAGAATGGAGACAGCTTCTGTCTACCTCTATCCAGGCTGATACTTTCACACATCATGATGCAGTTCCATCTAAGAGTAATAACTTTGATCTTAAAAAGTAATATAGCATGGAATTTTACCTGAGCTAGGTAGCCTGCTTCTGAGGACTCATTAACGCATGTAAAGGACTGAGTGGCAACACTGATTACAGCTCTGGAACAGATTCTAACTACGCTCACTGGGGGTCTCTGCAGGACTCTACAGCTGATGCACTGGCCCACGGGATCATACCTAGCTTTGTGAAATAAATGAGGCAGTAGCAGTGCAATTGCTCTCAGTGAATCTACCAGAAAGGTAAATGATAGGGAATGAACTATTTCCACCAAATGAGAATACTAGAGGAAGAGAAATAGAAAGGTTTATAGCCTTCTCATTTTTGATCTGTCTTCTGCTAAGAAGAGTAAAGGACAAATAAGTAAGTTTCAGGTAGAACATGATCCATTTACACATGAGATTACATCACCCTGATGCCTGAAATAACTGGATCTGGGACATCTCTTCATGTTCTTCAGTGATTATTTTTTATGTGCTGTTAATTAAAGTAAGAAGCATAAAATACGTGCCTTGCTAAATACTAAAAGTAGGCCAAAATACTGTCTAACATAATTATACAAGCATTTCATAATCAACTATATTCCTACTAATGTGTTTTGAGTGATACTGATTATGCTGATTGGATATCTATGTTTCTAAACCTGTAGTTTATAAGGATTTTCACTTTTTGTCACTGTCATCAGAATGAAGGGGCAGTTCATGACAAGCACATTTCATATATGTTACAAGCAGCTTCAAAACAATTGAAACCTTGAAAAAAATTTTCCTTTAAAGAGAGAGTTAAAAGGACAATGTTAATCAGATAAATTAAATGAAAATGTTGATCAACTCTAGTTGAGAGAATCTCTCATCAATACTTGTTTGACATCCAGAATTACAGCAAAACTCATCACTGCGATCAGTGCTTGATCTATGTTTTCTTTGTCTTTCTCATTCTGTCTCATTTTGCCTGGGATGAAAAAGGAGCAGTCTGCATAAAAATTTGATAAACACTGGAAAGTTATGAACATATCATTTTCTTTATAGATAACTTCCCACCTGTTTTCTTTACACATAACTTGTTTGCTTCCCTCCTAAGATACAAAAGAATTTTAATTTAAAGGAGGCTGAATAGAATGCAGGAGACAACGTTGTAAAAGAAAAAGCCATACAGTTATGCTATGCAGTGAAAAAGTACATTGACTAGGAAGTTGCATCTTCTTTCCCCCACTCTCTAGAGCCAGCAGGGCTGCAGTTAATCCCTCTGTTTTCTCAGTACTAGCCATTTTCATTATAACCAACCATGATGTCACAAAGTAGGGATTATGACTTCAAGGGGGAATAAACAGTAGGAGTAGCTGGATTCTTTTAAAATGAAGACCTTGTTCTCATGCAAATGCCTTTAGTTATGAAAAAGAAGAAAACATCATAAGCAAAAGGATTTCTTGCTGAAGGGAATTTTCAAAGTTTCCTGTGAGACAAGAGCTGCTTCATAAAAAGTTTACCAGCTCAGTAGTAGTGGGTGGCATTGTTTCAATATCGACTGCTGAAAATCTGTAGCCCAAACAAAAATTTGACTTACACAAATGATTAGTGATGAATAAGTGGTCAAAACAGAGGGCCCGTTTATTTGGAGGTGAAATGTTTTTGCTCAGAACTTTTCATTTCAAGAATTTGTTATTTTCCAGAATAAACTATTATTTGCGTTGAAATTGCTCATACATATTCTTACACTGAAGGCAATTGTGTGTGCTTGAGTGGGTATGTATATGTAAATGTTGACAAAATTTGTATTCACTCATTTATAAATTTATTGAAGCAGGATGAAGTAGTGTTCTCATTTGCTGTCATTCTGCAGACACTTAATTTGCACTCAAATGCCTCAAAAATGTCTTCACTTGAAATCTAAAATACTGGAATGAATTCATCATAGAAACAATATACTGTGAGAAAAATGAAGGTCTGGGCATTTAAGCACACAATGACAAAGCATCGTTAATGAGGAAATTGTAGTATTTCCCAAAATTGGATGTGCTGCAAGTATGTATTTATAAATGACCTGCTTTCAAATATTGCTACGTAAGAATGTTGTTTGTATTTAATTTAGAAGTCTAGAAACTTATTGCATACTGTGCAACTTTCATTAGCACTAAGCAGAATTCTCTACTTCAATCTGACCTAACTGCAGTAGTTGTAAACCACCTTTCACTTAAGTAGGGCATAGGGGTCCTGAGCATAATGTAGCGTATCAGCTACTCAAGCTGAAGAAATGGCTGGTCTCCGTTCTTCCCTATAGATCATCTTAACAAAGTGAAAACAAAAACCTTCAAACAATTTTCACACCTTCCCAGCTTCTGTGTTGTTTTTTGAAGTGCTTTAAGGCTTAGAAAATGGCACCCCCTTTTAGCCATTGTCTCCATTGATTTCAATAAACAGCAGATGAGACATTGACTGAAGAAAAATGCAAATAAATGCTGAGGTGATGTCTATAGTAGTGCTGACTGTACAAAACAAGAGGCCACTTGTGATGCCTTCAGGAAGATTATTGGTGAGCAGTGTGGGAAATGGTGGTGTTCTTTAGGATTCTGCTTTTATTTTAATATTGGTATACACAGAAGACTGAAAAATAATGAACAGCTCTTTCAGACAAGTAGTGAACTTGAAACCATTCCTTGCCATTGTGAGATCTGCCTCTGGTTTCAGTGGGAACTTTGACTAGTAAAGAAAAAGCAGAGACTAATCTATACTTTCTAAAACTGAGAATTTGCTTAAGATCTGGAGTACACAGGAAGTCTATGTTTTGATTTTAACTGAATAGTATGCAGATTACGTAGATAAATATGCCTGTGTGAAATAGTAAACTGCATCACCACAAAATCTATTTCATATGCTGGAATTTTTTACTAGTTTGTTTTATAATAATAAGCTAACAATATTTTACAAATTAAAAGTAAATTATATTTTCTTTCTTAATGAGAAAATTAATATACCATTTAGAATGAGGATATGGAACATTTTTATCAGTAAGGAATGCAATTTTTATTGATGAAAAAATATTAGGAGTTCCATTTAATATTATGTTTAAATCCATAGAGTTATTTTCTTTCACAAGGAGCTACCATTTCCAGTATTCAAGCTAGTCTGTGAAAGTGGATATTCTACTCTTAATGCCAACAAGGTGTATCTTTGTCAGCATCAACGAGGACAAGAGAAAACAGATTGCCAACATTCCGCTTCTTATCAGTTATTGAAAATAGACATTTTAATGGGTACAGCACTCAGCAGACCTCAAGGCTTTCTTTTCATAGCTTTGAATTGCCACCCTATAATTCAGCACTATTAGCCTCCACCTCTTTCATTTTAACAACCACAGGTGAATACATTTGTTGAAAACATGATTTCTAGATGCTTTATGCAAGTTTAAACTGTCAAAAATACAAAGGAGGAAAAAAATATATGACAGTTATTCAAGTGAAAGGACATTTGTAAAAGTGATTTATACTTTCAGTAAGTAACAAAGAAGCCCTACCTAAAGGGCGAATCTGCAGTCTCCTTGGGGGGGGAAAAAAAAAAAAAAAAGGCTTTTTGAATGTATTACAATTCTTGTCTAACTCCTAAAGACCTGATTCAGCAAAGTGATTAAGCATACGTGGAAATTTAAATGATAATAGATTCTGTCTTCCTCGGAAGAACTTGCAGTGAAGCTGTGCAAATTCCACATTAAATCAGGACTTAGCTGAAAGTATTAGTTTTTACATTTTGAGAGGAGGGAGACTTAGTGATACATGTTTATTTTAGGATAGGTTAGGTAACACGAGTTTACCATCAACAGCGGTAAACAGCAACTAACCATTTGAAGGTGCTATAATAGCAGCTGAGTGCTAGACTCACCAAAGTGGTCTGCCATCTGTGGTCCTTGGGTTGTAATGTGATGGTAACTATCAAAGAAATGGTTTTCTGTTTGTTAAATACAGGAATGTGCAAGCTGGAAACCAACATAGAAGCTATCCTTAGGCTTTGAGTTTGGCTCAAATAATCAAGCACAACTAAGATATACTGGAAAGACTAAAATCAAACATCTTTGCCATTTCAAGCACTAAAAAATTTAAACAAACGCTGTTATTGCGTTGGAGCTCTTGATTATTAGTATTGATGTTTCTGAATGCTCTGTTCACAGTCACCACAAAATACAAACACTGGCTTGCCTACATTCAGAATATCAGAAAAAAAAATACAGCAACAAATGGTGGAAACAAATGCAGGAGGGAATCCATACAGCAGAAGATGAATGACAAAAGGACTAGGCAGCTGGATGGTTGGTGCTTTTAAGCTTCATCTAGCTTTTAAATATATGTGCTTACACACACAAGTGCTCATACATATTTAAGCACACCGCCTCCCTTTTTTTTTTTAACAAAATACTTATGTTATTTTTGCACCATGATCCAAGCACTGAAAATAGTTTCTACATCTGTGTTTTGCTAATGGTTAGAAAATAACTTTTAAAAAGCATTATAAATGCTCCCAACAGGTAGCACATTATCGAAGTGTTTATGACTTGATGCTCAACTAGTGAAGGTACAGTACAATGGGTTACTGATGGACACACACATGGGAACCACAGGAGTGCCAAGAGAACTCACTGTTATCAGCACTGCATAATATAATGCTGAATGAATTAACTATGGTGATTGCTTAAAATGTACCTTTTTGTGTAATAGCCCTAATTATCAGCAACCCTTTACAATGAGTGGATAATTGTTTTTAATTCCTTCAAAATTCATTGTAGTAACATTAATCATGATGAGCTCATTTGGTTTTAATGTGAATATAATATGTGATACCACAGGAATACCATTGAAATTTAGCATATATAATACCTGCTTACTATACAGGGCTATCACAAATTCCCTTCATGCACAGTGGAAGCTGGCTAATATACAGCTCAGAATGTTGCTCAGTTTTTCATCTGCCTTTGGAAATATTTGCAGAATGAAGTACAAGTCACCAACAAATCAGTGTTGGACAAAGCTGAAAATAGAGGCTTTCCAGAGCTCCCTTCTACAGCGGCTAAATAGAGACACTGATAAACCCATGATGATCTAAGGAGAAACCATTCCCTATAAGTCAGATCCAATGTGACTTAGTAAATAAAGTCATATATATCTGTGTATCTCTGTATCGTTTTCCAGCCGCGGTGTGTCTAGACAAATCCGCACTGCTAGGTAAATTGAGTCAGCAATTTCATGATGAGGCACTTGCAATTAGTACTACACTGGACAACTACAATGTACATCGTTTGATGGTTGGACTAGATGATCTTGAGGTCTTTTCCAACCTTAACGATTCTGTGATTCTCTAAGTCAGCATATCCTGGAGGAGAATGATATTTCCTAATTGAATGCATTCCCTATAGTTGCTTAATATAATTTTATTAAATTCCTTCATTCTGTGAATTGACCTAAAGTGACAATGAGTAATTAATTGCTTTATCTGCTACCTATTGTTAGTAGTGACTGATTTGGCGAGTGCCTTTGTTTAAAGTCAGACTATATACTTTGTACAGAGTCCTTCTTTTTATGAGTTGCGCCAATACATTTCTCTAGTGCACAATTGACTTCTGGTTCTGGGGAAAGAAACAGTTATTTGCTGTCAGTTTTTGCTATCTGCACTAACTAGTACATGGGGAAACTTAAATTTTCTCCTGTACTCTTAAGGTATTAATAATTTCTTTGGCTTCTCAGAGACATAAAGCTCCAGTCACAATTCAGCTGTGCAGAAGCAAGCAAACGGGCACAAATATAGACCCTACATAACCGTAGAAGTTGTTTGATATGATTATTTCTAAGCACTGATTAAAAATAAGTTTCCATGAGTATTCAAGAAATTCAACTCTATTTTAGTCAATCCTAAGAGGACACAAATTTAAAGCTCCACTTTTGAAGGTCATAAATGAGACTCTGCAGATTTTCTGAAGTTACAGTGCTGTCTCAGATTTTTCTCAACTGTGACAGTGCACATTGCTGACACCTTTTCTTTCTTTTAATTGTTTATTTTTCAAACTTTCTGGTGAGAGGGCATCAAACCTGCAGTGCTGTGACAATTTATTCTAACCAAGGATGTGGTTCCTGATATGTTCAGAGGCTCCATAAAAATTTATACAGCTATACTATTTACACATTTACAAATGGCTGGTGTTAGCAGTAATGAATATAGAGGTTTCTGCAACTACTTTTTCATGATGACATATTTCTGCAATCTTTGCAAATATATTGACACAGAAATTCAGGAATAATTCTCTTTATAAGCTGCCTTATCTTCTCTTTTAAGGAATTTAGGATCAGGATTATCTTCATATTATACAAAACTGAATACTTTCTCAATGTTAAAAATGAAACTATCAAGGAGAAACTACCTGTTTAAGGGCTTTGCCCTTAAGAAGTAGAAGCTTCTCTTTGCTTCTACTCATGAGAGTAAGTGAAAGTTCATGTTCTTTCAGGGCCTTTCTATGAGGTAGAAAGCCATTGAGGTATGCAGCCATTCCATGATGTAATTTCAAAAGAGAACTACATGTTTTATTAGATCTGCTAGACATTCAGAATTGACCAGAAGGGTACAAGTTTCTGGTCAAGTATCCCCTTTAGACTGCCATTCAGACAAGTAAAAGTCCAAGTCAACTTGTGAGCAACACACATATAAGTCTTACACTCAATATTAGCTCTAAGACTGAACTTGGACAATTCAGGCAGGGGAATGTTTAACTAAAATTAAATATTCACTTCTAATATTAACATTACTTTGTAACCTGAGTATTCAAGTTGCTATTTATTTATTTATTTATTTTAATACAGATCAGCTCTTAAACATATCCAGGTTTTGAGTTTGAAGGTGGGTTTTTTTGTTTGTTTTTTTGGGAAAAGCTCGGTCTGTGTGAGATTGCCTAAGGTAGAATAAAGTAAGAAAAATCTTGATGATAATATAGTTTAAGAATAGGAAATAAGATTAGAGATGACATACTGTTATAAGCCATGAGGACTTCTCCAGGCTGTGAGGAGGAAAAAAACAGCAATTCCATGTTAGCCATCATATCAGGCCTCTATTTGTTATGGAATTCAAAAATAATTGTCACCTTAGGGCTGCATAGAGCAGTATGAATTTGACATGGGTAGCTATGAACTCTGTTTTTTGGGGGCAATGTACAGCTTATGTAATTTGCTGCCCAAAAGGAAGCCCATGGTCACACAAATTCATGTTAGATATTGGTTTTAAGCTCAATAAAGTTTTATCTTTAATAATATTTTTCAAAAAAAAATCTGGTGCCATTAAAATCTTTGATAAATGAAGTGTGTTAGCATTCAATTATTTGAATTTGAACTCCAGCTTAACTTAGTGCACATTAAAAGCTAGCCTTTTTTTTTCTTCTCTTCTCTTCTCTCTTTTTTTTTTTTTTTTTGTCAGCAACTGTAATCAAATCAGAGCTGTAGCTTTCAATTATGCTTGTCCAAGATTTGAGCCCTTGAGTCTTTTGTGAAGACTTACTGCTGAGTGCAAGATGTGAGATAAGTTGCAAATGTTTAGACATGATGACAACTCACAGTTCTGATTGATTACTAAAGAAGGGAAAATAGAAGGTGTTTTTAAAGGTTTTTTTGGACAGCAGCCCAGAGGACCTTTTAACAATGTTTTGAGCCATTTCTAAGTGAGAAAATCACCAAATTAAAAAGATTCTAATACTTGAAGGAGCAATGGGAAAGCCCACTTGAACAATGCAGTTAACGTTCTAGACTTTTTAAAAAATTCATGATTTATATTGAAGTGGCCAAATTTAGCTCTGCCTTGCATGACAGCAAATTCTCTTCCTTAAGATATTAAAAGATTCACTGAGTTTAAGAGGGACCAAATGCAATTTTCCTCTTTGATCATGCTTACTTTCCTAAAGTTTAATTATTCATTCTCTTTATTTGGATGACATTTGATTGCGTTTTTAAGAAATCCTAGCTACTTTATATAAAGCAAGTTACAAACTCACTGAAAATATAATCAAATTTTGATTTGCACTTAGATGTCCAGGAACAAGACATTAGGCTTCAAATTTTGGTCCTCTTCTCATTGAATCCAATGTTAAGATTGCCAAAGACATAAAGAGAGCTGGATCATGTGTTATGAATTTATCAGCTACATACCTTTAAAAAAGAAAATTTCAGGGTTGTAGATACTTTTCCATGCAGTAATATAAGATCAGATAATGGCTGAGACTAATATGACTTTGGCAACATGTTAACTCTTCCTAGACTACAGTACTGAGACATGTGTGCCTTGATCATCAAAGCAGCAAGTCAGGGTAATGTAGTGTTTCTGAAGAAAATAAAATGTAGCATTGATAAGGCACACGGGACATTCATGAAGAGTAGACACCTGACAAAATTGCTCTAAAATAAGTCTGTCAAGAATCTAAAGGACTAATTATGCATTTATTTGAACCTTGTGTGGAAAAAAAAATAATAAAAAAGCACAAAGAACAATTGGGAAAGTTAATCATACCTTCATATTAAATCTGTCAACAATTAGAGAATATGTTATTAGCTCCCATGGTTGTCACAGCTGAGATCGAACTAGCCACATCCTGGACTAAAATAGTTTGAGTATCACCAGCTTCAGTTTAAACATCTTATCTCTATAGTTTGCGATAAGTGGGGATTTCTAACAATGTTCTCTGACTCAGGATGGAAGAGGGCTGCATTTTAATGAGCAGTTGACAGAGAAATATTCACATGCAGATGTGAAGTTGGTTTAGGTGTAGAACTGAGCCTTATTTTGATACTGGCAGAATGTGATGTTATATTGAGTCTCAAAGATGTTTGAATTTCTTGTATCCTCTAAAGCAGAGCGAAAAAGCCTACAAATAAAGAACCAAACCATTTGAGAAAGTGCAGTATCAGTGAAGTCAGATGACATACTTCCTGAAAATATCCTGGAACCATTGTATTTAGATAAATACAATCTGAAGCTGTAGATTTAAATCCAACACAGTCCTCCAGGCTGGAAACATATCTTTCCTCATCTCTTTTTCCAAAAGACTTTATGTCTTGAATTGAAATAAAACCCACATTCATATTATCTTCCTCATCCTTATATGCAGATAACTCAAATCCGCAATTTTTCTGTATACCATTTCTTTTACTTGGTCTTTGTAACTACCTCAGATAAAAATACAATCCCATTTTCGTCATTGCCTATCTCCCTTATTAAAGTACGTATTACTTTAATATTTCTGTATATTTCTTTAATGCCACTGGAATGGATCATCTGGTTTTTCCAGACGCTCTCAGTAGTTCTTTATGCCAGAGCTGATAGGTACACCTTGTTTTTCAGTATCTTCCGTAGCTCACCATCAACTGTTCTGGGCAGATAGCAACAATGGCCAACAAGGGAGCTTTGCAGTATTCTCATGAAGAAATGCAATTCTAGTTATGCAGCTGCATTGTTTTTCCATTCTGGCCAATCACAGTGCCAGTCACTAAGGACTAAATTAACTGGCTATTAAACTGCAATCTTCTTTTTCCTCCTGGCCAGTACCATAGGGCTTTAAAAAATTAATAATAATTCTAAAAATCATCTTCATGGCTTTGTCATGCTTCCATTAACCTATAGTTAGGTTAGCTGAGTCTGTGTAAAAATGCACAAAAGTATAATTCTCATTTCAACAGCATGGTAAATCCTTTCTTAAAATTCTCTTCATCAGTAGAAGAAAATGAAGGATGGAGTTTTGGATTGATGTCAAATGTAGTTATAAAGAAATAAGAAATAAAGACTTATATGAAATGAAGTGCTATGAATTTTTCAGCAAAAAGTAAATATAGAGATGGCTTCACTTTTCATTTGGATACTTCAGATTGTTTTCATTGATATCAACATTTACACAAAGGAATGTTGTTACAAAATAAGCTTAAAAGGTTTACTTTATAAATATAAATCTGAACGCTTTTGTTAATTTCTAAATCCTCATCCATGTTTTAGTTGACAGAAATAACTAGTCTGTTTAGCCCAGAAATTCTGTTTTTCAGTAAATACTATGTTCAGTAGAAAAAGTCAGCTGGCTACAAAATCTATGTCTAGAAACCAGTCTTGCAGGAATCACAGCCTATGCTGATGTTGAAAATTAGATCATCTTTGCCCCTTCTGTCTTTTAGGAACTTCTTATTTCTTGTAAGCAAATCACTTTTTTTTTATTCTCTCATTATTTCACAGCATAGCGACTCATGACTGAGATCTCTACCTGTTATTGTAATACAAACTATAAGAAGTAGGACAAAATGACACTTTCTGCTAACAAAATTGAAGGAAATGTGTTTTTTCAATTACAGGTATACATATTAGATGTCCACAAAGGAGAGATATTAACTAAATAACATTTTTTATACAAAGTTTCATGAAGGGTATACGCTTAGACTGATAAAATAGAAACAAGTCTCTTATCTTTGTACATTTTTCAATATTTCTATAAATGTAGTACTGAAATAGTATTTCAAACCATATTTTGGACAACTGTCTGTTGGAGGCAGTTGCCAATTTATCATTCAAACTAGAGCTGGTCATCCAAAGATTGTAAGCCCTTAAAATACATTCATATGTGCATATTTATATGTATAAAGACAGTTTTTTAGGTTTTTTTGTTGTTGGTAGTGGTGGTGGTGGTGGTGTTTTGTTTTTTTTTTATGTTCAAAATGTGGTATGTACTATTAACAGTGGAATCTCAGTTTATATGTGAAATAATTTTCAGTAGGTAAGCCTTCATTCATTTCTTCTTTCTGGAGGTATAAAGGAAATTTCAAGTACCTTACAAGAGCATCTGAAGCTCCTTCATAGTATGTATTATCTACAATTGTGGTGGCTGGCACCAGCACCTTGAAGTTAAAAACATGCTGGTGTCAGAAAAGAAATTTTAAGAAGGTTCAAATATTTGCCTAAGCTATGGCAAATTAATAACAGAATTTCTGAATTTCTAGTATTTTAGCATATCTTTTGGTATTATGCTGCAAAGCTAAATGAACTGGCTAGAAACAAAATAAAAAAGATAAGAAATACTCTGCATTTGAATTAAATATATTTAGTTAATGAGACTTATTATTAAATAAGATTTTCATTTTCCTACGGAAATCTTACAAAAAACTTAAACTGTGTCTTAGGTTAGGAGGGAGAAATATCTTTGCAACTATGTTAGACCTTTGACATCCATATGTCTTTTATAAATCTGCAGTACAAAACACACTTTCTTATCTTAAAATTTTAGAAATACCTACAATTGGCAGCAACCACCATGTAAACTCCACTGGTTTTTTTGCTCATCATTGAATTTATCAGCTATCATATGTAATTTCATATGTAGTTGAAATATGCTTAGAACAATTAACAAGTTATTGTCACTTTCATTTAGACATAGAATAATCACTTCTGAAAATTCTTTGGAGAGTGCTTTCTTTTTTTTTAAAAAGGTGTATTGAGTCACAATGAATGTCAAATTCTTCAAAAAGTAAAAGGCAGTGTTTAGTGAGAAACTTTCAGCCTTTCAGTTTCTGAGTACAGAAGTCAAAGGGAGACTTTTCTTCCACACTCTATCATTACCCCTTCAGCCCCTCTGACATTTTGACATATCATCATTTCCATGATCTCAAGCATGTATACATTGATTTTTCAATCATTCTCTATTAAACCCAACAAAAGAAATTTAATGATCCAATTGAATCAATCCAGGGGAAATAACTGCTAGTTTCAATGCTATTAAAAGATTCATGCTATTCTTGAAAGTTTTTTGTTGTTTTCTCAACTGAAATAAATAAAAAGTAGTTTGTTCATTCTGAAGTCGCAAATAATATTTTAGCGAAGGGATACCGAAGAGCTTATAGGCAATGAAATCATCCGAGATCCAAGTGATGGGATCCGTGCCAGGGCCAAAGAGATGCTCGTGGCTAAAGGGGGACATCCTGCCTGCTCAAGGGGCATTTCCTTATGCCCGCTTAGCTCTGTTTAGGTTTGGTTCAGCTCCTGTAATGTGATCTCTTGGGCAAACTAGTACTAGAGCTTACCTTTCCCTTGAGGAGCTACTTCTGTCGAAGAGAAAACTCATGATGTATTTGAGAAGTGCAGCTGTGACTGATGTTTGCGCTATGACACACGTGGTACATCAGAACAGAACCAGTTAGTGTGTAACATGGATATCTGCTGAGGATTTCTCATGTTTGTTTCTAGAGTCTATCTCAAAATGTGCTGTCTATTGGCGTCTTACCAAAAGATAATAACTAATATAAAATTTGAAGGATCTGTACTTTGTAAGACTTCTAGAACAGTCATTATGTCAACTCTGCAGGGATGAAAGACTTATGTTCTGGATCCCATGCTGGAAGATAACTAGTCTTGTTGGTTCCCACTGAAGATTTCCTCTTTGATCAGAAGCAAAATTTCTGACTTACTCATATTTATTGGAAGAGAGTTATGGCATTTTGTAAATACTTGATGAGCAGTTGTAAGTGTTGTCAGAGCGATTTCAGGGAATACTGAGTGACTGAGAGAAAAATCTACGCTATTACATCTTTGAGGGATGAAATAGGAAGCTTTTTCTTTTCCAGTCCCCTTGGGAAAGAACAACTGAGTAAAATTTAAGTTTTCCCTTATTAAAAAAGTAAATAAATACAATTTTTTTAAAAATAAAGTTGTCTGAATAGCAAGAAAACATTTGATTTTTTTTTTTATTATTATTTTTATTTTTTTACGGTCAATTATGCAGAGTGTAAGGCTGCAGCTGCCCTAAATTCCTTTGTAAAAGATGAGACGACAGTTGGTATTTTTATACTGACTTTTCTGACCCCAGATATTCAGTGAAGTTCAAATTCATCATGCATGAAGCTCTAGACAAAATTATCATCCTAATGTAAGCAGATGGCCCCTCACGATCAGGTACTGAAACCCTGGCACATAGGCAGACTGATTTGGTTTGGTACTGAAGATGCTCTCAGCTTCACAGTTCTGTAACAGACTTGCCTTTGACTCGTCAAAGATGAGGAAATGTTTAGTTATCTTGGGGAACTGGTGAGGCTCCTTTCATTCACAATGTGGAGTAGCATTCCCACATTAGGAAGAAACAAGTTCTGCCCTGCAAGATTCAATACAACTCCAGCAATGAGAAAAAGAAGGGAAAGTAATTCTAAAACTCAGAAGAGGTTCTAAAAGAGGGTATTACATTTAGAGGTTTTTGGAAAAAAAAAAAAAAACCAAAAACAAACAAACAAACAAAAAACCACCTATATAGGGAAAAGACACAAAAAAGAAGTGAGTCTCTCAAGCTTTCCTTTTTCTTAGATCTTTTCCAAGTCCTGATTCATGTGCAAGGTTGTGTACTCTCATCCACAGATGTTTAATTCAACTGTCAAGAAAATGAAAGGTCCATTTAAATTTTTCTTCAAATAAGATGACATAATTATTTGTTAGTTTACAAAAAGTTTCCTTTCGTAATCTTATTTTGCATATTTTTCAATATGTTGAGTAATTTTGAAAACTAGCTGGATACTATTTCTTTCATAGAAGCAGATGCAATCTCTTATTATATCAATCAATTTATTATATCAATCACAGTTCTCAATATATTCAGAATTTCCCTGTGTTTCATACAAATCAGTCTAAAATAATCAGCAACCTGCCGTGCAATGATTGCAATTAGAGTTGTGCTAACCTTGGCCATTTCAGTTCTAGTGTTTTCTTAAGAATACTTACTTTTCTTTCTTTTAGAAATACTTTTCTTTTTAACCAGTTCGTTGTTCGAGTCCGTGGGACAAGGTTGAAAAAAAAAACAAACTGAAGACCTTAGAACATATCTGAAATACAAATTTTCACAATTACAGAAAGCATAAGACTACAAAACTTAGTCCGTTCACACTTCTGCAGCTTTAAAAAATGTCTGAATTAAACATAATGGTGCCTCTGAGATGCTCCTATTATGGTTGACAGATGCCAAGGTCTGCTCATGATAATGTGTTTATATCATGAAGAAAAACAAAGCTGTATCATAGAGAGATTAAGCAGCTCCACAGCTGGACTAGCCAGGCCTGTCTGCAAGCAGAACAATAGACACCTCCAATCCTCCATGACATTAAGTTGACAGTCTTTATCTGCCATTGTTACTTAAAACATGGGAAAAGTGTTTCTTTGTAAATTCCTAAAGGTACTGGATGCATTGCAGTTCCCAGCCTACCATTTGTTTGTGTGGCATAGCTGAAGCAAGCTATAGTTCTGGACTGCTTAGTTATACACCAGTGACCAGAGAATTGCATATATGTCTCCCAGTCCACTGTGTTCCCTGAAGCATGTCTGTTAGACTATTATGTAGGATTTGGACAATGAACCTTTCCAACCCCTTAAATAAAGGGAAATTCTGAATAGACAGTGTTTCAATCTAATATTGTTCCACTTTCCACTGGTTAAAGAATAATATTTTTTTTTAAGTATAGCTATAATAGGGTCACTCAGATTATTAAGGACTGACAGACTGAGAAGATTTTCCAGTATTCAAGCAAATAAACATATCTTCTTTTCTGGGATAAATATAAAACTGTTACTTCTCAGTGTTTGTAATCTCTGGAAAAACAATTTTCTGTCCACTGGGAATGACAGTTTAATGCTGCAGACAGCATATGTGCATTATTCTAAATCATACTGTGTTCCAGAAATCTGCAACTCTTTGTAGCATGGTTGTATTCTAATAAAGAAGGATGGAATATAATTTTTTTATTTTAATGAACTCCTGTTTCTTGCACTAAGAAAATAAGGTTTATTATTCAGACTATTTCAATTCTAAATGGGAATTCTTAGAATTATTGATGTTACTGTAATTTGGACACGTGTATGCACCTGTAAACATTCACATACATAGAACAACTATGGTATTAATTTTAAAGCACATCCATATTTCAAAGTGAGGTGGTTTTAGACTGTAATGAACTAAAAAAATAAAAAGGAAAGACTTCAAACAGAATTTACGATAAGAAAATACGTTCTAAGAATGCTTGATCACCATGTAGTGAAAGAAAAAAAGAGAACTCCACAATTGCTTGTTATTCATTTGTTTCTTTTAAAATACTAGCTGTACTTTGTCTATTTTATTTTGCATAATAATAAAATGTGAGAGCAATCACGGTATTGCGAGTGCAATTAAGCTTCAGCACAAAAGGAGCTGGAGTCTTTAAACACAAAGAAGGTGCTGAAGTAGTGATGTAGATTTCAAATGAAAGGATAATTGGGTGGACCCAATAATACTCTAAGCGGTAAGCACCCAAATTTTATCTTTGGAACTGCTGCACAGAGTAATTATAAGACCAAAGGAAGCACATTTTAAGAGTCTTAGGATTGTGGTAGCAGATACGTATTCCATTTCCCCTAGTCTTCTTACTCATGCATATATATTAAATTAAGAAAAATGTCTAGTTCAGCTAGAACTGAGCTTTTGCAGTGAATAATATTTAGCATATGGAATAAACAAAAAGTATCCATAAAATAATAGTTTCCAATTGGACATTCTGTTTATAGAATACTGTAAACACAATTAGGACAATTCTTCACAGGATTATGAACCAACTTTTCCTTATTTAGGAGTGGATTTTCCAAGGCAAAAAATTAAAATAAAAATTAATGAAAGTAGAGACCCAATGATATCTAATGTTTAAGTCTAGATCTGATAACAGTACTTATCTTTAAAAGCTTGAGAACAGTAATTAATTATACTGAGAGAGTTATAGTTTTATTAGAGAAACAATATGGTTACTAGTGGTTATCATACATGAGTGTTTTTGAGCTCTACGAAACACACTTACTCCATCTCTCTAATCAACGAAATTCAGCACAATTCTTCATTATTGAAAAAACACTTTTTCTTAAGTGTGATTCTGTATAGTCTCTCACAGTGTTAGGTTATGAGCAACAAAGAAAAAATATCCATTTATTTATTTCTCGTATCACTACTGAAAAAAGATATTTTTGTATTTTGCTGAGAAATAACACTTCCTATTCAACTGATGCTGCAAGAGGCCAATACACAACATTGTTTCAAATATTGCAGTACAATTCAGACAAAAACCTGGAATATCGTTTTTTAAGGAAATGAGTTTTAGGTTCTTCTCTTAA
Source organism: Tetrao urogallus (assembly GCF_951394365.1). Lineage (NCBI taxonomy): Eukaryota > Metazoa > Chordata > Aves > Galliformes > Phasianidae > Tetrao > Tetrao urogallus. The sequence goes on along the minus strand of NC_136818.1, from coordinate 11,882,055 downwards.
GTAAGCATTTAATTTCTTCTCCCTTAAATTTTAAACACATGGTTTTACTTTGTCCCATTTATATTGTATTAATCACATATTAATGCTTTACTCAGTGAGGGTGGTACCTTAAAATTAAGCATTTGATTGTTTTGCATCAACAGCTTGTACTGTGCAATATATCGCATCTAAAAGAAGTTTTAGCATATTCAGAAAGCTCTAGATAGAGACCCTAGTGTTCCTGTAGGGCTGTCATTTTACATTGACATGAACAGAATTTTCCTAATTTAGATCATTGTAATTGAAAATAATCTTGGAGGAATATAAGAGGAAAACCCACCAGGTGTGCTCTGCATCATCATCATCATTGCTGCCGTTGTCATCGTGATCACCATTATCAATTCATGATATGAATAACTGGGGCAGGCCACAACATTGTTCCAGTTATTAAATGATTCATGCCTACTGCAGGTAATGCTGGTTTTTGCTACATCACAGCAGCAGAAAGGAGCTGCTGGCAGCTCCTGTGAGATAATTGCAAAAATTGTCATTAGGAATAAAATTGTTTTACATCACAGCCCAAAGGTATGGAATTGGAAATGTGGAAAATGCTCTCAGTTATCATAGAGGTACTGACAGATACCAGGTATTTTGATCCCTGCATTTTTGGAAATGTATTATTTAAAATGACTTGAATTTTTGTTCTTGTTATTTGTTATCAAGAAACAACACACGAAGTTTCAATTCTTATTTAAAATTCATATTAATAATGTATCTTACCACAAATAAATTAGTCATGGTAGGTTTGAACTCAGTATGCTTCTTTTCAGGCCTGACAATTATAGCCTTCTTTCCACTCTCATATTTTTCTTTTTTTGTTTACTTTATTTTTTAATGATCCAGTTCTGCATTCATTATTATTTTAATTCAAAATTCAGAGAAAGATTATTGTGTGCATTTTATGCCAATTGTCAGATACTTTCTACCACATCTACTTGATTATCATACTGTCTTTTCACAACGACCTAGAGCACACATTCTCTGGGATCAAATTTGCTTTCTACACATTAAAAGATTATTTTGCAGACCAACAGGAAGGCCATATGCCTTGTTACCTTTTCTCATTCCTTCATATTTCTATCCTTAGAGAATCATCAATGCATTTCGCCCTTACTAAAATCCATTCTGTTCTGGAATAAGCCTGTTAAATTCTTGTCAGTTTTGTTACAAATATCTCACTCCAAACCTCCAGTTCAGAAAGTCCTTTTCAACAGGTTTGTAATCCCAGGTCATTGTCCCCCTCATGTTCCTTATTTCTCTCTTCTGTTGCAGCTGCATCTTACCTTTCATATATCAAGGAGGAAGAAAAGATTTTTCACCAAAATGTTAAAATAGTATATATAGATACATATACTATTTAAATACCTATCTATATTCATTTATATAAATGCATTGTTTTTCTTTACATTTCTTCCAGTTTCAATCATGTAGATTAGCATTTACTTTGCTTTATAACTGATGAAGTTTATGATCATAGTGCAGTATGCATAAACTAGACAAAAGGCAGACACTTGGTTCCTTGCAGAGCCTCTCAGCAACACCTGGAAAGTTTAGGTTCATGTCTCTAACAGCTTTTCAGTTTTTGAGGTTTATTTTTGTTTCTCAAACTTTCACTTCAGAGTTCATTGCACTCTTGTCATTGAAGTATCTCAGGAAAAGAGAAAACAGCAAGAGTCCCTTGGGCAGCAAGGCATTACTGTGCTTTTGCTAACATCAGGATACTTCCCAGCCTTAGCCTGACATTGAGAGAATTTTGTTTCCTCATAGTTAGCAAAGCACCTTATGACAGAGGTAAAGAAAGATGAATACGCAGAGCGCTGAATAACAGCTCTCCATTAAACAGTTTTTAACTTGTTCTTAACTATATACATAGGTCACTCCAGTAGCAATGCCTCCTACTTATTTCCATGGAAACTACAACAGATACAAAGAGCACAAGGACACTACTTGATAGAGCAAATTCTCGGCTACAAAACACTATTGTTTTTTGGTTCAGTCACCACTATCAACTATGCATTTTCACCAATAATGAAGAGTGGCCTGCATGACACACTTATAAATATCTGCACCAGCGGAGGTGACTCACTGTCGCTGCTGTTGAAACGCACCACTTGCTGTCTCACTGTGCTCACATCCACTGTTAGGTCCATAATAATGTTCAGCAAATGTTGATGAATGTCAGTGAGGGCCATTTCTTTTCTGTGTAGAGTAATTCAGTTACACACCTTCTCATTACTTTTGGAGCAACCCTCATGTTCAAAAAACAACAAAAGCAAGAGAGAGATCAAAATAAAAGACCCTTTCTGCCTTCAGTGTGAAATTGTCGCCATCAGAAATTCATGTATGTCACTTAATGGCCAGGAAAGCTCAGTCTAAAGGCAGTATCTGCTTATCAATTGGCTTTTGCTTTTTATGCATATTCCAGCTGGGCTGACTGAACCACAAACAGGTGAAAATGACTTTTCCAATGTCATTCTGTGTGAACTCAGCTAACCCTGTCTGTCCTAGAAACCACTGCATCATGTATGCATTCCTGTGTGGTTAGATCTTTGAAATGATGTATTACCTTTTGATGATATATTCTTTAAGAAATCCAGTTGTTATGAACAGATATTATATTTACTGTAAAGGCAATGATCTTGTGACTTTATTTGATATGCAGGTGGGTGTTCACATTTCCATAGGAATTTCATTGTAATTCAGAATCCTTTAAATACTAATTAAGTTGTCTCTTCAAGGTTATTTTATTATAATGCTCATACAGTTGTTTTTTTTTCTGTTGTTCTTCAAAGTAAAATTTAAGCTGATCTGTCAAATGCAAGTTAAGGTCCTAAACCTTAGACTTTAAGGATATATGAGTAAAACTGTACAAGCAGCTTTAACTGCTTCAGTGATGGAATAAGTTAGTATGGGTAAGAACGATATAAATTATCCAAGCAGTTACGGAAAAGCAAGAATAGAAAACAAACCCCAAACCAAGAACTGTGCTAGATCACTAAATTTTGTATTTCTCTCAAGGAGAGCTCAGGATACCAAGTCCAGAAGCAATCAAAACGTCATATAGAAGATCCTATGACTAACATACTATCCAAAAGAAAGTGAAGATGGGCATCTAAAAATTAGGGAGATTCAGAACAGAAAAAGCAGCACAGATTAAGGATGCCTTCTTTTGCAGAAGTACTTCTTTTGCAGAGTACTGAGACCCTCACAAGGCAAATAGTTAAGAACTTCAATTCTTGAGTGTCAGAAATCTTCTGTGCCTTTTCCCGAGATTATACAACAGGCTTGATGGTAGCATTTACATATCTGTCAGTCAGTTTGTCTGTCTATCAGATTACAATTTTAATTAATTGATTAATATCTCAAATTGGAAAAAGACACAGTCTGATGAATACTCTCCTAAGTACTACCTGGGCATTTGGGAAATCTGTTTTGTGCCAGAATTTTTTTTTTCCAGCCATCATAGACCCCATGTATGTATAATCCTCGCAACAGAAGTACCCTCTTTGCAATATTCCACCTGGAGGAATGATATGTTCTTTATAGATTGGTGAACTAAGTGAAATGTAAAAATTTGCATGAAAATTTCTAACCAATTAATTTTTCACTCATAGGCAAAACATGGGAGATAAATCAGAGGAGGGAAAAACATAACCCTGAAAGGAACTTCCTTTCTTTTAATCATTCACAGAATGCATTAGTTTGTGATCAGTCCTTTCTGGGGTCCTGGGTTCTTCTTGTGGTCTTTTCTGTTCAACCCTCAGGCTCAGGTCTTTCTCTATGATACCGAAGTGTGCAAGTCTGGTAGTTAAAAGATTTGCCCATTGATCATGCTTGCTCATTTTTTAGCTGAAGTTCTTAACATCTTTTCCATTGTTTCTACTCTGCTGATGATTTTACACTGATCAAACCATGTGCCCTGCAGACAACTAGCTATCTGTGATCATTAGGACACTATTCTTATTTAACTTCAAGAACAAAAATTTGCTGGGTAAGATACAAGCACATCTCTGTGAATATACTTTCAAACACCTGAATGCTGTTTTCTGGATTTAATTATGTGAAATTGCAAGAATAAATGGATAATGGTAACACAAACCTTACAAAATTGCTACCTAATGTGCCTTTTAAGGATACTAGCCTCCAAGCGGCAGCATGTTGCACATTAATAGCACTTCCTGTCCTCTCCTGAGTCCTTTATACTCAATCTAATTTAGGTTTGAGTTAAAAATAAATGAAAACAAAACAAACAAATAAGACATAAGAAAAAATATATATTTTTTATTTTTTTCAAAATACTGGTGGTCGAATACTGGAACAGGATGCCTGAAGAGGTTATGGAATCTCTATCCTTAGAAATATTAAAAACTCCACTGAATATGACCTTAAGCAACTTGGTCTAACTTTGAAATTAGCTCTAATTTCAAAGCTGATTCTGCTCTGAGAGGAAGGTTGGACCAGATGATCTCAAGAGGTTCCTTACAACTTAAATTATCCTGTTTCTTTGTCAAATGCAGCATTACCTTCTGAAGTCCAAGAGCTTTGTATAACATGAAAGCACAATGTATATGGTATGTTCATATCTTCATAATATAAAGAACATCACATTTAGTGAATTCCTAAGCAAATCCTTTATTCAAATGCTTAAATTTCTCCTTGCTGCATTTTTCTCTCTGTAATGGGGAAATTATTGTACACCTCCAAGTGATTGAGCAGAAAATGAAAGAAGGAGCGTGTATCTTCTGGAAAAAAAAAAAAAAAAAAAAAAAAAAAGTTCAATTGTTTAATAGATCTATAACTATCCACTATATTTTTTATGAAAATAATTTGCATTACCTCTTTGAACCTCTAAATGGAATGAAGACATTGTGAATGTATTTACATTTGCATTCCAGTTTCTTGTCTCTATGTATTACATTTTTGCACTTTATCTGGTTGCTACATAAATATTCCAAATACGTCAGGTCATAATTTTTCTGAAACTGCAAGAGATCTCTGTGAGACTGAAGACTTTTAAGTAGACTTACAAGATTACTAGCAAACATTTTAATAATTAGAAACAGCAATTGGCGCTTCTTGATATTTGTTCTTTTTCTAACCTATTTTTACTTAATTTTGTTTTGAACACATAACTTTACTATAATAAGTATGGTTTATTTCATTTTTTAAAAAGAATTTCTATTTTTGAAAGAATGCCTATTATTTCAAGTGGTCAACAAGTATTCACTCAGTGACTCCTCAAATTAACATTCTGATTGGATATTCATTTTTTTCTGCAACCGCATTAAAAAGCTAACAGTATGTAGTAACAGTAGGCAACATGGAATGTCTCTGCCAAACTTGGTCAATAATTGCATAGCATTTCCAGCTATAATTAAAATCTTTCATAGTCTCTATTCATATAGCATTCTTTGAGGTTAATTGGGTTTATATCACTGCAAAATCATTTTCTTCTGATATGTTTTACTTGTTACAAATCACACATTAGTCCATTGAAAATGTACAGCATGTCTCTTAATTTGAATACATTTAGAATTTTAAGTTACAGTATCGAACCAGATAATTCCAAGTTTCTAATAACATTCAGAATCAGAAAATCCTTTCTATTTTGGATATAATGACATTAACTCAGTACTGGTATAAGACTGTGAAGGACAGGCTCATCGAAGCATTGTGTTTACCTCAGTTAGATAGTCATGAAGCTATGGAATTTGCATCCACTTGAACAAGAAGGTCCTAATTTTAGGAGAAAACAAGCAACACCAGCTGAGAGACTGATGGGGCAGTTCTCAAACACATATTTTAACATTTTTCTGGCATGCAGCTAAGGCAGCTAAGGCAGCTAAGGTGCTTGGATGTGAAAATTTTAAAAAAAGGTGCTAAGGTAGAAGAGTGCATTTTTTCCTTAAAACCCTAGATGATCATATATGATAAAGTTAGGGCCTTCTAAGCATTGTGGATTGGAAACCAAAGATAGTAAATTACTGGAGTCTTTTAGAATCACAGCTGAGACTTCATTCTCTGTGAAGTAACTGCGATTATGATTTGGAAATCATAATATTGAAACTCCTGAAAATGTGTTCACACAAAATTTGAGTCATAATAAGAGTGAGTCATTCTGTCTGAAGTACCTAATTTGGAGAGTTAGTCTCCATATGCTTATCTCCTAGTCAAAGCAGTCTCCAGAGTCTCCAGAACTCTGGGCTTTTCAGATCTGAGTCTGTGGTATGACCCATATCTTTCCATTAGCTATAGAGAAATTACAGGAAAATTTATATTTCAAGGCCGTAAACTCAGCACATCAGATCTTACTTCTCATAATGTTGCTCAGAAGTATTCAGCAATAGGTATGGATATGGAACTATGTGATAGATAACAAGCCTGCTTCTCTTTTCAGAAACTGTAGTAGATGCTTAGTATTATGAATACATGACTTTAAAAGGCCTGTTTAGCTACACAATCAAAATAACACAGAAATGCCACGTATGGATGCAAATTTGGTTTTGTTCTCTATTATTTTGGTAAAATCTGAGAAATTGCAATCAATGAAATAATGTTATATACTTTAAATAGACTGCACATGCTCCCTCACCTACCTTCTTAATAGCTAATTATTAATTTCGAGTTTCTGTATAACAATAATAACATTTTAATTGCTTCGTTAAATGAGGGAGAAATTGTAAATATAGAGACGGAAAATGTAATTAAATATAATGTATTCTTGAAAAAGAGGCACAAAAAATCTTGGCAAAATTTATAAGCAAATTTGAACTGTTCAGAAATGTTCTTTGTTGAAAATTGTCAGATTTAGAATACATGATATACAATAAATCCCAATTTTATTACAACACCTCAAGATTCATGTCTTACTTGCTGGAAGGGAGAACTTTATATTCTAATGTAAATGTAAAGTACTATTCATAGAGCAATTTGTGGGCCCTGTGAATAACAAGATGCTCAAAATGATGATGTTATCCCTTGTTTCTATAGCTCATAGTTCACTTGGGGCTGTAAGAAGACAACTTCAGCTCCTGGAGGTCTCACGGAGCCCAAAATCATGGCCTGAATGACAGACTTTCTCATCCACAGTAGATAGGTCATAGGTAATTCAAAAAATAATACCTCCTGTTCATTTCCATGGAAACTACAACAGATACAGATAGCACAGGAACGCTATTAGGTAGATTAAATTCTCAGTTACAAACCACTATTCTTCAATACAGTTACCACCATTTAGCTACCTTTTTTTTTTTTTTTTTGTCAGCCATGCACTACTTGTAAAAATCTCCAACAGCAGAGGTGACCCTCTGTACCAAAACACAGCACTTACCCCCTCACTGTTCTCACATCTTCTGTTTGGTCTCCATAAATGTTCAGCGAGAGTCAATGAATGTAAATGGGTGCAGGGTTTTTTTTTTCTCCATGAAACAATTCCGTGACACCCCTTTGCTTCATACACACATCTGTGTCAGATGCCATTTTGTCAGTGCCACTTTGCCGCCATCTGTCACACAGAAAAAAAAAATGCAATGGAATACTGGGTTGAGGGTAAATCGCGGGCTGACATAATGAAACATGAGGCATTAATTTCAGATCAGCTCTCTCATAGTTCATGTACAATGTGTGTATCTCTACATATGTATTCATAAATATGCACATGCATGCATTTACATTTTCTTAGACTTTGCCAAAACCACTTTGGAGCTCAATTCTGTGAATATTTTTAGCAAATTAGTGTCTTAGCTAGAATTCAACTGCTAAGTTTAGTTAATCAGAGAGGTTATGGAGTCTCACACAGAATCACAGAATCACAGAACTGTAGGGGTTGGAAGGGACCTCCTGAGATCATCGAGTCCAACCCCCCTGCCAAAGCAGGTTCCCTTCTCCTTCTGTGGAGATATTCAAAACTCACTTGAATGCCTTTCTGCACACCCCACTGTAGGGAACCTGCTTCAGCAGGGGGGTTGGACTTGTTGACCTTCAGAGGTCCCTTCCAACCCCTACAACTCTGTGATTCTGCTGTTCAGAGTGTATGAAGATATTTGTTTTACTTCTTCGATTCAGCAGCGCATTTTCTAAATCAGCTGCCAAAACTCAAGCCTTGCTGAATTTCCTAGGACATAAAAGGACATTCAATAGTACATTTCCTGGGAATCTGTGTTGCAAACTCTGCATATATTTTAAGAGTAATTTGCTTTATTCAGGTGTATAAACCAGCAACAGACAAAATGTGATACTTAAAATGCAGAGTAATCCTTTCTTTCAGAACATTCATTCCAATGTCAATAACCAAGTTGTTAGAACTAGTTCTCATTCAACGCCTGATTCTGACTCAAAGCTGAAGCATACAATTCCTGATATCCCATACTGTTCTCTCCATAACATCTGATTCTATACAGAAAATTTTTACTTTTTTTTTTTTAATGTGAAATCTAGTTAACTGTAAGACTGTTTAATAAGGAGCAGAAAGTCACAGTTACATATCAAATTAAATGAGTTACTGTTGATGTAGAGATGAATCTCTATGAGAATTGATACAAATGGCATAGTTTTTGTTTTGTTTAGTTTGATAAAGGCTTTCAGTTGTCTCACAATATAAACATATAATAGAAACAAATATTTAGTATCCTCATGGAAATATATATATATATAAAGAGTAAGTAAGCTTCACTACAACTATTACAAATATTAACATCAAATTAATTCTAGAAAACTATGAATTTCTTCACCGCTTTACCACGTATAAAATGCAAATACTTTTTGTTCCAATTAAGCTCATAGATGAATTAAATATATTGCTATATTAAAAATTATGAAAAAGTTCTGTGATAGCCTCCATCTTTTGGACAGAAATGGGTAAGTTGCATTCACAAAATAATTCACAGATGTTAAACTAAACCAATTTAAAAAATTTTAGAACAGCTAAATAAATACACAAAAATAATGCAAAATAAATTCTGTAATATAGATGGTGCTTAGTCAACCAATTATTATACTTACTACAACATATAAAAATGTAATTTATTGCAAATTCTCTTTTGCTCTCTTTTAGTGTTTGAATTCTTCTCTGATTTGTTGATGTTAAGAAAAAAAATTATATAAAGGTGAGTGTTTCATGTTAAGCAGATGTAGCCATGATGTAAAGGAAAGACCAAAGCTATTATCAGTACAAGATGTAGAGCACTTCCCTAGCCAGAGTCCCTCAGTGGGTTCCCATCTACAGGACAGAAGGGTTTTTTTGGACCAGACATATTCTCTTCCCACTCTTGTGCTTGCAGCCTGGACAAGATAAAACAAACTGAACAGAAAAAGGGAAGGAAGAAGAATGGAGAATAAGAGGAGAACTGACAATACAGAAAATATTTCCTCCCTCTGTTCTGCCAGTTTTGCAGCACCTGTGAGTTTTTAAATAGGAAGTTTGAGGAGTTGTTATATGGAGCACCATAGTCTGCAGATTATGGCAGGGGGGTGACAGCTGCCACCTCTGGGAGATAAAGACTCAGTGTCAAGCAGTGGGACAGGACTGGAGACTCATGCCCCCATGGGGAGAACAAAGACATATTCCATGTCTCTGTACTTCCCATTTGAGGTCCCAGAGCTCTGAGTAGCCCAGGAGACATAACAGTTGCTGAGGCCCATTAAGTAATTGTGCACTGCATCTAGAAGCATGCCCTGTGTGGTGAATGCTGTTCCTAATCTGAGTCGCCCCTCAGATTTTTTCTTCCCTTATGGTGCAATTGGTCCCATCAATATGTGCAGCCAAAGAGATTTTTGTATTTTATTTTGTCCGTTTCATCAAATTTGTTCTTGTGCACTGGGACAAAAGCCAGCCCCAGACAGCAGGTTGTTTGGCTGCTGTGTGCAATAGAATTGTGCCATCCTAACATTCTTTGGCGCTGGTAACGAAGGACTACAGGGACTAAGGTCCATGGAGTATATGGCTTCTTTTGAAAAATACACTTCCAAGTGCAGAGGAGCTGAATGGGGTGCTGAAGATGAAACTGAGGGTTTTATAAATATTCAGAGCCCCTGGAACTGAATGAGTGCACAAGGGATTGTCGCGAGAGCAGAGGATGTCGGCACCTCAGGCTGCAGTTATTGCTGAGCTGGGCTCTGGCACCAGCCAGCCCCTCTGCTGCCATAGGACAAGGTTGGTCTTGGTAAGGGGGTGATGGATTTCTCCCTGGCTTAATTCTTATATTAATTGTAATCACTTCATCGCATCAGATTTTTGTTACCCCTTTTGTTGTGGGGACTGCTGAGCATGTGATCTGAATGACCTGTCACCAGATTGCTGTATGCACTGATCTGTTGGCTGCTGCTGCTGGTGGCATTAAAGAAAATATTTAATTTAAAAAAATACAAACCTGCATGTTTTGAAAAGTATTGATGTGGGAAATTCTGTGTAGATCAAATAGTGATAATTCTGTCATCTTCACTTGCCTATTTTGCAATGTTTGGCCTTGTACAGTTTTGTTTTTATGTAAAACCCAGAGAGTTTGAGAGGGTGTTTAATCAGTTCTGCTGGTCTGTGGATCAGCTTCAAATATAAATTTAAAAGCTAGTATTCTGTATTTCTGACATGAGATGTAAGCACGTAAGTAAACACTGTTTTTTTTAAAGCGCTCTTCCTATTTAGTAACAATGAAGCAGTCCTGTATAGATGAAGTTAGTTCACGTCAAGGCAGCCTGCCTGTCTGAAGCAAGTGGATCAGAGGAATAACATGGTGTTTCTGAATGAATGTGTGTGCATATGCTGTAAAAAAAATCACATGTACAATACTATCTATAGGTTGCACAGTGATTTCATTCCATCACTAAAATCACAATCTAAAAAAATCAAATGCATACAGAAAGAGGTTAATACCAATTATAAACTTGCAGCTCATTATATACTCCTCAAACTAATACAGATACAGCATGATTTAAGATTGGAAACTGTGGCTAAAGGAATTAGTCTGCTCGGCATGAAACTAGGTTTATTTAATCAATGTTGCTTCCACTAGAAAAATGGATTAGTTTTTCTTTAAGACGGAGTTAAAAGTTTTGCAGCTAATTTATTTTAATAAGCATTCAGTCACTGACTGCTGCAGAAAAAGGCTAAACTGTAATGAAGCGCCAGGAAAGAAAGCATGACTTAATTATTTTTCTGGGGTGGATAATGAATAAATTAGCTACGCTGTAGGCTTGCCATTTGTATAGAATTTATTACTTTTGCTTTAAGAACCATATCATGACAAAGTCAATTTTTCTCCTGACTGCAAACTGATTGATGGGGTAATGTCTGGTTGTGAAAGACATCCTCTTCATCATTGTGTTGCCAATGCCGGCATCACAAAGTGAGTTTGAAGTTTTCTTGAGTGCATGTTCTCATACGCAATTACAGATTACAATTACTTTAATATTTTTTTTTTAACAAGCCTTCTAATCGTGTAAACTACAGACCAAATAGCTTAGATGATACTAAAGATGCACACAGCTCAAAAAACAACTTCTAGGTTGTTAATTTGTTGCCATAATGTCTTGCACATGAAAAGCTAAGTACTGTATTTAGAATGACAGCAGGTATTTTCCTGTGAAGATGTTCATGAACAAAAGGTCTTTGCTGAGGAAGAACTACTGAGTGGTCCTGCAAGTGTTAGAAAGATGAAAATTTCAGGAGAAAGATTAATAATGTGATATGACATTTGGGAATACAGGTTTGATTCAATTCCCAATAGAATCAGTGGGAGACCATCATTATTTAATGGAAGCTGAATTTGGTCCTCTAAGTGTAAGCAATATGATGAATTTAAAATAAATAAAAATGTAGAATAAATATCAGGAGAAAAAAAAATTAATGAGCTGCGTGATATACCACACTGTGAATCCTCCAAGCAAATTGAAGAAGCATACTCAGTTAAGATAACGAAAAGGAGATTAAATAGAGCATTAGAAAAAAAGTATTGTAGAAAACTACACCTTGGCAAGCCAGCTGACTGTCTTACAGCGACTGTTTTCCTCTTAATATGTACATTTGAGGCACAAAGTCTTCAAAAATATTACTTATAAAATATTCTATTCTCTATACCTCCTCAATCCAAGATACTAAAAATATATATCAGGCCTTTATTTTCTCTTCACTGAGGAATCTGCCACTGCATAATTTCAGATGTACCCTGAGTAAAAGCATTTCTTTTCAATGATCCGTTTCTTGGTCTGATTGACAATTTAGCAGTGTATAATGTTTTAGTTAAAGAAGCAAAAGCATTCTATTAAACCGAAGTTCCACAATTTGAATACCTTCCCGAGGGTGTTCATTGAAGAATTTTGTTCAGGGAAACAGCTACCTTGAACTTGCAAAGCAAAAATGAAAATGGTCAAAGTAGACAGCTTGGCTCAGAAAGACACATTACTAAGATGCTCCCTATATTGCAGTCAAAGGTCCTTACGTCCTTACTAGTAAAGAGTCAGAAGGAGGACTAGGAAGCAGGCTGAAAGAAAACAGACAATCCTGTGTTTTGTTTTGTTTTTTACAGTCCCCAGAGTACTATACAGTTCTGGGGGATGTTCATCAGCTGCAGAGGACACTCAGTGCTTATCTGTTTATTTCCACAGAAAGTAATAATCTTTTATTCCTTTATGAATATAAAGCTAAAATCATTATGGCTTATTCCATCAAATTCTATACTGTCAATGGGAAAATCTTTGAGAAAGGTCAGTGGTTTGACTCTTAAGCTGCAGCATTTGCCAAATGGTGTTTGTAGTTTGTGATATTTTCTATATAACAGGTTAAAAGAAACAGCTGGGTATTTAAGGGATTATTGTTGTGTTTGTATATGCAATTTAATGACAATTAAAGCCATTCTAATGAGAATTTTACAAGCTTAGTAAAGAAAACAAAGTCATAACAGATTTTGCATGTTACAAGCATGTTAGTTTTCTTATCTATTATTGAATTTGTTACTACTTTGGAGGGCACTCCAGTACATACATTATCTTTACTTAAATTAACGTAAAACTCACAGAATCTAAATTAATTACAGAATGATATATAGATTTTTATCCTGTTCTAAAGAAAAATTGAGCCTATTTGTAGTTGTTTATGGCTGAAGTAAAGCAAAACAAAAAGCCTTTTGCTGTGTTCTCTCCAGAATGCAGTGCACTGCCTCCTGCTTGCTTGAAGTAATGACAAATTATGGCAGAATCTGTCCTCAAAATGCTAAAATTCAACCAGTTTTATTGCAGGCTTTGCATCTGCTGTTAGGAAAAAAACATGATTATATAATACAATTATGACTGGGAGGAAAAATCTGTTCCAAATTTAGTGTTTAGAGGTTTATACTTTCATTCAGCAAGGAAAGATCCTATCATTATTTATTCAAGATCTAAAAGTATAGTCATAACAAAGCTTTTTCTTGTGCATATGGCGATACTAATGTAGCCTAAAGTCACCTAAAACTCTGTAGATACTTGCTTTTTCACTACAAGATATGTCTAGTTCACTACTGAAACAACATTAAAAAATGTACAGACACAAGCTGTAAGTCCTACGAAACACACAGAACAAAGGGGTAGACTACAGGCAGGTGAAATAACAAATGCATGTTTAGGTTCTGCAGCAAAGCATATTCAAGCAAACCTGTGTTTCCCAGTTTCTTCTTCAAACATCCAAGTTGCTCCAATTTATTAAGATGTCCTTGTATTTAAAAATACAAGGACCATATACAAAGACAGCCAATTGACAGGAAAATGAAGTGCTGGGGTATGTATAGGAGACCAAGCATCTTCAACGAAGAGTAGTTCATGAACAAAGTAAAGCTTCCAACTACTTAATAGTTATATTTAGCAAACATTTATTCATATATATCATCAGAGAATTACAAATTTTAAAAAACAGAGCTGCTTTGCAAATAAATTGAAAACATAAAGTCTAACTATATCAAAACCTTTATTTCTTGCACATCTTTGTCTGTTTCTCTGCAGCACTATCATTTACCAGTGAGGTCTTGTAAGATCTTACAGTGAGCAGATAAAGAAGGTAAATGGACAGTGACAGCCATGTAATCCAGTGTCTGATTGCTTTTCCACATGTCACTGGTGAAACACACGACTCCCCCCTCAGCCTTATGAGAGTACTAGTGAATACTCAGACTCATTCAGTCTAATGCAGTCCATGTGGAGAGATATTATTTTGAAGGAATACTTTGCTGAGATTATGCTTTCTGGAAGTGTTTTGACAATTCCTCATCATTAAAAATACATCTGGAAGCCTGTGCAACAGATAGGAGTGAGGAACTACACAAAAAGAAACAAACCTGAAACTTTCCACTGTGAGTTGAAAAAAACAGAAATACTTTTATTAACATTTTTCATAAATATTTGATCCAAATGCTTGGTAACTTTTGATCACATCCTAGCAACTGATCCCTGTAAAACTGTAGTTAAATATTTTTCAAGAGAACCTGCCTCAGCTTTGTTTATGCTCTTTTATTTGAACCTCGCTTCATTTTCCCTTTTATTGACAAACTGTTTCAAATTCCAGGAACGTTAGCCTACTCTTTATTTAAATTCATTCAGTATAGTCCCAGTGGTTTAGAAGTTTATATAGAGCAATTTTCTTCAAAGTCCTTTTCTGCTGTTAGCCTTTTAGTCACCTGAGAGAGTTTCATGACTATCCACTGTCTCTTAATGCTGCAGTTGTTCACAAATCTGTATTTGCATTTCTGCATGTTCATAAATCAATTACAAGATACCAGACGAAATCTATGTAACCTGGTCCTTTTGCTTTTCTTACTGTCAGCAGCAAACAGTGGTGAGGTTTTGTTTTATTTTATTTTGCTTTCTAAAGTGGTACGGCAGGCCTGGTAGTGCTGCTGCTCATGCTTCTGTGGACAGAGGGAGAGCCTGGAGGGATGGTAGGGCACAAGGCTTCCCCGGCTGCAGGCAGGAAGGCACCTTTTTGTTGTCCTCTATTGCTCACCTATCCAGGTTTTGGAGCTCAGAGCTCCAGAGGTCTTCTGAATTCAGGACAACTCCTGTTCTCCTGTTCTATAAACTCCTTTGGATTAGAAAATGGCAGCTATTTTTTTCCTTTTTTTTTTTTTTTTTTTTTTTAATATGAATCAGTGATCTTTAGACACATGTAAACTGAAGTTTTCTGGATCAACTTCATCAGCTTTACCATTACTCACATATAAATGTGAAGTAAAAAGCACAAAATTGTTTCATCCCATTTCCTAAAAAAACTCAACTGTTATAAACATGTTTTCTTGGCAATATGACCTTTACATCCTTTCTCAGTCACTAGATTAGAAAGATAAATTTTAGAGCTGTGTTTGTGTGCATATTGCTTTTCCTTTTCGTGGTAGTATAACACTCCTAGCAATAATAGAGTTTGTGATTACATTTTGTGATTCTTTCATCTATTATAGTGGTACCTATTTCTATTAATAATATATATGTTTGGTGTGGCTTCTATATTTTGATTGTGAAATATTCTTATAACTGCTTTTTTGTGGTTTTTGTGAGAGTTAGACTCACGTTAGCCTGTGGCCAAATTTTTAAAATGATATAATTGTTTCTTATCATCTTGCCTGTAGAATAAGTCAGCATTACTTAAATATGTTGCTTTGTTTTGTGTTGTTTACTTTTGTTATTTTTAATTATTTATTTATTTTAAGAAATTTATATTCAAACAACAGGTCCAATTTTCCAATAAAGAGGTTTAATGGAACATGCAGATTTTGATTTTACTACTCTTCACATCTGGCAGCCTGTTCAGTGCTTGGTGTTTAATATTTTATGTTGATATCCACAGTGCTAAAAATACAGAACATTTCAGTGTTAGATGTAACTCCACAAATGCTTGTCACATTAACACAAACATTTCCTCTGAGCAAAATATGATTACTCATATGAAAACTGTTGTTTACACAGTAGTGGTTTATACTCTCAAGTATCCCTCTGATAAAAAAAAAAAAAAAATTTAAAAAGAGAGAAAAAGAAAAGCTTACTAAAATGTGGGGTGAGGTCTTTGTGTTTACACAACTGTCTCAAAAATCAAACTGATTTTAAAATGCTATACATTTGTTGAAATTATAGCAAGAGAAGATTTTATTCATTATTATTCATATTTTTGAGAAGAAAATGCGTGAAAGCAAATATTCAGCTCATATTTTGCAAACTTCTTCAGCAAGTGCTTAAATTCAAGCAGTTGGCCTACACTTTTGCAGGACAAAACCATAAGCCAAAAGAACTACATTCATAATGGGATTACTGGCTTAAATCCATGACCCCATTTTCTTATCATAAGTGTATGGTATACACTGAAGCAAAAATTATTTGTATTTACTAAAATTAAAGCAAAATATAGTATACATACATAAATAGAGAGATAAAGATATATGTAGGTAGGTGTATAAATATCTACATAAATAAATTGGTAATTAATACTTATTCAGTTAATTCCAGCATTTGAATACACATTTTATTTTCTGTTTTTCTCAAAGACTGATTGAAATAATTCAATTTAATGCATAATTAAGCGGGGGGGGGGGGGGGGGGGGGGGGGGGGAAGCCATGCTCTATATAAGAGTAGCGAGAAAAACTAACCTTCAGGTTAGTTTTACCAGAGTGAACTGTCAGGAAGATAAAATCAAGACTGTTTTTGTTCTGTGGTGTGGTGAGAACAATAGGAAAGCAACAATTAACATTTAGTGAACACCTGAGGTGAATGCAATCACTAGTGCCATTTTTGCAAATGAGCAAAATGTGTCATTCAGGTGACTGCCCAGCCCTTTCGAAGCAGATACTGACACAGCTGGCAGCATGCAATGCAACACCAGGCCTCACAGCCCCACTGCCAGGTGTCACATATTCTTGTTTCTCTCCAGATGACAGAAGCTACTGCATATGTGCTCCTCAGCAAACAGGTAGGAAAGTGTTTTTTTTATTACTAATATCCACACTGTACAAAGAGGAGCAAGATTGGTTCTCAAGCAGATCTCATTAGATTCCATTTTGTGTCTGAAGGGTTACTGCAGTGCCTCACCCTCTATATTGTGTTATATTCATTCCTCTATTAGTATCTGTCTACAAGGCACCTGACAAGATTCATTGTACAGTCCCCAGCAATCTCTCACTGCTAATATTGGCCTGTTCCTCCTTAGCAGTCGAACTATTACACGCCTCACTCCAAAATATTCAACTATCCCCATAAATTGCAACAGGAGCTTGGGTTATCTTGCTTACGGCATGGAGCAGCTATGGGGAGTAGATGCTTAATTGCTCTGTACTATAGCTTTCAGTGTTGTGGCACATAAGCACATTGATGGATCTAGCTGCTTGTGATTAACTAACTATATTCACTACTTATTTAAAGATTTCATTAGGAGCAGAAGCAATCAAATTTGAAAACTAAGATTCTTGCAGCCATAATCTCTGTGTAGGGGGAAAAAAAAGACACCATCAATAAGAGAAGTAATATCCTTACACTAACCACATCTAGAACATACAGCTGACTTTCTCATTTCTGTTTGACCATTACAAGCATTTCAATGAATTCTATGTATAGCAGTTAAATCATTTTAGCATCTCCAGAAGAAATAGCCCTCCAGCAAAGAGAAGCAATGGAGCTTACCCAGCACACTGTTGAGATAGAAATACTTAGTAATGTGAAATGTGTTGGCTCAGTTCAGATTTTAGGTACAGAAGATGTAAAGTGGAAAGAAACATGTTTGCAAATAACCCCTGTTCAGCATGAAGATAAACTAATAGCACATATGAAATATCATTCCTGCCAAATGAGGATGCCTTTAAACCCATACCCATGGAAGTTAATTGTTGGAATAAAACAAGCAGAAGCTCCTAACAGCTTTTCTCTTTTACCTCATTAAACTCTGCGTAGACACCACAGTCGTTAAGCAAAATTGCAGGAAACATATTTTTTTTTCTGTTGTTTGATATTGTTATCCTCAGGTGCAGGTAATTGCCCATGCTTTTCCATGAACTCCATCATTGCAGCTGTGCTGACAGAGGCATCAGGCAGGAAGAAAGAAGGGAGCAGGGTGGTGGGGTTAGTGAAGCCTAGTCCTCTGATGCGCTTGTTCAGGAAAGCGTTCCTGCATCACTTTATACTTTAGCACATGCTTAAGTTCTAGTAATGCATAATAAGGTGCAGGAAATGTTCACTTTGGTGTTCTCCTGTATATAGTCTAAAACCTATAGTAGTATAGTATAAAACCTATAAGTAGTTCATAGGTGAAACCTTTCCCTGCTATGTGGTTTTGTCTTCCTTGTTACTTGTAGCTGCCTTTCCAAGCCAGTGAAGTATCCATGTTTCTAGTCTTGCTTTGGCATTTATCCCACTGAACAGGAGCAAAGGTACTCATTTCCAGTTATCCCCTATGACCTGAAGCAAAACAGAACTCTATTCAAAAAAAGTGCCTGAAGGAAGCTTCAATCTAAGAAAATAACTTGTAGCGTTAAATAATCTTTATTATTTCATAACTTTAGTGGTGGTGATAACTAACGTATGTTGCTATAACTTCAGCACTAAGTATACCAGATCCAAGTGTTCATTTGCATGTTGCATAACATCAACAAAATTAAATAAGATAGGAATTTAGATCTTCTAGTTGAAATAGAGGATCTAATTCAGTGCTACGCTTACAGACAGTGTTTCGCTAGCAATTGCATTTTTCAGTCCAATCCAAGTTCATTTCTGTTTATTAAAAAATTGGGGAGGGGGGGGGAGGTACTGTGTATTTTAAATTTAATTTGTTCTGCTATCAAGAGTGGACAAATGATTATGAAAAATTTCAATTACAATGTCTCTTAGCCTGACTATGTAGATCTCGTAATGCTCTGTGGCCATGGGACTCCTGCCACTGAGCACTTGGAGAGAAGCAGGTCACTGCAGAAAACAGCCTCAGTGCTAGTGGCCTGGCTCTTTAAAATCTTCTTTCTTTCTTTTTTTTTTTTTTTTTTTTTTTTTTTTTCCAATTAAGAATCAAAATAAAGATTCAAGGGGAAGATACGTTTAAAAACATAGCAGCAGCCTTCTATGCATGCTGGCCTAAAATGAATTCTGTTTTTCAATGGGGATATAATTTCAGTTGGGTTTATTACCTCTGGATGTTGTATTTGAAGTAAGAAATAATGAAATACTGTTTCATCTTCAGATCTTCCATCTCCCAAGTAATCTTAAAGTAACTCTTTCAGAGTATTTTTTGACTGGATTTGTAGTGGAATAAGCAGAACTGAAAAATGGCTATTTATCACAGCATGCATGCTTCCATTTACTGTGACATTTGTAGTATTTCTCATTCTCAAAAAGGAAACAATAAGCACTGCTATATATTTAACAACTATCAGTGATTTAATACCCATTTTTTAGTGTCTTCTATTGATGTACTCGGCAACGTTTCATCACTCTAATCTTTGCTAGAGTTAAAAATACAACATAGAAGTTCAAAATGTGCCTGTGTGTTAGGGTTACATTAGATCATTTTACTATAACTATCACTTGTCTTACCTTGCAAGCAAGAAAGAAAATAGAAAGGATTAAACAAGTATTTTCTTCAAAGATTCTGCAATGTTTTCTGTAAAACTGGCAAAATTACCCATGCCTATAACGATCAAATGCTGTACTTATTTGATCAAAATAATTATAGGAAAACATGACATTTAAAGTTGAAATTGTTTCAAGCACCACTTTCAAAAAGTATTATATTAAAGACAAATCAATACTCTCTCTGCTGTCTTCAGGCAAGATCTTCAAAACCTGAGATAATTGAGTATTTGAAGAACCACAAATCACATATTGATCTGAAGAATTTAGATACAACACTGAAAAGAATGTGTTTTCATCACAAACCTCCATGTGTTGACACTTTAGCCAGATATTTTTTGTTTCTCAGCAATTTTAGGACTCATCTACTAGCTGCAGAAACATGCAGCTAGCGACATCGATAATATTGTAAAAGTCATAAAGTTCATAAACCTATTTTCCATATATAGTTGTTGATGTGCAAACAAAATAAGAATGAAGAGTGGTTGATACATTATTCACTGAATTAAGGCTGAACAGAATAAGTCGTATGGTTTAAAAAAAAAAAAAAAAGTGTGGCAGATCTGCATGTAACTCTTTAAAGATGAAAGAAGGAAAACAATAAGAAAAAAAGAAATGTATTTCCTTTTTCTTGGTGTTCTGCACAGCATTTACTTTTTCAAAAGTAAGTTTGCCTCTCTACGTAAACAGCTGAAATTCTTTTATCCCAAATTCATTCATTAATGTACTGTGGCCTTATCATATCTGTTATGTCATATCTGTGTTTCAAATTATTCATAAGGTCTTCATATGTTCATAATGAACATATACTGAGTGGTAAATGACGGTTTAACAAATTAATTCATATTTTAGATAAATTATGTATACTGTATAATAGATTTTTAAGACTTTAAAAAAAAAAAAAAAGAACCAAAACATTTGTTCTCTGCACATAGGTAAACAGGCAATTAGCCAAAACGTAAAGAGGAGTGATGCACTAGAAAACTTTGAAGGAATGTAAAGCAGACAGAAAACATAGTGAAAAGCCCCAAATGAAGTCTGGTGAGCTTTCCAGATTTCTGCACATCTTGTGTTTTCCCATATCCCATATTTTTCTGGACTTCAGCTCCCTAATATCTGCACTACATACATTCTTGAAAAAGTGGAAATATATATCCTTGTCCATATTTCACAGCAAGCCATTAAAATTTTGGTCTTATTTTTTACTGGTCCTGGATTCAATGAACCTTGAATCCAGTCCCTTCTAACTTGAGATATTCTGTGGTTTATCTATTCAAGCACCTTGTTCATTGCTACAAGTCTTCCCTTACCAGTAGATAGGTGTCTGCTGGCCATCACTCCAAACCTGCAGTAGGAGGTTGTTATCCTCTACTCCCACAAAGTATTTTCCAATAAGTGCATTTTGGTGTAATTTAGGAGGGAACGAGGGAAAAAGCTGTTACAATTATAACATAAATTTATTTGAAGTGAGTACTGTTTTCTGTAGTACTTACTCATGCCAAAAAACTGAAAAATATTCTGCCAGAGGCATTTAAAAAAAAAAAAAAACTACACTCAATTTGAGCAACTCTTTTTATCACCATAGAGAGAAGGAAAGAGAGCCATTAGATTACAGTTTCTGTTAGGATACTCACCAGAAAAATAGTAATCATTTAAATAAAAACATGTGAATATAAAAGCTAAACTTCCTTCATTTTGTTCTTGAAGGACATAGTCTCAATTCTGTACAGGTGATTTTAACAAAAAATGCATTTATTTCAAGTAAGTCATACATATCTTATGTCTGTAACTATTTACGCCTAAAATCTTCCTTTGGGACTCAAAATAGCAGCAAACGATTTTCATTGTTGGTGTGATATGCTAAGAGACTCACATTGCTGCATATAATGTAAAATTCAATTTTCTGTAATAGTTGGTTTCAACAGCAGCTTCTAATGTGCATTGTGCAGGATAGGATTCTGTTCTTAGTTGCATGGCAGGTCGCTGCTATCCGTTATAAAACTTTGATGTCCACTTCAGCAGAGAATAAGATGTCTACCTGAAAAAACAAACAAACAAAAAAAACCCCCAGCAGCCTAAAAAAGTATTGGCCTTTTATTTCAACATATGGTGAGGAAATATCACTACTAAAGAAGTGTTCCCAGGA
Organism: Tetrao urogallus; assembly: GCF_951394365.1. Classification (NCBI taxonomy): domain Eukaryota; kingdom Metazoa; phylum Chordata; class Aves; order Galliformes; family Phasianidae; genus Tetrao; species Tetrao urogallus. The sequence continues at coordinate 11,860,318 of NC_136818.1, read as the reverse complement.
CTGAAAGTGGATGCAATATTGGAAGCAATTTGGAGGTGATGATTTTTGAATGCACTACCATGTTTTTCACAATCAAATATTTAAATATATATATATACAGAAACTATCTAATGAACTATTAAAAACAAATACTAGTGTTCAATGTCATTAAATGCTCATGCTACTCAAAATGACATCTTTCTCCAGATTTCATAAAATAATTCACTTATATGCATAATTGTTAATACTAGCTCAAAGTTATTCATATTTATAGTTAGCATTTTTGTGGAGTTTTCCCTCCGTGTATTCTTTTGCCTCAACTGTATAGTCCACTGTCATCAGGCTGTTCTTACTGAACAAAGACTAGCTAATTCAAAGAGATCACGCATAGACCATAGAGATATCATTAGATGATATGATAAAATTCTAGAAGTGTTATCTCTTGGAAATACATAACTCATTAATTTTAAAAGCGAAGTTTGATATGTTGTCATAAATCTATACAGCAAAATGCAAATACATTTGTGATTTTTAACTAATATGGCACAAGTTCTTCAGAGAATCAAACATTCTTGGTAAATTAAACTCCTCTCTTTCTTGAGTACAGGATAAGATAACTCTCTTGAGTTGCAAATAAAACACAGTGTACTATGGAAATTCTATGAATTCATGGTAGAGTAAGTGAAATTTGCAAAATTAATCTGACATTCTGAATATCTGTAAAGAATATTCCAATTTAACAGTACAGTTGGATTCATTATCTTTTTCATATATGCTGGGACTAAGATAAACAAATATAAAGCTTTGAAAAAAAACAAAATATAGAAAGACGTTTAAACAAAATTTTGGTGATATTTCAATCATTCAGAACTCCTCTGTTTCCTTAAATATCTTATACCTCTATGACATCAGGTACTAATTTGCAGTTACTAAATAAAATAAAAAAAGTTGGGAAGGAACACAAATGGAGGTTGAGTTTCCAGATTGATCAACTTTCATTAAGTAAATTAACACCTGAGTTATCAGAAAGGATGCTTTTTTTTTTTTTTTTTTTTTTTTTAATATAAAAATAGATGCTACTTTCAGAGAGGATTGAAGTTAGATGGTTCAGTTAACAGGGTAAGGGCTGAGATCCTGATTCCATCACAGCCAACATAAAATTTCCTTTTTAGAGACCCAGCCTCATCTCTTTTGCAGAGAATCTTCACTCAGTTTCTGTGAATAGATCTTGTGTGCTTGAATGCATGAGCTTTTAAGCTGCTAAGTCTGTGTGAAGTCTATATGCTAAGTTTTAAGCTCTAAAGCTAAAGTAGCTCTTTTAAACCTACTTTGATGTTCTCCAGTTCTCTTCAGGTCCAGTGCGTCAAAAGGTCTTTCATCCTCCATAAGCTTTTCTTTAGTCATTATTAATACTAGACTTATGCACTTTAAGATCTTTTAGGATTGCATATTGCTGAGCACAGTCAACTCAAGTACAGTATTTAGACCACTGGTGCTTTGACATGCCCCACTCCACATTGTGTCCCATGCTATTCATCAAGCTGATACAGGCAAGGACACATGGAGAGCTCTAAGGATATTTTCCTACGTGGCTTCAATTCTATTATTTTTAACAAGCACTTCTAAAGATTTTACATTTTTTTCTTCTGCCATTTTTTCACCTCTCCAATTTCTGAATGCGTTTCATAAGTAATGAATCCATACCTAGTAGTCCTGCAGCACTGCTGTCATCAAAATCTGGCAATACAAGCAGGTTCCCTGAACCACAATAAATGATTCCTCTCTTCCATAGGCCAAATGAAGCAAGAAAACTGGTGTTTTGGGAAAGAGGGGTAGCAACTGGATGCATCATGCAGTTAAAAGAAAACGAAATGCTAAGATAATGAGTTAAATTTATTTATTTATCTATTTATGTCTTTACTGATTTTGGCAAATAGGACCATGGCAATACAATTCTGTTTAAATTTGAAAAAAGATAGGAATGTTTTATACACTTAAACAAATTTTAAAAAATGAATACCGCTGAAATGCATTTAGCTTCTGTGTAATCCAGAATTCAGAAATTTGCATTTCCTCTTGCCTGACCTAAACTTGATTTTACCTGTAATATTTTTTTGTTCAGACACTGTTATTTACACAGCTGTGGATAATTTATTTTGCTTTCATAACCAATCTATTAGTAATTATAACTCTATGTGTAGTAAATCTTAGTGGGGAGGAGGAGGGGACAGAAGAAAGACAGAAATCAGCAAATAATTGAAGGAAAGCAGGCTTCATCTCTGTAAAAAGCACTGCTATTACACTCTACCTCCAGGTTATTTTGGCACTATAACTGTCATAGTTATCCCAAAGACAATCAGCTTTAAGGTGATCATCCTCCCAGTGTCATGCAGCTGATACTGGGCCAGTTGCAAAAGTAATTAAAAAAAAAAAAAAGAAAAAAAAAAAAACAGTGTTATCCCTATGTCAATATGTGCACCAGTTTTGCATCACATTGAAGGAGATGCTAAATCCAGTATAATATCATAAACAAAATTTTCTTGTCACAAATGGGACTAATCTAAGTTTCTACAAATTGGATGATTTTTCATCAAGTGCTGTCATCAGAATTTCTTTGCGTTACCAAACTACTTTTATCAGACAAAATAAATAAATAAATAAATAAATAAATTGAAAACAATTCAAATGTCTCAGCCTTTACATCTTATTCCTTTTTCCGTTATCTGTAATATCTTGTTTAAGTCTTCTGCTTAAAGTCAAACATTATGTTTATAATAAGACATTTATAATAATAGTGACATTTTCTGTGGAAGAATAAAGAATCCAAATACTTCTAATATGAAAGATTTTTAAACTTTCTCGTTGATTCCAATACCTGTGCTTCTGCTATTGGTAAGCATAATGTGTTTTTGAGTAAATTTGAATTACAAGCCAGTATCTTCAAGTAATCACATTGCACATGGTGCAAGATTAATTGGATTTCTTCCTGCATAAATAGCAACCATATACTTTCAATCTATAATTGCTTTAATTTTAAAGTAAGAATGATAACAATAGCAAGAAAATGGGAGAGCACAGCATGTATTCTCCAGGTAAAAAGCTGTGACAGCTAATGGGAAGTTTTTAAAAATAGTAACCACATAGAGGCTTGAGAACAAAATGGCTGTGTCTGCTTTTGGTTCACATGAATCTAATGATGCTAGCCAATAAAAGTCCTGATCATTAGATTCCTTGAGAATCAAATTAAATTTCACAGATTAGGGTATTGTTAATAGTTAGGGGACAAGTTCTGGAAGCTTAATAGTACACATAGTAAATTAAGAGCTCAACAAGAATATTTTTCCACTTCATGTTGTGTAAAATTGGCAAGTAGAAATGCAGAGACCACCAAAAGAAAGCTATGATCTGTGAGTATTGGAACTTCTTTCCATGACAATTTACAGCAGCTTTACCAAAACCACCAGTGGTAAAGCAGTAAAGTAGCAGCTTTACCAAAACCACCATCTGTTCAAACACCAGATATATGAAAAGGATGCAGTTTTAAAATTCACAGTGAAAATATAAGCAGATCTTAAAATCATATATAAATCTAATAAATTGACTGGTTAGTCCATCCATAGCTAAAACATACAGGAAAAAAATCGCCACAAACCTCACAAGTGTCTTTGTTAGGAGACTTGCTAGGATTAACTGTTCAGATTTCATTAAGATAATTGATAGATCTTCATCTGATGTATGTTGATGTCATGAAGCAGATCATTTTCATTTGCAGAGGAAACATATTGGCTAAGTGTTGCTAGTTTAAAACTAGACAAGAAAAAATAAAATTCATGAAAAGAAGCAACAAATATTGTGGAATTCTCCTTAAGTTCCTACTTTGAGTTTACGAGGTCTGAAAGTTAAATATTGGCCTGGTGGGCAGATTTTTCAATTTCTCATTACTTTAATTTACATTTCCTTAAATATTTTGCTTTGTGGCTTATCATAATCATTACTACCAATACTGACAGATACTTTCCAAAATCCTGGTTTTTTAAGGGGATATTAAAGTTTTCAGTCCTGGAATTGCAAGGGGGAAAAAAATCCTTTAAAAATTATTAGACTGATAAACACAGCTGTCCACACAAAACACACAAAGGAAGGATAGAGAATGATATACTAAGAAAATATATCAATAAATGCAGAACATGATTGAACATTAAAAAAAATTCTTCATGATCTTCTCTGTAACTGCAATCTTTCCAACTGTGACTGTAAATCAGAAATTTACAGCAGAGATCTCCTGAATTAAATGAATTTTTTAAGAGATGTCCATCTATGCTCATAATTTTTTCTGTATATTAGTGAAATACAGGACAGTTCTATTCTAAATTAAAAATAAAAGTCTTTATTTGCAGAATCTCAAAATCATTTGGCCTTCCTGATCTTTTGGTTGGATGAGAAAGGAAAAAAAACTTGTCACGAATTGAAAAGAGTACATTAAAATGGGTAATTTATAAACTGTGTTTTTGTATGAAAACAAAGAGAACCTGATCCTAAAACTTGTCACAAGGTAGCCTAGCTACAATAATACAGAAGTTACTGCAGAGATAATTCTATCTTTTAAGAGTTCTTACAAAACATTTATTTACATTCTTGTATCTTTAATTCAGTGTTCTGAAGTTATTTTTTTTCAGATATCTGTCATGTTTAGATATTGGTTTTCTCGTCTAACTTGATTCATAGTTTTATTTCTCAAGGATATTCTGTCTGTTTGAAGTCAGTCTGAGTTCAGTGAGAAATCTACGCAAGAATGAATAAGAATCAGGGACTAATTTCTCTTTCCCAACTGCTGCCTGGCCCTTACTGGTGCCTTTGACTTCATGCACATTAGTTTTGCATATGAAAAAAAATGAGATTTGCCTTGAAAACAGATACTATCTGATTCTGGAGGGAAAAAAAAAAATTAAAATGTCAATATATGAACAAACTAGTGTAAGCATAGAAAAAACAAATACATCACAGAGTTTTCTATGTAGTGATACTTGCAAAAAAAAAAAAAAGTAATGAGGAGTGCAGTTTACAGAAAATTTTTCATTCAAGGTCTTACGTTTTGGTGAAATAAAAAAAAGATTTGGAACAATGTATTATTTCTAGTGTGAACTAAATTATTTCTTCTTTAAAAATGAATAAAAATGCATATTTGCAGTAATATTTACAACTTTTTTTCCGTATCTTTGTTAGTCAAAACCTAATATTTACACGCAGCACAGGAAAATGCTAGTCAGCATAGTCTGTATTGTACATAACACAAAACGAGGAGTGAATCAAATGGGATTACTTTTTTACTGACTACTATAAGCATTCAATTGTTCGTGAATACCAGAAATCAGAGAGACCAAATGTATGTTTTCTGGTTCAGTGAATTCCATTTGCAGAATTACTTTCATATCAAAAGGGGAAATGGTCAAGTTGATTCAAAAAATATTGCTGGAAATAAAGTTGAAAAGAAGCGATTATTTTGTCAGCTGGGCTTTGAAATAGTGGGGGGAAAAAAAAAAAACAAACAAACTCATTTTTATCAGATGTGTATGTGCTAATCTTTCTAAGACCTTGACAGTTCTTCCTAGAGAATAAGGGCCAACTCAGAAACAGTGACTTCTTTACTGTCAGATTTACTTATCAATGGTGGTTTAGGGCTAGACTGAGACTTTCAGACCAGTCATAAAGCTCAGGGATTTGGCCTACATCGTTGTAGAAGCAGTCTTAAGACGAGCTCTGGATATGAATCATTCCAACTTCCTTCTGAGCTCTGGGAAACAGTTATTTGAAGTTGAGTTATACCACCAATAAATTACTTTTTCTCTGCTTTTCATCTTCTGGGTTGGATAATATGATCAGCAAGTAGCAAGAATGAGGCTATACATCCGTACTTGCTCTCCCAGCGTGCTTCCTCTTCCAACCAAGATTTAATGACCGTACTCCAAGAAGTTGCCACAGCAATAGAAAGGAAATTCTTCCCTCTTAGGTCTCTTTTTAAAAGGATGCTTAATTTAATTTTCAGACCAGTCTCTGTGAGACCTCTTTCAATTCCAATATTGGCAAGGATGTGAGAGAATCTCTTTGTTCCACACTTTTTAACTTTCTGTTCCTCCCTAGTGCCAAAATGTCTAGTTTAAAATGGTGTGCAGTGGCATGCAGCTGTGAAAACAAAATGAATTTTGGACATGATTGCATTGAGAACCAAATTTGCAATCTACTCTCACAGGTGAATATTCAGTGCATTTTTTTCCCTTACCCACTTAACCTCTGAAATGTAATACATTTGCAGAAAAAAAATTCTAATCATTTAGCATCTACTGCCTGTATTCTTTCGTGTGCTTCTCAACATCCCCAGTGATCAATGCTAAGTATTTTATCAGATTCAACACTACAATAAACAGTGAAAATAAAATAGGTTCATCTTGTCTTATCCTAGTCTCATTTCCACTGAGTAGGACAAGTTAAACTGTACCTAATGTAGTGAGACTACCCTCATCAAAATATTTAGACTTCAAATTTTGATTTTTAAATTTTTATAAGGGCACTTCTATGCAGTTCTGAAAAATTCAATTTGGCAGGAGCTCCTGCATCATGATTTTGTATCATACTGTCTAAGTTAGAAGTCCAGTATACGTCTGAGTACTGAAACTCAGCCCTAATTCTCTGTTTGTTTACAATATTTCTAGTATTTTCACGGTAACGCCCTCAAAAAAGTGTTTTTTTTTTGTTTGTTTTGTTTTGTTTTTTTCATGTTTTAGCAGAAAAAAGTAGGGAACATGATGTACCTGAGAAAGATGTTTAAATATCTATAAGATAAACAAGTTCAATTTTCGAATTGTAATTCAATGCTCAAAACAGATGATGACTAAACATTTTTAGTAATTGCATAACTGGATATCATTTGAATAATCATATAAATACAGTTGATTAAGAATGACTGATCTTTAGGAAAGTAATCAAAGTAATGCAAGCAAAACAGCATGGAAGTAAAGATGGCAAAATGCTGCATTGCCACAAGGAGTTTCCAAATGTGCTTACGAGCATGGATTTAAGCACTACAAATCTATGTAATATTAAGCACAAAAAATAAGTAAATAAATAAATCAATCCTGCTGATTGCAGCAGAGGTGTTCATCTAAGAAAGCCAAAAGGATTTTACCTTGTGCCAGCTAGGCAAATCATTGGCCCCATGCTTTACTTTCTTATGCCAGCCACACTAATAAAACACACTTGACACTGATCTTAAGTCTTCAGGGATTTCCTCCAGACCACTCCCAAGTTCACTGGAGCCCTCCAGAGGTAAACACCTAAATGTCCCTGAGGCATTTAATTTATGTTAAATGGAAACTAAAGCTGACTATGGAAGCCAGGTATTTGTAGCAAGCACTGCTCTGTGCTTTCCTCAGTCTAGTGTAATCTTCTTATATTCTTTAAGCTATATTTAGTCTCTGGGCAGCTGATTTTGTCCAAAAAGATATCCCATCGTTTTCTTCTTGAAGGAAAATTTGTCTTTTAACTTTGGCACATCAGTCACAAAAATACCTGAGACATGCATTGGAGAAGCAGCCAACTTAAAATGACCTCAAAGTTTGTCAGAGGGTAATGACAGCAGAAGGATCTACACCAACAGGTTCAACTGTGCACAATGATTCATAGGACTGGTGTGCAGAAAGGTGAGTGGAGAGGGAAGCCCTGCAGCAGGGCAAGCCAGATGGAAGGCAGTACTGTCTGGAACAGAGACTGCTGCAGGGAGGTACAGAGCTTTAGGAGGTTTAGAAAGTGTCAAGAGGTCCTGAAAGAGATGCTTAAAATCTGCATTTTTCACTTATTGATAAGATGCACTGAAAACAGAATCACAGAATGGCCAGGGTTGGAAGGGACCTCAAGGATCATGAATCTCCAACCCCCCTGCCGCATGCAGGGCCACCAACCTCCACGTTTAATGCTAAACCAGGCTGCCCAGGGCCCCATCCAACCTGGCCTTGAACACCTCCAAGGACGGGGCATCCACAACCTCTCTGGGCAGCCTGTTCCAGTACCTCACCACTCTCTGGGTAAAACTAAGACTAATATTTTTAAACACCACAATGCTGCATTCTCTGTGCACTCATCACAGTTTCCTTGTAGGTCTGGCTGTGCTGAGAAACTGTATCAGGGAATATTGTGGTAACTATGTTAAGCCTGGTAGAATGGACACCAAAAAAAACCCAGCTGAAATCTGGGAGGAAAAAGTCAGTTTTAATTAAGCCTTATTTCATTGTTGTTTTTTTTTTTTTTGTAGATCCCTAAGTAATTTAACATTAATTATATCTTGTTATTAAAACAAGTGATACTACATGAAAAGATGAAAAAACAGATGAAATTTGATATAATGCATGAGAGAATCAAGAGAGCAACCTGTAAAGAGATTAAATGAATGAAACAAAGGAATTAATAAAGCACACAAAAAAATGACCTGACTCTACAAGAAACAACATTTTATGAATGTATTTCAGGTCCCAGATCTTTGTAGCCTTTTCAGATGTAATTTCAGGTTTTCCAGATGTAATAACACAAATAAAATGTTACAAATGCTTTACCAGAGCTGTGCAAGCACTCTGTCATTAAAAATGGTCTTTTAAAATATTCAGTTGTTTGTACTGCATAAAGGATGATAAATACATACATGGATAGAGTGCATTCATTTTAAAAATTATTTTGCTGAGAACATATCTTTAGCATTAAAGACAGTGCAATAGGTGGGAGAAGCGAATTACTTATGTCTGTCTTCCAGAAGTTGTTTCAGTTGTTCCATTCAGTTGTTTCAAAAATCTGGATATCTCTTTTTTTATATTTTTATTTAATAAAAAAAACATTTTGATATTAAAATATTAAAATATATTATTTGTTTATTTAATATATATCTTAAAATATAGAGGTGTAGAGCATCGTCTCAGACTTGGCTCAAGTTTAGGTACCATGAAGAGGATAATACTTTCTTATCACTGACTTTAGAAGTCCAGGTTTATCCCAAGCTTTACAGTCCTGATACACCTTAAGACAGTGATTACTTTTTAAAACCCAGTGTTACAAAAATAACAGCATCATGAAAGCTGACTAATTACAGATGACTTTGTTTTTCCTATAGATTTATGAGTGAATTTTCAAAAGCATATAGTTGATGAAGGGGTTTACAGAGCATTTTTCTAAAATAATGTCAACATTCAGCAGCAAAAACCTGATGATAAAATTAGGAAGATCTTTAGAATCCTGTGTACATATGATGCACTTCAAAACTTTGGTCAGGCATTCTTACATAAAGATTGCCTAAGATTACTTAGGATCTCTGTGTCAGAGCTTTCTCTTTCTTCTTTTCCAGTAGCTGGTCTTTGGGACTGTGGTTTTGCCCAGAAGTGGTGTGTGGGACATTAAGTGCCTGTGCAAGGCCCACATCCTCTCTCCACAGTATACTAGAACAGGCCATCAATTGTGGCCCTTTCTATTGTGGAATAATGTACTTTCTGAATGCTTGGATGCTAATGTGGTTAACATAACAAACAATTAATCCTATCTAGTTCTAAAAGCCTCCCATGAGAAGTTGGGATATTTTTTTAGTGCAACTGCATATATATTTTAAAAACTTTAATTTAAACTTTTTATAAGCTGACTTTCCTAACGTATTATCCTTTCAAAAGGATGTGGAAGCATTACACTACAATACAGAATTAGAAGTAGTACTGGTAATAATAAGGTGTAACATTACTAAACACAGTAATGACACAAATGCTTTCTTTTCATATGGAAAATACTCAGATAAACTAGTGTTTTTGTTCTCAGAAGCACATGATAGCTTCCAAATAATTTCTTTATCTAGAGTCTTCATAATTACATTTAATGATTCTATTCTTTTATCAGTGCAAGATTTAAATAATAAAAGAAACCTAATAGACTGTAATTATTATAATCTATCTTTAGATGTTAAAAATATTTTTGAGAGGAAATAATATTTTAGTTACTGGTAATATAGTGTTACTGCTGAGTTGCATTCATATTCCTCCTCCCTAATCAGGATTACAGAGTTCAAGAGTTTCTGTTTAGCTTCAGCAGCTAAAGATTTAGGATGAAAATAATGTGCATACAAAGTGAAGCACAAGCTCTAGTGTTGCTGCAATCCCCATGCCTGATCTTGGGCTCAGTTTAGCTATCTTTAAGATTTTGAGAGACAGAACTAAAGAACAAAAGATTTTAAACACTCCAGAAAGCAAATCCGTGCTTGGCTTGTCAAACTGTACATACTTGCTTTACAATTTATCACAGCTGGTATTCCTGACCTGGCTTCAGGCATTAGAAATCAAGAGCAACCATCTTCTTACCTTAGCATGCTAGCCCATACAGGTATTTTCATGTTTCCTTTGAAATGTTATCTTATCCAACAATAATAAAATGAAAGACTTTTAAAATGCTGAACACTTTTTCTAGATTTTTGTTTGGGGGGGAGTGTTTTCTTTGTTGCTTTTTGTTTGTTTTGTTTTCCACCTCAAATAATTTACTTCCCTATTTCTGTCTGTTAAACTCAGGTATTTTTAAATATATTAAATTAGCATAACTATAAATTAAATGTCAGTGTCTATGCTATTTTGCAATTAATATTAATCTGAACAGAATGTGTGACTACAGCACTTTTCACATTAAAATTTAACATAATATAAGACACTCTCAATGTCTTTGGAAATGTTTTAAGCCTTGTGGATATTTTCCTCTGTTGACAGAACATTGTTTGATGGCTAAAAAACACCCTTTTTATGTCTGCTGGAAAATTAACTGCTGGAGTAGCAAAGAGAGCTGCTAGTAATGAATGGTGCAGCTTTGTTTACATTAGAATCAGTGGTCAGTTCAGGCCACTAAAGTCATGACCTAGAAACACCACAGAAAGCCTCTAGAGGGTATTCTCAAGCTGAATTACAGCTCCAGCAAAATGTTTAATTTTCAGAGCAAGATACTTCTATTAATAGTCCACGGTTATTTACATATATGTCTCCACATGTAAGTTCATTTTTTATGTTAAAATTTTATGCAGAGTCAGCATTTGCTGTCTGTTTCTTTTGAGGGTCAGAAATCAAAGACAGACGTTACTGTTAGTAATCTATGGAAAATAATTGACCCTACTCATTTGTTTTATCTGTACGTATTAATAGAATAATTTTTGCTTCTTTTTTCACTTTTTGCACTTGATATTTAGGAAATGGGGATTACATCTTTGGTCAGGGGTTGCATTTCTTAAACACATGACCCATCTCAGGTGACTGTGGATTATAGCTCCTCTGCCACAGATCTCTCTTCAAATATGTCAAAGAATCCTGCGATTATGTTAAATTCTATTCACGTAAGCCATGCATACTCTTACTGTGCTGCCTACCTGTTTGTAGGTACTTATTACACACTGCTTCTTTCCCATTTACTCAGTGATTGAATCTGGTAAGGTGATGACATGTCCGTGAACTGCAGAAATCAAATCACAATAGGCACACACACAAAAATAATATATGCATATGAAAAAAATATTGGATTCCTTTATTTCAATCTTCAGTATAAATATAAATGATTTGTCTACATTTTCACATAATACATAAGGATAAAGACCTCGATTCTTATTTTCTCACTTGAATTTACATGTAGAAAATCCCAGATAATTTAATAAATTAGTAAAACATGTCAGTGTATATCCAAGTCTGTCAAAGAAAAAACACATTCATAGTCAGAACCATTATGGCTTATTAACATTAACAACATTCTGTAAGATAAGAAGTGTATGTAATCTTTAAAGTTTTCATAATGGTAAAAATATCAGGAAGAGTAGCATACTGTAATGCAAACCAGAAATTAGGACTGCAAATACTGATAGCATCATTCACTTATGTTTTACTGACTTTAGGATAAATCCGTATTGTCCACTTTTCTATTCTATCCCAGATTACTTTTTGACATGATCTGATTACTATCACTTTCGATAACCTTTCACTGAATCCTGAAACGGTAGGACTAGTATCTTCCATGTATGTTTTTATTGTGATATTAGAGTCAATTGAAACTTGTATATGCAGCATTGTATATGTGGCAAGGATGAGATTTTTTGGGCATGTGGAAACAGTCTGCAGAAATAGTCTCTCTGAGAATATGTTGTAGTTTATACTTTGGAAATATCATTGAGAACCACTGTCGCTGTCACTAGCGACATAATTATACCATGGAACAAAGTTCCATATATATATTATATATATATATATATATTATAAATAAGTCATCTTATGGCCAGATTTCCTGATTGCCCAGTATACTACTTCTTTAAGGTAAATATATTAGGACTTTTTACCTGGAGATAAAATGAAACTTGCTATTAAAATGCATTAAAAGGCATTATCCAAGAATCTCATAAACTACAGAGCAGAGTTTTCACTTCTACAAAAGTATAATGACAATAAATGATCTTATTGTTGTTTGTTTTTTTTACTTTAGAACTGGATGTTGGTATGGAAGTAGAAGGGGACAGTAGAGATAACAGCTATTGGTATAATCAGTATAAAGATCAGTATAAAGTTAACTTTTGGTCAGAATTTTCATTGTTACAGACATTATTTAAATGAAACATTTCTGTTCAGTGATTTTGAAACAAGCAATTTATTTTCATTTTACATAAATAAGGACCTAAAAGTCAAACCTTGCAATGGAAAATTTCATTCTAAAAGAAATAATGAGGACCAGTGTGATTCAAATGTTTATCTAAGTGCAAGCAGGGGAATTAAAAATTCTTAACCATTAGTAGCTCAGAATTGGAACTTCTTCATGTCTAAGTCTCTTCAATTTCTTGCTGATAACTACTGTAAATAGTTTTGTAACACATATAGCAGCTGGCAGATCAAGGCAACCTTGAGTTTTCAGCCCCCTTCACTGTGTTCTTAAACTGTACTTCTGATAAATCTGAACTTTTTAACGTTGTTTTTCCAGTTAGTGCCTACAGGAGAGATTTCCACATGGAAATAGAGCAGGAGGAAAAGAGATGAGTCAGAAAGTGCTTTTTAAGGTGGAGGGAAAAGGGGGAGGAAGAGACTCCACAAACCATAAATCCTGTCTCTACTCACAATGCTGAACTGAAGTTATGATTACACATCTGACTCAGGCTGTTTTCTGAATAACTAGTAACAGAGCTTTAATTCAGTTTTACTATTCATATCTTTTCAAATTCAATCTTTCTTTAAATTAATAGCCATTGATTCAGATATCTTCAAAGACATGATACCATGAGCTCTGAGACATCAAACTGATATTCTAGAATTACTCTGTATACAAAAACTGCTTGAAAGCAAAAAATAAAAACAAATACAAATACAAAAAAAAAAAAAAAACAGCAAAACAAAACAAAACAAAAACCTTTCATTTAGTTTTGCATGATGCATTTCCTCCCTCAAGTATTCCTTAATTTTGTACCCTAGGATTCAGGAACCTGCAGCAATTACTGACCTCACTGTTCATTTTCAAAAAAGAAAGCTCCTGAGACAAAGTCTCCTGAAATGGTTGGTATGGCTACTAAAATACACTGTCATGCTGGAATATGCACTCTGCTGTAGATTTCCAATATTCCTCAATGAAATGTTAATGTACAGAATTAATGTGAAGGCTTTCCACAAAATAATTTAGTTCTGTAATAAATATTCAGCACCCTGAGCTATAAAATGGTTCTATCTCAGGGGAACAAGCTGGGCTAAGCTTTGGCATCCATATACATTGGCAGACATAAAGTGAAGATGACAGAGATGGTCTGTGCATTAAAGAAAAACTGAGCTCTTCAACCAAGAAAAGATTGTACAGTCGTGAAAAGGTTGCTAAGAATCATAGGGAAAAAAGGGCAGTTTGCCAATAATTTATTTCTTAGTGTAGTGCTAATCTTCATGCTTTTCCTCTTAACCAAGAACTTTTTAAAATCTCTAATCTAATACAGGTCCCAGAAACCTGCAGTCTTCCAGTTTACACAAACTCTAGGAAGACACTGGCAGTTCAGTACCATCTTCCCTGGTATTTCAGTGTCTCCTCCAACCAAAATATTGTATCACTTGTGTACATTGTTCAGATAAGCATGGGAATGCCGATCATCATCTGAAAATTAATTAGGAAGTGAAATGCAATCAACATCTTATTTATTCTCCATTATATCATGTTTGTGTACTAGATGGTGGCTGTAAATGAAATGAGAAAGCTTGCTATTAAGTGGAAGCAGTAATCAGATCCTTTATACAAAGGAATCCATATTACTTCTGGTCCTTAAATATCTACTTTCTCATTTTGAAAGTGGTCTTCAAGTTTTGTGTTTGTTTGTTTGTTTTTTTTCTACTAAAGAAATGGTCAATTAAAAAGATATCTGTCAGGAAAAAATTAGAAACATATGTTTCAATAGTTACAGAGAACTAGAGTATCTACAACAGCTCATCATGCAAATCAGTCTATCTTCTTTAAAATCAGCAAATATTTTTTGTCTGAAAATCTGAAATGCAGTTCATTTTTTTCTTACAAAAATTGATAAAGCTATACATGAATTTAAATATGATTTACTATACAAGATTTTTTTTAAGTAAACAAAAATGTTCATGTTTAGTGAGTTACTTATGAATCATTTGATGGAGGCCAAATACACTTCTTTTAAAAATAAGTTATTGTATTTCATAAAATAACTATTTGCTTTGGACATACTAGGGCTTTTGACCATCTCTTTGCTTGGTGAGAAAAAAATGTGTGTACAAGGGAGAAAAGATAGATTAAAAAGTTTCATGCACTTGTCACATTAGCAGTTTGGTATTTTGGGGAAAATGTAGCTATGCATCAGTTGTTTAATTGTTATCAACAAACACTAGAACACGGGGAAGACAAGAATGTAAGTTATGCTTCTTTGGGTTTGATTTGTAGGGAAAACTCATTGTAGTAATTAAGATTGGAAACAGCAAAGCTGCCATATTGGTAATATTCTCTTTTTCATGTGTAGCAAATAATAAATAATCATAAATAATATTCCTTAAGACAAATTAATATCACTGGCCAAACAGCTTAGGGTGGCAGGTTTGACTGTTACACTTGTCTGCGATGTGAGAAGACACTAGTGAAATGGAAAGTCATTTATGACTTCAATTATCATCAGCCATCATCTTCGTACTCATGTTCAAGAAAATAAAACTGCCTAATACAATTAGGATTTTGTCATTGTTTCAACATTTATCATAAAAGATCACAGAATGAATTACAATTTTTTTCTCTAATGCATTATATTTTACAACATTTTTTATATAATTGGATTTCCTGATGTGAAATAATTTGAATTTGCTTAATTAAAATAAAATTTAAAATTAAATGGAGTGAGAAACAAGATTTGAACTAAGTGCAATCATAGAATTCTATTTGCCTATATAACGCTTTCATATACGTGCTTCAAGAAATAAAATTAAAATTAATTTCTGTGTATATTATGAATCTACATATATATGGATCTGGAGTGCATTATACTTGTATGTACCATCATATGTTTGTATTTCTTTTTAACACAAAAAGATTCAGAATAATCCTTTCTAGTACTGTATTCTTAAAATCATAGTCATTTTTTTCATCATATAATTTGTTTGATTTAGGAACATCAGATGAACGATAACATATATTGTAGGGATAATTTTTAACCAGCTTTCCTTCTTTATTATACTTGATATTAATCACTGGCCTAATTATGTAGATTTTATCACTTATCATTGCCCTGATGTCATCTATTTTAGTTATCAAATAACTAGATATTCAGTCTGTGCTAAAACACTGATACCAACCCTAGATAATGGAAAGAGAGCTTACAAGTACCAGACAGACTGAAGGAGCTAACATTTAAACTTGGAAAGATGATGTTTATTTTTCTTTCTAAAAGTGGGATATTTTCAGTAACATTGAAAATGAATTAGTGACTAAGTCTCTTAATTTTGTACATTTGGCATAGGAGATAAGATGCTCATTTCTAGAATTTGCAATTCTGCTGTTATGCTGTGATAATCCCTATGGATAGATTTTCTTAGATTTAGTTGATAATTGACACAGAATCATCTAGCTATAACATAAGATAATAGAGACAATTCACCATTATGCTGCTGAAAGAAATCTCACAATATTTAATGTTGTTGTATTAGTGTGTTCTCACTAATTGTAATATCAGAACAAGTCCCTTGAAGACCTTCCTATTTTAAATATTCAATCATACGTGTATAATATATATCATATGTAAAAAACAATAAGCAAATCACATTGATTTATACTTCAGTAATAAAACATTATTTGCAAATAATGAAGCATTATTTTACTAAGTCAGTACTGTGCTGTTGACAATCTGAATTTATGAAAATGCTGTATGTTTAAACATGCAGTTCATGTACTTGCCTAAAATCTGTATGTCCTAGTCTCTCAAACTGAAAAATGTCTTGAAACACAGTTTGAAGAGATAAAAGTCTAATATCAATTTTTAAAATCTCTTATCTTAACACATTTCATTATTTAATATTTACTCTAAAATTTTTCTCTCATGAAAACACAAGTTTCTGTAGTTGCCAGCACATTTTGAAATATCCATGTTATATTTTATTCTATGTTTGTTAGAGGTACATAACTATTTAAAATAACAAAAAGCCCACTGATTTGCAGCTGTCCACACCAAGTAGATCATTGTAAGTACTCAAAGTCACAGTTAAATCACTGAGGTACAACCAGATTTACATGAAGGGTCGTGATCTGGAATGGTAATTATAACAGAACTTTGTACATATTTAGCTACAGCTTGATACATCCTCACTAGATAAAGAGGAGAGGAAGGGGGGTTCCAAAGTACCAGGTATTTCTACCACAGTACCACAGTATTCCTACTTGTTAGCAGTTCTTGGGAACAACAACAACGATACTATGTACAACAACAAAGATAGGGCTTTTATAATTTCTATTCCTGATCAGTTTTCTGAAGATAATTAGTATAATGGCCTGATAATTTTTTTTTATGTTTAGCACAGGGTTGATCCAATGCAAAGGGTCTTCGGATCAGGCTCTACAAACCAGAATATCTACTGCTTTAGTAACTGGTATTAAGGTGGTAACTGCTATTACTGTTTGAGACAGCTTCTTCTGCATCTGACTCAAGGGATATTGATAATACATATGTCCTGTTGTTTTTAAGGTTCTAAGTCTCACTGAATATTAGGTATTTAAGCACGTAATAAAAAAAATAATCCATTTGTGTATTAGTGATGGCATTTAAATCCTGTGTTCATTATCTAAATGTCATACCGGACACTGAAACTGTTCAGATGATTGAGTAAAAGATAATTAATGTAGTTTTCATATAATTAATAAGTAGGGACATTCTGAATTTTGTGGATAAATAGGAGTATTTTTTTAAGATTACTGAAGATGTACTTTTAGTATAGAGTACTTCAACAACTTTAAAAGTATATTCTCCTTCTTTGTTATTGTTGTTTCACCATTTATCATTTATCCTTTTTAAACATCATGAATAAATATTTTCTGATCTTTTTTTATTCATTTAGAAAAGAAACTTCTGAGTTAATGCGCTGTGAATGTTATTATTAGGCATTTATTTCTTTCTAATAAGCAAAGTAAGAATATTAAGATTAAAATTCACTAACCATCTACTGTAGTCAATTTTTGAGTACTTCAGAAATGAGCTTCTGAATTTCACTCAGAATATTAATGCTTTAAGGGGAAAAATCTATTTTATATCATTATTATAATTACAGCAGGAAAGCCCATATCTGAGATTCATTAAGTTTTTTAATGGTGGATTTGAGCTATTTAGAAACAATACAAAATGAAATAAAACAAAAACAAGCAGCTTAATGAATAGCCTTACTAAATATATCCCCATCTAAAGAATTGGTTGATTAATTACAAATAGATTTAATGAATGTTGCTTCCTGGCTGAATTTTTATAAATATTTTAGCATCGTTAGTCAACAGATAAATCCAGCTCCAAGTCAGCAGTACAACTCTTTATAAGGAATTTCATAGGTTTTTTGGCAACTGAAGATTCAAAAGGGTAGTTATGCAAGTAAGCAGGCTATTCCTACATGTTTTAGTCTTAGCATTACCATTTTTATCAGTAGAGCACCCGTGACTGCTTATGCATCATGCTTGACAGTTGTTTTAGAAGCTGTTCCTAACAGTGTAGGTGCATTCCTACCTACCTACATAACTTCAAAACTCATATGCCTTAGAATTTGAGTTTGTCCCTGTCTCAAAAATGCATAGTTTACAACTCATGATAAATGTATAGTTCTAAGAGACTATTTGGAGTATGTACTTCAAAGTTCTTTATTTGGACCAGAATTCATTTTAAAATTACAGGTAAAGAGATTAGAAATAACTTTCATAGGAACTGAGAAACATTTTTGAATTTGCATATGTTTAGGCTATTAAAGTAAACAAACAAAAACAAACAAATAAATATTAAAAATACAAAATATCAAAAAGTATTTACATATGTAAGGGATCTGTCTATGGGCTGACATTATTCTGACCTCTCCTTTTAAAAAAGTAAAATAGATTTTTCCATACCTAAAGTAATTAAAGTTAGCTAACTGAAAAGTGTGTGAAGAGGAACTCTGGCAGCCTTCATATGCAGCTGCTTGGCTCAAACACAGACTCATTACTGAATAAGAAAAACAACTTTTATAACTGGAAATTTGAAGAACACTCAAATTTAAATGTTGAAATTATGCCACATTTGGTACAGTGTAGTTAAATTAAAAATAAACATATTTAGGCATGTGGGTTTGAAAGTGGTAGGTTAAAAAATATTTAAACTATAAAACATGATCATACTGGGAGGCTGGTGGTCATAAAATTTGTGGAATTTAGAATGATACTTCATCTGAATGAAAAATACTGTTTGAGTACAAATCATTCATACTTGAACAGACAGATTAATTTTTTACTTAATATATTTTTGAATAACATTTTGTTATTTTGAAAGCAGTTCTAGTTTAGGGACATACATTCTAATTATTATTTTTTTCTTCAATATTAAAGATTTTAACAGGTATGTCAAACAGATATTTTCTCTGCATCTAGCAACAATTCTGTTACTCTCAGATACTATTCTAGAAAATATTATGTAAGAATTAAAATAGAATAACAGAGAATTAAAGCATTCACTAAGTTTAAAAGAAAATTATTCTTTGGCACATTAATTCACTGTGAAGATCAAACTCATAAAAAAATGATGTCAATGATAAGCTTGTGTGGACAAAGAGATTACTGACACAAATACAGAGGAAATATGCTTCCAGTTTATGAACTATGATGTTTAAAAAATATGTATGTACATTATATATATTTTTATACAATTTTATATCTTTCACAGTTCACAGTCTCTGTATACTTCTATAATGGGCTCAGTTTTCAGGTTATTAAACACATGCTTTTGTAAACTGTCTTTCAATGCGCCTTCATTAAACATGAAAAATTAGGGTACATGTTCTTAATGAGGTATCACAATTTCAAGAATAGTCATCTATTTTCAAATAACTTAATTGCTAGAGAAATTTAGACTTCATACCCAACTATTAAATACCTTAATGTTAGTAGCTGGTTGGATTATATCTTAACTAACCTATTGCTCTACAATTTTCCTCAGATGATATGTGGTATATTAGTTCTAGAGGAAAGTGCACAAGTAAATGTTCTCCTACTGAAAGCCTGAATTTTATATATTTCTTTGTTTGTTTATTTACTTATTTATTTATCCATAATGGTAGCGGTTGTGCTTTGACTTTTCACTGAGAAAAGTTTTGGGGAAATGCACTTTAATTTAGATACATCTGAATCAGGTTTATCTGCAGAACAACACTCTCATTTCAATCTCACTGTGAACTGAGCAAAGTGGGTTGCAAGGAAGAATTCAGAATCTTAGGCATTAGCAGTGAAGTGCTTTTTCTGAGCACCAGTTATTTAAACAATTGTAAATTTCAGACTCTACCATTCATTCAGGAAACAGTTTATTATTTTCTCCCTGCATTAAAGCCAAAAGCTATAATGTATTTATAAATAACAGTGAGTGAGTCTTTATATACGTGTGTGTATATATATGTATATAACCTTCTTATAACTTTAAATGTAGTTTTGCTAAGCTCAGATTCCAAGACAAGGTATTCTTTGGAGAGAATTTTTTGACCTAAAACTATGTGGAAAAATGAAAGAAGGGAGAAACTGTTCTATTAACCCTCAGCACATGTCCCTTAAGAAGGCATTATTATTGCCACTTTGAAAATTGAAAAGTGAGGTCAACGCTTCACCAAGATCAGAAATAGAACTGAAAAACAGACAGTCAAAAGATGTTTGGGTACAGAGAGCAAAACAGCCACAGTGACTCACGCTCTGTACTTGTTGGCCATGAACCAGGCAGCCCACTGCAGCACACCCTCAACCGTGTCTGCCTGGATAGCTGCTGAGGCTCCAGACAAACTGAGCAAAGCTGGCTGATGCATCTCTGCAGTTATGCTTCCCAGCTGCAGCATGGACTTCCAGATGGAGGGTAGAAAATCAACAAAGGCATTTAGCAGATTTGCAACAAGAACTCAGCAGTTTTTGACAGCCAGCATGGGTCTTATCCTACTAAAACATGTTGTTCGGTGAACCCCTATAGCTAGCTTCTATTACTGTTTCAAAGAGCTCATGCTACCTATGGTAGTTCTGGTGCTGGTAGTGACACATTATACTTGACAGGTGATGTAAGGAACAGTTCAGAAGGCCAGAAAGATTGTCCTGTCACTACAACAAAAGGACAGTTCGGTGTATTGAATCAGAAATATCCTCTGCGTGGGGAAAGTTATTTTGTGGTACACAAAGCCCCAAATCATTATGTAATTGACATCTTTTACACTATATTTATGGCATTATGAGTTTACTGTATTTGGGTTTGTTCAAATAATTTTACTTATCTGGGAGAAATTGTATTTTATATGATGATTTAATCTAACCGCAGCTGCAGCAATATAAATTACACTTAAGACTATGCTGATTGATTATAATCAGTTGTAATCATGTCTTATAATTACATTGCATTCTAGAAGCAAGACTTTTAAGCCTACTCAGCACCCTGCTACATAAAGAAGATTAGCTGTTACTTCTGACAATCTCAGCCTGCATTGAAATATGCACATAAACATAAGTTTTATAAATTTATTGTTCAAGAATTAAATGAATTTATGTGTTGATAAGAGGCCAAATACAAGTTAAAAAAAAAAATTAAAAGGCATATTGGTATAAAATTATTTATAGTCTATTTAGTTTGAGTTTTTTGATATTCATCCAACTGTTCTTTTTAGGTTCCCACTGCTCACGCATCAACATGGTACAGAATGGGTTAAAAATATAGCATGTAAAACCATATCCTGAAGTTAATAACATACTAACATTTTAGCCAGTACTGAACAATGAGAATATGCCTGGGGCTAGGGGGTGACCCACTGCCTTTATAGCACAGCAGCAGAGGTGGGGCAGGGCCAGGACAGGTGGCCTGAATTAGGCAGGGAGTTATTCCATACTAGGTGTGAGGAAGGCTATAAAGCCATAGGGAGTTGGCCAAGGGTATTACTGTTTGGGGATCACTTGTTAGTTGGCAGGTAGAGAAACTGTTAGCAGAGCAGCAATATGTAGTTGTTTTACTAGGTGGATAGCAGTTGGCTGATGGTGAGTAATCATGTTGCATATATATATGTTTGTAGTTCTAATCATGTTTCTGTTTCTATTTTCTTTTTCTGTCTTAGTAAGTAGCTTTTACCTTTGCCCATAAATTTTGTTTGTTGTGTTTCAAGTTGGTGGGTTTGTTTGTTTGTTTGTTTTTGGTTTTGTGTTGTTTTTTTTTTTTTTTTTTTTTTTTTTGCTGAGGGAGGGGGATGTGAACAAGCAGTTGTGTGGTGCTTAGTTGCCTGCTGGGTTAAGCCACAACAAAGTGGCATCCAAGTGCTATATCCTAGTAGTAATTCTAATTAGTAATAATTCAGCAAATTCTGAGTCACTCTTCTCTCAGAATTCTTGAGCAGATGATCATATAATGGCATTATATATATATTGGAGCACTCTGCAGATTGTTGATATTTAATGAAGAATAACAGCTAAATGATTGAAATGTGAATATTTCATTAGAATGCTAAGTAATGCCTCATTATATTTTTGCTTGAAGATATTGATTCCAGTTAGTTTGGATTGGAGAACTTGAAAAATATTAACAGAAAAATGATTATATGGGCAAAATTATATGCTTGATTTGTATATATGTTGAAGTGATAGGTGCCCAACTAGTTCTTCCATTGGATGGCATGCCAGAGGAATTCCTACTGCAACTTCTTCATGGCCCAGATTGTTGGTTTTTCTTCCCAGTATCGAAGTTGATGTGCTGTGTATTTAAAATAGTGGGATATCTTAACAATAAAATCCAGACCTGAGGTCTCAGAAGTATCCTTCTCCATCAATTTATGTGCAACCTCAGAAAACTATAGCTTCATCACCTGGCTTTCTTGTTTGTTTTTATCCAATTTCTATCCTTGTTGTTTACTTGTGGTCATGTTTTGATAGCACTTAAGGAGAAAAAGAAAATGTTGGAGCAAAGACTGTTGTTTTGATACATGTGTTTTACTGATATGTCATTGTGTTCTTTAGACATGACTTTTAATAAAACATTTTTTTTAAAGTTTTTACTTAACGATAACATATCGTAAAGATACTTTACGATAACTTTTTAAGTTATCCCTGATTTGAAGTGTTTAACATAAGTTAAATTATTAAGCAAAATCAATGGATAATAAGTTTTCCTGTGAGCTGTAATCATTTTATGCTCATGCTTGCGTACTGCATAAAATGTTTCTCACATTTGTCCTGGTACGTGTCATTTATATCATGCAGGCTTGTAGTTGAGGCATATATTTGTAGCTTCAGTTAAAACTTCGTGTTTCTGTGTAAATGTCTCTGCTAAGTATGCTAATTTACCTCTGCTCCTATGTCTCGCTCCAATTTATAGGAGGGAGATGAGGTTCTTTAATATCTGTATACCCGGTGTGAGATTAAGAAACAACGGTTCATATGTTGTTGCATCCAGTTTATTACTAAGACCTAATCAGGGAGACGGGGAAGGGAAGGAGGGCGATAGAAAAGATGGAAAAGAAGCAGGAGTTGCGTAAAGCGGGGAGAGTCACCAGCAGGATCCAGCAGCGGTCCCGTTGCACGGTGTTTGAAGGTCACAGGCAGAACGCAGCAGAAGACGGAGAGCAGCAGCGTGGCCGGACTTGGGCAGCAGGCAGGTAGACGAGGAAGTCGAGGAGCCAATTCTTGAAGCAGCAACAGCAGTCCGGCAGCAGGCTCAGGAGAGTTCAACAGTATGCAGGAATCCCTCTATCTTCCGGAATTCCTCTCTCTCCCTGAATACCTCTCTCGTGGTTTTCAGTTCCTCTTTTATCCTCCTTGTTCTCCTGCCTACGTGACAAGGATGGGCTTCGAGCAAGAGTCATTGAGTACCCTCTAAGATGGCCCATCATCCTGAGATAGGTCCACACAAAGGAGCACTTCACAGCTATTTAGCTGCAGTTCATCTCGCTCTCGTTGCCCCTGGCCTTGCCAATCTGCGTTCCCCCAGACAAAGGATTTCACAACCTTTGCCTAGGGCTTGCCTGGACTTGTCCATCTGTCTCCTTAAGACAAAGGTTTTCACCGTCCTTGCTCGGGACTTGTCTGGACTTGAACAAGTCCATCGGTGTCCCCAGCAAACTTTGAGACACAGACGTTGACAGAATAATATCTTACAGAGTAATATCTTACATCCTATTATGAAATTCTCCTTGGTATTTTACAGAATGTCTTAATTTTTTAAAAAAGAAAATACTTTAGTGCATATCCCAGTTATTCTATTTAATTCTGTGAATTACTTACTTGACAAACTCTACCTGTGATCTAACTTGCTTAAATTGTATGGTATGGTATGTAGAGAAGTAACTGTTACAGGGGCTTCCAGCACATGCTCAACATGCTGAGAACAGAAATCAGTACAGCCCCCAGTGTTTTGTTCTCTCAAATTGCTGTTGTGAAGAACGTTATTTTATCAAATCTGATGGGTATGTGTCATGAGGATGGGGACAAGAATTAGAAAAACAGTAGCAAGTTCACTCCAAAAGTAATGCATTCTGTTTATTGCCTTGGGGGGAAAAAAAAAAGGAAAAAAAAAATACAAGAGCACAAGAACACTATCTGATAGAGCCAATTCTCAGCTATGTAACACCATTTTTCAACATAGTCACCACCATTAGTCAATTCACAGGGATGAGCTGATCAAGATACTTTTCATTTAATGGTGACACAGCTGTGTGTGGCCATCCAGAACATGATTTGTCTTTCATGATGTTGCCACTGCTAAGACGTACCACCCACTGCCTCACTATGCTGACATCCACAGTTTGATTTCCATAACTGTTCAGCAAACATTGATGAATGTCAGTGAGTGCCATTTTTTTTCCACATGGATGAATTCAATGATGCATCTTTGCTTCATGTGCTCTTCTATGTCACACACCATTTTGTCAGACTGTTCCTCTGCTGCCATCTGTCACATGGCAACAAAATTTAATGGAATATTGGTAGGAAGGTTCAATCTCTATCACTGAGATCTGCTTCTGATGTTGCAGACCAACATAATAAAATGGGAGGCATTGCTTTTGGAGCAGCCCTTACAGTTCATCAATAAGATACCTAAGTGGGCCCAAATCCAGCTTGATGAGACCAAGCACCATGAAAACAAACTGACTGAGCTATAATAAGTGAGTTCTAGGGGAGATTAAATGAGATTTTGCTCTTCACTGTGTCAATATCAAAATAAAAAAATCTGTCTGCCTAGAAGAAATATGAATTCCAGTTGGAATTGTGAAGTTTTGTGGCTTTTTTGTTTTTTGATTGTTTTTTTTTTTTTTTTTTTTTTTTTTTTTTTTTACTCCTCTGTGGGAAAGAAATAGAACCTAGTAAGGCCATCTTGCAAGCATCAGTACTATTTGGCTCTAGAAAACAACCTTACCAAAAAGTTTTCATTAAGTAACTGAATCAAAAATTACGGTAAGGAATGTTTATGCATTAGTCGATTGATATTGCAGATGTTTCAAATTAATTTTATCTATATACAAATAGTTACACGAAAAAAGGAAAGCTTATTTGTAAATGAGGTGGGCACTAGTATGTAGGTAATTCAGAAAGACGTGATGATACTCCATTACTGAGCAATATGATCTGGAAATGCATGCTGATGATCATGGAGTAAGTTACTATATGAGAATAGATAGGATGCAGACACTAAGAGCTGGGAAAGTGACCTGGTTCATATGCGGGTGAATGGAAAAAAAAGAAGTGAAGAGAAAAGTAAAAGGTCAAGAAAAGGAATAAGTAAATGGTTGAGTAAATAAAATAACTGCCTTCTGGCTGTTGATGAATGGTCACAGTTACATTCATCAGCACAAGAAATAAAGATATTACAGCAGAGAAACATTAAACAGAGACAGACTGGGTGAATTTTCTTGTAAAAGGATAGGAGACACCACATGCTATATGCTATATAGTGCATCATGAACTGGGTTATGAACCTATAATGAACTCTGTGTTATGAAGTGGTTGAGAAATAGGTTGTGGTAGGGAAATGAATCAAAATGAGAGAAAGCTCAGGAAGAAGTAAAGAGACATAAACTGTTCTGCTTTCTTTTGCCTATTTTCTTTCAAAATAGACCCCTGAGTCATGAACACGGTTATGTACCAGTGAGAAAATAATCAGTGCTTTACTGATACATAAGAATTGTTTTAATCTCAATGTTCATCAATTCTGTAGCTGATGCATTTGTTATTTCACTATGAATTTTGAGAGGTGAATTAGCATCTTGATATCTGTGTTCTATTTAAAGCTTGAATTTTGAAAAAGATTGATGTTCTTCCTTCGTTACTTGATTTATGGTGTTGTCAACATTAAAGAGATAAAAATGTTGCTGAAATTGTAATAATGCCCTAAAATATCTATACTTTTCTGACTCTGCTTGACTCCTTTTGTATGCCATATGTTAGAATATTTTCAAATCTAGGTAAAACATTGCTTGAGAAGCAAATTGTTCAATACAAACTAGAGAGCATTGATTATTCTTAAATGAATTTATCTTCTTGCTAGCCATACATAACGTCTGAATAGCACATACACACATTATTATATTTTGAAACTGAAATAACTAAAAAGTAGGTTTCTCTTCAAAAATTAGAAAATTCCAAATTTCTCTCCAGAAAATGTGTTTATTTCAAGAAAAATTTCAGGAAATATGTTCTTTGAATGCAAATTCCTTAGACGCATAGACATTGTGGAATAGTGTGTTGAAGGAACACAACTACTCGATATAGGATTTTAAGATTGAAATAATGCTTTAAAGCAAGTATCTTCTTAAGTGAAAGGTGGCCTTATCTTTTTAGAAGAGTTGAAAATAATTGCATATGAAAGTACCAGGGCACAACAGGAAAAACGTCGTCCTAGTCTCAGGCAGTCAAGGAAGTGAGCGCCATATTACATATCTGGGGCATTATCTGATATATCATAAACTTCTGTTATTTGAATCAATATTTAATCCCTTTTCAATCTCGGTCAATGGTCCATTACAAAACAGCATATGTTTCACAAGCAATTAGAAGGCTTTATTCATATATATTTTAATATATACTTCTATTTAAAATTTTTAAAAAGTAACACTTCCTTTCTTTACACCTATGCACCACAATTTTTTTTCAGGAAAGCTGATGGTCAATATATTTTTGAAGGCTAGAGAAATGAAGCAGCTCTTTTATTACTAAGCTAAGTGTTTAACTTTAAATGAACTGACTCGATGATAATGGCCTTCATCCATGCCTTGGTTTCCTCATCTGCAAAATAAACAGATTTATACTTCTTATGAAACAGGGATGCTTAAAATATTTTATGTTGCCAAGAGTTTGAGATGCTCATAAGGATGATGCTGGATGAATAAAGTATTTATTATCTTTTATTGCGAGCACAAATCATTTTCAACTGTATTTTTATGTTGCATAAATCCTTTAAGTAAAAAAGCAAGATGGTATTATTCTGCTTTACTATGGTTACTGTGCTTTAATGCCTACAATAGGATAGCATAATGGCACATTACTATTGCTCTATACTATTACATGAACTCATTCCATCACTTTAAGATGCTCTTTGAACAACTGCTCTGTCCTATTTCCTCTTCTTAACCTCCATATCTTTGATTTGTACTGACCCTGTAATCTGTCAAAGTGATTGCTGCTGGAGACATTGCAGTTTGGAGTAATAGTCTGCTGAATGCTGTATATTACTTATACATTTATATATACTGAAAACTGTATAACTATATATACTTACATACTTATGTATAGGCATCCTAACAGTGATTACTTTCAATTCTTATTCTAATTGTGCATTAGATATACGTGCATATTAAATAATAACAGCAACCTAGGAAAATAGTATATAACTAATTAGAGAAAGCACCATATATCCTGCAACTCATAAAAATTTCCTTTGTAAGACTCCTATAATAAGATTACATTCAAAAACAACCATTTGTACTACTGCATTAAAAGCCCAGGCTGGTGGAAGTACGAGATGCTGATATTAAGATTTCAAGTTCTTGACTGGTGAATCAGCTCCTACTAATTTGTATATGAAAATGTAGAAATGATGCTTTCAGTTAGTATCTTGTTAGAGGAAAAATCTTGTATTATTCTTCGGTTACTTCTTTCAGAAACCAGTCAACTTATTTTCTTTCCAATTAAAAATAAATACTGTTACCAGTCAAGATTCCAAGTTAGGGAAGTATTGACATGAGTTTTTCTGCTAACAAGGAGTTTAATAGTGTCCATCATCTGATGAGGCTGGAATACATTAAGAACTTTGCTTTTACTTAGCTTTTGAGAAGAGTTTCCATTCAGGCATTACATTCTGCCACACAAATATGAATGGACTGCTGAAGCGTATGTCTTCATTGGAGAGTCATTGCTCTAAAAACATTACAGAGTAGGGTTTGGAAGCTGCTCCAGTTAAAACATGAATATTAAATTTACAGACTGTGGATCAAGGAGAAAGTCTATACTTCAGACAGCAGTGAAAGAAAAGGTTGTGCATTCAGTGCTATACAATTAGGGAAAGTTATAGTAGTTGGATACTACAGTCACAAAGATGGTGTTACCATTGCTTTTAGAGGAGAAAGATTCCTCACATATTAGTACGTAAAGTGACAAGCTCACCAAAGAAAGGATACATGTTCTAATTTGTTCTTAAAATGCTTTCTGTGAGCTCTTAATAAAGGTGCATTACTGCTGCTGCTGTACGTGAACATTCAAAGGCATATTGTAGCATATGTGCTATGAGGTTCATGTCTTGAGTCAGATTAATTTCTCATAAGTTATAGCACAAATTCCAACCTTCACAGATGAATGTAGTATTTAAGAATTATTTTAAATAGGATTGATTTCCTTCACACTATAACCATCTGCAGAAAATTGTTGTATTTCCATGTTGAGTCTATAATGTTTATAGTGGTTCCAGTTATCAGCTACTGAGATGCACTCAACTCAACTTGGCAGCAGGCTTCACAGTTAACTGTGTAGCACTCTCAAACTTCATGTCCTACTCCAGAAACACTCTGGGCCAAATTCTAGGCTTTCAAAAAGTCTGCACACTTTTCTAAATTATTCTGGCTACTAATTATGCTAAACAGACATTATGGCAGCAATTTTAGGGTAGAATGCAGCTTTGGCTTCATCTTCTGTGCCAGCCCCAGTCAAGAAGGTGGCTGGAGAATTATACTGGTGTTTGCCTCAGTGAGAAATCTACTTTGAATGATGCTTCTTCCACTGGTAAATAAAGGCATAGGTGCCTTTAGGCACTGGCAGAAAAAGGCTAAGTAGACTGGAAAAGAGAAATTCTGTGCCTAAAACACAAAATGATTAAATGATAAATGATCTGCAAACTAGATATAATTTTGAAAGGTTTCCCACTTTTTTATTATATTATTTTGTTTATTATTTTTTTCTATTTCAGTCGGCTTATTTAAAAACATATTAAAGACATGACATTTCTGTGTTTCTAATTGCATTTCTTTAACCAAGTTCCTTAGCGATCTGACGGTATCTGTGACTTTGCAGTAGATGCTTGACAACTTCTACTAGATATAGAAGATGAGCATTTATTTGCTATGAGGGTCATGTAACTTTAGGTTTATTTTAGGTATGCTCTTTAATGGCATATGCACCAGTGATCAGTGATAGTTCTAATGTGAAAAAATAATGTCCCCAAGAGGAATTCTTACAGGTGCATGAACTTGTTCAGCTAGAAGATAGAGCAGACTGATATTAATGAATGTCAAATAATGCTTTGATTTTTTTTTTTTTTTTTGCAAAGACAGAACTGCAGTTTTCATGCTAATGAACAAACACCTGTTGTCACTAAATCCTTCAAAAAGTTATAAAAGAATGTGTTCAGCTAGCAGGGAGAGTGAATGTATCAAACTAAGCTCAGGTAACTCTAGCCTACAATTAAATGTCATTTCCTCTTGGGAACAATTCTTCAACAGGAGAGCAGCAATATTGCCAAGAAAGTGTCAGCAACTGCAGCTCCAACTGGAAAAGAGCAGGTTATATTTCAGTGTCCTAATTTGTTGTCTTAAACCAGCCCTGAGAATGTCAGGTCGAAAAACATAACAAAGACAGGAGGTTAGATACATCAGTGATCTGTAGACAACTTCAGTGAATAGGAAGCTATTTTCTGACAGTGCATCCATAAAATCTGTTCCTTCTCAATTCTATTTCTCCTTTACTTTATGCATCTTCACCAAAAAAAAAAAAAAACCCTGAAAAATTGAATATGTATTTTGTTTCGGTTTTCTAATTCTCTCAAAATTTAAATGACAAAAAATATAGCTGTTCAAAGTTCAATATTTGACAAAAAAAAAAAAAAAAAGTCAGTTTCACATTTAGATGAAAAATTCCGACTCAAAAGAAGTTGCTGTCTTGGAATTTGATGACCTGAGACATCTAGATCAATGTTATTGATTTTAGAAGAAACTTATTTATATATACTTATATCTGTTTTATTACAAAAGCTTGTCACATGTTAACTAATTATTTTAGTAGGAAATTATAACTAAGTCAATTGTGGAAGAGTGCAGTTCTGCCTCAGGGCTGAAAAAACTGAGGAGAAAAGAAAACAGGAAAAAAAGGATGCTAGAAATATACAAGTGAGTCAAGTTTCAGACCTTGTAATAACAAAATAAAAGGCATGAGGAAAACTATTGGAGGATAATTAAATACAAATAATAAAGGCTGATCATTGAGATTATACATCTCTCCTTGTCAGAAAGTATTCTTGAATGGCAACTGTCACAGGCCTTAGCTTGATGTGACACAAACTATCTGAAACTCTAAACGCGGAATTCTCAGAAGATGTGTCATTGCATGTGACGAGATGAGTACTTTGGCTGTGTATGTGAAAATGTGTGATCACAACCTTGAACAACCAACTTCAGATGCGAAGGAAAATAATAGTAATAATTTAAAAACAAACAAACATGAAAACAGCCTTAACACAAAGATCACAATCAGTGCAAACTTTTCATAAAGAGAAAATCTAAGAAAGTGACTTTCAGCACTACTAGCGCAAAATCATCGCAAGACCAAAAGACATACTTTCAAAATTAGCTTGAAGGGGTGGCATGTCACATAATGATAATCAGTCCAAAAATTCTGTGAGAGCAACCTTCATTAGTAAAATCTTTTATAATATGCCACTTACACTTAAGAATGTAAAAGAAAATCTTTCCTTTTGCTATTACTAGACGCTACCTTTTCCTTTCTATTTTGACTCAAGAAGCTGTATATAAGTTAGAGCATGTGCAAAAGGGTTGGGGGGGAGGGGGGGGGAGTTATTTAGTTTTCTTCAGAATAAGCCAGAATTTATTGAAGCTCTTTTCTCTGAGAGAAAATTAACATGCATATTGTTCTTACAGGGAAATTAACTTGGGTAATATTGCGGTACTAGGAGAAATCTCTCTAAATCTGAAGCAGACATGCAAATATTGCATTAATACAAGGTCTGAATACACAAAACAAGCCATACTTTAATCATCTTAATGAAAGATGCTGGGAAATCTGTAAAATACATAATTTTTCATGTAGCGTGAGATGTGATTATTGGGTATAGAGAATGCTCCTTGAAAGATTTTGTAAACAAGAACACACAAGTTGCGCTCTACTGTGCTTCATTCTGTATATGTGCTCTCTATATCTAAGATAGTATATAACAGTGAGAAAGGACAAATATTCCCATGTTTCTTCTTTTCCTTTTTAACAAGGCACAAATAGCATCAAGGTATGAGCAAGGTGAACACTTATACATACCATAGGAAAGAAATACCTGAAAAATGTGAGCAGCCTAGTTCCTTATAATTCTGTGGTATTTCAGGGTGTTTAGAATGTAGTCAATACAGCATTCACATTCTGGAATGCTACAGGCATTTTCTCAGATGCATATAAATGAGTAGATATTAATGCTTAAAACCTTTGCCAAAGAAAATGTCAAACAAAAAAAATTTCTTATTCCTGTAGTTCATGAATGTTCAAGGAAAATAAAGATTTTTTTTCATATGTTCATTTGAGTGCATTTAGGACTTTTTCTATTGATGTAATGCAAATGCTGTTGATTTTCATACTTCAAGAAAGGATGCTAAGTCTTTTTTTCTTTAAGCAACTTTTCCCAAAATTGTACTCATTCATTTATTTTTGTTATGAGCAAAAACCTAGTAAAACAATGGAAGCATACTGCTAGATAAATTACACGTCAGAACTTCTTCCTGTTTATTGTTTGGGGGCTTAAGGGATTATCCAAAAGGTTTTGGCTTTTTGTTCTCAGGTTTATTTGTAGCTAGTTGAACAGTATAGGTAGACACACAAAAGTACATAAAATACTTTAGACAGTTTATGGCTGTATTTTTATTATTATTGCTATTTTTGATATATTAAGCCATTTTTCAGTTATTTTCTAAGGCTGTTTTAGAAGCATCTGTTTATTTTATCGTTTTCAAATAGTGCAATTTTACCTACAAAAGTAATTATTTCTTTTTATTATAAATTACAGAGATGCAGGACCATAATCCTCTACTGAATGTGATTTAAAAACTGAAGTAAGCTAACAGAGGATGATTACAAAACCTGAAATTGCTTTGACGGTATGAGTGACAGTACATTATTTATTTCTAATCTCTATTAGAAGTTGGTTGATTCTAGGTCCATTGAACATATCCTCCATTTACAGAAATATTTAATTATGCTTAAGTGTTAACTGAACTAGCATTTAAAAATATATACGTTTAGTGTTGTACTTCCTATAGGTAGAACATTTTTTCAGAAATTAATTAAATTTTAAAAAAATTAATCCAAGTCTTTGTCTCAAGGGTTTTGGTGTTTTTTGTTTGTTCTGGATTTTTGAATAATTCTAAGAATGGTATCTTTGTATCACTTGAGATTATTCAGATAGATCATCAACGCTATTTTAATAACTGTAAGTGAGGAAAATTAGACTACAACAGCACTAATAAGGAAGTCATCTTAAAGTATAACTTAATGCCATTTGGATTGTTCATGATTGAATTATATTTCAGTTATTAAAATGTAGGTGTGCACTCATTAAGGCAATATACAATTATGCATCAGCTCTGATCACATAAACTTTGACAACCCTGTTGAAGAAAACTTGCACTGGTGGATCTCTGGGAGTGTTTCCTCTTTCATCATGTCTATTAGCAGCTTTTCTGCAGGAAGATGAAATACGGTAGCACATAGATTCAACATCCATTGGTGATCTATTTCTCACATGTCATTTTGAGAAATCATTGGGTGTTTGATATGTTCGATAACCATTCAGTACTTCACAGAAGTAGTGCTGAGATATCTTCAAGCAATTCCTCCACTACAAGATTCTAACAACAGTAACATCAGCTTTACTTGTAGTACTGGATTTGAGTCTAGAATTTTGCCTTAACTTTTGGTCTGTAATTTAAAATGCCTGATAACCTTCTGATTGAGCTTTCCAAGGTAATCATCGTACCAATTCTAAGATATGGATTCAATGTTTGGTTTAATTATACTATAATTGAAATATGCTACTGGAAAGTGAAATTATTATCCTTTGGCTTTCAGAGAGCTGCCTTAAGGCCTCTTCCTGAAGTCCTATGACAAAGAAAACTCTCAGTGGTTCTATTTAAATAGATTAATTGTAAAGAAATTTTTGCCAGGGGTAAGACTGGAAGCTCTTAAAGAGAATAGCATTGATTGTGACTGGTGAAAAACAATTTCCCTGTAATATGAGCTTCACAAAGTTTAGCAGAGCAAACATTTTCCCTGTCATGTTTTTTCTTCCAGTAAATCTTCTTTCTTGTTTGTCTACTGATTTAGACCTGAGCAATACAGTCAGATGCTGCTGAAACTAGTAGCGTCTTATTTTAGCAAAATATTTTTGTATTGTTTCTTTATAATCAACCTGTTGTATACCTCTTTACTTGCCAATAAGGATGTAACATTTTTAATACTTATGTTATAACAAATCAGCTATATTGACACAGTTCTCAAAACGGCTAACCAGTAGCAAAAAGTACATATGCGTAGAAAATAAATGTGAAACTGGAAAGAGGACAAAATACAATCTTCAAGAAATTAAGTAACCCATAAGTAAGGCAATATGTTATTTAGAACATTTCTGGAACTGCAGAATGCAAAAATATACAAGACTTGTGAAACTTCATTGGATGAAAACAAAAGCCAAGGGCTATACCAGTGAAGTCTCTACAATAAATGCAAAAATTGACCGAACTAAGCAACTTGAAACTTTTGGGTTATAAAAAGATTTTACAACTCCAAGCTAATTTCAAACTCTTCCCACTGTGACAATAATTTGATAGTGAATTAACAAATTTTTTACAGTTCTTAACTGAAATATTTCATTTTTCAAGTTCAAAATATAACCTTGAAAAATTACATTCATAGTTTCAATTATGTACATTCTAAAATGAAGTAGTGTTAAATAATTTATTTATTCAAGCAGTTTTCAAAATTCTGTTATGAGGGAACTGGCTGGTGACCAAGGCCCATGGGGCCCAGCTTGGTACCTGGGAATCACCTTACCAAAGAGTGAAAAAGTGCAGCCCTAAAAAGCTGGGAATGAGCCCCATAGCTGCAGAAGAAACAGCAGATTAGGTAAAGCTGGAGAAACTGGAGTGGTGTGTGTCCAATGTTACAGATTAGTTTAAGAGGTGTGGGGAGGGAAAAATGATTCTGTCATGCTTGCTAGGTCTTAGTTATAGTCCATCTCCACTCTGCTGTCTGCCCTAAGCAGTAGGGAGGTACCTCATTCATACGTATATGGAACACTGTTCCATTTTTACATGAAAAGATTGTGCTCATTTCAAATTATTGCATGCAGTGACAGTCAATCAATGTTTTTTCATTCTCCTCAGATCCCTCTGTGCTAGTTTCAAAAGAGGCTCAAGTTGTTTTTTATTACAGTGAAAAGAAAGGGATTAAAGAGCCGTAGTTGAGTTCAGTTAATGAAATCAAACATTGCATTTGTTTTCTATTTTTACACTATTTTTTTGTAGCACATATTTTCTTTTTAGCCTTTTAAATATCGAAATGTATGTGACAATTAAATAGTGCAATTAGTCATGGCACCATTCGTAAAAATTTAAGATACCTTTATGAGGTAATGATAAAGGCAAGTGGGCATCTTTTCCTGATAGAAGTGAAAGAATTGCTTTCATTACCTTTGTTGGTCTCCAAACTCCAGGTACTCCATTAGCCTGAAGCTATTATTACAATTGCTATATGTATATTTCAGTCCAGATGTCACGGTTATAGATGGTACTATAAATTCTTTATCTTTTAAGAAATACACAGTCTTTGAAGATACTCATAATCCAATAATTTTGAGAGAATCCACGGCAAATTGTATGCTTTATGAATCTGCTTTAATCAATCTGCTACCAATTCTTAATGAAGAACAGCACTAAGAAAGTAAACACTGGTGTTTAGGTTTAGAATTCTGAAAGAAATAGGTGATTTTGTGATTGTGTCTGCTCGGTATTAGTAAATACAATGCAAATTAATATATCACATTAAAATAACACTTGAATTCTCATCACTGACTTTTTCAATGAAAAATGGTATATGTAGACATAGTTTGACAGTGGTTTCTTTCCTGAACCATGCAACACTGATGCATATTTCAGCCATCACAGCTGAATCTTCCTACATGTGTGAGATTAACCATCCTTGTGATTAGTTGTACTAACCTGAGTTCTTATAAGTAAAATTACTTATTTTCATAATAAGACAATTATTTCTACTAATTCTAGATATAAATTGTCATGTGTTTAGTGCTCACAAGAATATGTGAAAGAGCAAATGGATCACTTTTAAAACACTTCCAACTGTGAGGATAGTTTATTATTATTGATCGAATCCTACTCTAATAACTTCATTCTGTTCATATTCATTAATATGAGAATGATTTGTTGCCCTTAAAAGGCAGGCAAAACCAAAATGAAGAACACTATTTACTGAAAATAATTAGCCTTTCTGTTACCATTCCTCCTGCAGAATCTATCAAAATACGTTATCTTTTGAATTTTTATGAAAAAGTAATGAGGAAGCTGTTTTCATTTTTTTTATTTCGAGTTCTTTTGTTCAATGCAATTCATTCTGGTGAGCTGAAAATCTGTTTTTAATATCAGCAATCCAATTTGAGTGTCCAAAATGGAATATTATTCAGGAAGCCTTGAAATGGCATGCAGCTTTGGGAGAGCTTGGTTTTGTATGTATTGATTAATTTGTGAAAGCATCGTCCTGAATGCACAGGGGTGCAGCCTTTGACACAAGCCCATTGTCCATTGAAGGTGTCCATGGTTGGTGGGCAGGTGGTTTGCTGATAGTCTTTCACCTCATGGTTTGAATAACAAAGAAGTCCTCCAAGCTGCTTAGTGAAAGCTGTTAAATGCCGGAATTCCATATCCTCTGGTCATGGGTATCCGCTTGATTCACAAGAGCAATAGCTGTGAAATCAATACATTCAGCAACAGAAGGACGACTCACAAAAGATTCCTTAATGGTTTTGTCAGACCCCAAAGAACGCCTTTGTTCTTCTCTTCATCTTGACCTGTCCATAGCATTTGGTAATGAGCAACTTGAGGATCCACAATACACCTCACCTAGCAGCCAAGTAGAGCTAAAGGACTAAAGAATAAGAATGAGAAATGATGCAAAGCAAAGTGCAACATAGGTATGTTGTGATCTTGATTCTGTGAACACTTATAAACTGTCTGCAACCTTAGGAGCAGTGAGAAGATAAGGAAAAGTTACAATGTAGGCAGTAACCTAAATACATGGTATGATGTATCAGGAAAAAAAAAAAAAAGAAGCCCCAGGTATTATCACTGTAACACTTATATCAGTGGAACTATGACAATTTATGCTTACTGAAGATCTGGCACTCAACATTTTTGAAGTTTCTGTGCACTGCTGGACAGTATGCCAGGAAAGTATTCTTGGCTTTTATTGACACAGTACCTATGCTTACTAACTAGCTTACCAAGCAAACAAGCAGTGCTCTCCAAAAAAGATTCTGCAATTAAAGAGATTTAAAAGAAAAAGAAAGTCGATGAAATTAATAAAAGAAATTGCTTAAGGCAAAAACTTGCCCCCAGAAAACAAACAAACAAAAAAAGAGCAGGAAGATAATATTCACAGAAGATGTTTGATACATTATCATCATGAAAAATATTGATTTCTATGTCCTACCAGATAAGCTAAACCATTGGTTGGATATGAAAAAAAAAAAAAATAAAAATTCAAGAAAACATAAGTAATTCCCTGTTCTCATTTGATAGGAAGCATGAACTGAGAAATTTAGAACTCAGCTGCCTCTTCTTCATTCAGAAATGTATCAAGTAATGCTTGAAATGGATGAAAATTATTCCCTTCATCTTTCTGCATAAAAACATTCTGGTCTGAGCTGCATAGCTTAATATACTGCTGAAGCAGTTTGTCTTAAAAGACAAATCATAGTTAATGTGTCAGATCAGTACTTACCAACATTTACCAAGAGAATATTGTTATTGTTTTTGTTTTTTTTTTAAGGGGAAAAGAAAAAAAAATAGTGATGTTGCTCTCCTCCAGTAGTTACAATAACATTCCACAACAAAAGGTAGTTTCTAAGTTTACCAATTATAGTGTGTTTCCTTAAAGATTTAAGAACTTGTAGATATGCTTTATTGAACTGTGGTTGGACCTGTTCTGCACTACTATAATGTCTTCCTGTCTATAGGAGAACAAAAAGATTTTCTTCCCGTGGAAGTAAAATATTTACTTCCAAGGGAAGAAAATAAGTGTCAGATTTTGTTGTTTTATTTTTTGTCTTCCTAAATAGATTTCCCTTTTAACTTTCAATTTCCTTTTAATTAATTAATTCACTTTAAATTTACGGGACAAACATTTTTTTTAACTATAATAGAATTTAAGAAAAAACCTACAGTTGACCTGAAATTAAATCTGAATTTTTGAATTTTCTGAATTATATTTGAGACTAGACTTTCCTGATCAACAACAGTTAGTTTTCATTGAACTATGGATGAGGACATAAGCACTTCTGCATATGTTGAAACAAAATGCTTTGAAACATTGCTTCAAATTTTAAACATCATATGTCCAACTCAGATACAACTTCAGCAGTGATGCTGCGTTCTCCCTAGTGAGGCTCCTACTTATATTGCATCTCTTTAAAATTATAACCTTCTCTACTTCTTTACCTGATAGCCTTATATCTGTAAGCTTTGGGATGCTGTAATTGTTGGAGCTTGAGAGTGTTTCCACATCAATTGTGATATCGTTACCATACTATGAGAATGTAGCAAGACATCAATTCAACACTGGGTTCTCTATGGGCACCAATGTGCAAAAAAAAGTACCATCAAATGTGGAAAAAGTACAAAGTAGGGCTGCTAGGATGATTAACAGACTGGGAGACTGTTTTGCAAGAAGAAATTCAAAGAGTATGAATTGTTTAGCTGAGTAAAACTATTGAAGTCTGTGAGCATATATGATTGCTGTCTAGAAAGCACTTTGTGGGAGTAAATATTGAGCAGTGATACTGTATGCTAAAGGACAATGCAGTCACAAGGGTGCAAAATGATGATGGCTGTGAGTGTATTTAGCTGGAAATGAGACAGTTCTAAGCTATTAAAATAATGTATTTCTCGAACTGCCTTCCAAGGGAATGAGCACAGAAGCAGTAGTGAGTTGTCTAATATTTAAGGAGGTTTGTTGGTGGATTTTTTTTTCAGTACTTGCAAAATTTCTTGTTGTTACCTGTGTGCTTTGAATGGAGAATCTACGCTCATCATGAAAATGGCATAGTAAGGTAAAGAAACTACCTGCTTTGCATAGGAACCCTAATCTGAAAATTCAGAACTGAAATATGGTCTATATCCAGACATACTCTACATCTTCTTGCCTGTCTATGTGATCATATTTTGAAAGACTTGATAGTTTCTTTCTGTATGTATAACTAATTGAATGTAGTAACAAAAAACTTCTTTAGGAAAAAGTATATGCAAGTTATAAAACACCACTGTCTATAAAAGAAATTGCAACTGGACAGTTCAACAGGAGGGTAGTGATATAAGTGTGTTAATATGATTAACAGTATTGTATAACTACATCTGGTTTTGAGTAATCTTGCATCATTAGCTCTTAACAATCTTCAGAAATGACCAAAAATATGTATGTTCTTACATCAGTTCTTCAGAAAAGAAATGTTTCTGCATCTGGAAATTTTTTTTCTACTGAATTTTCATGAATGAAAAAACAAGTTTGGGACATAAATCTCAGCTGCAGCTGGCAGAGAAATTCCTCCAGAAATAAGTACTTGCAACTTCCTTTTTTGATTTCTTACTGAATCAATAACCATCATAAATGATCTTTTGTGTTTCTTAGAGCCCAGTCTATGGGTAAATAAATTCTTTCTCTCCAAAAGGAAGAACTGCTTTGAAGAAACTGAAGCTTTATGTTGTTTTTTTTTTTTCTATTTTTTCTAATTGTTTAGAGAATAACGTTCCTTCAGAAATACAAAGGTGTATTATAATTGTATGCACATCCTTAAGCATCAATCATCAGTGGACGTTGTGTGAAAATCTCAGGTTAATGAAGGAAAAGAAAATAGTTGCAGGTGACCTGTTAGTTTACAAGTGTATTTATAGAATCATGGAATGGTTTGAGTTGAAAGAGACCCTTAAGATTGTCTTGTTCCAACCCCCGTGCAGGGACACCTCCCTCTAGACCAGGTTGCTCAAAGCCCCATCCAGTCTAATCCCATTTCCAATAGAGTCTGTCCTTTAGACAGGTAGCTATGTACTATATATAAAACCTTTAAATCCAGACTGCACAGAGAACTTAAATGATTGCACTTATTTAATTCTCTCCCTGTTCACAGCAAAGCCCTTAAACATGTGCTTTATTCAGGAAAGGCTTGGTCTTTCCTGGAGTATAAGCAGAGAATAAATCATAAATGAAAATACATTTAAATATAGAAATTGTAAAGAATTAGAGCATCGCATTTGAAAGACATTCATCCAGAGAGGATTAATGCAAGAAATTGAAGCTTTACGATTTTGCAAAAGTTTTCAGAAATAAATGTTGTAAGAGTTCAGATGTTATAAGAGTTCCATAATTCTGGGCCGATGTTCTCTTGTCCCTAGCTGTAAATAAACTTAAATAAAAAGTGTCAATAATCTAAAAACCATTTTTAACCTGTCTCCTGTACTACCTTGACATCTCCAGTAATGATCTTTCTCAGATGGAACACAGCTGATCAGGGTCATTTGCTGATAAACGTATTTCAGAGGATTTTTCCCCTCTATCTCAGTTTGAAATTCTTATCCTATAATGATGTGTCCTTGCAGAAACTGCTTTTGACTCCCAGCTTTCTACTTATTTGTGTCTAGTCTTTGAGTTTGACTGGTAACTTTCCATTTCAAATGTATATGACTAACTTTCATTTACATGCCTACAGCTACAGAGGTATTAGTGTACAGATTACATTATATTTAGGAAGAAAAAGTCTTCAAAGATCACATCATAAGAAATTTTAGAGGATTTTTCAACAGAATTTGCCGTAAAATAACTTTTTTTTTTTCCTTTTTTGCTGGTGACAAAAATGAGGCATCTGTGGTCCTATCATTAATATGTCATAGAATCATAGAATGGTTTTGACTGGGAGGGATCTATAAGATTATCTAGCTGTAGCCCCTCCCTCCCGGCTATAGGCAGGTGTCTCACTAGAGCAGGTGTCTTGCTCCAGTTATTGGAGGGTGAGGAGATTCCTTGATATATATGTATACCTGACAGTGAGATTAAGACACAACAGGTCAAATGTTTGCCGGACCAGTTTAATATAAATCCTAGTTGCTTAGAGGAGATGGGGAAGGGAAGACAGGTGATAGGAAAAAGATAGGAAGTAAAAGCAAGGAGTCTTTTTAGAAAGCAAGAGATATAGTCACCACCACAGTTCCAGCATTGCTCATAGTGTTAGATGATGAACTTCAGTAGTGATGGGTTGTGAGAGGTTGTGACTCTTTCAACAACAGTACAAATTGTTATGTATAGTCCAAAGTGGTCGGCTCAGCTTTTTTGGAATGTCAGCTTCTGGCTTTTGGATCTCAGCAGAAACTCTTTTATTCTTGTCTTCCAGGCCTTGCAAATTTAAGTCAGTAGAAAGAGGAAGCAGGGAGGCACCAGCTTGCATCCTGTCTTCACAGGATACAGAACACAGTCAGAACACACAGTTCTTTCTTTTTTCTCTAGCTTTACATATTCGATGTAACCAGAATTATTATTTTTTCCTTTATAAAGGTATAATCTTTCCTTTGAAGCAAACTTCTTTCAATCTTTTTTTTTAATAGTAAGGATTTTGATTTTGCAAATTTGTGATGATCCTCAAGGAAAACATGGCCAATCTTTTCTAAAGTGTTATGATGCAGCAAGAGAAGCTCTGAATGTTGCTGTTTCCCATAAGGCTATCAGTAAGTCAGGAGATGTCACAGATCGCATCTTGGATTTCCTACAACTGCATTTTGAAGCTTTTAAAGTTTCATTTTCTCTTTAAAATGTTTCTTTGAACATTACCTATGCCCAAAGGAACAGTTTAAAAATGAAAAACAGGCTTTTAGAGCTTCAATTGCAGCCACAGGGGACTCTGTATTCTTCCACGGTTGCTTTGCTCTAGTACTAGCTCAAAACATAAAGACATGATAATGCAAGCTCCTTTGGAATGGCAAAGATTAACAAAGGGATTTCCAACTTAGTGGACTTCCAGTTTTAAAATTTATTTGACACTGCATTACATTTGTTGTATGTGTTTTCTTCTCTCTTCTATAAAGAATTTGTAATCAAAGCAGATTAATATTTTGTTCATTGGCTTTAGACAAGAAACAGACAATTTTTAACCATGAACTTGTAATCTGAGATGTATTTAATTGTTCTTTGTTCATTGTTCATAGTTCATTGTTCATTGACATCGTTTTCTAAGTTGAGTCTTACCCTTTTTTCATTATGTCTTCTTACAGGCTTCTTACAGAGATGAAAGAGGTCAACTATTTCCTGATCAATTCCTTGTCAAGTAATTCAGGTTGCATAGACATTATCACTGCAAGTGCAATCTGCTAGCAATAAATATGAAATCCATTGTATTATATAACTGTACTAAAGCACGTCAGGTAGCGAAACATACATATGACAAATTCACACTCCATATTATAGAAAGATTATAGTAATTGACACATGGTACATCGGTAAGTATTCTGCCATATTAATCTATAAATTGACTTCTATATTTTCTGGGGAAAAAAGATCAAAGGATGGTGAAAGCCTGCTGAGCATCTAAAATATTCTGGGCCTTCAGTCCAAATAGCAGATGCTCAAGAGATCAACAGAATATGATCCAGAATTATATTTAGATTTTCATAATAGTTCTGTTACTCTGTTCTCCAACAGAAATATGCTCACTGTTTCTGTTACGTTTTTCTGAGCTGGATGTTTCATTCATCAGCCAAAGTATTTTCTACTTCTCATGGTCTCAAGGAGAATGAAAAGCTAATTTAGGATACCTCTACAGCTTAAATGTTGGTTGGTAGAAATACAGACTTGTCATTTTGAATGCATAATGACGTTGCTGATAATTATAGCTGAATATGCTAGTGGCTCAAAGTTAGGGATAATATCTACACTGTTAGCTTCTAGAAAGCTTCTCTGGCCTCAGATCTACATACTTGATAAATTATTTTCCTTTATATTAAAAATAGAGGAGACAGCTCCAATTCAGACATGCTCAGTAACTTTCTCTGCCTTTATCTTTGTCCTGAGACTGTCAGTAGCGATCATTGAAAAAGCATGAGCTTAGTTGGAACATGTATATTGTACACATTATGATGTTAGAGAAGGACTTAAGGTTCGTGGATTCATTTTTTGTAAAACCAGAGACAAGACCCTTGAATAATCTGAGCTCTTGTTTAAAGCAAAATATAGAATTTCCCTGAATTGATCCTCATTTGAGCAGGCTATTTTTAGGGGGAAAAAATCTAATCCTGATTTAAATATTTTCATTAGCTGGGTTCTCCAATACAGCTCTAGTTCTCATTTCTAGTTATCTATGCTATTTAAAATGTACCTGTTTTGTCTAGACTGAATTTCTATCTCCAGCTTCCTGAAGCTGGATCTTACCATGCATTCCTCTCATCACTTATCTTCAACTATTGACATTTGGTTTCTTGTATAATTATTTATATACTGTGATAATTCTGAGATGCAAGGACTAGTGAAGTCAGACTGGAACACA
Source organism: Tetrao urogallus (assembly GCF_951394365.1). NCBI lineage: Eukaryota > Metazoa > Chordata > Aves > Galliformes > Phasianidae > Tetrao > Tetrao urogallus. Next base: position 11,817,282 of record NC_136818.1, on the reverse strand, counting down.
AAACTGGACATAATACTCCTGATACACTCTCAAATGTGTTGAGTAAGGGGAATATCAACTTTTCTTTACCTGCTGGCAATGCTTTTGCTAATACATCATAGTATGTGGTTACACTTTGCCACAAGGCACATAACACATTAATGTCCATCTCACTGACTACAGGGATCTGCACCTCCTTTCCTCCAAACATCCAAAGCTGCTGTCTGTCCAATAGAACTCCAGACTGTACCAATATATGATTATTCATTCAGTTTCTGGGGTAGGTCTTAGGTCTTAGCATTTACCTTCATGAACTGCCATCCCTTCTTCAGTCAGGGACTCTCTCCAGAGCAGCCTTACCTTCAGTGTATTGTCAGCTGTGTGCAGTTTGATGTCTGTGTGTTTGATGACGGTGCTTTTTTTTTTTTCTCATCTTCAGTAAAGACATTATTACTTCTGCTTACTATGCTAAAACAACATTTACATGTGTTTTCTCTGTGCTGTTTGCAGTCTTTAACATCCTTCTTTAGCTGAAGATGCTGACAATAGAAAAAGTGTTTCTGAAGGAGTAAGACTAGTGCTAAATGACTTCCTACACTGTTCAAAGGATCTTCTTTCTGTATGTACTGTGTTTGCCTTTTGTTACGTGAAATCAAGTACAGCTGCTTATCTGTCATATTGCCCATCCTTTTTATTATAGTGACTACTTAGAGAATAGTTAATCTTTCTGTTAGATATGCTTCTTTGTTAATGTGTGGTATTATTCAAGTGTATATTAACTATTTATACCCAGTTTCCAGAGCAAACAGGGACACATGGTATCAGTGACTTCATTTAAAAATTTTCTCAGGATCGTTTGTAGAAGCTTTTTGTATATATTTTATCATACTTCATGGGTCAAATGTTTTAATAACAGTGATAAGCATCTCACTAGAAATATGTCGTAATGTTTGCAGCCTAACAGCAACATTTAAATGTATTCATACTGTACCTCTTGATTAAAGTGACAAAACCACATCTTATAAATCACCAAATGCATTATATCAGCACTACTTATTTCATACATTTCTCACTTAGTCTGGATCTTCTAGGTTCCTTCATTCCCAAGACCGTTTCTTGCAAGATACTTTAAAATTATATTCTTCCTTGGATTCCCAAGAGAGGAAAAGGAAGTTATCCTGTTTACAGACAATTCAGTCAGTAGCACTGTGAGAATTATGAAGAAAAGTACTTGTGTCATTGTTAGGCACCAGAAATACAAGCCTTTTTTCCATGTGATCCTCTCACTTATTCCATTTTATGCTCTCATTGTCTTATCTTGAATAGCCAATTATGTGGAGAAAACTTTGTAGAGATTGCAGCTCAGTTTCTAACGAACTATCAGACATTGTGACAGTATAGTTTTATTTATCATTGTGTATTCTCCTACAATCCAGGATTTTTTTCAAAACGGTGAAGATCTGTTGTGTATGCAAGTTTTTCTGTTGGCATAGGAAAGCATAAGGGCAATTTTGTGCTTAATTAGCACATCACTGTTTGTAACCACTCTATTGAAAATAAGACTTCTCCTGTCGCTTTGAATTAACCACCTACATGAAATGCAGGTGATAACTGCATTTTACACACAATAGAAATAGTGCCCTGTGGAGAAAATTTCTGAATGCAACTCTGTGTTTGTTTGTTTTTTTATAGTGGGGCGCACTATTAAAATAAGGAGAAGCATATATACTATTCAGAGAAAGAATAACAAACCAACAAGCACTAGCTATTTACCAGTTATTGCTTATGCTGGTCCTCAGTACTCTACATTTTGTGCTCTTCTGCTTCAGCATAAAGTGTGCTAGATGCCATCATAGAGGAATTCTCTAATTCATCATTCCTAACACCTGTCTAGCTGTAGAAACATTTTCCTTTCACAGGCAAATCATTCTGCTCATATGAAAAGAACTGATTTCTTTCTTGACTTCAGCAATTTTGGTCATAGAACACAGAAATCTAAAAGTAAAGATCAAAACATTTTTGGCACACTATTCATTTCAGCTGCATAGAGCATAAATATGAAACATTAGAAATAATCCAGGAATACAAGAACTAGCAATCAGGAATAAAAAGCTCTGTTTGTTTGCTTTGCAGTTACTGCACTTGTTCTGGTTTCCTCAAACTGAGAATTTGTTCACTGAGGCATGTTCAATTCTACGTAGAGCACTTTGAACGACTAGAGATGGAAGTATCTGTATAATGTTTTGGCGATTAAAAAGATCCCTAGTTCTTGGTGTGCATAATTATATGAAATTACTTTGTATATGTACTGTTCTAAAATAGTTTTAATTTGAAAATGATTTTACGGATTCATAAGGTATTGCTGTATTTCAGTTACATAATTAACTTGAATACCGGAGTCCATATGGCAGGTGAGCAATATTTAATAAAAATAGCCAACTGACATTCCAGAGAAAGTAGTGAGGTTATTGTGGAGAGATCTGTACATTACATAATTCATGATTTTTTTTTGTAGAAGACATTGCGTTATGCCTAGAAACTGTTTTGTGTTTACGATCTAACTAAAGTATACCGCAGCTCCAGTAATGAATAATGCAGATAATATGATGCTCTCGGTGAACTATAGAGAAGAAAAAGCAGCTGACTATCAGCAACAGCTCTTTAGGGGAGTGGAAAAAAAAATAATAAATGTGAGCAAAGCATATTACCTTGATGGAGGAACAGAAAAAAAAAAAGAGATTTTACTTCACAACTGATTTGTAAAAACAAGCTTGCAAATTTTGTAGTTTCCAAAGCCTTTAGGCAAACACAGAACTAATTAAACAAGGGTGATCTCTGTTCCATGTTTTGCAGATGAACAGGTGTGGTGTTTCATCATGAAAGTTTGTGTAATGCAAATGTAGGCCATCAGTGGTAAAGTACTTGTAACAATGAAACCATCTCTGTGAAACACACAATGGGTCTGATTCATTAGAGATAGCATTGCTATTTGCGATCTAGGATATAGTTAAGATGGTGTCAGCACTTTTATTATGTAACTTCCTATTTTGGGTTGTTTATAACTTAGCAGTAAAAATTTACTTCAGGCTAAATGCTAGTGCACGAGGTTTCAGGCATTGTATTTTTTTGTTTGTTTGTTTCTTTGTCTTTAAATAAATTTGACTATTCTGTACTTTGACTTATTTCATTTACCACTGGAAAAAAATTGCTGTCTGTAAAATGTGCTGAGTTTACAATCTTGTTTGTATATTCAGAGTATTAACACCATTATAGGTAAAGATCGTGGGTACCATCGCTTTTCTTTTTCTTTTTTCTTTTTCTTTTTCTTTTTCTTTTTCTTTTTCTTTTTCTTTTTCTTTTTCTTTTTCTTTTTCTTTTTCTTTTTTCTTTTTTCTTTTTTCTTTTTTCTTTTTCTTTTTTCTTTTTCTTTTTTAACAACTGATAATTAATTTTTAAATTAATTGTGAAATTGGTTCAAACCTTGTTAAAGCATAGAACTGTGATGGTTAGCATTAACACAAATGATCAAAATAAGGACCTTAATCTCAAACTATTTGTATTACAGCTTCAAGTTAAAAATTGCTCATGCTCTAAGTAAATTCGCATCATAGTTTATCATGTGGCAATGTTTTTTGTCTATTTCCTTGCTCACATTATACCATCTTCATTTTTCTACATAGTTACAATCTGGAAAAAAATCTATGAAAGACTACACCAGTGCATCATCTGAGAAAACCCATAATAGTGAAAATGTCAATGTTTTAGAAAAAAAAAAATATCATAGAACACCTTCCATTTAGAATGATGACTGGGAATAACTTCATGCCAGATGCCAAAAATACATAGGAGTTGTGTTGGGTGGGTGTTCAGAGTGAGATTTTAACTTCTACAAATGCTCTTTTTCTTCAACAGCCCACAGTATTTCTTGGGCTGATGTGTGGAACAGAAGCAAAAGGCACATGGTACTACTGCCAGAACAGCAGTAATACACTACTGAAAATATGGTGATGTGCTAGTTTTGCCATCTTAGATAGAATCTGCTGACTTAGCTTCTGGGACACTGTCTTGTTGCATCCAGAGGAGCAGTCACATGAAAATAATTTATGGGGACCACTTGCAGTAGTTTAGAAGTGGCATTCTAGATGTGGCACTGTAAATACTAAAGTCTTCCTCACCAGTTCAACCAACAGTGCAAGTATCATCTTAAACTGATGAAGGACAGAATTTTTTATCGTATGCCCCGATTTCCTTTTTTTTTTTTTTTTTTTTTTTTTTTTTAAAGTGATTTAAAGGTAAGGGCGCTTTCAATGCTGCAATCTGGTCTACTAAGTGCATAAATGATGAATAGGATATCACATTCTTCTCAAAAAGTATATTTAGATCTTTTACATAACACAGCATTAGTTATGTGATCTTGAAATCCTACTGATAATAGTGAGCATATAGAAATCACTAATTTGTTACGCTGGTGGAAGAAACTTTACATTTTGTCCCAATTAATATAAAGTATTAAAGCAGAAATTTCTAAATCAGTTGCTTTCTTTCTCCATCTAAATAGTTACTATGATTAACGAGTACAAATATTCAGTCATCTATATATAGTAAGGATCTGTACACATAGTCAAGAAGAAAGAAAATACAGTAATATTCTTTATTTGATGTTTTAAAGTAAAAGAACTGTGTATTCAGGTAATCCATTTATTTATTTATTTCTCTTCATTTAGTTTTCAAGGATGAAAAAAAAGAGAAAAAAACTAGTAGGCCTTCTCACCCAAGAAAGTTATTCTCAGGATCCACTATTGATTAGAACTCATTTCAGTACCCTAAAATCTTCCCAGTGGTTTTTTTTCTGGCTCTTTCTTTTTCTGAGAGGAGAAAATATTTTCAGTTTGTTTAAGAAGAAAGGGTAATCTCCATTCTTCTGTTCGATATCAAATCCTTTAATAATCTTAACCTTCTCTTCAGAAAAACAATCTTTCTTCTAATATCTCCTTTTCAGAAAAAAAAATAAAGATTTTGAAGGACTCTTTTATGGGGCTAGTATCTTAATATGTAGACTGTTTTTATTTTTACCTATATGTTAACATCTATTTTTGATGATCATTCCACCCAAGATAGCATTTTATCTCATTCTTACTGATGCAGTATTTTAACCAAATTTTTGCATTTGGTAAGGAAATGAATCTCCATTACAGATCAGATTGTTAACAGTTTACAAATGAAATTGTCATGAATGGAACTAGTCCTTGTTACAGTGGCTGTTGTATTAATGGGGAGTTCATAAAAGTGAATGACTAGGAATCTGGTGAGTGAATTTTCAAAAGACAACACATAATTGGAGTTTAATCCTAAAAATCTGATGGCTTTGTTTTCACTGTATCTTGACTGTGCTGTACCTTTGAATTTTCTAGCTTTTGTTGCTTTGGCACCTTGTATCACAACCAGATTGAGAAGGTTTCTCTTCTCTGTTATTACTATTATTCCTAATATATGTAATTGACCTACTTACATATAATTTACTCAGAAAAGCTTCAATATCTTTCTTTTCTGCATTATAAATCTGATTTGCAATTAATTAAACCTTCCCATAGCATATATATCCCTAAAGGGTAGGAAAATTCCAGAGAAGATAGAGCAAAAAGAATCAAATGCAATATGTTTAAATACTGTGTAAAGACGCTGAAGGATTACACCAGTTATGCATCCATATATTACATGGCACTGAAACTATTACAGACTCCTGGAAAGACTCACATATTAGCACAATGTAAAAAGAATTTTGTACAAATGGAATCAAGCCTAAAGTATTTCATACTTCCCTCAATTTGGAAAATTTCTTACTCCCAAAGACTGCATGCTTTTTAAGCTTTCAATGAAAAAGAAAATATTCCCTTGGCTAATTCTAAGTGCTAAATAAGCACCCCTTTTTCTGGGGTTTTTGTACTGACTTAGTAAAATAGTATAATATATATGTATTATATAGTATATTATATATATATAGTATATATATAGTGTATATATATATAGTATATATAGTATATATAGTATATAGTATATTATATATGTATAATATCAGAAGAGCTCTCTAATAAATATATATTTAACTATATAAACATGAGAATGGACGTAGAGAGAGCATATTATTTCACATGGAAGTTAGAAATGTTAGTAACTGCAAATAAGATGATGAATACAAATGTTTATGCAGGAAGATTACCTACAGGCTGGTGTGTAACTACTCTAATACATGGTTAAGGTAGGGGACTCCTTTTTCTGCTTGGAGGAACTGACTCACTGCAAACTAGTGAAAAGAAACAATTGCCTGTTTGATTTAGTTCTTGCATCACTTTCTACAGAGAAGAAATATATAAATAAGAGTGGTTTTTTGGATTTTTTTTTTCCTTATGGATTTGAACTGATATCCTCAAGGAAAATATTCTAGTTTTGTTAAGAAGTTACTGTAGAAGATCCTTTGTTTTGAAGTTTTGAAGGTTGCCAGTGTAGTTAGCCAGGTCAAGCCAGAGACCCACAGGGAAGTAAATCTCTTTCTAATTCATTGCCCTGTTCAAATATGCCTTTGAAGCCAAAAGTCTTCAGGGATGGCTTCATGAACAGAATAATTATCAAAGCAAATAATTTAAAAGCAATCCTGAAAGCAATTGGAACAGCCAGTTCATCATTGGCTCACAATGAAGTTGTGCATCTTATTGAACTTTCACCTTTCCACTTCCTTAAAGCCATACTTAAGAGAATGTGAAAAGTGTGAAAATGTTGAAGTGTAGTTGCTGGAAGCTGTTTCAAAGATCAGATCATAATGCCACCTTTCAGTAAAAATTGCTCTAATAGAACTGCACATTTAAATCATGTTATACACTTTATTTTAATTAATTGTTTCCTTAACTGTATTTGTCACTTCAAATTTTATTACACTAAGATAAAGCTGATTTCTCAATTGAAGTACCAATTTTAGGTATAGCTACACTATAATGCTAGTGATTTTTCAGCAAATGACAATTCTTTTTTTTATCATGTTGATGGTTATAAAAATAGCAAAAAGTTGTTAAAACCTCTTTTCTGTCTTTAGATAACTATGTTGTGAGTCAACTAAGATTCATAACATATTTTTAATCCTTAGCAGGAAAGGAGGAAAATAATTGGTGTGTCTAACTGAGTATCTATTTCAAAAACATCAAAACAATACATGCAATGGTTACTGAAGGGGAAAAAATTGTACTATAAAATGATAGCTGATAATATGCCCACCAGGTAAGCTTTTTATATGTCAGAGTTAGAGATCAAGGTTACAACTAATAATGTATTGCAGAAGACTGTAATTGTCTGGAATATATTCTGATTATGCTCTGATTTCAAAAATAGTATTTTTAAAATACTACTTTGAAGTACTGGAGAGCTCATTTGAGGCTCTACTAGATATTAATAGAAACATGTCCTTTAGTATAAGTAATCTCTTTCACATAGGGAGAATATATTGTTCAAAATAAGAAGACGTTTCATTTTATAATTGGTTGAAAACTCATGAGAAATACTTGTTCATTCCGAAAAGTACTGTAGTGAATAAATTGCCTCTTCTGCTTCAGAACTCTAGAAATCATATCTTTTTGATTCAATGTTTTCCTCAAAAAGTAAATTGTGAGACTAGGAGAGAAGAAAATTCTTTTCCTATCTTTTATGTAGAAAGCAAAATATTAAAGGAAATGATATCAAAGATCGAATACTGTGGATTTTGTTTTGTTTTACTTTGGCAGTGAACCTATTAATGCCCATTCTTTTGGACTCTCTCTCTCTTTTTTTTTTTTTTTTTTTTTTTTTTTTTTTTTTTTTTGGAGTTCAATAAAAATGAATTCCCTCATTCCCTCTGAACTAAATCTTAGCAAATCTAATCAAAGGCAGTCACTTCACTGAGGGAGAACCAGAGGGTGGGAAGGAACAAAATTACAACTTTCTTAGAGATCCTAAAAAGCAAAATGGAAAAAAGCCATAGTCAATATAATAAATCATAACATCATACAGCGCTTATTTGAAGGGAGTTAAGCAATACTGATTAAGGAGGTGTTGGTGTTAAGGTTGTAATCAGGGAGACATTTCAAGCCTTACTTTCACAGCCTGCTAACAAGCAGGAATAACATTTACTTTGTGAACAGTCCTACACTTATGTCAGAGAAAGATGAGGAAGCAATTTCTTTTTCCATCTTATTTCAGATGTTGAACAAAAACATATAGAATAAATACTTTGAGTTATAAAATGAGGTCTGTTTTATAATTTTTTGCCCTGCTTCTGGATGAAAATTGCCTTTTCCAAATATGCAAATTAACATCTGCAAAATCAGAACCTGGAAAAATTAAAATGGACTTTTACATTCTCACATTAACATCTATGTTTGTACATATGAATGTGAATATGACAGCAATATTCTTCCAGGTGGGCAATCTGTAACTAAAGGCCTTATTTTTTCTCTCATCTTGTGTAAATTGAAAGTAATTATGCTGAATTCATAGAGCCCAGGTTACTCTAAAAATGGTATGTCATAGAAAAGAATCAAAAGACAGTGATTCCTTGGGCTGCTGCATGTCTAGTATTTAAAAGGTTGGAAAAAAAAAATCTAATTTTCTTACTAATTTGCATAGTCTAAATAGTGTGTATTAACAAACTACAAAGAAAAAATGATACTGTCATGTACACCTGTTAAAGAACATCATGATGGAACAAAAGCTTATTGTTCCTCTGCCAACGCTGCACATGTGTATGTGCAAACCCAAGTTGCATAGATGGTCATTCTTTGTTTCAACTATGTATATGCCAAATATGCTGCTGGTAAATCTCATTCTAGTATCTGGTTTTTACTGTAGCTATTGAGAACATGTTAGTGATAGTATCACTGCTGTAATCTCTGTAGTCCTTAGGAACTTGATGAGATGTTAGTTATTTAAGAATTATTGTATACTAAGTATAGTATACAATATTAAATTCTGGCATGGAAAGGTTCTGCTTCTGTTAACTTTCAGCCAGCCGGAATGATTTGAGAAGCTGACTATTTACTTGTCTTTACTAAATGAAATTTTATTAATGATTTTGAATAAAAACATTCCAGAAATGATCCATGTTCCTAATTTAATTTTCCTCTAAGTTTAAGACCCAGAAAATGTGTAGAAGAGTAAGAAGAAAGTTCTAAATGACACAGATATGACCAAAGAGTAATCACATATAGGAAAGAGCCTGATGGACCACCAACAGGCTTCGTGGGCAGTACCCATGAGCTGTGTTCTTTTTCTATACCTCTGTTAATATCTCTCAGAGAAGAAGGAAATGCAGATATGAAGATGAAAAAATAGGAAGAAGAAAATCCACTCACCAAGCTAATCTTACTCTAAATAACTTTGCTGTGACTTTTTAAAATAATATATGAGGTCAAAAAGATTAACAAATAGTGCATATGAATTAGGGAAACAAAATTTAAAAGAATCATCATCAACAATAGGAGAAGAGCAAATGTAAGCAAGTAGAAGCAAGTTGCTCTTCATCTTTCTGAACATTAGTGAATTAAGAAGCAAGCCTAGGAGGCATAAACGTTTTGATGAACACAAAATGGGTTCCTAGCAACCTGTCATGACAGTTATGTCAGAAAGATGGTTCTGATGGATACAGGAAACATGGATCCAGAGGAAAATGTCTGTAACTGTAGAGAAATCGAACGTGACTACTGAATGTTGAGACTTCATGGAGTTTGAAGTAAAGCTTGGAGTGAAAACAATGTGTTGTGCAATGCGCAATGAAGTATTGTGCAGTATTGTGCTGGAGAGTAATGTATTAGTGTTAACAGAAATGACTTGTCTGGTGGTCTCTTGGCTATTTATTTTCCAAGTATTAAAATCTATGAGTCCATACCTACATAGTTCCTGAAGCTGGATAAAAAATAATGACTTAAATAGTATTTAAGTTCTCATCTACTTTTCATTTCCCATTCATACATTCTAGATTTATTCCCCAGAAAGTGAAGGTTAGAATTTTTTTCATACTATAATTGAGGACACTACAATCAAAGTGCTGATAATTGTATATAATTACATGTTGGAGCCAAACTGCGAAGAGAAGGTTAAGCACTTTGGAAGAAGAAGGAATATGAGATTTGCAATTTCTGCATAAGCACCCTGGAGAAGGGTCATCCTATTCTTTGTACCATTAGAAGGCCAGAAAATGACCTTTTAGTGTGTTCTCAAAATATCAGTGACCATCTTTTTGAGAAACTGAATATAAAGTTTATAAATCATGGCTTTATCCTTTCTTCAAACTGGCCTGTGAAGGCAGATATATTGAAGACAATTGGAACACAGTTCACAAAGCCACCAATGTGGGGCAGAGACTTTGTGCTACTGTTTAACCTACAGTATTTAATATGTGGACATGTGTTCTGCACTGCTCAATTACAGTAGCTCTACATATTGTTATGGTTTGATGCCTAGGAATGCGGCATTTTATAAAGGACTTCCTGAGCATGGCTAATTGCTTGCTGAATCAGGTAGACTAGTGGAGACTCAATTTTTACAGCTGTCTCAGCCTTTCATTCTAGAAAAGCCTCAAAATTCTTATCATTGAATTAAACTCTATGGTAGCTTATTGGTAGGTTTTTGCTGAAACCATTCCTACAGCAGTATAATTCCCATTTCCATAGCAAAATCACGTTTTACTTATCCAGCTACTTGAAAAATGGTATTAGAGTGGGTTCATTTCAGCAATTTATATTTTCATCTGTAAGACCTTCTGTTTTAAGTCTGACGTATTTTGAAAGACAATCACAATGTTAGAATGGATCATTTTTACTTCTTGGCAATATCAAAACAAGCATATATATATATATATATTCATATATATATATTCAGTATTCTCCTGTATAATGAGAAACTCAGATATATACTTTCATATAATGTGCTTTTCTGTAGACCTAATTTCTGAGCTGCTTATTTGCTACTCATTCACAGATTTTTTTAATGAGACTCATTGTACAAATAACTAAATATAAGATTATACTTTTGAACCTGAAGAATTACTGCAGAAATGGAAGGAAACCAAATACTCTGACATACATAAGAAAATTCAATCCACCTCAATTTCCAGCAACACTGGACATTTTTTAAAAAAGATTTTATCTAATTAGGTTAATAAATAATATTCAACTGCTGAAGTCTGAAATTCATAACTATGGACTTTTTTCATAAATCTATTGGAAGAAGTGGAGAGATTTCACATGACGTAACAGAAATATTCTTGTTTCCTGTTGAAGCAGAATGTTGTGAAACACAGAAATCACCTGATAAAATTTTATGGGATAGAGTTTTAAATAGGTGGATTTGGTCATTCCATTTTATCATACTATCACTTTTCTATCTCTTTGTGTCTTTTTTCTTTAACAAAATATTTATTGTTGTTTATAATCTGGAAAGTTAGCTAGCAAAATGTGACATTCTTTCCCAACTACTTAATCTTTCTTTATCCATGTGTTGTAATCACAAAATGATGTCTAAAAAAAATGACCGAATAAACTGTTAATCATTGAAGCTTCAGATTAATTCCAGTTGGCTGTCCTTTACTCTTGTAGGCATGCAATATCATGCAGAAAATGGACAGAGTATATGAGGACTCAGATGAGTGCTATAAAGAATTTTCTGAAATACATGACAATTTAAAAAAAAGAATTGTAACATATGCAATTGGGAACAATATTTAAAACCCAAGCTTCCATTTCCATTCTGTTCTGTAATTTCAATACTTTTATGGCAGCTATTACCCCTAATTATCAGGAAGCTCCCACTAGTCATGACTAGGGACTCTCCTGTGGCAGTAGCTTGAACCAGATTAGTAACTGACTAAAGCTATTACAAACCAGGCTTTTTCTTACTGGCAGATGGAAGTCAAGTTTGCAAATGGGAACAAAACCCCAAATGCTTATAAATATTGATGTTAAATCATTGTACAGGAGGCATATCTTGCAAAATATCTTATGGATATAAGCATGTGTATCTCTTATTAAGATAATGATTTAGTAACTCTCTATTAGCGTTTCCTAGGACTCCATAAGTATGCACATGACTTCTGAACAAGTAACAACTTGATATTCATATTCCAGGTTTATCTTCTCTTACTATTTCTAGAAAGTACATTAGATGATTTTTGTTGATAGCATTCTAATGACCCTCAGCTTCTTTCAGACTCCCTCAGAGTGTTAATATTTTATATGCAATCATACTTGTGAGCTGTAAAAATGTTTATGACTGTGTATAGAGCAACAAAACATGTTTCACATTTTAGTTGAGTCATTATACTGACAGCCCTAAACACAAAACATCCCATATGAAGGAATCTTTTACTGATTGGATTCTTGACTCAATCCCCAGAAGTTTAAATTGGGAAGTGATTTCATGCTCATACACTTCAGGCGCTATTGCAGTCTCTTCCTTTTATTTATTTGTCTGTTTGTTGGTCCATTAAGTTGATGATCACTTATGTGCTCACATATTTTATTGAACTACTGAGCTGGGGCTAAAGAGATAAAACGTAGAAACAAATGAGTAACTACAAATATGAGTAAGTGCAAATATCTACTGAATTGTTTAAATAATTTAGATTAATCTTTCAAAAGGTAGGATTCACAACTGAGAAAGGCACCTATGAATTTTAGAAACCAGGTCTTCTAGCTGATTACAGTATTCTGAAGAACAGCTTCTTCAAAAGCTTTAAACTTACAAGGTGTGCAAAGCAGCACAATATTTCTACTGAGTGGGCAATAAGAGTTTGATACTAAGTTAAACATCTCACAGAAATGAAAAGGTAGCAATTGTAACTTCTATTTTAGCTTACTGTAAAAAAAGCTCATGAAACTGAAGGATCAGCAAGAAATTTGAGATAATTTGGTCAGTTTTTATTTGTCTGCAGCATGCAGAATGGTTAAAATAGCATTTTATTTAATGAATAATTAGGAGACAACTGCATCATGAACAGCTAAATCATTTAACTACTTCAGCACAAAAAAAAAAGAGCTCATCTTTAATTTCATTCAGAAAGGTTTTGACTGGAGAAATTAAGAGCTATACTTTTATTCCTAATTGAAAGGTTTTCTTTCTAGGATAAGCTGCAAAAACTTCATTTTCACTTGCACAATTGCTTCACACACAAAATGTATTTAATAAGAAGGAGATCAATATTTTCATGTAAATTTTTACATTTAAATTTCCTTTCTTCTCTCTGAACATTGGAGAGCCAGTGTTCTTTCTTTCATAATTCTTTTCCCTGATAACTTTAAGTTTCAATTAGTCTTATTCTCAGTGTTTGACATCTGGCTTACAAAATGAATGCTTTTCTAAAAAAAAAGAAAAGAAAAGAAAAAAAAAGACCACTACACAGAAATTCAGATAATTCAACATCATTAAGACTCATAAGTACATCAACAAAGAGAAACTAATAAATTCAGATGTATTATGTGAAAAACATTTTTTGCTTCTGACAACTGCTGACTTATGGAGGCAGTGAAGATTAAATGAACTGGTTTATGTTAAAAGGAAATAAGGAAATTCTGGCCAAATACACTCATTTTGCTGAAAAATCAATTCAGTAACAGAATTATTTTGATCATAAGAATAAGATAATCTTCTGATTGTTGTCATTCTTGTTAAATTGCGAATACTGGTTCTATGTTCTTAGCGGACAATTTTATTTATTTTGAGTGTTAGTATATACAGGATTTATTCAAAAGTTTCATGAACTGTTTCTTTTCTTACCATATAACTAGGAATAATATTTAAGAAATATCAAAGGTAAAAATATATTTTGCTAGGAAGCATATCAAAGGAATAAGACAATTTGTTTTTATTTAATACTATTATGTCGTGTAACTGCATTGACCTCTGTGATAATGTCTGAGTTCTCAACACATCTGTAAATACCCAGTGGCTAAATATGAGTTTAAAAACCTAATTATAAACATCCATTAAAAACATAAACTTGCTTCTTGTTCACCTTCAAAAAACTAACACATTTATTCCTTAGATTTTTTGTGCACCTAGAAAAATTACTGATTGCTTATTTATTAGTACTTTATGAAATATTTAACAGGTGTTTTTGAGTTTATTGTGCATGTATTTTTTTCCATTTTCTGCCATTTATTAGGTGACATTTCATGCCTACATAACAATTACAGATTCTGAATATGTACTGATATAAACAGGTGGGATTAGCAGGTGAATTAATCTGTCTGTCCTCTTCACGGGTGCTGTGGTGAGGGGAATCAACTGTGGCAAGATTCAAGCAACCCAGATTTTTAGTGATTTGGATTTTAGTGATCTGGATGTATTCCATATGAAATACGTGATATTAAAATTTCTTGTACCTAAATGTGGAGGGATTGTAACTGGGAAGATTTTTCTCCTTTGATTGTTTTGAACTGGAAAATATTAGGATGTATCAAACTAATGAGCATAATTAAACACACACACACAGGAAAAAACAAATTCAAACACTACAGCATGACTACTAACTACATGGTTTATATATGGCAGAAGTATGTTCTGTGCCTGGAATTGTGCTTTACTTTTCTATAGTGATACAAGCGAATATATTATCTGATTTTTTTTTCCTTAGTGGACTATTGTTGCTTTCCTTGACCAAGACACTAAACATTCTTAGTGAAAGCAGAGGTAACAGTAGAGCATTTTCATGTTGACCTGAACATCTTAACAGCAGAGTGACTCGACAGTTTTATTGCCCTGTGTCTGTCTGCACAGTCCTCAGGCAGTGCTCAGCTTATCTATCAGCATTGGGAGCAGGAGTCAACTTGCAGTATGACACCTGTGTCATCTGCTCTGCTCCCTGGGTAGTTCAGGGGATTTTGTCTGGCTCTGTAACCCCATGTTTTGTTTCCTCACAGCCAGGAGTTAGGGAAACAGGCACTGAGAGCTATTTTTTTTCCCTTGCTGAAACCTCTAGCTCTGACCTTAAAAAGAAGGTCTTGAAGCAAACAGGTATATGCACTCTGACTTACTCAGCAATATTTTTGACCCATGACATGAAAGTGACTATTATAGAATTTGTACTCCTGTTACAGGGAGATTTGTGTGCTAAAAGCAATCGCAATTGCAATTGAATAGGTATGCTGCCATGCCATACTAAACTGTGTGACATTAATCTGTTTGGGATGCATTTATATTGTATTAGTAGTTATTGTTAGTGGTTTGTTTTGTGGAATGATTTAAACCTTAAAAAAAAAGATCACTTAAAAAACATTATGACACATGTTTGCAGTTTTCAGCACACTAATAATCTGTGATGTGGTTCCTTGTCACTTTCCCTTCTACTGCTCTTTCAGAAAAAAGGTCATTGCTTGTTTTCTTCATGAACTTTTTCATTAAAGTAATACTTTGTCCTTATGGAACAGTGAATTTTCTATAAACTTCTTTATTTACCATTCTTTCGGATATGACCTAGAAAATATAATAAGGAAACAAAATGAAGCATTCATATTCCTCTCTCTCCTATATTCAAAACATCTTCTCTCAGCAAACAATCTGAATAAGTAAATAAAATAACTATTTTTCTTTTTGTTTCCTCATGTCTTACTATTGGTATACAGTCATTCTTTATCTTACAAAGTGAAGATCTTTTTCCTTAATTGTGATGAATAGTTCTCCTTGACATTTTTGAATGTTATGCATGATCAGATATGACAGAAACATACAATTTCTGTGCCTATGCTTGATACAAGAAAACTAACTAGCTGAACCTACAATAATCACATGGTGCTATCTGAAGATGTATTCAAATTTTGTCTACATTTTCTGAATTTCCAATCCATAAAAAATTTTTTTGATTAATCTAGAAGTCTGTATGGGAGATTTTTTTAATTCACATTCTCAAGTATTGAGATAAACTAGATTTACATTTTCAATACTGCAACCAAAATTCTGCTAAATACACTGTTCTACCAGCAGCAAATGTGATATAGGATTTCAATATGAGAATCATGCATAACTGGAAAAATAAGACATAAATGGGGCACAATTTCCACATATTTCTGGATTTTCTTTTTCAGTAAGGGTAATCCTATTGCAGTTGATTTTTTGGTTGAGATATTTTTATTCTAGAAAATAAATATTTTTTGTCTTACACTTGCAGGCAATTTCCATTAAGTAAATGAAAAGGTTTGTAGGCATGTGCCTTCATAAAAAAAAAATTGATTTTTGAGCCACAACCTGCTCTTTAAAAACTTACATATAGAATCTCTTGATATTCAGTCTGGAGAAGAGGAGGCTCAGGAGTGACCTTATCGTTCTCTACAACTACCTGAAAGGAGGTTGTGGCGAGATGGGAGTTGGCCTCTTCTCTCATGTAACTAGCAATAGGAATAGAAGGAATAGCCTCAAGTTGCGCCAGGGCAGATTCAGTTTGGATGTTAGGAAATAATTCTTCTCCAAGAGAGTGGTCAGGCACTGAAATAGGCTGCCCAGCATGGTGGTAGAGTCACCAACACTGGAGGTGTTCAAGAAATATTTAGGTGTTGTAGTGAGGATCATAGTTCAATGGGAAATATTGGTGATAAATGGACAGTTGGACTGGACAATCTTAGAGGTCTTTTCCAACCTTGGTGATTCTATGATATTAGTAATTTCTGTGTGATTTAAAAACATAGCTAAGGGAAGAATTTTCCCTGGAAACAGGATTCATATATATACATATATATGTACATAACATATATATATATTTTCCTTTATTTTTCTGCATATCAGTAAAAATTTGTTTAGAACTTCCATCTTTCAATTTGAAGCAAAGATGTGTGACTACAGTAAATTGATAGGTGATAGGCATTTCTCACCATTACAACAGCAATCAGAAAAAATAATTTGATAATGAACTCTGTATATCATTTCAGATAGCTGACAACTTGGTACTATGTCAAGGAGTATCTTCCTTTTTCTTTCTTTTCCTTTCTTTCTTAAGAAGTTGTGCAGAATAATTAAATGCATCCCCAGATATCCCGCAAAATATGATCTTACTGGACATTAAAAGTGTGGAATACTTTTAAACACTGAAACTCTTGGCATCTCTAAGAAACAAAAGCTAGATTCAAAAGTCCACCCAGAAACAAACTTAAAATTGCATCTATGCAAAGCAGACTTGATGTATTCCAAAAAGTCATGCATCAACTGTATCCTGTATTTTAATAGGAACGTAAAATTTCAAGATGTTTTTCTGTTGGAAACTTTTTCTGCCATATTTTTAACAGGGATTAATCTCTATTCTCAGGAACACATCAGTCCTGTGTTATGATATAGTCCCACATAAACTGATTTTTTATGAATCCCTGCATATTCTTTAAAGTACACCCAAAGTTCAATCTAATCTAGATGGCATCATCAAATTTTTATACCATTACTATAATTACATTTGCACACACAACTCAATTACTGAAGATATGGATCGTTACCTGCACAATTTGATTATGAAATTTAAATCAATATATTTGATATAATTACAGTTAAGGTTACAGTACATTTTGTCACAAACCACATTATACATTACTGTCTTGTTTTATGCATTTTAATAATTCACTTTAATCCAGTATACTTCAATAAAAAGGGATATATTTCTTTTGGAGTAATTTCACTAAATGGGAGGAGATGGGAAAATGTATTGTACATTAGCAAGTAAAACTAAGCAAATAATCTATCCTGCATTTTGTTTTAATAATCTATATGCACAATGCTGTATTATGGTAGCAAAGAAATATCCCTGTTTTGCTCTTTTATTCTGTGCTCATAGAATCTGATACATAGGAGGGAATTTATATGAGGAGACATGGAAAATTAAAGCCAAATTGGATGTTATCATACTACATGTGCTTTAATATGGTTGTCCAGGTGCCAGTGAGTGTCAGATTGGATTCAGGCTTAAATTTAGACAGTCTGAACTAGCAAATGTGTGATAGTGAGTAATTCATATATGCACACTAATTCATGCATGCACATTAACTGTCTCTACACAGCAGGAAATCCATTGAGAAAATACAAATATGCACTTCTAAAACAGATTAGGACAAGAAGCAATTTAAGATTATTTGATACTGAAGAAAAAAAAAAATTTAGGTTATTCCCATGCAATCTCATTAAAATTAGAGTGTAATTTGGTTCAAAATATATCCATACCTGTGCTGGGACAAAGCTAACTGTATAGTATGACAAATCTTTTGTATTTTGAGATTACCTTTGTGATTTAATATAATTTCATTTAAAGTGAAATAGTTATTCATTTGCTTGAAAGGAGAACATCAAATTTGTTTCATCTTAATCATCACTTTAAATGCCAAGGTGCTTCATCAAGCTCTATGTTTTTATCTCCCTTATAGGTCAAATTATTAACAGTAATTTAAGATTTTTTCATTAATATGCATTATTAACAAACACAGCAGTAATGTTTATGCTATGTTAATTAATGTATTATACCTCTTGGCACCTACAGATCATGGCAAATAATTTATTGCAGCCTTCACATAGCCTGTGAAAACTGACCTGGTAATAGTCATTTATTTTATTTTTATTTGGACGATTTGTGTTTAGTGTCTTGTCTAGTGTCACAGACAAGAGGCATATTTAACTGTGAAAGGCCAGATTTTCAAAGAAAGCATGTAGCAGAACCTGTTTAACTTTACAGTTCTATATATATTTTAGCAAAGAGAAATTAATATATTCCCAACTTAAATTCTGCAATAATATATAAAAATAGAAAGATTTGCTTTAGTTTAGAAGTAATGTTGTGTCTATTTTTTAACCAGTTTGATTTCTTTGTTAGGGTCTTGGCCAAGTATGGTGTTAGAATTTCTCTCTTCTCCAGAAATTTACATTTTCTATCTTCTTCCATGAGTGTTGTATGGGGACTGCTGAATCACAGCCTGAACCTCTGATTGATCACCTGAGGTGAGCAATAGGTCAGCCACAGGAGCACAGGTGAAGGCAATTCACCTGAGCTGCCAGAAGGGGTGGAGCCTGGCTCTACCTCTCCTAGACCCATTTAAGAGCTGACCACCAGTGGGGAAGGTTCTCTTCTGGAGATCCCCTTTTCTGGAGTTTCATAGCGAGTGTAGGATATGGGTAAGTATTCTATCTATTCTATCTAGGTATAATTACTGCTTAGCCAAACTCTCTGGTTTATTTCATAATTATAACATCTGTACATTCATTGATTATGCAAGTGTTAAAGCAGGATGATTATGAAAGGTTACTTTTTCAAATCAAGGATTTAAAAAGTCATGCAATTTCTGTAAGAAGAAAAAAAATCTGTTTCTTAGCACTTGCTTGAATATTAATTCAAAGAAATTTTGGTTTTCAGCTTTTAAAGTCTCCTTGAACTTGGAATTGCTCAT
The DNA here is from genome assembly GCF_951394365.1 of Tetrao urogallus. Taxonomy (NCBI): domain Eukaryota; kingdom Metazoa; phylum Chordata; class Aves; order Galliformes; family Phasianidae; genus Tetrao; species Tetrao urogallus. Next base: position 11,797,885 of record NC_136818.1, on the reverse strand, counting down.
TATTTTTTACTTAATTTCTTGTTCTGATGTGTGTGTTTTTCCTCTCCCCTCAGCCTCTTGATCCTATGATATTTTTCCTAATGGTTTTGAGGTTGTGAATTAATTACAGGAGGCAAATACATGTGTGTATTCCAGTGATGTTTATGCGAAGGCAAATGCAGTAAATTATTCTATAGATGAAGCAATTCTTACTTTTCTTTGTGGCCTTATCAACTTTCTGTACACTGGCAAAAAGAGAAAGAACGGGTATTTCTTAGTCTTTTATCATGGGCAGCTTAGTAGCTGGTATTTATTATTTAAATCACACTTCAGATTCCACAGTGTAAGTTAACAAGTTATTTTATAGGATGAGAAACTATATTTTTCTTCAGATTTATTAATATACTTTCAAATGGAGATCTGCAGAAACGTACTCTAGTCTGTGACTGCAATATCTTATAGCTAAGTAGGGATAAAATACTGTTCTATTCCTGTGAATGGATTATCTTGTCTGCATTGAAAGATGGTTTAACAACACAAATTAAATGAATGTTAAAAGACCTATTATAATTCCGCTTCTATATTTAACTACTTAAGGAAAAAAAAAAGAAAAAAGAATGACTGAAATCTACTTATAGGGTTTTTTGTTTGTTTATTTACTTGTTTAAGTGGGAATATTGAAGAAAGGAGAAAAAAATCAAATTTGCTAGCTTATCAGCTCATATTCATATATTAATTTTTCAGGGCTTACTCTTTTATCTATGATCTATGTCCCATTAACATCAGGGATCACAATATGCCAAGGAACAGTTCTATTATTATCTCAAGTTGTATCTTCGCAAGTCTGGAGCTGTTCAGTCTTGACTTTTACCCTCAAGGTCATCTAATGAAAAACATACATTTCCAGAGTTACAGCTACCTGTGGCTAAAATTGGATTGTTTTGCCTTTGCCAAGTCTACCTCTTATTTGAACCATATAAATTGTGACAAGTATTTTTCTAGCTGAAAAATAGCTGTTTTATTGGGAGCATTCATGATATCTGCTACATGAAATTTATGGGAAGATATACATTGGAATGAAAATCTCCTTGTTCAGTAGAATGAAGGGGAAGTTTCATTTATTCCTTTATCATTTGAGGGTGTTAACTAAGTGTTCACTTCAGCAAAAAAAAAAAAAAAAAAACAAACCAAAAAAACTTCCCTATCCCTAAACTGTTACACTGCAATAGCTCTCTGAATGGAATGAATAGGCTATTCTCTGTAATACAGAGCACAAATAGAGAAAATGTTCCAGCTGTGTTCTGTCAAGAATAAAAATGGTGCTTCTGTATGTTTCAATCTGGAAGAGTTTATAAGTTAAGGCAAACCAAGGTTCCTGTACTTAAAAGCAAAATTCCTATAGACTTCAATATAAAGCCAGATTCCGTACATTAAAACTGCATCAAGCACAGCAAAGGACAAGGAAAATAAAAGCAGTAGATTGCAGATGTAATATCCCGAACAGATTCTGAAAGAAGTCCAGAGTATTTAGGATAGACTTTGAGATTATATTTCTCCCTTGTGAATCTCAGTTATCCTTAGTAAAACTTGATGTAGGCTTTCATGGTAGACTTTTTCCAGAAACAGATAACTTATTGTACACTTTATCTAGATCTTTTCCTAGGTCAAAAGAGTCTGGCATTGCTTTAAAAAACATAAGAACAGGTTGGTTTTAATTACAGACTGGTTCAAAGCCTCTCTAATGAGATACAGATCAAGGCCAGATAGTTTTCTCAATATTTACTGAGAAATCACCTGAAATCATGTCAGTGAGCATAGTCCATCTGAATTCTGTAACTTTAGATATCTATCCTGAACAGCTTAAAACAAATTTTGCATTATATCTCTCCATTTATTAAAAAAAAAAAAAAATAAAATAAAATTGCATAATCTGTTAAATAGTTCAGGCAGCTCAGTGGCTGTAATGGACCTGAGGCCTGTGAACTGAGAAAAGCAGGTGGCCACAGAAGGGTGGACATGGACAGATGTTTATTCTGTGAGCAGCTGTTGTGTTTTAACATGTTACCACCTGTAGCTACTGATTGTTGTCCTGTTAAGGAAGATCATTGGTCTCACTATTGCACCATGGAGTAGGTTGCAAAACTAACTGTCTATTTAAACTGATTAAGTATAGCATGAGCTAACAGAACTAATTTTACTGTTAAGATACATGGGAGTGTTCACACAAATGACAGCTAACACAGTGTGCAATATTCAGCAGGTGGGTGGAAATAAGCAATGCAGAGTTGGTGGGGAGGGAGAAATAACTCAAGCCAGCATTCCCAGATAAGGCAGTGGGCATCAGGCTGCAGAAAAGTATGCGCTTCCATCACTAAATAGATGCCTTCTTTGTGAGAAGCTCCAACAGCTAGCTCCATTGCACTAAAAGGCTCAATGTGTCAATCAGAGTTTTGATTGAGGGGAGGGGAAAAGGAACAAGGGATGCCCCCAGATATCTGCTTCTACTTATAATAATGTTGTGGAGCTCATTTCCAGTTGCTGAAAAGATTTTACAATAGTCTTAATAAAAGGATTTTTTGTATTCTGAACTTCCACTATCACACCAGTCTTTAAATAGGACATCTAACTGTTGAACATTTCCTCTGCATGTAGTGAAATAATAGTTTTATACTTCAACGGTATATTTGTTCTATGTTAAGCTCTTTCCTTACATTGATAAATGCTAATCTATGTTTAATAAGACCATTTTGGTCTCAGTTGATTAAAAATAGTGTAGGTAAGAGTCATGCAATAATCCAAAAAGCCTGATAATAGTCCTTGTTTAATATCTTGGAATCAACTTTAATTAAAGAAGTAATGTCCAGATCTTCAGCTGGTGTAAAGTGGCATTAGTTTTAATGGAATTATACTAATTTTCACCCACTTGATGACTGATCCTATGACTATGCCTGGTTTGTTTATTACTAGGTTTATTCTCTTTCAATGTTAATGAAATGTTTCTTACTTAATTTCCTGAATAAGAAAGTCAGATGAGTGAAAAAAAGTACTACAACTACATGGTTATTAGCAATCAGACTTTCTCCAATGCACACTGACACTGAAGTGAGCTCATTGGTTTACAAGAGTTGAGAAGTTTTTTGATAAGGTTTTTAAATAAAATCCTGAACTTGGTATAATTTACCAGTAAAATTAAATTACAAGTTAACATTTCAGATTTTATGTGAGTATACTGTTTCACCTGTCAGTGGTTTAAGTAAAGTTTTATTATAGTGTGTGTGTGTGTGTGTGTGTGTATGTATATATATATATATATATATATATATATATATATATATATATATATATATGAAAGAAAGGGTGTCCTGTTTAGATGTGTACTCAATCATTTCCACAGGAAGGTATGCTAATCAAGTGCCATATAATTCCTTATATAAAGAATGATTGAAAGACCACTTAATTTATGGAAATTCTAGAACTCAGCAGAATTTCTTTATTCACTTATTACAAAGCATCTTTCTGAAGATGTTAGAAATTTGTTGTCTGCAAGTGGAGAGCTTGTGGGAAAGCACTTTCATCAGACTTTGTCCATGTTTACTTTAGATGATCTTTAGAACACTTTAGAATGATCACTCCTAGTGATAACTTTTTTAATTTCTGTCCGTGGCTGGTTATTAAAAACCAGCTTTTCAAACTGTAGAAATAATTAACCTCAAAAAGAAACCATGCATACTGAATTAAATCTATGTTCTGCATGTATTATTCAATTATGGGCTTGAGTAAGCAAGTGTGGTTAAATCTATTGTCAAAGGCCAATCACATTCAAGATGTTCAGAAATTGAAAGAGTGATTGAATTCAGGGTAAAATAAACAATGAGTTCTCAAAAGAAACTTTCACATCCATAATATGGAAAAAGCAGTTTCCAAATGACCAAGGCATTTGCACAGCCCATGTTCTTGTCTCAGTGAAAAACTCAGATGAAAATTTTTTCATGTAATAGATTAATGTGACACAGATTCGGCTATTAAGAAGAAATCTTGGCCCACTAACTTTCCCGTTGACTTTAACAGGACAAGAATTTCACTTTTAATGTACTCAGCTTACTCTAAAATCAGATAATAGGACACTTTTGCTCATCAAGGATGGCTAATATTATGATGTATAAATATCATAGATGTCTAGCTTGATACTTCCAAAACTACTTCTAGAACACTATTAAAAAACTTGGCTGCCATTCAAGTGTACTTTTCCTACATGTCTACATGAGACCTCTACATGAATTTTGCTATGTGATATACAGAAAATTCCTCTTCATTCTCTGTTTATGTTTTGAGAGTAAAGAAGTAAGCCAAAATAGAATGGAAAAATGGAAAACATTTTATTAATGTTTAGATAAAGATCAAATAAATATTGGGTTGAAAGATTGTTTTTGCAGGAAAAAAAATTAGACAGTTAAAAAAATTCAACTGTTGCCACTATTGAATTCTTTAAAAACTAGAGTTGTAGGAACAGATGGGATTGATGGTTATAGTAGAGTATTCCTTTTCTTCTGTTCTAGATTATTTCCATTGAAAACGTACTAGTAGAAAGTACATCGCTTCCATATTCTGTTTTACTTTAAACCTTGTGTTCATTCTGTGCACATTAATGCATATGTCTTGCAGTTAAACTACAGTTCTACAGCTGAATCCACACAGGTACATGCGGCTGTGTGCAGTGCATTCATGCATTCATTGAATCTACTGTGCTTGTGCTAATGAGAATGCATGTGTGTTGCAGTGCATAAATATGCTAATGACTGAAGCTACTTTTAATAATTATCCTCAAATATTTCCTCTTCTCCATTTATATTTTAAGTTCAAAACACTTGCAATATTATATGTCCTTGTGCTCAAACTGTTCTTCAAAGGGAAAGAATCATTTTATCTTAAGTGTACTAGTGTATTTTGGGAAAAATAAAGAAATGATTTTGTTTATGAATCACATATCCAGCTTTAGAAGCTGAAGTAATAGTAAACTGTAATACAAAACAGATCTTTCCTATATGATATTTTGACTGACTCACTTGCAACAAATGCTATAAAATGGATCAAAAAAACTCCCTTATGTCCTATAAGATTATTATCTCAAGCACAATAACCAAAATACTATACAAATAAAAATTGCACATAGAAATGTAGAACATTTTTTGTTCATTCTGAATACTGTTTTTTATAGCAACTCTCTTATACTTCTAACAGAATTACAGCTTTTGGTCTTTGTATGTTTTCAAGTATTTTGGAAAAGAATTCAATTTGACATGAAGCTGATTGCTTAAATTTTATTCAGTCTATGAAGATAAAGGTAAAAATTAAGCATAAGGTCTACCTGCTCAGAAAAAGAGATTGCTGTAAGAGAAATCTCATCAGATCTCTTGGTATCACTTTGACCATGTTAATTAGGCATGAATCTTCACAAAAGCCACAGAGGCTATCTTCAAAGAATGTGGTTTGGAAAAAAAAGAAACTTAATTTCCAATCTACAGGCATAAAATTTATTTTTAAAAATTCCAGACATTTTCATGTAAATATAGTTTAATGTTGCATTACTTCTGATACAGGTATACTAAGGCAAAAAAAAGAAAGTAAAAACAGTATTTAAATGAACAAATCTATATTAATTAAAGCACAAACTTCAGGAAGCAAGTGGAGCTAAGCGCTTGGCTGTAGGCATTTCTCAGAATTAAATTATAAGTTATGGATTTAGTGTTACAATTCTGAGAAAATGCAAAACAAAAAATGCATTGTTTGTCGTATACTTTAAGAAGACATTTTAATAGTATCACATGGGAAAAACACATTGTGCTCACCTTCAGCATTATCACTGCTAAATGTCATTATAAGAACTGTGATAGTAATGCTGTGATAGTAATATGAGAATTCTAATCTATTCTAAGTGAGTAACAATTATGACCAGGAATGCCTTATTCCTTTCTCCCATATGGACTTCCCTCTCTCCCTCCCTTCCCAGTGTGTGCCTACAATTAAGTTACTTCTGAAGCCTTTACTAGCATTTTTTTTTCATGGATCTTTTGAGTGTAGACAAGCAGATTTTCTTTAGTTTTCTGAGCCATTTTTAGCAAGGAGACTCAAAGTAGTCTCTCTCACCAAAGAAAACAGGTCTATTCATATCATTATCCACACAAGGCACTTAGAGAAGCCAGGACAAACAGAAAATGGATGGAGTTATTTGCAGAAGAGCACATTAAATTGCTGATAGCAAGTGACATAGTGGTGGTTACTGCGGAAAGTGATGACTATGGCATTTGCAGTTTATGATGGTTATACCAGCTTTTGGATAGTTTTTGACTGCCCAGGCCTTCATAATGCATCAGACCTCGTTAGGGCAATTTGCTCATGTCAATTCCTGTTATAAAAGCGGTAGGCACACGGATGGAGCACTGTAATAACAGCCTGTCTCAGAGATTGTGCTGAACTGCTCTGTGATGTGACTTGGATTTTATAAATAATTGAAAACAATAAGTGGCAGGAGAGCCAGCAGCAGGAAGCGCACAACTCACTATAGTCTGTATGTGAGCAGCTCCCCTGGACTAAACAAAATCAATAATCACCAACCAGCCTTCCTTGGGTACTATAAAAGCTAAAGATCCCATATTGCCTTTTATAAATGAAAACCAAGTAATTGACAGCAGTGACAGCTGCTGGGAGCGCACCACTCACTGCCATTCTCAGTGCCTCCTTCCTTATCCCCACCAGCAGAAACAACAGCAGATATATTGCAACCATGGATGACTGGCATGTCTGTTGTACACAAAGAAATCACTTGTTGCCATGTAATTGGAAATGAAAAAATGGAAGCGCTGTCAACAAAATGTTGTTAATGAGGCACTCTCTGGACCCTGACTTTAAAAGCTTGAATTTGCCTAAATCAAAATAATAAGGAAAAAAATCCTATGGGATGCCTCTGAGGATTTTGATGTATCCCCTCTATTACCATCTTGTTCCTATGCATTCCCCACTTTCTTCTGGGGATAACAATAGGAAGGAAAGGTACTGCCTGCCTCAGTGTACTGCTGTGAGATTATTTATTAATCAGTCAAAGTTTGTGAAGTGCACTGAAAATGAGATGCTGCCCGTAAGTTTTAGGTATATTTTCACAGACTCACTGTCCTAGTCCAGCCTTATAGGCTATCCTTATTTTCTTCTTTGTTGGTATTACTGTAACACTGGAGTATGTATTTGGGAAATATCTGGACAGCATACCTGGATCCCCACCTGCAGTGAGCTTACTTTTGACAAGATGCAAGATCCATTGTTTTGAGAAATATTTATCTGAAATTTATAATTAATCCTAAAAAAAATAATTTCTTTCCCAAGCTTTCCTTCCCACTATCACAAAATTAATCAGAGAAATATTTGAGACAGTAGCTAATTTACTCTGTACTGCAGGACTGACTCATTATTACCTAAGAGCATGGCTTTATATCCCATGCCAATAGACTGATTTTCTGCTACTAAATAAGCAGAAAAAACCTGCTACATTCAAGCTGGATCCTTCCTCAGAGTTACTGAATTAGGGCACACATGGAAAATCTTTACTTTTTAGATTCCATTCACTCTCCACGATCTTTATCATGAAAGGCTACAATCTCCTTCCTTGAAAAGAAAGAGCCTAACACTGTCACCTCTTCTCTATCTGCAAGAATATCTTGAAAACCCTATCTCAAGAGATTCTGAGACTCTCTGTCTTACTCTTTATACCCATCATCCTGTTTTTCCTGTTCATGTCTTTCTCTTGTGACTAGAATCTAAAGAGAACTGAGAGATGGAGAGCAGCATTCTCAGCCACTTCCCAGACCACTCTGGAGAGAATAATTCTGTTAAGTGTCAGAAGGAGTGAGCTGCAGTAGCTGAGAGTGATGTGAGGAGTAGAGCTGAAGAAAGGCACAGGTGAGAAAAGGAATTTGACATGGAGAAGTCAGAGGTGCTAGTAAAGGCTAAGGCCTTGTGTAGCCTCCAGCCAGCAAATTCATGTGTCAAGCTGAGTCTAAGTAAAATGCTATTTATTTAAATTGCACATCTTGATAGTTCAGAGTCACAGAGGATATTTCATGTTAAAAAAACCTTAATCATTGAAGTAAATTTGGGAGCAATTCACTGCTCCCAAATGTTAGATTCTAGCTTAAGGTATAAGAAAAGTCTTCTCTGCAAAGATTTTGGAAAGGGCTGTTTCACTGTAATCGAAGAGCCAAGAGAAGATCTCTGAGATACACAAAAATGCTATCATTTTGAAACAAGCTAAAATTTAAAGATTGTCAAAGCATTCTGATAATCTGAGATGTTCAAACTTAACTGGGTATATTTAACAGAGAAACAATATTTCTGAGAAAGTGAGTTTAATATGCAGTAAAGGCTTTCTTCCCTTTTTATGCAGCATGATTATAAAGAAGTTATTTTGCTTTAAATGGACAAATTAATAGATTTCACATTCTTGAAGCAAGTTGTGCTGTGAGTGACAAGGGGCTATGCTAGTTCCCTATTAGAAAAAAATCAAATTTTCTATATAATTGTGGGTAGATTAAAAGGACTTCATTGATCATTGTCCAGTTGATCCAGTTGCCCCCTTTTCTAAGGAATTATGCTTTCAAGCATATAGGCTCCTTTTTCTTTTTCCAAGTCAGATTTCAGCCCAACCTAGCATTTCATTTGAGGAATCTTTTCTTCCATAAAGCAGGATATGCAATATGCTAAACTTCTGTGTGATGAACAATGCTAAAATCTGGAAATCTCTCAATGACTGACAAAAGTTGAACTCTTAATGTTCTCAAATATCATTTGAAGGATGCACTTTTTTTTTCTCAGACTTTTATTTCAGGATGGCAATTTTGGCAGTTAACGAGTTTGACAGTAAGAGACCAGCTTTGTTAAGAAAGTTGAGCAAGTACCTTTTCAAATGTATAATGCCCAAAACCTAAACATTCTGATGCTACTTTAGCAAAATCCCATGAGTTTGTTCCATGTTCAATGTCTTCACATTCCAAGTAAATGCATTGTAAAATGCATGGGGAAGTTGTGGTGCCCAGTTCCTGGAGGTGTTCAGGGCCAGGCTGGATGAGGCCTTGGGCAACCTAATCTAGAGCCTGATTTATTGGTTGTCAACCCTGCCCACAGCAGGGGCTTGGAATAAGCTGACCTTTAAGGTCCCTTACAATCCAAGCCATTCTGTGATTCTATGATTTTATGATTCTGTGATCTGCAACAGGTATATGAGTGAAAAATACTTAATAAATTTAAGTGATTTGTAAACTTGAGAGTGGGGAGGGTGTAATTTCATTGAACACTGAACAGTTGTCACTGCATAAATATGTTGTTTGGCAGACTGGGTAATTATTTAATAAAATCACCAGTACCAGTTTTCAATGCACTTTCAGCTCAGGAAATTGTGGCAGCTAGATTTATAAGAAATGGGATTAATCTGTTTGTAATTATCTGTTTTATATATTCCTCCCTGAATATCTGCTATTAATGTTGGTGAGGAGAGAATATTAAGCAAGGTGGACCTTTGGTCTGACACAGTGTAGTTCTTACATTTTATATGGCTGGTAAATGCAAGCTCTGTCACTGTGGAGTTACATAAATTTCACTGCGGATATATGTACATTTAAAAGAAAACGGGAAATCCGAGGATCTCTCTCTGTCTCTCTCTCACTCCTGCCCCTGGCCACCAAACATAAGCTTCTGCTATGAAACAGCTAAGCAGCTTCTTCCTCAGGAGAGCTGTGTACAGCTTCATTTGTGTGCAGCATCCACCAACTGCATAGAGCTGTTTTCAAAAGTCGCTGTGGAGTAAATAACATAATGCCAGTGCTGCAGGCTGAGAGACAGAAATAAATTAACATATGCAGTGGTAACACGAGTTATTTACCACAATAGCGTGAAATAACGTGAAAGTATGTCCACCATAACGTAGCTGAGTGAAAAAGTTATTTAAATATTGATCAAAGTCACCACTTGTGTGAGTTTAGCTGGATCACACTGGGTTACTGTTCTGTTCTGTTCCACACAATGCAACAAAATCTAACAGTTGAATGATGAATTTTGAAAATTTTCTGATATCAGTTGCCACCATAGTTGAAGTTAAATGCAGCCAAAAACAACTGTATTGTCTAACTGTAAAGTAACGTGTGTGAGAAAACTGTGCTTTGATAAACCCAGAGTAATTCTCTAACAATTAAGGAAATTCTAAAAATAATTCTGAAAATATTAATTACATTAAAAGAGAAGTAATGCGATATTAATGTTTGCTATCCCTTGATGTTTTTGTCATTGGTCAAATTAAAGAAAATATGGGGAAACTTTTTATAAAAAAACAAATGATGAATTCTATAAATGAGAATTGTAATCTGGGCAGTGAGCAGAAGAACATAATAAAGACCATGTGTCCATTTTAATGAGCTCAGATTTCAAATGTGGGAATACTCACAATGAACTGCTTGCAAACAAGCTGACGAATTATTTGCAGACATGATTTGGCAAATTCACTGAATAAATTATTGACTATGAATTATTCACCCAACTCTATTACTTAGCCTCATCAGGCATTAAAGCCATCAAAACTTGAGCTTTATTGTTAACCGTTATAATTATGAATTATAATTAATTCTTAACACTGTTGTCAAGAGACTGCAACATGACAGAAAGGTACGCAATATTCCAAAGGTACCAATGACACAAATAATTCCCTCAATGCAAAACATGGCTTTAAAATAGGCCGAAAATAAATCGTTGACAATGGGTAAGAAATATAGTAATTTGCTACTAAAACAATTAACATTTCAAATGTTAATTAATTTATTCTCCACAGCCCTGATAACAATGATTCATGTAGCTTGAGAAAGCTGCAAGCAAATCTAACTGGGCAGCACAAGGGAAAAACAGTTCCTTTGGAGAATTTACCTCCTATCTCTTTGTAGCAGTTGTTGAGCAAGTTTTAAAACATTATTTACCTTATGAATTAGTGCTACTGAGGATTACACTACATAACTATCTATCTGGGCTTTTTAAATGAAAATAGAAATAATTTTTAAAAAAATAAGAGACTGTAACCTTTACATGTGTTCATTATGGTCATCCTACCTACCAGAAAATGCTCACTTGAAATGCAGCCTAATCTTCTCTAACTCTTCATAAGTTAAACTGAGTATCTATCTAGGGTAGTTGTATTTGCTTCTTTACAGCTTTTTTCCCGCAAACTTGTTCTCATATTTAATTTGCTACTTTTTTATGATATTAACAAACAATGCTGTTTCCTTGCTGTAAGAATGTTTGATCTAGAGTTTGGAGGTCATTAAAATGTTCTTACAGCACTTTCTACTGTATTTTCAGTTGATATAATCTTGTCACAGTAATTGCTGCTGTCATCATCAGTATTGAGGTTCAATTTGATTTCTTTTTGAATCTACATGTTTGCTTAGTTCTTCTAGCAGCATGACTAATCAAGCTATATGAAATCTGGGCTTCCACTATTTGTGTGGTCATTTGGAATCTGGAAGCTAGCAGATGTTTCATTTCTTGTCTAAAGAATCTCTTGTCTAAACAGACCTATCGTTATAAACATAACTATCACTGCAGTTAATCTTCCAGCAGAACTTCTAATTATAGTTATACCCATCTAAGTTTTGCTCTATGTTGCAGACCATTTTGATATATGCAATTACAATGCATTTTATTCTGTTTGTTCCAATTGACATGTTCTTTTTAAAGTCACACCAATAACATAATTAATTGTTCAACAAGAGGAAAAAAAAGAATCATTAAACATTTTCATTTGAGGGCAGATTTTTGTCCTTTATTCCTGTAAGTGCGTGGAGACAAATGTATGAAGGCAGCACTGGATTTGGACAAGGTTACTCTAAGAAAAGAAAACTATAAACAAACAAAACAAAAAACCAAATTATCACAGAATCACCAAGGTTGGAAAAGACCTAAAAGATCATCCAGTCCAACCGATACTCAACACTAAACAACTCTCAAATATTAGGAATACTTCCACTCCCATTTCTCCTATCCAAATAACTATGACATATGAGTATCTGAGGACTCTCATGATTTAGAAGCTTTCTTGTTTCTAATAGAGAAGGTATCAATAAGTGTTATAGCTTCTATGGATATATAGCAAAACATTCATTTATTCACCATTAATTTGTACTTTTCTTAGCTAAAACCAAACAAAAAAAAAAAGACCTGTCAAGCACAATTTTAAACATAAACTGAACATCATAATATTTCTAATATGGGCAAAACCTTCTTATTCTTATAAGCAAATGACTTTGTATAAATGTGAAATATAATAATATAATCTGCCACCCCCATAGCATTTACTGAGGAGGGGGATGCAGGGGTGAAAGAAGGAAGAAGGACTATGTGAAGTAGATAACTGCATCTTGAAAGTTCATGGCTATGCATGTTGCTTGAATGTAGTGGCAAACTAATTTAGTTCCACTTGTGATCTTGCAATAATTTCTGTCAATCAGGATGGTATTAATAAAAAAAAACCTCAATCTAAACAGAAGTGCTGTGCAGCGTGTATAATGTATACACTCATTGAAAGAGGCTGAAAAGATTGCAGTTACACAATTAGGGTAACATTTGACAGCTTTAATCACTTTGAATCTCTTCACATCAGTTTTAAATGTCAAAACCACCTCCAGAGATCTCATCAGAACAAAGCATTACTTAAATTGCAAATGAAACTATCCAAATTCAGCACACTATTATTAAAAATATCAAAAATGCCCCACATTATTTTATGAAAAACATAATAAAATTCTATGATGCGACATTGAAATGAGCAAAACAGGAAATGACTATGGCTCATTAAAAAAGGTATAAACGCTAAATTTTACTCTCTATTAGCATGTCACAGGATGTTATTTTTCACACTGTGCTGTGCTGTCTTCCCCAAGCAACCAGAGTTGCTTCTTCCATAAAAAATATTAAGATTATTTAAAGCTTGAGATCCTTATAATTTGGAGAGGAAAGACAGATGGCTCTAAATAAGTTTTTGTACTGATGTCATATATCAAAAAGCAGTTTCATTTGTGCTTTTCTTGGTCCTTTTGTACAATTGTAGCTGACACTTCTGTGACGTATTGCCAGGTATTTTATGTGACTTCTTTGTATACAAAAAAATAGACAGTGATATATTTTTCTGTTCAAAATGTACCCTTTAATCCATTCTTTTCCCTATGTTCACTGAACTATATGTTTTAAGAATTTAAAAATGCATTAGTGTAAAAATGCATTTAATCTATTTCTAAAAAATCTTTTTTAGTTAATCTATAGTGTTCCAGTTAATTATTTTTTATATTACCATTTTAAAATTTAGTTTATTTTCCCACCTAAACAACCATCCAAACTGAATGGAAAAAAAGGACCAAAACAAATCTCTTTGAGGCAGTGAAGTATTTTCTCCACCTATTACTCTGAAGATACTTCTGAGGTGTAGCCAACAGCACTTTGCACACATCATTGTATTCTCTGATAGCCTTTCAGACTGATAAGAAAACCAAGCTCTAGAAAGTTGAGGTTCTAATAACAGGTCTACAGGTGGATATTTCTTGTGATCCTTTGTAATTCTCTTGGATGGTCTCAGAGTGTGTGCCTGTGTAAAATACCTGCTCTATGGTTCTTTGTTTTTTTTTTTCCCTGGAAGTTCATGATTTTCTATTTTTAGAAGATGTTGAGAAAGCACAGTTCTACTGTATCCAGCCTGATTTTAGAGGAAACAATATTTTTCAGTACTATCAAAAATCTAGGCTGTTTATGAGATACAAGGTATTGATAGCTTACAAAAATAATCTTAAATTCATATTTTAGTTTCATAATTTATAGCATTGGAGGAAAAAAACTGGCTGGAGTGCAGTGTTTGGTTTAATTATCTGAATGTGTATGTACCTTCAGTGTGAAGAATGAAAAGAGGGAATAAAGCAGGAAGAAAACTATTCACGTTGATACCTGCAGGAGTCATTTGCTACTGGGAAACATTTAAAAACCATCGCACTAATCGGTAAAAATGTAAATAGCATCTTGTTTGAAAAGGATACATTTGATCACTAATATATGGACTTACAGCCAGGAGAGACCACACACAGCACGTCGTTAGCAGGTCACCAAGTTTCATTCTCCTTTCTATCTATCTCAGTGAGCAGCAGCTAGTTTTCTCACTCAGCAAGCAACACTCAGCATGTGTAACTTTGAACAGTCCTACACTGCAGGAAATATTTTGCAGAAGCTACATGATAAGATTTCCAAGTGGCTTACTCATTGCTCTCTTTGTCCTTGGGTGTATTTCCTCCAGTGATGGGGCAAATACAGTGCATGACATAAGGGAAGGTTGTTTACTTATGTGCCACATTCTACATTGTGTTCTGGGTATTAGTAATCATGAGTCTTCATTCTTCTAGGCCTAAGCACACATTCCTTCTTTCATAGGCAGCATGTAATCACATAACCTTTTTTTTTTTTTTAACAGGTAATATGCCTTGACAAAGTGGCTAATGTTTTGTGACCTGCTCTGCAAGTAAAATCTTGGTGCTGTTGACTTCACTGAAATTCATCTGGTATTGTATAGTTAGTTCTAGATAGCAATGCAATCCTATTGTACTGCAGTTTTGTTATGTGACCTTGAATGAGTCATCTTACCTCAGAGGATCTTGCTTTGCTCATAGGCAAAATACCCAGAGAACATTAATATTCCTCATTTTATTACCTTATGAATTCTTTAAATCCAAAGACTCAAAGTAAGTGCTAGTTGCTGTTCCAATTATCATGCATACAGTGCTAACCAGAAAGGATATTTTATTCTATTTAGGTGTTTTTAGATCTGAGCTGTGGCACCCATTCAGGCTGCAATCTGGTTGTTTACTTTCTTTATCTCATAGTGTCACATACAGTCACACGTTCGAAAAAACACTGAGGTGACTGGAAGGTCCTCCCATGGGGACAAACGCTCTAATGTGAACATATATTATTCATTAGGATATAAGCAAGAGAAAGCAATTACAGCAGAAAGAAAGAAATGCAGCAGTAGTATGTTGCAGACAGAAAACAGGAGTACTGAAAATCAGGAGCTGGATAAACTTATCATCTGTTGCCATCACAGAACTGACCAAACAATTTCGAGACCTATTTGAAGTTCATCTGTACACACAGTTAATAGAAAGACAATACATGACTTAAAGAACTTGCAATCTAATGAGAAGCTCCTTATGAGAAAGTCTCAACAAAGGAGAGGAAAACCACAAATGGATACAAAGGGGCAAATAGAGACAGCTTGTCTGCTCAGTTAGATGTTGATTCAGTGTTTTCAGATCAGCTCTGAGTAAGACAAACAATGCTGGCAGGAGGCCACACTTCCTTGTGGCCAAGTATCACACCAAAATGATGAAAAAGTTTCTGAAAATGAGGTCAAAGCAGGAATGGACTTAGGAAACTCATTTTGAGAGCAGAGCAAAGCAAGCGGTCAGTGGTTTTGGCCAAATGTTTTAAACATGACATATCATCAGAGATCCTATGAGCAGATTGTTTGATGGTACAGTAGTATTAGAGTGTCAGAGAGCATAATTATTTCCTATTTAGGACTAGTGCAAAATTTGCCTAAATGGTAGCTGTGAAGTTCACTGTAAAAGAGACTCTCTTTGTAACTTCAGTACCTATGTAATTTCACAAATGCAACTAAATTTGCCTTGAACAACAGTTTGTAGATTTATTTCATGATAACTGTCTATGATCTGCACTGTAGGAGCTTTGGTACCTGAAGCAATGCTGGGAAAATAAAATTCTGTACTGTGATAGAAAGCGTGGCTCCATCAGAGACAACATTCTTTCCCAAGATTCTTGGAAAATATTCATGATAACTGTTTATGGTGAACTTTCTTTTCTTTTCTGGCTTGAAAAACTAATGAAACTGTAATAAGAAAATAAAAAGTTGTGTTTTTCCTGTTAATTGATGAGAAGTTGACCTGATATTGAAAAAGCTTGAAATTCATTTGTTTACTTCGTGAAATATCAAGCATTTCTCATTTTGCTATGTAAATTACGTATCTTACTGCTCACATTTTTTAAGAGAAAGCTTTTGCCAAGCTTATACTTGCCTACTGCCACATCTGTTGTCACCATGAAAACTGTTCTTTCCTACTTCTTTCCGCATTATCAGTGCCTAATGTGTTTATTGAATGGCAGTGGGCATTTTCTTCATATGTTAGCAAAGGACTTTAAGCATCTGTATGTGCATATACAAAAAATTAAGCTTTTTATTGGTCAGTTATAATTCAGAACTCACCTAATGACTGGAAAAGACAAATTTATTAGCTAAAAATTCTGAGTATGCCCAAGGCTGATGTCATGGTGAGGAGGGAATTATTTTAATAAGTGTGAGAAAGAGGTTTAAGAATCTAGCTTTCCCACTGGGAAAAGGACTGAGCACAGTATGAATCAAAGTTCTGAAGTAAACTAAGCAAGATAGACTGTTACACCATTCAGCAGGCCAGTTTTTAAAGTTATATTATCCAAGCTTTTGGAAGATAAAGGATCTTTCTTCAGGGATGAGTTATGGATATCATGTTAAAATTATAACCCACTTCTGTTACAAAGACCTATTTTAGCCTCTTGTCTAATTATGATTTAGAAAATTGGTTTGGCCTGAAAATTGCCTGATTTACTCTAAAGACAAAGGAGAATGTTTCCACTGAGTGCAAAGATAATTTATGGTACAGTTTTCCAGGCAGAGGTCATTCAATTATTTCCTTAATTTAAAATTTTGTCTTTCATCTAACATTTCTTTGGCTCCACCTAGGTTAAAAAAAAAAAAAAAAAAAAAAGCTTGTTGTTATCTCTTCAAGTCTTTTTATTGTTTTAGTGTAGGAGGTTATTGAACACTTGTGAATGATAGTTCACAAAACAGATAACACATTCATCACTACTATATGTAGACCATCATCACAGTTCTATATATTAGGAAAAAAAGCTGTAATTAGAGTGGTGTTTGCTATGAACAGTGAATGTGTGCTTTTCTATTATGCTACTGAAAATTAGTGCATTATTTAATGGAAAAGATTTACCTAGTTATGGCCTTAATAAACTTAGTTCCAGTTTAATGCAGCATTAGAGGTTTCCAACAAATATGATAATGCTAGTTCTTTTACCATGAGAAAGTCAAGTTGAATTCTGTCTGAGAGGATCTGAGCTGTCTTGTTGACCTGGGAAATTTATGAGGGTTTTCTGTGTCTTGTCTTAAACATGTTTCTCATTTTTTTTGCTGTTTTCTGTCAAATATATTTCTCATTTGAGAGACTAGTTATTTATGTAGTCAGAAATAAGGGTAACCAGCAAGAGGATAAGGCAGTAAGAGAAAGGAGGGCTGCACTCAGCCGGAGAAGGGAGAATAGGTTGGAATTTCTACTCTCGTAAGCTGTAAAGCTGTAAATGCACCATGGAATAAATATGCTTTTTTTTTTTTTTTGTTCAGTAGCTTAGAGAGTTAAAACTCATTATATATAATTATTAAATTACTATGAGAGAAAGAATGACTTCCATATCTCAGTGAAAAGAGATCTTGGGATATCATTGAAAGCAGATTATAAAAAAATTAGTTTAAATATTTTTTTGTTGATTGAAATAAACCAACAATATCCATTTTGGAATTATGTCAATAGCCAGCTTCTTTCTGACTGATAATTCTAAATTTACTTAAATGATATACTCTCAGATGCATGTAGTAGAATTTTAATTTTGATTTCTTAAAATATTTTATATGGGAGATTTTGTGCAATGTTAGTTTTAACATTACACTTCATACAAAAGTAATTTGAAGTAAATTCACTCATATGAAAACTGATAATCTTTAGGAGTTTTTTATACAAATGCCAGTGTACTGCTTCAAAACCCCAGCAAGACTTTCTGCTTCATTTCATTTCTTCCAACCTTGGATCCCACCTTATTGATGTCATCAATTGAGAACAAAAGGACTCTTCGTCTGGGACCTCAGTACTCCACTGCTTCTAGTGAGATGATTATAAGGGAGGCTCTCAGAGACAAATCCAGACTCTTTTAGAAAATAAATTGCAAATTGGAGAAACCACAAACTAATCAAAATGTAATAGGAAAATAATTTTACTCTGGTCTATGTTTGTCTATTCAATTAATTCAAGCTTGATTCAATAATTCTACTTTCTGTTTCTCATTGACAGCCCTTGTCACCCCATACAAATCATTATTTGGAGCTATTTCTTGGATGAGTTCTGACACAGATGCCAAAAAATAGAAGAGAAAAAGCAAAAATTCTTTAAAGCTCAAAAACTGTCTATAAAGCTGACAGGCAGAGAGTTAGCCTTTCTATATATGCCAAAACATACAATTTAATTTTTATTTATACAAAGCTGTTCATGAAATCAGGAAAATGTGGATGTACAGTGTAATCTCTTTAAACTACTCACATTAACAACCCCCCACCAAATTTCTTCTTTTAATCTGCACTGTTTTTGAGTGATCTATTAGAACACAAATGTATAAAAAAAGCACCTTTAGAAATGATCAGAATGTCTGTAAAAGAAGGTAATGAAAAGAATTAAGACCTAAATTTACATCCTTCCTATATTTCCCCTTAGCAAACTATCTTTTAAACATTCCTACCAAAGGAATTTCCTTTTCATCAATCATTGTCATTCACACAGCTGCTGACTGGCAAATTGCAAATACTGGATTTGAGTGACTTGGTTCAAGAAGTGAGGCTGAAGTTTGGGGAAGAGGGTTCACAGATTGAACTGATGCATTATAAATAGTACAAGAATATTTGGGGAAAAAAAAAAAAAAGATGAGAACAACCACAACAAAAAACTCATTTGTGCCCTGAGAAGCAAGCATTTTAAATTACTGTATTTCCCTGTTTCCCTGCCTGCAATGTGTCTGTGACAGATGTGACAAAAGTTTTTCCTAAAATGTAAAGTGTGAAAGCTAAATATTTTGTAGACTAAAAAGGAGTGGTGTAGTCTTCTTTTGTAGCATAGCTGTCGTGCCTTCTCTCTAGTTCTTTATCCCTTTTCTCTTAACCCTGGGCAGCATTAGTTAGTGTAGAGTCTGCCAAACAAGAGGTGAGAGATGATGGACCCCCTGAGGAATGAGAAAATGGAGAGGCTGACTGCACACATTGCACATGAATAGTAGGAGGAGATGTTATTCTACTCTGGTTCCTTTCTGCCATCTAAAGGCATCTTCTAAAGGAACTTAACATTACATATTGCTTTGAGCAATGAACTATGAGTCAGGAA